>NC_050586.1:10780000-13180000 GCF_013368585.1 Megalops cyprinoides
TAAGTGAA
The DNA here is from genome assembly GCF_013368585.1 of Megalops cyprinoides. Lineage (NCBI taxonomy): Eukaryota > Metazoa > Chordata > Actinopteri > Elopiformes > Megalopidae > Megalops > Megalops cyprinoides. The sequence continues at coordinate 10,780,009 of NC_050586.1, forward strand.
AAACCCTGTACTCGCAGTTGAATCTCTAAGGGTTCCACAGCTGTGGGCTTGAGGATGCAGCTGTCCCTTTACTGGGATTCCTAACAGGAAAAAAACATTCAGAGCTCTCTGTGATTAGGGACCTCCAGCGTGTTGCTTGTTCTTTGAGGTGGCTGGGGGCTTGGGTAGAGTGCTGTTTTCATGAGCAGCCCTGAACACTTTGGCAGTCCCAAGTTATCAGAAATGTCAGAGGCGTTCGATTTTAAGGTGTAAGAGAAACAGCAGCAGAGCCCATCGCTTGGGCTGGGTGAAATCAATTTGAGCTTGCCTCAGGACATCCAGTTCCTGAGCTCTCCCTTCACGAGCTTGTATCATGCATGGCTGGAATGAAGGTTGCTGGACCTGGCTATTCCATTAAGTCAGCATGCATGTTTGCCATGTTGGCCTCAGTGAAGCACGCTCCAATTGCACTGAAAGTTCTCATGCTACAGTGTGTCTTCTTCCATTCTCTTTGCAAATATTCAAGATAAGTCTCCTTTTGCCTTTGTATTCATTGATTCACCATACATAAATCTCCTGACTCAGCATTCAAGGAGGAAATCGACCTTGTCACGGTGGAATTAAATAAACACTCGATTTTATTCTTTTATTTCAGTAACAGACAAACCGCTGTGCCAACTAAATCTGTGCTCACAACAGCAGAAAATTAACTTGAGAAATGCTCACAAATCTTTATTATTATTTTATGTTTTTTTTTTAATAGTGTACTCTGTATTCTTGAAGCCAGTGAGATGGAATAAAGTTTTCCTCCCCTCTCTCTGATCTCATTTTCTCTCCTTTTTTTCCCTCTCTCTTAAACACACGCATACTCACACACACAGCCGTTACTACAAGTGTATTTTTAGATACTAATTCCAACAGACTGATCTGTCAGACTATTAATTATCAGGGGCTTTCAACCAATTCAGAACAATTGTCAGTGTCAATGACAGAAGGGAAATAGAATTAGGTTGATGTGTGAACAAGTCCCAGATGTGTTATGTGTATATTTGCAAAAATATTATTCCACAGTCAGTCTTATACTCATATCTTTAATAACACCAACCATCCTGTTACTTAGTAAGCATTGTTTTTCTTTGGTTTTTTATCTTAGTACTGTACACCACATTCTGTGCATGTTCATTCTCCACAATACATTTGTTTTTATGACATAGCATAGGGATGAATATAAATTAAGTACTTTAATCTTGCAAAGTACTTTGCAGAGTACTTAAGACTAATATTAGGGACATCACCTTTTTTTATTTGAAAAAAGTTTTTGGTTGCTTTCTTATGTTGTAATTCTTTTCATTCTAGAAACAGAAGTGTAACAGAAGTGTGTCTATGTGTATCTGAGTACCACATGTTCTCTGTATGTTGGATGCACACCACTCCTAAACCTAAGCAAGACTGAAAACAAGGAATCGTCTGACATACAGCGTTTTCATATTGGCAGAATATCAGTACAGGTTTCAAAGGTATATAAATATATATAAGAAAATGACATTTTGTGGTTATCAAGTAAGGTTTACGTAATACCACATATCAAAACCAAAACAAATTTTCAAGGCACTCATGTCAGAATGATAGGTTGATGAACTAGCTAATTAGACATGACACAGCACCACACTTCATGCTTTTAAATCCAGAGATACAGATGCACAGCCTGTCAAATTACAATCTTTCAAATGTGTAGTAACAATCACACACAAAGTTTTAGTCAATGACAATTTCTGTCCCCGAGAGCATCTTATCAGCTCCAGCCAGTTCACTGCCTCCACCTCCCACTCCTGTCTCCCGCTGTCCAGATCACACCCAGAGCTCTTATCTGGACACACACACGGAGTTTCAGCAGAGGAGTCATCAACATGCCTGGACCATGGCTGAGATGTTTGGAAGCCAACATGGTGGATGGGTGGCTAATGGCTCCTTCTCCCCAGCAGAGGACATGAGATGGGTGGGGGGGATGCGGCATACATGATTACTGAAAAAGACCATGTTACGCAGCTGAATTCCCATCACGGGCAGGGGCTTAGCTGTTCATCACAAAAGTCTGTTACCTGCTCAGGAGCATCTCTATCTGCACCTAGCCTGATAGATTTTGGCAGTATTGACCCAGGCTCTATTCCCCTGTGCAGTCAAAACGCACTCAACCCACATGCAGTTTATCGACCGCACTGGAATCATCAGGCACTGTTCTACACCGCGCTGACACCAGATGCTTAATCAAATATTTTCCAGTCTGTTAAACAGCCGTCTGAGACAGTAGCAGCCCCGCACAATGCACCCACACCGGAACATGCTAGCGAAATGATGGACTTAATTGTTTAGCAGCAAAATTGATCTTTCTGACACCATGTGAGCATGTGCCAGCTCGGGTCTTGATCTATAAATTGACTTGGGTGGAGAAATATATATTTTTTTGTGCTGCAGAGTTTGTTGTATTTTTCCTGGATAATATGTCATATTTTTTTGCAGAACCCAGTGTAATTGGCAAGATTGCCCTGCAGAGATAGGCCTGTGGTGAGGCGATTGGCTGAGAGTAGAACGCGGCTCGGGAATGGATGGTGCAATTAAATGCAATGCACCTGAGTGGTTCCATTAAAGGATTTGGGGTTGAGGACAGAACAACCAAAAAACCAAAAAAAAAAAAAAACTGAACTGTGCAATTCTGTACACCAGCAAATATGTTCTGCGGGTAAAAAAGAGACAAATGGAAAATATCATCTGAAATGGTCACACTCCATTTAACCTGCTGTGTGCTGAAGGATGCAGGAGGAAAAAGATGATGAAAAGATAAAAGGTGGAAGACATGGCCAGAGAGAGAGATAAAGAGAATGAACTTGAGTATAGAAACACTGGATGAAGCAAAGGGTCATTTTTATTTATTTTTTTTCCTCATACTGATGAAAATCATCAAGACCAATGGTGCAAATCTAAACCTCTATACCAAATCTGCCACTTTTAGGATTTAAATCAAATTTAAGAAATGTGTTCTGTGTTATTGTGTGTGGGAAATGGACTATACTTTAGTGAATGTTCTGTGTAAAACTCTGAGTGATTATAATTTGCTAATGTTTGAGGGGTACTGAGCTTTCTATCTTGGGCTGCAGTCTAACATTTTTTTGAATTCCTTGTAGGCTCAGATTTCAGAATGAGTTAAATATTCATGCCACTGCACAGTTTTCAGTGAGAGACATAACCTCTCCTGTTGTGTTTTGGTCAGACACGGGCTATAGTAACATTCAAGCTCCTTACACAAAAATATATATCTTATGCTGGAATCAAAGTCAAGACTATTATATTGAGTGTTCACTTGGCACATTTAACTATGTGTCTTCTTGTCAAGATAATTTTGTTTTCAATCTAAGTAACTTCAAAGGTTCAGGGTTTTAAGTTGTGGATGTTTTTAGCCATTCCTCAGATGAAGTACAATTTTTGACACAAGAAGACTTAATAATTGTGAGGCAAAAATACATGAGATTCAGAGACTGCACTTGTCAACTAACCTTCCAAATTGGCTTGTGTATTTTGGGGAAGCAGTGAAGGCTAATATGGTCTCCAAAGGTCAAATACATACTATTCTTGCATAGGGAACGAATGAACACAACTTTTCACTCTGATCCTTCACAGGTGTAACCCATGTTCATATTACATGACACAGACTTATCACATGGACTCAAAAGCATTCTATCTTCTTCGCTCTGCAGCTCATGAATTTGAAATATTAGGAAAACTGCCCAACCAGTTGATATTCAGATATTAAATGATTCAATGATATTTTAATTAGAAAAACATCCATTATGCTCTATTTAGTCTTGCATTTCATGCATTCTCATACATCCTTAGGAGCATGTCTAAATACAATGACACACACATAAAGTTAAAAGTATATATTCATGTATGTTTACCATAAAGCTGTAATATAACAACAAGAAGCTGTTTCATGGAGTGTCCTTGAAGCAGTTTTGTGTCAATTGAAGGGTGAATTTCTTAGAGTGGGGAGTTCAGAATTACAGGCATCATTAAGAAGCCCCGCCTAATAACTCAGCTAAATAAAGGCTGACGGCTTGGCAACATGGAACCACAAGGAGTTCTGCCAAATGTTTCAAGGAAATGTTTCATCCTTGTCCATTGTTACTTTAGTTCTTTTTCATAAGCTGAAAGTAGCTGGCATACAAAGTGCAGAGCTTGTTTGAATATATTCTTTTTATAAGTAATTTATAGGACAAAAGAATTCTCAGCCAACAACTGCACCAAATGCTGTCTTGTCAATCAAAATGTTGGAAACAGTTGGGCTATTCATGGATCCATCCTTTCCTCACTGTATTTACATGTAATCACTGGTTGATTTGCAGATGTAGCCCAAATACCTGCATTCCAGCATCCTGCTAATTGAAACAGATGGTGATGATCACTGGCATTGTGGGCTATTTTAAATGATGATTCTTTTAGAGAAGAGAGATTATGTTTTTTTTTCTACAGTCTATTAGCAGTTGTCCTTCTACTTGTTGAAGTCGAATCCTTAAAACACATTCACCTTCCTCTTACAGTCCATTACAGAAAGCAAAAGTAAACCATATATATCAGAAATAAAGAAATACACATTTCTTTAAATAAAAAATGCATAGTAGTTGAAGATCAATTTAAGGATATTTTAGATGTTTGGCTACTAATTAATGCTTGAATATGTTGAGATTGGTAATTGCTTGTTTAGCTAAATGTATATACTTTGGTTGTAAAAGATAAATGAATTTTGTCATTTCTGGGGAGGAAAAAAATATTTTTTGAAATAATTTAGATTGTTGGTGCACAGTGCTGACAGTAATTACACAGACTATTTGTGACTTGGTTCAAACCAGCCTGGAATCCATTCTGGGTCCATTAATAATGCAATGTAATGTAGTGGGTCCTGGCAAATCTACTATACAATGGCATCCAGTGAATTTTTTTACAGCATATATTAACATTTTTGTGCTTATCCCGCCACACAGTCTCCATTTTGAACATGTAACCAGCTGTTTAATCATCCTAAATTAGTTGACTCTTCATTTATACTTTATCTGGTGCAATATCAATCACTGCTAAAGATGTAGAATAGGCTGTATAAGCCATTATATATGCCAATTGACCTTTGGAGTGACCCCTGAGCTCTCCTTTCCTAAAGTTTAATGACTACACTATGATTAATCTCAGCATGAGCACTGGCAGAGTACCACATTAGTTCTTCTGTTTCAGGACTGCATCTATAATTAAATACCTGAATGTGAATCCATGATTACCTGTGCCTTGGCTGATGAGGTATTATTTCAAAGTGCTATTTTTATACAAAATAAAAGAACCCACCAGAAAAGCCTCACTGAAATATCCACATTTCAGCTCAATTTGCAGGATACTCGACTTGGATTCCATAATGACTTTTACTTCAAATGATAAAATGAAAAACAGGCTAACTAATATTTTAAAGCAAAGGATAGTACATCATATACAAATATCTGTCTGATCCTGATCTAATTTCAAATATGTTTAAAAAATAAACATAACCAGCGTTTGAAATGTGGCAATTACAATAATATTTTAATGGTTTACTGAACGGTTTACCTAGCTGACTGTCATATGCTGTTTGCACAATGCAAGCCCTAAAAATGAATACAAACTTCGGGATATTAATAATAAAAAAAGTTTATCTTCCAGTCATTTCAATATAAATTACGCTGCATATCACTGGGTGACATCTGGCATGGACCCACACGAGGATTCACTACACCTGCTATTTAAATTGTAATGGTGAAATATACATGCATATTTGCTCCTCAAATACGTGTGCGTTGAAACACAAATTGTACTGTAGCGCCCCGATGTGGGAGAATCTAACTACTACACTTTGAATGCAAAACTTTTTTCTTGCAAGCAGAACACTTTCCTCAAGCTAAATACAACGACAAAAAACACTTTCCTCAGGCTAAAATGGTAGTGGATTTAGGTCTCCATTAATGAATAGCCACAATCTATTCATCTACATTTAAACCTTGACTATGTAAAAGCTATCTCTCAGTGGGAGAGAAGTTTTTCCCTCATCATCATGGCGTCTTACAGCTTCCTGTAGTCTACGCGAGCTAGCTAACGCGCAGCCGCTGTGGACACCCCGGAAATAGGCAATGGGGCATTTCGGTAATGTGATCCAAATTGTAGTGTAATTTTAAAACAATAAATCTCTGCAGCCTAACTGGCTGAAATTAAACGTTACAACAACGGTCGCATTTAACCGATAACAAAAAGGTACCATAGGTGACGTAGGAACAGGCGTTTTCAAAGAGGCAATGTATGGTTCAATTGCTGTAGTTGCTGCATTGACTAAGATGGTTAAGTTAGCTAACCTTAGCTAAAAACTAGTGGGGTTAACAGAAAGCCGATACACTACTAACGTTAACTTGCTTGTTGGATTTTTCTACACGAGACATAAAGGTAACCAGACAGTAGCCGACTGCCAACACTGCTCAAATAAATGTCCAGTCGCTTTGTAGAAAAATTATAATTCAAGCTAGCTAATGAAACATAAAGTATAACATTCTAAATTGTATTTGTCTTAATATGCCGTTAGCTAGATATCCGCTTTTAGCTTATCTTGTGTCTAATTTCGTAGATAGTATGGATATACATGCAGCTGTAAGTAGTAGTATAGGGTATGTAGTTAGCAGAATGGCTACTAAATCACTGTAGTGATGTAAACTGCTTGCTAAATAACTTTTATCTGCATCTTAATTGAAGGAGCAGCACTTCTGTTTAGGTACCGTTACATTAATTACATAGTCATGTTTTGATACGTAGCAAGATAATGTGAAGAGTATGTCTCTCTCTTTCTCTCTCACTATGTCAGCGCACTGCTAGCTAATTATGCCAGCCCGTAGCAGTGCGATTAGTGGAATTCCTAACAGTAGGGTTAAGTACTCCAAGCTATCGGCCAGCGATGACGGCTACATCGACCTACAGGTAAGACTTGACTTGCTGAATCGGAGCAAGCTATGTTGGTTACATACACACGACTGCTCATCCCCCACAATTACTAGAGACCTTGTTTCATCTCTAGGCTGCCCACCGTTTTTATTTATTTATTTATTTTTTTGTTTTCAGACAATTGGCATTGGACCCTATTTTATGATCTTATATAACAGTAAATTTGTGATCCGAGTATTTCTTTTTCTCAAGTGCTGGCGCAGAGAAAAATATGGAAATATCTGGCCATATGGAAAGAGAGCATACATAAATATGCATACAAATCTTCAATGGGGAGACAAGAGTGCAGAAAATTATGTAAGCAATTTTGAGTGCCTTTAGAGTTTAATAGATGTGTTTTTGTAAGGTCAAAAATTTTCCAGCTCCAATTGCATTTCTTTGGCAGAGTTGCATAAACCCTGTCAAAAAATGATGCTTAAAAATATCATGGATATTATGATGGATCAATCTTAGACCGGATACAAGTGAAACTGAGAGAATGAACTTTCATGTGAGATAGTAAAACAATTAAGAATCACATAATAATAATTTTCACACAGGCTTGATCGCAGGTATGTGGAGGATGACAAACTGTGATCAGTGTTTGAGTGACATGTATTTGATCTTTTCTATAGTTTAAGAAGAGTCCACCCAAAGTCCCATATAAGGCCATTGCTCTGGCTACAGTCCTCTTCCTTATTGGCTCCTTGCTCATTGTGATTGGAGCCCTTCTGCTAGCAGGATACATTGAAGTCACAGTGAGTACTTGGAGCGGCAGTGCTCCTTGGCATGTATTCCCTATCATTCTTCCATCAGTAAGTCAATAAAGCAATCCATGTCAGTTATATCCACTTATCTGCATTACTGAACAGGACAGAGGGGTCAAACCTCAGCCCATGAGGTAGGTTGAAGGCAGTTTATCTGTGTTATCCAGTTCAATGCACTTGCACATGGCTAAGAAGTAACCATATACAAATTTTCATTTCACAAATTTTTGGCTGACTTCTTTACTTTGTATTCTTAATAATAATGATGTGGGTGCTGTGAAATGTAACTGTTTATTCCTTAAACAGTTCGCAGACATTGTAGGAATAGTCAGGACATTTAGCAGAAAGTAGATTAGCAGGACATTTTAGCCTTAGAAGACCTGAGATGCCAACCCTTGCTCTGGTAAGTAGCTGGAGATCAGTTGTTGAATCACCTGACTCCTGTTTGAAAGCAGAGTCAATAATAAATAAGTAAGTCTTTTGCCAACTTTTAAATGCCAGGGACTACCTGTGGCACTAACCAATAGGTAGAAAAAAGATTATGCACCTAATGTCACAGCAGTACTTGTTTTATGAACCTCCAGGTGGCCCATGGGCTGCGCAAGTTTGCTCCCTGCTGTGATTGACTCTTGGCTTTACAAATGGCTTTGGCAAAGGGTCAAGTTTTCCCTAAGACTCTCAGATTTTGTCAATATGTTCCTGGTCCCATTGGGAGCATGTCCCGGGTGTCTACAGATGGCTTGGCACTTGTCTGTGTTCCAGTCACAGCATCCTCACTCCTGAGTGGTATCAGACAGGGGAAAGTATTATGCTGGCTGGCTCTGCGGTGGCAGAGTAATCCGGACTAAACCGCTCTGTGGGAGGGATGCAGTTCCATAAGCAGTTGATGTGACATCTCCCGTAGTCCACCTGTTTTGATTGTTCAGGTGTGAGGTGTGCTCGCCAGTGAATTGGCTATATCATTTCAGTTTCAGTGGCTCATCTGTGACTGGATTGCTCTCTGTGTGTTGTGTGTGTTGAGATTGGGCTATAGTGCTTCACATGTAAAAGTTTCCATACTTCCTGTGTTGATCCAGTTTTTTTAATCTGTGTTTGTTTTAGCATGCAGATCGGACTGTCCCTGTCCTTATCATCGGAATCCTTGTTTTCCTCCCTGGGTTCTATCACCTGCGGATCGCCTACTATGCATCTAAGGGTTACCGTGGCTACTCCTATGATGACATCCCAGACTTTGATGACTGAGCCAATCACAAGCCAGCTGATTGATACCCCAGTCGATTACGAAGTCGCCTGACAGTTGCATGGAATGCCCTCAGGTTTTTTTTCCCTTAAGGTTTATGTTAGTTTTTTGAGTTGAAGGATGTTATCCAAAGCAGCGTCACGCTTTGAGGCATTTTCTTGTATGTAGCAGAATTTAGTATTTTTGACAAACGCAACCATTCTGTTGCTCACAAAATTCCACCCCATGAAACAAAAACTCTTAAAGTAATTACGTGCTTTCTATGGATACAGGTTCATAAGCAAATTATTGTGGTGTTTTTTTGTTTCAGCATTGTTGCTTGAGAGAGTTAACAGCACCTCTCCATTGACCTTTAATCAAAATTGACACAATGACAGAAAAACTTTTAAAATGTTTAATAAAAAAAAGTTGAATTTCAGTGTAGGCTGTAGACCTTGTTTTAACAGCTGAATAATGGAACGTATTTTATATTGTGAAGAGGTTTGGTGAAAGGAGAGTATTAGTCCCATCATTTTTTATTTTAGAGATTGAATCAGGAAAACCAGGTCATAAGGGCATGACCAGGGCATGTATCCATTTTGCAACCCCAAGAGGATCTCCTTCTGTGAGGCATTTACCTGGTGGATTTGTGTAGAAACCTCATTTGATGGGTAACACCGGACACCATCTGCTGTTTTTTTTTTTTTTCTTGAAATGTTGCTGCTGTGTCTAAGACGGTTTTCTTAGGAGTATCTTATGTGATTAATTGCAATCCTCCAATCTCCATATGGAGCACACTTTGCCCCCCCAGCCCCCCCCCCCCCCCCCCCCAATTAGGAGAGCATTTTAGGGGCAATTCTTCCGGCAGCTTCTTAATAATCACAGAATTATATATATATTGTCAGGCAGTTTGATGTTACAAAGCACATGGCTGTCTTTCTCAAGATCGAAACCTTTATGAATTTTGAGTATGTTCCATTACACAGACTGTCCTTGTATCACATAATATTCTGGGGCTGTTGGCTCTTGCACTAACTTGTTGACTGAGCTGCTTCTGACCAAAGGCACAGGAAATGCATCGTTCAATGTGAATGGTTTATCCTGTAGTCCTGAATTTTCTGATTTGTACCATTTCTTGTTTGAGTAATAGAGTTTGTTCAGTGATTCATTAAGAAAAAGATAATACTCAAGTTATAGCAATGTACGTTCCACAGATTCCTTTAGTGCACTACTGTTAGACCATTCAAGTATAAGTGTGTGGCAGTCTACTTTTTTAATTTCTTTGTGAGGTCATTATATAATAAAATAATTAGGCATAACTGAGCCACGAGGTCTAGCCTGTATATAGAAGCTGCATAAATGTACTGCTTTGAAACATTCCGGAACCCTGTTTTATAACCCCTGCTTTAGATGGTGTACTGAGAAATCAAATGTTTAAGTAGGAAATGAAGCTATTGATTAAATATATAATGAATTGTGGGGAAAAACTTGCTATTATCCCATCTGTAATGCTGTATAGGATCTCTAGAATTATTTGTAGTGCAATGTATGGAGAGAATTCAGCTGAATGTGGTTCAGAGAATAGAAAGAAAAAAGTCTGAGAGCTTATTTTATACTCAAGGCTGCTGCCACATTGCTGTAAGCTGTCTGCTCATCAGGGCCTCCAGTAGCCTCACAGATACTCTTTGATGCCTGTCTGGTCTGGAGCATTGAGCACATTAAAGAACCCAGAGAAACCGAACAGACTGCTTCGCTATCCTTGACATCTTGCTTTTGAGACATTTCCTTTTTTGCCGTTATTAGCCAGGCAAACAGTGTTTGCTTCGGGGTGAATAACATGCTTTTGTCCCAATGTTCTTCATATCCCTCAGTGTGGAAAATATTTCCAGTGGTCGGCCTCTGCTGAGACATGTCTGTATTTTACAAGTTATCTTTCTAAAATCCAAGTGTGGCATGTATATAGATTTTACGGCGCAGTTTTAATAACCTTTTTACGTGAAAAACATGCCTCCTGAGAGTATACCAGTGCCCTCTGGTGGAGTGAAATGGAACCGATCAGGGGAGGAAAAAAACATTGTTTCATATGGCAGCTGAAAGTTAGGAGTGCTATTTAAGAAGTATGACTTTGAAGCATATTGGAGAATATTAAATAAAAGGTACAGCCAGGCAAGGCTATACGGAGTTATGCAAAAGTGTTTTTTTTTAACCGTCGAGAATGTGACAGAATTTTCATGTAGTGCAGTTAAGTGATTTGGAAAATAAAATCCAATGACAGCTGACAATGGTTTGAATTATTTTGACTTGTTAAATATGTTTTGTTGTTGTTTAACTACTTTATGTTGAATGAAAGAAAAATAAACCTTGAAGTTGATTTGAATTGATCTAAGGGCCTTGCATTACACTGAGCTGTAATGTATTCATAAGCTTTACACGTTTTATTTTATACGTTTTGTCTCATGAGAATGTGCAACTGTAATTTCCAGATCAAGGACATTTTCCTCATTCTTTGCTATAATAGCCAACCAAAGTGCGTTATAGTACAAACACATTGCAAACGATTTCAAGAATGAAAGTAAACACAGGGGATATAGATAACAGCAATGGAGTAAATACGTGAAGTAAGGTAAATATTGTGGAAGAAAGTGGTTTAGTCTGAAACCATGCAACCACTGAGCCAAAAGAAATAAGACAATGGAAACTGAAAGGCAGAAAGAAAACCTGTTAAATGGACATCGTACATCACTGGCATTTAAAATGCGCTGACCTTTTTTAGAGGGGTCATTAAATGTTCGGGTCGGGCAAAAAACGCGGTGAGGTCAGAATACTGAAAGAACTCCAGTGTACGCTTTCAATCGAGGGGGAAAAAAAGAATGAAACACGTTTGAATTTGGAGAAGGGAGGGGGGAGGTGTGCGTATTGTCTGTGGGAGCAAAGCGTTTGGTTAGTCGGCAACACGGAGGGAGGGAGGTAGAGAGGGAGAGAGAAGCCTCTGTGAAGGAGGGAAAGAGAAGTGGAGGGAGCCAAGAAAAAGGAGGCATTGCATGTCAACACCGTACAGTTCTGCAGCGTATGAGGATGTGCAACAATTGTGGAAATTATATACCACTTTGGACTTGGAAGTACAACGCGCAGAATTGAAGAACGCAGCACAGAGGCAGAATTCCATGCACAACCGTAGGCTATTCGTTTCTCGGCGCATATAACTTGGGGCACTGGTACAGGATAAACGGCTGTTACGCCAGTCCGTTGAAATATATATATTTATATTTCAAACTTTACTTTTCAAACCTCTTTATACATTGACTGCGTTAAACAAGAATCCTTACTTAATATTTTAAGTGCGTAAATAAAGTTTTGATATTCTGAGGGGATTCTGGCTTGCTGGCCCTACAGAAAACGCAGATCAGCGAAACGCTTTCCCAGAAGTGGGTTCGAGTTGAGATAATATTTTGGCTAATTATGTTTTTGCATTAACGTTATATGAGAACAGTGAAACAAGTGAGGACTTAGTGTGGTACCTGGAAGCGGCGACATACGTAGTAAGGTAGCTGTAACTAGTTTAGGATACACTAGCTTAATTACCGAGCTGCAACGCATTGCCTAATTTTCCTGTGCAATTCCTATAGTGCAAGAAATCTCTTAACCGAAGGATAATTAGTGATCAAGCAATATAAGAATCTGATTTATTTACTCGAATGTGTCAGAGAGCAAATTTCATTGTTTGACAAGGATAATCTATTGTTAAAACTGTCATACAGTCAATGGTCAAGCATTGGTATATAGTGGCGTATAGTGAGATATATTGACCGATAACGAAACTAGTATAAAGTAGAGCTGTTTATCCATTTTTGTAGCGGTTGTGTACGGTTTAGATTTATGTTTACTTAACTAAAGGTGATAAATTTCCATCTATTTTATCGTCAATGGGAAGTATTGACACATGGGCGGCACTTACTTTCATTAGATAGTGGATATTCATTTTGTTGTGTTTTCAAATAAACTTTTGAAGGAATCTGCGACAAAGACGAACACAATTCAAGCTGGATGCGTTTTTAGAATAAAATACATGATTAAGTGCAACTACCGACAGTGATATATGGGAAGAGGACGACAGAAGAATAGAAGATATCGTGTCGTTTATCAATGGACTGACAACCTACTTTGATTGCCCCGGAAAAGTGCCTGAAGCAAGGTAAAGTAAACATTTGTGTGTCTCTAATAACATTTATGTGTGTGTTATACAGCAACCAACGAGTGCCAGCTGATATCAGTAACATACTGGTCAGCACCCTATGGGTATAGATTGTTGAAAGTAGTTAATGACACTAATGCTGTAAAGCGTGAACTCGCCAGCTGCTTGAGATCAGCTACTGCAACACATGATCAGCAACGTTAATGCTCTCTCCACAGGCTACCCTCTCCAGTCCCATAGCTAATTTGTACACGACAATAAAATAGAGCCCAATTAGACGACTAACGGTGGTAATGAACCAAAAAAAATTCGACTTGTATTTCGTAAATCCAATATCTTGCATTTAGTAAATAAGCAATGCCAACAGTATGTGGCGACGTTGAAAATACAGCACGCGTGTGAGGCTGCTGTACAGTGTTGCGTCTCGAGAACAATGGACAGTCCAAGCAGAATTGTGTTTTTCATTTCAGTGGTCGACTTTTCATGAGATTAATTGCTGCATTTAGTTGTCGATATTCGGTTGCTTGCTAATATTTAAATAAATGTACCTTTCCATTTTTTTTCAAATTGTAAGCTCGCCGTTATTCTCAGTATCAAATATCTATTTTTTCGTCAGTTCGGAGTTTCCGGAAAGGTTTACTTTTCAAGAAGTGTCACTGTCATTTATTGTTGTACACGACAAAAAATCACCTCTATTTGAATTAGGGGTAGCTGATGGTAAAGTACAGGCTTGAGGTGTCTGAAGCATCAAATAGTTGAGTAGAAGGGCACAGCGCTGCTCTGGGTAAACTTTTACTCTGGTATGTTTTAATTCAAAACCTTGGCAAGCTGCCATGCTGGTATAGCAGGTGTCCTGTTGATATCGGCTCGCTGGCTTGGCCCTAAGGCAATCGGAGTTCCCAGTACAGTAATTTAGCGGCACTTGGCAGACTGATAGAGAGATACAATGGCAACACAGAATGAAACTTCTCGGCTACGCTTCATGTGGTGCTCAGAAATACTGGCTCGTCTAGCTTCTCAGTAAATGCAGAAACTGAATTTGTTAAGTCAGAATGAGTGACAGTTTTTCATCACTATTTACACCATTTTTGTTCATGCATCCTTCGGTTTAATGATGTTAACATTCCTCACAATGAGAAGAGCATCTGCTCTTAACCCTCCCATCCCCCAACACTGATAAACAACCTGCATAAACAAGCACTACAAGGCTTCTCTGCCCAGTCTGGCCAACTCACTGCGTGTACTGCCTCTATCCACTCACTGCATACCCTTTGACATTAATACTTAAATGCACACACACATTTCACATGCACTGACATGCGTTAATCAGGTCTTTCAGACATGCATGCGCATACATACACACACACACATGCATGCACAGTCACACAGCCACCAGTGATTTAATTTAGAGAACAATAGGCCCACCCTGAACACACATATGTGCAGTCCTAGCGCTGCACACATTCATCTACATTTGCACATGCATATCAACCAATGTGCAAGCCCTCATGGTTTCTAATACTTGTACCCTCAGGGTGTCTTTACCCCCAGATTTCAACAGCGTCCCACTGGAGGCGGGGGGGGGGGGGGGGGGGGGGGGTATTTAAATGGCTGTGACACAAAAACCCTCTACCTTCTGTTGTGTCTGTGTCTGTCCTCATGTACTCTTGCGCATGTGTCTGTCTGTCCACATTTTGCCAGCATCAACAACACAATGGAAGCTCTTTGATTAGGCCTCCGTTCCACCTCTCCATTTAAAAGCAGTGTAATTATGTTGTTGGTTTTGAAGCTTGTGTCTGCTGGCCGTTCATTTTGTTACATTAAGCACCGTCTCTCTTTTTCTGTATAGACACAATTCTTTTTTCACATTTATTGACTGGCACATTCATCGCAGACATAGTGGTTTTCAAGACGCCAAGATGATTAGTGAAAATGGTTCATCCATCTGAAAAATCCTAACATAATTCAAATGCATTCGACATTGATGCATTGTCCTGTGAAGACCATTAATAGTCATTATCACAGCTGTGTTTTTGTTGGTGAGATTTATCTCCGTTTATCGGAAATGCATTCTTTTTGCATCACAGTGGTAGTTAGGCCTAATTAGTGAAGTCTCTCAGTAAGTCTTAGCTGTCACTGCGTTATCAAAATTAATGGGCAGGATGTTTTTCTTTGTTACAGTAGGTGTCAATTTCATGATGGATGTGGTGGAGGCATGGAATTTAATTCACACGTCAGTTTTGGAAAACCAAAAGAATGTGTGTCCAGCAGGGATATGTGTTTCATTGTAGGGACGCCCTCAATTGAAAGCCAGCTGAGGGGTTTTCTTAACGACAGATCATCTGCCGGGCTCCAGTTTGGCTGACCTGAGGCCAATACTTTAACGGTTTTATTGGGGAGCTCCACGAGCTATGTTTTAAAAGGGAAGTTTGCATCTATGGGATCATGCTGGATCATGCTGGCCAAGGCTCGGCCTGCGCCCCCAAGCTTTGGTCGTTTGCTGAATGCGCTAACACACCTATAATAATGGGTCTTTCACCGTGCCCGATCTTTGAGATTATCCATGTTCGAGCGCGGGCCCTCGTCCATGTTTGCGATCTCCCGGCAGAATGACATTGGGGATCAAAGGTCCCCTTTGTTTCTTAGCAAAGCAAAGTCACAAAGTCAAGTCAGATGTCAGGGGTTTTGTTCATTTAATGGAAGTTTTTCTGTGGCGCAGTTGTTCACCAGCACAGCACTTTTGCAAGCAAAGAAAGCCTTCACAGTTTATGGCATAATTGCTGTCCTGGTAGGGTGGAATGTTCACTGCTTAGAGGGGCAGTAAACCCCTATTAAACTCCCACTTGTGTGTGCTGAGGCTATTTTTTGTGGCTTAAAGATGTGGCCATTGTTTCTGTTGGAGACTGAACATCAATACTGTTTAAAGGTCTTGGGAGACAAAAAAACATTAAAGGATATGATAGTGGTAGAAAAACAAGTGCGTGCCCAGCCATGTATTTTTGATGGTGTAAGATAGATCAGAAACAACCCCCCCCCCCCCATCCCTGCTTTCATTCTACCTTAGATGTCCGGTGTTTAATTTTAGTCATTATTTGGGAAGGAAACAATCAGCTTATGTGGTGTAGTTCATTTACGAAGAAAAAGGTAACTTGGCGTCTGCAGGTTCTCGAGGACATCCGTTGCCCAGGCCTGGTATGGGAGGCTTTAAAATGCCTTCAGTTCACTTCAGTGCAGTGCCCAAAAGCAGCTTATCCTGCTCTGGGCTGCACCAAATTTGGAGCCTGCCCCCAGCACGGAGGGTCGTTGGGCGGGGCCTGTCACTCAGGAAGGCACTCCTTTTAAATTAGAGATGTCAGTACGTAGGAGGGTGGCCTAACCGGCCGCTCTTAACGCAGTGCTCCGCTCATGGGGGGGGGGGGGGGTGTGCTGTTAAACGTCTATGCGTGTACGCTTGTGTGCGGGTGGGGGTTCGTCTGGGTTTATGTGCTTAAAAACGTCAGGCTGATGAGATGCCAAGCACACAAACAAAGACCAGGGTTCTGAAGCTGACAGGGGAGAGATGGAGAGCTGACTTCTTAAGTGTCTCAAATTATTTATCATTGTTGAAACCACATGCTTGGTGTGAGGAACCATTTATCATTCCCAGTTCTACGGGGTAGCTTAGGTGGGCCAGCATGGACCAGGCCAGTGTGTTAACTGCTGCATTAGATAATCACACAAAGATCAGGTCATTATTTCTTTCTTTTTAAATATAGGAACAAAAGGAACATTGAACTGAATATAAACAGAATTGATAAAAATTAGTAAAAAGCCAGGGGAAATGCTATTGGAGAGGTTACAAAATGAGTAGCAAAAGAGGGAGTGGGTGGTGTTGATATATTGACACTGATAGTGATAGCGGTTCTGTGGGGAGAGGTGATCATTAGAAGTAAGTAAAAGTCATGGTTAGAATTCAATCAGATGGTCATGCCATCAGATCATAGTGAAGGGAACATAAGCACTGCGGTAAACATATGTCTGACTCTTGTGAGGTTTCTCAGTTTTGGGTCGCCCTGCTGGGCGAGCCTTGACTGAATTGTTGCCTTTGTTGGAGTTGTGCTGGTAGGCCGAGAGAGCATTCCTCCTGCTCTCCAGTGATAGGGCCTCTGTCCTTCTCCTGTCCTCTCCCCCGCCCCAGCCTGTGTTCAGTGCCCCCTGGCAGGATCATCCAGGATTACCAGGAAAGTAATACAGCTGCTTATCAAGGCCGTCTCTTGTCACCGGCACTGACGCACTGGGCCTGGTGGAACAGGAGACTGCAGATCTGCCTGTGCTACACACTGACACATGCCTGTCCATACCTACACACTGACACATGCCTGTCCATACCTACACACTGACACATGCCTGTCCATACCTACACACTGACACATGTGCGTCCATACCTACACACTGACACATGCCTGTCCATACCTACACACTGACACATGCCTGTCCATACCTACACACTGACACATGTGCGTGCATACCTACACACTGACACATGCCTGTCCATACCTACACACTGACACATGCCTGTCCATACCTACACACTGACACATGCCTGTCCATACCTACACACTGACACATGCCTGTCCATACCTACACACTGACACATGCCTGTCCGTACCTACACACTGACACATGCGCGTCCGTACCTACACACTGACACATGCACGTCCATACCTACACACTGACACATGCACGTCCATACCTACACACTGACACATGCCTGTCCATACCTACACACTGACACATGCCTGTCCATACCTACATACTGACACATGCCTGTCCATACCTACACACTGACACATGCACGTCCGTACCTACACACTGACACATGCACGTCCGTACCTACATACTGACACATGCCTGTCCGTACCTACACACTGACACATGCACGTCCATACCTACACACTGACACATGCCTGTCCATACCTACACACTGACACGTGCCTGTCCATACCTACACACTGACACATGCTTGGCCATACTCACAGAAACATGCTCTTTCATACTAACACGCTCATGCTTGCGTAGACTTTTTCTTACATATTTGCCATGCTCAGGTCATCTGCACCCAAACATGCTCACCCATATTCATGCGTGCTGGTCCATACTCATTGACACAGTTTTGGCCATGCTCACTCATACACCATACTCTAAGAGCTTGTACACATGCACACAAACCCAGTAAAACATTGATAGATATTATTCCACACCGATCCACAGAATGCAAACACATCTCATTAGAGGTGGGTTGACAGCAAAGACCAAACTCACACCAGCACACATACAAAACAGACACTCAGATATGGGTCCAGCAAGCAATGAGTCCAGTGAGCAATGGTGAGCACACCTGTATTCAAAAGTAGGTCCAAACTGTACTGAATGATTGTGCATTCATAATACCCTGCCCTGGCGTGAGAGCTCGAAGTGGTTATTACTACGTCTACCGGTGTGTGCTTTTTACTAGCAGAGCCATAATCTCGGTGGAAATCCCTCTGGCCTCAACACTACCTTCTTTTTTAGGGTCTGCTTTTAATAAGCTTAAGGCTGAGGGATTTATTCGCAGGCTCGCCCTCTTACCCTTTCTTCAAAACGGGGGCTATCTGCTGATAATGTATCTGGCGGAGCCCCATCACCCAACCCCTTAGGAGCTGTAAACACTGAAACATTTTCACTGTGCAGTGGATAGGATAAACTGATATCTTTGCTTACACTGAAAAGTTTCCTTGTAACTAGATGGTTAATGAGTGTCATGGAAATTACATTACATTATTGGCATTTAGCAGACAGTCTTATCCAGAGTGACTTCCATAGGTTACAATTTTTTACATGTTACCCATTTATACAGCTGGATATTTACTGACTCAATTCTGGGTTAAGGACCTTGCCCAAGGGTACAATAGCAGTGCCGCAGCAGGGAATCGAACTGGCAACCTTTCGGTTGTCCTGAGTCCTCCTCCTTACCACTATGCTACACTGCCACCCCGCTGCCGAGATGATTGGTTTACATTGCTTGCCCTAGTAGACTTGATGCTTATCAACTATGTCATTTGCTAGCTCTTAAAGGATCAGTTTTTTTGAAAGATAGATAATCACCCAAGTGGATGGAACCAATGCCCAGTGAGAGCTGGGTCAGCTGTACACATTGTATTTCTTTCCAGTACGCTGCTGTGACCCGCCTGATTGGACTACTTTGCACGTTTAATTGCTAATTCAATTACATAGTTAAAAAGGTGTGCATGGGAAGTGGATCAGCCCGCATGCCCATTAGGAGTGCCAGCCTGTTAGGGTCCAGATCTCCAGAAATGTCCCATCAAAAGTCAACATGCGAATGGCCTTAGCAAGACCTGCACAGGTTTGCAAAAGTCGCTCAGTTTCCAGAGCCAGGGGGATGCATGTGAGTAAAGTGACTGTTTGCACTGGCTGCCGCACATCGCGGGCAATAATCAGCAGTCACAGATCACTCTGCGGTGGCACGACAGCGAGGGCCGCTTGCGACTTTCTTGTGATTAAGAGCTTGGGCCGTCTGTCGCCTTAGAATCCTGCTCCTGTGGAAATCTGGCATGCGGCGAAATCCCCCCTCACCTCAAAAATCACCTGCTCAGAGCATCTGTTCCTCCCGGACGGGATTGTTCCTGCTGGAACTGCATTAGCCGCGTCTGTGCTTGGCACAGGAGGGGCAACTTGACCCTGATTCTGGCCCGGGCAAAGCCAGATAAATGGGCTAGCCTTGAGCATTCTAGGCCGCCTCTATTCTTAGAGAAGGTCCCTCAAGGCTCGGTGTGCTCAGTCTGGAGATCAATAACCCGCTGTTTGGCCAATTAAACCTCATTTCTGCAAAGGTTCTCTCATACCCCACAGAAACAATAAAGTGGCTGTTTGGAGAATGAGCGATTTTACCACTGAAGAAACAAGAGTTTTTTCTTTCCTTCACCCACAATGCCATGCTGCTGATCTTGCCTACGGTTCTCCATCCCCAAATCCAAACAAAATCTTGGTGCTTACAGGTTTGATGGCAGCGTTGTTGTTAATGTAAAACTCTTCTAACCCTGTTTGATTCCAAGGCAAGTCAGTACTATTGTAAGCAGGGCACTTGACCTGAATTGCTACAGTAATATATCCAGCTGTACAATGGGACCTGGTCTCATGATGAACATGCTGTCAGGTCAAGGTTTGTCAAGTTTGTCAGGTTCCATAGGAACGTCGCTACATCAGCGTTTCTTTTAGATTACTGGGTTTGGAGAAAAAAGCAATTCACTTGCAAAACACATGACCTGGGAACTTTCACATTGTTCTGTATGCCACTGTGACACTCCACATGTGACAGCTGATATCAATAAGAACAATGATATCTACAAATGTGGCTATTATGTAACAATACATCATTTAGAGATTATTGTTAATTATTTACATTATTAAGAATACATTATAAAGAGATCCAAAAAAGAGCTGGCTGATACAGTGATGTATTATATATTATTTTAATAATTTATTTATTATTATTACAATGAAAAAGTTGATAATATTCTTGATCATTATTCTCACTGCTTAGATAACAATTTCAAATAATGTGAATGATTTAGATGAATTACAGTCGAATGGTGAGTAGCACCCACAAATGATTGATGTGTGGAATGAAGTACTTATACATAGTTACATTAATAAGGCATAGGACCAACCTTATTATGATAAGGTTTCCTTCCTGAAACCAGGATGATGGATAACAGGTAAAAAGGTAAACTATGGGAAAAGGTCCCAGGGATAGAGGAACAGCCATGCAATTAAATAACACAACATAAATAACATATTTCACCTTCAGCCACGCTGACCCTAGTCCCTGTTGTTATTTATTACCTTAGATGCTATGAAGTCCTGTAGGGCTTGAACAAGGGCAACAGGTATTAGTTTAGGTGTTTTTAGTTTAGTAAATTTTTGTTCTATTTGCTGTGTTTGCACTTGGCAAATATGTTTTTTTTTTTTACTTTGTACTGTGCTCTGCAGGAAAAAGGCGTTCACGCTGCAGAGCGGTGCCTGTTGCTTCTGTGCAATCGTTTGCCTGCGCCTTGTCCATTCACCGCGTTTCCTTTTATCTCTGCGGGTTTGCCTGTTCCTCCGAGGGGGACCGGCTCAGCTGCATTCCCAGAGTATAGCAGCCCACGCTCCTATCCCCACTGTGTCACCGCACCCGCACAAGTGGCCCTTTTTCTCTGAGCGCGGGGCGGCACAAGGGCGTATTTTGTGGAGAGGGGCGCTCGCTGCAGGTTTTAGGCTGAAAGCCATGAAAGTAGCTGTTTGGGTGTTTTTCATAATTGCTGAAATTGTGGTGCTTCTCTAGATGTGCTTTTTGCCTGTGTTACCATTCAGGTTTCTGTTAGACTTGTTTAGGGAGCCGTGGTGGTGTGGTTATCTGGAAATGTGTTTTCCATTAAGGGATTAGTGAAGGGTTCTTTTTAAGCACCTGGAATCTGTCTTTCCGTGTACCCAGGAGGGCTTGGTGAAAGAAGTTCTTCTGAAGATATGTTTTTTAATTTGTACACTTCCTCCTGACATAGAACACCAGGGACCAGTTGTATAAGCTGTGTACAGGTGCATTGGGAGTCTTTTTATAGTGTATGGGTCAGGTCACCCTGAAACAGGTGACCCCAAACTTCCTTAACTTTTGTACCCCTATTCAGATCAACCAATAATATGGGTACACCTCCCAACAAGTACACACTATCAAAAAATTGGGACCAGTCTCTGACAATTTTGGATGAGAATGATGTAACTGATAATATGCTCCCAGTTGTATGTTGTTGTTGTCATTTTGCAGGAGTACTTAAGGGGGTCGAAGCACTTATAACATTCTGAAGAGAGCAGTGACTAAAATCCTATAGTTTAGCCCATATGCAGCATGCAGACACCTCACGTCACCCCATGTTAAGAGCGCCTCAGTCTGGGAATCGGTTTGCTTAGGACTTCCGGGGTGTCGGTGCGGTCAAGCCGAGGTGCGTCGTGTCTGCGCGGAGCTCAGCGCCGCGCCGTTGCCATGGCGATCCTTTCTCACCTGTTCGGAACACTGCCTTCGGCTGTTCTCTTCCCTGGCGCGCACCTGTAGACTTTGCCCCTAGGCACTCCCTGTAAGGCTACTCAGACTACTCTGTCTGAACGCCCACTGCTCTGTCTTACAAGGCTGCCTGTGTGCGGAATATGGCAGTGCTGTTGAAGCCTGTCATGATCTGTGCACTCCCTCTCTGCTTAATGACTTTGTACACTAAAATTAAACACCGACTCTTCCCGTGGCTTTTGAGGCTTCATATTATCTTCACATACTAGATGTGTATCGGTTTCTTGATGAACTGTGTCCTATTTAATTTATAATGATGATATGATTATGAATTATTTTAAAAATGAATTGTCTGTGCTGTTTGTACACACAGGTAGGACTCATGGTTCCAGTCTAGGCTGAGATACTGCTGCAAGGCTGTTCCTTGCTCAGCCAACCCAGCCAAGTTCGAACAATTTGGAAGGCAGGTGGAAGTTTGAAAACTTTACCAGGTTTTCCTCTAGATGTTTGATATAGTAGCTAGCTTGAGGTAGTTTTAAGCTACCTGATAACATTCTATACAGTTTCTAAACTTCATACAACACGACACTGAATACACCACAAATGTAATGTGATGAGCTATGTATAAACTCACTAACTAATGCACTAACTAGCTACACACCGCTAGCTTCTATGTAATTGTGACAGCACTGTGGTGTAGTTTTTACAAAACAGGTTATGTGTCCCAGTGGTTGTAAGCTCATTTCCCACATCGGCTGCTGTGGTTGTAATCCACATTGTCTCAGTAAATGTCTGGCTGTATAAATGGATGACATGTAACAGTATGTAATAGTCTCTGTCAGGGCATCTGCTAAAAAAAATAAATAACTTAAAAATGTCAATAGAGCTAATTAATTTAGACTTTGCATAATAGAGAAAGTGTTAATACGTAAATCTCCCTCCCCTTAGTATACATATATTATTTAACTCCTGTTAGGAGTAAAGTCGCTTCCATCTGCATTCCATGACTATGGCAAAGTAGAAGACTCAAATCCTCTGAAAGGGTGTGTTGAATTATGGACTCCCACATAATGGTATGTTCTGCATTGTCCTGAACTGGTGCATTTGTGAGTCTACTGCTCGTCCACATATTTCAGCTGCTGTGCCGAAATGTTGCATATTCCCCATTGCTGCACAGTGTTGTTCAGGCATACTGTTGAAAATGTTACAGTCTGTAATTTTATGCTCCGTGAATGCTGTTCGGAAAGTGCTCTCCTGCTAAGACAGTGTTTGTCGTCTTTTTTACTTTACCGGTAGTGCTGCAGTGTGCTACACTGGTCCATTTATTAGGAAAAAGTGACCTCAGCAAAAGGCAGGCATCAGTTGTTAGCTCAGATTGAATGTCTGTGTTAAAATTCAGTTAAATTCGTTGCAGACTCTGCTGTTGAATCATAGTTGTTAAGATTATGTGTCTCTATTTTTGTTTGTGGCAATAGACTGCAAAAAAAAAGACAACAGAGAGAAGTTTAAACTGGCTGTCTACCAGAAGCGTCTAATCCCTGTCATGAATGCAGGGAATGCCAAGGCGGTTTGTGTTTGTCCACGGCTCCACAACAGGCGCCCCTGTGGCGTTTGCCTTCATGCTTCACCTGCCCGGGCTTTTAGTCTGAGCGCATGGCCCTTCCCTCGGAGCGGCCTGCACGCTTTCTGGGAGAGGAGGCAAGCGGTTCCCGGGAGAGACCGCCTTTCGCTTCAGAGCATGATGCAGCTGAGTGCAATCCGGTCGGACGGCGTGCAATCAAACCTTTCACTCAACGCCAGCGGAACCGAAGGTCCGCTGCCCACAGAAAAGCTGAATGCCAATGATTCTGTTCAATATCCCCGTGGACTTCGCAGAGTTCAGGGGCTATATATTTCAGTAATTAGATGTTTCTTAAACCCGAGCTGCTTGGTTTTGGCATTATCTGGCTATCCAGTTATTTCATCATTTCTTTGACTAGCTGTGGTCAATATATCTGTTTGACCTTGACAGATAAAACCCCTCACCAAGACATACTTCATTCTGCCCCTGTTGCCTCTGCTGATGCCGCTCCTCCTCTCTTTGTGTGGAGTTGAGTTTGCCACCGCATGATATCATGCAAAGAGGGCAACCACAGGTGCCTGTAAATAAGACATCAGACATGTTTGCTCTTATGTAAATATTGCATTAGGCTGTAAAATGTGATTAGGAACTTCACTACGAATAACCTCCTCCTGTGAGTGTGACAGGCAGATCTAAAAGACCTGTTTGTAGTTGAATTTCAAAAGGAAGCCTAAGGTTTCAGTGTCCCCTGTAAAGATCCATAGGTGGATATCAGATATTATGCAGTAGCTGCTGGCTCTCAGAACTATGGGAGTATGCCTCTATCATGTGATCGCTGGCTGAAAAGATCAAGTGGTATCGTGAAGGGTTGAGGAGTTCATGGAGACGAAATGTCCCTAATCCACAAAAAAACCTGACATGCCATCATAGAAATGTGTATATTGTGTACCATTTACCTTAGAGGAGAAGGATCATTTGTCTGATGGCAGATCACAGAAGCACAGTCCTTGTATGAAATCTCCTAGTAGGGCTTTGTGGTTCATAGTTTGTACAAGGCTACTCTCCCGTGGTTAAACAAACGCTGTTTTCTATGGCTACACACTTGTAATGTAACATATTGTTTGTAAATGTAAGTATAATACATGCATCCAAAGAATTTTAGGGGTGGTGGGTGTGGTGAAATATAGAGTTAAGACAATATAACTGATGGCACACTGTGACCCAAAGTTTAATGAAAGTGAAAAAATGTTTTGACCAGCCGGGTCTTCACAGTTCAAAGAACTGATTTGTTGAGAGATGATTGAACTAGTGTGGGAGCAAAACGTCATGCCAGCAGCTTTACATGTGACTGTTTCCATGATGGTAGCACATAAGCTGAATTTGTTTGCTCAACCTGCTATTGAGTTAACCAGCACACTGGTATGAGCAGCAGCACTCCTCAGAATTGCACAGATCATCTCCCAATACTTGTAGTTACCTTATTCAAGCCTTTAGCACAGCATGGTCCTGTTCTCAGTCCTTTCTTAAAGACACCTCACAAGCATGGGACCAACCTACAAATGTTTTGTTTAATTTGTCTTGTCTGTGAGAGTTTGACTTGCCTTTCGATTTGCACTCTGGAAGCCCTCGAACCTTTTACTGCGGAGGGCTCAGATGCAGGTCTGGCCTGTTGTTCGATCGATCGCACAGCCTGACCCTCTCTGGCGCTGCCCTCCTGAGGGAGTCGGCGGACATGCTGGGAAAATCCGCCCACGGCCGGATGAGGCGGAGGCTCCCGTTACACAACCTCCGTCTCCGCAGGTCAGAAAGGGGGAAAAGCTCACGGCCCTGTCAGGTTTTACAAAAGTCTCTCTCGAAAGGCTCGCCGGCTGGAAAGGAAACCGGACAAGTCCCGCTGGGTCACCGGTTGCATGCGTGACTGCGTGCACCCGGATAACACGTCTGGGGGAATTTGTTGACTGCACTTGCCAGCGCTCCGAAAATAGCCGACCCCCTCCTATTTGTATAATTAACTTAAAGTAATAAGCTGGTATTAGTGCTGTTGAATGAGATGTATAGGAGAGTGAGGTGAAAGGGGAGGGGTTGGTGGGTCACAGAGATGTGTGGTGAGAAAGCCATGGGAGAATTACCCTCCCTGCGATATATTCGGCCCAGTCTCACGGTTTCGGTTTTTTTTTTAAGTTAACTGTCTTTTATGCTGCAGTAAACTTGTGCAAACAGAAAAAGGGAGGCATGAGGAGGTGATTACTTTAAATTAACCTGCTGGGTTTGTCTGCGACATGTATGGGGAAACTCAGACTATTCTCATTTCAAGGAATTGCACTCAAAGGATTTCTTCCATCGCTTCAGCAACCAAGACTTGAGGACCAGAAAGCAGTTTGGAAAGAGAAAGAGAGGATATTGTCATAAGACACAGTATGAGGACATGAATGCTCGTGCTTATGCATGCATAGATTCGTGGGCGGCATGATTTTGTGTAATTAAATCGCAGAATGGAATGAAACAGTGAGGAGACACTCACCAGGAAAGAAACTTCATACTGATTCCACAGTAAATGTAAGCATTACTTTGCATTACATAAGATGCTAGACCCCACTGAGTGCAGCATGTCGAGGGTGAGTTAGCGATTAGGAGGCGAATAATAAGAGACAGACACAAACAGATAAACAGAACTTGGAAGGTCTACTGCTTGCCTGTGTGTCACTTGTGTGTCACCATCCACCCACCTCCTCTGTGAGGTGGACCAATCAGAGAGCAGGAACCATGGTAATCTGTGTGGCCATATCAGTGACTCTGACACCTCGCAGATTACCTTGGCCCTGCTGGTCTGTCTCACATAGAAACGCTCGCCTGGGGCCTTGAGATTACTCAACAGGGGCACATTAATGTCTTATTACCTCCTGTATGATTTCATGTGTTTGTCCTGACCCGGGTTCAGAGCATCCTGATAGGTACATAAAACAGTAATCATGGATTAAATGAGTTTACACCTAGAGGAATATTTTGTGTGATATTGTCTCCCTCCCTCCAGATGAATGTGTCATTTCTAACACAGCCCTCACTGTCTATGTCTTCATACATTTTGGTGTCACCGCTGCACTTCCTCTGACTCCAGCAAACATCCTTGTTGCTGTATTGAGGTTAAAGTCTGCTTGCGTTCCCCTGGGTGTCCCCTGCACTAACGGCACGTGAGGAGGGTTTAGAGAGGAGCCTTGTGGGAGCACGTCTGTGCTGCAGGAGATGAGAGGCCGCGCTCAGGTACAGGGGTGGAAGTGTGACGGGTGTCTCCAATGCTGTTCACAGGTGGGGAGATGTGCGAGGGAGTGTGAGCACCGGCCATGGGATTGGAGAGACTCTGGCTTCTGTGTGTCACCGCCGCTGTCGCCGCCGTCTGTCTTTTGCGTGAGTACAGCACCATCAACCTCTCATGCTTTTATAATCTGTCTCCCTCTGGCCCTCCCTTCTCTTTCTCTTGTCCATCCTCTACTTTGTTCCCCCGCGCATCTTTGGGTTATTCCTCTCCTCCCTTCCTGGTCCTTCACCTTTCATCCTTTCCTCTAGCCTTTCCTCTCTTCTCTCCATCCTGGTCTGTCACTTCTTCTCTCTGACTACTTTATTACCTTTCATCCTCTTTCCAGTATGTCCCGTTTCCCAGACAGAACACATTTTTATGCATTAGCTTGTATATTTAATACTCAAATGCCTGTAATCACACCAAACCATTTTTGGCATCCATTTACATTTTTTGAAAAGCAGTTTAGTCGAGGGATGAATGGGTATTTTTCCATTTGCCCGCGGTCAGTAAAACCTGGAAGGATCACAGTGCTGAGCGTTGGAGTCTGGGTGCTTGCTCCCGGTCGCTGGCGGTGTGTGTGTATGTGTGTGTGTGTGTTTGTGTGCGTGTGTGTCTGTGTGTGTGTGTGCGGGGGGGCAGTCAGTGAGAGGGAATGGGGTGATATCCCACACAGACACTTGTGCCAGAATATACCCACAAATCCGGATTGAGACCAATCTGGGATTTAGGTTCCACCATCACTGAAGCACGCTTTCGGGGGAGGAGGGTCGTTGTGGGGCACGGGCCATGTGTGCATCTTAGGGGGTCCCGGGATGGGGGGAAAGGGAGGGGGCGAGGGGTCTGCTTTCTGCTCTCTGTCAGCGAGTGCCCTCATTGAGATTAGTGCATAATCACCATGCCAGACAAAGAGAAAAAATTACATGTGCCAGCAAGTCCAGACCCAGCTTTCAGGTGCAGAGAATGGGATTGCAGTATGTTCACTTCAGCTGTATGAACTCCACAACAAATGTTCTCTCACACAAAGGTGCACCGGGTCTATTGTAAACAAGGAATAAGACTCTGTATGCTAAGGTCCTGGACAGATGTACAGATGCACATGCACAGGGATACTTTAAACTCTGTTTCTTCCCTCTAATCCCCCCCACCTGCCAGTAGCCCCCCCTTCCTGTATCTCACAGCATCTCTGACGCTGTTCCCTTCCTCCGTCTGTGTCCTCTTGTTCCCCTCTCTTCACAAAACCAAGATTCTGCTCTAAGGAAGCCCTAGAATGTGTTTTAACCAAATACATTACAGTAAATATTTACTTGATAGATGCAGACCAAATGTGTGTCCAAAACATTCCAGTAAATATGCGTATCATCCAAAAGGTTATTTTTTTTAACAGAACAAGCTGTGCATCTTGTAGCTGATTTTTTGCTTTTTTTGCCTGAGCCATTATTCCAGAAGGACTTGCAAAACCACATATTTTAGCAAATGTTTAAACGTTCCTCTCTGCAGATTCTGTTAATTCTTATGTTGGAACGCATAATGCCTTAGCCCACAGAAAGATCCTGTGCTGAGGGGCAAATATTTCACCATAAAAATTCACCAATTGGCCTGTTTAAAAAAAAAAAGAAACCCTCTGCTGCCATGTGGGTCTCAAGTGGATGTGCTTCGCCTTCAGGAACCTCCGGCGCTGATTCGCTGGTCCGTGCCCGCGTCGGGGGGGCAGCGGAGCTGGGTTGCAGCCTCACCCCATCCTTGTCGGGCGCCCCTACCACCCCACGCCTCTTCCCCCTGCACGTGGTGGAGTGGGTGCGTCTGGGCTACAACGTCCCCATCCTCATCAAGTTTGGAGTATACACCCCTCGCGTGCATCCCAACTACAAGGGTGAGTTTCTCCCTTCAGAACTGTCAGTTCTCAGTCATGGTTACACTGCTGCTGTTTTTTTTTATGTAAGTTCCTTATTACCTTAACAAAGCTTTGTGGATCGCAACCGAGACATTCTGACTTGTGGAATATTATATTTATGTGGAATATAACCAACTGGAGGTGATTTGGTTTTTAAAATAGGTTTTTAAAATGTAGGAACTCCTAAAGTAACTTGTTGAATCAAAGTAACTTTAAACCCTTAAGTGTTCTGTCTTATTGTGATTGGATTATTTGTACCTATTGCCAGGATTTTTTTACAGCACATAAAGAGTGTAATACACTCTTAAATTGTATTGCCCTCCATTATAAAGGTATAGCAATAGGGACGGGAGACAAAAGCTGATGGTGGGGGAAAATGGGTGCTCAACTGTGTGAAGTGGCTGGGGATCATTGTTTTGTCTGCTAGAGACACACAAGGACCTGGGAGAGGCTGATTTCCCGGGCAATATAAGGGGGGGGGGGGGCGTGTCTTTCTGATCTGAAATTGCAGAAACTTTTAAAACTCCACTGGGAGCTTGCTTTTCCTTGGAAGTACCTTGGAGTGCCATATCAATTCAGCTGTGTGTGTGTGTGTGTGTGTGAATGGTGGGGGAGGGGTGGGACTGGTGTTTGTCAAATGCTAGTGGAGCTGAGAGCTGAGCAGATTTGCCACAAAGGTAATCCACCCAAACAAGACCTGCAATTACTGTGTGTGTGCGTGTCTGTGAGTGAGAGAAAAAGTGTGTGAGAAAGAGAGGGAGGGGAAGCATGAAAAATGAGAGGGAGCTAGTTTTTGTGGATACAGTTAGTAAGAGAGGTGGGGGGGGGGGGGGGGGGGGTTGGACGGACAGAAATGGGGGCTGTAGGGGGTGTGGTTGACGGGTGCTGGACTTGATGGAGATTTTCGGGATTAAGGAGAGTGGGGTTTAATTGAGGGTGGCGTGCGTATGGGGGCAGCTGTGGAAGGGGTGACAGTTTTCATTATTGATACCAAGCAGGGTGACCCACTAAATGGAGATTGTTTTGGCGTACAGTGAGTGGATGGAGAGTACAGAATAATAGATTTTTCTTGCGCAAGTAGCATAATCCAGCCATTGTCTCCCAGGAGACAGAAGACAAAGAGCGATCATAGACCCCCCCCCAACCATCTCCTCCCCTCCCCCGCTGCCACCAACGCCATGACCTGAGCCTGTCTGGCGCATGTGAACATCCAGCCCCCCTTCCAAGTAGGTCAGTCCAGGAGACCTGGAAGGCCCCCTTGGCTCATGTTCACACCTGATTCAGAATTCAAATTAGTGACTGGTCGGAATATGTATTAACCTACCAATAGCCACCCGCTGGGCTATATAAGACAGGAGTCCTTATAAGCCAGGAGCTGAGGAATAATTCCAAACAGCCTTTCACCTTCCTGACAACCAGCAAAAGCAAATGTGCCCTTACAT
The DNA here is from genome assembly GCF_013368585.1 of Megalops cyprinoides. Classification (NCBI taxonomy): domain Eukaryota; kingdom Metazoa; phylum Chordata; class Actinopteri; order Elopiformes; family Megalopidae; genus Megalops; species Megalops cyprinoides. The sequence continues at coordinate 10,810,460 of NC_050586.1, forward strand.
GTATAGTTTCTTTAATGAGGATCATTTGAGTAAATTGCCCATAATCATGATACTTTACTCCACAAAACTCTTTTCTGACTTGCAGAGCTCCTGATGTAAAGAAACAAGGGTCCCCGAATGACTGCGCTTAACTGTAATGCTAATAATACCAATAACAGTCTTTAATTCTCTCTGTCTTTTCTGTCTCCCCGTCTTTCCCTCCACGAAACGTCTCTGCTTCTCATTTCCCCTCCGCCGGAGCCAGCTGGCAGCACATGAAGCGTATCACCGCCGCTCGTCTAATGTATTCTTCCCTCCAATTAAAATGCATGGGGGATGTGGTCTCCTGCATCCCGGGCCTCACCGCAGCTCCGAGGAGGCGCGCAGCAGTGTCTCGTGCTCTTCAAAGTTCGTTCTGCTCTGGCGCAAACTTTTATTCCGAAGGAACGTGTTTTTTTTTTTTTTTACTTTCTTTCCAGTATCTGTTTTCTTGGGAAGACCATTGTTGAAACCTTTAAAAACTGCCCCTTCTCCACGGAGTCCTTTGATTTGAGCAGTGAGCGACGTGTTTAGCTGCAGATTAAAGGAGGTGTGGATGAGTATAAACTAGTTGCTCTTTTTTGTTGGGGAAAGCCCCTCCCACCAACGCCTCCTCCTGTTCCAGGTTGAAACTAAGGCCTTTGAGTTGTTGGGGCAGTGAGAGCTTCAGGGGGCCTCTTGGTGTAAGAGAATGTGAAGAGCCATTGGAGGGATTTTTGTTGATGATAATAGAGAGGTGTTCTGGCAGACACATGCGGACAGAGAGGGGGGTTGGGCAGCTGTGTTGAGAGGAGAGGCTCGTTTTACCCCCATGGGGCAATCTGCCTTCTCAGGTGTGTTTCAAAGCCCCAGGGGACCCTCATATCTGCACTTCCTGGGGGCTCTGCATGTGAGAATGATCACAGACAGCCCATGTGGAATCAAATGCCACATCCTCTGTGTGTCAAAAACCATGTCTTTTAATCCCAGGTCTCTGTGGTATACCAGTATTACATTTACATTACATTTTTGTCAGATGCTCTTATCCAGAATGACTTACATAAATTACAGTATTAACATGTTATCCATTTATACAGTTGGATGTTTACTGAGGCAATTCTGGGTGAAGTACCTGACCCAAGGGTACAATAGCAGTGCCCCAGCAGGGAATCAAACCAGCTCGTAACCGAATAGCGTAGTGCTAAAGAGCAGGGCTTGTAACCAAGAGGTTGCCAGTTGGATTTCCTGCTCATGCACCCTTGGGCAAGGTATTTAACACAATTGGCGCAGTAAAATATCCAGCTGTATAACTGGATAACATGTAAAACTGCAACCTACACTATATGGACAAAAGTATTTGGATGCCTGACCATCACATTGTAATGACATTGTATTCAAATACATATACTTTAATATGGAATTGGTCCCCCTTTTGCAGCTATAACAGCTTCCACTCTTCTTGGAAGGCTTTCCACAAGATTTTGGAGTGTTTCTGTGGGAATTTGTGCCCGTTCATTCTGTAGAGCATTTATGAGGTCAGGCACTGATGTTGGACAACAAGGCCTGACTCGCAATCTCCGTTCCAGTTGATGCCAAAGGTGCTCGATGGGGTTGAGGTCAGGGCTCTGTGCGGGCCAGTCAAGTTCTTCCACACCCTACTCATCAAACCATGTCTTTATAGTCCTTGCTTTGTGCACTGGGGCACAGTCATGTAGGAATAGAAAAGGGCTTTCCCCAAACTGTTGCCACAAAGTTGGAAGCATAGCATTGTCCAAAATGTCTTGGTATACTGAAGCATTAAGATTTCCCTTCACTGGAGATAAGGGGCCTAGCCCAAACTGTGAAAAAACAGGTGTGGCCAAATACTTTTGTCCATATAGTGTATATAAGTCACTCTGAATAAGAGCACCTGCCAAATGACAGTAATATAATGTAAACAAATCAAATAAAATCTGAAGGATATCTCAATGCAAATCTTTCTGCTTGGTATTAGGGGGTGCGTTTGAGAGTGCTTCTTTGCAATCTCTTTCTGCTTTCCATTTCTTTGTTCTCTGGATCCCCTTCAAAAACAGCTATCAGGCATCATTACGTGATTTTAATTTGATTGCAACACGGTTGTCTCCACAGGAGCAGCCCTGATGTTCCCCAGCAGACTGATTACTGGTAATCTTCAGGGATGTTCGACAGTGGTTAAAACATTACACATAGGAACGTTCAGGGGGTAACCTAATCCTAATTTAATTCAGCCCATCGCACAGCACGTGTGAGGCGCTGCGAGTATCTCCATCTCTTCATTGGTTGCCATGTTTCTAAACTGCCGGGCGTATTCCCCCGGCTGGCGTGTGAGCTCGGGGGGCTCTCTGCCCGGCCCAGCTCTGTCAGGGGGAGTTACCCTGAGCGGGGCAGATCAAGCGGTCCCTGGCTCCTGAAGAAAACGAGCCTAGACGGGGGGCTTGGGGGGGGGGGGGGGGGGGGGGGCGATGTAAGACCTCAGACTGCCCAGCAGGCCCTGCTCTCATGCTGTGAAGTACAACCTCATTTTACCCCGTCTTCCCTCTCGTGGCAAAACTTAACCCTCTCAGCCCTTTCAGCGCTCCATGATGGCAGTGTGCTGCAGGATTTTTGAAAACGGGCATGTGAAGCATGGTTACACATTCCCGATCCTGCTGTTGTGTCCTCCAGCAAGCTCCTTAACCTGATTTGCTTTAATAAATATCAAGCTGAATAACCTGATAATGGGTAATATTTAGTCTGCTTAAGTCAAGCTGGATAAGAGTGTCTGCTAAGCAAATAAATAATGATAAAAGAGCCCCATATGGGCCCTTTAATTGTTGTATTGGAACAGCAGTGCTCTTGACCTTTTCCCCACTGCCCATGGTTCATGGAGTCTGTGCTCCTGGGATAGTGAAGGAAAAAAAGAGCCAGATTAGATTGACTGTTGAACAACTTGAGTTTTCACTGAAACCCAAAAGGCTCCACCTGAGAGACTTTCACCAAACGGTGACACAACGTTAGAAGAATGCAGTCCAGCATCCTTTATTTCATTTTTTCTCACAGGCCCCTGAAGTGTTCAGCAGGGACAAAGGCCCTGTTACTTAATTTCACTGTGTTTGCAGGTGTGGCCTGGGTAATGGCTTCAAAAGAGTTGGAAATGGATCGGTCTCTCATTGTACCGGGCACCATTGTTTCAGATGCCGCATTGTGGCAGAGCACCACCAAACGTCGGGCAGGTTCGAGAGAGAGAGAGAGAGAGAGAGAGAGGTGGAGGTAGACTGTGAGGCGTAGGTGTAAGTGAAAGGGAGGGCAGCCAGGCCATTGAACCTGCACCCAGTGGTAGGGTTCCAGCCCCAGGGTAGCCAATGCATTGACCCCCTTGCCAAATCACTCCTTGAGAAAGGACTTACACTCATATACAGCATGTCTACTGGTTTTTAGGAAATGCATCTCTATTATTAAATTGAAAAATCTCCTCAATCCCAGTCAGCTGCGGGTAGTTTGCTTACAACATACCACCTCCTTGTCTTTTAATTTGGTTTCTCAGCAGTTTTACCTGAAGAAGGGCAGTGGCTGCATCAGTATAAAAAAGACTTATAAATGAAAACGTTTTCTTCCTCTATCCTGTCTGAAACAGCTGTGAACAGATTTTGTCACATGCTTATATCTGGGTCCTCACAATTTGCCATTAGTCGGATGTAAAGTTCTTGCCCTCATAATCTTCTCCAGGGGCCATGTGGTTGGAGGGGCACAGTAGCAGTGTGTGGCTGGGCCACTTTCACTCACTGGGGCATGTGAGCTGAGCATGCTTGCTGGGGCAGGGGTTAACACAGCCGGACAGAGGGAGAGGGGGACAGAGTTAACTGTAATCTAGCGCTTGACAAAGAGCTATTCATAAGAGGGTTAAACTGATTAGGGGAGAGTAGGATTGGGGAGAGAAATTTGGGGGGAGGAGACGAAGGCTGTGGGGTGGGCGGGGGTGGGGGGGTTGGGGGCCATCGCAGACTTATGATTGTATTCAAATGAAAACACATCCCACAATGCCCCTCTCCCCGTCTCCCTTAAACTCATTCGGACGGGCAAAAGGAAAACAAAAGCCGTGGCCTTTCAAAACACGCTGATCTGTCTTCCTACATACATGCCAGTATTATTGTTGCATGCCAAGTGTGTCTCTCTATGTATCAAAACATTTGAACATGGGGCAGGGGTGAAGCAACACTGTTACAATCACACTTGCACTCCTTTTTGTCTGTGAACAACGGAGCGTAATCCTGGAGCTTTAACTCGGAGGGAGAGAGCAGATTAGGTCCATAAACAAAAAGTGCAATATTACCAACAAAACCACCACCACATCCGGGGGAAGCAGCGGCCCCCGGTAGTGCAGCTCTGCCTTTGAGTAACGCAGGATGCGGCATGGTTAGCGTTAGCACTGGAGAGTTAGCACCGGCGCCACGGCGCGGAAACGATTTGGAGCCCGAGCAGCAGCGCCCCCCGCGGAAGGGCCTCCCTGCCGGAGATCGCCTTGGGCCCCCGGTTATATAAAGACTGCTGTCAGAATCCCAAGAACCACAAGCAGAGATTTTGGCAGTGGCGCTGCACAAATCGAGAGCCTGGTGCTTCTCAGCCCGCCACCCACCGGGAGCAAATCTGACTCTTGGTAATATCAGGAGAGTGAAATTACTGCTGGGTGGATTAGTGCCTCCATTTTACACCGTCCACTGCACACAGGCTGGACATGTCAGATATGGGGCTCAGGTTGAGGGGGGGACTGGAGTCCGCATGTTAGATCAAGGGTGAAAGCCATTGACCAGAACGGATGGGAAACTGCTGGGACTGGTCATTGTGGCAGACATTTGGAGATGTGCCTGATGAATTGCGTTGGCAGCAAGGACCCAGATCCTTTGGTTACTCAAGCATCCAAGGTAACTGAAGAAATGTGTACCCACAATGGTATATTAGCCCCCCACTGACATTATTATGGGGCGCTTTCAGCATTATGAATAGAGTAATACTGTTTCCAGTGATGCTTCCATTGCATGGAGAAACATCAGCACCCAAAGGTACTACCCTTTTCTCAGTATATTTGGCCTTTCTCCAGTACCTGGAAATTAATGTATATGCTTATGTATTCCTTTTGGTGTTGAGTGTTCTTTGGTATTGACCTTAAGAGCTTGATCTTGGACAGACCATCATAAGGTAAGAGGCTCATTTCCTCTATGTACAGCCAGCCACACAAGGAAGAGGTGTGCCTAGTGAAAACTATTAGGGTCACAGAAGGGTCATGGAGGGTTTCTTCTCTGTCATTAGGTTTTGCTGGTAGGCTATTGATCGCAAAGCCCTGTCTAACCATTCCTGAAATAGGAGCAGTGCATTTGTGTCCATTGGAATGCATTTTAGTTGATCAATAACCCTCTTTCGAGAAGAACGCATCACCCCCCCCCCTCCAATACTTAGCTGGCTTTGAGTTCACTGTAAAGTCTGGCACGACGGAACAAATTGCTTTGATTATGCAATTGTTGCAGAATAGCGGTAATGCATTTGTTGTAGCACTCTGTTACAATACAAGCACCATGACCGCCGCTCAGGATGGGAGTGTTCAGCTGTGTTTCTTTAAGGCCTGGGTGGTCACTGGGCGGATAATTCTCTGCATCTTGAATCCTGGGTCTGGTTTCTGTTTATGCTTTAGACCTTGGCTGGAAATCAACACAGATTTTAAAACAAAGCAAAAAAAAAAAAATAGGTCCTACATGAGTGATGAAGAAAGCAATCTCTCCCTTGAACTTGGCTGAAATTAAATGTTAGAGGCTTGAAGGATTATTTTTTCCTAATTATGTTGTTATTTTTGTTTTCATTTTATTAAGGCATTATCTTATTGCTGTCAAGACTGCAGGCCAGCAGCCTTAGCGTCACTCTGGGCGCAACGCATAAACCCGTTATTCTTTGGAGATGCTACATTTGGATGCAAACAAATCTGTCTCTCTTATTCCACGTCAAGGCTATTGTCTGACCGTGAATTCAAATGAAAACAGCTCTCCCATTCTTTCCCCCACCCTCTCTCACCACCACAAGCTCGTTTCCCATTATTCAAATCAAAACATGTTTTTCTATGTGTAATTTTTCAAATCACAACACAGACACAAACGCACCCTCACCATGATCCACCCACCCCCCCCTCACCACCCCACCCACCCATCCCTCCCTGCCCCGTCGCGTTTCTACAGCAACTGAATTCAAATCCAAACTCCCCGCACTGGGCATTCTTGGTGTCATCACTATGGTAACATGAGAGAATTAAGAGGGGTGGGGGTTGTAGTCTAGGTGGACAGAGGGTAGGGAGCAGGGAGGGAGAGAGAGACAGAGAGAGAGACAGAGAGAGAGAGAGAGAGAGAGAGAGAGAGAGGGTTAAGTGTGCAACGATGAAACAAAATAGAATCCCCCAGCAGCTAGCCAATTGGCACTGCGTACTCTGGTCTTTAAAAATCAACACGCTGTGTGCAATTAGCTATTGGGCATTTCCTGGTTTTTGTGTGGTGGGTTTTTAAATGTGAATCATGCTTAGGAGGTGCTGGCAGCACAGCGAGACTCATGAACTTCTAAACCTTGCATCCAGGAACAGAAATAAGACAATTTATAGCATAATACTGTTTATGTCCTCAGCAGACACCCCTGTCTGCACAGCTTGCATTTTCATATATTATTCATGTTTACAGCTGGATATTTACTGAAGCAATTCAGGTTAAGCAACTTAGGTATAAACCCCAATGAGGTTTTGGACCTGCAACCCTCTCATTAAGAGGAAACCTTTACCACCACGCTGCACTGTCGTCTAAATAACCTCCCCAACTCGATTAGGTAGTAGGTATACAGATGACTGTATATTTTCCTAATTATATCTAGTGAAACATAGAAACATAGGCGTTTGGAAAAAAAATGGGAGATATTCTGGGAGGTAGAGAGAGGGAGGACCTCACGGAGAGATAACATGCGTTTGTAGTCTTTAAACACCTGTTATCACTTCCGCACACATTTTTCCTCGCCCAGTTTCCTGATTACTACTTTAGGGGAATAGACCTAGGATCACAGGAACCTTTTTATGATAACCCAGAACGTGTCCCTCCCTTTTTGGAGTTTGTTCTGTCTGTGAGAAGAATCAGTCAGTAATCATTAACGTGAGCTTCCCAACTATTAACTTAAAGCCTCAGCCTTGGGAAGCACATACACAAGGGTGGGTTAATTGTTACTCAGTGTAAGGCTTTTTAAAACACAGTTTGGTATTTCACCAGGCCTTCAGGGAATGTGGTTTGAAAAATTAATTTTAAAGGTTTCTCAATTCCTGTGGCTTCTACTGTTTGAATTACTTTTAAGGGGAGGGGAGTGCTTTGATTTCTGCCTTTGCTTTGATGTTTTTTTTTTTTCCCATGTCAGGGTTTGGTAAAAAGGCATGCACCGAAATTCATGGGATAAATACCTGTTAAGAAGGTCGCAATTTTTTGAAAAAAAAAATTGTGAAGCTTTTACCTACAAAATACCAGTTTTGGTAAACACTTGTATGTAACAGGTGAACCTCCTGCTGTGAGTGTTAAGACTAGTATTAAGTGGTAAGAATACCATGTGCCGGTAGAATTTTAAAAAGAATCAAGACAGGGAAGCTTTTTTGTGGATGGGGGTGCAGTGTGGTTTCACAGTTGTTGCACTCCTGACAAGCTTACTTTCAAAACGCAATGGGTCCTGCTGGCCTTGATCAAACTTAGAGGCTTGGGTTTCACCCTTATTCACAACATGCATCTTCCTATCATTTAAAACCCCACCATTAAAAAAAATACTTCATTGAGTGAGGGAAAAAGAGAAGGGGGGGGGAGGGGTAATTCAGTACTCTGAAAACCAGGCTTCAGTCACCAGGCAACTGGGAGATCAAATTTCAAAGTCCCTGAAGTTGTAAGAAGTAGAATGGGATGGAGAGAGGGTAGAGTGAGGGAGAGAGATTGATGCAGTGAAAGACCTGTTTAGATTTGAATCTGAAGAGTAAAGAGGTGGAGGGGAGTGTAACGTGGGGCAGTTCTGGGAGATATTTTTAGCAGGGGTAACGGTGTGTGTGTGTGTGTGTGTGTGTGTGAGTGGGCATGCTTGTCTGTGAGACTCGGAGGGGTTCATCACAGTGTGTGTTTTTCCGATGCCTTCTGCCTCTCTGTTCCATATGTTTTGATATCCTTTCCCCATGATTGACTCCAGCAGGCGGGATATTTCCTTGCACAGATTCTGCATTTGCAGTTTTAATGAGAGAACTCACACGTGGATGAAAGCACACCTAAATACATAAAGGGTTGCGATTTATTGCACAGAAATGTGCAGATATTGGACCAGTATGAACTCATATTTGTTCCATTGTAACGATGTGCATAATGAGTTCAAATTGTTTCCAGATTCAGCTCACGCACTCATATATTTTCTCTAACATTTTTAGGTTCCAGGAAATTAAATATAGGTTATTAATTTTAAAATATGTGTATGAGAGCAAGAATGCTCTTGTGCAAAGCTTTCAGGCTAATGTTTTCACACTCTGTATATTCTTATCATAAACAATAGGATTTGAAAATGCAAGCACTCTGTTGACCTATAATCTGACGTAATATAATGCAAGTGAAGAATGTTTGTGTACACTCTAATTCAAGGTCTCTGGTTGCTCCGTTTGTATGAAACATTCTTTGCATGCTGTTGTTTTTCCCCCACACTTTCCAGCATTACAAAAGCTGGACCGGGAATTTCGCAATATTATGTTGTCAGATTATTATTGTGTCATTTAGCGGAGAGCCTTATCCAGATTGATTTATCATCAATGTATAATTTCAGAGACAAACAAAATCTATCTTAAAAACAATTCACAGATTAGGTGATCAAATATTTTTTTTAGCTAAATATTAACCATACGGAATTGCATATATGAGGTGTAAGGGTGAAGTTAGCGATCAGGAGCACTGTGCGTGGGTATGTTGGCATGAACTTTAGCGTCACCTTGTCACCTTGTTAATGAACGCCTTGAACGAGTGAACGCTAACCTCACGAGCCGGCTCCTGTCTCTCTCTTTGCACCCAGGCCGGGTGTCTCTGACCCAGGGCGCCTCACTGCTGGTGGAGGGGCTGCGTCTGGAGGACGAGGGCTGGTTCGAGTGCCGCATCCTGCTGCTGGACAAAACCACCGACGAGTTCCGCAACGGCACCTGGACCTTCCTCTCCATCACCGGTGAGGGTTTGAAATCACGTGACGTTACATTATTGTCATTTAGCGGACGCTCTTATCCAGAGTGGCTTGAATACGTGAGAATTTGTAAACGTTATCCATTTATACAGCTGGATATTTACTGAGGCAGTTTTGGGTTAAGTACCTTCCTCAAGGGTACAGCAGCAGTGCCTCAGCAGGGAATCGAACCTGCAACCTTTCAGTTTTGAACCCTACCGCTGTGCTATACTGCACATCTGGCCTCGAGATGCCCCGTCTAAATTGCCGATGTGCGGCGGCACCTCCGTCCCATTGCTGCAGATGGGGGAGTCCTATTGCAGCTTGTGAGGAAGTATTGCATAATGCACTTTGTTTTCCACAATGCACCCATATCTGTCTCAGCCAGTGCCTGCTGTGCGCTGTCAGAGGATCCTGTCAGCGCTGACACCGCCAGCAGTGCACGCAGGGGCCAGCTCTGAACTACAGGGCTGGTGGAACACGCAGGGTGGTGTGTGTTTGTGCGTCTATGGAGTGGGGTGGGAGTTAAGTGCGTAAGATAATCTGTGCCAGTCTCCCTCACCGTGTGCCCCTCTGCCCAGGGATTTCGGCCCTGTTTCTCTGTTTTCCTTGGCACAGACACCACTGGGCCTTTTCCAGGTGACCACTCCCAACCCTCCTCTTCCCCAGCCAAAACACACACAGACACACCCACACACACATGCGCACATACTGGGACACACACACACACACACACACACACACACACACACACACTAGTACACACACACACACACACACACACACACACACACTAGTACACACACACACACACATACACTGGGACACACACATGCACATACACACAAACACACAAACACACACACACACACACACTACAGTCCAATTCCCACGCACTCATATACAGACAGGATAGGCCCTGCAGGCCGGCAGAGAGCCCGCACTCCTAATCATTGTGCCACTCACTCCAGTAATGCCCTGCCAGCCAGCTACAGAAACCCATTCACCTGGTAGTGAACAGGTCCTCTCTTCAGAGCCAGCTCGTTGAGTTACTTAATATTCTGAATTTAAAGGAGTTGGAAAGTGAGCTGGGATTTGGAGTGATTACGCGTCAGTCTGTTTGAAGAGGGCTGTGTAAAAGCGCTATATGAGGGGAGTCGGGTTACAGACAATTGTCTATGAGCAGACATGAATCATCTCCAGGAACATCTGAGTTAGCTACCCACTTATTCTGATACAGAACAGGTTATTTAAGGGTCATGGAAGAAAAATCCTCACATTACTGCTGTCTTGTAGCTGGCTAATGACATAGCACATCTTTTGTTATAACAGAATAATAAGGTTTCATAAATTGTGATTTTTTGTGATTTTTTTTACAATGTTATGATTGGTACCAGAGAGTGTGTTATTTGAAAGTAAAAGAGATACATTGAATGTATTATGTCAAACAGAGCCCCTTGGTTTCAGCCCACTTACTGCGTGTTGATTGTGCTGTCTTTTATTTTGATTATCATTCTTTTTGATATATACTCCATGGAAGGGGTAGGGGAACATATGTTATTTAAAGAGGTGTGTCACCAAGGCGATGACAAATGATGTGTTGTGCAATTCTTTACTTGTCGACGTGTTCATTCCAACACTGGGGAGATGAAAAATAGAACAGTAGGATGCAGCAAGGGGCAAAAATGAATTTGTGAATTTGAAATGTTGCCTTGCTGAAGGACTAAATCTACAGATCTTGGCCTGTATTTAACTGTTGTTGTCTCTCTGGTGTTTCTTCATGATTCAGTTTTTTTCTGGAGAGGGAACAAAGCTCACTTTATGGTTCCTCTTTCGTAGCACCGCCTGTGTTTTTCAAAACTCCACCCCCCTTTGTGGAAGTCCTGCAAGGTGATTCGCTGTCACTTACCTGTGGTGCCCATGGCAACCCTCAACCAACTGTAACCTGGAAAAAAGATGACATGCCAATTGAAAAACAAGACCAGGTCAAGGTCAGTATAGCTTGTAATATTTGAATTTCTGGGTCAGTTGGTACATAACATTATTGTCAGAATGTTACTGCTGTTCAGCCAAGATGAGGTTGGCAAACAAAGGCTCGTTCAAATATTTTAAATAGCAGAGGGGATACTTATGATATTGCTACTGTGGAACGTACAGGGAAGAATATTTAATTCATGTGCTTCTTTTTAAGTTTTTTGTGCTAGTTGTTGTGGTACAAGTAGTTCAAGTCAGAGCAGCAGTTGTAGTAGCTGTAGTTCCTGCAGTTAATCGGTCCTTCAAGTGCTGCGTGTGAACTGTGTCTAACCATCCAAAAAATGTCTTCCTCAGGTGCACAATGGAACCTTGACTTTAGTCTCGGTGACCAGGGAGATGGCAGGAATGTACAAATGTCACGTCTCGAACTCGGAGGGGAACCTCACTCACTCCACACAGCTGCTGGTCAGAGGTCAGTGTCTGTCGCATCCATTGTGGATGGGCTGCTGCACACACCGCTGCAGGGTCCTCTGCTGTGGGATTCATCCACTGTTAGGCCTCACTGGTTTGAATGTCTTCAGTTCTTGCACTATTTGTACATGAGGAGAGGTTGCCTGCAAGACAACCCTCGTCTTCCTGGAAAATTAATCGGCAACCCAAATGATTCAAATAATTATGTTTCCTGTTGACTAAAGGCAAATCGTGCACATGGAGATTTACATTTTGACATGGTTTAACACGTATGCAGTTCCCTGTGCAGTGGCTCACGCAAAAATAGTTGGATTGCCCCTGCAGCATTGCCTGAAGTCTCTCTGTATCCAGGATCCCACGCCATAGTCTATACTGCCATCTAGTGGTCGTGTTGTCACTGACTGTCAATGCTAACGCCAAATCAGTGATATCACTGAGGGTTTTCAACATTGGGCTGCTTCGCTTATCAATGCTGAAGTCTTTTCAGTCTTGTAGATCCCTTGTATTCATTGATTTATTCAGCTGGGTTGATTGTTAAGTTTTATTTTTCCAGATGACCATATTTTAAGGTCTTGGGCAGGAGGGAGCTTTGGGCTTTTTAAAATGGGCTCGATTTATATTCTTTTAAAAACTCGAACAGGGGAACAAGGACTTTACTTTCACATATATTGCCAGCTAACCTACATACCCATGTCTCAAAACAGGTCCTCCAATCATTATCATTCCCCCGGAGGACACCACGCTTAACATGTCCCATGATGCCATTCTTCAGTGCCAAGCAGAATCCTATCCCACCAACCTAACATACGTATGGTGGAAGCAAGGAGAGAATGTCTACCACATTGAGTGAGTCCTACCCCAGATACTTTAACACATATCTCAGTATATGGATTGAATGAATGTTATCTGGAGATAATGAGGAAAGTATAGCCTATAGTAGATACTTAAACGCAGACTTCAGCATGTCACTGAAGCTAGTTATTTGGAGGGCATAGCCCATTTCCTGGTAATCTGAAATATACTGTGCAAAACTTTTGATGTCACAACCCTTAAGGCAAAACAGTTCAGTCTGACTGTTTCCATCCATTATAACTTACCACAAAGTACAATTCCACGACTAAGATGGAAAAGTCCATATGGGTGTCAATACTAAATGTCTTCAGAAGTCGATAGAAGCTGTGTTTGTTTTATTTTTGTGGTTCTTATATTTCTACAGGTGCTGTAATGCAGAGATAGAAAGGCTATATTATTTTTCCATCATTAGCTGAATTTGTCATGTGGACCAAGAGTATGGTCAGTCAGAAATAGTTTTTTTATTTGATGAAGCACTAAGAGATACAACCCTTTTTTCATGTCTCTATGTTTGACCATAGCTCTCTTAAGTCCCGTGTGAAAATCCTAGTGGATGGCAGCCTCCTTATACCCAGCCTTGTCCCAGAGGATTCTGGGAACTACACTTGCATGCCCACCAATGGGCTGCTGAATCCACCCACTGCCTCTGCCTACCTCACTGTGAAGCGTAAGAAAACACGAAGCATCTTTGTGTTTTTGTGTGATTGTGTTATTGCATTGTGTGTTGCATTTGTCTGAACATGTGTGTCTGTGCGTCTTGGACCACATGCTTGTGTGTACTAACACCTACGTGAACTTACACCTGCATGACCTTATATTTCTGTATCTCTGTGTGTCAGTATGTCTGCATATTTGTAATTCACTATGGTATGTAAGTAATTGAGTGTATATGCAATTCCATTTATCAGTAATTACATGTGTCTGTGACTGAGCTCCTCCATCTCTTTCCTATCAGACCCTGCTCAGGTGGTGAGAATGCCCCGGGAGACCTACCTCCCTGTGGGCATGGGGGGGGTCATCGCCTGCCCGGTCAGAGCTGAGCCCCCTATGCTTTTCGTTAACTGGACCAAAGATGGAGACAAGCTGGACTTGGACATGGTAAGTGATGTCAGGCATTACTGAGGACCCTGATAACCTTGAAATGTGAATTTGAAATTTACTGGCTGCATTATTCTGGTAGCCATTTAGTTTTATTACGTGGCTTATCAATTCTCTTATAATGTGAAAAACTGATCACGCTTTTGTCTCTGTTCAGTTCCCCGGCTGGATGGTGAACTCAGAGGGCTCTGTGTTCATAGCCACGGCCAACGATGATGCGGTGGGGATGTATACCTGCACTGCCTATAACAGCTATGGGACGATGGGCCAGTCAGATCCCACCAAGGTGGTCCTTGAGGTAAGGCTTCCCCCTCAGGGCTGCTGCCTGGGCTTGGGTAGAGGGAAATGCCTCACTGTCTGTTTGTTAGCATCTGCTATAAAATCCCCTTCCCTCTTGCAGGACCCGCCCTCGTTCCAGGTCTCACCCCGTGCAGAGTACCTACAGGAGGTGGGCCGAGAGCTGATCATCCCCTGCCAGGGTCATGGAGACCCCTCCCCCAACATCACCTGGATCAAGGTGACGATTCATAGACGCTGATTCACACTGACCCCGGAACACACTGATATAACCTTATGAAATGATATTTGTGTGGCTTTACGTTCAGGAATATCTCTTCAGTTAAGCACTTATTTCTGCTACTAGCACTAAAGGTGGTTTTCTTCCTGTTGCAAAGTCATCATTGCTCTTCCTTTCCAGTTACATCCACTAGAGCCTTTGTTATGTCTATGAAATTGTCTCTGTGAAATGCTCTGTGGCATTTTCGTAAGAGTGCTATATCAAATCAAAGTTTGATTTATTGATTCACTGGTTCAGGCACACAGATGCACTATGCAGTAATATTGATGCCCTGTCAGAGTGCATCCAAAGACATAATGTGAATCTGATGCAGTGGTTTTCTCTGGTGATTGCCACTCATCTTATCCTGTTATCCTTCCCTCACCCCCCCCCCCTCTCTCTCTCTCTCTCTCTCTCTCTCCAAAGGTCGGGCCCACGCCTCGCTCTCCGTACATTGTGGCTGCCAATGGCTCCCTTTTGCTGAGGCCGCTCAACAAGGACCACCAGGGAGCATGGGAGTGCCGTGCCACCAACCGTGTGGCTACCGTCAGCACGGGCACCATGGTCTTAGTGCTGGGTGAGCATTTGCTCTGCACATCAACATGGTCAAACAGCATGCAGACACAGGATGATAGATATGGAAGCAGACACCTTCCAGCGCACACACACACACATACACACACACACACGCTCATGCATGAAGTAGAAGAACCAGCAGAAATGAAGACTGCATTTATATTCAAAAGTATAAGAAATTAAAAAATCAACAGCTTGAAAGTCTTGTGTGAATGCAGACCTACCTGCTTTTGATCTGATAATACTATAAGGGCAGATGGTTTTTCCATTAACCACTAAATTTTGTATGACACAAGTACCTAATGTCTCAGTTATTTCTAAACTTGACACTCATACCAATGTGAAATTATATATGTAAATATAGAAATTTCAGTGTTTAAAATAACATGAACTTGAAACGTTCAGAGCTAGCTAACAGTTAAATGAAGCAACTCTTGCATGTTTTGTCTATGTCTGTCTATCAGGCACCAGCCCCCATGGTGTCTCCTCAGTGACCGTCGTTCCAGGGGTGAACCAGGCCAACGTATCCTGGGAGCCAGGCTTTGATGGGGGGTACACCCAGAAATTCACTGTCTGGTCAGTGTCTCTATCCCTGTCTTTGTTTGCCTACATTGTGTCAGCAGGGAATTCCACAGTGTCACATGAGTCAGTGGGATTGAAGCCTAGGTTGTGTCTCTTTCCACGTCAGGCTCAAACAGGCATCCAGGGGGAAGCATGAGTGGACTTCCCAGCCTGTGCCCACCTCCAAGTCCCACCTGCTGGTGACCGGACTGCTCCCGGGAACCAGCTACCAGTTCAGCGTCTTACCCCAGAACAAACTGGGCTCCGGCCCCTTCAGTGAAATCACCACTATTAGAACTCTGGGTCAGTACCAGTCAGACCTGAATCAGTACTTTTCCACATCAGTGAAGCTTGCAATAAATGTAGTGCAGATATATAAAGAGCTGCTAGATACGACGTCAGATCTGTTATGGCATCTCCTCTTGGAAGTGCAGTCCTGATCCTGACCTTTCTCTCCTTCTCAGTCCCTCCGACAGATCCACCTCTGAGGATAACAACGATGCCTAAACTGGCCCCACCCATATCACTGTCAACCAATCAGAGCTCAAGGGGGATTATCCTGAAATGGGAACATCCGCCATCTCAATCTCCACCCATCACTAGCTTTGTCCTCCAGGCACGGCGTGAGAAAGGGGATTGGTTAACTCTCAATGGAGCCATTAGTGCCAATAAAAGTGAGATACTGGTGGAAGGACTGCTGAAGGTACAGTGCTGTATTTGATTTTTACGTGGCCAGTACAACTGTTCTAGACAATATCAGGGTGTTACAGCCAAGTTCAGTTTTTGAATGTGTCTTTTCGGTATCCATAGAGATTGTCTGAACACCTGCTCAATTTACAGAATTTATAATATGTTTTATTTAATCTTTCAGCTCAGAGCTAATTTCTGCATTTGTGAAATTGTAGCCGTCCCTGCTGTTAGTCAGCACCTGGCATATCAATTGACTGAATGTATGAGATGCAGAGGTTGTAGTGTTTAATTGTAAAACCACATAAAATCACAGGTGGGTTATTGCTGCTGCACTGTTCACAATCTCTTTCAAGTGGGTTTTTTTTTGGAGTTCAACAAGGAAAATGTCTCACAGCCTTTTCCCGAGGTTCTGATGGAATGTGAAGTCAGGATACTCCGCAGCCTCCAGCTCTCCATCAGCATATCTGCAAAACCCTGAGCAGTGTTTTGTCCATTGAAGTCAACCGTAATTTCCCATTCCCCACAGGACTCTAGCTATGAGCTGAGGTTGCTGTCTCGCAGGAACAAACTGCTGAGCGAGCCCAGTGAGTCGGTCAATGTCTCCACCGCAGGTCAGTGTTCTGTTCCTGTTCATGTATGTCTCGGAACACTGTATGGACATGACTCAACCGTGACTCAACTGCAGTAGCACTGCCACCTTTAAGGCAAACATATCACTGACTAGAATTGTTCGTGTCCGTATTTGTCAGTAAGGTATCAGTTCCCATTACCATTTACGTGAGACTTCATTTTCATAGAATGCAAATAGGTGGACTCTTGATACTCTCATTCAAAACATTTCGTTTTTGTTGTTGGTTTGTTGGTTAGCGTAGCTGACAAAAGATTAATGGGAATAAAGAGTAAAAGCAGTGGCACATATCTGTGCAGAGTGCGGATGCTAAGCAGTGCTGTCATTACAGGTATGGAGGTGTATCCAGCCCGGACAGGCCTCTTGGAGTTTGTCCCTGAGCCGCTGTTGGCTGGTGTCATTGGTGGAGTGTGCTTCCTATTTGTGGCCATCATCCTCTCCTTGGTGACTGCTTGTGTCATGAGTCACAGGAGAGACCGACGGCGCAGGAAGAGGAGGGATGGTAAAGACCCTTTTGCAGTGTAAAAGTCTTCTTGGGAGCAAGAGAGAATGTACCTTGTTGTACTTACCACAGGTCCCCGGATTTGATCGCCTGTACTTTTAGATGACACATCTAATCAGTAAACGGAGTCATCACAACAGCTCAACACCCAGCTGTATTGTAACATATTTGGTATTTTATGGATGGAACACACTGCTTTTCTATGTAAAACCTATTTTCATAAAGGTGTCCTCAGTTGCAAAGGGCAGTATATGCCTAAATGCCTTAAAACCCTTAAAAACTCATAACATACTTACATACTTGCCAACAATATATTTAAACAAAGAGTAGACACAAGCACCATTAGGAGTGTTGCCAGAACAAATTGAGAGACCATAGTTGGCTGTCTTTGATGGATGACATGAGTCTTCCAACAGAGAGGCCTAAAATGCAAAGGTGTTAGCAAGTATGTATTAACCATACTTTCCCATTGCTCCATACCTTGATGACCAGTTCAGCAGGTGCAAAAATATTATTAAACCTGCTTCCTCAGCTGAAGAGTGTCAGCTAAGTGGCTGGACCCAAGGAATGGATCTGTATGGAATGCTGTCATTTTGCTCCTTGGTCACCGTGGTGTTTTGTTTAAGTTTATCTTGTTTTGGCATCTCATCTTTTCATTCGATTTGTTTTGCACCATTGTATGACCTTTCCCCCTCCCCCCCTTTTCAGATCTCCCCACTGCCCTGCAGAAGAGCCCATCTTCAGAGTAAGTGTCCACCCTCTCTCCTGCATGTATCTCCTTCACCTCCCCCCACTAACCCCATAGTTTCTTTTCTTTTTTGTTTTTGTGAATCATTCTAGAGTGCAGACATATGTGGGGGCCAGGGCCTCACAAGCTATTGGAGCTATAGTGCCTTCCTTCTCTCCACAGAAACTTTGCTGCTAAAGCTTTTTTTTTTAGAAATTGTGATGGTGGTGTGGTCCTTAAAGATATCCTTTATTGTGGCAGAGTCCTTGAACCTTGCCATCCACTAGGCTCTCATTGTTTCTTCCTCATGCAGTAGAACAGTGACATGCCTTTAATGTGTATACCTAGAAAGTGTGTGTAAAGATACCTCTCATTATTGAGATAGAAATGATGGATATTCTGTGTGATTTTATGTTGTTTAGGACAAATTCTTTTAAATGTTCATGCTAGAAAAGATTTCAAATACTTACAGTCATGAGATCTTTAAAATCTTTTGTGTCTGATTTCCTGAAACCAGTATTTTGCCAAAAAGCGTATTTTACTGATTGAAGCTCAGTTCCTGTCGTGATTAATCATGATGATTGTATCCCTGAATTCCTTTCTCTTTCTCTCTTTGTGCTTCTTAGAGCTGGCTCGCCTACTGACAGCCCCGACAGTGTCCTGAAGATGAAGCTGTGCCCTCCCCTCTCCTTCTTCCCCAACTCCTCATCCTCCCAGTCAGACCGCTCCTCGTTCGACAAAGGCAGCCGCAGCGAGTACCAGGACCAGCGCCGTCAGCTGCTCTCCAGCTCCTCCCCCCCTCCCCGCTACACCCTCTTCGAGAGCCACCTGGGGGGCGGGCCCTCCCCCACCTCCGCTCTGGAGTCCATCTCCCGAGGGCCTGATGGACGGTTCATTGTCCAGCCCTACGAGGAGGGCTCCACACCCAGCCACATCAAGAAAAGCCTAAAGAAGGACTTTCCGCAGTGCTCAGGAGGTGGAGGCAGTGGCTCAGGGAGCAACAGGACTTCTTACCGGGATTCTCCAAAATCTGGCTCCCTGTGTTCAGAAAGGGCCGAGAAGCGAGACTCGCCCCCAGTCATAGCAGTTGACCTGCCCGGCCCCAGCAAAGCGCTGCATTCTCCCGGTCGGGTGAGGGCGATGGCGAGAAACTTCTCCCGCCACGGTTGCTTCTACTCAGATGACGAGCAGGGCTGCTCTGAGGCGCTACTGGAGCGGGCCAGCTTCTACTCTGACTGCAGTGAGAAAAGGGCCTATGACTCCCTGAAGAGGTACCGCCCATCTGTCCGACCGGAGGACGTGTTCCCCAGGTTTAGCAGGAAAGCCAGGGAGGCAGAGAGAGAGAGAGATAACATCCTGCCCTTAGAGAGGGAGAGACAGCTGACCAATGCCAGCACCCTAGCATCCCAGATGGACTATGAGCAAGAAAGCGACAGCCTGAGCAAGTGCCTGCAATTGGCACGGGAGCGAGAGGAGATGGAGAGGGAGCTGGAGAGGTACACTGCCAGCCAGAGGCTGCGTGGGCGGCAGCCAGAGAAAGCAGGAAGTGGGAAGGAGTGGGGAGCAGAGGCAGAGGAGGAGGAGCCAGTGTGGAAATTGCAGGATGTCACGCTGCGCCAGAAGGCTAATAGAGCCAGTGGGCAGGCTCAGCGACAGTCTGACTACCGAAGGGGCTGCTACTTTGGGAACACAAGCAGCCCGATGGGAAGGATCTCCTCCTCCTCCTCATCCTACATCAACTGGGACATCAGTCCCGTCACTTCCGTCACTAGCCTAGTGCCAGTGCGGAGTCCCCTGGAAAAGAACACTCCAAGATTCCAGCAGCCGTGCTCACCCCATGTAGGGACAGCCGTAGAGGACTCTGTGAATGTGGATTGCTCCCGTTCTCCTGTAACCCAGTGTACCTCCCTTTCCCTCCTTTCCCCAACCACTGACAATCCATCTAAGCTTACCGCAGACTGCCAGGGGGCCAGGACAAGATGCCCTGAGAGAAGGGCAGACAGAGATTGGCAGAGTTTCCGCGGGAGGTCACTGCCAGAGGAAGACTGGAAGGGAGAAAGAGAGAAGCTTGAGGGCACGTTCCTTTCAGAGGGAGCCAATGAGAGAACCAACAATCCAGAGGGAACAGTCTTCACATCCAGACCTACCCTCCCTTTTAATACGCAGAATCTAGGACTAGAGGCAGCAGTGGAAAGCAATGTTCACTCTGCTGAAAGGGATCAAGAGAGGGCCACAAGTCCTCCTCAGTCTTACCTTGACTCCCTGCCCCACAACCATCCCAAGAGAGGAGGAGGGAGGGTCAGCAGTGGGGACCAGGAACAGCAGAGTCACACTGAGGGCTCTACCTTGCCTTATGAGTTCCGGAGAGCAGAAGAAAAGGGGAAAGGCAATGTGAGAGAGAGTAGTGGTGCTGAAGGAGGCCCTGGTAGCACCCTGCTGTCCCCAGAGTTTGAGAAAGAGGGTGTCAGGGCACGTTCACGAAAGAGCGATAAATGCCTTTTCAGTAATAGCCCTAGTCGTGTGTCTCCTTTATCTATTCATGAAAATGAAGGCGACAGTGACCAGTCAAATTTCTCTGTTGCCAGACTGTCTGAATCTGTTAAACCCAGGATGGCGCCTCAGCCTTCCAAAATGTCCCCGATGCAGACAAGTGCAATTCTTGAGTATCTGAGCCTTCCGGGGTTCATTGAGATGAGTGTTGATGAGCCCATTGATGATGGTGAAGCCACAGAACCAGCCTGGCCTAGTTCAGATCAGAGGCCTGCAGCGCTTTTGCGAGGTGAGCCTGATGTCGTTCCGAAAGACTGGGAAGCTCATGCTCAACACGATCCTGAAATACAGCTAAGACGCACAAGTGCAGAAGACAAACCTCCTCTCGGCCCAAGTGCAGATTCAAGGGGTAGTGAAGGGCTAGGCTGTAGACATTCCACACATCTGGAAAGCGGAGGTTCAATCTTGAAGATCCGAGTTCCAAACAAAAACCTCAAACAACCACCTAGACTGGAAGATGACACTGAGCAGGGTTATCACGAGGAGCTCCAACCACTGTTCATTGATGAGGCATCAGTTTCAGAGGCACAACAAACAAGTACAGACCTGAATCTGAGCTCAGCCCAGCCTTTAGCGTGTGCTGCTAAGGATGTGGCAGTTGCATCCAAAACTCCCGACCCTTTTGCAGGTAAACGGGAGCCTGCTTTGGAACAATCCCAAAGACTTGAAACTCAGGGCGACAGGACTAACAGAATATCTTCTAGGATCTACCAGGCCCCCATACCTTTCATGAAGAAGTCAATAAGCATGGGTCCAAGCGGAACCCTTTCTTCTATGGGACAGCCCAGACCACTCCTGAAGAAATCTATCAGTTTAGGGTCACAGAGATGGGAGCACTTTGAGAGTCCCAAGAGCTATGTTTCTGAAAAATGTTACAGGGATGAATTCCCTAACCCAGATGTCCGGCTTAAGTCTTTCAGTCTGGGCCGCACCCCTGCGTATCCCTTCTCCTCTAGGCCAGGTCCCCTGTGGAGAGGATCAGGTACCTTCCGACCCCGGAGTGGCACCAGCCTGGAGGATCCTCTCCACCCAGAGAGGACCTCAACCACCCCACCTCGCCTCACCCCTGTACCCACAGCTATGGATCCTCTGAGGCACACAGAAGCCTCTGTCTCCACTAGGCGACAGTCTCCAGACCCCCGTCGACAGGCAACCGCCTTTCCAGACTCCTCCAGGTGGCCCTTCACCTACCAGGAGGCTCTGAGGTCTGTGCAGTACAGATCGTCCCCCTGTGACCCCTCACTCTCCCAGATACCTCCCAGACAAGGAATGAGGGGGGAGTACCTGAGGCCTCTGGAATACAGGCGGGGTCCACAGAGACCCTTTCTACCCAGGGGCTACAGCTGGCCATCACCCTACCACTCCCCTTTTCCACCCAGGGAATCAGAAGGCGAAGGAGAGAAGGAGAGGCAGACAGGGAGGGGAGCGGAGGTGGAGATCAGGGACTCCAGGGACGGGAAAGAGGGCAGGGCCAGTTATGCCAGCCAGAGCAGTGGCAGGGGTAGTGTGGGACCCTCGTACACCCACGCCCTCTTTCGTCAGTCCCTCTCAATCACCCCCACCCTCCCCAGCTCCCCAGAGACCACCGAGGAGAATGAGAGGCTCAGGGCCGAAATGGATCGGCCTGACAGGAGACCACCCAAAAGGTGGGGGTACCCTCTCTGACCAGCACACTCAGTCCAAGAGTGACTCTTGCCAGGCAGAAGGATTATTGACTACTAGCCAGTTCAGTTCCGATTTGAATGCACGAAAATCAATCATTCAAAGTATATTGATCTCTGTTTTCTAAGCGAATGCTTTTCCAACTGATTACTTCTCTTTGTCATTTAAGTCATCAGACTGCAAGGAAGAGCATTTTTTAATGTCCTTATTGTGAAGTCTTCTCCACGTGTTCTGTGCGTCTGCCTTTAGGAGGAACACTTCAGTTGATGAGAGTTATGAATGGGACGCTGCTGATTTCGCTGTGGAGTCAGAACTCCTGGAGGCCATGAAAGTGGACCACACCCAGGAGGGTGTGGGAAGGGGCACGGTGGAGAGGAGGAGAGATGGGCCTCACTCCACTACTGGCCTCCAGGATCTCCAGAGCAAAGGTTAGAAAAGTATCCCATAGTATATCATAGTCTGCCATCTGTGTGTCTTGTTCTATCCCATGTCTTACCTTACTGTACATATTGTGATGAATGTGGTGAATGTGCGGTTTACCTGCTCCCCTCCTCACCCCCCTGCTGCTCCTCCATCTCAAACCCCTCCTTCAAACTCTCCTTCCCAGGCCTGTACCCCTTGGTCAGTCCTCCAGTGTCCACTCCCCCGCGTGGTCTGTACAGTCGTTCCCTCAGCGAGGCGCGCTTCAACGCCCTCCGCCTGGAGTACCAGGAGTACCGTCGTTCCCAGGAGTCCGCCTGCTCCCAAGATCCCCGCTTTTCCCCCAACCCTGACCTCGGACCCGACTCCAACACAGCACTGCTCTGACAGTCCACACACTCCGGTCCGTCTGTCCTCCTCTCCTACATCCTCTGTCCCTCTCCCTCTGATCCTCTTTGTCTGCCTCTGTTTTTTGTTACTGTTTTTATAACTGTAATGTTTACAGCTGGTTTTGCTTGCTGGTCTTTTTTAACTTTTCTAACTTTACATGAAATTCTTCACTGTGGGAGTATAATTTTGGCTCTCTTTTAGTATGTTTATGACTTACTCCTTCTGCATGTAGTGGCTGTCATCTGTGTCTCAGATCTCTCGGTGAGGTTTCACTAAACAAACTGATATATAACACTGCTAACAATCCAAATATCAGTTTACAGTCCTTCGTACTGGACATATTGGACCAGACAACAATATTTAACCATGAATTGTTTTCTTCTTCCTCTTTTATTTTTCAGAGCCTTCAAAGGGAGGTGCCACATAGCACATCATTCATCTGCACTGGCGACACTGATGCGATGATGATGCTGATGATTGGATGGTGGTTGACCATAAAGGCTGTTGATTGGACAGTTATGCCCGATGTCAATGCAGGTAGCAGCTTGGTACTTCAATCCATACTTGCTCAAGACCTCAGCTGAATCTGCTGAAGAGCCATGGCTGACACATACAAATCCCAACCAAAAGAAAACAGCAGATATCCTTGAATATCCTCATTACCAATGGATAGTGTTACTTATGAAGGGAAGCGAATGCACTGCTTGCTCTTGGACCCGAGCTCTCCTTGGAGCCCAAATCAGATGCCGAATACCTTTAAGTTATGCTGACTTCAGTGCTTTGGATGGATGAACATGGAATCTGTCATGTCAATCCATATGCAACAACATCTTATGAAGTGAGTCAGTGGAGTTCAAAACTGTACGAGTTGAAGTAAACTGAACTGGATATCATGTCTAATCAAAAACTTCTGAAAAGCCTAGGAAAAGAGCAGGCCTTGTAGGCCCACATGATTTCCTCTGGTTCAGAGATCTCCACTAGGCAGAAACACTTCTCTATTTGAAGTGTTTTTACATGTCCTCTGATTCCTGGAAGATTAAAATTGATTTGACATATTATAAGACCACTGAAAATGAGTGGAGCAGAAGTCAGTAGTCTGGGTCTTACAACGCAAGATAAAAGAAACAAAGCTCATCTTTTGTGGGATGTAATAAGATGCTGTTTCTAAAGAGGAGGAGAAGTCAGTAACATATCAGTGAAAGGAGTGTTTCATGAGCAAAGGAGATCAAATGCAAACCAAAACAAAAAAAACTTTTCTTGAAGCCTCGGCAGGCTGATTGGACAATCAAATGCTAAAGGCCTCTCCTCAAAAGCATATGTAAAGCAAGAACGTGATAGGCTGCCTTACATGTCACTCCATATCCCTCAATGTGCTTAAAACAACAGACTGTTAGACTGTTGTTGTGAGGAGCTTTTAGCTCCTGTTCAGTTCTCGTACCCCAACAGGTACAGACTCATTGTTTTTAATAACCCTAATTCACAGGAGAGCTTTAATGGGTTTAAAAGCCATAATGGGGCCAGGTAACTGTTCATTGACTTTGTTTGTAGAAAGTGTTGTACATTTGTATTATTTTTTTCCATTTTAGTAAATATATATATATGTATATATGTTTCATAACTTTGTGAAATTACCACATCTTGCTCTTTGTGTGACTCATTTGCGTGGTGAATGTATTTTCCAAAAAAATGAGGTGCTGTTTCACAAAATGTCATCTGGCACCAACACATGCAACATGGGCGCATAAGCTTAGCAAGATGAGTAGCTCATTCATGTCTCCTGTGAAAAAGAAAGATGGTTATTAAAAAGTATAGTCTTGTATAAGCTGAATGTTTGGAAGTGGCTGCACTGGAGGTAAATATTTGATGAAGAATTGCATGGAAGTTTGTGTGAAGTCATAATTTCTCTCCAGGTACAATTCAGTTCCTTGTCATACTGCCTTTTTCTGAGGAACCTACAGGGCAGGACTGAGTGGGTGAACTGTGTGTGTTTGAAGATATAGCCTTAATCATCATATATAATTAATCAGTCATATCGCAGAAGCTCATTACTTTGCATGAGTCCATCTTATTAGTTCACAGTCCCCCAAAGCACAAACAACTGGATTTAACTTCAGACATCTATGAAACCTGGATGTTAAAAAACAAAAATCAACACAAAAAAGCAACAAAACCCTTAATGACAACCCTGCTAAAGAATATATATTTTAAAGGTCTATATTTTATAATCAGAAACCATGATGAATTAAATAGCTGATATTGATAGCTTCTCATTCATATCTATAGAAGAAAAGAAGTTGCACTTAAAGTACAAAATGGAAATTGCTTTATTTCTGTTCCGGTTAGAGAATATGAAATGAATATGCAACTGAAATTCCCCTTCTTCTGTGTCTTAACCAGATATATTTGTACCCAAATACAATATGCATGAAAATGTTGCTATGGACTCCCCCCCCCAGGTCCGTTCATGTACAGAAGGAGATGACTTTCTCAGTCAGAGTACTGTGGTCTGTCTTCACATCCCTTCCCTAGAATTTAACTGTAAAACACCACTCAGACATTGTGTTTCAAACAGAAATCTTTGAAGGTCTGGGAGCAGTAATGTTTCGTTGTATTTCATGCTTAGGATTTCATATGTCAAATGACTACCACAAGTAAAATGCATTTATGTTTCACAGTTTTCTACCTGTAGACGCACAAGCTGAAACAAACATTGCCACTTTACACATGCTTCTGTTCCTTTGGAGTTCTGATTAATTTTATGGTTTTGCCAATGACAGAGCGCACAGTGCAGATTGGTGTTGTTTACAGTCAGAAAGTGTTATTTGATTGTTTTTTCTTGTGATTGTGTTCTTCTTCCATATTCCCGGTGTTTCCATTTTCGTACTCTTTCTCATCTTCCTCATTCGAATTTTAGACAGACTTTGGCCTTGTCCAAAAAAAACACAACCTCGCACTGCAAAACATAGATACTATCGGCTTTGCTTCCTCATTTTTTGTGGGCATCTATTGATTCGGTTGAATAAAACTGAACTTAGAACAGTGCTTTACTATACTATGGGTGCTTTGCCATGATGCTTTGTCTCTGGTATGCCTAAATTTTAAAAAAAATCACAAGCTACATCCATTTCAGTTGGTTTTTCACTCAATGCGGGGGATTGACACTTGAGATTCCATTACATGTCACATATATTTCAACCATATCTGACCTAGGTTATATTTTATTGTTCTGCCTGTTGCCCAGTGCCTAATGCAGCATTGCACCTTTGCCTGAACCATCTTGATTTGACACTCCAGTGGGGAAGGATGAGAAAACATGCCACCAGATCTGGTGTACACGTTACCCTTGTTTGTAACTTCGATAACCGTACTGTAATAAGACTAAAATTAAAATAACTGGGTTATCATTTTGACAATTGATTACACCTACATCTAGCTGATAATACAACACTCCGTGTGTTTGATGTAATAAATATATTTGTGTCATATGCATTAAAGGTGATGTGCAAGTGCACTACATCAATGTGAAAACGTATCTGTAGATACCCCAGTGCTGGTGAATTGTACTTCTCTGTTGTGTTATGACAGTATCCACTGTGTCTTTGAATTCCATGTGCAAAGTGTGTTCGTTTGGTCTATTGAGGCAAAATCCTTTTTCTAGAGTTTGTACAGACAAGCCAGTTAAAATTGTGCTTTGTTTTTTTGTTATTTTGTAAAAGAGTGAGCAGGTCAGATTTTTACATTTTAAATGAAAAAAGGATAAAAAGAAAGGACATAAACTTATATTTAAGATTCTACTGTACATTTTTTTATTGAATTTAGAAAGCTAGCTTTTTTGAAAACTTTTTCAGGTTTTGTACAAATTGGGAAGGAAAAAGTGCTGATATTATGTCTGGTCTGTTTGTGTCACTGTTTTTGATGTTGTACATGTTATTTTTATATGTTTGTTTGTAAGAGACTGAATAAATTGATACATTTGATTCAGACCGCCTTTGTGTATTGTAATTCTGCAAATATGAGTCAACCACCATACTGAATGTTTATGTATGTCACATTAATGATAATGCACGAACTGCAGGTGAGCAACCCTCAGCTTGTGCTGAATATGAATAAATAAATTAAGGGCGTTTGGTAGCTATCCTTGACTGACAAAGAGTTACATTCCAACATGGTCTACATATACTGCCAGCTGCAATCCTTCCCTTAGACGATACACCAACATGTTTCAGAATATTAAATCCACACGTTAATGGAATAACGCAAACACAGCTTGCTGTTGCGCCACTCACCAAGGCAACTGTGTAACACAAACATCATCTGTATAAATGACCCATAGATATACATGTACTACATTGGTTCCAGTACTCTGCTTGAAATGTATTATTCTGTTTCACATAGTATCCTGTATGGTTGGGTATAAGTAATTACAGATGCCCCACCTGACTTTCTAGAATCACAGCTAGTGTCATAGACTTAGAATTATTCTTCAATTCTAAGTCTAAAAAAGACTGAACAACAGATACAAAACAATTTTTGGGATAGCGGCAAGGTGACACAGCTGTACTGGGGTCATAGTAGATTCTCAGTACCCCGTGACCTGTCCCACCCTGGCCAATGTCACATACCCAATGGGCTTGCGAGAGCGGTGGAACTCCTTCAGGATTCTCTCCACTTCATTGTGGAGCTTGCAGTCCTTGCCGTCCTTGTTGAAGGTGGACCTGCAGATACAAGGGGCAGTAAGTTCCCAGCTTCAGCATTGCGCTTCCTCATCAACCTGCCCCCTGCACCCCTCTCCATCTCCTTTCTTTCTGACTCCCCCTCTTTGCCTTAAAGGTACAAACCCATTATGTGCTTCAGAGCCAAATATGGAATCCAGAAGCCATTTTTTTCTATTGAAAAGCAAAGAACAATTTGAGATGTGTAACACCTTCTCTTCACCTGATCAGTTCAGTGATACCACTCACCACTGCTCTCACAGGGCAGGGGTCACTTCCACCGCACACCATTTATGATGTGAAAAACATAAAAAGGCAGAGCTTGTCAGAGCTGACATGACTAGTTGGAGGTCTGTTATTAGCACCACCCACACACTCAAATACAGACAAACATGTTCCCAAGGTAGTTTATGGCAGGGCAGTTTTTCATAGCTGCCTACCTCACAGTATGGCACCCTGACATATTATTGGAAACATGCTCCATATAGTCACAGCCCCTACACAGATTGATCATGCCTATACTCTCGATAGCGGACCTCTGGAAAGACTCCTACTATTGGCCAGTCAATCTAGATTTGCCAGTTAGTCAGTGCTTGTTGTTAATGCTTTAAATGCGATGTTGAAGGAAATAATTGGATTACTGCTGGCAAAATCCCTTGCTCCACAGGGGAAATGTGTGGCCCTTAACTTCTGCCAGGGACAGGATGTATGCCATCTATACAATCAATTGCATTCTACCAATCCATCGTTATTGAATGGTGGATAGTAAACGATCAACTGGAGTCAGATCCACTATGTCACTGTAGACAGAAATAACCATGTAAGTTTTACTTCTTTATGGTGATTTAAACTCTACCTAGATGCTTAATATTTATGTTGTTTATTAAGTATACCAATACTTGGGCATATTATGGGCCTATTTTCACATTCATCTCATTGTTTTATAGCCTACGTTTTCTTAAATACAATTAAACGATTGCTACATGTTATTCAGTTTTCACTCAGAATTAGTATAACTTACCACGGCGATGTTAATATTCCCCCAGTTGCCCCATTCACCGCTATAGTGCGCCAGACAAGCAGGCTGGCGGGTGAGAACAGCTGCTGCCTGCTTCGCGAGCAAAGCTCTTGATGCCAGCATTTTTCGTTTCCTTGATGGGTGACTAAAATCGGTGTAACGGGCTGAGTCGTCCTCTCTCAGCGGGACGTTATAGCGATGTATATATACATCAGCATTCGCCACCTGACGTCACTAAATAAGCTGAATTCCTAAGAATAGAGAATCCTAAACTTCGTGGTCCGAAGGAGCCGTTTCCTTTTACTATAACTTTTCTAATTATATCACGCTCCATTATCCAATTAATTGTTTAGGCCGCATGCTAGCTCCCCCTCTGATCTTCAGTCAGATCCTGCCTCATCATCCGTTACTGCGACCTATCAGTCACGTTCGCCTCCTTCTATTCCCTGTCACGGAGATGTTGTACAGTCTCTTCAGTTTCCTGTTTGATAATGTTCCTTAAATATTTTACATACGAAATGTACACATGTGGTTATGAGTTTAGTTGTTCTCAGTGAGGGTTCATAAACAATATATTTCAGAATATACTGAAAATGTGTTTTTGTGTGTATGGCTAAAGAAACACTTTTATATGCCTCACAACTTAAAATCATTCATATAATCTAGAAATCCATTACCATCACCACAGCATTTAGGAAACAGTAATGTATGGCCTTAAACTTGCTTATGTATTTATATTGTCTTATATGGAAAGAGCTGGGAGTTTGGTAAGTGTGGTGCTCCTCAGTGTCTTTGGCTGGATCAGGATGTTTGCCCTTTAAAGCCCATTACTCCATAAGGCTCTTAAAATGCAGTAATACAATGTGTTGTCTGCAACAGGCAGAGGACATGATTACTGAACCGAGACAAGCTAAATTTCCAAAGCCCGTGTAATATGTCAGCTTAAACATCTACACTCCTTGGCTGTTAAGGCTTAATGTACGTTCACCTTTGCATAATTTTACATATTAAACATTCTCATTAATGAATGGGCAGCAATATGAAGTAGCGATCAGGGAAATTACTACAGAGAGGCAAGTGAAAATCCAAGGTCAGGCATGGCTATTATTCCCTTGAGCAAAGTTCTTAATGCCTTGCAATGCAATGTTCAGCTATAGAAATATGTAACATCAGAAGTGTAAAGCATATGGGCAGGCTAAATAAAGGCACCTGCTATAAATGCAAATAAGTTATGTAATAACACAGAACATATTAATCTATTTAAAAAAAAACTGTAAATAATGACAAATATGATGCCATTTTGCATACATTGCTGCAGTGAATTTCCTGCTAAGCCAGTTATATCATGAACAGGGGAGTTTGTAGGAGTTGTGATTGTGGTTTTCATTACAATTTTCCACAAATCTACAGTGTTATGATTGATGTCTCTAAGAGGAGGCCTTCATCTGGATATTTTATTGTATTCCATAATTTATCACAATTTCTTCATAATTTCCTTTATACGTTATGCAGACATTTCTTACAAATTAGATCAACATGTGCAGGCAAAGTATTTTGTGTGGGGGTATGAAGACACAGTTTGGGATTTGGAATACTTCTTAACTGACATCTCTGCAAGACTCCTCATGGCTAAGCAGTTAGGACGAATCTGGTAAAGAGATGTTTGTGTGGGAAATTGCCCTGGCCACTCCTAGGGGCAGTCAAAGTGCAATTACAAGCTTTAGAAAGAGATCACTCCCAAAAGCACTTAACTCCCAATCACCTTACACATCAGGAATGTCAGATTTAGGAAGTCACAGGATAAGCCCATGTTTGGATGGTCTTTGGCAAGGGCTGTGGAAACTGTCTAATGCAGATCAGTGAGCAAAGCTGATCTCAGGTTGAGTATATTGGGGAGAAATGTAAAGATGATTAATATTATTTACCACCATTTTATAAGGAAAGCATTTACTGTCTGCTTGTAGTACCTATTGTTTGCTTTTGAAGAGCAAAGGGGCAGGTAAGACTCCAGTTGTAATTAATGCAGTAGTTCTAAAACCCAGTCTATGGTATTTAAATCACACAGCTTAACATGCCCACTTGAAGATGAAAATATATTTTAAAAAAATTAAAGCACTTTCAGAAATGCTTCATTTTAACTGCAAAAGAAAAGGTGAGAGAGAAAAAAAAGATGTGACCTTGGAAAGAAGACACTGAAAAAATACCAGGGTGATTTAATAAGCTCCGGTGCATCTGTGTCTAAATAAGAATTATCATCACAGAAACTTAGTATTAGTTGAATTCTTGGCATTAGTTATTAACCATCTGTCATTTTGTGTTTGAAGATAAGAATGTGGCACGTATACTTGGCTAAATGGCACTGAAGGTTATCCTGCCCCAGCATAAGTAGAGTAGTATTGGGAGTTGTGTACATCGCTATTTTTGTGGCCTGTGTTTTTCTACCTCACTGATAGTGCTCTGGAGTTGTGGGCATGTTATACCATGGATATAAAAGAACATCACTGAGCTCATACAGTTCATGAGGAGGAAGCTCTTGAGCACACTCCCTTGCTCGCTGAGCAGTGAGCTTACTAAATCTATATGTTTAAAATAGCTGACCTAATAAACTAGGTAGCCTAATCAAAGCAAACCTTTAAGCTACTTGCTTTACAACTACACCGCAAGCAATGTCAAATTTACTTACAAACTTACAGAAACAAGACAAGTCACGGATAGATATTCAAGTTGAATGGTTAGATAACCTTTTTTATTTCATATATATATATATGACTCATCCTTAAACATTTGACTGCACTTTATCTGCAATCTTTTTTGTCCACGGAAGAGAACTACTGCACCTGCACTATCCTTGTATATTTCAGTAAAAATCATATAATAGTGTAAAACGGACTGGTATCACATTCCTTTGTCTTTCATTGAAAATAAAGTAAAGCAACCACAGTGTTACAGTGCTGGCAGCAAAGGCTCCTACTTCACACCTCCTTCCTCCTTAGAATTAAGACTGCTTGACTATTGCTAAAAAAGTTGATCTAGCAACATGATTACTTTTACATCACTTGCTATTTAGAAAACCGTGGTCACGCCGCAAAGCAGGCCTTATTTCCACAAGAAAGATGGTTGAAAAATTCATCCAACGTGAAGCTAGCAATTCTTCCGCCCGGTAAGCTTCTTCCGGTTAGTTTTTCAAAATAAAAGTGCTGAAGCTCAAGGGAGAAGTTCTAATGCTCAGTCTACAGTGTTTCTTAGGGTTACAGTATACATTTTAATATGAAAACAACGTGACACGTTGCTTAATACTACTCACTCCAAGTTATAAAGAAAAAAATGTAATACGTACATATTCTGTCTTAAAAAAAACAAGTTTTGCTAGCACGGCTACTGGAAAGCTATACGTAAGTCATTCAATGAAATTTATTTCAACAGAGCCGCTAATCACAGACTGATAAGACCCTCTATTGTTAAAATCAGAGAGACTCGCGCAAAATTTACGCTCTATTGACAGCTACTGGCTTTCCCTTTCCTTTTTACCCGGACGGGCCGAAAATGCACATATTTTGCTAACTGTGCCATCTGCAAACCCCTCCCGGGGTAAATACGCAAGGACGTGACGTCTAGTTTATTTGGCGCGAAAGTTTAACCGGAAGTTAGGAGGTGATTTCACTAGGCAACTTTTAGGGCAACTTTGTTGTGTAAACTCGCTTTCACTCATATGAGAAAAACAGCGTAATTCTGAGTATCTAGAAAACAAGCTGACATTTTAGGTAGCTAATATGTAATGGTGGTTAGAGGCTAGCTAACTTAAGTTCGAGTGTAGTCTGTCGGGGTTTTATGTGTTTAACTTCAACTAGCTTTATTCATTTATTTGTTTTGCTTGCTGGCATTCTTGCACAGTATAATCAGTTTTCTAAAGCAGCAATCATCTAGCTAGCTATAATGTCAGACGCGCTTTCTGAAGCAAGCGACTTGAGTGGAGATGACAGTCAGGATGTAATGACACCGGCTGAGCTGATTGCTAAACTGGAGGAGGTATGTACCCGGCTAGCTAGGTTGCTAGCTAGCGTTATCTATTAGACTTGAATTAGCTAGCCTGGAAGCACTGTAATTCATTAATGGAGAAAATCGGCTAAGTGAATCTGTCTATACCGCATTTGTTCAGCTGCTAGTTGCTAATATGTGTTGTGAAACAAGTTGGCCATCTAGAACATCTAGGCAACTGATAAAAA
This sequence comes from Megalops cyprinoides, assembly GCF_013368585.1. Lineage (NCBI taxonomy): Eukaryota > Metazoa > Chordata > Actinopteri > Elopiformes > Megalopidae > Megalops > Megalops cyprinoides. The sequence goes on from NC_050586.1 coordinate 10,843,292, forward strand.
TGTTGTCACCAAAATCCTCGAAAGAGCCACTTTACCATATGCTATGACACGACTACTGTAACTGTCCTGCCAACTGTCTGAGAGCGTGTTCGCAATTGTGTTCCAGGCCTGGCTGAATGAGAAGTTTTCCCCCGAGCTGCTGGAGAACAAGTCTGAGATTGTGGAGTGTGTGATGGAGCAGCTTACTCACATGGTAGGGCAATGTAATATGTTTGTGTTTACTGGGGGTCACTGCCGGGTGTTGCCGAACCCAGCCGCTGACCGTGTCCCTATGCGCAGGAGGAGAATCTACAGCGGGTTCGGAAGGGCGATGTGAAGGCCAGCATCCACCGCATGGAGATCGACAGGATCCGCTTCGTCCTGAGCAGCTACCTCCGCTCTCGCCTGCAGAAGGTACCAAGGTCCATCAACCACCTCCTCTTAATCATTCGTCATTAGCAGTACATTATTATCATTTACATTATTGTCATTTAGCAGATGCTCTTATCCAGAGCGACCTACATAGGTTCCAATTTTTACATGTTATCCATTTAAACAGCTGAATAATTACTGTGTCAATTGGTGGGTTGCCAAGTCCCTTGCCGAGGGTGAGAGCGGCAATGCCCCAACAGGGAAACGAACCAGCAACCCTTCAGTTACGAGCCCTGCTCCCTACCGCTCTGCTACACTGCCACCCCACAGCAATTCACTCAAATCGTCAGATTTTGTTTACAGGTTTCAGTGCACGTCCATGCTCAGATTACACCCAGGCAACACTCTCACTGTTGTGCTTCTCTCTCTCTCTCTTCCTCCCTGTCTCCCTCTCTCCCTCTCTCCAGATAGAGAAGTTCTTCCCCCATGTCCTAGAGAAAGAGAAGTCCCGGGCAGAGGGAGACCCCTCGTTTCTCTCTCCGGAGGAGTTTGCCTTTGCCAAAGAGTGAGTAGTAGATCTTACTTTAGTCAAGGGCTGAGCGTTTATAAGGCATGTACATTATGGGGGGGGGGGGGTGTTTTTACCCGAAATGCCTCAAGCATCAGTGTTCCAGCTTGCAATGTCAGTGTCTCTATTCTAAATTGAAACATTTGGTTTCATCTCTGAAACAGTTCTGTTCTGCTTATTGAATGGCCACATGGCCACTCCTCTGCAATTGTTGATTGTTTGGGCATAGTATGGAATGTGAATCCTGGGTCTCCAACCCCTTCTTCCACAGGTATATGGCCAACACAGAAACATACCTGAAGGCTGTGGCTGTGAGACACATGCCCCCAAATCTGCAGACTATAGATATGCTAAAAGCAGGTATGGCTGAAAGATAGGGATTATGTGATCATTAAGTCTTAAATCAACAACAAAATATGTCTGAAAAAATAAATCCACTTTAAAGACCATCATTGTAGGGCTCTACAGTGGGACCGGCACCTACATCCAGCTGTCTGTACAGTAGTTCTTTCACACAATGGGGAATGCACTGGTGTGTCTCAGAACACCACTTTAATGAGGAAAATTAAATTTTATAACTGTTTTTCAAATAAATGTTCATTTTTGTATTTTTTTTTTTTTTACTGGAGTAATATATTTTAAACTTATACTGACTGATATAATTTGCATTAGCATTACTGTTATTTCTGTATAATGTGCACTAATGCAATCTGTTAATATTGTATGGAATGCACTAGACTGGATTCAGAAGCATGCACAGGAGTGCAGTAGAATTGTGTTGTGCCCCCATCTGCTAAAACCGCTGCTTGCTGCTTTGACCACAGTGCCTGAGCCCTGCTTGGACTCCTTCGTGTTTCTGCGTGTGAAGGAGCGCCAGGAGAACATCCTGGTGGAGCCCGAGACTGACGAGCAGAGGTACCGTACTGCCACTGTCAGCTCTCATTCTGTCCCCCAGCACACAGCTCCTACAGACACCCCTGTTCTCTGTCCAGTACCTTCCAGTTTAATTGCATTTTATTGCATTAGTTTCACCAGGGAGGCCCATTGAGAACTCATTTCTCATTTACTGTGAGCAAAGTCAGTCAGATGTAGAGGACAATTACAGAGGAAAGCTGTTAACGCTTGGCCCCCTACACTCCCCGCTTACATTTTATGCAAAGTGTCTCTCTTGTCGTTTGCGCTGTATGTCAAAACCACACAAGGAAATTGAGCTGTTGTGATTCGGACTAAGGCTTAGAAAGGTCATCCTGTTACCTATGGACTATGGCTTAGAAAGGTCATCCAACATCTTGAGACTGAAAATGTGAAATGAAAATAATTTATGATGTTATATGTCAAATGGAAATTGGGAGAGAGTTTTCAGGCTGAGAAACATCCTGTACTGTGTATCTGTCTGCTTGCCAGGTAGGCAACAAGGGAACACTAATTGGGCTTGGTGAATTTTGGTATTTATTTTTGAAATACACCTTACTTTTGAAATGCAGTCCAAATAAAAATGACGTGTTCAGATTAAACCATTAAGATCTGATCTCACAGATTAAGATCCTTTTACCAAAAAATTTAGTGGCTGTGCAGTGACAGAGTATTCAATTGCTTTTTCACATAAATTTTCCAAAGGTTTTATAATTACACAGCGTATCCTTATAATCAATTTAAGGACAGAAATGTATAATTTGTATATCAAGTATGACATCAGAGAGTTGAGTTGTAATCAGATCTTTACAATCTCTTTATAATCACTTGTGAAAATTGGAGGATAATGCTGTCAGAAAGATGTCAATCATTCAAACATAATGAGTAGAATGCTGTTATCTGAGTCTCCAGCAGGTGGCAGCATTGCTCAAATATTGTGGCACTTTCAGAACAGGGATTTTGAGATGTTTTTCTTTAATTTTTGCTGCAGTGATCATTAAATTAAATGATGTGTTTGTCAAACCTTAGGGCAGTGTATACTACCCTAAGCTTTAGTTTCAGTTGTACTGGGTCTTCTTACCATTAACATTATGGGACAGAATACCGTATTGCTGAATACGTTAAACATTATGATGATAGCACTTGAAACCGCAACAGTTATCTTGCATTAATCAAGTGCTCTCTTTCAGAGAGTATGTTGTTGACCTGGAGGAAGGCTCTCAGCATTTGATGCGGTACCGCACTATAGCGCCCCTGGTGGCCAGTGGGGCAGTACAGCTCATATAGGAGTGAAGGTAACTGATGATCTTGACAGAAATCCCTCTCCTCTCCCACTCGACTCTACCCACACATGGACACACTGACTGGAAAGTCTGACAAACAAAGATTGCCTCTGCTAGTTTGTTTTGGCACCAGCACTGGCAGGGCTCTATTTTCTTTTCAATAAAATGTTGAAATCGGAGCAGCTTGAACTGTGCTTTTCATTATTTAAATAAAAAAAACACATTTCCCTTCTGCGATCAGGGTTTTCCTTGCAATCGCATTGGTATAGAACACGGGGAAACTGCTCTGCCTTAAAAGGACTACAGGCAGAATTCTCAGCAGCTGAAGCGCTCAGTATGTCAGGAATCTGACCACACTATCATATCAGCGCTTGAACTACACTGAAGTATGTAGATGTTTGTGTTGGTATTTTTGAAGTCTAACACTGGGTCCGTTGTGGCTCTCTTAGCTCGCTTCCACAGTCCTCTGTTTTGTGGTAGCCACATGATACCCACGTTCTCTGTCAGTGTGCTAAAGCGGGGATAGGCACAGAGGAAGGGGGTGTTAAAAATCTAGTACACACGGCACAAAAGGTCATGGCAAACGTAGGTGCATGAATGGCATTTCTTGTTTCTGTCTTTATGTGCCTGTAAGGTTTGCCGTTACATCATGTCACATTACATTGTCGTTTAGCAGAGAAACTTACGCAGTCTGCTAAAGTTGCATGAAAAGTTGCACAGGCAGAACACCACTAACCACATATGCCAAAGTAAGAGAACTAGAAGATGTAAAATGGCCTTGAGAGACATGTAAGATGGCAGCTGTTGTTGCATAGAGACAGCATGCGTATTTTTAAACAGTACTATTAAAAAATAAAATCTAGAAAAAAAACAGAAATATTTGTTTGCTGATGATTGTTATTTCAGCGCTGCGTAATTTTAAAAGGAAAGTGATGCTTTTCATACTCACTGTCATTCCTGGAAACTCTGCTACGTAAGCCATATCATCAGCAAGCCTTTCTTCCCTTGGCAACAATCACATGTGATGGCATTCCAGAACATTGGCTATAAATACAGATTTTTCACAAAAAAGATAAATGAGAGGTTAAGGTAAATAAGGTATTCATATGTATCAGTATTTGTACATTTAAATTTTTGCTATTTATGTCAGTGGTCTCTGTTTTTGTATAGCTATTTGTATTTTCTGTGATGGTCATTTTTTTGTCCTTTTCTCGGTGTTCAGATAATACTATGTCTTCATACGAGAGAGCTGCAGGTGTGTGAGGGTGGTGACTTGGCCAGCATGGTCTTCCGGTATTCGTTCTCGAAGGAACGAGAACAAGTGAAAGTCCTGTCGTCACCAGGACAAAGGGGAAGAAAAGCGTCTGTGACTTGGCCTATGCTTTAAGCTGTACTGGTGACGACTCTTCCATTGAAATTTTCCAGAATCATTGCTGAACATCTTGGCAACATGTTGATGGACTCCCAGCTGCAAATATTGGTTGCCCTTGAAAAACTGGATTCCACTTTCCTGAAGGCTCCACCCTTGAGAACGGCAGAGAACTTTATTAATAGACTTACTCACTCACTTGATCTTGGCAGTGCTGCCTGACAGCTCTCTGATGCACAGACTTGTGCTTTTTTTAACTGCTCTGTAGTTTTGGGGGTCATTTTTTGAATCGATCCCCCAGTCAACAGAGGTGATTCCTGAGACTGTCGAGATTTGCCTAAAGGGAGAAGCATGGATATCACTTTTCATCACATTTCACCGTGCAGGCCAGAGGAACAACTTGCTTGGTGATGAATTTGATGGAATGATTTGATATTATGAAATAAACCATTCAATAAATCCTATTCAGGGTATAGGAATGTTGTCTGTGTGTCTTTTAGCACGTACATTTAACATTGCCACATAGCAAGGTAACTAGTAAGTTGATATGAGGTCATGTATAGTCTGGTACTCTGCCAGACATAAGATAACCAAGCTCACCTGGCCCAGTACATTTAAAATAAGTAGTGGCATTGAACACAGTCACACACAAATATTGTAGGTTAAATTTATTGGCTTTGATCAGCTATCTGTGTTACATTCAGGTGAAACATTTTAGCAGGAGACCTATACAACCTTGCCTTCAGGCTTAAATGAACACCACAAGCCAAAGTCAAAAGGCAGAGAAGACTCGTCCTAATGCTCATTGTAATTTATTTCCTGCTGTCTTTAACACACAGCGGTACCGTTAGTGTAGTGTTGTGGTGAATATGCTAAACTGCTCCTAAATGGGTCAAGCCGATGTGAAAGATGTGTTTGAATTTAATTAGAATTTCATCTCAGACTGAAATTGCAATATTTATAACGCTGAATATGAATGTGTATTTCCGAAATTGGCTTTCACTGTATGGCTTCAGAGCTTCATGTGGCTGTGTAAATTATTCATGTTGCAAACAAGTTAGGTATTGCCATGCTTAATATTTCTTGTTAAAAAAAAAAAAAAAAACGCTTTAAAGAGGAGCACTGAAAGGGCAGAGCCGGATTTATCGTAACTTCAAAGTGTTAAAAAAAGGTCAAGATTACATCAAAGCAGCAGCCACCCATAAGTTCCGATGGGTGTTGATTAGTTTTAAAATGACCTCTGTTTTCATCAATTTGTTTCAAAGAGCAGGCACAGACACAAACCAACTGCTTTCATTCAGATATGCACACCTGCTTTATGCTTTTGCTACACCTGCAGTGACATCAGCTTTTGCATATTTTACCTTGGGTCTCATGGGAAATGAGTATGATGCAAACCTTTTCAACAGTCGGTCACAGTGAATGTTCAGAATCTGAGCTACGAATACACACTGGTCAAAGTTCCTTAGTCATTGACTGCATTTCTTTCAGCTCGGGATTTTGGGTCACCCATAGGGACTTGATGAATGAGGGTATTTTCTGCTGTGTCACCACAATGGTGTGACATGCTTTTCTTTTTTTTTACGCATTACTGCTCTTGGGTTCAATCAAACGCCCGCAGAGGAAGTGAGGCATGCGTCGGGCATGTTTAGTCATAAATGATTGCGTTCCACCGAATTGCTCATCTGTTTTCAGAAAACTGCGTCACATTAGAGAGGCAGGTGTTTTTTGTGCAGGGTTCAGAGTGAGTACGTGTCAGATTCCACGCAACTCGTTTGTTAGAAAACAGGGCTCTAATATCCCAGTTCTTGAAGGCCACAACAGTTTGTTCAGTTGCGCTTTCAAAGCTAGGCTGAGTCGGTGGATGAAATTGTAGATTTCATGTCACACTGTCCAGAGCTAATTTGTTTTTAAACCCTGTAGTCTACATTCAGGGGCAGGTATACCCAAGCATCATTACTGGAAGCTGAAACTCTGAAACACGATTGCAAATAACACTTCAAAAAATAAGGGCCCTTTTCAAAACAGGAAAACTGCAAGCATTTACAGGTACGAGTGCCAGGAGAGGATTTATTACTCCAATATGCACTACATTAGCTATTCAGATGTTCAAACTAGTGATAATTTTAAAAAAAAAAGGTAATTTTGGGAATTGTTTTAAATTACATTGCATCTATGTGAGGTGTGTGTCGGTACTTCTGAGGTTCTTCTGTTAATTGCTTTCTGCATCAAGATCATCGTAAGGAGTGTGTCTGGGTGAGGTGCAGGTCAGTTGTTGTGTTGCTTTCCTGGCAGTGGTGCATAAGGGGAAGTTGAGCTGTACAGTTAAAAGGCAACACTTGCAGAGGGCACAAGAAAAAAAGGAAATGCAATCATTCAATCATTTTCCACAGAAATATTTGTGCAATTACTATCACAATCACACCCTTCTCCCTTCCCAACCCACTCTTCCGCATGTGTTGTGACCTTAGAGAGCACTGTAATGCGGATCATTGCATTGCATTGCATTGTGTTGCCCGACCACTACGTTCTGCTACCGAACTGCATCAGGTTGCATTGCAGTAGGAAACCGCTATCCAGAACTTTCTCCTTCATTGTCAGTCGGTGGTGGAATGAACCTCCACACTCCATCCAATCTGCAGAGTCCCTCACTGCATTCAGGAAACATTGGAAGACACAGCTCCTCTGCTCACCTGAACACCTGAAACACTACCACCTAAAGCACTTTCACCTCTCTTAATCTCTCTTAAGTAATTTTTAAGAGAAACAAAATTTTTTCAAATCTATGTTTTCATGCCCTTGTATCTGTACTAGCTACCTTGTACCTTGTCTGGCCAACTATTGAAGTCTGGTCATGCAGCGTTTCTAATATTGTTGACCCCTTATATGGCCATTTGCTTGTGTTGTACTCTGCCTCACTTGTAAGTCACTTTGGATAAAAGCATCTGCCAAATGAATAAATGTAAATGTAAATATAGTTGTTATCTCATTGGCTGAGATATCCGTCAGTGTTGACAGAGGATGGACAGTCCATGCTGTCAGGGTCAACCCCAGGGTCATCCGAGTCCTGTGTTTGTGCTGCCTGCCTGCGCTGAGGAGGTGTCTGAGTGTAGCTTTGATAAACGGCTCCATCAGAATGTCTCATCTGAGTGCAATTTCTTTTTTTTATTGCGCTGAGGAAAGAAGGCGCGGATGCCAAGGAAAACTTTGCCCGGAGGAAGAGCCATATTTTCCCCCAATATTGTTCTGAGACATAATTGTGGTAATTGCGCTGTTATGTAGGTCACCAAAGGAGTGGATTCTGTGTAATTTTATGCTATTTAGAGACACTGAAAATTTAGATTCCAGAAAGAAAGATGCTAAAATGTTTTGCTGAAGAGAAGCAGGTTTAAAGAATCTTCTCTCAAGTGTAACGTGTTTGTACCTGAAGGTCAAAACTCTTTTAAAATGCGAGGCGAGTCTGTGGGGCAGAGATACCACCAAGAGCCTGCCAGCAGTTAAAGGATTCAGAGCTCGGCTCAAGTCCCAGTGGGACTATAGACAGAGCCAGGAATAGAGCAGGAGATTGCGGGAATCATCCTCGCTAAAGCCAAACAAGGTTCACATTACCGAAACCTGAAAGTTTACTCAAACAGGATCAATATAGAGCACGCTTTAGATGAATGCTGCCTTTAGCATGACCCATATTGTCTCTGCATCATTAATATAAAACACCCCCTCCTCAAACCTGTACCCCATTTATATTATCCATACATTATTGTCATTTAGCAGATGCTCTTATCCAAAGCTACTTACATAGGTTACAACTTGGGACTTTAGCTATTTATACACCTGGATATTTACTGAGGCAGTTCTGGGTTAATTACTTTGCCCAAGGGTACAGTAACAGTACCCAAGTGTGGAACTGAAACTACAACCTTTTGGTTATGAGACCTGCTCCTTACTATTACACCACGCTGCCTCCCATTTATGTAGTATGTGTCTGTTTATCCCTGAATTGTGGAAAAAAGGATTCTTCAAAGCTGATAACTATCTTTGCTGAATTTGGAGTTGACTGAACTCAGTAATACTCTGGAGGGGATGGGCTTTCAATCAAACTTGTGCCACTCGCTGCTTAAAGTTGAGTAACAAATCTAAACAAATATTACATTTTTTAATTCTCACATCTTTTGTGCAGTTGTTCGTAAATGCTGAACTTGTGTATGAGATGTATGAGCATTAAGAAAAGTTAAACAGTATTTAAAACTAATTAATTGGATTGAATGATTCCATGCTTGAAGCCACGTTAATTTGATGTAGATGTGTAAACCCACCCATTTTTCCTAGTGAGCTCTAGGAGGACTGTCCCAGTATGCCACATGTCAGTGACTCTCTGTAGAACATGCAATTAACTGGCAGCTGATACTTGCATGTTTAGGTTGGGTAAAGAGTTGATTGTTTCATAAAAATCTTGGATTTCAGCACAGTGCTGTTACACATTCCTCAGTTTAAAAAAAAAAAACCTATTTAGACACGTGTTGTAATTATGTTTACCCAATGAAATGTGTAACAAAGTATTCCAGTTATGCAAGATGTTATGCCTTGTTCTCTCTCTCTCTCTCTCTCTCTCTATATATATATATATATATGTATATATACACACGATATGGACAGAAGTATTTGGCCACACCTGTTTTTCACAGTTTGGGCTAGGCCCCTTATCTCTAGTGAAGGGCAATCTTAATGCTTCAGTATACCAGGACATTTTGGACAATGCTATGCTTCCAACTTTGTGGCAACAGTTTGAGGAAGGCCCTTTTCTATTCCAACATGACTGTGCCCCAGTGCACAAAGCAAGGACTATAAAGACATGGTTTGATGAGTTGGGTGTGGAAGAACTTGTGGAAGACTGGCCCACACAGAGCCCTGACCTCAACCCCATCGAGCACCTTTGGCATGAACTGGAACAGAGATTGCGAGCCAGGCCTTCTCGTCCAACATCAGTGGCTGACCTCATAAATGCTCTACAGAATGAATGGGCACAAATTCCCACAGAAACACTCCAAAATCTTGTGGAAAGCTTTCCAAGAAGAGTGGAAGCTGTTATAGCTGCAAAAGGGGGACCAACTCCATATTAAAGTATATGTATTTGAATACAATGTCATTAAATGTAATGGTCAGGCATCCGAATACTAGTATTTCTTCTCCCCTCTCTACCTTTGCAGGTCTCTGCTACTGTTATGTTATACTTGTTAAAGGTGAATGTTGTTGTTAAAGTAGAAGTTCATTCCAGAATTTATTTGGCCTGCGTTTTTGCTGTTTCACCATAGTGCCAGCTCAAGAGACCCACACTGATGAGATCCAATCAGGAGGCATTAAATATGTCCAAAACTCATAATACACCTCTTTTTCACGTGATGCTATTGGTGTAATAACCTGTCCTTAAACCTACTCTGGACCATGAACGGCCTTGCAAAATTTTGCACAAAAAATTTGCCAGCTGCCATGACCCCATGTGACCCTGTGGGTTGGGTAAGATTAGTGAGATTAGTCCTTGAAAAAAAAAAATCAGCTGATTTGTGTAATCAAGCCTCAAAACTGCTGAGCTTTATCAGGGGAGGAACATCAGGCGGGGACCTGTGGCCATTTGTAACTATGAAAAAAAAACTATATATACATGTACATATAAATTATTGATAACATCAATCAGCATGCAGTTTGGAGGTATGCCTTCAACACCTCATTCAGATCCTTTCTGATGTTGTCCCTTCCGCTGCATACACACACACACACACACACACACACACACACACACACACTTACTTATCAAAAACAGCTAATTTGTTGTGGAAAAGCTGATTTCCTAAGCATGATTATGGCAGTGCAATCAAACTTGTCTAACTTCAAGGAAATGTGAAGCAGCCACCCACTGGGCTGTTTTAAAACCGCTGTTTTCCTGTAAAGATAGGCCTTGAGAAATCAGGTGATTGCATACACATGCGGTTTGATATCTAAATATTGTTTATTCAAGCAACTTTGCTCCTGTGTCCAAGCTGTAAGGTGGCACAATTAACACTAAGAGACAACATGGAGACATTTCATGTTGGATTACAGGGCAGTCAAAAAAAATGTGGGGACAAAAGGAGTAAAGATAAATCTTGGACTACAAGGAAGATAATCATTATGTTTAACTTTCCTAGTAGATTTATACACATGTATACAGCATTCAGCTAAAAATGCTAAATGTTTGGCATTGACACCTGACTCAGAGTAATATGTCTGATATTATTACAGCCTTTCTAGGACTGGTCTTCATTCTTTTTAAATTTTGTTTTGCTAAAGAGATATGAGTTAGTACAGGGAGATTGCAGTGCCCTTCCTGGGGTTCTTCTTGCAGGTTATCCAGATTGGGACAAACATTGGCATGGCATGGCACTTTTGCCATACTCTTTGTTGAAGATTTATGTAAAGTTGGGTGCAACACCATCATATTGACAGTTGTCACGTACCTCTGCTCACAGAAAACAGAAAATATTAGTTACCAGGTCTTTCCAAATTGACTATTCAGGGTATTGATGTTTACTTCTTGTGTAACTAGGTGTTCTGTTACGTAAGCAGCATGACAACAAAATGTTCACACTTTTACACAGCTGATTACAATACACTGATTTTGAGGTATTTGCAGGGGGTATTTTTAGTAACATGCAACTCCCTATACAACAAAATCAACCTACATTGCAAGGGGAAGTGGAAGCATTAGAGGATGCTGCCAAAAATGCCATCAGTAATATGGAGGCCCTGGCAATACAGCTCTCTGGCTCCTCTGTGATGTGTATGCATGTATGTGAAAGAATCCATAGCGATTAATTTATACAAAACATACAAGAATTGGACTGACTACAGCCATTTGAATTGTATTGTATTATGACCTACCAGATGGCACAGTGTGTTTAAGATCTAATCAAACAGAAATACAGTGATGGATTTTCTATAAACTGGTTGTGTAATTTAAAATCCATTCAACTGCAAAACAACCCTTGGAAAAAAATATTAAATATGTATAAATAATGTAATAGGTGTAGCTTAATTTTTTCCCCAAATTCAAGGCCTGCATCTTAATTGACTACTATTTGCAATGGTATTGTTATTCTTGCTTTGCAGTGTTGGATTTTTCACAATTACCTATTGCTTTACCATTAGGATATATTGCAGTACTTCCCCTATTTACTTCTCTCTTTGTTATTGTTTGTACATTTTGCTCAGGTGGGTTCTTGATAGAAAATTTGACGAAATCTAATGATTTCGAAGTAAATTTTCTATAGGAATAGTGACTAACATTTAGTCCAATTTGGGGTATTGTATAGGCTTAGATTGTCAGAATGCTTGCTGGGCGGTGCTTTCAGTTTGAGCCCCCGGCTGACATGCGTCTAAATTGGTCGGAAACTCCAAAAGCGGTTTGCAACACGATTTGATCATGACGTTGCTTTAGGGTTCCGGTTGCTCTCATTGGCTGATTGAGGGTGACGGGGGTGCGCGATTGGCTGAGGTGAGGTGTTCACGCGAAGGCATAAATCAGCTGGGTGAGAGACATGCTTTAGTAGTTTAAAAAGAGTGTGGGAACCTGAAGCTGCCTCTCTCTCCGCTTGTGGGTACGACTCTGCCGAGGAATTACCGCAGTTAGGGAGCTACTGGTCAGTCGTAGAACTGCCTCGGACTAGAGATCATAACACTATTTCGACTTTTATTTATTTATTTACTTTTTTTTACTGCTTTAAGTGATTTTAAACCAAAGGATATGTCTCTTTTTTGAAAATGTAAGTAACCATTCACTTTTTGTGTTGTAGGCGGGGTAGCTTTTCGTTGCTTTCTCCTGGAAGGGCAGTGCACTGCGTGGATAAACTTACAAACAAAACGTATAAAAAGTCTGAAGATGAACTACACAGCTCATCGCTTTCTCTCTGTTCTGTCGAAACAACTCTTGATGCATTACGTAGACGAGGCGACAACTTTTTAGGCGATGCAAACAAGTATTTTCAATCAGATTTTGTTTTCATATCGTCAGTGTTTTTTTTCATTTATCATTTATTGGTTCTTATTGTTTGCGTTGTTAATTTTAGAAAGTTAAGGAGACCCACCTGTTGTATTGCTGCTGGCTTTGGTGATGAGAGCGACAAGATGATATAAACGTTCTAATATTTCTTTTTGTTTTTATAGTGAACCTCATCACCTGAATTGGTCCAGTTTTGTGTCGGTTGTCTAATTTCCTGATTCCATTAACCGCGTGGAGCAGTTGAAGATGAGCTGCACAGAGTAAGAATCGGTTTTAGAAACTTTTACAAAAAAAAAACTTGAGCATGGACTTCTTTTTAGATCAGTGCATTAACCTCACTGTCTCTTCCAGAGTTTTGCACGTGTTGGGTGAGCACTCTTTACCACAACCTGTGATGGACAGAGTCCCCGTAGACCTGGCTGTGCACCTGTGCCTGAGCCAGAGTCCGCCCTTGTGCCAGCTACTGGGTGTGTCCCCTTCTCTGAAGCCCCTGCGGCCCTGCATCCAGCCACCGTCACCGGTTGGGATCCAGGGCAGAGCCTGCCCCGTCCCTTCCCCCTCGGACTGGAGCCTCTCCCAGACAGGCATCAGTGGAGACGGCACCAGCACCAAGAAGAAGCGTGTGGTGTTTGCCGACTCCAAGGGGCTGTCTCTCACCGCCGTGCGCGTCTTCTCCGAGAGGGAGGAGCCCCCGGCCCCCGAACGCTCGCCGAGCCTGCGGTTCCTGCGGGGGCCGGTGGGTGGTGGGCGGAGGCGCCTGAAGCTGGGCTTCGACCAGCCCTCAGCCGACTTCCAGTCCTTCCGCGCGCGACTGGAGGAGGGCCTGGTGCTGCTGGAGAGCTGCAGTGTGACGGAACGCAGCCTTAGCGGCACGGTGCGGGTGAAGAACGTCAGCTACGAGAAGACCGTGTGCGTCCGCGTCACCTTCGACTCCTGGCGCAGCCACCGCAACGTGGCCTGCACCTTCCTGCAGCAGCGGTACGGCGGCCCGGACACCGACGTCTTCGCCTTCGACATCCCCGTCCCCGATGAGCTGGACCCGCAGCAGCGGCTGGAGTTCTGCCTGTCCTACCTCCCAGGCGGGCACAGTACGCCTCTGTGGGACAACAACAAGGGACAGAACTACCGTATCATTGTCTGTGCAGAGTCTGAGGCGGCCTCTTCCAGGGCCGCCTCATCCTGCCGTCCCCTTGTGCCAAAGTCTCAGTTTAGAGGCCTGTGGGCAGCTCAGTCCCAGAGCAAAAGGTATCACCTGGACAACCCAGTGTACCACAGTGCACCCCAGTCCTGTGAGATCTTGGTCTCCCAAAGCTGGGGCAGATTAGAAAACATTGCCCCCTTCTGGTAACAGAAATTCCTCACTCAAAAAACATCTAAATCAAGTGCCAAAGGCTACTATTTATCCTCTGCTCAGAAATAGTGCTAACCTGAAATGGGGACCACACCAAGTTATTAGAAGCTCTATGCACCAGGGATACAGTACTTCAGCTTTCAGTGGCCTGTAAGGATTCTCTAGCAGATAAACATGCTGCTTACAGTTCCTATTGCAAATGGCTCCGAGCTGCAGACATTCTGACCACGCCTGCAGTTCTTTTGATGAGTATGCCAACGGTGGACTTGTGTGAAGGAGGGAGTGAGAGACTGAATTGAAACTCTACTGCTTTCCTCCTTTTTATACTGAGCACTGAGCCAACAAAGTCTTTGCTGTGGTTCTGGGACCTGAATGCACTTACCAGTGCAATAACACTTTTTACAAAGTGCACTAAATGCACGAGCCTTACTTTCCTTATATTTTTCCCTTTGTGGGGGATGTTAACAGTATGACTGATTTCAACAGTAGAGCTGGTCTGGATTGTTGAATGGAGTTTTCTTTTTTTGTAAATGAGCTAATTTTAAATAAATAAATTATATGACTCTTAATTATTCATAAATCTGCCTGGTGAATTTCTTTTTGAGATCCTCACTTTGAACATTGTGGATCCTTCACAAATGCATACTTACCCCCCCACATTCAAATATACAGTGACAGTACTGTGTGCGAACAACTAGTTAGCTCTGTGATCAGTCACTCCCTTCATAGGAGGAAAAAAATCTGCTTTGCATTGCGTGTCATGAGTGCATCAGCTCACATGGACTTTCAGGCTGATTTAAAAAAAAAGCAGAAAAATAAGCCTTTTTAGGAGAATGAGGCTTAATATATGGGGTGATGCTGAATATCACAGTGTCACTTTAAATTGACTGATTTTTTGATAAACACCTTGCTGACCTGGTATGACTCAGTGCTGGATAGTTTGATTTTGCCCTCATAAATATAATCAGCCTCTTTGCATGCTTTTGAACCATTTGTAAAATCTTCATGGAACCCTCTATATATAGTTCACGCACACCTATCTGTTTTCAGAATTCTGCATGTCAGACTAAGGTGGTCGAAGAGGACTCTGGGTCCTTGCTGCATGTCAACAGTTTGAGATTCCAGAGGAGAACATCCTGGTACCCAGTGATAGTTTATATAAATAAAGTTTTTGCTGCACCGGTTACTTGGCAACAGCAGCAGGGGGTTATTAAAAAACGTCTCCTCCCTGCATCATTTAGTCAGGTCTGTGTGATGCTGCTGCAGTGGAGTGTGACTCAGTTCAATAACTGCCCTATTTTTCTCACACACACAGCGAGCCCTTGGTGGACAATTTCATTTTACATGAGCCTCCTGGAGTCTTGCAGATTTTGCACAGTGAAAGCCACATGTTTGGTTCCATTTAGAATATGGTTCCATCATGGTATTAGCTAAAAAAAAGACTTCATTTTGTCTTCATGTATCTCTACTTTTATAGATACTTGCAATTGGCTGCTTATTGAATCAAAAGACACTAAATGGTAAACATGGCCTTTGATCTTGTTAGCTTTTTCCCTACATTGCCAATGTCTGGTAGATCCAGTATTGTGCAACTGTGTGATGTCTAAAGTACATTGCGTGAATTCAAAGTATACAATATTCACTTGCCAAAATAGTCAGCTGTGCTCCAATGATACTCAATGTTAGTGCAATAACGTTCTAACAGTGAGGTGAAGCAAATGGCTATTATTAGGATACATTCCCCGTCCGTGGCAAATTGGGTTGAGTTACTGCCAAGTCATCAGTGAATGTGCACACTGAACATTGTCTAGATTGAGTTGCAGTGGGTTACTGTCAGGGGCACTTCTGTTCATAAAACGCCCCTTAACTCTCCCCCCCCCCCGGTCTCAGCTGCTCCCTGCTAAGACCTTGCTGCTGCTCACACTCTGATGAGAGACCAAAGACTCCCCAGGAATGTGACGAGCTGCGTCATGGAACGCCGGACTGTCACAGCGAGAAGCCTCCGCGGGCACCATCGCCGTTCAAGTTCCCCATTCTGCTGGCGCTTACAAGGCTAAACCCTGCTATCAGCTGCGAGCATACATTGCGCTGTGCTTCCCTGGCCCTGTTTTCATGCCTATGTATGGCTCTGACACTGAGCTCCATTGTTGTGCAATCCCAGGTGTTGTAACTGGGTAGCAGAGGCAAGCGCTGGCTCGTAAATCTGGCAGTCAAGACGGTGGCATCAGACATATACAGTAAGGCTGGGTGACTCACTGCTGCTGGTGCCCTCTGCACAGGGATGAGTGGATACGGGGCTATTATTTCACCTTTTCAAAACCTTGCCAAGCCGTCAAAAAATTAGACTCAGTTGAAAAGAATGTGTCTGGCCGTGGATTGTGTAAGACAAACCCCGTGTTTGAGTGGCATATTTAATGACATGATCCTGGAGTCTATTAAAGGACTAGTGTAGCTATTTGTTACTGTCAGTAAATCAAATAACAGTATAGATTTTATCATCTTTCCAGCTGTCATGCAATTGTTTTGTTTTCTATTTTCCAAACTTTGTCCCAGGGGCACAATTTGTTAATGTAATTGTTTCATTGTAATGTTATAATCCAGAAATCACAGACAGTGAGAGGTGAAGGTGCATCTGAACAGAATGCTCCACCAGGTCTGGATTTTGATTATTCCAAGTGAATTGCAGTCATTTTTCAGCTGTCACCAGTACATTGAAACAGTGACAGTGACTGTTATATTTTAAGAAAGTTTTACAGCATTCTAGAAAAAGGCAGAGAGCCAACAGGTCAGTGCAACACCTGACAATGCAATTTGTTTATGGACACTGTGACATTGAGCTGTGAGACTATCATTGCGGGCAGGAAGGGCTTGGTCTTGCTCTGCTCCACTGAGGGGGATCATCAGCGTGGTGTGGGCACTGGCCATATACACATAAAAACGAGACAGACAAAATGTTTTTGCCAGGTTGGCAATGGTGTTTAATGGGAGCTACATGGCATCTCACTAGGTTACGTGCAAGACATGTCATACAGCATACAGCTTCTCACAGAATGAAGAGCCTCAGAATGACAAAGATCTCTCAGTGACACGTTGGGTATATTGCCCGCAGACAATCACTGAAATCATTTGCAAAACAGTATTTCGCAGGAATGCTATATTGACTGCTATACTGCTTTTGTGCCGGCTAATCTTGTGGTCTGTGGCCTAAGTAGCCTTATACGCTGTGCCGTGTGTCTGTTCGGTGACCTTGGCAGTAATTAAACCCCAGATAGCCGCATTTTCAGAGCACGTGACTTCCCCAGCTCTCCTGTTGGTGGATGGACAGCTTACAACCTAACTGTGCAATCTCCGCAACCGCAGAAAAATTCCGCTGACAGTCCTTTTTTTTTGAAGGTATCAAAATCCAACATGCCTATATTTAACTCAAGGCTGAGTTTCCTCAGTCTTCCCAGAGATAAGCCTCAGACTTTATCCGCCTCTCTATTTCGTATGGCAGAGGTTTGTTTTGCCAAAAGGTTTAGCCATCAGGTCAAACTGTTTACACGTGATGGCCAGGTCAGGATGTGCAGCAATAGCAGCAATAACAAGGCGTTGCAATGCTGTCGGAACTTCCCCGCCGAGAATGGGCATGACCAAGTTTGCAGACATATCTGCACACATCCTGCCTGGGAGACAGATAGCTGATGACAGAGTATGTAAAAATGAGGCAATCTAGCCTTTCACCAAGGTAAATACAGGCAGGCCCAGTTGAGTCAGTAATAATATAAGACCACAATATTTGTAAGGAATATTTAATAGTGTATTTGACCACTTCCGAAGTGTACTCATGAAGGAATGCTGCATTCACATTGTATTCTTGTGTATATGATATTCTGATAGAAACCCCACAGAATAGTGGTCAAAAATCTAGTACAGGCAGACCCTGCTGTTAGGGCACAGTTCATTTATGAAAATGCCATTGTGAACAGGGTTGTTGGAAATTGAATCTAATTTTCCCATAGACACACTGCTCTATGACAAGTAGGAGCTGCATTCCTGAGCTCAGGATGGAAACCTATTTTTAAGGTTGGATAAAAAGTCATAGGTGTGTGTGTGTGTGTGTGTGTGTGTGTGTGTGTGTGTGTTGGTAATTTTAACTATATCATCACATGGAGCACAGTATAAATATTCAGCGCTGTGAGATTCAGTACTGTATGTTGGTGTTGGAATGACAGACCTAGAAATGGCAAGACACAAATAACGGTCGTCTGACAGCTGTTTATTTAGCAACAGGACAAACGAGCCAGCGCACACAGTGAGAAGATTTTTGAACGAAACATCTTCGGCTCTCCCCCCCAAAAATTTCACTGAACGAAAACAACAAAGTGAAGAAGAAAAGCAACCTCAAAGACAAATGTGTCGCCTTTTCAGACTTTTTTTTTAAAATTATTTTTCTGTGGCTCTTGCTTTCATCCTCTCTCTAGTCTCTCTATCAATAGAAATCTGGATCTGTGTCATAAAACAATTCATGATGGCATTTTTATCAGTGTTGATAAATGTGGATTGATGTAAACCAGATTGTAAAACTGAAACTGCCAATATTGTGTTTTTCATAACATTGTGGCAGTAGTAGAAGAAAGACTACTTTTGCATACTTTTAGTATTCTTATCATGTAATCACAGCATAAAATTGAATTTCTAGAATTCATAAATTAACCATAAGGGGACAATCACACTGTACTATTTCTTTTGTACTTCTTGAAATATTTCTAAAGTATCTTAAAAATACAGCCATAGTTTATGTCTATACTGAACACCAACAGGGGTTTTCATGCTTATCTCAAGTTATAAACTCATTCTGTTCACGTTTTACAGCATAGATCTTTTGCCCTGGGTTTCAAGTCTAGTATGATACCATACTAGTGTTCCTATTTTGGGACCTCGGGTGGGCCATCCTAGCCGTAGAGACGCCAGATTCCTACCTTTCAGTAAGCAACTGATTTACACATAGTACAGCGGATGAACTGACTTCCTACCCAAATACCAGCTTTGATAAAAAGAAAATTCAAAGATGCAGTACAATGCAGCATATCAAATGGACTAGTTGAGGATTGAGGGGGTGAGACAGTGTCATACACTTCTTTGCATTAATGAACCATATTTCACATCATCTTACTTTAAGTCTAAGACTACATGTTATCATGTTTTGACAAAGCAAAAAGTTACACCTTTCTACTGGTTACTTATTGTTTGCAAGGTAACTGCAGACACAGAATATCTGTTTTGCATCAAATATAATATTTCTATCAGAAGTATTTTCCCCTGTTTAGTTTTACTCCTAGAGTGGGGTGGGGGATAAGGATCCACGAGTATGTAAGTCACCAGTGTGCTGTATCAATATGCAGCTATTTGTGCCTAGTATTGTTTTGCCGTATCATTCAGTCACATGACACACCGCATGGTATCTCTACGCCTATGATGATGTTGAGCTGGGCTTAAATAAAGATGACTATGAGAGATCAAGTCATTGGTTATGAATGCAGCAGCAGCTTTCCTTTCTACTGAAATATTTCACTGATTCAGTTACAGCCAGGAGTAGCTGTGTACAACACAGTGGCAGATCATCACTGTTGCTGTGGTAATACAGAGAATCTCTGCTTATTCCCATCAGTCTCTCGGCAGCTGAATATGATGTTTGCCTCTGATCCATTTGCTGCTGCTTAGGAAACTGGCACACTGCCTGCATTGTGTACTTGCATGGCAACAGAATGTTGTTTTGCTTCATGACGGAAACTCTCAGTAAAACAATAGTGTTATTTCCTTCAAAATCAAACTCAGAGTGCAGGTTTAATAACAGTAAATGCATCTGAATACAGAACACTATATATACATAGAGAGGAGTGTTTCAAATTATAGGAACATAAATTGTTTTCATTGGTGTTTTTATAGGTGTGCTCCATCAGCTGTGCATTATTTTACACAATACATGAGGGACCATGACAGATGACAATAAGTACAAACATTTAATAGCACAGAGGACACAATGAATCACATTAGACGCTTCAGGTGCATGCTCTGGCCACTCCTCCATGTCACGTTAATTGTCATACGTTTTGAAGGTGTAATTAAAAGGGAACTACAGACATCTCTTCAATCTGAGATGCATTAAATCACATCTACCATATGTATATTCAGTCAATATGTTGTGTTGCTCATCTGATATCTAAACGTGTCTTAATAGATGACATTACATCATGATATTTCAAAACAAGCGCCAATATGGGAGGTTTTCAGAGAAGACCATATCTGCCTTCAAACAGATGCTGGGAGGACAAACAACTTGCATGTAATGTTGTAGCCGTGCCTGATTTTCTCTACCCTTGCCCTGGGGCATAACTTGTACACTGGTTTTGGTTCTCAGACAAATAAGTTTGACTGTTCTGGATTTTACGTCACTTCTTTCTATTTATCCCCTAAACACATTAGCAACACAGAAACACTGACGTTTTATTTATTGATTCATTGCAAAATTTTTTCAGGGGGAAAATTTATTTAGCAGCTAATTACGCTTAATTGAGACAGCCTTACATATTTATAAAAATGACCAGATGTTACTTGTACCTAAAATGTGTTGAATAATTAAAAAAAATATATCATTTTATTAGCACAAACAAAACCTCCAACACCTCTGTTCTCCACAAAGAAATCTCAGCAGGTTTAAATGTAGAGATGTCAAAAAAGATCAACAGCTCAATCAAACGTAATTAGCTGTGAGCTCAGCTGGAACAAAAAATAACAAAAAACAGCAGAGACAAAGTGCCCTCAGGCCCAGTGCTGTGAACACAGTTCCGAGCTGTGATATTTTTGTGTTGTCACAGAGTATCCAATCAGCAGACCAACAGAAACAATTTCAGTATTAACTAGGAATCCTGTTAATACTCCTGAATACAAACAACGTCTGTCTTTACCTTTAACTGACAAATAAATGCAGACGCTATTTGCAGACATACAGTACATTAACTTCATCATTAATTTTTCTGAACTTGCCAAACTGTGTCTGGGATTGAGAAGGTGACTCTTGCATTCAATTGTAAGTGAAAGGTAGGAATAAATGTTGATTGGTTCCAGCGGTCAGGTACAAGACAATTTACCAAGCTGCTGGATGTCATGATTGAGCAATCAAGTTGTTAACCATCAGCTTAACACACCTCAGAATGCAAAACCTGCAGCACGAGCTATCACATTCCTGTGACAAGCTAGCCTAGATTCTCACCCTCTAAGGTAAGTAATGCTGACAGTTGTGACCTGCCAAAAAATGTTTTTCTCTCTGACCTAGTTTTACATAATGTAGGTTTCCATGCAAAATAGAAACGTACATCAAAATGTGTATTGATTTTTTTTTTTTTTTCATTTGATACAGTTCTTGGGTGTTTACATTTTTAGTGATAACCAACAGCAATGCACTTTTAGCCCTGCAGTTTTTCAGGGTTGCCTTGATACCATATGAGGTGTATAACCTTCTGCTTGCATATTCTTCATGAATAAACATCAGGTTTCCTCAAAAGTAAATTATATAGGCCTTTAAAATTTTGACATATCGTTTTGCGTAGAGAAAAAAAAATTATGAATTAAACGGAGCAGCTGCAAAATATCTTCAACACCATGACAACAACTGTAGCTTATGCACAAGGAAAACATTTAACAATCTTGAAACATAGTAAACATTGTATTCTAGTTTTTACAGTACATATAACATGGCTTTGTTCTTAACATATAATTTTTTACCCTGGCTTATTTCAACAGTTGTATTTCCATTTTCTTAAATGCTGTTCACATATGGATATTTTTTATGTGGGTTTCTTACTAATTTTTAAAGGAATGGGGTGCATGGCAGCAAACAGTGTGAAAGTGGTGTCATTGGCTGAGATGCAGGTTTATTCACTGGCAGTCTTTTTCTGCTAGGGTTGTCATGAGCATGCACATAGTCAGGCAGGTGGGGTGTCCCATGTTCGAGCAATCCATAGTTCGTCCCACTAACAGTCTTCTCGGTCTCCCTTAGCGGCCCACACTGATATTGCAGACCTTGCAGCTGGGATCCTTCTTGGCGTTGGCCGTGGACTGGCTCATCAGCTGGTGGTGACCACTGATCTCCACCAGCGTGCCTTGCCCCAGGTGTACGGGCTCAGTGAAGAACACTTCCAAGATGACATCACGGGTGTGGCAAAAGACAGGCTCCTCCCCCTCCCTCTGTGGGGGGCTGTAGGTGAGGAAGGGGTTGTCAGCCAGGTCCAGTTTGGGTAGCCTGCTGCGGCAAAAGTTATCCCCCTCCGATCCAGCAGGGGCCAGCACCAGGATAACATAGTGGTAAGCCGTGTACATGCAGTAGAAGTCAGCGAAGTAGAGGCAGGTGGAGGGATTCAGGAGGTATCCTGCAGGGATCTGGAAACGCAGAGGGCCGTAGGGGGAGTCATTGGGGGGCAGGCCTGTGTCAAACTCTGTGTTGCAGCTGAAGAAGATGCCCTGTAACGTGCCGTTGATGGGAGAGCCATGACTCCCACTGTTGTCTTTCAGGGCTGGATACATCACTCCCCCGCATACCGTCCTGTAGGGGGAAGGCAGCACTGATCACATGATCATTCAAATATTCAACACAACTGCTGCTGACTCCCTTCCTGCACAGAGACTTCACATGTGCATTTGACAGGTATCGTTTTTAAGCCATTAAAAACTGGTTAATTGTCAGAACCCATATGAAAATGAAATATATATATCGTCATGTATTGAGAAATATGTCATTTCGCCCAAGAACATTGCAAATACATGTAAAATACATTAATACAAGCATAAATACATTTTAATACATGAAAATGGCAATAATTAACATTTTTCAATATATTGATTGATCTAAAAAAATCCTCAATATCTTACTATTTTGTGTGGGAACCCATAGTTTCCATGTATGGCACTCACCTGACATAGTGGAAGTAATCTGGGTGTTGGTTACGATAGAACACAGAGAACCTTAGCATTCTTCCTGATGCACCCTTGGCTTTCTCCAGGAGCTGTTGGAGGTGGACCATGGCGTAATCTACATGGATACAGGCACACAGCAACCAGGAAGAAGGTCACACCACTGGCACCAAGTGATAGACCAAGCTGAGTTAGGTATTGAGGTTAAGGGAGATGTCTGGCCAAAAATTTAAATTTGATATATTTTCTGATGTGGATGAACCACTTGTATGCATGATAGAGAAGCAAAGCTTGCTATTTTCAGCATATCATTCTCTGAATGGACTGAAGTGGGTACAAGGTGTTGCTTGAGTCAAATAAAACAGTAGTGTTTAGCATTCAAAGTCACTGATGACATAAAACCAAAAAGTGATCTGTATTGTATATGAGGGTACTGATTAATACATTTAATATAGAATTATACATAATATTCAAGTGCAACAAAATATTTTCTCCATTTCCTCTAACTTGCATCTTACAGATTTGTGTGCATGATAATGCAACATTTCCTTTGATCACTTCCTCTCTTTCTGCCTCTCTGCCCTCAGTTCTCTTTTCACCCTTCCTCCCTCCACTACCTCACATTACATTACATTCATTGTCAATCTCTCCCTTCCACTTTGTCTGTCTCCCTCCCTCCCTCCCTCTCTCTCCCTCCCTCTGTCTTTACTCACCCCCAGTGCAGAACTCCACCACTTGGCTCCAGTCTGACACCAGGTAGTCTCCTCCCTCTGGCTGTCTCACAGCTGTCTGGACTGCCACACAGTACTCTGTTCTGGGGCTCAGGAACCAGTGGCCCCTCACCGCCATGGGAAGGGGAACGGCTTTGGCCACCAGCTTGGTCGGGACATCCTTAACAAGCACACAGAAGTGAAGGGTTTGTAGGCAGACAGTGTTCTCACTTGGACACCAGAGACAAATGCATTTACAGCCTCTGACTCACAACACAGTTGCTGATCTGATTGTGCACAGGTCTCTAAATATGTTTCAAACAGTCCCTGAGCCGTCGGGTTAATTAAGGCTATATCCGTGCAAGAGAGCAATTTCCGCTTTTTTATGTGAGACTGCTCAGGGGCAGAAGTGTCTCATTTAGTCCAGTTATTTCTTGAATTTTCAGGCTTTAGTGAGCGCGGGGGCTGCACAGCATTATAAAGCAGCTGTTACCAAGGGGACCTGGGCCGTCAGCCTCTCACTCCAGCAGAGACAGTTCTGAGGATGGTGGATGAAATGTTAGTGGTCATATTTTCTCAGCCGTTGCAGATCCTCAGACAAAGTTATCACAAAGCACATTAGCATCTTTGTTTCAGCTCAGTCCTGTAACAAGCGCAGCTAATTGCGGTGCGCTCAGAAGGTTGCATATCCATGGCAACCCCTGTGCAAGTTCTATTTCGCTTTGCTTTGATTCCCAAAAAGAACAGAGACTGGGGTAGAGATAAGGGTCCCAACATGCCGCATTAAGCAGCAGCCTGATCCAACTCATTCTTTTCAAGCTGTGGCAGCTTTTACAAATGCAGAAACGAGATGGAGAAAAAAAAAATTACATTCCATGAACCTTTCGCACCATCCTAAAAGATCGGATTTAAACTGACATTAAAGTGTGGAATGTCTGCCATCACCTTTAACATACAATGTGAAAAGTGTAATAGCTGTGAACTGTGAACAGCTCTTCCCATCTTTGCTCCCTGAGAGAGGCAGGCTGTATCTGAGAGAATAAGTCAGATTTGAGCCGGAGATCACAGTGAAGAGTAAAATCCAAAGGACAGGGCAACTAGCTCAACATGGGGAGCAGTCTTGATCAAAACTGCTCCCGGCTCATTTAGTTATTTCAGTTTATTTAATAAAAATGATTTCATTTTCGGGATGTTTAATCTCAGAATTGTCTATGATTTCAGTTGAGTGCCCTTATGCTCTTACATTTTGGACTTACATGTACACCATATTTTCAGCTGAATATTTATATTTACTTTATATCAGTATATGCTGAATAAAACTGTTGTAACCATTGCTGCATTACTTTAAGTAATATGGTCTTATTAAAACAGTACAAAATATTACTGAAAATAAAATTTTGTTATTTTACCATTTTATATATCCATATCTGATTCAGATACATTTGAAATGTGATGAGCAGATGATGATGATGATTGCTATTATTATTTTAAGAACAAATTGTAATATGTGTGCAGTTAAATGCTGTCCACATTCAAGTCTGTGAAAAGGTATACAGTGTAACATGCACATTTATGCATTTTGCAGAATCTATGTATTTCGAGGTGAATTTCTAAACTGGTACCATGTAATAGCATGAAGAGATGTGACACTCACCATACATATCTTTTTAAAAAGGCATAGCAAACATGCTAGATTTAAACTAAATATTAATAATCAATACCTATAACATCTGACACCAGATCAAAAATGTGAGCATAAAGAAGCTACATTTCAGAGCAGACAGTGTTTTGCTGATGGGGTTGAGCTGGCGTGGGTTCCTATTGGTAAACCATACGCATCAATATAATAGATAAACTGAGTGGTTGGACCTCACTGGACGGGGGGGGGGGGGGGTCAGGGATGGAGGCTGTCCTCTGCTAGTTTTTTCCTCTGGGGGGGGCCTCTGGCTGCTGAAGAGGAAACAATTGTCCATGAGTCACTGCCTGGAAGCTGTTTTGCACAGCACGTTATTTTTGCTTTTCTGCTCGATCTGTGACCTGTCCCACAGCTGCTCCCTCCCTCCATGATCTCTCTATAGTCCTGAGTCTGAACTTGTAACGACGGACTCATTTTCTTTCGCTATGGCTGCTCTATGGTTATGGTTAGCTTGTTCCATCTCTCTGCAGCTATTCTGTTATTGTTGTCGTTGTTGTTTTGTTTAGCAAATGCACGCTAATTTCCAATTTACATGATAGAAAGGATATACAGGAGATTCAGGGGTCAACATAATGGATGTTTAAATAATTGGAGAAATGGCGGAAGTTACAGGATGGCCGACAGATAAAGAGACGAGAAGAAGGAATGCTGGTCACAGAGCAAGGAGTGGCAGTGAGTCAGACCCTGTGTTTGAAGCGGTTGGGATCCCCTCCCTCCTTGCGGCTCAGGTCAATGAAGTAATGGGTCACCCTCCCGGCATCCTGAGGAGGCATCTCCCAAGCGATGCGGAAGGAGTCGCACGTCACCTCGCTGATCTGGATATTATGGGGTGTGGAGAGGGAGTCCATGACTGCCATCGGCTACAACAAACTAAAAGAAGGAGATGTGTCAGACAGCTTGACTCCAAATACAGAAATGAATGCAGTGTGATCAGTTTATAGAGTTTAAACAGAAGTCAAGGGCTTAAAAAACATGAAAAATGTAGCAGCATATGAACTGGCAAAAGACCATCTTGAAATGCCCCCCAGTGGTCATTTATGATAAAACACTTGCAAGCCCTGGGGTCATATTTACAAATTTTAAGTTGACTATCTGACATAAAATTTGAGACAACAGTACAGCGGCATTGTAGCGCAGTGGCAAGGAGCAGAGTTTATAACCTAAAGGCTGGTGGCTCAATTCCCTGCCGGGGCACTGCCGCTGTACCCTTGGGCAAGGTACTTAACCCAGAATTGCCTCAGTAAATATCCAGCTGTATGAATTGATAACATGTAAAATTGTAAAGTATGTAAATTGCTCTGGATTAGAGTGTCTGCTAAATGACTATAATATGATGTATAATTTGGCCCACAGGCTTTAACAAAGGCAAGGAACCAATGGACAGGGTCTTTTCCAGTGTTGAGTGTTTTGCTGATTACTTGGACATCCACTCCAATCTCCATGTGCTTCATTTTTTTTCTTTTCACTTCACTGGCTTGCTACAGTTCCTTGCTTTTAAATTTTTACTCCTTTTACTTCTCTTGTTTGTGCATCCTCCCGTCTGCTCTTGTGTTTGATCAATAATCCCTCAATTGGGGCTGTAATGTTTTATTAATGGCAGCTCTCTGTGAGTGGAAGTGCTGAAAGCGCTCCTGGAAAAAGCATCAGGATGAAAATAAATAAAAGTAGCAGCTGAAAACAGTGAGCTGTGCGGCTCAGACCAAATTCAATTAACCTTTGGCTGGCGGAGGCTTCTCAGTGATCTCGATGCCTCTGCTGCCGCTCCTAATTTTCAACACCCTCTGTTTTTGTAACCTTAGTCTTGCTCTTTCTCTTTCTTTCTTTCTTTCTTTCCTTCGTTCTTCCTGCCTTTCTTTTCATCTCTCTAGACTGATATTCTGCAGGTGTGGCACTTCCCCCAATACGATGATGACGTCAATCACGGCTGCATTTGGCACCAACCTGGCCTCTCTACAGGGACAACAGAGAGGCAAACTCTGACTGCATCACCCGGCTGCCCTACCAAACATCCCCGGTTCCCCCAGCAGCAGTCTCCAGGCAACATCGACTCCTGTGTATTTCAAATTGACCCCGTGGCTTTTTGAAGTCTCCACAGACGACGCGCACAAACACTACTTCTGCGCAAAGCCGCAGAAAGGGAAAAAAATGCTGCAGTGTTTTCCACTAAAAACCTTCACAAAGATTCCGAGAGAAGTTTAATTGAATTTGCCGTGCAGTGTATGTCCCTAATTCCACTGTTCCAATTCATGTTCTTTGCCCTTTCAAAGGGGAATTTCACGGAGCACCCGAGCAGCGGATGAAAACAGCAGAGCAAGCACAAAAGGGAATCCAGCACGTCATGGGCTTCACAGCATTTTGAAAGCTGCAGGAAATAAAATACCAGTGGAATGGTCAGATGATGTACACTCACACACCTATTTATTTAGTCTTTTATTTATTTATTATACGAACGGGGCCATAAGATCCAGCCTGGTGCCCGCAACCTTGAAAAGAAGGATTTCATTTCTGAGTCAGGCTACTGTGTTTGATGAACCGTCATCCCTCTCCAGAATCGATGATCCAGCTGATGTGTTCTCAGCAAAGACAATTATCTTTCTCTTTGGGCTGGGGCACAGAGTGTGACATACAGTGGAGGGGAGACCTGACTTATGAGCCCTCCCTTCCTCTCTCTCTCTCTCTGGGTCACTTTCTATTAATTACCCCTTTCATTCTGTCAATCCCTCTTCACGCCTGAATCCATACTACAGTTGGTTTTCTCTCTCTCTCGCGTGCCGTCCTCCTCTTTTTGTCAAAACGTCAGTGGCTTTCATCTCAAAGCCTCTGCTGTGACTTCAGCTGTAAGCCTGCAGCACTGAGGGCTTCACACAAGAGAACAAACAACCTCCCTCCCCCTCCAACACACACTCACCTAATTACAAGCTCAAAGACAAAAGCCATATGCTGGGAGTGTTCACTTAAAAATCAGAGCATATGTTACCGCCAACACATGAATAAACGCCGCAGCATGACTCTCCCCGCTGATCTGTGGGTGTCGGGTTCAGGTCAGCGCTGCGCTTGCGAGTTGGTGGAACCCCGGGTGTCGCAGTCTCGGTTTTGTATGTGTCCGCATGCTCATATGTGAGCACACACGGCCGGTGCATGTCTGCGATGCATGGCCGCGAGTGGTGTCCCAGCCTGCCCCATTAAACCCCATGAGCTGTGAAATGCACGTGTGCTGGCTGTGGCGTTCGGCGAGATCGCCGTCGATGCACCATGCCCCGCTATGTGGGTCTCTGGTCTTTCCTGGCAGCTGCCTCCTTCCCTCTCATTCTCTCTTGTTCTCTTTCTCTCTCTCTTTCTTTCTGTGGCATCTTCACACACGTACAGGATATAGGGCGAGAGGAGATCCTCACAGGACGGCTATCAAAGCCCACTTGCCTCCAGTACATCTTGCTCCACTTTCTGACTCCACACCGATTCAAACGCTCCAGCTTGTTCAGCTGTTATTCACTTCATTTAACCACAGTGTCTAACAGATTTGTGCCTGACAATTAAAAATCAGTTGCAGAAAAAAATGATTGCATTAGTTATCAAATAAATAAATATAGAAGTACTGCTTATCAGATTTTTTGAGCCGCTTGCTTTCTAGTCAATATCAATTGATAAACCCCAATCAGTGCATAAAATCCGTGTAACAAATTGGGCTGCACTAATGAATCACCAGCATGACAGCTTTTGAAATGCCGTCAGAGGAAAGCTGACAGACATGGGGATTTCACCTTTCTGTAACGTTGGGAAGGACCAGAGTTATCTTTCCCTCTATTCTTGTAAAATCTACCAGAACAAATCAGAATAAGAGCATTTAGAATTCTTCCTAACCTTTACAGTCACTGGATTAGGCCTGTTTGTCGTGGGATTTCAGAGGTCCAATAGCACATTATATAAGTGGAAATGCATGAAGTAACATTATTTGCCCTAATTCCTCATTAAGGATGCTGGCATGAATCTCTGATGAATACTGAATGGAAGCCATTTTTCATGAGGAAGGACATCCGCTGTCTTGCTTCTCTGCAGCAGAAAGCGGACACATATATTACTGCTTATCTGGCTTGGTGAAGGCTGCGCGTTTGTGAGTGTGTGTGTGTGTGTGTGTGTGTGTGTGTGTGTGTGTGTGTGTGTGTGTGTGTGTGTCTGTGAGTGTAGGTACTGTTTTTTGATGGTGACAGTTAAAATGAATCTGCTTCAGTGAGATTATTCTCCAGCAGCAAAGGGTTAGGGGTATCAGGTGCAGAAATGGGTGATGAAGTTCCAGAATGTCTGCTTTAGTGTGGAGGGTCATAGATGTGAGTGGGAGCACGCAGCTGAGAGAGACTTAGGAGGAGCTAGTGATGTGTGTGTGTGTGTGTGTGTGTGTGTGTGTGTGTATTTGTATGTGTGTGTGTGTGCCAGTACACGTGCACATGTTTATATGTGTGTGTGTGTGTGTGTATTAGAAGCACACAAACCTCATTTCATGTTGGAGTGAATATCACTTCTGTAGGGATCAAAATTGGTAGGGACAGAGACAGGGACAGACAACGCATGTTCACTCCAAGACATTTTGTTCTCTGATAACCATCATATCTTCTTCACGTGACCAGCGTGAAAGTAGACCTGGCTGTGACGCAGTGCTGACTGGAAGAGACCTGGCATTTCACTTCTTTTATCTTTGTACAAGGAACACCTTCATACCCACTCTGACACAACACATCTCCAAATTACCATTAATGGCTTTGTCATGGTTTGGAATTCTGTTTATGAACAGAGAGTGTAGCTGCAGCTGGGACACAAGACCGACTTCACACTGCTTAAACCTCACAGCCATCCTTATTGTGGAGTACTTAACTAAGCTACCACATAAACAACCAACACATTAATATGCTGAGATTATGAATACAGTCAAGACCACCACATTCACCCACAGAGATACTGAGCACATTAAACACCAGTTCAATAACTCATTGAGATACTGACTACATCGTGGACCAATGCACACGCACCTGAGATACTGAAAACTCTTAAAAACACATCAACACAGAGATTCTAAATGCCAGCAATCACAAACAGTGGCATAGATGCTCTACAGCTGAACACACCGTGCTAGCACTAATGACCACCACAATAGCACACTGAACACACTTGGGAGCAGCACACAATGCATTAAAACACGGAACACACTCAGGGCAAAGCACACAAACAACTGAGCACATATTGTCACTGAAATGCAATGCAATGTGGGGAAGACTGTGCAACTCAGCACACAAACAAACTGAACCCCTGAAGAAAAAGCACCCTTCTGTGCTGCAGACATTAAATTAGTTAAGCTCTGCATGTTTACCTGAAGCACATTTGACACTGCTGGTGTGAAGCCGTTGCCCTAATGGCGTGGGGTAAACACAACAGAGGACTCATGATTCAAATCCTCACCTCCGTGCAGTGGTGCTGTCTCTGCGAAGAGCGCCGAGTTGGAATCCGTTTTCAGATGCGATCAGACACCGCTGAGAAACCGAGAGCTTCGAATTCACCCCTCTTTCCCTCTCTCTCACTCGTTGCTTCCTCTGCAGTGGATGATGGATCCCTTAGGAAAAACCATTAGGAAGTGAAACGAGTGCCTGTCTCTCTCTTTCTCTCTCTCTTTCTCTCCCACTCCCCCCCTTCTCTCTCTCTCTCTCTCTCTCTCTCTCTCTTTCTCTCTCACTCTCTCTCTCTCCCCTCCCTCTCCCCCCCATACAGCTATTCAGATGTGGGTGCTGAGAGCTCAGTGAGAATGATGTGTGCATGATTGGTGCACAGCTGTATTGCCCAGATAATGCCCACTGTTACACACATGCAGAAGCCCACACGTACATATGCTTCTGAGATGTTTATGCAGCGCAATGGACCAGTCATACACACCCCCACCAGCTTGCTCACTAATGCAAAAAGAGGCACATACTCATGCAACATCACACACCACACTGAGAAATGAGCTGTGTCCTAAGATCACATTTACTGGCAGATTGTCATATGATCTGTACACCAACCACACCGGCAGCAAAACATCCATCAGTCTTGAAAAAATCAATTGCAGTTGTTGTGTGTGTTTGAGTGTGTGCATATGAGTGTGTGTGTGACTGTGTGTGTGTGGGTGTGTGTGCACGCGTGTGTATGAGTGACCCACAATTTGATAAACCACCATAAGTCTGAACTGAACTCGGATTCTCAATAAAACAATATGTACACCCCCTGCGTTTTTCCCTTCTGGAGTGGAAGATGGGAATGTATCTAACAGAACGCCTGTGCCATGTGATGTGAGCAGAGGGGTTCCGGAACATGGGGGGGAGTGGGAGGGTAACGTAAGTGTGACATTGGAGAGGCGTTCCTCTGTACTGTCCAGGGCTGGAGCTCTTCAGAGTCTCACCAAATGCTGTACCATATGGGCCCTCTCCACAGGCCTCAACCTACTCAGCAAAGGGGAGGGGAAAGGGATGCACAGAGATGTCTGTGGGGTTATTGTACTGTACTGTTACTGTACAGGAGGCAAATCAAACAAGCAGAAGAAGCAGAAGAAATTCCCTATATCTGAGTAAGAGTGTAGTCCCTGTTTGTTCTAAATCCACTGGCACAGAAACCATTGAGGCTGTGAGATTTTGTTGTGTGTGGAATTTTAGAAATACAGTGGAAACTGTTAATAGTGATCACGTCTGTGTGGGTGAAATTGATCACTATGAGCGAATGATCATTATAACCGATTTTTTTTCTTTTTCTTTATTTCTTATGCAGCTTACCATCTAATTGACGTTTGTATATTTATTACATGAATATAAAGTAATGAAATGGACACCGTCGCTATATACTGAATTTTATTGACTCTTTCAAAATACAGTACAGCTGTTTCAAACGCTTTTCAAATTAAAGTACTGTACAAATTAAATTACTGAACAGTGTATACTACAGTACAGTATTTGAACAGTATTCAAAGACACTATAATACAGTACAGTACTACACAAAGTACCCTGAGGAACCCCGAGTTTTGCTGCTGCATCTCATTGGCTCGTTTTTGGCAGTTTGTCATAAGCTTCAATGAGTCTACGTTTGCCATTGAGAGAAAATTACTTTCTTTTTCCCGTCATGATTTCTGTGCGTGCAGCATTAGCTGGAAGCAGATGGGTTACTGCAAGGCAAAGTAGGCCTATCAGAATAAAGAAAGAAAAAAGAATTACCGTAGTTTTATTTTTTTTCCATATGTTGTCATATATAAAAAGACCCAAAATGAACACTGTAAGCGGACTACTTGATTACTATAAACGAATCATTTAAACAGTATTTGTATAGGAATGATTCTGTCCCAAGCTTTTTGATCCATATAAGCGGTTGATCACTATAACTGTGATCACAATAAGCGGTTTCCACTGTATTACTCTGTGGATTGACAATTGTTTTGAATCTAATCTTAAACAAAAAGGCAGAATAATTATAGTCTAGATAAAATGTGACGGATGCACCTGGCCACATTTATTTGTAGGTTACTTTGGATTGTGGTGACGAAGCACATATTTGTAATTCAGCATAATATGCACCAGAGAGAGAGAGATAGAAAGGGAAAGAGAGAGTCAGTGATTGTGTTTGCACATTAATGATGTATCAGGGGGTCAATGGTCCAATGAAAAATTTCCCAGGACAAAGTCCTCAAGAAAAACTGGCTCAGCTCTACCAGCTGCACTGATCTCGGTCCTTTGTTCCTTCTATGGGCAATAAAGGGAGACAAGGCTGTGTGAATTATCTCTGAGCACCTTTTATAGGGCAGGCTGGCTGTAGCGAGCCAATCTCATCAAAGAGTAATTAAAATGCAATCATCCATCTTCAGACATGCCGTGACAGCAATGCAAGGGCACTAAGGGTCCGAACAGACATACCGTGCTCTGTCTATTTGAATGCTGCGTGGGCTATCCAAGGGCCTCGGAGAAAGACCACGACTAGCGAAACAGCTCAGCTGTCCACGTTAATACGTCACATTTTGATTGTTAAAATATGCCAAATAATTTCAATAGTACATTTATTGGTTATAGTAATTTATCTCAGTGCAAATGTGTCTTCTGAGTTATCACTTAGTAAGTGGGATCCGAGACTAATTTACAGTAACAGATAGATAAAAAGCATATGTGTGAATGATTTAAATATCAGTAATTTGTATCTAAGTGGAATCATTAACAGTAACAGTTTGAGAGTTTGTACAACAGTAACTAGCCACACAAAATGTTTAACAGTTCACAGAAATTTATTAGATACCCTAGTAATACTGTATTTCAATTATTTTGATTTAATAATCGATTTGGTAACATCATTAGTTACTGTCACGTGCGAAAGTATGAGGGATTACACAAATGCCATTTATTGTATGACACATAAAAGCAGTATTACTCTCTTTTGTTCGACAACAATGTGCATTTCCCTAACACCTGCTGAGTGACAGTATAGGAAGAAAGTCGAGCAACACCAAAAGAGACAAAGGAACACACAATCCTCTATCAAACCTCTGTCAGAATACATGCTTGCCCCTCACAAATATGGCGTCTGAATGAAACGTCACGCAGGTCAAACGTCAAATTGTGAAACCGTCATGGCGACGTCCACGTGAGGTTGTGAAGCGTGTGTTGCCGCTGGTCAGGGTAAAAATGTTTTCATAAAGAAACAGTTAGCAAACGCAGACGGTTTAAGTAAGAATCGTTCAAGATCAGTTTTTGCCCGTGGGCAATAATTTTGTTTTGCGGAACAAAGGACACATAAAGGTAATTTTAAACTGTTGTGAATCTGAGTGTGAATGTGAGTTTGCATAGTGACGATTACATATTGCAGAGCAAGTATGAGTTGGCAAGTGTGGCGTGGCTTAGTGGCATAGGCAAATAGCATGCTGGATAACTTGCTAGATATCTTTTAGGCGGCGTTCAGTACTGTAGGCAACAACACATCGACAACTACATCTGCCTACTGGGTTATTATTTAGCTGACTAGCTAACCGAACAGATTATATGAGATGTGTTAGCTGCCTAGGTTGGCTGTATTGACCTAGAGCTAAGTAGCTAAGTAGCAATATGTATAATAGGCTTTGTTGTTAAAGATTCCTTTACCAATTAACTAGTTAGCTAGCGAATTAGCCTGTAAGTTTCAGAAGCAGAGAGACGATTGTCATATATCTCTGTGTTGAACACAGTAATTGCTATGGAAGTCTCAAAATAGCATGTGACGTATGACAGGCCGTTAGACATGGATGTTCCACTGCAGTGGACATGACAGCTCTCAGTTAACACTTCTTCTGTATTGGGAGGATGCCCGCAAGAGGATGCCCGTTTATGAATCAGAATTTGGATAGTTACCATGCTTAAAATGTTGAAGCCCTCTTGTTCATAAATTCGACGTGAGGCACACACGTAGTATGAAAGAATGGGAACGGTGTTTAGACAGTTTACCTTGTATGTATTCAGTAAAGGCCTGTGATCAAACCCTGTAACATGTTCCCAGTACTTTGCTGTTGTAAACCAGTGAGAGTCCAGTTTGGTTGTGTAATGTAAGTTTTATTTGTTTACCTCCTCTGTGATTCTTTGGAGGCTTTTCCTGATTAATGGAGAATACTATCTTACCTTTGTACAAAGGTAACTGTAGTAAGTGCCAAAGAAATGCTGAACCTGTGTCACTGAATGTATATCTTCTGACAAACTAATGGGACGGTTTTGACTTTTTATGTTTGTGTCACTTCCTGCTCTTTTGGTGATTTGTACACTTGAGAAAGGCAAAGTTATTGACCACATTTTTAGTGATGGCCCTGTGATGTCTGCCCTGCAGTGTGCAGAAGTGCCTGAGAGAGGATGGCAGAGGATGGCCCCTCTAGGACCCCAACACCCAGCCCTGCTGGCAGGGGGTTGCTGGTGGGACGCAGGCTACCTGCCACACTGTCCCCAGGCCGTCTGCCCACCATGCGGTCACGAGACCTCACCCTCGGAGGGGTGAAGAAGGTAGGGCCTTCAGAGGCATGAGGGCAGGCCAATATGCCTGGTGTCTTTCAGGTGGATTGCTGGTGCACTTCTAACTATTAATAGAGTTCCCTGCACTCATTTTTAAAAAGAGGTTCTTGTGGTAACACTGGAATAAATAGTGAGAATTTCACCAAACATGTATTCAATTCACTATTATTTATCAAAGTAAATTTTAAACATGATTATTTTTAAAATTAACTTATTTGATAATATTTTTGGTATATATGCTTACTTAACCTGTTTGTGTCCCGTAGAAAACCTTCACCCCTAACATCATTGGCCGCAAAGCTAAAGAAGAGTAAGTATACATTATAATTCACGAAATGGAGAAACCCCTGTAGCCAACTTTATATTTCTGATTGCGTGAGTGAGCAAATAAGTGAAAGCCCGTGTTTTTGTGTTGGTTGGGGATGAGAACACCATTGAGATGGAGAGATGCATTTTTCTGTTGACAGGCAGAAAGTGGAGAGTGGACAGAGGCAGGAGAGAAAGGAGGCAGACAGAGGTCGCCAGAGGGATGGGCGTGGCAGGGGCCGGGGGCGCCCTGAGGTCATCCAGTCACATTCCATCTTTGAGCAGGGGCCAGCGGAGATGATGTTAAGAAAGAAAGGTAAGAAAAATGTGGAAAAGCTGAGTCACGCCGACAGACCCTCAGTGGAAGTACAGCAACGCAATTTTAGTTACATCAGATTATTGCCATTTTAGTCACAGTGACCATTACTATTACTATTGTACCATGAGAGCTGTGGATTTTGGAAACCAGGTTTTACTGACAGACAGACTGAGCAATTTGACATTTTTAATTTAAATCTGAATTTGACATTTTAAGATTTCAGGCCCCTTTCACAATGCTGTATACGATGCCAAATTACTAGCAATTTTCCAGATTCAGTGCTGGCTTCACATCTGTTTGAAAGTGGTCTTTTCACCAGTAACATTACTACCTGCAAAGTTGCTGCAATTTACTAGCTCTTGACCATTATGAAAGGAGCGGCGACATTGAGAGCATTGTATTGTGACCTGTATACATCAGTAACTCAAAGATAATTATTTCTAAGGGTCTGCCCCTTCAGCTAATTGGAATGCTGAAAATACTCCACTGTATTCTGCTCTCACGGAGAGCAGCACTGTTTACCAGTAGTGTTAATAATGTATCCGGCTGTCAAAACGTTTTTTAACCACAGAGACAATGACAGAAGGCAACTGGAAAGAAATGTGAATATTTCTAGAGACATGAGTGGAGAGGAAATGTCATCCCTTATTATTGTACTGTATGTGTGATCTAACTGACTGAAACTGCATTAATTCAGAACAGTGATGAGTGGCTTTAGTTAACATTTGTGAGCTAGTTAGTTAGTGATTTTAGGTGTACTGTGATTTTAGCAGGGGCTACTTAGCTCACTAGCTGAATTACCTCAGCTCATCACCTTAACCTGTTAGATTGCCGCAGACTTTGTTAGCTAGCCTAGCAATTTTGATTTCCTTAATAAGTGTCTGAACAGGTACATTCCTCCACTCTGAATAGGTCCAGCAGCTTTTGGTTGGAGCATATTTGCCAACATTTGTACCATGAAAGGGGTTTCAAGCAGGGGTTTAAATCAGTAACATAAGAATTTGGAAAAAGAGATGAGGGGTATTCTCTGGTACTGCATCTTTACATTTGGAAATTGGGTTTACTCAGGCACCTGGGATGGGGAGAGAGACACCCCGAACATGGGCCCCTCTCCCATCATCAACATCAAGAAGGAGAAGAGGGAAACTGAGGAGGAGACCAAGGAGATATTGCGCAAGCTGGAGCGAGACAATGTGAGCCCCTGTGTGTCTGGATACCAACAGAGCTGAGCCTCAATCTATGTATCACTGCTGCTCCCTTGAGAGTCTGCCTTTCTTAGTATTTCTGTATGTGTCAGTTCATTCAGCCATGTCTCCCCTGGCTCTTCCTGTACCTGTTCTCTGCTCTGCCTTTGGCTCCATCATCTTTGATACAGTCTTCTTTTTCTCTGGAGACCATATTCTCCAGTCATGGATTATTCAAATGGCATTAACCAGCTCTGAGTTAAAGAATGGATTAAGCCATGTTTTTAAAAGAAAAAAAGACATCAGTGGGCCTAGGGCTTACACTGGGGGCATTAATGGAGTGATGAGTCCTGAGCCTTGGACTAAATTTATTTTTTAACTTCTCTGCATTTTCTTTCCCCTTTCTAATACCTCTCTCCTCCTTGTTTACAGTTCCTGGATGACCCTCACTTGCAGAATGAGATGAGGAGCTGTCCTGTACAGCTGCCCCTGGCCGTATCGGGCTGGGTCTTCAAGGAGGAGTTTGGTGAGGACGCCCCTAAAGGGAGCCTCAAGGCAGAGGAGTTGAAGACTGAGGAGGAGGGCGATGGAATGGACGTGGAGTATCGAGACACCAAAGTCAAAGGTACCCCACCTGAGGAAATCTAATGATTTAATTGAGAAGTCTGTAAGCCCCATTCTGGCATAATGCTGTTCATCAAGCTCTTTCTGCTGCTCTTTCACATTTACCAACAGCATTTGGATGAGCACCATTGAATCAGAGGCATGCATATGCTAGTACTCTCTTGCAGAAGTGAACTTATCGGGGCTGTTTGTTTGATAAACTGTAACATTAGCTGATCCCTCTTCCTCTTCTCTCCACCTCTTCAGTAAAGGAGGAGCCTGCAGATTTTCCAGAGGTCAAGAAAGTGGAGCCCACCTTCAAGCCTCCGCCTATCCCAGAGCCCAAGTCACTACCGGAGTTGCTCAATAGCTGGAGCCACTCTAAAGGGGAGGAGCTGCTCTTTATGCAACTACCTGATTCGCTGCCAGGGCAGCCACCGACACAGGAGACTAGGCCAGTCAGGACAGAAGTGCAGTCTGAAGATGGCCAATCAGTGCTTGTGAGGACTGAAAACAGCCAGGTAACTGTTGTCACCTGTAGGATGTGTCAAAGCCTGCCAATGTGTGTGAGTGTGTGTGTGAGTAACTATAGACTGTGTGCTTCCTATCTTATGGGGACAGGAAGAGCTGCAGGAGAATACCTGCTGTTTGAGTGATCTCCAGGAGGGACTAGTGGGTCGATTGCTGGTGCGGAAGTCTGGGAAAGTTCAACTCATCCTAGGGCATATTACCCTGGACTTGGCCTTAGGGACACCCTGCGCCTTCCTGCAGGTCAGAGGAAGGAATTATCATTTCTCATATTCAGTTAGTGTTCTGGCTCTGCTTCATTTTCACATATAGGACTCCTATGCCATTGTATCAAAATTCTTGTTCTCAACTGGACACATTTAATACCATCCTCCTTGATCACTGCGATATGCTATATGGTCCTGCACATATATGTTTCTCTGGTTTAGGTCTTATGTTTGCCTCCCTGACACACTGTTCTCTTTTTCAGGAGCTGGTGTCAGTGGGAACAGGAGAAGGCAGGACTGGAGATCTTTCTGTGCTGGGACACATCAAACACAAACTGGTCTGCTCACCTGACTTCCAGGCCCTGCTGGAAAACAGGGCATGAGTGCCTTGGAGCTGCAGCACGCATAGCGGGTCCCTGACCACCAGAGTCACGAGATGCTGATCGCCAGTGTTTGCCAAATCCTGCCAAATCAACCCACATGTGATCACTCATAATACCAAGATCCCGGATAGGCTTCATGTCCCGCAGCTCAGACCTGGCAGGACAGCAGTGCTGCATTCACCGTGGTTTCCATTAAAGAGACTATGTGATTTCAAGAAGGGGGAAATTGTCAAGTATAACGTGACAGATGGTGGATGAACAAATTAGAACGTTACTATTTATTTATTTTTCTCTGCACGGTGAAGTGGGGAGAGAGAGCTCGTTTTTAGATGGGGTTTTTTTTTTCGTTCAAGTGTTTAAAAATAATGGAACTGATACTAGGGAAGGGACAAAAGGGGAATAAAGTTTCACACTGTGTTAAGACAGAGCAGTGCCAAGTAGTTTTTCCACTACTGGTATTTGATCTAAAGATGGCAATAGTATGGCCTCTTAGCATCCACCATATGTCAGGGATAGTGAGGTGATGGTTGAGGGGAAATAAGGAGCAAGAGCATGGTACTCCCAATTTACTTTTGCATACAGAAATTGGCATCTAATTTCTCCTCCTACTCTGCTTGTGGGAAGTCAGAAGTGGGGTAGGGTGAAGGTGTAGTGACCTTGGCTGTTAGACATCACATTCCCATAGCTTCCTTGGCTTGCCATGCAGGCTGCTCCTCTTGCTTGTCACAGTAAAGCTGATCTTTGCTGATCAGAGATCAGCACTGTAAAGAGGAGTCAGGAGTGAGGGAGCAGACCGCAGTGGGGCAACTCACACTCACCACAATGTACAAGTGTTTTTGTCAATAAATATGGACACTCTGTATTCTTTGTACTTCATTTATTTCTCTGTCTGATGCTTCGTCAACATGGTGCCCTCAGTCACAGTCTGTTTGTTTGGTTCTAGCCTCAAGTCACAGTGCCACTGCACCCTTGCTATAGCAAAAATAATAAAATATGTATATTTCAAAAATTGATTCTTGCATTATTGTTTAATTTCAAGTGTTTCGTGTTAACCAGCAAGAGGAAGACAGATTTTGTAAATTAATTGAAGTACTGCATTCCAACTCATTATTTCCCATTTTCTTTGGCCATTTTGTAATGGCCAAAGAATAGCCCTTTTTGAAGACAACAATACCATGTGTATATTACCGTGACTCAATTCCTTATATTTATGTGTGAAATTCCACTTCGAATGACTGAGATGGAGGCAACAAGATAACGTCTTACATTACAAAAACCTATTAAAAAATCTGAAATCATACTATACAAACATGTTTTTTTCCGCTATATTGGTGTAAATATGTATTTCGCATTATTTATTTTGTTGGAAATTAACATGTATTACCCATTTATGAACATTTAAGACGGATTATAATTAGTTTGTTGGTTAACTTAGTGCATGCTACCTTAAAAATATTCTCAGATGAATTTATTGCAACATTCCTAATGTCATCACTAGATGTCACTGGTGTGCTACTGAAAGTTAGTGTGGGGGCCACTTCAAGTGAGCAACGGGCATCAATTTTGCAGCCTCATTTTTTGGTACAGTTTAGGATGTATATATGTATTCAGGGCTCCATATATGTATATATGTACATACAAATGTTTTAAGATGATAATTCACTACTTAAGATCACTCATACTGTTGCATGAACCTTTTGCTAATCTCCCGCAGACTCAGTGGGAGTACCTGTCAGGACAATGCGTGTAGGTATAAATGATCTCTCCGGAAAGATACTAAAAACAATCATTTGTCCTCACGAACCGGCAGCCCGCCCGAAGTCCCTTAGTTAGGAGTGGCTTGATGTAAACTGGGGATTAGAGAATTCCAAATGTAGTCTGAAGAGGTGAGTCTTCAGTCTGCGCCAAAGATGACCAGCGTCTCGTCTGTACTGACCATTGTGGGAAAGGCATTCCACCAAACTGGGGACACATCAAAGCGGAAACAATTCACGCTTTCTCCAACTAAACAACGCAATCTGTGTGTAGCCACAGCTGCGCAAACAGACCACATGCAATATAATACCTGAGCCCCAAGAGAACCGTACAAACAGGAGGAATCGCTAGCAAGCGAAACACAAACTCCAAACGAGCGATGGATAAGTAACCATTTGGAAACTTCTGTTTTAAATACTATATAATGAGGCATCTTTGCCTACCAGCTGCATCTCTAAGGGTCGCAAACAGTAGGGTAGCTAACCGCAGCTAGCTATATGGCGCACCTAAGTATTGCTTTCGGTTGGTACGTTTGAATAGCCCAGTGCACATCAGCACACCATGTTCATTGTCTTTTAGTGGAGGATAAATCACATATAGTCAAAACAGCGGATTACATAAGAAGTCTACAGTAGCACCAAACAGCTTAAACCCTCGCTTTGTTGTTGACGTCCAAACATGGCGCCCGTTCACGTGAGGACGCACTGTCCAATCACGTCCGCGCTCGTCTGAATCCGACAAGCAGAGAGGCCGTGCGCGCGGGAGAGCACAATGCGCGCAGTCGACGCGCAGCGCGTTCCTGTCCAGCCGGGTGGAGGACAGAATTGATGATCGAAGTGGCAGGCCGAATACAAAGGCAGGGGCATATTGCAACACAGATCACCGGCGGAAATTGAGTAAGTATTCGGACGACACTGAAATCGCTAGCTATTGAGCAAAATGGGTAGTGTTTGTCATGCTTAGGTGCAGTCAATATTAGCTGACGGTAGCTAGCCAGCTATTTCCATGGCTAGATGGCTAGCGAGCTAATGCTTACGGGGATGGACGGAAACGTGTCATGACATTGGCATCATGCTTAGCGAGGGTAGCTAGCCACCATTACCGTTATCTGATGGATGTAACCAGCTATTTCGCACAAGTCCTGATAGGTAGCCACGTTAGCTAACTGACTTAGCCTAATAACTAGCATCCTGGGCATGATACTAATCATAATCAGATCACATGCATCGCTAGCTGGAAATTCTGGAACGAGTAACGCAGGATGCCTATGGAAGGATG
This sequence comes from Megalops cyprinoides, assembly GCF_013368585.1. Taxonomy (NCBI): domain Eukaryota; kingdom Metazoa; phylum Chordata; class Actinopteri; order Elopiformes; family Megalopidae; genus Megalops; species Megalops cyprinoides. The sequence continues at coordinate 10,885,089 of NC_050586.1, forward strand.
TAGCTAACTGGCTAGGAAGCCACGACACTGTCACATCAGTTATTGACAAATTGTTGGATAGGTAAGCGGGGTTGCTAGTAACGAATGCATTGTAATACGAGCCAAATGTGAGCTAATTAGCTTGTTATTGTCTTCGATATGAAACGTGGTGAACGGTGTTCATACCTATCTAGCGCGGTAGCTGACCCTGCTAGCTGTCGCGGAAACATGAAAAGATGCGCTGTGGACCGAGTGCTTGCCAGCGAGGAGCGGCGTTTGTGGGTGATTAATTAGCTTGTCATTGTGTTATTAAAACTAGCTGACAGAATTGTTTATTTTGTTGTGGCTAAGTAGTTGAGAGACTCCTAAATTGCGAAACGATAAAAGATAGCTAGAAAACTAACAATTTTAGCCATCTTGCAAGATACTCTTATCCCGAGTTTTGGTCCCACGAACTGAGTGGCGTAGTAGGTTGCTACAGAGGTAAGCGACGCTGATGTGTCGCTTCGAAATTTAGGTAGCCACATAACTGTTCGCGACTGGAATTGTTCAGCACAGTTCACCTCGTTTATAAGGAACAACATCTGTTGGACAGGCCAACATGCTCTGGCTAGCTAACTAGGTAACAACATCCCGGACTTCCCAAATTTAGCCTCAGCTAAACCTCTTCCGTTCGGTAGCAAAATCATTGTACGTTGTATGCTTGGGTAGCCAGCGCACACCGCTAGCTTGTTAGATTAGGATATTGTACCATCTGTCACTGAGAAGATAGCAGGGCAGTGCGCCAGCCAGATAACATCCTGGATTGAGAAAACCCTCCCACTTCGCAAAGAGAGCAGGTATAAATACAAAAATATTCTGCGCCTTGTAAACTTTTTTTTTAAATTTTTGGATGTATAAAATAGAATTTTCTCTTTTGGATTGCGAATTTACTGCAATATGGTGCATCGTTGCACTAGGTGTTAATGATTATCAACATTGTTGATACACGGTTTGGAATTAAGTGTTTTCGATGTTTGTATTTTTCACGTTGATTGGATACACATCTGGACACAGCCTCCTGCCCCATTCCTCCTTTCAGGGCTTCATGGCAGTGTAGTGAATGCAAACCCTGCTTTGTAAACAGCTCTTTGCAAGGCTTGTTCCCTGTAACAATGTGTTCTGGAACCTGGCTTGTTACTTGAATGGGTAGCACTAGCTGTGCTGGAGAGAGAAAGAGAACTCTTATTCAGTGAACCTTGTACATCTGTGAGGGCTCTAGTCTCTCTGGGGGTTAGGAGGAACTGGTCTTTAAAATGGGTTTGCCTAATTATCCCTCAGGTCCTCAGCTCTTTCAGAATCTTTGCTGCTGTTGTGAATACTTATTTGTGTCTGGTGTACTGCCTGTTTGTTGCTGGGCACCATCTCAGAGTTGTATGTCAGCCAGCAGGGCGGATTGGGTTTGATCCATGTGCACCATGCTGACCCTCTGATATCCCTAAGGTGAGCCGAAAGTGTTTGCACGCTTGGCAGGGGTGCATGGTGTTGGCCAAGCCCTGATAATGTCAGTCCGCCCCAGTTTCAGTGGATTCCGTTGGAAGTACGTGTGTGTATTCTGTGTAAAATACCATAGCCAGAAAATCTTACCCTTTCAATGACTAATTATACCTAAGTTGTCTTGTCCAGTTCTCATCTTTGATAGTAAAGCCTAGATGGTGACTATTTTATCTTTTCTGCTGTATTCCAGCTTTGTTTGTAATTCACATTGTTTCTTTTATCTTTTTGTTGTTGTTGCCCCTAAACCAGAATAACAAGTACAAGCATTCCCTGAAGATACTGCGGTGTCAACAGCTAATAGGTGACACTCCATCAGTTTTAATTCAAACCACCATACTGTGTGGCATTAGAGTGCCACACAGACAGCTAAGGCCAGTCAATGTCAATCAGGCTTAGAACTGGAATTTTTTGTGAATTGCAGTCAATAATTTATCGAGACATTTGAACTGAGAATGCTTGTATGTGGAAGTGTGGGTGATGGTGTCATCTGCATATTGAGAATGCAGAAGTGACCCAACCCCACCCCACTTTGGAGAACATGTGGCTTAAAATATGTCCACTGAGTTGCCTTGCCCATTGCTTTGTGAACCCAGCTGGGCAGGTCAGGGGGCTTTGCATGCGAGCAACCGCTGAGCTGAGCATTTATAGCTCTCCTTAATTTAATAGCCTGAGATGGGTGCCGTTAGTGGCCCCCACAGCTGTAACGGGCTAAGGAGGAGGCATTGCCCAATACAGCTTCTGAGTCGTTCTCCTTTGTTGAAAATAATTGCTTAAAATTGGAAGATAACCTTTTTTTCCTTTTACTTTCTCAGGTACAGCAACGTTTGGTCCCTTGGAGACCTGAGGATTCCTCCTTAAGGATTTACTCACCAGGCACACTGCCTGCTTCAGTCCATTTCACAAACTTCACATTTGACTGAGGACTGCAAGAAGAACCACCTCAAAAAAGCGTAGGTGGGGAAAAAAAATAAAGGGCACTTTTAACGGAATTGACTCTGTCACAATCCTCTATAGTTTTCTTGCCGGCGGACAGATGACTGACTAGGCCGGTTTCATTTGAGTGGCTCTGTTGGTGGTGAAAGAGAAATAAGCTAGTGGACGTAACCGAAGACAGGAAAGACCAGCTGCTGAAGGGGGGCATAAGTAAAGCACGGACTTCCGGCTGACAGGGGCGGGGGGGGTTCCCCGCGGAACGCTCATGTCCATGGAGGTGGATTTCCACCCTTCTGCTCGGGGGAGCCCGGTGTGCCAGCACAACAGGCTGTGGAGACTGTGGCCTTAAGAGGGCCAGGAAAGGGAAGGGAAGGGAGTCCCTCAGGGGGAGTCCGGCCAAACTGTTTATCTCTGCTCACAATTACCCTTTTCTTCTCGCTTCCTCACACCCCCCCCTCCCACCCCTGACCGCCAAGATGGGCTGGTTCCCCTCCCCATTTGACAACCTGCTATGCATGCTCCTGGGCATCTCCTTCACCGTGTGGTTCACGCTGCTGCTCGTCTTCATCATCGTGCCGGCCATCTTCGGCGTCTCCTTCGGCATCCGCCGCCTGTACATGAAGACCTTGCTCAAGATCTTCGAGGTAAGCGCCAGGCGTGTAGCCAAGCACGTCCCGCTGCTGTGTAGCATATAGCTCTCGCTACCTCCAGTGTACGTTACATTACGTTACACTGCATTATTATTTAGCAGACGCTCTTATCCAGAGCGACTCTACAGTAGGTTACAGTTTTATCTGTTTATACAGCTGGACATTAACTGAGGCAGTTGTGGATTGTTTACCTTGCCCAAGGGTACAACAACAGTGCGGCAGTGGCGAATCGAACCAGAAACCTTTTGGTTACGAGCCCTGCTCCTTACCACTACACCACTCTGCTGTCCATGTGTCACGCAGTGTTCTCCTCACACCCTCCCTCACAGGGATCCTGTTGTAGTCTGGGATCACTTCCTCTGAAATTTGTCAATAATTACACCTGCGTTTTGTCTTGGATGGCCTTATCTTGGACGACGGCAGGTCATGAATGCCAGAAGCATTAACAAAGTGCAGAGTAGTGCTTTCGATCCTCACCCGCCTAAGGCGTAATACCTAATGTATTATGCTAATGTTGAATATAAATATCTGAATTAAGGTATCAGACCACTCCAGTTGTTTTCAGTACTCAAGAGCCATGCTGTGTTTTTAATCTGTTACTGATTGTAATATTACCTGGCAGCCCAGTATCAAGTTATATAGTCTGGATGCTGGCAACTCATGCTGTGTAGAAAGTCATTAATACAGCAGGCAGGAAAATGTTCTGTGGTGTGGTGGTGTTCAGTGGAATATTGCTGTACAACATGTTTGTTCTGTCTCTTGGTTTCGCTGTGCCTGTTTTCAGGAGCACTGTTGCAAAAAAAAGTAAAATTGGATGTTTTGTTGTATGCGTTAAGTACTTGTGTGCAAGGTTGCCCGTCCTGAATTGCATCTCAAAAGACTACAGCTCAGCCCTTCTCCAGCTGATGACACAAGCTGGCTTCACTAATGGCTTTTCTTTGGATGGCTGTATTTTCATCTTAAGACACAGAAGATCATGTAGAAAAACAACGGGAGGGTATCAGTGTGTGGTTTGTGTATGGTGACAGTTCCATTAGCTTACTTGTACTTTGAAGACTTGCCCTGTTAGCAGGTACTCCTCCATTGAAAGGATTTGTGAGCATTGTCTCTTGTTTACACTGTAGTTCTAAATGTTGAAATAAATTCTATTCCCAATCCACACTTTAATAAACTCCCAAGGAGCTTTTCTACACGTTTCTCCTAGTCTTAAGGTAATCGGACAGCTTTCTGTGGAAAATCCGCTTTTTTCAGTACCGAGTTTCATTTCTCCATCCGTTCCACTGTAAAGCTCTTCCTTTTAGTAAGTGCATTCTTAGCTATAAATGACATGTTTTGTGCATGCACAGTTGTGCATAAAAGTACCTGATATGTCAAAACATACCAAAAGTTTTTTTTTTTTTGGATGGAGTTCTCCTTTAAGGCTGCCTGCCTTTATTTGCATTACTGAAAGCAGAGTTTACTTGAGGTCACTTGCAGCCTTTGCCGCTGTGCCTGTCCCTGATCTATTGTGCTGGTGCAGCGCTGCTCTTTGTGGCTGGTTCTGACACTCTTTGCTTAGTTTCCTTCCTGTTGGGTCACGTGGAGAGCCTCTTTTATTTCCACTGCACGCACAACGAGTGATACTGGCATTCACGAGCCTGGCACTGCGGGTGATGAGATTACGTACTTCCTGCCTTTAACTCGGCCAACTGTATCAAATTTAAATCGTGTATCCATATGTATTAAGACCAGCCGAAATAAAGTATTTGGCCTCTGTCCGTGTGCAGGGCTTTTGAATTTTTTTCACCCTCCGGTGTTATCTGTTGCCAGACGGTGAATTGTGTGGTTGGTGTCTACAGGTAATATCACAATTGTAGGGTCTGTTTTTCTGCCGCACTGTAAGAAGTGTCACGCCAAGCTCTGCTTCCCCGAGCCCACCCCATCAGCCACTGTCTGATGATCAAATTGCAGAATTTAACTACGGTATGTCTTTTTCTTTATCAGATGTATTCATTTGTACTGTGAGCTGGACAGTATCTCCAGGCTTGGGTGATGTCCAGATAACATAGTGGTGATGAAGGAATTAGTGAACACTTCAACTAGACAGCAAGGTTGTATGAGAGTGATTGACTTCAATATGAGAACAGCTTTCGCTGTGGTGATATCAGGGCTCCAGGTGTGGGCCGAAGCTGAGCCGAGGTTTGATATGGTGTGGAGAATAGCATGTGCACCTCTTCTCCCTCAGTGGGCAGGCCTTTAGACAGCTGTCCTCTTTGAGCATGGATAGCTAATCTGTTAAATCAGATTTAAATCACATCGTCGCTTAAATAAAGAACATTTGGAAGAAACCCGTTTGGTGGGCCTGGCAAGGCCTCTGTGCATGTGCACGTCTGTTAAGCACTTTGTCACCCGCTGTTGCCAGGCTGTGTGTTGCAGGGGATCGTCTGTGCAGAGATCGTGAGATGGGTGTGGGGCTCCTTTCCTGTCCTGTCATCCTGAGTGTAGCGCGTGTGTGGAGGCCCGGGACAGGGACCAAGCCATGAGACCGTGTGGATCATCTTCCCCAATCTGTGTTGAACTTGGCTCTAGCTCCAGCTTTTGTTTGCACTTAACCCAATAAGGGGAGGTGACCTGAGACTGCTAGGTCAACAAGCCCTGACCCTATTTACCCAAGGGCTTGCTGACACTAGGAAAGGGAGCCTCCCAGCTTGTAAATGTAGGAGTCCCTGTGGAGGGGACTGTTATCACTTACCCCCCTGAAAGTGAGTGTTCCTTGTTAAAGAGCGTTGCAGTGGAACATTAGAGGTAGTTCTGCACTGCTGAGGGCCTGCACCCTGGTCTCACCAGCACATCTCCTGGAGCTGGCTGAAACTGGAGAAGGTTATCCTCCTGTTACTCATCCTCCCGCTCTGGTGTCAATGCCAGATCCATCAGCAGTTTCCCAGGAATCGCCCGGGGAGGGAGCGCAGGCACCAGAAATAATCTGCTCTGAGGCACAGAGGGCATTAGGGTTGGAAGAACCCCCTCCCCCTCCACCCCCCGCACCATGAAAGTAGAATTCTCAGGAGAGTGGGGTGAAAGGTCAAAAGTGGCCACATGGCTTCAGCTGAGGGCTATATGTTCATTTGTCATAAGAATTAGACAATATTTCAAGGCTTGGGTGATAGCCAGATGACATAGTTGTGTGGGAAGGAGTGAGCGAAAACAGCTTGGATCATCTTGGAGTGGGGGGTTTTGTATGAGTGAATGACTCAGTATTGGGCAGTGATACATTAGTTCCAACCATACATGGTGATGATGGAATGGGTGAAAACCCAGAGGTTCAGCTTGATGTTTTGTAGCTCAGTTACTTGCAGATAAGAAACAGCAAAACTTGCCATGGTGAGATCCAAGTGCAGACTGAAGTTGAGGCTGAGTGTCTGTTCTGGTGCGCCGATCGTCAGGCGTTCCTCCGCTCCTCTTGTGCAGCCGCTCTGTGTGGGCAGGCCTTCAGACAGCTGCCCTCTTGAGCGTGAATGGAGACCTTCTCTCTGCGGGGAGGCAGCAGCTCATTCGGAGGCGGATAGCCCCGCAGAGACAGACCGTGCTATTATACCGGTGTGATGACGCAGCACATCTCCAACAAACAAGACTGTGCTATTGACAAGGGAGAGAATGAGAGGCAGGAGGGGGTGGGGGGGGCAGTGGGAGGGGCAGCAAGGGGAAAGGGCGCCTCTGGCCTACAGCTCATTCTAATCTGTTATGAGGAGATATGTGAGACTCAACCCCCCCCCTCCTCTTTTTCCTTTTTGTTGTAGTGTTATGTAATGACCCGTGCTCCCACACCTCTCTGTCCCAGTGCCGATATAGAAGGGAACACGCTGGCCTTTAAACGCCCTGCTCAGGCCAGCCAAATGAGCCGTCGCCCCCAGTCCGCACCCCGGCACGCTTTGGATGCTTTTTGCTTTAGGAATCTCGGTGGAAGTTGTTAATTACTGGCATGCTATGGCAGAAAGCTGAAACCCTGTCTTGATTTCCCCCCCCCGGTTCACTCAATGCAAATTTTCCATGACACCGTTGAAGTATATATACTTCTGTCAAGACATGGCCAAGTGTGAAAGGCTCACTCTGATATAAGACATCGGGGTCTTATTTCTTGTAAAAGCTGGACCCTTTCAGTGAAATGCGTAAGTACGTCAGACATTTAAAAATACACTTAAAATCTGGGGTTTGTTTCATGTCACACATTGCTTGCTGCAGTTAGATAGAGAACACAGCTGTGGTCAGAGATCTTCTTTTTGACTGCAGAGCGTGTGAATTGCAGACAAACGTTTTATCTGTTCATAAACTTCCTTAAATTATATGTGTGTTCATCTGTCCCTATCAGGGAACACCCACAGAATTTTAACTGTGATATTAGCGGATGTTGATCAGAAGAAAGGCAGAACCCGAAGAGTTGATTCATTGTACCGTGCAGAGAGGCTCAGAAGAGGGAACTCTGCCAGTTCCTGGATCAGCAGAAGTGTTTGTTTACGGTCCTCAATGAGACATTTTGGTGAAACCAGATTTATTTTGATCAGACACATTCTGAAAAGAAATCCAACCCAACAAACTGCGCTGAGATCCCGGCACCTGCGTCACGCTCACAGCATGTCTGCTCTCCTTGTGTGCTCTTTTTGCAGCGCTATATCCAAATCAGAGTTTCTGAGCTCCCCGTGAGCAGTGCTGTTGGCCTGGAGCTGTATCCACCCTGCCCCGAACTGCAGTCGCGCCCTGTTGGTTATTCTCCACCAACTTGTTTCTGTGAATGTTATTTACCACAAAGATCACGGCTAATCCCATATGAAGCTGAAAAACGCCCATACCTGTGTTCGGAAGCCAAGAGGCCAAACACAGTGAATGGAGCCAGTGAAGAGCCGGTTTAGCCTATTGTGTTTGCCAGGGCGTAAATGGCCTGCTTTTCCCTTCTGAATCAGTACGGAGGGGGTGTTCCTCCCCACGGACACTGTCGCGAGACACCGATATTTGGTGAAGGGTGTTACAAAGCCATCGCAGGGGTTATATAAAGCGCTCTGCTGTGAGTGGTGATCTGGATCGCCCAGCGCGAGCTGCCTGGCCAAGGCGCAGACCCCACTCTGAGGGACCCGTGTCCCGCTCCAGCGTTCGCAGGAGGGTGATCAGTGAAGACCGTGCGGCTGCCTTCAGTTTTTCCGGCGAGCACCAGGGGCGGCGGCGAATCGCGGCAGCATCTCTGCCACGGGCCTCACGCCGCCACGCTTCACGGGACTGTCCGTTTCAGCGGAATGCGAAAAATGTCCTGACATTCTAGCCTCATGAATAAGCCTGTCAGGCCTCCCTGTTTTGGCTGCGCTGGCCGCCGCTGTGCTCTCTCAGAGGGCAGTTTCCCTGGCCTGGTGCGAGTTCTGGGAGTAATGCATTTGACCTGCTTCAGATGCGAGGCACCACCACCACCGCCGCCCCCCCTTTTCCTTCCCTCTCCTCCTCCTTAATGGGCCTGACTAGGGAACACGCTGTTCTTTTTCAGTTCTCCCCCCTCAAACGCGCCTGCGCGCGAGGGTGGGGGAAGATCGAATGCTTTCTAAAAGAAACGTGCGCGCTCTTAACCTGAAACTCATTACTCTGAAAACTGCCATGCCATTAATCAGTTACTCTTCCAAAGCTGTGAATAAGTCACATCTCAGAAGCCGTTTGGAGTCTCCGGATTGAATAAGCCTGGACGAATGCTTGACGTATACGCGGCTCCTTGTGTTCTTTATAGGAGCAGAGTTTTGAAGTGCAGGCTGTAGCTGACTGTTTTGGCTGGTTCTGTCAGAGCAGAAGATTAAGGAGACCTTTTAATGTTTGTGATATTATGTAATCCCAACAACCCCATTACCTCACACTGAAGTCATTGTTTTGGGGGCAGGTAGAATGTTATTCTGCCACTTGCCCCATCCTCCATAATCAGGAAGTGACTGAGTGCTAGAGATTATATAACAGTTTCGACATAATCATGCGGCATAAAATGGCAAGGAATTGTGCTATATTAAGCCCACTCATAATGTAGAGACTGATGAGCAGTGACAGAGAATATTAGAGATATTGTTATTATCATCAGCGGCAGGGTAGGAGAGGATCGGTCTACATCTCTGCAGCACGCACTCTGTGCTGAATCTATTAGCCATAAAAAAAGAATCATCTGTTTACCATGCCATTGAGTTTACTCTGAGTCAATAGCAGGGGATGGCCTCAAGGTCACATGTGTTGGCAGAGGGATGGTCTCTTTTCCTGGTAACGCTGGTTTTTCTGTGAACCAGTTAGGCGTATTTATTGAACAGTGCTTCATCACGCTGGTCCAGGGCCTGTCGTCATGACGATCAGCTAACATCAGCTGAAGAGGGCCCCGGAGCGGCCGTGTCGGTGCTGTTGAGGTCAGTCTGCTTAATAAGCTTAAGGTAGAGGGGAAAAACTGTGCTGTGTTGAGTTTGAGCAGATTGCTGCCTGACAAAGCTGAGTCATCGCCTCGGAGAAGAAGTAACTCATTAAGGCCGATTAATGGCCAAGCAGAGTGAACGAGGGCGCCACAAAGCAAAGTCTTTTTTTCCCCACATATGTGAATGCGAGTCTTATTCTTCCCTTCTCTTTCCAGTGGGCCACACTGAGGATAGAGAGAGGAGCCAAGGAGAAGAACCACCTGCTGTACAAACCCTATACTAATGGTACGAACCGGCAGCTGTGCGCATCTGTGTGGAGGTGTGTGTGTGTGTGTTTGCACCCGGGTGGGGTCTGATCTTGGTTGTCTCCCCATCTCTTGTGTGCCCCCGCCCCCGGGCGCAATCGCAGGCATCATCGCCAAGGAGCCCACCTCCCTGGAGGAGGAGATCAAGGAGATTCGGCGCAGCGGCAGCAACCGTGACCTGGGCGCGGCGGCCGCCTTCGAGATGTCCGACATCTTCTACTTCTGCCGGCGGGGCGTGGAGAGCATCATGGACGACGAGGTGACCAAGCGCTTCTCGGCCGAGGAGCTGGAGTCCTGGAACCTGCTGACCCGCAGCAACTACAACTTCCAGTACATCAGCCTGCGGCTGACCGTGCTCTGGGGCCTCGGTGTGCTGATCCGCTACGGCTTCCTGCTGCCTCTCAGGTGAGTGCAGGGAGGGAGGGAGGAGGGGCGGGGGCAGTGAACGGGACCAGGGGGGATGCTGAGTACAGTTGAATATCGGAGGGAGTGTGGATGAAGGACACAGCCATGAGGTGATCTCAATGAGAGGAGGGCATAGAATGGCAGATGTCTCTGTCGGCGCTGAGGTCACCATTGTTGGGTCAGCGCTTTCTCCTTGTTGGTCTCAGAGACAGGGTGTTTAGTGGGTCTGTTTGTGGAAGGGGTTTACCACAGACTAAAGCCCAGTGTATATGAGAGGGTTAACTACAAAAAAAGCATAAAAATGCATGAAATTCAATGTAAAACTGAATTAAGAAGTGACATTTTCCATTTGATGCACTTAGTTGAAAACTGCAACGTTTTACATTTGTACCATTTATCTGGCATCGGAATACATTAGTGTTGAGCCCATGCAAGCAGGTGGACATCATTAGCTGTTGACACACCGTATCTACAGGGACATCTGCAGGCTTGTGTCTCAGTTCGAGGGGGAGACCCATATGGATGGTGAGCTAAAGGGGAGTGAGCTTGCATTAGTATCAGCCATGGCCCAGAGAGACCCGCAGTCTATCCCTCAGCGTCTGTCGTGGTGGCCTGGCAGCCAATCGGCTTGGGAGAAACCAGCAGTCGCTTCACATTAGGCTTCCCCTGGAATGGATCTGTCTGCCGAGGGAACAAGGAGGGTGCTGACCCGCGACTAACCGTGACCCTGGCTCGTCCCAGCCCGAGCGGTGGCCAGGGCAATCCGTCCGCGCCCCTCACCCAGCGTCTGCTGACTCCTCCCACCCCCTCAGAGACAGGCCCAAACGCAGCCCCCTTCCGCTGACATGGAGATAACAGATGCAGTGTTCCAAAGTGTACGCTGATAAAGCAAGCACTATCAATGTGCTCACTGGTGTTGTGACGTCATTGTGAAAAAAGGAGGGGGGGGGGCACTGTGGAGAGACAGCTACTACCCACAGATCGCCCAGAATTGTGAAGTAACAGTGACTGTTTTCATATAGCACCTTTCGTATGTGTTAAGGGAGAAAGAAAATGAAAAAACGAGGAAGCCAGATAAAAATCACTCACGCTGTGAATAAAAATAAAAAAGTAGAATAAAAATGAGTACAAAAGAAAGTGAAAGGAAACTCATACCGTAAAAAATGGAATGTTGTTAAATGAGATTTAAAAACAGTAATTGAGGGAGAGTCTCATATATTAGAGTCCTTTACAGGGTCTTGGAGCATCGAAGCTAAAATTAGCCTGTCCCCTTGTTTTTAGATGCACAGTTGATCATTTGGTTAGTGGTTGTGTTAGTGAGTATCCGGTTAACTCTAATCAAGCTTCTGTGCTGTAAGTCTGTGTTTTTGTCAGTGTTGTGGCTCACTGCTAGTCATATGGAACAGGGGAGTGGGTTTTGTGAGCTGTGGTGGTGGCTGTTAGCAGATGGAGAGTCAAGGTTTGCCGTTTGGAGGGTCAACTGATAGCTGATAAAGCACAGTGAGAAGCGGCCTGATGGCCTAGTTGGACTCTGCTCTATTAGCTCATTGGTAATGCACAAGCAGGGAAGCTCTGGATTGACAGAGAACATTGGGCCACTTGGCAGAGCTGGCTGAATTTGAGACTCCTCATCTCTCCTGAGATGCCAAACTTAGAGGCGGACAGATTTTCCGTCCGATGCTGGGACGCGCCCTTTCGGTTTACGCCCAGCTAAATGAAAGGACAGAAAGAGTAACAGTCCCTCTGGGGTTGTTATTTTGCCTGGCCAGTTCGTTGGGTGGTTATTGTGTGCTACATTTGAATCTCTGCTGTTGTCCGGGTGGAAATAATACTTCTGATTTTCATTCTAGCCCAGATGTAGATTACCTCATTAATGCCCTTAATTGGATGTGGTCGTTAGATCACCTGGGAGTTCTCTCTCGTGAAATTTCCAGCTGTTTTGCGTGCTCTTAAAACCTGAACCGTTCAGCACTTTGCTGCCGGAGCAGCTTATACCTGCACTTACCCAGTAGCGCACCTGCAGTTACGTAAGTGTGTCAGATGAACCGCCTCGAGGGCTGGTTTGGGCCTTGTCCTTCTCTTATGTTGACTGATAATAGTGCCAGCAGGGCTTTTTTACCCACCGCAGCTATGAGTCTTTCCACTTTCTCGCACAACCAGTTAGCGAATCTCAGTGACACAGGCCGAGGAGGGGAGGCGGAGGGTCGCTTTGTGTCCAGTCCTGCTCCCAGAGGTTTCATTCCTCCAATTTAACGGTCAGCGCCCGCCGCCCAGAGCGGCTCCCGCCAGGAGACGCATTAAAACACGTGCGAGCGTGTTTTCCCGGCCCTCCGCCGCCGACTCACTGGTTTCTCCTTGCGCAGACCGCGGCTAATGAGGAGCTCTGCTAAATCTGCACATCCAGGGGCCATCTGGGGATTTGGGCAGGATTAAGGCCCGAGACGCAGCCCGCTTTAACCCACATTTCTTAATACGTCCCCGGGACAGGGGAAGCAAGGGGAGGGGGGGTGGGGCAAGCCGAGCTGTTTTTAATCAGGACTCATTGACTCATTGATGTGCAACCGGTAATTGAATTTTGAAAGTTTAAACCATGCACTTGTTAGGCAGCATTAGGGGAGGGAGGAAGCTGGAAGCATTTCATCAGAAGATTGGGCAGATTAAAGGATGGTTTGGAGCTCATTCAGTGGTCTGCACCCAGCTGACTGAAATAAACAGGCTTTCATGACAGTGTGAGATTTTAATGAAAGTCTGGCACACATTTCCTCTGTGTAGATCACAAATAAGGTCAAATTTCAGTGTTGTTTATTTTTGTCTCTCTTGACTATCTTTATGACATAATACATTTTTTTAGGGAGGTGGCCAGCAGTGATCTCACATGTAACCAGAACCACCCAACTGCTGTAATTATTCAGTGCTCACATTGTAGTTGTAGCTGCCCAATCACAGAATTCAGTGGGCCCAGTAACGAGTGTTCCTATAATGCTGTGCCATGATGGTGTGGGAGGTGACCATGCATGTGCAGGGAACATTGCATTGAATTGTTCTGTTGTGAGCTTGACAGGAGTCCTCTGTGCGTTTGCGTCCCAACAGGGTGACACTGGCCTTCACTGGAGTCGGGCTCCTTGTGGTTCTGACCACCATGATTGGCCTCCTGCCCAATGGGAGGTAGGTTAGAACTCTCAAAAAGAAAAACTAAATAAACTGCTGGAATGGAAAACGGATTTTTTTTTAAGAGTCTGTCTCGTGTGCGCCCCCTACAGGATGAAGAACTTCCTCAGTGAGAAGGTGCACCTGATGTGCTACCGGATCTGCGTGCGGGCCCTGACTGCCATCATCACTTACCACGACAGGTCAGTGTCTGCAGCACACACCTCTCAGCCGCCCGGTCAGCCGGCATCAAGGCACACACACTGTCTGCTAAAGCCTGCCTCGTGTTGTTTGGGGGGTGCTACAGGGAAAGAGGTACCATTTGGCAATTTCCTAGCAGAATTGACGCTCTGGCAGTGCACAGAAGCGATGGGACCATGTTTTAGGTTTCCACTGTTTTTCAGGCAACACATCCCCCTGTACTCTTTGTTGTCATGGCAGCCTGCCGTTTCCATGGGTTACCCCCGGAGACCCACTTGAGCAGCTGAGTCTGAGAGAGCAGGCCTCAGGTGTGAGGCAGTGGCACAAAGTCATTTTCATTAGGGGTAATTACACATCATGTTCAGCTCGGATTGCTACTGCACAAGCACTGTCGCAACAGGTGATGAAGGTGATTGTGTGGGGACGAGAGGGGACTGAAAGGAGTTTGCTGGCCAGTGGGATCGTAAAAGGTGGTAATAGATTGATTCAGGTTCAATGTTCTGATGGATTAATGCATTTTGTTGCGCCCTTGGCAATGTCACACCACCGCTGCTGCATTGTGGTAGGAATAACACTGCTAGGCATTACATTACATTTGTAAGTTAGCAGAAGTTTGTATCCAAAGTGATTTACTGAGAGTGAGTCCAAAGTACGTGTAATAATCTAAAGTGGCATGTAAAACAGTACATGCCGGACACAACTGACCACGTTGTACTCGTGCGTACATACTTCGAGACATAAATACATGTGATAACATCTATGGCATACCATACAGTAAATCTGCACAAATAAGGGAAGGGGAGTTATGCTGGGAGGGATTCTAGAAGCATTGAACAAAGACGCTAAGCTGACATGGTTTCTTGCGAGTTAGACCTTTAGACTTGTGCGCTCGGGGGTCTGCAGCGAATGTTGGTGAAGGCCAGAGGTGGAAAACCCTGGCTTCAGAAAGTAAAAGTCCTAAGATGTATTTGTTCTAGCTATTCACTAAACAAGGTGATTTCACTAATTAGCTCCTCTACCTAGCTGAAGAGTTGTGCTAATTAAATTCAGCTGCTATAGTGCATGGGTGGAACAAATACGTGGCAAGACATTTACTTTCTGAAGCCGGGGTTTTCCACCTGTCTCTTGCATCAGTGTCTCACTGGGTATCAACCCTCGTAGGGCAGAGAGGTGGCCCCAGCAAGGAAACAAAAGCCTTTCGGCATAATCGTTCAAACACACAAAGCTGGGCTTGGTCAGACGGGGACATTCCATTCCACGTCCGCGAGATCGGCCCGGTGCTCGACAAACAAACACCCGGGCACACGTACAAACGACGCTAATCCTAAAGTCTCTGACACTTTTCAGCGGTGCCCTATTCAAAATCTCAAGCACAGGGCAACACAGACGTGTGTCACCTCTGCGTCAGGCTTTACCACCCACGGCGTCACGTGTTCTGCCGCGGCTGTATATTTCCTTACGCTCTTTGGAGAAGCTGCTTAGCTGGGCGTTGCGGCATGCGCAGACACCCAGCGGACAGCCACAGAGCTGTGCCAGTGAGCGCTGCTCTCAGCAGCAGGATGCATTACTGTTTATAGTACAGTAAATCACATTTATTTCCATTATGACTGCAGGCATTATTGCTGCCTTAACAGTTTCTGCTCTGGATTAAGGCTTCTGATGAGTGTGTTTAATCGATGGGGAGCATATCACCGTAGCCATCTCGGCAGCTATGCTGCAGTATAAATAAGCCGGTTGTCACTTTAATGTGAGCGAGCGCGGCCAGATGCCCCGTGTCATTGAACCAGGCGTGCAGTTATTCGGTGCTGATCACAGAACGCTCTCTCCGGGCCCTGTCCAGCACCAGGCCTCTGCTGCAGTCACTCCCAGTGACAGGAAGTGGCGTCCCGTTGCAGCATGGGAACAGCGTGGGACTCATTGCAGCGGACAGCGCTCAGCAGGGTGATGATGTGAGGTTAGGGTTGGTGCACAACGGACCAGGACACAGAAGCCATTAAAATGGTGGTTTCTCAATTACCAGTGGAGAACAAAACCATATAATGTGTCCCACTGAATGGGCTTTTGGTTGCGCTGAATTCCAACAAAACATCCTTTGTGTTCAGTCAGCGTTGCACGGCGCTTGACGTTTTCTGTACGCGTAACCGGTTCATATCATTCTTTTAGGCATTTCGTGCCTGAAAGGAAGATTTTCTGTTCATTTTTGTTTGCTCGATATTGTGCAGTGTTACACAGTTATGTGATTCTTTGGTTGTGGCTGAGGCCTTTATTCAGGAAAGCGTGTAATTTTGTTATGGTACGTTGAGTAACTCCACAAGCCTCTGAACTGTGGACAGGGATTAGTGTTTCGCTCTAATTTGCCATTTGTGCACTAGGAATATTTTGCATGCCATTTTATAGTGAGGCATTTTGAGTTCCAACCTGCATCTGCAACTGTTGCAAAATTCATCCTTTGCTTTGTTTATCTTTTATACATTTTGCAAAAGTTATCAATAAATCAGTTGATCAACACTGGAGAGCAGGAAGGCAAAGACAGCAAAAGCTTCAGAAATCATCATTGTGCTGACATTTCAAGATCTTCCTGATGAAGGCGAAATATCCTTTAGAAATATTTACAAAGTATTTATGCATAATGAAAGTAGATCATAAACATTCTTACGCTAAATACGTCCACTGAAACACAATATCTGCTAATGCATGTCTTATTTCAGTGGGAAACTTTAACGTCCTTATCTTACCTTCTAAGGCCGTCCCTGATAGGTTCTACTTTAATCAAATCACACATTTGAGGTACAGTCTCTCCTATGCAAAGATTTATTACATTCTCAGTGGGGGATCAGTGCCTTCTGACACCAGCGCTCATTTTCTGAAAGGAACCAATCATTCACACTTTATTGTCAAATTAACCTGCCTAAGTTACTAAGTAACCTAAGTTAGCTTATCTGTGTTTGCCTTTAATTCCGGAGCCAGACACAGTGACTGAACTGATGAAGGACAGTTGATTTCCTCTCTTTTCTCTCTTTTTTTTCAACATAGAGGATGCTTGGAGCCATTATGATAGACTGCTAATTACACAACACATCCTGCTCAATGACAGATGGGATGGTGTATACAGTCAACAGAAAAGGATTCTACCTGTGTGTGGTACTCTGAATTCAGGCTTTGCCTGCAGCTTACTCTTTCTAATTTGATTGCCTGAAGAATGATATATGTCTCCAGTGGATGATATTGAAGGGGTTAAGCACATTCCACTTCTGAAAGAGAATGCTTGTTTTGTCTTTTTACTGCTGTGGAAGTATATGAACATCAATAACAGCTAGCGGTTGAATTCCTCAGCTAGCATGTGCCTAGGTTGGAGGTTGCGTCTTTCAGGGAGCACTGTCATTTCTACATACCTCTGTTAAGTCCTATCATGTTGTGAGAAATGGGGGAGGAAGCTGAGTGCCTCAGACTGTGGAGTAGCACCTTAGCTTGAGTGCTCTACTTCAATTAGCCTAATGCGTGAAAAGCTATTCTGTAATGAAGTGAAGTGACAAGGCGGCCCTCCAAAAAATCAGCTCTAATGGGCAGCCACAGTTTCTAATTTCCTTTTGTTTATTTTTGCTTACAAAACGGCACTGATTGCAAAACTTGTCCCAGTAGTTAACATTTCAGCTGGAGTGGTGGCAAACCTGACCTGTATATTTTTTTTAATCCTTCCAGTTTTGTGAGTTTAAAAACAAACATAAAAGAAATTAGTTTAATGAGCTTTTCAATCAGTCCGATTTCTTTCTGTGTTCTGTTATTTCACTCCCCTTTGTTGCTTGGTATCTTTTTTGTGTTCTGCCTCGTTTTCCCAAGTGTGGTGACTTGAAAGAAACATTATAACAGCTGTGATCCAGTCACAACACGTGCTTTGCAGCGCCCCAGGCCTAAAAAGTCCCCAGCGCTCCAAGGGGATGCTCTCTTTAGAGCGGTGCAATCGGAAACCGTATACCCCTGGAATTTGAGTGTGAGTCACACCCCTGCATTCTGAGGAGGTCAGGCTCTGCCCCCCCCGAGCTGCCTGTGTTTTCACAGCCTGCCTGAGCACAGCCACCCGTGCGCCTTGCAGTTTCTCGCAGCATGTTTCACCTCCGTGTTACGCGAGTCCATCAGAGGTTCTTCAGCTTCACGAAGCCAGCTGCAGTAAAACAGCGGACGCTACACCGAGCCGGTCTTATAACTTTAATCTTAAATCGGGTCACATGTCGTCTTCGAAATGTACATCTAATGGAGCAGTTTAACATGTGTGGGTAGCACTTTAATGAGCAAGCATAAGAGTAGAAAAAGCTTCCTGCCTGGATTCCATATTAGCATTATTAGCATGTCCATAAAAAGAATAAGGACATACAACCCACGCACTAACACAGGAAACCATGTTAAGAGATTATTGTAGATAAGTACTGCTTGTTGAGCTCTTTGTGTTTCCTTTTTGCACAGGAACATATGGTTAATGTGTTAATTTTATTCGTTACACATGGTTGCTGATGCACAGTATGAACAACAGGGGGCACAATTGCATTATGTGTGGCATCGAGTGGCATTGGTCTTCAGTTATTTTACGCATAAGTGCGTAATCTTTATTATTTCAAGCATGAATTTAGTTTTATTACATGTCTACAAACTCTGAGCACTGAAAACAGTGATGTAAAAATCCCATGCCACTCTCCTGTGTCCTGGTGTGCTGAGCAGTTCCAGTGAGTCGAAAATCCCCCAAACTTTCCAACTTTCATACGCAGCATAGTTGTAAATGGAAATGGAATGTATCAGC
Source organism: Megalops cyprinoides (assembly GCF_013368585.1). Lineage (NCBI taxonomy): Eukaryota > Metazoa > Chordata > Actinopteri > Elopiformes > Megalopidae > Megalops > Megalops cyprinoides. The sequence continues at coordinate 10,903,426 of NC_050586.1, forward strand.
TGGTTTTATTGGAGCCTGTTAAAATGGGGCAGCTTTGTAGACAACAGATTGGGTTTGATATTACTGTACAGCTCAGGCCCCTGAAACGAGTTTATGATGGTGTTTCAAGGTGCCAGTCCCTGGGCTCCACTCAGCACTGTGTATTGAAGGGGGTGAACACCGGAATCCCCTGCAGGATTTGAATGGTGCCATTTACTCTGCTCGCGAATCTCTCCTTGCAGCGAGAACAAGCCGAAGAATGGCGGCATCTGTGTGGCCAATCACACCTCGCCCATCGACGTCATCATCCTGGCCAGCGACGGCTGCTACGCAATGGTAGGCGGGGCTACTAGCTCAGGTTCTGTTTGTCACACTGGGGGGTTTTTGGTGTCATTCTGAGAACAGTCCCTAACAAAAACAGTAACACTTAACCGTGTTAAAATTAATGAGTGTCAGCACTGGAGTTTTTTTGGCTGAAGGGTTTGGGTTATATATTTGCAAATGACAGGACAAAGTCCTGCTGTAGGCTTTTGAATTTGTTGTATAGAATTGTATAGAATTTGTTGAAGACTGTTGTATATTCCCCAACCCAGTGCATAATTGACAGGGTTGTGCTGTTTTCCAGGTGGGGCAAATTCATGGAGGCCTGATGGGGGTTATTCAGCGGTCCATGGTGAAGGCCTGCCCACACATCTGGTTTGAGCGCTCTGAAGTCAAAGACAGACATCTGGTGGCCAAACGGTAAAACTGCATGCGTACATTGCTGCAGTACTCCTGCAAATTTCCTACTTCCTACAGTAGAAACTAGGAGATCCAAAGACATTGGGAAAGACATCCAAAGACATTGGGAATTTGCAGTACTCCTGCAAATTTCCTGCAAATTTCCTCAGGGTGCAAATTGTCTACAGTAGAAACTAGGAGATCCAAAGACATTGGGAGGTCATTCCTATCTTTGAAATGTTTGTAGATGACACCAAAATGCATTATTTCTATGCAAAAATGCACAATGGACCTACTCTTAAAGGTTGTGGTGGCGGTTATCCTAGATTGTGAGCCATTGATTTTATCCTGGCCCTCTATGATATCAGAAATGGTGGAATTCCCTCTTGCTATTGTCCTATCCCTCTCCGTAGTTTTGTTATTATTTCAAGTTTTGCCTCAACTGACAGTGTCACTCATTTATGTTTAGATGTTCCTTTGAATTGTCTATTTTTTGCATGTGTCCACTTTCATGCCCGTTTGATAGGCTGAGGTATTCATAACTCTGAGGTTCAAATTTGTTAGTAACTAAATGTTATCAACAGGAAAAATTCACTTCATGAAAGTCAGAATTAGAAATATATTACATTATATTGCTTCACCTGTATGCACATTACTGTATAGTTATCAGAGGTGAGTGCAGCTTCATTCAGGAATGTGGAGACATGGTAAATACAGTAGGTGTGTTAAATAATGTAGGTGCAGTAAATAATAGATGTATAATAAATATAGGCATAATAATGTAGGTATCTGAATATTTTAACTACACTGCATATGTTAAAATCCAGTCTGTGCATCCCTTAGACTAAGTGTATAAATACATTGAATCCTCCTGACCCGTAGTGGCAGCCCTGAGCTACTCTTAGGATAATGACGAGGGTGATTTCAGCAGCGTTGTTGATTTGCCTGGACAGCTCTTTTTAAAGAAATGTTAGTAAAAGATAATTCCATGCTGCTTCATGCCACTTTTATCAAGTAATGATGACCTTAGATTCCAGTGTTAACACCGAAGTTCCCCTCTCTGTGTGTGGCTTGATTGGTCTTCTTCCTGTTTCTGCAGCCTGAGCGATCATGTGGAGGACAAAACCAAACTGCCCATCCTCATTTTCCCTGAAGGTGAGTTTGGTGGGCGATCCTGTGTGCAGCCCTCCCCACAATACTTACTGAAGCTGAATTTTACAGGCTTCTCATTACTAAACTTTTTACCTGTTTTGTCAAAGCACAAAGACTTGTACTGTTATTCATAAATGTTTCCTGGCAGAGTATTTTCATGATGGGTAGAGATTTAAGTTAGGTATTATTACTGATGCTGTAAATATATTTGATTCCTTAGAACTGAGGTGTTTTCTTAGGCTTAAAGCATCCATCTAATGAAAGCAGGGCATTGTGTTGATCTATGTGTGTGTGAATCTCTGCCTTTTCCCCAGGCACCTGTATCAACAACACCTCTGTTATGATGTTCAAGAAGGGCAGCTTTGAGATCGGTGCCACGGTGTACCCCGTTGCCATCAAGGTAGGCCTCAAAGCCATGCAGTCCCAGATCTGCTGTTAGCCTCTGTCCCTGCTCTTGACCCCGTGCTTGTGTGGGCCTCTGCAGTACGACCCACGCTTCGGAGACGCCTTCTGGAACAGCAGCAAGTTCGGGATGGTCAACTACCTGCTGAGGATGATGAGCAGCTGGGCCATCGTGTGCAGCGTGTGGTACCTGCCGCCCATGAGCCGAGAGGTGAGGCCCATTGCCACGACGACACCGGCTGGTTTCACCCTACACATGCAATCCATTCACTGTGTTCAAACTGCAAGCGTATACACAGTAAAAGACACCCTGTGGTGTCCTTAGACATCTTTAAACCCCAACCGTTTCCATTTGTCATTTGTTAACTGTACAAATTTGTTCAATTAAAGAAAAAAAAAAGTAGCCCCAAAGAATGCCTGCTCACATATTCCTGTAGAATCCACTCAGATTGTTGTTTGAGTCTGAATGCAAATGCGTCCCTGTGTTTTGCGACTGGTCGATGCAAATGGCGCCCTGCCTCGAGTGCATTTCCAAATCAGTGCTCAGCATTGGGAAGGTCAGGGATAAGCATGCAGCGCCGTGGAGACTGCAGTGCGGGTGGCGGTAAGCTCAGTGTACACAAATGCTGGACGAATAATATAAGAAAATAAGATGGAAATGAAATATTACACTCCAGGCAATAAAACAGGGACCGAACAAAGAGTAGCCATTTACTCTCAATGGGGTTGGGATATTAACCAAGTCTGCTGAGTTTCTCGATTGCGGTAAGCTACAGAGAATTAAATTGCACAAACAGCTTCCTAGTTCACCGTGTTTCCCACTTCAACAAACCAAACAAATATTTTCTACTAACTTATAATTGCAGTCCTGTCGTAATTGAACAGGAAAAGTATTTTGAGAATTTTTTTTTTTTTTTTAATAGTTATCAAGAATAGCTACTGTAGCTACCATTATCTTCCTACTTACACATCAAACAAAATGAACGTATATTACATGCTGTGTCAAATAATGGTGTATAAACAAACTTTGAAATACCAGCTAGCTAATGGAGTTACATGCTGTATTTTTCGGAAGGCTTTGGCTCAGTGGCAGTGTCGGGATAGGAAACAGCCAGGCCTGCATCAAAGCTCAGACGCATGGTTTTCAGCCCAGTCCTGCAATAACAGGAAAGGGTAGAGCGCGGCGAACTCCCCCGTCCGACACAAAGGGGTTTGCGCGGACCGAGCTGGCAGGGCTGCCGTGTTCCGGCGGCTGGAAGCCCCGCAATGCCGGCACAGCCCGGGAGCCTTTTTTTTTTTTTTTTTTTGGTGAAATGTCAAAGAAAAGCAAGCGGGCCTTGCCCAGACCAGCCCTCAGAGGTGCTCTGCCCTTTGATCAAAGTTTCCATGAGCAGCCTAGGGAAACGAGCTTTTTTTTTTTTTTTTTTTTGGTCCGAGGAGATAGGCGCTGCCTGCTCTCCCTCGCTGCTCTGGGACATCGAGGAAGGATTCCATATAAAGCCAAATGCTGACTATCAACCTGCTGTGCAATGCATCTACTGCTGAGTGCAGCTGGATTTGCATATTATATCTGTCTCCATCGTTCCATCTCTTTCTCTCACACACTCACGCCATCTTTCACAGTCATGGTCTCTTAGGGAGGAGCGTATAAGAGAGCAATTTATGCACTGTGAAATAATTTGAAAGTTGCACTTTATTACTTATGAACCTTCTGTCAAAAATATAATAGTCCTTATCTCTCCCGCTGGCATTCAGTGTTTATATCCACTGAAGTGAAGACTCCCCTGTATATTATCACAGAGTCATCCAACATCTTCAGCAGACTCACTGTGTATCATCACATTCTCTGCCATGTTTGTTTTGAGTTGCAGCTAAACCGTGAGGTTCAACTGTAATGTTAATCTGATAAAAAACATAATTTTAAAATGAGTCACGCTTACAAAAGCTAACTGAAGCAGGCCCTGCCCTCACATATTACATATAATCCCCCCATGTGACCCTCTCCAGTCAAGAGTAATGGGAGTAGTTCTCTTGTACTTGCTTGCATGTGATAGTGTGTGTTCTGGTAATTCTCACCAAATGAATGATGGCTTTTCCTCTTTGTCCAGGAAGGAGAAGATGCTGTGCAGTTTGCTAATCGGGTAAAGGCAGCCATTGCCAGGCAGGGAGGGCTGGTGGACTTGCTATGGTGAGTTAGCCATGCTGGATGTTTTTCCTTCACAGAAATATATATGAGAAATATAAACATTTCAGCCTGTCCATACAACATATGAACACACAGCGCTGTACCCATATCCACAGGGCACATACAGTACTAGTCAAAAGCTGGGACACACCTGATCAAGATAATGAGAAACATGCATTTAAAGACATTTTGATTTAAAGATTTATGCTTTAAATGCCTTAAATTTGTTTCTTAGATGTCTTACTTTGAAGAATCTAAAATATAAGATTTTGATTTGTTTAACACGTTTTTGGTCACTGCATAATTACATTTGTGTTATTTCATAGTTTTGATGTCTTTACTATTATTGTAAAATGTGAAAAATAGTGAAAATAAAGAAAATGAGTAGGTGTGTCCTGCAGAACGGTTGACTGGTACTGTACATGCATGTTCGACATAATGCACAGATATGACACATACACACAGATGCACACACCTTCACTAATAGACACACACATACAGACATACACAAGCACATACACGTGAGTGCTGGCAGGCAGGTTAAGATATCAGCCTCTCTAACTGCTACTGAGTTCACGCAGTCCGTTTTGGCAGGCTGCACTAGACATGTCTCAGACTTTCCTTTATGACCCATGCCAGCGTCTTACAGCTCTTTCCCACAGTACTCAGCGGTGATTGAGCCTCACCGTTTCTGCTGTTTACCTTCCTGTTGGAACGCTGCTAAACCGTGTGTGTGTGTGTGTGTGTGTGTGTGTGTGTGTGTGTTGTAGGGATGGCGGGCTAAAGCGAGGGAAGGTAAAAGACACTTTCAAAGAGGAGCAACAGAAGCTGTACAGCAAGATGCTGGTGGGAACCCCCGAGGACCGCAGTCGCTCGTGAGAGGACAGAAGGACGAAGAAGAAGAAGTAGAAGAAGAGGAAGAGGGAAAGAGGGGAAGAGAGGTGAGGGAGAGGACTGGAGCCGTGCTCAAGGATCTGGGGAAGGACACAGCGCCCTGTGGAATTTCTTGACAAGTACTGCCCCGCACCGGGAACACAAAAAACGAGCTTCCACGGTCACTGCCACAGTTGCTCCATTCAGACTGCTTACTCTGCAAAGAGGGAGAGAGGGCATTTTTTTTTTTTTCTGTTAATGATGTTGTTGGTGTTTTTGTTGTTACAGGCCACTCTGGGCAGGAGGATTAGTCTTCTCCATTCCCTTTTTATTTCCTTTTTCTTCATTGACAAGGGACTTTTGTTTCTGCCAGAGTGTTGCAAACTTGCACGGGGGAGATGGCAGATGGGCCTTTCCTCCCTAATGGCAAATGGTCAATTTTTAATTAGGAGTGACTGTAACATGTATTTATCTCCATCGATTTTATGTTTTTACTCTTACCCTTTCACTTTCCATGGTTTATTATTACAGTTATTATTACTATTAGTATCATAATTATTATGACAGATTTTGCTGGGTTAAACAAAAGAATTAAAAGAGAAAGCAGAGGGAAGCAGTGGCCCAAAAAGTGAAAACTGTTACATGCGTGCCCACATCTGTAAATCAGTGCATGAGGGGACAAGGTGGTAAGTGCTCACAGCTGCATAGTGTACCCCTTTTAGTTTGTTTCTGATACTTTCTCATTGTTTGTTTGTTTTTTTTTTTTTGCAAAAAAAAATTCATTTAAGCATTGTAACGCACATGTACAATATACCGAAATTACTGAAGAAACAAACTGGTGTTGGTTGTTTTGTTTTAAGGCTTTTCCATCTTCCTAAAAAAAAAAACAGGAGGTGCGTTGTGTGGCCATGGTGAGCTGATGAAATGAAGTCACTTGGGTTTTCACCGTACATAGATGGCTCTGGACAGCATTGTCTGTCAGAGGAACAGCGTTTATTTTGGGTGAAGGTCCTACATCTCGCACCTCTCCTCACACAGTTGTGTCTCTCAGGGCTCTAAGCGCATCAAGGTGTCGGTACCAGATCAGTCAGTGCTCAGAGTTATTCGGAGACAACTGGTCCCACCCTGCCAAGATTCTATGTCCTGTCCTGAACATTCATTACACAGTCCTGAGCCAATTGGAGATGCAGCTAGTTAGGGATATTGATGGCATGTATCCCGGGAGTGTTTCCATTTAGCTCATGTTTACCGGAGCAGAGCTAAAGGTGTGCTATCTATCATTTTCTCATTCAGAACATGCTTACACTGTATTTTTGTGACTCAGTTAGCCTGAAGTTTGAAAAGATTATTTAAGTTTCCCCTTTAATCGCTTACTTGTTATTTTGACAATATGGAATATGTGTTTCCAGTTGTTATATCGTGTTGTTGGCAAAATACTGCAAATGAACTAATTATTGACTTCAATCTCCTTCAGTCTATTCAATCTAAAATCATAAACAATATGTCATTTCGAATTTGCTATAGCGCTTGAAACAGTGTTTGATGGTCATAAGTAGTTCTCTTGGAACCTAGGCTAGGCCAAAGTAAGAGATAAAATTGCAACTGGAAGACTTGTGGCTTTTGGAAAATGCTCACTGTTACGACTGCACACACAATTTACATTTCCCTCCAAGCATCATATGTGGCTTGTTTTTTTATCACAGTACACAAATCTACTCCAAGGGGCAAGGAACAGTGAACCTCAGTTTGCTTGTCATTTCTTTTCAGATACAGGTATGGATGGAGACTATGACACGTAATCCACTATCAAAAAACGAACCGTGCTGGTAGCTCAGGAAAGGCACTGAGAATGGAAACAAGGCATGGATACTGCTGCCTAGCAACAGAAAATGCGTGAAAGAGTCTACATTAAATGCCCCTCTTCAGCTCACTTATCAACTGCCTTTGTTCCCTTCATTGTTACCCTCTGTAACAGGCACTTGTCACAGATCTGCCATCGTGTGGTGCCGGCTTGCAAAAGTGGTAAACTGAATGTAATATTAATGCTAATTCTCGATCTCCGCTCACTTGTCTGTTGATGAAAGCAGCTCTCAGCTCCAGTTCAATTTAAACTGTACAGCTGAATGCAAGTCCTTGTTCCCAATGAGGACAAGGGAACTGCATTACTAAGCACAGTCCATAAGAAAATGACCCCCCCCCAACTGTCATGTTTTCAAAAATTTTGCCCACACTTCTTTGCGGCACTCGGCAGCATGTTCCAGGAGGTGTCATAAAAACAGGGCACTGCTTTGGACTGTGGAAAGTGCAGGGTAAGCACCGGGCTGGCAACACGCACTCTCTGACGCCACTACACCTTCAAAATTAAACTGTTCCTGAAAAAAAAACGTGTTCCATTCACAAATGCATAGAAACCTACCAATCTGTGGACGATACAAGTCTAGCATTTTTAGGGCATTTAAAACGAGAGTTTTCCACACGCTCCCACTTGTGCTGGCGTAAGCGGAGGCACTCAGACGGTCAGTGCCGGGATGAAATTTGCCCACGGTTTGGCTGAGTGGGTGTGGTTGTTGACCGTACAGTTTATTCTGTACTCCATTGCTGCCAGTGATTCCAGCAGGCTCCTGCACTTGCACAGAGCTGTCGCTTGTTGCCTCTTCACTCAAGCCACCCCTGAGACAAAGACTCACTCTTTCACAGCCTCCAAAATCAACATCCTTTCCAAGACGAGTGGAACAATGCTTTTATTGTTCCTAAGGAGCCGTTTTTTTTGGCAACAAAGGGGAGTCAGTGGTGATATACACAAATGTCCATTCATAGTATTCATTTTCTCACTGACAACCTCTACAAAACGGAAACAATTATTTGGGCATCACTGTTACGTAAAAACCGTATTTCAAGTATTTATTTTCCATTCACGTATACCTACCTTTTCAGAGCACATGTGTAGCTCTAGTCAATGTTTCTATACTTTGTACAACTCCATACAGACTGGAGGTGATTCTCTGTACAGATTCCCTTCCCAACGTGAGCTTCTGCTTTTTGAAGTCTGGTTAGTCTCTGTATGTGTGTCTCTGATGTGTGTCACACACTCAAATGTGTGTTATGGAGACATGTCAGCTTTCCCGCAGTTTGGTTCAGGGCAACAGATGCCAGTGAGGGGCAACATTTCATCTGCAGTTTTGTCCTAAGTGCCACAAACCTGTCCTCCCGCTCTACTTTCACTGTGAGGAGGCAATACTGAAAATAAAACTCACATTCACCTCACAAACTTACAATGGCTGTGGTCCCAGGCTCCCAACTGTGGGCAAAGTGCCCATCTGATTAATTTAACACATCTTGGGCTACCTGCCATGAGTACAAAATTAGTTGTGGGGAGTGGGAGCCTGGCTCTGAACAATACTTTCTAAATTGATCCATGGGGCAACCGTGCTCTCCGGGACAAGTTGTCCAGCCAGGATTCCTTTCAGCTGGGGGGTGAATTATTGCTTTCGATTCTTAGACCTTTTCCAGAACCCAGTCCTCCTTCCAAGTGGCAAGAACTGCCTTGGTTTCCTCTCAGTTCATCTCCCTTTAAGGTTGCCTTCTATATAAAAGGGATCGATCTTGGCATGATCGCCTTGCAGTGACACTGCCACATTCTCCTTTCCCTCACTGTTGTCACAGCTTCAGAATAGGCCCATGGAAAAAGGCTGCATAAAGAACATAATTGATGGGAGAGGAGGAAGCAGTCAGAAAAGCTCAAAGGTGCCTTGTGTAAAGCAAGCAGTGGTTTTTAACTCCACACTGCTGGAGCTATGGAGAGGCAACCCCCCCTTTGTTCCTTTCTCATTGCAAACTTTCAGGCCTGGGCTTGTAGCAAACACTGCTCATGGGTGCAGAGTGTTCTGGATTTAACACCTTCAGGACTACTCGAGAAGTAGACACAAGCAGTGCTGTAGGGCAGGACACATTCTGGGAGTTAACCGATAGAGAGTATGAAGCTGAAGGCCCTTTAACTCACAGATATACAATCTGTCCCATTTCTTTTACAACATGTTAACTTTCGTTACATGCTGGTGATTGTGGTGTTGGTGATGGGGAAACGTTTTGAAGGCAAAGCATCACAGTGACTGGGTCTCCGTTTGACACTCAGAGCCCAGCAAAAAAACAAAGACGGACTCAGATCTGCTCACTATGCGGTGTGAAAAAGTAGCCTATACAATATAAACTTAGAAGTCATCTGAATGTGGCTTTTGTAACAACACTATGACCACCTCACTGTGCCTGAAGCCACAGACCCCGGATATTTATCTTTGGAAATAACAGTGAAATGTTGTTCTGTGAAATGTCAGCATCTGTGACTGTTCATGATGTAAAGGAAAACGCTGTGGTAAAGCCGGAATTTTACGTCATGATTTCCTGACCAATCCTCATTACCCTCAGCAGACAAAAAATGCTAATATTATTCCATGTGCGGTCAATGCATAATAATTACACGACTAACAATGTTTTTTTTTTTTTGATAGAAAGTAAGAAAACGTGCACGAATGAGTTTTCAGCTATGTCAAGTTTGGCCGTTAATTAGACGAAGCGCCACAGTGATTGTATGGCTTACTACCAAATGCCAGCAACCAGTGTAGGGGACAGTCAGATCCAATTAAATTAGACGAGTCAACTGTTTCGTGCTGTGTTCTCTGTTGGAATTACTCATCCAGCCACGGCTTACAATAGTTTCTTGAAGTTTGATGCATTAGCTCATTGAGATACTACAAAGCAATGACCCAAAACACTGGCACCTGCAGATGTAACTTGATTATTCCGAAGGCATACTGTTGCCCAGTATTGGCGTACACAGTACACTACCTACCTCCTTCAGTCCAACCTGAATCGCAGGTTACAAGAGCGCAGTTCCAAATTTCATGCAACTTACCCTTATCTCCAAAGTTTAATTGCTAGTTATTTTTTACGATTCATGCGTTAAAATAACCCTTGAACTTCCTGTTTTGATAAAGCCTATTCAGCCGAAAGAACATACCGGTGTAAACGTAGCCTACCATTCCTACTGTAGAAGCACAGGGCATATGCCTTTTTATCCTTTGATTTCCTTGAATTTGGCCTTGAGAATCCTTCATTATACAGGCCTACCTGCTATGTGCTACGTGTTCTAGTTTATTCTCTCCACTATCATCATTACTCAGTGTTCGACTGAGTGACGCTTTGATTAGCGCCTTTAATTTCATCAAATTCGTGGCGTGAATATCGAACGAATACGCTGAAGCTTCGTTGCGGAAACCTGTCGTTTGAATAAACGCTGCAAGCTGCAATAACTGGGCGGAGCTCTGGAGTTCATGAAACATAACATTAGCAACAACTGCAAGATTGAGGCAGGCAGGGCATAAACTGCACGGAGTGCGACAGATGCAGTGTAGCCGCGTGAGTTAATTCTGTTAAGAACCTAGCTAGTCCAATTATCATGCGGCGACAAGAAGAAATCCTCGCAATGTCAATTCTGAACCGAAACGGCGGATAAACACATAACCAAAAGGATCTTAGAGTCAAGACGGTAGAAGACTAAACCACCAACAGCCACCGGGCTTTGCAACTTCAGTCAGTCGAGAACATAACCAAGATGAAACAGACTGATATATACGACGCAACTGACTACTGTGGCTTCAGTTTTAGATAATGTCTCATAGCTGTTTTAGCTAACTATTTGCCCTTCGCGTGTAAAGTGTGCGGCTACATTTTACGCGCAGACCAACCAGAACGTCTGTCAGAATAATTCCTTACCTTGGACTATTTCTGGAATTTGATCGCTATCATGGGAACATACATTGACGTATTACTTGTCACTGCCAACGTTGGATCATTATTTGATAATGTGAGTATTAACATTTATTAGTGATTAAAATACACATATTTGTCAAATATACACATTATGAATTAGTTAATAAGTTAAGTTAATAAATCGACCCAGGAAATATTTGAAATAAATACATTTTTGTTTATCAGCTATATGATATTCATTGCATGCACTCAAAGTGGACCTGCCTTGGAATTCCTATTACGACATTAATTTGACACAGGAAAATTAATTGGGTTTCAACGTTTACAACATTTATCTAATTGTTCAGTAAATCCAAGGACAGAAAGGAACGTGTTTTGCAAGGTAGCTACCTATCTGCCTTAGATTGTGTAACTATCTCGTGTAGCTAGCCAGAAGCTGTCTATGCTCAAATATGTTCACGAGTACAGTAGATAAAATAAGCTATATAATAAAGGTTCCACAAGCACAGGGTTCACATCGTAAGGTACGACAGTTTTCTCAAATTGCCACCGTTGCAAAGCCGTATTTTACTATGAATTTATCTGTAACTTATTTGGTGTCGCCCTTTCCGCTGAAAGATAACGACGAGCTAACTGATGAAGAGCTTGGTGATACGTTGTTAACTTATGAAAACCAGTTGCTTTTTCAGATAAATATATATTTTAGCAAAAGGCCTGTCCCACACTTGAGCCCTCAGCCTAAAGTTGTCTTTCTCCCCCTTCATCATGAGCATTCGAGGCTCGGTGCGGGAGGAGAGCTCGCATCAGATCCGCCGACAGAATAACCCGCCTATCACGACTGAGCTGCGGGACTGTGTATCTATTCAAATAAAACAGGAAATGGAGGGCAAGCAATGGCAATTTAAAAGCCACTACCGCGAAGCAGAGAAGTTCAAATACCCACGCGGGGTCGGTCATTGCAATGTGTTCAGGTGTTCGTGAAATTTTTATAAACGTGCTTGTTTTAACATGCCCCCTTCCTAGACTCTCAAACTGTCAATATACATACATTGGAATACTACACGGAAGGAAGTTGCATTAAATGACAGACCTTTGGTATAACGTTCATAAAGCATATCTCTAACTTTTCATAGCCATGATCTGTATACATTTGTCATGAAACCCCCACTTTACTAATATCTAAGCGTAGCCCAAAGCATGCGTAATGTTACCATTGCAGTCCCAAACGGCACACTGTTGCGTCCAAGACCAAAAGTAAGTCGACGAGAACTATACCGGGGCTTTCACACAAGATTTTAATGTCACTGTATGGTCTTGAAAATCCATATCTACGCTTAAAAGCGTAGTTTTAAAACTGGACTCATTATCTGTTTGTTAGGTTATGGCGAGACTTGAAGAAACCCTCAAAGGCCATGTTGCCACCCCGTTGTGACCATTCTGAACCTTTAGGTGGTAAAAGACTGTAAGGATGTATGCAGTTCACATCATGATACAGCTTTCATAGAGTGTCGTTTTAAATGCGCATATTTACATAGTTGTTCACACAAGTGCAAGAACAGAGATCTTAATCATGTCAGGTTGGGCAGGAAAAGACAAGTCATATATATGCCATGCTTATATGTTCTTAAATAATGGCCAGATTATAGAAAGAAAGAAATATACCCAGTTGAGATCCTTAAATAATTTCAGAAGAAAATGTTTTAAATGAAAGAAACCAAGACTAATATCCACTATTGATAATTATTCATTGTTTTATTACGTTATTCATCAATTACAGACACAGGAAAGAAATGAAGAGGATATCATTGTGCTTAGACCTGAACTGTAAAATTTACACAGTTCACTGGTATATTGTAGTTTCTGATATGCCACTGAAATGGCCCCAAGAAGGCTGAAAGCAAGAGCATTGTTACACCCGTTCCTCTTTACTGCTGCCTTAAATTAGTCATTGTGATATTATTTCAGGCCATTTAGTCATTGTCATGTAAGTCTGCCTTTCCTGACAGCTGTTGCACAATTATGAAATATTCACTGGGGTTTAGTTAATTCATTTGCTCTGTTGTATGTGACACACCCAGATGAGAAAGAAAGTCTTCTCATAAAGATAGCATGTTTTTCAGCACCATAATGTTATTTGGTCCTGTAGCACCAGGTGCTCAGAGAAGTAACACATGATGGCTACAACATAGCAAACATCTAAAATAATATTACGGCCCTTAACTGAAGACAGATTTAATCTGATGAGACTGAATTGTTTTTGATTCACATATTTTTGTCCTGAAAAAGTTTTTTTCCCCCCTCTGTTGCAAGGAGGCATGGCAAAACTACTGTTCTTTTTCTACTCCCCTCCATTTTGTTTGTTTAAAACAAGGATGTTAATGTTTTGGAATGAAAATGTTATTTAGTTACATTAAGAAGTGATGCTGTGATGCAATGTCCTTCCTTTCAGCAACCCTCTTGCCTTGTTTGTGTTGCTAAGGAGTTTGGGTAATAGCTGGATGATGGATATGTTTTTGGTGGGTGCTTTGTTACGAAATTAAATCCCTTTGCAGTGTCTGAAGAACTGAGGTGGTGTGCAAGATTTCTTTTAGCATTTTAGAGTATGGTTGCCACAGCTTTGTGTAGTACTACAACAATGTAATAATGTAATTTAACATTTGTGTTAACATACAGGCTTATTTGGGCTACAGAAATCATAGCATTGCCAGGCTCTGCCAAATTTAAAAAAAAAACATTGTATTATATTTTATTTAGCCAAAAAGCAAGTTTGAAACAACAGTGCTGCAATACCATATTTGGGTTACCAATTTGGGGGCGGCAGTGTAACATAGTGGTTAAGGAGCAGGAAAGGTTGCTGGTTCGATTCCCCACTGTGGCACTGCTGCTGTACACTTGGGCAAGGTATTTAACCCACAATTGCCTTACTAAAAATATAAAAATGTAAGCTATATAATTCGCTCTGGATAAGAGCATCTGCTAAATGCCAACAATGTAATGTAATGTAATGTAACATAATGGATGATCCATAATCACAGTTGTTTCAGAAAAAAAAAATCTGTGATTGGATTGGTGAGTGTAACATTAAAAGCATTCTCAGCTTCTAGAGTTAAAAGCCTCGCTTAAGCACATAAATAATCAGGGTGGTGTTACAGCAGAATGGTAGCTATGTTCGTGTTTGGGTAAATCTATGAGAAAGTAAAGTTCAGGGAAGTGGTGTGTATTTATGTATGTATGTTTCAGCTTTCAAGCATTTATAAATGAGCTTTGGTGTCCTGCCATGGCCAACTAAACAATTTCCTGGGGTTCTCTTTCAGATACTTATCAACTTTATTCTGTTATTCTTAACATTAGTTGCATGTTTTTGTTAGACATAGGCCTTGATCTGTAAGATGTTTTGGCAGGCCCTTAGTTGTTTTTCCTTCGTAAGGAAACTGTACACCTATGCTCAGGTCTCATATCTCTTGGATGAGTTGGAGTTGTGGTAGATGTGTAGACATAATTCTACTCCCAGAATGTGTAAAAACTGGTTGGACTAATTCATATTTTGTGGGCAGGAGTAATCATTACATTCTCTGAACAATATATGTAATATTTGGTTCCATGTTAAGTGGTCAAATTTCATTGATTTTTTAAATTATGCAAATGAGATTTTAGGGAGCCTATGATTAGTCTTTGAAATTGAAGACTGCAGTGTTTCTTAATTAGGGATTACATAACAGTCTCAGTTTGGGTATCCTTATGTAGCATGTTGGAATATTTGTTTATGAAAGGGTCATTGACATGTCTAAATTGCACACAGAGACAAAATAAGAATGAAAAGAAAGGGTTAATGGTCCTATCTCTGTACCTGTGAGATGTGGCATTAAAGTGTTATAAATTATTCACTGATATTGCTGCAATCTGATAATCCTCATGCATGCCTTTCAATACCAGTGTCCTCCATTATCTTAAATGTAAAAATTGTCTTGGAATTAAGGCACTCTTTAAAATGCATTATGTTGACATGTTTTCAAAATATAAATAAATGTTATTAACAAAGTCACTTCAATATATCACTGTTTTTCAAAACTGTTTCACAATAAAAATGCTCTGAGAAAATCCAGTATTATCCTAAAAAGGTGTCTGTCCATTGTGAGTAGATGCAGGGCCTTTGAATGTACTAGACTTCCTGTGAAGTGTTTACCTGCAGCAGTTTGTTTTAAGCTTTGATTTAAAAAAGCTTCAGAAATAAGCAAGTTAAGCTCCTTACCGCCATGCACCGACTGAGCACGGCCCTTTTTTTAGTAGCTCACTGCGATGCATAGCCATTTTAAACAGTGACACTGTATACGCCATCTAAGGTAATACGCCACAGTGGTTGATGAATTACTCACAGATTAGGGGAACGGCTTACGACAAAAGACTTTTATACAAACACAGCAGTGCCTTGGGTTTTAGTCTTTTGCTGGCCCTGGCCTCTAAGCCAGGGCTATATTTTCATTGTGAGAGAGGGGAAGAGACAAGCTTATGGAAATTTGGCTCGGTACCACGCTTTCCGGTTTCCATATCAAGTGCTGTTAGAAACATGTCAGATCCCTTTGTGGATGTAGGATGCCTGTAAACAGATGAATATCTGCCCCAGGAGGCCCCAGCACTTCTT
Organism: Megalops cyprinoides; assembly: GCF_013368585.1. Lineage (NCBI taxonomy): Eukaryota > Metazoa > Chordata > Actinopteri > Elopiformes > Megalopidae > Megalops > Megalops cyprinoides. The sequence continues at coordinate 10,919,142 of NC_050586.1, forward strand.
TTTATAGGGTCTCGGTTCGAATAAACAGACTCTTCCAAACATGGGGGAAAAATGCCTTGTTTTCTTGGAAACCAGCGTAGAATGAGTGCTTCACGAGGGCTTTGTTTGATGGCTGAAGCTGATGGTTTGATCCCGCTGTGTGCTGGTGGCACCAGTGAGTATGCTGAAATCCACTTTGTTTAAGTCCCCACCCATTCTTTTATTAGGGGTGTGTACATGCTGTTTTCAAGTTATTTTCCCGTGGTTCGCACGGCAGTGGCGGCCTCCTGTGCTTTTGTTCCACCTGAGCCTGCATTCAGGAAGCATTCACAAAAAACATATCAGCGGTGTCCCTAAATAATCCTGCCTCTCTGCTGGAATCATTTCTTTATAAGAATGTCTGCAGCTAATGCAGTTGTCACTTTTAAGTGAAACTGCCCTCTCTTGTCTGGCTCCAAATAATTATTTAAAAACTTAACAGGTTTCTTTGACAGGCAACAATTTACCTTGTAAGTGGAGAGTGTTATATTTAATTAAATATAGATTGTCCTAATGTAGCCACAGTGCCAGAACTTTGACATCTATAAAATACGAAAACACTGAAAATTAAGCGTGACATTCCTTTTGGTTTCCCTTTTGACTGTTCACACATACACACACACACACACACACACACAAAAGATGGGGAATCAAATAACCAGTGTACCCAGCAGGGTACTCGAGACCAAAGTAAAGAAGCACAGGCAGACATAAATGATTTCATGCTGTATTTGGTCCAGTATGCACTGAACGTTGAATGCTGTCTCACTTCTCTTGCTGATCTTAGAGAGTGCCATCAAAGTTTGTACTGATAAAGTACACGGCTTGTAGTTCTACATCACTGATAAGGGAAAAAAGGAGATGGACGTGACAAGGAAACTATCTGACTTCTTGGTATTGCGTGGAACTAAATAACTTGAAGTATTCCTCACGTGTCTTGAATTTTTGTCCTTTTACAGTAATAATAAACAACCACACAACCAGCTGAGGGTAGCTCTTTTAAGCTTCATTGCTTGCTTCATAAACTTGTATTGTCCACCTGATCTTATTGCTATATCTCCCCTCTGAATAGTCTACTATTAATAATGTTATTAGAACTACTATACTTCCAACAGCAGCAAGAAAGAGAAGCATTGAGAAATCTCTTGCAGAGGGCGTGTCTCCCTTACCTGTTTGCTGGCTCATTAACTTTAACAGGTATTGCCTTTTTACTGTAAGTTTGAAACTGTACAAGTAGCAGCTTGTATAAAGTGGAAACCATGCTATTTGTAAGTTGTAGAATCAATTATCAGTGACAGTGTACGTATTAGGCAGGTTAAATGACTCTGGCAGCCATCACTGTACACTGCAGTGGAGGTGTTCAGTTCAGGGAGAACATGTTTTTCAACACTGTTGAGTCACCACTTTGGAAGAAGCCGCTGTTCTGTGGAAGAGTCGATGAAAGCCACTGCACAATACCATACTGATAACGCAGAACGTGGTGGAGTTCTACTTCAGGAATGCATAAAAACTGGTTGGACTAATTCATATTATGCGTGCAGGATTAATCATTACATTCTCTGAAAAATATGTGATATTGTTTGGTTCCATGGTAAGCGGTCAAATTTCATTGTTTTTTTTTTAACTTTGCAGATTGATTTGATTGATTGGATGAAGCTGTTGTTCTGTGGAAGAGTCGTTGAAAGCCACTTCACAATACCATATTGATAAAGTTTAATGCTTTGCTTGGCATAGGCATGTGATTGTCATCGTGCAGTAAGTGGTGGAATTCCTTGCGTCCTTGAACGCTTGGGTGACCAGGTGATCTGCGTAAATGCTAGGCTGAAGGGTTTCATTTCCGCCTCACTTTAGTCTCATCAGCTGTCTCATCCTTAAAACTAGGAGTTCAGAGGGGCAAATTCTTTTTTAAGAAAGGTGGTAAGGAGCAGGGCTTGTTAGCAGAAAGTTGCAGGCTTGATTCCCCGTTCAGGCATTGCAGCTGTACCCTTGAAGTATTTAACCCAGAACAGAACATACCCAGCTGTAAAAATGGGTAACATGTAAAGTTGTAAACTATGTAAGTCGATCTGGATAAGAGCATCTGCTGAATGACAATAATGTAAGCTTACAATATATATGTAATGCTCACAGTAATGCTGCTTATAATATTGTAAGCAGATGCGGTGTGCCTGTCCGTAGGCTCTTGGCTTCATTCAGTGGCTGCTGCCATACCTGTCTAGTCTTGTCACATCTGATAGTGGGCACTCCCTTACATAAGCCATGTAATGCCTCCCGGAATAAAGGAATTCTGGAGCTGCCTGGGTAGAAGTGTTCGTGCAGGTCCATGCTGACACGCCATTGGTCACGTGGGGGAAGAGCGCTCAGTGCACGTGCATGCAGCTCCAGCCGTGTCCACCTGCCTGCACACCCCTGCCATGCAAATGCGCCATGCAAATGCACAAAGTCACCCTGCCCCCCCCCTCCCCGGAAAGAGCATGGGCTCATGTTCTCTCACAGGGAAGTGCAGAGCGAGCCGGCCCCTGAGAACTTCTGTACCTGGAACACCAGGAAACCAGCTCAGTTCTAATCAGCCGGCTTTAACGCGCCTGTTCGCCTCCAGCATTTTTAGGCGGCTGTGGCTGTTTGGCGTCATTCTTTGCTTTTCCTTTTGCTGGTGTCCTGCGGTTCTGGTCTGCAGTGCCACACCACTTAAAAGGACATTGCCGCTGTAGAAATCTGTCACTTTGCCTGGTATAGCTTTAAGCAGGTGAGGAGTGTAGTACAGTACAGTATTTGATTATTCGGTGCATCTGAATATGATATGTGTGCTACTGATAGGAGGTTTTCAAGAGAACTGGTCATTTAGAATGACAGCACGTGAAAGTCGTCAGCCATTTAAAGAAAATAAAATATCACTGTTATCATTAGGTTTAGATCATGCATTGTTGTAAAGGGGTATGGATTTTACTGCAATGCATATTGGACACTGTAGGGCATGCCTGAATGGGAAGACTGAATAATATCTTCGTACACTGGGTAAGGATGTGGCAGTTTGGAGATTCATTGCGTTGCCTGGAAACATTGCCTGCTTTAGCGTAAGAATCCTGTCCATTTTCACAATGTGCTGCCCTTTCAAGCTGTTCATATTGGGTGGCAAATGTTTGCAGTGAACAGAGAACTGACAAGAAGTCTGAAATGGTTTTACAAAATCACTCCTAATTGGGTGTAACTCCAGATAAAGCCTGTATTCTGCTCTGTCCAGGTTGGATAACCTGACCTGTTCAGCAATGCACAGATCCCCTCGAAAATGAGTTTTCACCTGCCAAATGCATAAGTGAATGCTGTTTCCAGTTTAAAGTCACTGAAGATTAGAAACAGCATGAGAAATTTAGGGTTGATGCTCAGGTCCTTGAGTAAATCTTGGATTTCGAGAGCTATGTTTGGTGTGCCAAGTAGAAACGCCTCTTGGGTGCAATCCTTAATCTATTCTTGTAGCAGGCTTTGTCTCAGTCATGGGATAGGCTATCAGCCCTGATGCATATATAGCTGTGATCACTTCCAGTAGTTGTCATTGACAGCATAGACCGAGGTCACTCAGTATTGGCCCTTTATCTCAAGGTGTGGCCTGTTGTAACTTTTAAGAGCCAAAAGCTTTTGTACCCTGGAGCAAAACGAAGGATGAGGCTGCTCTTGAACCCAGTGTTTTCCTTCAGCACTCTGAAAGACAGGTCAGACAAACTCTTGCTTCCCTTGAGGTGGGGGGTGGGGGGGGGGTGTCACCTGAAGGAAACATAGTTTCAGCTTATTGAGATCACATGATAACCCACCATTGTCACCAGCTAAAACACAAAGCATGCATTTTTTCTTTTCCTCCTTATTATTTTAAGTTCATGTCATCAGGTAATCTCATTTGGAGCAATCAGTTTTTTTTCTGGGGGGGGGGGGGGGGCATCATATTAAAGTGTCCCTGGAGACACAATCTTTGTTTATTTATTGTTTTGCCCATGCAGCAATGAGGGGTTCCCTAGAGAGGAAGATGAGAATGATGAGAACGAACAGGAATGATGACAGTCGGGTTCTGAGATGGCTTTTTCTGCCTCCCTCTGAGTCCTTGGTGGAAACTGTGGAGGCGCAGTGTCATTTCAGTTGAACTGCTCGTTCATGTCAGTATTTCATCATGCAGAGCTGCCGGCCCTCTGACATTGTTTATAAAGCTCTCGGGCACAGTCTTTATCTGCCTCTTGGCTGCAATCTATTTTCTGAGCTTCCTTCCTCCCGGCTGGCACTTGTGCTGCAGTAGATTAGTGGCCTTTGGTCAGTGGTATTGGAAAGTAGACACACCCAGTACTTAAGCAAATATTCCCCGTGTGCAGGCTTGTTCCCACCCCTCACTTTCGTTCCAAAGTCTTATTCATCAGATCTGTAATGATCTCGATCTCCCCTCCCTCGGATTGTGTGACAGCTCTGTTAGTTGGTTGGTTCATCAATATCAATTGACTTGTTTGGCATGTTTGATCAGCTGACAACAGGAACCTCTTTTGCGTAATGCCATCACGTGAAGCATGCAAGCAACAATTTCATAATATGGAGTAAGACAGCACTTTCATAATGATGCAGCTTGGGGTACTTTTATAAAATGAAACTGTGCAGTATATTTCTAATATCCTACACTGGGGAATATTTATTATGTGTTGTGTCCTCTATCATGTGACTCATATATACTGCATTAGTGTTTGTTATTGTTCCTTATATTGTCAGCTGAGTTGTCCATGACAAAGATTTAATGGCTAGCCTCACACAGCCCTAATGGAAAATTCTGCCTGTTATCGGGAACCGCACATCGATTTGACATTTGAATAATTCTGAATTTAACTTTGCAACTAACAATTTCATGATGTGTAATAGAATATTTGAAAAGTAAAAAAAAAAAAACAGTTTATGAGTACTCTATGTTGAACATACTTTGTTCTTTTCTCCTCAGGTGGGTGAGATTGAGACTGACTGGCTACGAGAATTCTTCACGGTGAGCTTGGTTGCCATGGTCACGAATCTTCACTCACCTCTGTGTTGACGCTGAAGAACAGGACTGCAGCTTTTTGTTAGAGCCCAAAATGACACGCTCTGTAGATAGTTATTGTACAGTGAGACTTTCCTGCACTTTCACAGAAATGTAAAGGAAGGGTCCCATACCCGCAGAAAGTCGTGCTGAGAGTTCTAAACTTTCCCCAATAGAGGGCAGCACTCTCTCTTTGGCCAACGGGGGATTGTAACAACCTAAGAAGCTGCCTTTTTATTCTAGATCAATGTTTATATATATCTGTAGCTCTGCAGTGAGCTTATATAATTTAGCTTTTCAGCCTGACACTAAATGTGGGCAATAAAAATGTGGTTCCCATTGCTCAGACAATAAACTGCTTGTGGAAAGTAACAGAAAAGCAATGGAAAAGTCATGGAAAAAGGGTGAAATATCCGTCTTTACTTGAAAAGTCATGGACATTTGCCCAAATCTTAAAAGACTTCATTGTTTTTTTTTTCTTGCACAGCAAGTGGAATATATCCATCAGTCTTGTTAACTCATTGTCTTGTTATCCTTTTATGTTATTCATTATCAGGTCTAAAAATTTCAGTCTGCTGGAATTGCTAAGATGTCGGAGAGCTTGCTGGCACGTATATTCGAGCCACTGCCAAAAGTAAATGGTGACTGGTCATCTCTGCCAAGAGCATTAACGAGTGCTTGTCCTCGCAGATGCAAATTATTTTGAAAGTAATGTGTTTGAAAGTAATTTCCAGAAGCAATTCCATCTTTCATGTTGACTAATTTCATGGGAGTATGACAAAAACGAAAAAGGAAAGAAAGTCCTTGGAAACCTTCAATATGTCAAACTCCACTAAAAAGTTGTGGAAAATAGGAGTGACCTTTTAAAATGACATGCTGTATTTATGCAGAACTTGTCAGTTATTTCCTGTATGTATAAATACGGACATACATACATACATACATACATTCATACATGCAAATGTTTTTTGTAGCCAGAAAGCCTAATTGTACTGATTTGTCGTTATTATAATGATTTTTTATGACTGCAGTTTTTGACTGCAGACTTTTTCTTAGTACTTACTATCCGGAGAGGAGAGTCTGTCATATCTTTGAAAATCCCAGGTCTGTGAAAGAAAGCAGGACCTTCCGTAGTGTGCTGTTTGACATGGGACTGTGGTGGTTGATGAAGTGTGGTTGCATTTATGTGTCCTCACAGACGGTTCACACCTACAAGCCTCGCTTCGTGGCTCTGCACTTCCAGGAAGTGGGAGGGAAGGACTACATGGTCAACATGGGCCATGCGGAGAACTTCTTCCGGTGAGACATGACCTTGTCATAGCATTAATTAGCCACAGACCATGCTACAGCGAAATAGAGACACTCCCTTCCTAGAAACCCGGTTTATTGCCGTTTCTCAGAAACAATGGGCAAAACGTAAGTGAGTCATGGTGATTAGAATCAAGCTTAAATGTGGCAAAATGCACCAGAGAGGAAAAAGGGAGACTTCCCACGTACACATACACACCCGCATGCTGTCGCTGATGATAGACAGGGCTATGGAAACACACATAAACCTGCTCCTGATAATGGGGGTCAGCAAGGCAAAAGCAACAAAAGCATGCAAAAAAAAAGAAAAAACATAACATGTCGCTACACAAGGCTCCAAAAGGTGTGTGGAAGAACTGACCACACAAGTGAGAAATGGATGACCTTACTTGATTGTTATTATTTGATATTGTTAGCATTAGAATACATTATTGGCATTTAACAGATGCTCTTATCCAGAGTGACTTACGTTGGTTACAGTTCTTATATATGTCATTTAGACAGCTGGATATTAACTTAGGCAATTGTGGGTTAAGTACCTTGCCCAAGGGTACAACGGCAGTGCCCCAGTGGGAAATCGAAATGCAACCTTACGAGCCCTGCTCTTTACCACTATGCTACACTGCCACCGCATCACTGTACAAGTGATAAAGCAGTAGGGTCGGAGAGGGATCATCACCTTAACGCAAGTTCCTCTTATCTCCCCAGGAACATCGAGTCCAGTGAGGAGATGCGGGAGTTTGACAGGGTCTGCATCTACGTGGACAACCACTTCAAAGCAGTGGACAGCTTCACGGTGAGTAGGTGGGTGGGTGCGGGGAAGATTGTGATGGTCGGCACTGTGCAGTGGGATCCACCTCAGTGATTTAGATTTAGTGGAGAGAGCACATGTTATGTGAGAGCTGACATACAGTGCCAAGCCTGTGTGGGTGTGCAGCATAAACTTGTCAGGACATAGAGTAAGCAAGCTTGTCTAGTGGTTTTTTTTAATGAATTTACAGATACGTTTTTATGTATTGGACACCTTGCAAGGTAAAGCATAATATTCCATAAAATTACCATAACCACTGCTCTAAAGCATTATCAGTTTGGCTAAGACAGAGAGGTAGAGTAGAGCATTTCTGCAGGCACAAACAATGGTGGTATCAGGTATGGCGGGTCTCAGCCCGGATAGGATCTTAGCAGATGATGAGGAAGGGATGAAGTGATCGAGTTTGTCATTTAGAACTGCTGTAACTGCTCAGAGACACGTTGTTCCTGCTGAAGGTGTGGGTGCAAACACTCGTCTGGGGTTTGGGGATGTTTGTGGGAGGGCGAACGTGAAGGAGTCCTGGAACGAGGCGATGCGTCGGATTGGCGAGGGTGTAGCCACGAGACAACAGGCTCGAGCTGGCAGGAATGAGAGCTAGTGTTTACTTTTAATTTTTCATTTTATTCTATAATGAACTGAACGGTAGCGGTGTTTTTCCTGTGTGGAAGACTTTATTGGTCTGCCTGCGATGTGTGTTTCACCACAAGGTGGAGTCATGCTCCACATCAGTAATCAACATGCAGTTGCGGTTTCATAGAGATGGTCTACAGACATTGAAGTCCCTGGGTTTCATGTATCTAGTGTTATTGTGTTGTTGGTTTAAATTTGATGCTAATATGAAAATGGCAAAATAATATGTATTTTTTTTTTCATCTGAGCAGCACTTTGTGTTGCTACTTGCACATTGCATGTTGCACAGAGCGCTGTAAGTACATTTTGATGAGGGTGTTGGCAGATAAATGATAATAATATTCAAAACAGACGAAAATATTATTACGATACCTTTGAAATTAAAGGTTTGGACAGAAGGAATTAAGCTTGAACTACACCATCATATAATGTTTCCATGTGTTCTCCATATATATATACATCTTTTCCAAATGTCAGGCCAAAGTAAGTCAGTCAGTGTTAGACTCAAATTGCCTCATAAAATAAGTGGTCTAATTCCCTCCCTAAAAGTATTCTTGACATATTGCATGTTTTTTTATGCAAAATTAAACTGATTGGCAAATTAAGTCTCTGCTCAGTCTGTTCAGAATGATTAAGTGTATGGAAACCTATTGTAGATGGCATATTTTCATAGAAAAAACCTTCCATATAAGATTAAAATAATATTTGGAAACCTAGCATTTGTGGCCCTGGAGGTCTGGTACTAACGCATGATATCCTGATAAAGGAAGGATCTTGTGATCTTGTGTCTTGTTACACATCACATGAGCTGTACTCTTCACATGTTTTATCATCCAGTTACTGAGGCTTTCTCAGTTCCATTATTGTAAAATGTTTCCCGTACCAGTTCTCAGTCCTGGTGACCCATGAGTCAAAAAGAAAGCTCATACCAGCCCTAAATAGACATTTGCCGTAGTACACATAAATAGCGTATGAGATTGTTGTGACAGATGCACATTACATCATATTATTGTCATTTAGCAGATGCTGTTATTCAGAGCGACTTACATAGGTTATAGTTTTTACATGCAATCCAGTTATACAGCTAGATATTTACCAAGGATCTGTACCAACGGCAGTGCCCCAGCGGGGAATCAAACCAGCAGCCTGCCAGTTACAAGCCGTGCTCCTTAACCTTGCACTACACTCTCACCCCATATGTCACAGTGTGCCCACGCTTAACAGCCCCCTGCATGCCTCACCCCCATCAGGCATGCAGAGGGAGCGGAGAGAAGCGCTGGCATGGCACACTCACTCAGCGCGTTCTGCTGCTGGAGTTGTCAGCCATTGGCCTGACCACGTGACGTGGCCTTTGGAGCCATAAGAGCCCAAGTGTGATGATCCCTCAGCGACAGCACAGAGGGAGAGGGGGCGGAAGCCTGCGGCCCTGTGATGTCATGTGACCACATCCATGGTCCAAACCTGTTTGCGTCAGAGCTGAACTGAACGTTTCCTGGAAATTCAGTTGCTCTCTCGTTTTATCATTTTCAGTCTTACTGTTAGGTGGTCTTTGAACCTCTCTCACACGCCCACAGACAGAGACACACCCTCACTACTCATACCAGCTGCAGATTTCCAGTCTTCAGACAGTTGATGGTCTGAGTCTGCTTTTAAGTGGACCTTTTGCTTGTGATGTAAGTAAGCTGTGTCGTCTCTGCTTCGTATGTTCTTGTCTTCTTATATAAAGTCAGCATCGCACCACAGCACTTGGTTGTCACCTGGCGACCTGGCAACATACCTTTCCTTAGTTTTGTTTGCACAGCCACAAACACACGTGTCGGCCTGGCAACATTTTCTGCATCACTGCAACAGTTGGTCTTAAGCATTAGACATGCTCCAGCTGTTTTACACCTTTTTTTTATTCTTTTTTTTATTGAATAGACACCTACTCCCAACCACAGGCACTCTCTACCACCCCGCCGCTGCAGAGATTTACACTGAGCTTCCTCTAAATGCGTTGCAGGTTACAGTCGGCGCCAGCCTGCAGATCACAGATCTCTTTATTATATGTAATGGAGAGTGTATAACTCAGTGGCGCAGATAGGGGAGCTGTGTTTAAAAGCCTGTTGATACAGCCGCTCTAACCCCCACCCCGGCCTCATTCTCCCATCAATCCTCTCTCCCTCTGTCTGTGAAGCGCTGCGCTATGGTGATGGAGCTGTCAGAAGGATATCCAGATCATGGACGTCGTCTCAATCTTTGGCAGCATCACTCCCACCCGACCGAGAAGCTATCCCTCTCCTTCTCTCTCGCTTTCTCCTTTCTCTCTGTCTCTCCTGCTCTTATTCTGTCTTTCTCCCTCTCTCCCTCCATTGCTTTGCCTACACTGTCTTACTCCCTGTCTTTCTCTGTTTCTCCCTCTCCCTCTGTCTCTCTCAGGGCTCACATTTGAGAATGCACTGCTCATACTGCAGTTAAAAAAGCTGTGGCTGTTAAAGTCTCTGTGCTGGATGAGTATGTTGTTTGCAATTAATGAAGAAGTACTTTGCTAGATGTTTGTGCTGTCCTTGTGTGTCTGGCTATTGCGGGTTGGAGGGTCTTACACGGTCAGAGAAGACTACGAAGCTGAGTCCGGTCCGAGTTTGACCCGGCCCCTCATGTCCGCCTCTCACGGTAGTTCAAGATCGTCAGCCAAGACTGACAGGGCTTTAACCCTAGTCACGCCAGAGGTGAACCCCCACCATCTATCTGAGGGGGTGGGGGGGTGTCTCTGTGGGAATCCATGCATCTCTCCACTGACACCAGCACACGCAGGGAGGTGAGGGGCAGGTGCGTGTGGGGGGGGGCAAGTTAATAAATTTAGCTCTAGATTAAAACTATTGATTCTCCCCCATTCGTAAACAATAAATAGAGCGGGAGGGAGAGTGGTGGACAGCTGGGACAATGTCTCCCCGCGTGCGGGCGGTAGGGCCCTCTCCCCCGAGCAGCCCACAGGCCCCCCGGCCTCATTCTCATTTTGCCCGTGCTGCCCGCATTGATTTTCAATTTGTTTCCTCGAGGCTGCCGATCAGCGCAACGCTAGCTGGGGGCTGGCAGGGAAGGGGGGGGGGGGGGGGCGAGGCGCGGGCAGGGCGAGGGGGGAATCGCAGGCTGCCGGTACAAATGGTGTTTTGATAAAAAATCACTTGTAAGTCAATAAATTTTTATTAAACCACGCACGGGCCTGATTGATGAAGATAGGTGTGCGGGGGACTGTGTTGTGGAGAAGCTGTTGCCATGTGAGTGTGGGTGTGTGGGTGAGAGAGAGAGAGAAAAAGAGACAAGGCTTGGTTTTAACCGAACTGCAGAACTGTAGAGGCACAGTGGTATTGTGTATTCCAAAACAGATCCTGTGATAGATAGATAGATAGATAGATAGATAGATAGATAGATAGAAAAACTTTAATGTCCTCCAAGAGGCAATTTGTGGTACAGCACAAAACATATAGACACATTAAAAACATCAGATAAACAAGACAACAATCCAAATGTGGATGTGGGCTTGAATAGTTTTCAAAGCTGCACTTCACTGCTCTCTCTTCGAAGCTGTGTTCTCTGTTCTGTGTTCTTAGGCTGTCAGGCTGGCTCCATGACACAGAGAGAGACAGCCCCTGACAATCATGTGACTCAGGGGTGTAATGACTGTGTTACCATGCCAAGCCCTGCTTCTTACCCATTGTCTCTTAAGTGTCAGTGACCTCAGAGACAGAGGCAAAGTCCGGGTGCATGCTGGCACCTGCGTGAGAATGCTGTCAGGGCTTGTCAGGGCTGTGGGCTATGGCAGGCCAGCAGAGCCCAACCCAGCTGCGGTTGCCAGGAAGCACTGCTTTTCTGGGGCGGGCCCAGTGCTGGACAGCCCTCCCCCCCTTCACAACACCCCCCCCTGCAGCCCGGACAGGTCCGTCCCTAATCGCCACTCACCCTGGGCTGGTCAGGGGGACAGCTCTGTCACATTAAATGAGGATCGCTTTGCTCTGAAGATTAATCGGCTCTTCAGGGGGAGATTTTTCATGCCGGGAGGGGGGTCGGTGGAGGAGGGGGGGGCGGCGGCGTGGCGTCACGCCACAGACCCTCTGGACAGCGGCTGATTTTTCTTCCACCTCCAGCCGCCGCCACCGACAGCAGGCCTACTGCTTAATCCCTTTTAAATTGTTTTAATTTTCTGTTTTTATTGATCTCGCAGGGCTCGATTAATCAGATCAGTGAAGCAGGCAGTTAGTACATTAAAAATTGTCAGGCCATGTCAGGGATGATGGGAAGGTGAAGTCTGAGTGTGTGTGAAGGGGGGAGGTGAGAGAGAAAGAGAGATAGAGAGACAAGGGGGCAGAAGAGTGACGAGTAGGGCTGATTTGATTATAATATTTGCAACTACAATCCATATGGTCTAAAACGTGTAATTCTTGCCTAAAATCAACGTTTCAGACCTCCCTTTTACTCAGACTGCAGCTGGTTTAGATCTGTTGAAGTTAAGGATGGAATTCATCTGTGGCTCCGTGCACATGTGGCATCTTTACAATGTTTACCTTTGTACCTTTGCCAGTTACTCGTCACTTATCAAGAAATTTCTGATCTGCAAAGCATAATTGTACTGAATGAATTGAAGGAAATTAAGCTTTCTGAGAAGTTTGCGTGTCACAACTGTGTTGTTATGGGAACTGTGACACTGATCCAAGCCCCGGTTCCTCACACAGTGCTTTGTTATTCAGGTGTCTTTGATCCATTTCGAAATGCTGGGAGTAAATGAATCAAGTGTCAATAATTATTCAGAGCCATGATAATGTAGTCAATTTGTATTTGAAAAGCAGCATTGTAGAACTGTACCAATGTAGCATTGGTACAGTATAATGCAAATGTATTGATGAATATTTTGTATGTTTTTTTGTATGTTTTTTAGGCTCTTGGAAGCATGTACTTCATTCACAAGTCCCTGAAGAACATCTACCAGTATGATTTTAACAGTAAGAATGCAGTTTTTTATATGGCCTATGACTCTTCTTCACAGCAATTGAATTCATAAATATTTGTTTCAACCAAGTAACCAACCAAGTATTCAACCAACGGCAGCAAAAAATAATCTCACACATAAAGATGTAGCATCCTCCTGCTAAATTTCTGCAGAGGAGGGGAGATTATGGTGGGTACATGTCAGCAGTGCACACATATGCTTCTTCAGTTCACATTTCTCCAATGCTATTAAAACGGAGGCACACTAGAGCATAATAGCGAGTGCAAAATTTCTCTGTCATTTTTCTGATTCACCTGCAGACACGGAACAAAAAAGCACATGCTTTTCTGTTGGGTAGGAATCATTATTTTCAATTTCATAATCAATAATCACACTGGGTTTCTTAATGATTATTCATGGCTCAGATGATGTGTTCATGAAAACGTGTCATCTAACCACTAAGAAGTGTATTCGCGTTAGAGTTTGGGAGGAAAGAAAAAGAAAATGAATTAGCACTGAATTATAAATATATAAATAAATGAGCGTTCGTAGATGAAAAATGTGAAAGCATCACGAAAACAAATCAGGTAACACTTCACAAAGTTGTTGCACATCTGAAATTAGTATGAATCATTGCCAGCCATTTAAATCGCAGATCTGAGTGTTCCTGAGGTTTTATGGAAGTCATATTTCCTCTCAGACTGGGGAAGGGGGCGGTCCCCAATTGCCACCTTCCATCTGGAGCACTGGCAATATTTAATGACTTTTTGGAACACCTCATTTGCCAGCGTTCATCTCTTGGGGAGTCGCAACAGAACAAATTGGACTTTAAGCAAATGCTGCATTTTCGGGATGCACAGTCGGGTCACGTTTCTAGTGAAAAACCTCCAAAGGAACGGCCAATAGAAGGCTCATAAACTTCCCTGCACTGCCGTTATTTTCCTTGTTGTACAACCAGATTGGACCAGGCTGAACACAGGCTAATGGGCTGATTATAGATCCTCTTATCATGTATGCTGCTGAGATGAGGCTAACATTAGTCTATTGATTGGGGGCTTGCATGTTTTCTCACTCTTTTACCTTCCCCTTCCCCTCCCCTCCCCAGTCAAAGATTTTAAAGCTGTCTCGGGGCACAACAAATATGTCGGCTCTCTGGATGGGGTGGCCACGGTGGAGAAAGAAAAATTTCCAAAGAATTTCTGGCCTGACGTGAGTGTTTTTGGAGGGGGGGGGGGGACTGGGGGGTTGAGCTTAGCGACTGGCAGGGGGGTGGAGTCACAGGTGACGGGGGGAACTGGGCCATCCGCACCAACGGGAAAGTCATTGGTTCCCTCCCCAAGAATGTAGAAGGCTACACAATGTCCAAGAAGCAAAATCGGTATGCCACCTGACCTGTAAATCCACTCTTACTGATTAAAGCAGATGTCATACTTCTGGCTGTCATGAGTCATGACTAGAGCTGACTGGATTCTCCCAGTATTTATGTTCAGAGAGACAAAGACCGCATAATGTCTGGTATTCTGTTTTATTGGAAATCAAACCGCGGAGGTATTTTTAGCACACCTTAACAGTTGGTCAAATGCTTTATTTTGGATTGATTCCCAGAGACTGTGATAACTTACTGTTACTGATACTGTTTGTTTTGAATTGTGTTGCAGTTCAAGTGGTCCAGGAAAGGCTACATGAGGACTCGGTGGATCATCCACAACCAGTAAGTGCTGATGGTTCACAGTATTGGTCACAGTCATTACATTATTGTCATTTAGCAGATGCTCCTATCCAGAGTGACTTACATAGGTTGCAGTTTATATATGTTATCGATTTATACAGCTGGATATATACTTAAGCAATTCTGGGTTAAGTGTCTTACCCAAGGGTACAGCGGCAGTACCCCGGTGGGGAATTAAACTGGCAACCTTTCAGTTATGAGTCCTGCTCCTTACCGCCATGCTACACTGCTGCTTCACAATCACCACAGTACAGCCCTCTGACACCCAAGCAGTTAGTACTGGCAACCACTGCATGCTGGTGGCTAAAATCCGCAGGAAGATTCCCACCCGCTAAGAGCTCTCACTTTCCTCCGCACAATAGTAACTGTTTGCTCTCCTGTGTCACTTCCTCTGGTCTTAAAACGAAAACAGCCCTTTCGCAGGGTGCCACAGGGTCATTCAGTTAGTCAACACAGCCTGGCTGTTGGAAGCACATTAATTGTTGCCCAGTGGCAGGTATAGAATAGGAATGAGTGCCAGGTCTGGGTGATAAATGTGTGTGTTTTTGCGCTTGTATTACCTGAGCTGCAGTCTCCGGTATCAGTAAGCTCCTCATACCACTGCTGAGACGACTGGGGGCGTCTGAGAAATACACCTGAACACACACACACACACACACACACATACGCATTGCTGTTAGACTCTTTCCAAAAATTCTGTATAGTCCTGCAAGGCAGGTATTCAGATTTTATCATCTGGCAAATATTCCTTCCTGGATGTCTTTCCTTCCACCTGATGGCCAAACCTGAATACTGAGGGCCTACCCAATGAAGATGGCCTTTTGCTAAACCGAAGGTTGCATAATTAATACAAAAGCAGTAAGGGCCCAAAATAATAATCCTTATCAAACGATCACGACTCCATTAAGCTTATTGGGTATCTACAGTATCTGTAGAAGCTTTTGCAAACCACAAAAAGCAGACCTAGGAGATGCATGTTGTCGCAGCAGCTGTCTTGGCCAGGTGTCAGTCCTGCGTGTTTTCTGCAGGGGCCTGGATCTCGTCAATGTCCACCTCTTCCACGATGCCTCCAACCTCATCGCCTGCAACTCCAGTCCCTCTGTCTACTCTGCCAACCGCAAGAAGGCCCTGCGTTACGTCATCAACAGGTTTAGTCCTCACGCGTTGCTCTTGGACGCAGTCATGTCTGGTCTGTCCATCCTGCCTAGCAAACCTGTGATATACTCCAGCATGTATCTCTCAGATGCTGTGGCTTTCAGTGGCATTCTTTTATATGTTGTTAGAGGCTTACGCTTATGAGAGGAAACCTAAGGCAGCGAGACCACCCTGCCTGGACATACAGAAATTAAAATCACTTTGATGGCTATTGCAATTCAAGAAATTGTATTCACTTTCAATACTCCAGTGAAAGCAGTCAGGTTTCAGTTTACCATGATAGGCTGCACAACGAGTTGATTTAAAGTAGGCAAGACTTTTTAAGTGCAAATTCCATTATGACCAACTGATTTTCAGTATTTCGAGTAAGTACTTATTCTGTTTAGTTGTCTGAGAGAACAGCATGAGATCAGACGTGAGTATTGAAAACGAGGAGGCCTAAACATTCCTGAGAGATTTCATCATACATCACAGTTAAATATATCAGTCGAATGATCAAACATGAAAGTTACAGAGCTGGTTTGATAGCTGTCTGTAAAAGAGTGTGAGCAATGTGTCTCAGGCTTGTTTTCATTCCTGCTTTGTATTACATAGGCCATGGGACTTTCACCTGACAGTCCAGTATTTTTCTCTGTTGTTTTTTTTTCTCAGGGTATCAGACAGCAGCTACACCCCTCTGCCATTTTTCCTGTTTGGAGATTTCAACTTCCGCCTGGACACCCTCAGTCTGGTTCAGGTACTGTGCAACTCTTTCATTCAATGCTACATTTACATTCAAATGTACTCATCTGGCAGACACTCTTACCCAGAGCAAGTTACAAGAAATGCATTCAGAAGGGTTAGAAAATGAGTCACACAGACGCTAAATAATTGGTTCCATCCTGGACATGTAGTGCCTTTACGGGAAGCATTGCCACAGTGGGAGTAAATGTTGCCATAGGGCGCACTACCTTAAATATTACAGTCATTTTTGCCACAGGTTTGTATTACTGCAACAGGTTTACCACTGAGTTTATGTGGCTACAAAAGATTGAATGCATACGATTTGCATACATAACTTTGTACAGAGTGACTGTCCAGTTTGTGACCAAGCACACAGATGAGGGCATAGTTCTCTTATGTGTGAATTACCTCATGACCATATTAAGGATAGAAGGCAAGGATTATTTTCTGGTGATGTACACATACCTGTTAGTGTGTGTGTGTGTGTGTGTGTGTGTGTCTGCATTCATATGTCCTTGCATGTGTGTGTGTGTGTGTGTGTGTGTGTGCGTGTGTCTGCATTCATATGTCCTTGCATGTGTGTGTTTGAAAGAGACAACGAGACATCACTTGACAGTACGTGTCCTTGCCGTTGTCAGAACCTGTCCCGGTCAGCAGATGTCCAGACAGTGAAGAAGGACAGCAGTAACGAGGTGGAGAAGATCATCTGTGAGGAGAAGGACAATGACCACAAGGTGACCGTCCTGCTTCTGGTCCACTGTAACACGCAAACCCTGTGGCCCGGATGCTTGGGTTCTGACACCCATCTCCCACTCTTCCTCCTTTAGGTCCTTCTACACATTGAGACCAAGCTCTTTGCCTACTTGCACCAGGCGGTCTTCAGAGAGGACAACGGCAGGGCGGTAAGAATGGGCCATTGTTTACCAGCACATCACCCTGCCCAGTCCATGGTCATCTATTCCAGAGTTGTTACTAGAATTAACCATTATTTATGGTTATAGTATGCTGATATTAACCATAACTATAATTAACAATTACCTTATTGCTTCATGCAGGTCGCGACAGTTTGGTCATGTTTTCCATATGCTTTTTAACAGTGCATGCGTCTTCTGTTTGAGAAAGTTGTGAGATGAGAAATAGGGAGCAATTTTGGAAATTTAGGTGGTTGGTCACTGTTTTATTGGCAGCACCCAAATTATCCATCCATTTCAATCAAAACCTTGCCTGTTGAATGCCACTGACATTTATTTCCACTCTCACAGCTCTTGAAATATGACAAAGAGATCACAGCTTTCCAGGATGTCATCACTGAGGAGGACATCCTGTTTCCCCCCAGGTGAGTTCCTGTCATGGTCATGAATTTTCTATACACTGACCAGATAGTCATGAATATGCAATACTATCTCGTGTAGTATAGCAGCGCAGACAGTACTGATGTCTCTTGTTACTAGCTGGAACTTCACGAGGAACACGAGAGCTGAATATCTGGTCTTAATATAGAATATCTGTGCAGTGTCTCTGTGTGCCCCGTTCTCCCATGTCTAACGGCCCACTGTCTCTCAGTTACCCCTACAGTGAGGACTACTCCAAACCCACGCAGTACATGAACACGCGCTGTCCCTCCTGGTGTGACCGCATCCTCATGTCCCACTCCGCGCGTGACATCATCCACAGGGTGAGTTAGTGCCCCCGTGGCTCACCAGGACACAGTGAGAGTTTTCAGACATGATGCTGTCTGTTACTCTTTTACCCAGGATTTATTGAGACTGCTGTTCTGGTTTCATTTGTACACAACACAATAACAGCTTGACTTTACTGCCAGAGCCAGCCCCCGCCACAAATTTCTTTTTTGAATTGTTTTGGTGTGACTTTCTGGTGCCGTTGAAGCACAGTGGGAGGGCTCAAAATGAAATTTTCAAAGCAGAAAAAGGGTTGGCGTCAAAGCTATGAACGCTTTATGTTAACACAGGTCATTTAAAAACAATGACTTCGGGCACAACTGAAGTTTTCAAGGCCAAGTGTTGACATGCAGTACCTTTAGTTTTGTCTGACTGAGCATTCCGGTCATCCTGGACCTTGGCAGTTTTGTGAGATTTTACACCCTCTCACTTTCACTGCTGAACGCTTGAGATCACAGAAAGGCTGGCCCTTGTATACAGAACTGTGGCAGTTGACTGATTGCAGTAACGGGAGTATTTGTGTGCGCAGGGAGAGGAGGGGGAGAGTAACGTGGTGTACAACACGCTGGGCCCCAGTGTCTGCATGGGAGACCACAAGGTAATGACAGAGGTGTCACCCTTGCCCCTCCACTCTCACATCTAAAAAGAGATTCTTACCAGAGGAGCTGAAGCTGTGTTGTCATTCTGCTCTCTCTCTCTCTCTCTCTCTCTGCAGCCTGTCTTCTTGTTCTTCCCACTGAAGACAAACGGCCACTGAGGCAGAGGCTGGAGCCCTGCGGAATGGGGAGAGGTTGTGGGTACGTGCTGGGCACAGGGGCTGTCGCCTGCACACGCACCAAGACAACACTGTCACAGCCCTCCTGTCATTACTCACAAGGAACCTGTCTGCAGAGAGCACACATACAAGCAGTTGTATTTCCTTGCCTTTTCTTGTAGTGCTAATGGAACGTTAGTAAAGAGCCCCTTCACTGTGTGTGTGTGTGTGTGTGTGTGTGTGTGTGTTGGGATGTGAGTGCGTGCATATGCGCATGTGTATGTGTACTTGTGCCTATACATGTGTGCATGTGTGTATATGCAAGTGTATCTTCTTATGTATGCGCCAGTGTGCCTGTGTGTATATCCTTGGGCACGTGCGAGTGTGTGAGTGCCTCTCTCTCGGAGAGTGATTGCAGCCCCCAGCCTCTGTGTCCCGACCACTGCCCTCACTGCGTGTCCCAGGAGAGCCGCAGCGCGGCGCGGCGCGGCGCGGGGGGATATTAACCAAGATGAAGTGCAGCTGGGGCGCGCCGGCTCCTTTGTGCATAATGTAGTAGGGCCATCAGCACTTTTCCTGATCTATGTCTATTGAATCCCCCACCTCTGTCACTGCTCCTGGCTGGGGCTAGGCCAAGTGCAATGTCATTGGAACGCACCCGGCCCGGTGTTCATTAATTACGGGCGCCTGCGCGGGCCAGGCAGGAATTTATTGTGCCCCGTCGTGTATTGGCATTTTTACTGCAGAGATTTTGTTTTGCCGCTGTTTTTATGGTCTTTCCATGAGATGCTCTCCCCTTTCGTCCAGATCCATCTTCTCCAGAATCTAACAGTGCCGAAAACCTGCCTGCCATACGCAGAAGGCCCCCCAGCCCTGACAATTAGCCTTTAATTTAAAGGAGCCAATGCACCGAGGTCTCTAAAACCACAGGTGTTCCAGCAGAGAGCAGTCCTAATGAAGTTGTAACAATTAAATGTGTTAAGCCAAGATTATTGCATCCAAATGCCGGCTGTGCGGTTCAGCTTGGCTAATAGCGATGCATGTTGCTGAGGTCCTAAAACAGCATCCTCTCCAAACAATAAGCAAAACAACAATTCCAGTAATTGTGTATTTACATGTCTTTCCTCTCTTTCCTGCCAGGTGAGCCAGCATCTGTGAAATGAGGGGTCGGAAATCACACATTCCAGCCCCGCCCACAGGAAGTCATCTGACCGGCCTAGATTCTTTGCCCCTCCCCCTTTAAGTACCCGGCAGTGTGGGACAGTGATACACTGTTAAAGGGACCCCTCTCTCTGACCACTGCATGACCTGTACAAAGCCCCAGCAATGACTCCCTGTTTTACTCTGTGGAACCAGTCCTTGTCCTCATGCACGTGCATGGCTAAACTTGGGGTGCTGTCACAGACTGTCTGCCATCAGCATTACACATTCGCTGTGTAGCATTAGTGTTAACATTGCCAAACTCTTCCAAGGCCCTGTGGTCTGAAACATGATCCCTCCCAGTGTGACTGTGTCCATTCCCACAATGCAACAGAAGCCAAATTCCCCCACCACATGATGGAAATTTCCAGACTTCCATTCTTTACTGCTGAAGCACGTGGCTGGGGGGGTCATGTTAACCGAGTGCGTGAATCACCGGCAGATGTAGTGGGGGCTTCCAGTGCACTCGGCCACCCAATCCCTGGAAGTCGAGGGAGGAAGGAGGGAGGAAGAAGCGCGTGATTCCTGTCTGAGATCATCCTGTTCTCCCACCTCGTGAGATGGCTGCCTTCCCACAGACTAGCGCTGCAGCGCTAGTGGTGGGTGTCTCTCTGTGTCCACAGTGCGTTCCTCACTACTGCCCTCCCTCAGACTCCAGTCAGCCTGCTCCAGAGCACCCAGCTCCCTAAGAGTTCAAGACAGGGAAAGACAGACAGACAGACAGACATACACCAACAGCTCTCTGTGTCTCCGAGTAAGAGCCCTGACTGCAGTCAGTCAACAGTTCTCTCACAGTTCTTGTGTACGGTCATGTTTTTAACCCCGCAAGCATCCATCAGAAATGACCACGTGGATCTAAGCGACAGACATGGCTATTATTCATGTTTCCCATCATTTTTTCCTTATTTTTATTTTGTTTCCTCTCTAGTGTCAGCAGATACTTGCGAAAGAAAGAAACACGATAAACAATAGCTGCTAACATGATTTGTCAGCATTGCAAATTACCTGCCTGTCCCTTTATGCAAAACAAGAAACTTAATTAAGAAAGGACGTGAACTCCTTTTATTCTGGGGGTGGATGGCATGTGTTTTTTCACTTTTAAGTACTGTCCTGGTTTACCCTCACACATGTACTTAACTCTAAGTAAATGTTTTACTCAGCCATGTCTGGGAGCGCCATGCTGCCTGCCCCAGCTGTCACGGCGACGGTCACACCGCCGTTTAAATCAATACAGAATTTGCAAGATCACTGGGGACAGATTTAGAAGCCTTCAGAAGGGTCTGAAATATGGAAATCCCACACATTGGAGTGCGGCTTTGCCTTCCCCTAGACTTTTAATTAGACGCTTACTAGCTGCAGGCTTTGGAATTTTAACAGCCGCAGATGTAAGCCACAGCATGCAATGGAAGGGACAGTTTGGACTTTGGGCTGGACTGTTCAAGTATATGTTGATTCTTTGAGACATTGAGGTGCTGTGTGTGCTGTTTTTGGAGCGCAGATTTTATACTACAGCCCCCTTTGCCAGTTCTCAACATTACTACACAGTGATGTGTCTCTTAGGATGTATGTTCAGCTGTGAAGGCCATTTAACTATACTCATTAAGTGCTTTATTCACTGGTGAATGGCTTGATTTTTTCCTATTCAGCCAATATTTTTCTTTTTAAATTGACACATCAGCACAATGGCAGTGTTGCAGAAATTCTGTTGCTTTGTCCTCTCACTTGGTTTGAAGCTATTTCCTTCAAAATCATTTTTATTTTTGGGGATGGGAGGTGAAAGGTGTAAATAGTATTCATCTGTAGCGAAGGCAGTCCCGTTTTCCTGCTTAAACCAAAATGTAGCTCATATTGTTATATTATGTTCACTGGTTCCATCCCCTCAACCTGTATAGTGTTTTCTCATGGTGTCATCTGCTTGGTTGTTGCTTTGGATGCTCTCAGATGTTTGAGGCTATCGTATGAGGAGTGGATGTTGAAATATTTCTTTGCCAAAACCAGCAACCTTTGTTTACCATGTCACTTAATGTATCGGATGGTATTGGGACATGATGAGGTAAAAGTACCTCATGCACACATGCACACATACAAAGACACACAATCGTAGACATACCTGTACACGGACAGACACAAACACAGAATTTGATTGAATTACACTCTTGAATTGTATCAGTGGTTTGTGTTTGAGTGTACAAACTCATTGGCATCAAGATTTGAGATTATTCATTTGTATTTAACGGTCAAATTGTATCCAATCAAAGCTGTAATTAATTGTGAAACTATTATGGCTACTTTTACTTTTCTTGTTGTTGCATAGTTATTGTAAACGCTTGTAGTAATGAACTCTTGAGCATTCATTCTCACCCTAGTCCTTCTCATGGTAGCCTTACTCCACTCTCCTACGTATTGTAAAATCAGAAAGCCTTCCTTGGTATTTATTTGATCAGCCTTTGCCAAATGACAATCAGTCAGGCCTGGATGTATTGTAGACTGACAAGGAGGTTGTGAGTTCGGTGCAGGTAAATACATAGGTTATCTATGATTGAACATGCAAATTGGATCCTCAAGAGTTTCATTAACTTTATTGACAATCGATAATCCAGATTATCAGAGTGGATGTAAGAAGGCTCATTTGTCAATAATTTACTTGTAGCAATCCTTCCATGATAAGGGCAGCAAAATGTAAAGCCTGTATTTGGCTTTCTGTTGACCACAGGGAATGTGTTTGCTCTGAAGTTCATTATGAGGCCAGCAATATCATTAAATTGAAAGCACTGATGCTGTTAATGTCCTTTTATGGTCTTAAAAACACTACATTCATATTTTATCTTATCTATGGAAGTGTGTACATAAATATACAACATTTTAAAACGTCTTCTTGCCCCAGATAATTTTCCAGTATGCTGTAAGTACTTGAACTGTGCAGCTTGTAAAAAAAAAAGAATCCGTTTCGTGATTATTCTTCTTGAATGGGCTGTCTCAGCCTCTAAGCTTCTTTCCTTTTACAATTCTTGAGAGCTGAAAATGTGGTATCTGTCTTGTCAGGTTACCTTTAGGGTAAGAGCGGTGAGAGACTCTCTTGAACCTTTAATCAGTGTCTTTTTTATTCACAGGACCTAATCGCAAACTGTCTAAGTGCTTTCAGACGCACAGGACTTCAAATGTTTTCAAAAGAACAAAGCCCTACTTTGAGCTATATGCTGAGACTGAAAGTGTTCAGGAAGTTCACCTAGTTTCTCAGTCTCCACATAACCAAGGCCTGTTGAATTCCCAAAGACAATTTCCTGTAGGTATAAATCTATTTAATGAAAGCCACTGCTTTGGAAGCTCCATAGACTTCTCATACAAAAACTCATCAGTGTTTAATTGTCCACTGTAAAGACACACCCACTGAGGCACGAAGCCTGGTATCCAGCCAGTATATACACGGGGCCGGGGCCTCAGGCATGTTCCCTTATACAGTGACATTTTGCACAGCAAAGTCAGGCTGCCTGCCAATGGCGTTAACTGAAATAGATGGGATATTAAATCTGCTTCCTCAAGGTGATATGGGACATTTTGTTTTGTTTTTTTTTTTTTACACTTATTTATTTTTTTTTCTTGGAGATGGGCGAAGTTGTTCAGATCAATGCGGGTTGAGGGCCAGAGAAGGAAAAAAAAAAAAACGGCCGAAATGATGTGTTGCTCAGAATCTGCTCCTCACCATAGTTAGATGTGAGAAGACAAATTGTCACGTGATTGGGCCACTGCTAATTCACCTACAGCACACGGTGCGAGCAAAGCCATCCATAGGCCGATACGGCAGCATTCTCACTGTAACCAGCTGTTAGTCATTGTGAAATCAAGCCCGCCAGTGCAAGAAAACATAATGGGCAGATAGGAGTACAGACAGTAACAAAGGAGGTCTTTAGGAGACTAGGCTCATTGTCATAGTGTTTTATAAAGAAAAGGCCACGGCATGTGCGTAGAGATATGTAACAGTGCCAAGAACTGAATGGTGTCTTATACATTTTCCTCTCCATTGTGGTGTTTAATTAACCATTCATACTTGATACATTTGTGACATATTGTAATTTCATATGTTCAGAGAAGATATATATTTCCCTGACTGTTTGTCCCAGGGATGATGGAAAATATACAGCATTTCTATCACCATCATACATATTTCATCTTGACCACTAAATCATTCAGCATTCAAAGGTGTCATGTGTCATCAGACCATCTTATTTTAACTTGCAGCAGCAGGAGTGAATGTTTTATCTTGTAAATGACATATCAATGTTTCTATTGTATTTTCTCACATAAACTGTATATTCAACATACACTCTGGCTGTGGGTATTTTCATTGAATGAAGCAATTAAGGTTGATTTTGAGAATTTGTCTTGTGTATTTTTCTGTGTGTTGATCAAACACTAGTCCTGGAGGGCAGCTGTTTTTAGAATTTCTTTCTGCCTCTTTCCGTTCCTTATGGTGATACATTAACATGTTTACTGTTTACTTCAGTACCCCTCCACCTGTAAAGGCATACTAGTTGAAATGCAGCGCTGATCAGGTTGGCAAAATACTACTAATACACAGTGGCCCTCAAACCTCTTTGCAGATGGGTCTCCAGAGGTTCATTATCAAGCTGTTGCCAAGGACACAAGCCTCTCAGCATTGGACTCCCCTTCAGACCTCTGGTCATCTCTACTGATTTCAGCTCATCAGTGAAGTGAGAAGTCAAGGAAGTCCTATGGAAATAAAACACAGTGAAATTGACTGTGTGGTCAACCAGGCAGACATCTGGCCTTTGTTTTGTCCACCACAGGCTCAGCTACAACATTCACTTAAACACTCAGATCATACTCACAGGGCTGATCTTTGACCCATTCACTTATTGGAAAGTGGAGGCCGTGTTCTACACCTCTTTGTCAGCAGTTTTTTTTTGGTACAACCATTGTCCATCTGTTATCAGTTGCATGATAGTTCATTTGCATTGGTAGCGTGGGTCAAAGTTGTTTTTTATCAGATTACAAAGTGGTTGAAGCCAGCAAAAAGAATTTCACATAAAAACAACTACACTCCACCAGTAATCCATAGTCTTTTATTATACAATTTCTCAGTTCATTTACACAGCTTTTAGATGGCTGAAGCTATGGGTTCAGGAATTGTTTTGTCTAAAAATGCATGCATTTTTGAAAAACAAGAACCACAACGCCACACTAGCCAGCCGAATGGACAATACCGGTTGAGAAACCGCAGTTTCAGGCACCCAGTCCGCTTTACAATAAATTATTGGAATTCAGTTTGAAGTCATATTTACATTCATGGAAACCAGGTGTTGGTACCTGTGGATATTTTGTAGTGGAATAGCACTTTGAACATCACCACAATCACAGATTTACAGTGACAAATTACAGTAAATTTACACAAGCCTGTTGGCGACGCCCCTTTTTTAGTGTGCGTGATTAAACCCTTTTGAAATGTGCTTGTCCAGCGGGCCAGTCCAAAATGACCAGTTGATTCCAGAGAAGTGGGTTAAAATGTCAAGCCAGGCTTTATTTAGTGCCAATCTGACATGTGGAAACTGGTCTCTAGCATTTGATTGAGTCTTAACAAAGAAGAGAGGGGTGTGCTGCAGTGTGAATGGATTTATGCCCTGATAAGTGAATTGCATCCACTGTGCAAGTTTATGTTGACTCATCATGTGAGTGGACCAGTTGGCTAATACATGTGACAGTGACTTTGTGGCTAAGTGCTAACATGTCAACATGTTTGTGAATACCTGTGTTTCAGTGTGACAGTTGATGTTAGTTGATGTTAAACAGTACAGGGCAATGTGTGCCTTCAACAGGGTGTCATTCTGTACTGTGTGCGCGTGTGTGTGTGTGTGTGTGTGTGTGTGTCAGACGTGGTGTGGGCCGAGTCGGAGAACAGAAAAGGCCCGGCGATGCTTTCGCAGGAGCAGACGGATCTTCTCATCATCAGAGTCGGGGTCCAAGGGCTTGTTGTACTCCTCGTCCTCTACCTCATTCTCTGAGGCATCCCCTCCCTGCTCCCCGCGGGATGCCTGGGTGGAGGTGGGCTCAGATGCGCTCTTCTTCCGCCATTTGGTGCGCCGGTTCTGGAACCACACCTGTGGAGGAAGACCTGCTTAAGTCAAGTGGTTCGCTGCCTGTATTTCATCATTAATCAATTACATTTACATTTACATTATTTCATTTGCCAGACGCTTTTATTCAAAGTGACTTACAAGTGATCCAAAGCAACTTACAAGTGAATTTGATTTTACTACACGTCTAGTCAATTAAAGAGCCATCCAGGTCTGCACACTGAAGCTATTATTAATATTTACCACATAATCATCATTTAACATCTATATAGAGTACCAGTCAAAAGTTTGGACACACATACTCATAGAAGGATTTTTCTTTATTTTAATTATTTTCCACATTTGAAAACAATAGTAAAGACATCAAAGCTATGAAGTAACACATATGGAATTATGCAATGACCAAAAAGTGTTATAAACAAATCAAAACTATCTTATACTTTACATTCTGTGCAGTAGCCAAAAATAGTTTTTAAAATAAAAAAAATTGAAAAGGCATACATAGGCATCAACATCACTATTTATATTTGTCTAAGAAAAAATTTTCAAGCATTTAAGCGTAAGTCTTTAGATAAAAATGTCTTTGAATGCATGTTTCGTATTATCCTTATCAGATGTGTCCAAACTGGTACTGTAAAAACTGAAATTATTAAAAATACCTAAGATAGCTATTTCATATGAAGTCTGGAAAAGAACATATTTACACAAAAATGCTCTAGTGAATGCTTTCCCTTAGTTTTATTTTCTCATATATCCCACACACTATGGGTACCTGTCAGGTTAGGAAGGCAACTAAATGTACAGAGTGTTTAAAATTCAGCTCAATTTTGCATACATTATTTGTTTAAAGCCAAATTGATAGTCACAGTTTAGTTTTTTTCTGTATCGCAACACCTTACATTTTCCTGCATTAATTCCTTTGCTGTTGTAGGTAGCAGCACATTCACGATGAGTCCAAGAACCTGCTACATCTGCTATTTAAATTAGAGTACTGCTCAAAAACTTGTATTTCATATCCACTTGCATTTTTCACATACATCATATTTTCCACATACATTTCAAGAACATCATACTGGCAATAAGTGTATAATGTTATTACATGAAATGTGAATGAGTATGAAATTATTGAAGTCTCATCATGAGTGATTAAAGAAAAAAAATTGTAGTGTGTACGAAATAAGCTATATGCATCTATAAATAAATGTGGTGGTACTCTTTTTTCTGTACCAGAGTGTGTGCTACACATATATGCACATGCATTTGTGTTCTTTAGTTATGCACCTGATCATGCAGACGTATGTGTGTGAGTATGTCTGTTTGTGTGTGAGTGTCTGCCTTTGAGCGAGGAGGTTTACCTTGACCTGGGATTCTGTCATGCCCAGTGAGTACGCCAGCCTGGCTCTCTCCGGCCCGGCCAGGTACTTGGTCTGCTCAAACGTTTTCTCCAGGGCGAAGATCTGGTGCCCGCTGAAGGTGGGCCTGGTGTGCTTCTTCCTGCCCGCCACCTCAGCCAGGTGCCCGGTGCCTGGAGACAGAACACAGCATAAGTCCCCTTCACACCAGCCCTGTTCCCATTCGCTCCTGGTGAAAGATCCAGACAGTCTGTTTGGAATGGCTGTAAAATCCTCAGTTCACTTTATTAGGACAGAGGGCCCTGTAAGGCTTGTCTTCCTTTGCTACAAACTGCGTTGTTTGGTTTGCATATTTCTTTGAAACCTTCAACAGAGAATGTTGAGGTGCCACAGTCACATGTGGATGTGTGAAAGTTGCGGTCTGTGTGGGCAGCTACAAACCATCCTGTATGGTCTACCACTCATCAACGCTTTTCTTATGTGTGGAACCTTTCAGCACTGCAGAACAGAGTATCCTAGAAATACCATTAAACTGCAGTTTTTATAAAATTCTATACAGATATTGACTATCTTATAACATTTAGATGTAATTGATCTCTGAAATATGTTTGTAATAATCAATTCCTTCTATTTAAAAGGGCTTATAGAAAAGAACTGTGAGAAAAGATAAGAACAAGATTTGAGGAACATTAAAAGCATTGGCAAGCTCATAATATGACCATATGTTATGAACAGTACTCAGTTCCTTTAAGCTTGTTGCTTGAGATTTACAGATATAGCCCTTAATGTCGACTAGTCTAAAAACAGCTAACTGTAGGAAATAACAAAACCAAATGTCCAACAAAGAATAACTATGTATTTATCTCAGTAGTATTGGCAGTGGCGATCTTTCGGCACTGACCCACAACACGGCTAAGCATAATATGAAATTAAAAAACACATTAATAATTTCTGAACCCATTTTTTCAAAGTATAATACATTGGAATTTGTATTACGTACATTCATTGGTCATAATATTTTACTAATACATAATTACTATTATAAAATCCTTAAAATTTTTTGACTTGTATTATAGAGTAGATGTTTAAACAATTTCATATTTTACATGCAATAGAGCAATTTGTTAATATTCCATTCCACAGACTTCATTTTGTTTTGATTTGGTGTGATTATCATATCATGTTGATGATTTCTTATATTGCATTTGAATGCTTTAATATGATTTGAAACTTATTTTTCAAAAAGTGTTAGTTGTGAAAAAGAAACTGAACCAGAGTTATCCATAAAACGGATAATAATTCATGACGAAAAATAGATTTTTAACTATTCCCATACATTGGTTGCTGCAACAAAGAGTGACAAGGACTAGTAATAAAAAATCTCAAGAAAAAACGATATACATTTTTCGTTTAAAATGCTACCATATTTCACATTGGACTTTGTAAGCTTGTTTGAATGTGAAAAACAGAAATACGTGTAAATGCTACATTAATGTGTTCTGTATGCGTTTGTTTCAGTGATGCAAGATAAAGGAATGTCCTATGATCCGAAGTTGTAATAAATGTTTTTGTCTCAAAATTACCATCACTGCCATTTTTAAAACATTTTTCACACAAATCTATTTCTAGAGTAATTCTATGTAAAATAACCTTTAGAACAAGGTAGATGCTCTTGAATCATTTAGAATAAGTTTTAGGTGTCAGTCATTGGCCCATGGTAGGCATATGAAAGCACAAACTATTCTCTCTTGCGAGAATGAAATCTTTCTTACAAACTCACGCATCAGTGTTACAGCTCAATTGCCCAGCGACAGAATGACTGCAGACAGTGCTGAGGTGAGAGCGGGGTGGACTCACTGTTGCTGCACGGCTGCCTCCCTCCTCTCCACTCGTACCCCGCCTCTCCCCAGCAGCCCCCGCTGCGACCCTTCACGGGGCACTCCGAGCCAGGCTTGGAGAAGCCGCTCAGAGAGGGGTTGTAATCCCGATTGTAGTAAACACCTGGGGTGGCTACAGTCCCGAAGCCCCCCATGGGGGAGTAGCCGGAGAGGAGGGTGGTGCTGGGGGCGCCCACCATGGAGCGGCTGAGGATGTCGCTGATGCCGTGGGGCGTGCCCGCCTGCAGCTGGCTGTTGAGGCCGGGGTTGAGCTTGTAGAAGGAGTTCTGCACCGAGTACTGGCACATGGGCGCCTTGATGTCTGAGGGGAACTGGTTCAGGCCGTTGTTGAACAGGAAAGACCCCGGGATGTTGGGATCCATGGGGAGATCCTCAGACGCCAGCTGTCTCGACGAGCTCGCTCAATTTTTAACCCCACATGAAAAGCCTCCAGGGCTCTGTCCAATGGGACTTTTTTCTGGTGTAGTCCTCTCGCCCCCCTGAAGTTTGTTGAAGGGGGGTGCTGTTAATGGTGAAACACTCCGGTCTTTCGGAGGGGACCGAGCCAGTTCTGCAATATCAGCTTCAGTGGTTGTGTGGTTTCCCAGAAATCAGCAGGGAGACACCAACATAAAACCAGAGCTCTCTTTTCCTCTTTCACCTGTTTTGTGCCATTGTCCAGTAATTCCAAGGCAAACATCAGCTGTGTGACCACCGGAATCAGTGTTACAGTTGCTCCTTAAGACAAATGCCTTTTCCCAGCACTTTCCAGTGAGGTAATAAATAAGAAGTACCTTGAAAAGGACTGACACCTTCTTGATAAAGATGGGCCACATTAGAATGCCGGCTGGGATTGGCCGGAGATTCGGGCTCTGCCCTTACTTGATTGGATGCGTCGCAAGCAGCAGGCCTCTTATTGGATGGGGACAGATAAATAGGTTTTTGAAAGGTAGAGTGGGAATAAGTTGCTTTTTGATGGCCTGCTGTGGAGCTGCATTCAGAGACAATGCTGGGAAGACCTGTCCAGAGCTGCGTTTCGTTTGGTGAATCTGAATGTTGAATCTAAATATGGATCTTTCCGCCATCTTACAGACTTTCTGAATACCCAGGGCTTTGGTGAAATTGTTAAACTATGAAAAAAAGGCACGCATTGCACCCATGGCTTTTGACAGTTCTTTCAATGCAACTTATGTTTGTCTTTGTCCATAACATGATGCCATGATGATCACTTGTATGTCTGGACAAGAGTACTTATGCTCTTTCTATCAGTCTCCGTTGGTACATTTGCTATACCTACCTGCCTTGATGTTCTTTGCCCAGCCAATTTTTGTCTTTGTGTTACCATATTGATATAGTTACATTGAGATTTGGTTATTTCTTCCGTAGTCCTGTTGTTACCTTTCTGCAGTATAATTTGCAATAATTTTTCAGATGAATCTTCTGTGTGGTTCTCTGCGGCAGTTTCGTTGCATAGGGGCACCGCGCTAAATAAAAATTCACCGTTTCATTGATTGCTGAGCATGCAGCGTGAGAGGCTGAGTGATTCAAATCAGGGTAGTGTCAGGTGATCCTGTAGGCATTGTTCTCTGAGCTAAAACGCATTAGATTTTAATGATGGCACTGCTGCCACCTGACCCAAGGCCTGAGAGTGAGCAGCCCATTGAATGACACAGGAAAAGTTCAATCAAGGTAATGTCACAGCGTGAAAAATGACTCACACTGATAGATAATGACAACACACAAGTTTTGCCTTCTGTCCACAAGCTTTTGTCTACCGTATCTTGACATTACCAAGAACTCATTGTTAATACCTTTGTATGTGTATGTATGTAATCTGTTGACCTGTCTGAAATGAACAGTGAGCTGTGACACATACAGTTCTTATCTTTGTTCTGCTCTTGCTGCTGTTATTTTCTGTCAGGTTTATTCCAACAAGCCTATGAGTGTCAATGCAAATGCTGAAAACATCTGCTGAAAGAATACATAGAAAGATACTGAATTTTAACTTCTAAAACAAGACAAATAAATGCAAAATTACATTTTTTTTCTTCCATGATCACTCATTATATTAATAATATTGGAATTATATTCTCTTTATTTGAAAGTTATTTTTATGCATACGTATTCCAAAACGCTTAGCTGACTACACAATGTAAAAACACATATAAAACCTTGTACTCCTAAGAACTGTAAAGCTACCACCACCCAAAACTATTTGATAGTGACACCTAGTGGTAATTCAGTGCAATTAACGAATGGGCATTCCATGTTTCACGGGCTGTGCCAAATGGACTTCCGAGTGTGAGTAAAGTTGGTCCTGGTGCATGTCACAGCTTGTTGCTTTCGTTTCACCGCATTACAAGTGTTTTATGTTACAACATTCTGCACGTTTGGGTGCAGTTTCTGGTTTGTGCAAGACATGAATGAGTACTGTGTTGAGAAAGTGAGAATTAAGTTCCAATAAATGTATTGTGTGGTGCTGTCGACTCTGTGTGGAGCCGATTCTCAGGTCGTTTAAACACGGCAAAGGAACAGTGTTTTAACACAGCTGTTAAAAAAAAACAGCGTTATTGCTGACAAGCACATATGGCTCCAACAAAAACAGTTTACCTCATTAGCAGTGGAAACTACAAGACAATATTTTATTAGACAAGTAGTGACAAATGACAACAGTCAACACCAGGAACGAAAGGTGAGGATTTAGGAATGCACGCTGTAATATAAACACTGTTTCCCAGATATCACGTGCTGCCAAGAAAAGGAGAGGCAGCGATTGTCTCGTGACTTTTGAAAGAACGGAAGTCTTAAAGAGCCTCTGCTACCATCAAGGAAATTGCCGTTTTTACTTTAAAGAATTACATTTCACATTCAGTTTCAAAGCGGTAGCCAGTTGGAAGTACATTTGAATTCCATTTGCTAGTCCATACAAGTCAATTGTGGGTTATTTGCAAGTCAAAGAACTATGGAAAAACAACTGAAACAGGTAGACTAATTTGCAGTTATCTTGTGCGAGAACGCGGGATACGTTTCGTGAAAAAAAAAATATTCCACAATATTAACAGAATTTCACTGTTAGCTCTCTTTCTTGCTAAAATGTCGCCCTCCCCCCTAATTCTTTGCCACAGAAACATGAAAACCCCTACTATGCAACCGCTTGTAATTTTCCAGTGTGAAAAAGAATGACGTTATGCAGTAGGGCAATTCAAATTTGATGCGTACTACTTCACGTGTTCTTCCAGTAACATCAGGTCAACCCGCTTCACACAGCCTTAAAGGGGTCAGCGGATTTAGAGTGGTTCAGCTGCAGTTTGACATACAGCTAATGTCTGTTGGGCAGGCTGCACCTGAAAATAGACTATCCCGCATTTAGTTCTCATCTCACTTATCTTGTTACAAGAAAGAGTGTAATTTCAGTTTCAGAATGAGCACTTTTGCTTACCACCAGGTTGGACATCTCATGATACATGCCATCAAATGTTAGGAAAGGTTGTGTACATCTCATGTGCCTACTTTGTTTCGTTATCAATAATAATATTAATAAAATTACAAAATTAACAGCCAGGTTGGTACTTTAGTAAGTTTCTTAAACGCATATTGGAATGAATATTTTACACACTTCATTTCCTTATGTGTTGTCCTTTTCCCAAGATCACTTGTTGTACATAGGCTGCCACTTCTCCAAGTGAGATTATTTCTTAACAGGACCCAAGCCTTGGATACCTTGCCTACAGTATAACAAACGTCTTATGAAAGTGTCTGATGAATCAAGACCTTGAAGACTACCCCCATATTACCCCATTTCCAAAGAGAGTTGTCATAATTCAAATACTTTCATTGTGGTCTCAGATTAATTTAAATGTTTATGGTGCATATTGAAGTTAAATATATGTCTTACATAATTGAATGGAGTACTTCAGTCCATGCCTGTGTTTTTTTTCCATTGAAGACGCTGTCCTTTTGAAAGGAAAGAAAAGGATTAACTTCAAAGTTGTTATTTACATTTCAGCTAGCCCTTTCATATCAGTTTGAACAACAAATATTGGTATAGTGCCGAGTTCATGTGATAAGCCACTTTTACAAGAACAGTAGCTTGTGACGTCTCCCACACTCAGGAGTGGAGGGGACAGCATATCATATGTGTAATAGGTCTAGAGATGCCAGCTGAGGCAATCAAGGCACAAGACAGTAGCTTACACTTGTCATATTTTCTGAGAGAATTTTTATTTATTTATTTATTATTATTATTTTTTTAAAGAAGCTGGTCTGGCACAGGAAACAGCAGCGGGAACATTTTCACAACTCAGATCAGCAAATGCAGTATTTTGCTTTCTATCATTTCCATGTTTGCCTATGAATGTCCATAGATTGAGGCCTAATAGTAAATAGTGATATGCTTTCCCACATAAATAGAGTGTGTGGCATTACTTTCATTTTAATATTTTGAATAGATTGTTTGCATTCTTCACAAAAACAGAGGAATGATAGCAATGGCCAAACTGGAAATAGCAGCCCTTTGCCTCTGAACAACAATCTAAATTAGTTAACTTTATTGAGAACAGTGGCAAAGCAACATTTCAAAAAGTGAGGGCGCCACAGAGGGTGTTGCAGAAGCTGCCACTGTTTTAATTATCTTTACCTCTTTGAAGAATTCATTCTGAAACAGATAGACCAGGGCAAACAGCATTTTTGCTGGCATCATTCAAAGATATTATGACACACTCATAAAATGTGGCTAAGCTGTAGTCATTGCCTCTCCATGCAGTTATCTTACAGCTATTTAATTACAGTGGCTAAAGAGCCATGCTGAATGCAATATAATTGCTCTTTTCTTGGACGATGGCTCTTGCGACCTGTCATCATCATGTCTCATCAGTGTCATGGTATGGAACTTCTGGAACCTGAGTACAGACTGCAACATTTTTAGTTTGACCCAGATTATTTCTCAGAGGCAAATGGCTGCTGTTTCCAGTTTGGCCATTGTTATCCTTCCTCTGTGTTTTGTGAAGAATGCCAGCAATCTGCAATTCAGAATATTAAAATGAAAGTAATGCCACTGCTTCTGCTGTCAGCATTTGGGAGTGAGTGCATGCATAAAAAAATAAGACACAGCAGACAGCTTTTTAGCATTGGGTTTCTCTATAGCTTCAGTCATTTTGAACAGCGAAAGATCAATGTAAATTTAAAATGAAAATATGCAGATATGTTTTTTTTTCTGCACAAGCATCTGTAAACAATAAGCCATTACAGTTTGAATGACACATACTGGTTTAAAATGCTGTTAAAGGTGTTTTTACTGTAGGTAGAACCACAGAAAGATGTAACAAATGACGGCATGCAGTAGTAGTTAGGGTAAATAGAATCAGTGAGCCAAAAGCTGTGTTGGGATATGTATTTAGGTCACATTCACATTACAGCTTTGGATCAGAATGAGCATTGCACATGTCATTCGCGGAGTACTGTGATTGCTTGAATTTGTTTGAGAGACAAACTGAAACTCAGACTAATGAGCTAAGACCTCCTGAAGAACTTCAACAGATTAGCACAGTGCAATTTGTTTTGAAAATGCCCTGTGTGAACTTCAAAACAATTTTGTTTCACTCTGACGAGGAAGCAAACCACAGTTTGTATTTGTGTAGCGCTCTATTATAAAGCATGCAGAAATATGAAGATTGCAATGTTTGCTAATTGACTGATTGTTACCTTGAACCCTGCAAAAGTATTGTTAACCGTGCCAGTGTTTAATTGTTATGTGAGATGACAGTACTATGAGCAGACCCTCAATGAGCAGCTGCAATATCCTTGTGTTTTTAAGATATTTTGTCTTGTTCTTCATGAGCTGTTCTTTCATGAACAAGTAGTGCAGGATGAGTGAGCATATTTGTCTGTAAACCAGTCATTAAAGCAGAATCAAGTAATGAGACATTTCCTTGTGCACCAATACATGTACATGTGTTAAGTGAGAACTGCATTCAAACGAATCAAACCAAACCAAACCATATGAAAAAAGTGGGAAAACCTTTTTCTAGTGGTAAAGGCCCTTAGATGCTACTTTTTATTGCTGGTGTTACTTTACACTATACTCTTTCATGTAAGCTAACTGCTTTTTAAAAGCAGAACAGTTGGAAGAGAGATGAAATCAACAGGTAAGAGCAGTGATGTGTCTGGCATTGCCAAAGCGTGGTGGAATGAAAACAGAGGTTAACTGATTTGAATGATTAACTGATGTTTAGGATTGTTGACTCTACTTGATGAAACAACCATGTCTTGATGGCACTGTCATAGAAAGAGCAAAGATTTCTTGTCCATTAAATGTGAGAGTGAGATGGATTGAATTAAAATGATCAAGTACATACTGTAAGGTGTTAATCTGCTCTCTGTTGTAAAAGAAGGGGTTAAGGGAAAGGCTCTGCCCATAAAACTAGAAACCATACTCCACCTTTGCATAGCTTGCCCTCCTAGATGGTCACGCCACTCCCACAGAAACACAATTACATTGTGAGTTGGACCAGAGCCACAGGCATGCAGGATATGGCCAAAGAGCTGGAGTTTGGGTACTTTTCCAGAGTGCAGCCCTGCCTCCTACTGAGCCCAACCCCTTTTTCCTTTTTTGGTGTACCCTGATGAGCAATGTTTTGTGTATGAACTCGAGGCACATGTGCAGTGCCTATAAAAACCAGCCAACACTCCCACTACTTCATTTTCTGAAACAACTTTCAATCACTTGAGACCCATCCATGCATCCTTTGACAAGACTTCCCAAGAACAGTGAGTTCAAGATGATGAAGAAGCTGGCTCGTGAAATAATGGGTAAATATTTTTTTGTGTTTTATCTAATTCTTGACAACCATGCAAAACATGCTGAAAGAGAATGCAATTAAAAAGACTCCTCAGGTTTGTGGCAATCAGCCCTGCATTTAGGATGGCTCTATGTTTTGACCTCAGTACATTAAGGTTACATAGGAAATCTATTGTACAATGCTGCATATAAATAAAGCATATAAATAAATCTTTTAGCTGTTTAGTATGATAGCCTTACTCTATGCTCTATGGAGGCAGAGAATATACAGTGAGACTTAGTCAGACTTTTCCTTTTATTGTTATCTGTTCACTGTTTTTATTACTGTTTGCTTCTTGTCAGAGCATGTAATTCAGGACAGTCTGAGTTTTGGCTAGCTAAGCTCTAAAATGACAGATTTAAGCATGCGTCTAGTTGTTAAATATTTCAGATGTTATCTGAAACTACATGAAGCTCAGTTTTCCTTTAACAGTTTTACTATTGCAAGATTCTGGGGTTTCTGACAGCTGTTTCATTACACAGATTAGGGTTGGGTTATGTTTACAGTGTGGATTTCAGGAAGTCATTTACAGCAGCCATTAAGCATACCTCAATGAAAGTGAGATAACCGAAAGTAAGACAAAACAGGCCTGAAAATGGCTCTGTCCTTAAAACAATAGAAGCTATTTGTAAGTCAATGTATAATAGCGTAGAGATTGAATGATGTGATTTAAGGGTGTCTTATTCTGAAAAAGTGGGGTTTAAGTTCCATAAGACTTAAATGTGCGTTGTATACAGTTGAAATCAAAATGGAAACAAGTGCATAAATATAGCTTTTTAATATAGTGCAGGGATGCATACACCATACAATACTATACATAATATTAATATTAATCTTCAATTAATATTCCCAACTTACAATGTAGGACATTGAAAAAGTCATAATGTGTAGTCAATTTACAATTTTAATAACACCTTTGGTACAGAAGACACCGTACTGGGAGTAAGTTACTGAGGACTTCATTGCCTGTCTGATCATTAGCAGAGAGATTTCCTCTGTCTAAAGAGTGAAAATAAAGTTAGAAAAGAAATGATCCTGCTCCAGACAATGTCATTGAATTTGGGTTCTGGTCTCACTGCTGGCAATAAACTGTAAAATAGGAGATAATGTGACATTCTACATCAAGAATACATATCTTCATGCCAATTTCTGAGGTTTTGTGGATAACACTAATAATTATTAGTATAGAATTATATACTAAAACATAGTTATGCAAAAACTAAAAGTTGATTTAATGCCAACAGTCTTAGGGGTGTTTGGGTGCCTTTGTGTTTCTCAGCAAAATTATTTTGGGAAAGAGAGTTGTCAGGCCTCAGCAGTGTAAACAGGCATATGTTTACATTTACAGCATGGCATTATTTATCCACCAACATTCACCCTCTGCTGATTTTATCTTTTCTCAAGAATCCAGTCTGAACTACTGTAGAGGTCATGTCACAGAGGTTTCAGTTTGAGGCAGACAGAGAAGAGAAGTGAACACATACTGATTGTATCTGTCGGTTTTGATTAATGGATATGGTTTGTGACTGAGTTTGATTAGATCACTTGAAGCAATTACAAAAGGGCGGTCATCACCCCTGTTCATGTCCACACTGTGGAAAATCAGCAAAGACAGAAAGAGAGAACACCCTGAGACAACAATGGAGTATGAGCCAGTATGAACCTGGGCTATGGGCCTGACAGAGGCGGTCTGATACACTCTTCCCCTAGATTTTTTCTCTTTTATCTAATGATGGGCAATGCTTCAGTTGCCCCCAAGATGGGCTGGCACATTCTCCACGGCTGCAAATCGAAACTCCAGCTCTATTGGCCACCCAGGCTCAGACAATCAGACCAATCAGATACAGCTTTGCTGATTTGTTTTCATGAGTGTGCTATGTAAATATGGGACACATGGTAAGGCGGAATGCTCTAAACAAGATATAATCTGTGTCCTTCACTCAGTAAAGCCTTGTGTTAGTGTTGTTGTTGTGGTTTTGGTTTCTGTCATCTGCATGGCTCCAGTCAACAGGTTTTCTTCATCTCCATATGGAGGTAGCAATTAAAAAGATACAGAGGCATTATCTCCGTTTGCAGATCCAGTGCGCTAACTTTGATCCCCCATCTCTTTCCTCTTCAGGGACGGCCTCAAAACACACCTGTGGATGTCGCTGCCTTGGGCCCCTGACTTTCCACACAGAGGCTGTTGGTGACAAGGTCACCCTGACCCACGGGGCCAGGTGTGCGACAAGGGCCTTGCAGACGTTTCGGAACGGACTGGTGTTCAGCAACCGCAGAGTGCGGATCGGAGAGAGGGTCCGTCTGCGAGTGGACCGCTGTGCCCAGCACTGGCACGGGGCCCTCCGTCTTGGATTTACCACCGTCCAGCCCACCTGTAGCCCCTTGCCCGACCTGGCCATCCCCACGCTCACCGACACCCCTGGGTACTGGGCAGCCCCTGTGCCCGAAGTCTACTCCCTGCCCGGCACTGAGTTGCAGTTCTGGGTCACTTCAAGAGGTGTGGTGATGTTTAAAGGGCCTGAAGGCCAGGAGTACATTTTGCTGGAGGGAGTGGACGTCAGCAAGCATCTGTGGGCTTTAATCGATGTGTATGGGCAGACCTGCACTGTGGTCCTTCTGGGTAAGTGCTGAATTTGGCTGGGGGGAATTCTGGGAAGCACTGGGAAATGAATTTGAAAGTTAGAATTGGTTAATGAATTGCATAAGAATGATACAGAAACCAGTACTGCATTTGATTCAGCTAACAGCTTGTCTTGTTTCCCTCTGTGTCTCAGGCTCAAAGAAGAAGGGTCTGTTTGGGGTACGAAAATCCTGCCCTTGCCCAGCACTGCCCCCTGTCTCCCCGGAGAACAGCTGTCTGTGCATCTCAAAGGGGAGGCCCCGTCCTTCCCAGGGAGAAAGGGGACCATCATCTACTAGATCGTTAGAGGACGTCCAGGACCCCTGTCATTCCAACACTGACCCCCACAGGACTGAGGGTGAGTATCACATACCGCATCCCAAGAAATCGCATTATTAGTCCTGCACTGTCTGCGGGAGTGCCGGTTTGATTCCCTGCTGGGGCACTGCTGTTGTGCCATTGGGCAAGGTACTTAACCCACAGTTGCCTCAGTAAATATCCAGCTATATAAATGGTTACCATGTAACCTATGTAAGTCACTCTGGTTAAGAGCATAAATGACAATAAAGTAATGTAATTAGTCCCATCACTCCCTATTAGTCCCACTTACATTGTTGGTTTTGCCACACCGTGAAAGAAATCCACAAGGCAGGATGGCAAAGTTGGGACTTAAGGAAGTCTATAGAAATGACACACGATTGCTAATCCTCTCCCGCTGTGTGTGCAGCACCATGACTCTTCCTCACTGGGAAGCTGATCCTGCTTCTGCCGGCGTGTCAGCTGTGTCTGTGTCACACTCACTAAGCGCACAGGGCAGACCAGACTGTGGATCGTGTATGTAACTGCATGTCCCCATGTCTCTGTCCGCAGAGCCCCTGGAGGACTGTGTCGTCTGCATGTCCCAGGAGGCCTGTGTCCTCCTGTCCTGCGGGCATCGGTGCCTGTGTGGCTTCTGTGCCGGCAGAGTGAGGGGACAGTTTGGGAAGTGCCCGCTGTGTCGCCTACCCATCACTTAGCCCCAGTGTGACCTGCACGAGCTGCAGCACAGAGCACCAAGCCGAACACCACAAGCCCAAGAGGAAGTGGACAAGGAAGCACGCCAGCCACTCTGTTGGCTGTGACCTGCAGTGAACCTCCAGAAGTCACAGGAAGTTGCTGTGTCTCAGTGAAGTCCACCAATCCTGTTTATCAGTTATGAAACTGTTGCAGGGGTTGTGCTTTGAACTGAAAGTAATGATTTTACTGAAGCTATTGACCAACAGTGTTCACCAAAACATGTTGGTTAGGGAAAGCACAGTCAGGGATACTTGTACTTCACAATCAGTGAATAACAGAGCTGAATAAATGAGTGGAATTTGAAGTGCATTATATCTGTGGTCATCAGAGAAATTACTGGAAAGGATGTATACAGAGTTTCTTCATGCCTTGAAATACATGTAAATGTGAGTGTCACTTTACCTAAAATTTCTTGGTTTGACAAAAACAAATACGATAATGGCACCTAACAAAGCCATTTTTCTGCTGCTCAGTTAGACTGAGATGAGTGAGCATTGTAAAAAATGTACATTAATACATGTATATATTATGTTCAAAGTGCTGTTGTATGTATTGTAAAATAGTATTTAATAATTTTGTTAATGATTTTGTTAATGTCAATAAAACATTTGACACTACATTTCACATCTTATTCAATGTGTATGTGTCTGTGTGTCTGTGTGTGTGGTGGGTGTCACTCATGATTATACACCATTAAGGTGTAGCACCCCTCTGGGTGATGCAGGGTCACTATTTTTACACCAGAATTCTCACCATACATCAGCTGAGGTGGAAAGGGAGAGATTATGTAGCAAGTTTCACTGAAGGATTGCTAGATGGCCAGATCAAAAGACCCTGAATGGGAATGTAACTGGGACACCAGGGAACCCCCTTCTCTTTGTCATACGTGCTGTGAGATCTTTAAGAACCACACAGAGTCAGGACTTTACTTTAATGTCCCCATCAAAAGGCAGTGACTCCCACATTGTCCTCATCACTGCACTCAGGCACTGGTCTCCTGTTAGATTCAGAGGAAAGACTGCCCTCTATTGGCCCACAAACACCACTTCCAGCAGCAACCCGGCTGTCCTGGGAGGTCTCCCGATCAAGTTCTCTCATCCAAGTACTAAATGAAGTCATTGTCCTTATATCCCATACATGAAACTGGTCACATACAGGATACAGCAGAACGTTTACAATACTAAAGCATTGCAACTCAAGGTGTTGGTAATATGAAGCATATTGGCATTGATCCTGTTGAGCATAACAAACTAGCCTGATGCAAATAAATACAGGATGACATATAATACCCTGCTCTTGACCAACAATGGGATGCCTAGCACACAAAAGCATGATTTGCTGATACTGATCATGTAGTGCTCTTTTCAGATTATTATTCTCGGAAATGTCATTTAGCATAAAGCCCAAAGAGAGCGACAGGTAAAGTCAATAAATCCAGCAATATCAAGCAAAATCTCCAATCAAAGTATATTTAAATGCTTAATGGACTTAACAAAGTTGATCTTGGAAAACTAATCTAATCGGCTGTGACATTAATTACCAATTAAAGAGGGCGTCGGAATGGCTGAAACTGCCATTTGGACAAGGAGGCGTGTCTTCCGATGAGCTGACACTGTGCTTCCTCCTTAATGTAGTGAAGAATGCGTATTTTTTTAATGCAGCAAATATGCCTCTTTTAA
This sequence comes from Megalops cyprinoides, assembly GCF_013368585.1. NCBI lineage: Eukaryota > Metazoa > Chordata > Actinopteri > Elopiformes > Megalopidae > Megalops > Megalops cyprinoides. Next base: position 10,960,656 of record NC_050586.1, read on the forward strand.
ATAGAGAAAATATAATTGTTCCTGTAGTGTTTCTTGCGGATTCATCTTTTCAACTTATTTACAAACTGTACACTCAGAGAACCGCAGTGAAAATATAATGAAACCTCAAATTAATCAGTCTATAAACCTAGTTTCGCAGAACAGTTTAATGAAAACAAGTTCGTGGCAGTTTAATCGAGCACATCTCCTGTAAACTTATTAATTTAAATATCTGTATTCATGTCTTCAGAATATTAGCTGAATGCACTCTGTCTTCGTTCTTCAGTTTAGCAAACGACGTACGTATTAACGTACGCCATGCAATTCTGAATGCGAGCCACCCGGCGGTAGCTATTCGCAAAATGACATTCAAGCGTTTGTTTCTACTGTTTTCCACGTGAGGGCGGTATTTACACAAAGTATGTAATAGGATTTTTCTTCTCAAGTCAAATCCAGTCATTCGGTGAGACTGAAGCCAAGTTCATTTTAATGACCGTTTTGATGACTCTTAACAAGGAGTAATCAGTGCTTGAAATATCCAACCAAACTTTTTACATTATTGGCATTTAGCAGACGCTCTTGTCTACAGCAACTTACATGGGTTACAGTCTTGTTTTACGATGTTATCCCTTTACACAGCTGGATAGTCTACTGATGCAATTGTGGGTTACGTACCTTGCCCAAGGGTACAACAGCAGTGCCTCAGTCGAGCCGGCAACCTTTTGGTTACAAGTCCTGCTCCTTAACCACTATGCTACACTGCTGCCCGCTTTTACCTGGATTTTATATTCTCACAGAATGATCCATTGGGTCCTTCATATAGTATTGGCCTCTTTAATGTATTAAACCGGTAACTGCCTATTATCATTAAATATGTTATATATTCAAATCCCTACAAGACTGTAAATTGATAATTCTGTTGCCTGTAAAGGTCTAACACTCTCATTGGTAATTAATGTAAGTAAGCACATGAAGACCTTTGACAAATCTGTTTTTTTACGCTTCAAAAACGTCAGTCATTTTTTTTTTTTTTTTCCAAATGACAATGTTTGAAGTGAAGCCTGGGTATGCAGGACATGGCAAAATATCAATATTGTACTTTAAACTGTCATAACTCAAAATACATATAAGATTCTGTTTGTAAAAAAAAATATGGTAAAAAATTTCACATTTTACTTAAGCAAGGGAAAACCTTTACAGAAAATTTGAGAAGGCCGTAATGAACACCAGCTGAGCTGACCTGGAATGACTCTGAATTTTCCGCAGTCTTTCTCAGTGTTGCACTTACCTCTCCAAACACTGTCCTCAGCTATGTGCTCATGTGCTCGTGTGTGTGTGTGTGTGTGTGTGTGTGTGTGTGTGCGCGCGTGTGTGTGCGCGTGCGTGTATGTGTGTGTGTTATTTATTTATTTTTCCTGAGAGGTAACACAGTCTTCCAAATTAATATCAGTCCTTCAATGAAATGAAGTGTTTGTACAAAATGGTATATTTTTTGTACCTCTGCATGTGAAAATTGGAGTTTAAGGTTAGAACCTCTTCAACAAAATGAAAGGTTTTGCTGTGATTATCATTAAAACCCCAAGGCAGTCCCTGGTGGGAAGGGACATTTTCTCTGTCTTTCTAGCTTGAGGAATTACCTTTATGGATGTGTGACATTTCCCTAAATCATATTGAGGTATCATCTCTTCTCTCCTTCTCTACCAACAGTCTACTATATTTTCATCCATTATATTTTGCAAGTAGTCTCAGTTTGCATGTGTGCCTGGGAAGCATTTGATCGTCACATTCCTGAAACTTGTGTGATTAATATGATGCTCTGTACAAACAAGAGGTTTGTCAATACCATTGTTGTGAGCAAATATTCTGTGCACAATTTTAGCTGATTTTGAATCACTAGAAAATTTGTTTCGAGCTCTGGTTTCAGACCAATTCACACCAATTACGCTATGGAGCCAGGGACGTGTGAAAACAGGGACTGATGGGGTAACATCCTGGAAGGGGAAGCTTGAAAAAGCATGCAGCTGGATTGGCTGGTTGGGTGTTTGTCCGTATCGCAATGTTTATTTCAAGTGTGTTTGATTTCACAGTAGATTATGGTTATGGCTCTAAATGAGACTCGCGCAAACACCCTGGGGAAAATGTATGATCTGGCAGATGGTGATATGATATTAGGAAGGGTGGAGTGGCATAAATAAATAGCTGGGTGTGAGGGCACACCATTAACCTACTGAGTGCTGTTCAAAGATGTAGGTTCATTAGTTGTAGATCAGGGCAGGAGTCACAGTTCTGAGAAATGGTTTGAGAAATGCATTTAATGTAATGCAATAAATCTGCATTATTTAATTCTATTTCCTTTTTCTTCCTAGAGCTGTTTTAAGTACTATAAATACTTGGAAGAGTAAATATAATTTGTTACATTTGATAAGATGTAAGGTTTTTTGGCTTGTGACTCTACTCATTGTATTATAAATATTATGTAATTTGCTAAGTTTTCTCTTCAGTTGAATAGACTGCATTCAGTTTACTACCAAATGAGATGGTAAAAATAGTCTGATAGTTTGACTATCCAGTGTGTCTCCTGATACTTGTCCTACATTGACTGTAATTTGATCCATTGTGGTAGTTATTGGCAAGCCATGTTTTTAATCCTTTAGCATGTTGGAATATGTTCTGACAAAATGCAGTGTGTTAGAACCACATGCACAAGAGCTGGATAATGCTACCATGACCTTTTCCAGACAATATCCAAAAATAATGTGAGCATTATAAAATCTATGTCATTTATTATGCACCTTATTGTTCATGTGCATGCACAATATTATTATGATATTATTGCATTGTATATTCTTCTGGCAAGTTATACTGTGTCAACCCATTGCCTGAGAGAATGCCAGGAATTTCAATGAGAAACACTACAATATTTGATGTAATATATTTACACATTATTTTCTCTTTACACAGAGCTGTTTTATCGAATGCAAGATGAAAACGTATACCTCTGAAACCTGACTCAATAATCACACAAGGATTGATCACTTAAAGACGCAGATCCTCTTGTTATATGCTGTTGAGCTTGGCTTTATTTCCCAAAGATGATATGTCAATCCAATGCCACTTATAGCTTCATCCTGGGGCCAACGTCAGTGCGGCACTGCGAAGGGAAAAAGGAACATGCAAGGCAAAGATTCTCTGCCTTTATTCTTTATAATCTGTTGCATTAGCAAAGCATGAGACCTGGTCTCCTTATCATTCCCTCCACGCCTATCACAATTATCCTGTATCAAGGGTCAGAAGCAGAATCACAAAATGATTGGTGAGATGATCCAGTTGGGAGTTGGCACTTGTCTTATCTAAAGCACGTTATAATCTAGGATTGCAACTGATCTTTTTTAAAGCGGTCATCTTGTTCCTTGCCATTGAATTTTTTAAAATTACTCTTATTACCTTGTCATTATTATCATTGTCAACAACCATAATAATAATAATAATAATAATAATAATAATAATAAGAAGAAGAAGAAGAAGAAGAAGAAGAGGACAGAGAAGAGTAACAGGTTTGGCTCCAGCTCCCTTGATTATGACAGTGGTCCTGTAGGTCCAGCTTTTGAAATTGCCATTGAAAGGCTTGGTTCAGAAGGTGATTGGTTGAATTGCATGGTGGGACCACATGAAAGTTTAAGTTGGCCTGGATAAAATATGTTAAAAATTGATGTGCTGTAAGTTTGTCTGTAAGTTTGGCATCAAAAAGAAAATTTCATGAAATATGAAAGACTAACATAGTTTATTGCTTGTTTAGGCAAACAAAGCCAATTACAGCTGTATTTAAGGAAGCTATTTACTGTCTGGGGGGTTTTTCCCCAGTAAGACACAAGATCTGTTGTATAAAGGATATGGAAACCATCAGATTTACAATAATCCCTCAATGCATAAGAAGGAAGGGAAAGGAGAGGGATGTGACCTTTGATTGTTTATCACGTAGCTGCACTGTTAAATATTTATTTTGGACGGCAGGGTTGGGCGCAGTCTCGAGGGCAGAGAGTGGAGGAATTCAGCTCTCAACAGTCGCTGCTGAGAGTACCAATGCGTTGGAGAATACAGGAGAGACCCCCAGAGAAATCCCTGCACTTGACCTGTCAGTAAAGTCACCTTCCTTCTAACAGGACTGGGTAGAGAGGAGTGAGTAGTGGGTAAGCTGCTGATAGGATTCTCTTTCTGTCTCTCTCTCTCTCTCTCTCTGGTGTTGAGGCTGTGGCCTGTTTTCTCACACTGTGAACATATCAGTGTAGTAATCTGTTGTGGAGGAAGGGGGATGCAGTACCGCTGGCAGGGTAATGTGTAAATGGGAATTTTTAGCGACGTGCGAAAAGTCTTATCAGAGCAGTAATCAATGGTAATGGTGTAATATCATTGATGGTATCTATGAATGACAGTAATTGACTAATCAAATCCACATAAAAGGACTAGATGGGGTTATTTGGAAAGCTTCTAAGGTTTGTTGAATATGCATCTAATAAAATTCGTGGCTGACAAAAGCGGAATTAGCATAACCACACAAACTAACCACAGCAAATCAAGTGTGAACTTGACGGCAGATTGCAGCTGAGGCTGCTGAGTTCTGCAGTGAAGTGTATCACGCCTGTCCTAGGACAGCTCAAGATAAGGATGGTGTCCTGATGATGGGCAAAGTTGGAACACAGCCTAAAGAACCTAACTGTATGAACATTCGCATGCTCATCCTCTGATTTATTGATTTTTTTTTCGGTATGCATGCTGTACCGCTGCTTAGCATTCAGCCTGTGCCATAGTACTGGCTGTCCTTCTCCCATCTCTGTTAGTCACTGCTGCCATTGGAACTGGTTGGGCCCTTTACCCCAGTGCAGCTTGGCTGCTTTTGGGCAAAACTGTGGAAACACTGAGACCCACAAAAGAACAATCTCTTCCAGCTGTGTGTGCATATGTGTGTGTGTGTGTATGTGTGTGTATCTGCGCACTCGTGTCCGTGTGCCCACGTCTCTATCTGAGCCAGCCTGTCTGTCATATGTGCATACATTTGTATTGCCATTTGTATACCCCAGGGAGGCTCACTTTCACTTTAATGAGGTGAAAGGTAAGACGACACCGTACGCTAGTGTAGAAAATCTTGGCGGTGTAGCTTTTAATTTGCTCATGTGATTTTAATAACTATACATGGCAGTGTAGGCAAAAGCAGCAGGGGGCGCTATACGACTTGCACAATGCTTGCGTCTCTCATAGACTATACAGTAACATGTGCATATGATTTCTGAAGGAGGATAACACAGTGGCTAGCATTTCCTATTGCTCTACAGTGACCCCTAGAGGCCAGTCACTCTCCTCGGAGCACCTGGCTGACCGCTCATCTCCTTGTTTATGAAATGAGAGGGAGATGGGGGAAGAGCTGTGCATCTGTCCCCAGTCCTCACATATGGGGCTCAGATGGAGAACGGACCGGGGGTTTGCCCCGAGCAGCATGTTTAGAAAGAAGGGGAAAGTGCCTGTCTTTTCCTGCCTGTGGATCACAAAAGGGCGGTTCCACAGAAACTGTGCCTGCATGGGAATCTCTATTATTTCCAGCTGCGGATGGAAACTATTACTGAGCCCCAGAGTTGCTACAGAGTGGGTGGGTGGTGCAGGGCTAGTGCGTGCTTTCAAATTCATGTGCTCGCGCAGACACACACACACACACACACACATGAATGGTCACACACACACTCGCACAAGTACGCAATGCCAGACTGAGTCACTCGCTGTAGATTGCAGCCAAACCCCTGGCCTGAGTGAGAGCAGAGCAGAGCAGAGGCAGAACCAGCGGCAGCAGCGGCAGCAGCTCTTGTTCTCCCCCTTTCACTGCACTACAGCAACCTCACTGTCCAGCCCTCACCGCACCGTAAGTACTGCTCACTCACTTCTCCCTGCTGCGTGCGTTTGCCCATGTAGATTTTCTGCATTTTCTGCAACAATCAAGGTTCCTTCTTTAGCAGTAAGCACGATGCATAAGAAGGATACAAACTACAGAGTGTAAAATGAAAATGCTTTTTTCCTGTGTGGGTCCTGTATTAGCGCATGCAGCTGTCTGAATGGTTCTTATGCGCACTTATGAGGTGTGTTTGCTGGATTGTTAAGCTTTCGGGTGGAGAGGTCTGTGGAAAGTTATCTAATGTGAGCTAATCTCTCTGCTTCCTCTCTTCCTGACAGAGGATTGATGAGGGGGGGGTGGCATGGGGCTGGGTGTATTGCAGCTCTCTTCCGGAACACGAGTGTTTTCAATGAAGTGTCAAGTCAGGCTGGATCGGATTGTTTTGCGACAGAGCAGAGGGTATCTGTTTGTGAAAAACAAGGATTTCATCATCCCCCTAAACAAAAGGACACTCATATTCTTGTGCTGTCTGGGACTGTGTCCCGAAACTGCCCTGTCACAGCCGGTCTCACTGGCTTGTCAAAGTTCACATCTTCACTTCTTGACTACGTGTCTCAGGTGAGCAACACTCCACGGAATCTGTACAGCTCTGGTTTGCGCTAACCTGGCAGTAGAGACCTCATTCCCTATTGCAGCAGCGGGTGTCTCTTGCATGCGCATCTAATGTTGCAATATAGGGTCACGTCTGTCTCTGGGCTCAGAGCCTAAGCCTCAGACACAACATTGTCTCAACATCCCCCCCCCCCCCCCCCCCCCCCCCCCGTATAAGGAGCTGCCGGAGGGCCAGGTCTCTATTAGACAAACACACACATAGAGAGACACTCCTATCACACTTACACAGGCTAATAGCAAGGCAAGCGGTGTGGTGTGGCTTTTAAGGAGCAGGTTTGGTAACCCAAAGGCTGCTGGTTCAATTACCAGGTGGGCCACTGCAGTTGTACCCTTTAGCAGTGTGCTTAACCTGAATTCCCTCAGTAAACATCCAGCGGTATGAATGGATGATATGTAAGCTATGTAAGTTGATCAGGATAAGAGCGTCTGCCTGGCAAAACAAAGCTACACAGACATCAGAGGAAAGCAGACACATCCACGATGAGGAGATTTCACTGAATTAGAATTTTCTTTCAGCATTACCTGCATTCTCTGCTCAGCAAAGGTATTGAAATGTTTGAGCTGTTGTTTGAGCTGTGAACTTTCCGGGTCTTAGATCAATCGCAAGGCTCATTGCACTTATTACTCTCTCTGTTCTTGCAAATGTGAGAACTGGTGTTTTGTGGAAATGTATTACAGAGCGACCTAACTGCACAATCAGTCATGCGTTAAAAAGTAACTGTCTTGCAATTATCTGCTGTACCTTGCCCCACCTGTAAGGATGAGTAATATATCCATCAAGGGTAATTTGTACATGTTTCTGTTATGTAACTTTGAAGAGTTTATTACGCCAAATTCTTCTCTTTGGCTGGTTTAGGCTTTGGCTACAAAGAATGGCTTTTGATGAGTATCTTTCAGCTGAAGATCGGAAGGTTGTTCAGTTGTGTTCTATGTGTCTGCTGAGCGCATGATTTCAATTTGAATTATCAGTGTGGGTATGCTTCCATGGGGATAAGTGGTGTGAGATAAGATTTGACTTGTTCAGGCTGGTCAATGATGGTGAATTCGTTCTATTTACAGTTTGATTTATCAGCTTGTGAAAGAAGGTAAGACACTGGTATTCTTTGCCTAACTTTTATTATGCTTGTGAGCTGTTAATGTGGTTAATATTGCACAACATTCAACAACAAAAAGGGTGACTATTCATGTTAAGAAAGTCACTCCCAATGCTTAATTCATTCACATAAGGAGTTAGCAGGCATATAAAATGTATTTCTCAAAAATAATTATCAGCAGCTGCTGATATGTACAACATGTTTACATAGAACTTTTCAAATATTAAGCACATATTAAGCACAATATTAAGCAATATTAAGCACAGCAACAGTAATGCAATGATGCAACGAAAATCATAGTATTAAAAAAAGAGTAAACACAACAACAGCAAAAAAATTATGTAAAATAAAATAAAATATGCTTCCAGGTAGACTCAAAGTCCAGAAAATTTTAGTGGCATAAAAGTTTGTACTGATAAAATTGTATTTTAGAAAGTTGCGCGTTTAAAACCAATTTAAAATGATCAGATTTCTCACACTTTCTCACTTTCTTGGTGAGGGACCCCTTTTGTCTGGCTGTTACGTTTTGCGTCATTACTTGAGTAGAAACAAAAAGTCCAGACTTTTGAGGAGGGGGCGGGACTGCTCGGTTCGTGTTGTGCATGAAGACCTGGGAGAGAGGCACTGGGTCTTCAGCCAGGGCGGTGATCAGCTCTCTCACTCCAGCAAGCGACAGACTGACAGGTTGTGGGATTGAGTCACAGCAGGGGACAGTGTCTGGGTGAAACGCATAGCGCTGGGCAAACAATTTCCCCTTTTTAAATTTTTTAGTTACGGGGCACTGACTGCCTGGCAAAAACAACTCAATCACCAGACCCAGTAAGAATACACCATATTGGTCTGAGTTACACCAACTCCAGCCAGGCCTTATAACCACTGAATTATTAAAAATCAGCTGACTCATTCGATTCCATCCTGAAACTGTACCGAGTGGAGGAGTCGACACAAACGTGGCAGTCATGAGTCTGTCTGTAATGGAAAGGGCTGACTAACTTCACTTAAGTGTTTACTGGAAATGATACTACTAGACTTAAAGTAGATTTAAGAAAAAGATTTATCAAACAACAAGGTGGACAAGGAAGCTACATCAAAAAACTGAAACTAATCAAGTAAGCATGTGACAGAAACTATGTGAAAGTCGGGTGAACTGGAATATCTAGTTTTTAAAGTGATGATCCAGTTTTCTGTGGTTGTTTTACAGTATGAGGGTAAATACCCCAGCATGACTACATCTTTACAGCTACGACACTGGTTGTCTTACCGTGTCTGGAGGATTTTGTCTGGTTTCCTGTTCGGAGTGTTTCAGCCTCTAAGTATACTAATAGCAGGTTTCATGACGTCTCATTACTACAGCAATCTCATCAAAGAGCCCAAAACTGATTTCATACTTGCAGTTCTACAGTTGAGCTGTTGAGTCATTGTCCATGACTGATAAACGCTTGTCAGGTTACATTCTTGGTAGATCTTCCATTTAGCATGCAATGTCTTTGTCTGACCAATAGGATGTTGCCCTGTAGACTGCTAGATGGGTGTCATGGGCTACCAAATGGCATTACTCCCCATACTCAGCATATTCCACTCAAACAGTTTGTGTCAAAAATTGATGCTGGCAAGTGCTGAAAATACGTGGAGAGTACCACACACAACTGAAGCACGGATGTGTTGAAGTGGTGAGTATGAAGCTGCGGCACGGTGAGGACGCTGGGTAGTGCGCCCAACACTTGCCTTTTCAGCTGAACCCAGGAAACCCCTGATGAAGTGAACGAGCCCAACGAGGGAAATATAGGAAGCCTGTGTGCAGAAATCTGGAGATTTCCTCAGGAGAGGTGTGCTTGTTGTGAATGTGGAGACCCTTATTGGGAGGCCCCAGCGTCCTCGAGAGGTGGGCCATGGGGGCTCAAGCCAGATTAAGCTCCGCGCGGCACCTCAAACGCTAATGAGTCAGTAAGTCCCTCTGGCTACCTAACAACGTGATCGAAAGACTTTTTTTCTCTTTTTATCCTCCCTTTTACTCTACCGCCCAGTACCCTGACTCCTGCGCGCCCACACAAGAGAGAGAGGGAAGAGCAACAGATGAGAGCAGAGCAGAGTGGATGGGCAGACATGTAGTGGGGGGGGGGTGGTTTGGGGGATGGTGACGGTGTGGAGGTGGTGTTGGCAAACCATTCGCATTCTCCTGTCCTTAACCCTGCGCTGTGAAATATCACCTTATCTCAACAAAGAGCTTTCTTCTTTGAGGAGCCCAGGGCTGGCAGGCAGGAGGAGGATAGCTTTTGAGCGGGGCCCAGGGGTTGCCATGGCGACGCCTGTCAACCGGGAAGTTCTTCCCAGGCCGAGCGAGTAGAAAGTGAGAGAGACTGACAGAGGGAGGGAGAGGGAGAGGGAGAGAGAGAGAGAGAGAAACAGTGCAGTGAGGGACTGCCCAGAGAGAGGACAGGGCTTGAATGCACTACGCAGCACGCTGAGCTGTTGGGGACTGTGTTTTTCCACGCACCGCGTAAACGCACCGGTGAGTGAAGCTTCCTGTGAGACCGCATGCCTGGGTCTCACTATGGCACATTGGTGAGCTGGGGGTCAAACCCTCACTGAGATCCTGCTCCGTTTGCTGAGAGGCACTTTAGGTTTTAGTTGGGTTTGGTTGGATTGCTTGTCTCTCCTGTCTTTAGTCTGTTCTATCCTTGTAATGGGCTGTCTCAGGTATTTCTCTTATATGTGTTTTAAAGGGACTTCTTCAGAGGACTCTGAGTAGAGAGAGTGAGTGACAAGATACAGGCAGTACAGAAGGTGTCAGTGCACCTGAACCTGAAGTATGTCTTGCTCATGCATAATTTAAGAAAGGAGTGTTTTGATATTTGTGCTTTGGTTTTGAATTTTGCATTCGCGCTATGACAACGCTTTGCAATGACCGAAATCTAAACTTTCTACTGTGGCAGAAATAAGCTGTCAGCACTAGTTGAGTGTGGAACAATGGCTCTGGGCCGAGTTGGAGAGGGGGATTCCTGAGGTCCAGCAAGTCAACAGGAGACGCAGGGTTTGGAGGAAGTGAGGAGCAGTTCAAGGAGGACCTGTTGTTTTGCTTGGCCCTAGCCATGATCCCATGGAAGCGGGTCCAGCAGGTTGCACCTCACAGTACGGGGGTGGGGGGGGGCTTTTTCCCTGACGTGATGCCAATGCGAGTGGACGGCTCTGTCAGAGCCATTTCTCCCCCTGGTGCTGACGAAACGTTCTGTAGCCTCTGATCTCCCCCCACCTCCTCCCCGCCTTACCTCACCAGTCCTTGTAAGCATCATAACGATTTCTTCACCTCGGCTTGATCCTTTTTGTAACTCCCCAATGCCCCCCACCCCACCCACCCCCATCCCACTTCTCCCCACAGGAGTGAACATGGAGCGCTGCAGATCAGCGGACAGCCCTGATGCTCCCATTTATCCTGCTATGATTATATCAGTAAGCTGCGGTGCACCAAGTACAGACAGTGTGTGTTTTTTCTGTCTGGCTGTTCCACCTCCCTCTTTGAATATGCAAAAGACCACTGCCACGCTTCTGCTCTGAGACGCCTGTCTTTGAAATTGTTTCATGTGTTGCGATAAATTTTATATTTACATCTGCACTTAGTCGCTCAGCAGATATGCTGAGAACAACTTACACACAACAGGTGGGTATTATTTGCTTTTTGAAAATCATATGTCCGCTTGGCTGGTGTGACGGTATCTTTGCCACGGACAATGCTTCAACAAGACAGAAGTGCAAGGCAGTGCCAGAGCTTGTGTGGAGCAGCCAAGGAGAAAAACAAGAAAACAAGTGACACCAAGTCTCAGAGGTTTGGTAAACACGACTGCACAGAAGAGAGGGAAAATGTCCATTATACAGTCCGGTGGTCCGCTATTGGTCCTTTGAGAGGGAGGCTATTTATTGTGTAATTTACATCTGAAAGAAGCGGCAGATAAACCTCTTGGCCACTTCATTAACAAGTAGCATGTGAGGCCTGGTTTTCCCTAACCTTGGAAGGCAGAGGGAAGAACCATACAAGGAGGTGGAATGCTTCTGTCTCTGATAAATGTGCACATCCCTTACTAAACGGATATCATAAGCAGACCACATCCTTGTAAGGTCTATGTCTGTGACTCACATGTGCCAAGACAGTTATCTGAGGGAGTGTCAAGACTGTTCTGTTCCCACTGTAGCAGTCAGGTGAGATCATCTCTGCAACAATAAAATTAGCCTCTTCTCTCAGCCTTTCAAAGAGCTTCTTCCTCATTACAAATTTATTTGCATCAACCTTTGAATGTGCTGACAATATCATAAGTCAGATCTGTACCCAAAGGCCCAGGCACTGATTTTGAATACAGTAGAAGGAAATGGAAAAGTCTTTCCTGGCTGGTGGGTGACTTGGCAAGCAAAACAGGCATACTTTGAAGGTATGATTTAGAGGAAGTGAGGATGGGGAAGAAAAATACAGATAAGGCAGCGTGAATTTGTTAACATTTTCTGTGTAGCGTAATGCTGTTATCACATGTATACTTTCTCATGTACTTGCTGCTTTCGTATTTGAGAAGTGGAAGGAGTGAGTGGTGGTCTAAAAATGGAGAACAGTGCACTGAAAAAAATTACAAAAACAAAAGTGTTTCCTGTATGAGACAGAGTTCAAGGGGATGTTTATATAAACATATATGTGTCTGGATAAAGGTCTCTTGGTGGGGGTTCCTAAATCCCAGCTGAGCAGGGACAGTCCTCTTCTGCTATCTTCTGCAATCAAAACACCACACATTGCGTGTCCTCTTTTGGCCCGGAGCCCTGCTTGTCCAGGAGGCAATGCAGGCAATGCAGTCAATCATTAATCGTTGCCCCCTCTCCTCCCATCGGACACAGACACAGGGAAGGGGACTGAAGGGAGGGCGAATGACTCAAACTGGCATTGTCATTTCCGTGGCTTTTGATCCTGGGAACAATGCAGGGAGAGTGTCATCGGCGATGTCGTCCGTCCCTCCTCAGTGCCGGCCTGACAGAGTGGCTGGCCACTGAAGAGTTAGTAGGAAAAGGCCAGGGGGTCAGGGCTGTGTCGCAGCCCGGGGCAACGGAGGCTGTTTATGTGACATCTTTTGTGGTTTCCTTGTCAGTAGCACACCCTGGGTGAGCGATGCAGCTGTGTTAAAGGGCTGAGAGGTCAGCTCCGGGTCCAGCCAATAGACCCCCCCATCCCCAGCAGCCCACCCAGAGCTGAGTCCATCACCAGGACACAGACCCAGGGCTCAGGTGGGCTGCCCATTCTTACACCCATTCGTTTTTTTCCTGCAATGGAGGAAGATTCCTGTACACGTTAGCGGAGGACTCTTACAGCAGGAATGCCCCAGGTGTGTTGTTGACAAATTTCTCATAGCTGATCAATTAAGCCATTGGACAACAATGGTGACGGTAATTGTATTTCAGATCCAAAAAAGTACAAGCAGCTAATGCTGGATTACATATAATCAGAGGGTGTTAGTTAGGTACAATGGCCTTGCTGTGATCATAAATATGGATTACTGAGCCAGACAAAACGAGACACAGGTCTTTGAGTGGAGTTGTCATGCTGTAAAGTCCCTGTGATGGCCACACTGGGAACCCCTCAGCAATCTCCTGCAGACTCTCTGTCTGCGGTGAAAGAGGAGACCCAGTGACCCACCCACCACTGAGCTCATGTCTGTAGTGAGACGGCATGCAGTAGTGGGTTGGCTGGCCAAGCTGCATGTGCTGGGGGGACCATGGGGATGCTCTTTAGCAGCAACATGTCTGGACAGCTGATAGCAATTTTGAACACACAATCAATTGATTGCTGCCTTTAACCTTTTTTTCCATTCCCCCAAATCACATTATTTCGGGGTCCGGATGTGGCCTGGCACCAGCAAAGATGCATATCATTGCCAGACCATGGGTCAAGCAAGGGTGCAAGGCAAACTAAGGCGACAGTGGAGCATGAACATGATTAGAAGTTCACAGGGAGCGCTGGTGCCGACGGGTGGGCCCAGCCCCGGGATGACAGTCTCCAGGTTACTGGAATCCACTCTGATGTTCCCGCCAAGTTTACAGAGCCTGCTACATGGAATTCCAGTGCTAAACAGCATTCTGGCAGGTCTGGTGATGAGGCCGCTGAGTGGGTGCTCAGGCTTGCTTTCCCAGCCCCATATTAGGCAAGGAAAACATTTGTAAATAGGCGACCGTTCAGCTGAAACATTTGCGCACAAATCAATCTAACACAGCAAACAAACACACTGTCTGCTCTTGGAGGGAATCCCACCCAGGAAGGCCGATGAGAGGCACAGCCTGAAGCAAGTAAGCTGCTAAGAATGCATAGGCCTTCAGAAAACATCCGCAGAGGCCAAAGGCGTCCGACGCTCTGAGGGCGGATTTTCACCAAACGCTACAAGCGATTTTGCCTTATTAGGACGGATCTTGATTTGGCTTCCTCCGCCGCGGCCTTTGCTGTGCGGGTCTGGCGAGTGTGCCGTTCGAGGAGGCATTTGGGCCGAAGTTATCCCCCACTTTCTCAGTTAGGCAATGAACTCTGCGGACGTCAGAAATGCCGAGAGGCGAGGCAAACAGCGGCGCTGGCTTTTTAAGGCTTTTACTGCCGTTTTCCCAAACGCGCACATTTGTTTTTCTATCAGATTCTTGGTGCGGGTCCAAGATATGTTCAGAGGCAGCGTGTGTAATGCAAGAGGGCTATGTGAGGCCGCAAGGGCAAACGAGTTAGACTATAAAATGCAACTGACGTTACATTCTTTCAAAGCATGATGCTGAAACACGCTGGGCGGATGTTCACACGTAAATGCAGAAAATGGCACGTATTTCTGGGTAGTCAATTTTTCAATGAAACGGAGAAACAAAAGGGGGTGTCTTTAATCCTCAGACGGATGGAGACACATGAATGGGTACAGTGTAGTAGCAAAGAACGAACCCGATTGTTCCTCCTTTCTCCCCATATTGAATTAAGCAGCCCGGTGAGCAAAGAGCATTTGTAGGAATGGACTTGAAATGCATGCCACCGTTTCCAGAATGCGCTGAAACGTGAGCGTGGGCTAAGCCTCAGAGTCAGTTCACACAGGCCCGGGTCTTCTGTAAGGTCTTCTGTAAGGGAATGATCCTGTCATTGAGAGTGTAACAGAGTAGAGCAAAAAACATAAAAGCCGCCACATAACTATACAAAATTTTTTAGTTGTGAATACTGCTATTGTTATGAGGGGGTCCGGGGTAATTGCAAACTTTGGTAAACATTAACATGCAAAGCGTCAGTTGCACCATTTTCTTTCATAACAATAAACATTACTGTAGGACTGCAGTCACTCCATGGGTGTTGCATGTGTATTGTATTGGCATTAGACAGCCATTGGACTACAACATTTTCCAGGTTATGTAATGCAACTGATTTGGTAGTGATGAGTCATTTTTGGTGACATAACCCCCCTTGGAAGTGAGAGTCATTAAATCCCATGTGCCAAGGGGCTGGTGTTTTGGATACTGGATATCTCCATCTGGACAGTGACCGCATGGATTACAGTCAGTAATATTCGGTTTCTAAGGACACACGGAAAAGCCATTCACTGAAAATACACTTGGAACTTCACAAACTTGGCCCAGTCCCAAGCGGGCGAACGCCGAGGAAGGGCCAGAAAGCCATGCGTCAATCCCTAAACTTTCGTGGAGGCAGATTTGAAAGAAAGAGACCGAGGGCTCGGTGTCCATGGCAACGGTTGACCGTGTTGTGTGCGGGCCTTTCAGGGCTGTGTGAAGGAGTGCCTGCCGTTCCTGCGGAAATGACCTCCCCTTCAGTCTGCAGGTTCTTTGATGTAGCGGCAACACTTGTAATCTGGTTCTCCGAGTCGCTGGGGATCTGGGGCCATTCATTCAGCCCAACAATGCACTTTTTCTACAGTGTCTGCCATCCCAGAATCCCCTGCTCCCTGTGTAATGGAAGAAATGGGAAAGCCTCTGACTCATGTTCATTGTTGGAGATTTCACTGATGAGAGCAGGGACAGGAATATGAGTCAATTTTTTCCCATTTCTGAGTCCTGGGATCAGACTTAGACACTGGGCACTTCCACTTGCATTATATGCTGCAAAATACATTCTGACTCACTCCTTTTCCACTTGCACATCTTAGGTCAGGAGTGGTCTTTTCTTCCTCTGTTGCTGGGAGAGTTCTTCACCTGGGGGATTAATAAACGCAAAGCACTATGCTTGGACATTAAAGACACATACCGGAGTCCTTAAAGGGGAAGATTTCACTCACAGGCCTCGGGAAAAAATCATCAGTGGTGAGGATGAATCCATTTAAAGATGGATAACGACTCTATTCACGAAGATGTGTTGTATGCAATGTGTTATAAAGAGTATATAAACAATATTTGCATTGACTTGAATTTTTCCATTTTGGCAAAATTTACACACAAAGACAACAATGAATGTCTGCCAGTTCCGAGCTAGTCTAATTGGGAAGCACATGCAATTTCTGATCTCTGCGCATGACGTGTGGCAGACGGAAAGAATAATCCAATTACTTCTGAAAAGGGGAGAATGTGAACAAGCACAGATCCACAGGCAATAGCAAAAGTTACTCTGTGGTGCAATCCAGTTTGTTTTGAATGCTTAACATCAGTGTGTTCTTTGGGCCTTTCACTGGTGCTTTGTTTTGGTTGAGTCTGACTCATCCTTATACCAGGAATCCATCTTGCTTGAAACCAGTAACAATGTGTCCTTCTTCAGCAGATCACCCCTTTACCAGACTCTACAGGCTTTTCCCTTTATAGGCAAAGGTTAGAGTCTGTATCCTAGCTCTGTACCTATGGCTGACATGCTGCTCTATGGATTAATGTGTCGTCTACCACAGTAGGGTTAGTCCTGCCTAAATTATGTTCATTTCCAAATAGGAGTTACATTGGATTCTTAAGGTCACGTCAGCCATTGGGATCACTTTCACTGTGTTGTTTGTGTGCAGAACCCATTGACAGTGCTTGATTTCGAGCCTGGTGAAAATGTGTCTGTGTCTGTGTGTGCACATCTGCATGTTCATGTGTGTGTGTGTGTGTCTCTCTGCTCACAGGCCAAGACAGTGCACTTCACGCTTAAAGACTGAGTCCAGCGACCAGGATCAAGACAGATGACATGCAGCCTCAGGTAGAGTAATGGTTTAATGGCCTCTTGACGGCTGGGTATTAGGCTGGCAGCATCTACCACTGAAAGTGAGGCAGTAGAAGAATCTACCGCTCACTGATTCTCCACAGATCAAAATAATCGCATGTCAGAGCAGGACATCATCTGATTGTAGCCGGACCAGCCTGTGCTGGCACGAAAGCCCTGCTCGATAAAACTCTAAAGCCTTTTTTTTTTGTGTCTAAATAAATGTACTGCAAATGTATCTCTTTAGCCTGCCAGTGTGGGGCTGGGCTGAATTGCACCTGGAAAGGTGCCGCTTCAAAGCCGAACAACAAGGCTGCAACACTGGGACACACAAAAATGGGCTGAAAAGGAGAGAAAAAACAATTTGTTGAAGAGCTGGAATTTCCATGAAAATGGCCCCGGTCCTTAGCGGCGGGGGCACAATGGCGTCTCCCTGATTTATGTAGATACAGTTTCACGAGCTGTGAGAAACCTAGGCGCTTCCCATGACCCCGGAGCACAAACAGCGAGGGCAGCGAGGGCCCGAAACGCCCCCTCTCGCACGGAAACAAACAGGAGCCGGGGTAAGAGGTAGGGCTAGTGAGTGAGGGAGGGAATAGGGGGGAAGCGGGATGGTTTCCAAGGAAACGAGGGGGCGGGGCTTAAGTGGGGACAGGGAGCGTCATGCTACTTCATCGGGCGGGAAGGTGGGTAACATCGCCTCCCCCCCCCCCCCCCCCCACCATGATCTCCCTGCCCCAGCAACGCCTCAGCACCTCAGAATGGGCAGCCCAGCTGAATGGGCGGTTAATAGGGACATAATGAGCCTCTCTTATTTCATCCCCCTGAATGGGGCCTTTCTCTGGCCTTTGCAAAGGAGATGATGAAGTGGGTGGAACGGCACTTCCTCCAAGAGCTGCTTTAAATAAATTAGTGCCCTCTCACCGGGACCCGCATAGTCGGGGCTAATTAGTACCCTGAGACAAGAAGCAAGGTTTACAAGCACGTTCGCCCCTGACCGCTCAGCCTTCGGGAAAGAACTCTCTCGAAAGTGACGGCATGAGCCCATGACTAAGGGAAAAAGAAAATACAATCGCTGGACGTGCACCCGACGAGGGGCCTCACGAAGAGACATTCCCCCCAATTTTCTCTCCTGCCCCTCCTCCACAGCGGCAGGTGGAAATCCTGGACCATCTGAACGGCTCGCGGATCGTCTTCTCCAACGATGCCTCCCACAGCACCCTGCACCAGCTGCAGCCTTCCCCCGACCTGACCCAGGAGGTGGTGGTGATCTCCCCTGGGCTGCCCACTCCACCGCTGAGCCCCTATCGCACCTCCAGCCTCAGTCACAGACACCACTCTGAGGAGCAGAAGGCAAGTCACCCCCCTCTACAGCATGCCTTAGCTAGAGTGATCATACGTCCTCTTTTTCCCGGACATGTCCTCTTTTTGGGGCCTAAAAAATGCCTCCCAAAAAGAGGACATGTCCGGGAAAAAGAGGACGTATGGTCACCCTACCTTAGCTCTACAAAGACATACTGTAATTCAGCTGTCCTTCAAACTGTAGTAGTGAAGGATTGTGGCAGGTCATTGGTGCTCTTGGCACAACTGTATCATTTAGGAGACAATTTCACCCCCTTGTGGTGCTATTCATACATTGCAGCTGGTCTGGAATGTGCTGCGAATGGGGAAAAAAAAGCTCCTGTCTTTGTATTGGTTAACTTAATTTAGCTTAATGTGCCCTACTATTCCCCTAGATTTTTATTCACTTTAAGGGGACAGAGTCACATGTTTTGGTGCTGATTTCTACCCAAGGGTTTTGTTCTGAGCTCAGTTGCCTTCTCTTCCAGGTATCAGGGATCAATGGAAATGGCTCTCCAACCCTCAACTTTGGCTCCTACTACGGTCCTTCATCATCAACCGGTAAGATGCTTTTGGTTCTTTGAATCAATGAGAACTTGAACTAATTATTATCTCATTAATTAATTTACTTAAACAGGATATACATTTTTCGGAAAATGACTGCCATGGTTACTGTGGAGAGATGTGTGGGAGATGAAGAATTTGCACAATACTGGCCAAAAAATAATTATTTTGTGGCCATATATGCAAGCCGTGGTGGGAAAATTTTAACTGCCCCCAGAAAAAGGAAAAGTGAAAAACATTGGAACAGCTGAATGAGGATTTTCATGTGCTGTCTCACGCATGATTATGGTACTTTAAGTGTTTACTGAGTAACTTAAGTTAGTCGTCAACACTGCAATGATATTGCACTGTGATACTGTGATATTGTAATAGGAGAGATGTTAATTGCTATCTGAATTAATATTTTATGATAATGTCTTTGCCAGATGATTGCAGTGTTTTCCATATCCCCTGCGCAATGCCTGTTGAGGTAATAATGTGTGTCTGCTCTCTATGTGACAGGGACTCTGTTAAACGGTGTCCCAGGCAGAACCTCTGCTACCCTGCCCCGGAGGTTCGCCCCAGGGGAGGAGAGGCTGGTAAAATTCTCTGGCATTGGCCCCGTGGATGAGACTGGGATGCCCATCGCCTCCAGATCTGTGAGAGTGCCAATCACACACAAAGGCTGCTTGCTCACTTTAATGCATCTCATACACAATGAATAGCTCCTCTCCTCTCTGCCTACGCCTCTCCCTTACAAATAGGACTCTTGATTGCTCCAGTCAATGGGGGTTTATAAACCACTTTGTTTTAATGTCATCTACAACCCATTCACTTCAATGTCCCTTACTTTCTTTCCGAAACAACATTAAAATAAAATTTCTAATTTCGTCTGTACATTTTACGTCTTCAAAATCAATTCCTTTATCTCTAATAGCCTCTGCCTCTGGTTACCATTTGTCTATCCACAAAACTGTCCTTTGCTCTGTGGGCCTGGTTGTTTTCTCAGTTACAGACTTGACCCATCTCACACGCATTTTGAATATGCCTACCTCTCCCTCGACGGTGTTGACTTAGTACTCTCTCTTTCTGCCTTTCATGCACACCAGAGCGTGAACAAGCCTAAGGACTGGTACAGGAGCATGTTCAGACAGATCCACAAGAAGCCACCTGGTAGGTACTGTCTCCCCCTCTGCTCGCGCTGGCCCCCCGAGGAATTCAGCTCCGTCCCTGTCAGTCATTAGAGAGCCAATCCGAGGGGCAGATTAGCCCTGGAGCAAAGAAACGGGAGAAGAAAACAGGAAAGGGTGACGTTATCTGTGCTCTCTGCACTGTATGAAAAGCAACGAGAGAGTCCCAATCTGGCCTGGATACAGCATGCTGGTGGACTGTATTGGTCATCTGAGGACTGGTGTCAGCTTTAGTGCACGGATTTGAACTTGGATTCCTTCACTCTGAGAACACATTTAATGCACATTTATCACTCACGAATGCTACTTCTTATCTTTCACACCTGCAGACAGCAGGCACCAATTATGTTGTCAGAGGTGGAAGCTTGATTAACAGTCAAATGACGGGCCAGCTTGACAGTGGGGAAAAACTGTTTTAGTTGGTCCTTCACCAAGTGTGGCTAATATTGTCGGAATGTAATCTATTAACACGGCATCATATATATATATAAGCAGGGGGTTGGGGATTATAAGATGGATAGGCCTCCTTTCAGGAGTATGAGAGTGGGAGAATTTCTCTGACCCCATATGACTTCATCAGTATAAGATGACCAGAATGGGGGAAGTTAAAACTGACTTGCTTGTGGCAAATGCTAGAACTCGCCATTGTCAATGTAACCAGTCAGACTGCGGAGAGAGAGCTTAAAGGACAATAATACGGCGCACTCATTACCTGTCATAATGACCGTGGCCATGTGGAGCCCCACCTGTTCGTGGTGAGGGGCTCTCATTATCTTGTGTCTCAAAACACTCATTACCATCCCAGACTGCTGGGGTACCACTCCTTCGTCATTGACTCTGCACTGTGTGGTTGAGCATCATTAAACAGGTAAATTTCTCTCTCTCTCTCGCTGTCTCTCTCTCTCCCTCTCATCTGCTGTGTGTTACAGAGCCTGACCTGGGGGACTCCAGGCTGTGGTCTGAAGACAGTAAGTGTACAAATCATCACAGTGCCATTGAAAGTGTACATTTTGACACAGTAAACTTGACATAGAATACCCATGCAACATGCTCGAATGTTATGTCACTGTATGGGACACCCAAGCTTTGTTTGTTATGGCTCCTTTGCTCTCAGAGACCCTGGCCCCTCCTGATGTCCCCCCTGCCGGGAGTGCCTCGGACGGGCACAGACTCGAGCAGGACCTCTTCACCCTCACCCCCTACGGCTCCCTGCCTGACTGGTGAGTCTGGGGGTCTCGACAGCCTCAAACCGCCGGCTCACGGGGGGGTCATTCAGGGAAAGGCTGTGCCTGGCGCTGTATCCCACAATTCCTCCGTGCTAGTCACATTCCTGGTAGGAGTGATACGAGTAGGGAAGCTTTGGCGTTGGGAGATGACAGATTGAAGGTCATTTGTCACTATGCATAGAGAGATGGAGGGAAAAGTTATTTATCTTTATTAAGAGGGCAATCATCTGGTTATTTATTAGAAAAATACCTTTTATTTTATTTCATTTTTATTTTTCTCATTTTGTTGCCTGTGTTTTACATATGTACTTCAGTAATAGGCACCCTGTGTTCATCATTCCAGTAAAGCTGATTTGAATTAGTTAATTTAATTTAAATTTGAGAGAGAGAGAAAAAGAGAGATGACGCGTGCGTTGTGCATTGTGCATTGTTTCAGTCACAATAATTTAAAATGACTCCGTATTTCCTGCTTGTGGTCTGTTGAAGGTTAAATAAACAGTGCATAAAAGAATCCTGATCAGCAAAATATTGTAAGACACAGAATAACATCCGCTTATATTGTAGTTAAACGGCTGTATTTAAATGGTTGAATGTCTGATGCCTCTTGTTTGGAGGATAAAGCAGTGTGCAATCCAGGCCTGTTATGACTGTAGCGGGCAGACTGGAGATCTGGGAAAGTGGCCTCCTAAAGAAATGCCAGCAAAACACCCCAGCCAACAAAGAGACGAGAAATGAAAAAAAAAACAACAACACAAGAGACACAAGAGAGGGAGAGGCGTGCTGGGATCTGCCTGTGCAGGTACCAGCAGCAGAAACCACGATAAACGTCCCATGCCTGTCGGGGTGGGGTGGGGTGCGTTGCAGGAGCGAGCTGGGGGACGGAGACGCGCAGTCCGACCAAGGGAGGCGGCACCCGGAGCCCAGGAGCATTTTCGACTTCGAGCCAGGACAGAGCACCACCTCAGAGGACCCCGCTCAGGTAAGAGGGGCTTCAACCAGGGAACACTTCTCGTCAAGGGAAATTTATGTAGCTGCTTCTCAAGCAGTCATTTTAATAGCATGGAAGTTCAGAAAACTATGGGGGGTGGGATTGTAGATTTGTACTAAACTATAGATTTTTTTCATTTAAGAGTGTGAAGTAGTCACTGTTTATGTTTAAAAAACACAGTTAGGATGTCTGGCCTTTACCACAACCTGTGTTGAGAATTTATGATCCTATACCCTGTCTTTACTACAGAATGTTACATTGTGAATAATTCTGTGCAGTATAAAATGTCAGGGAATTTTCTTGGATTGTTCCAGTAATAAAAAAGGAAGGATTATGGCACAATGAAACAGGTTTTTCAAGGTTTTTGAACAGATGCCTTTAAAAGTTGTCACAGTTTATTCATTACGGCGTAGCTTAATGCTTGCCTTGGACTTGAACTGAGAGTGCAGCTTTGTGTTTAGCCAGAGCAGCGATGGGCATGCTGGTGGGTGGCCACCTTGGCAGTGCAGTAGAGGCAAGCTGTGTGATGGAGGCTCTGGCACAGAGACACATTAGGACCCGGGAGGCTGTGGCCGGTGTGCTGCCCCTTGGCCTGCCCTCTGTGACCCGTCAGATGCTGGTGTTTGCGTGCTTATCGAGGCAGCAGACAATTCCCCTCTTTTGTTGCCTCAGCCCCTTCCTTTAAGGATTAAGCGCTTTTAGTACATTCAGCTGTGGAAGGATGGCATATCAACTATACAGTGTAATATAGGTCTGAATGTGGGCACTTGTAGTGCAGTGGCACACCCATTGGAATTGTATTGTGGGGTTGTTTGTACATACAGGAACGCAACATTCCATTCTCTGTCTTGCTAAATGCGCAGGTAATCCTTGCCTTTATTTGCTTCCTGCGCTTATGTAATTGGAGTCTTAAAGAAACCGGTGTATAGTAAGATTACCCCAAGCTGTTTCTGGCTTGTTCCACCGTGGTTTTCTGTTGATGGCATATCAATGGCGCTAACGATGAATTGATGAACAGTCACTTTTATCACATGTGACTCTTGTCAGGCAGTGAGTTTCTGGGCAGCTAGAATAGCCAATATGAGACAGAAATGGTGCACCGATGAGCACTTTTCAACAGGTCTGGACAATACAGAAGTTTTACCAACAGCCTCTTTGACTGTATCCCTAGCTAAAATCAGTGGCATACAGACTGGAGCAACATTACATTACATTATTGGCATTTAGCAGACATTCTTATCTAGAGCAAGTTAGATGGGTTACAATTTTCACATGTTATCCAATAATACAGCTAGGTATTTACTGAGACAATACTAGGTTAAGTACCTTGCCCAAGGGTACAGTAACAGTGCCCCAGCAGGGAATTGAGTCCTGTTCCTTACCGCTATGCTACACTGCCACCCTGACCAACAAGTTGCTGCCAATTGCACTCCCTTGATCGCTGAGGATTATGGCCCTGTCCAGTGCCTCACTCCAACACATCACACATAGGTGCAAACACTGCTACCACAGCACAGCACAGCACTTGGAATGTGAAGACACTGACACCTCCTCTTTAACCACGTGGGTGTTAATAAATACAGCAGATTGTCAAGAAAGTGTTTTTATTGGGTGGGGGGGTTTGGGTGCCTTTTCCAATTACTCTCGTCACCGCGTCCCAGATCTGCAGCTTGAATAGGCCCCGGCTCTCTGAACGGAGACAAGAAGCCATTGTTCCGTCCCGGTATGGAGTCCCTGCTGGGAGCGGGCGTCTTGTGATACCGATTATGCTCTTAACCGCTTGTGGTGTCTAATGCCTCACAGCATGGAGGTTCATTCGATTTCCTCCTCCCCCCACTAGCCCCTGCCCCTGGAGGTCGTCAAACATGACTTCGTACCCAGGGCTCCCCGCTGCACAGCACTTGTGCAGAAATCTCATAAGAGCACTCAGACCATATCAGGTGCTGCGCTCTCCGCAAATGACCTCATCGTCTGTATTATTCTGATAGTTGTGATAAATTTTGGCCGCGGAGCCCCCTCTTTGGCGTTGGTGGTGATCTATCCTGCCAAGGTATTTCAAGGAACTGGAAGGCCTTTTTCAAGCTCTTCCCCTTTTAAAGCAATGCTTTCTGTGATCTGTCCATTCTGTCTCTACAGTATTCCCTGTATTAAATATGAATCCTTTTTTTGAAAGGATGAGATGTGCTGGGCTTTTTAAAGTTGGCTAAATCTCTGTCATAAAATAATCAAATCGGCACCCACATCAAACAATACTGTAATTTATCATAAAGTACTTACATGTTTGCATGACTTCACCTTTTGGGGGAGAGGTTTATCTTAATCAAACACATGGCATAAGTCATCATGATTAGCTCAGTAAAGACACACTGTTTTATACTCCTGCCTTGTTCAAAGTCAAATTAAAATGACAAATCAAGCAAAAGAGTTCCACTTCTCTGTCTCCCAGCTGACCTTGAGTTGACCTTGTGATTCCTGTCCTCAGGGTCAGAGTCTTCCACAGCAGCCTCTGGTGAAGCCCCACTCTCCATCCATTGAGGTGAGTGGCAGTGATGATTACGCACGTGATTAGTCTGTTCTGGTTCTGTGCAGGAAGGAGGAGATTCCTCAGAGTAGCTCCAGCTAATCCACATGTGCCAGCTTAAAATTCAAAAAGCCTTTTCTGAATAAAACTCAAATCCTGGTCTCTGGACTCCAGTCCAGCCTGTGCCACTCCTTGACCATCCAGGAGGGGTCAGCCTGCATTCTGTTAAACCACAGGGGCGCAGAATGGGCAGAGTTAGCGTGAAGTGTTTTACTGGGCTGAAACTACACCCACTTATAATTTGTTTAGATTCAAAAGCATGTATCAGAAGTTTAGTTGGTATAAGAACACAAGACGATATGGTTTTAAAGAGGGATGCCAGGAATTTTTCCATCACTGCTCTACTGTGTCTGTGCATTGTGTGGTAACCACCTCACCCCCCTTGCCCTCGCTGCCTCAACCAGGCGAGTCTGGTCTCAGAGCTGACTCGCTTTGAGGCGGAGCTAGACTCGGACATCCAGGGCCTGGAGAGGAGGCTGTCTCAGAAACGGCAGCGACGAGGCCGGGGTGAGGTACTGAGCCCCCTGCGATTCTGCTGATGCCCCCCTCCCCTCCGCAATCTGCAACATCCGCCAATCACCTCACCTCACTCAGAGAGAGACACAGAGAGAGAGGTCTGCTCTGATGCCGAGACTCTATCAACTCCTTTTACTGAGCTGCCATTCATACCTGCCCATTGTTAAGGCTCCCCACTTCAGATAGTGTCGGGAAGCTCATTAGGGGCCATCATCAGCTTCATACAAGCTTCACCCTCAACCACTTGCTAGCCAGTCGTGAGACAGGAGGTTACGTGAATGAACAGTTGTAACAGGAGATTGCAGTTGACAGGATCATGGTTTTATCCCCACATTTTGGTTTAGACTGCAGACCCTCACAAAGTTTTTTCATTCCCGCCCCTTCATCGGACCCCTATCGCATTGTGTCTCTCTCTGGGTGGAACGAGGCAATACCTCCCAGACTGGAGTATGTTTGATTCCCCGAGGATGTTTGCAAAAGAAACAGGTGGCCCTGCATGCCAGCTTGTATAACTGTCCTCCATCAAGACCCGCCCCTCCTGCTCCCTGAAACTGCCTCGGCATCACCTGGATGCCACCGCAACAAAATCACCTGCTTGTCTGACTTTTACCAGCGATGAGTGATCCAAAAAATATGCAAATCCAGCATGCACTCATTTGATTGTGGCCTACAGAAATGGCTGTAATCCAAAATGAAATCACAACCTTGATTGCTTGGAGTAGCACTTGCATGCCACTGTGCATGCCGAATCTTCTCACCGAGATGTGAATTGGAACACAGTGACCCCAATGGGGTTATTTCCAGTGTATTCCTGTCAAAGTTTCAAACGTTTCATTTCATTCGCTATATTTCAGAAGCCCTCATGAATCTAACCGCTGTATTTCATTCAGCTTGATCACTGGCTTATGTAAAAAAAAAGAAGTTGTCATTCAAGTGACAACAGCCTGGCATCTTTGTAATCATACACAGTGGATCGTAGGACCCAGGGGAGTTCTCTCTCTCTCTCCCCAGCCGGGAGTGGTCACCGCCTTCATTCTCTCTGAGCTGCTGTGATATTTCCTCTGTGCTTTTCGGAGTGGGATAGGCTCAAGGGAACAGGCTTCATGTGATCTCTGCTTCCCAGGGCGCAAGGAGCACCGTCCCAGCGACCGCACCAGGTACGCGGAGTGCACAGGAAACGAGGTACGTGACAGCCAGGGCTTCCTGCTGTGTGTGTGCGTGAGAGAATTTTCAAGTGTGTCTGTGTGCGTATAAGTTATGAGTGTGAGTTTTTGAGTGTATGAGAGTGTGTGTCTGTGTGTGTGTGTGTGTGTGTGTGTGTGTGTGTGTGTGTGTGTGTGTGTGTGTGTGTGTGTGTGTGTGTGTTTGGATGTACTAATCACATGCCTGGGTGATGGGTTTATCCCAGCGGTAAAACTAAGCCCCTTTCTATGGGGAAGCATTACAAGGAGCTTAGGAGCAAGCTACTGACTTGATCTTTGGGGTGGATAGCTGTGGCTTCGCTGGCACTGTTAAGGATGTACAGGGATTTATGCAGCAACAGGTAGGATCAGCTGTCCAGATCACGGACACAACATGGTCATCATTTGCTATCCTACACTTTGCTTTGTTTCAGACGTTTCAAAACTGTCCGATAGGGGAGGACGTTGTTCCCTGACCAGCAAACAATGCTTGTCACACAACTCTGGTGCCAAATTTGCACACGTTTTTTTTTCCTTCCTTTATACAGCTATTTTATTGTGTTGAAAGAACATCTGGCATTTTCTGGAGAGGGCAGTATATGGGTCCTGTGCAGGTCTTTTTTTTCAGACCATGAATGATTCAGGTTAACTGTTGCTGCTGAACTCTTCTGACACTCTCCTCCATCTATTGCATGTCAGTGGATTGTTTTCTACACCTGTTAGTTAAGATACCACAGTAACGATGAAAAGACTCTGGACTCTGTATTGCCGGCAGATCATAAAGCAGCAGTGAGTTTGCTGAGACTGGTAGAACATGTTTGCAAAGGCTCACACCCTCATTTCCAGTTTTCTCTTTCCCCTCTTCTTAGTACCATTCCATGGGAACTCTTCTAGCGTAGACGTGATTGGACCGTTTGTCGGTCCCTTCTGCATCACACCCAGTTGCACATGAATCACACTTTTCAAAGTGTTTAGTTGTGCCGCTGCTTGACAGTAGATCTTATCACCGGCTGAAACATCAATAAACAGTTCAGCTCTTATCGAATTTCTTCTCTGGCACATGCACCATATGATATCATATGACGTTTCTGCCCTGTCATTGTTTAAACCAGGCTTTTGTGGGGGAAAAAGTTGCCACCAAGGAACTGGCAAAAATACAAGGATATTACATCATATTTTTTTCTTCACTCATAGCAAAGAACGAAGTTTAGAGATTACTTTTTCTAAAACTCACCCCTCTAAAAAGTGTCTTGCTCAGGCAGTAATTTGGCCTGTCCTAAACCACATTCTTCAACTTTTCTGCAAACAGCACAGACACTACACACCTCTCCTGAAATCTCCGCCAGTGCCAGTGTTTGTGCTTTAAAGATGTTTGGGCAAGTTAATGGTTCAACTCCTGGCTGGCAGCCCTGCATACCTGGCCTCGTTTAACCTCCCCCACGGACTCCTTAATCCATGTTTCCCCTCTTTCGCCATTGCAATCAGCAGGGACCTCATAATGCATTTACCCTGAACTCCAACTCCACAGAGGGCCCTGAAACTCAGGCTTGTCCCTGCATGGCTGCGTGGCTCCCCTTTGCGGTAGGCGCATAGGAGCAAACGTGGGGCCTACACTCTTTTAACAAACCTGCTCTGTCAAGAGCACAGAGATCCATGTTACACTCCAGCAGTTGGGGTCAGATCAACAAAGTCCATGCTCCAGGAGCGCCTACAGGAAGTACCCTTTTAAACACATCCATGATCTCATAGAGCAAAGTCAAGTCTTGGAAAGCAAATTGTGCTGACCAGGACCAGCTCGATGCCTTGAATCAGTGGGTGATGCAAGCATAGCAGAGCTTCCTGATTCCAACATTTTCAGCTCAATGATTTGTCAGGCCGAGAGGGCACAGCTACACATTTCTTACCAAGTGTGTAATGCATTCTTGGACACCTCTCTCTCTCTCTCTCTCTTTCTCACTTGCTTTCAGTCCTTGTTGTTGTTTGTTAAGGAGAGTGAATGTTTCTCAGCCTGCTCTACCCCCTGCCTCTTTCCCCGCCCTCAGGATGCAGTAAACGGGCTCGTTACCAAGGTGATGTGAAGTGGAAACACGCAGCCCTCGGAATAAAGCAAACTTTAGCAGCTTTCTGTCATCCCGTCTGCCGACCATGCCCAGGGCAGAAGGGCGGCCTGACGCCAGACTGTGATGGCCAGTTTGGGCTCGAGGTTTAATGATGGAGTGCACGTTTGGCAGCTGGGGGTCGATGTGTGTGAACTTTAGCCGGACCTGACAAATGATCTGCGAAGACAGTGAACTGTTTCAGGCACACGGCTGTTGAAGACTAACACTGATGTAATGTTTATTTTCCCAGTCACCTTTCACAGAGATGAATAGCACTGCGTACAGTATAAACCTCAGAACCAAGTCCTCTGCGAATGATATTACTCAAAACAATGACAATAAAATCTGCTCTCCAAAGGTTACAGATGTGAGCTTCCAATCTTCAAATATCATTTGGATTTCCTGTGCATTTTTTCCTCTGTCTCCTCTCTACAGTTCTGGCTTCTTCTTGTCCTCATTCCATCTTCATTTGATCTTTTGCATGCTAACCAGCTGGACCGAGGAAACCATGCCTGCATGACAAATGTGTGCACTGCGACACACGTTATCTACCTCTCTCTGCGAACGCAGTCAGGCTGCAAAGGCTGTGAAAGCACCACGTATATATAACTACTAGAAGGTCTTTTTCCAGGACCATGAAAGTGCTGCGCCAAGTGCTGCGCCTCTGCTGAAATCTTTCATCTTACTTTCCCAGCCCTGTGATTGGAGCAAAGCAGCCCGTGACCAACAGCTTGGGTGTGGCACCTACCAGTCATCCAGTTGTCCCCAGCTCCAGTGCCGTGCAAAGGACGTCACCCAGCCACACACATGGTAGAGGTAATGTCTCTCCACTTACTCAACAGGTTAACAAATGTCTTCCCATTGGAGGAATAGCTGTGGTATGGAGCAGTAACATGCGCATTCAAAGGTCCCCTAGCTATGGTACTCGGTCCATTCCTGCTACCTCTGAATCATTTTCCTCTGAAGTAAGAATGAGAAAGGTGTCTTTTGACCTTATTAAATTTTTTTGCATTGGCCTTCTGAGCGAAAACCAGAATGTCACCGTTTTGTTTCACTTATTGTTTTGAGCTCTCTGAGATGACTGTTTCCTGAATAATCAGCGCAAACATAAATAGCTCAAAGGGGAGGCTTCTCTGCTTTAGTTCAATTTACAAGAAGCTGCAGCAGCGTTCGGGTGGAGGGGAGCCGCAGAAAATGAGGCCTGAAAGCCGGAAGCCGTGATTACAGATTAGCATTATCCGATTGTTTTTGTTGGAGATTAGTCCGGGGAGAGCTGGTCAGAAAGTTTGGCTGTTTTGTACGAACTGTACATCGTGTTGGAAGAGATTCAGTATCTTCCCTTTTTTTCTTCTCTCCCTTTGGAGACATTTTCTGTGCCCTGGTTATTTTCTTAAAGTGACACTGAGTTGACTTGTAACACTGAAATGTGTCTATGACACAGTGCTACTTTAAAGACCTTATCTCAAATTGGTTACCTTTAAGATAAGGGCAGGGAAACTCCCCAACAGGTTTTAGGGAGTTAGAGAATGTCACTGCATGAGAAATCTGTTGTTGATCAGCAGTGTGCACTTTCTGCTCTGTCCCCAGGCAATCCTGCCTCTGCACCCGAAGCCATGGACTTCCCACTGAAGAGAGAGGAGAAGAAGGTTAGGACCTTAGATCCATTTAGGAAGGCTTCCGTGTCATGACCTAGGCAGGGTTACCACCGAATTACTCATTACTCTGCTCAGGAATGCATGCAAACCTGTCGCAAGTGCAATCAAGAGATATGGTGGACAAATTTCGACAGTTGGCATCACCAGCGAGATTGCTGCAATCTGAGAGTTTTCCGTGTTACACATTTTCGTGGTTTGAAAGAATCAAGTCTTTCACCATTTCTATTTCTGTCTGACCTACTTACTGTCAGGCCAAACTTGGTGCATGATTTTTCTAAAACAGTCGACATTTGCAAACTGAAGAAAGTCCTCTGGCCTTTGCTAAAGAGGATTTCTCTGTAAACTGCTGATGAAGTGTTTTTGTGTTTCTGCAGATGAAAGCTGCAAGGGCCAAGTTCAATTTCCAGGCCCAGTCACCCAAGTGAGTATAACATCCAGCACATCCAACTATGAGCAGATTCATTCCTCACAGTTTGTTTTTAACAGCTTCTAGTGGCTGTAAAAGACTACACAGCAGCTACGATTGCTCTATTGAGGGCAGTATATGGTGGCAGTGTAGCACAGTGGTGAGTAGTAAGTGGTAAGGTTGCCGGTTTGATTCCCTGTGGAGCACTGCTGTTGTACTCTTGGGTAAGGTGCTTAACCCAGAATTGCTTCCATAAAATATGCAGCTGTATAAAAGGGTAAAATGTAAAAAAATGTAACCTATGTTTCTCTGGATAAGAGTGTCTGCTAAAATGCCAACAAAGTAATGTATTCAGAGAACAATATAATCCTTATAGGTACAAAGTTTTCACTCAACACCTACATGTAAAACTGTTTTTGAGTCATTTAATGATAACACTTTATTCTCGTTATGTCGTTAACATTAATGTTATTTAAGCTAACTATACTCATGTTGTTCTTCTGCTGGATTTCTCCCCCAGAGAGCTGACCCTGCAGAAGGGCGATGTGGTGTACATCCACAGACAGGTGGACGCCAACTGGTTTGAAGGAGAGCATCATGGGAGAGCTGGTATCTTTCCAATCACCTATGTGGAGGTGGGTGAACCTTAAATTGAGCGCACAGGGTTGGGGGTTTGCTCTATTTACCTTTTTTTCTGGGCCTCATTGACTCCCCCCCCCCCACTATTTAATTGGCCAGATCATTCCCCCAACTGAGAAGCCCACACCCATCAAGTCGCCCACCATCCAGGTGCTGGAGTACGGAGAGGCCATGGCTCTCTTCAACTTCCCTGCAGATCTGCCCGTGGAGCTCTCCTTCCGCAAGGTCAGGCTCACATCTGACCCCTCCTCAAATGCCTCAAACTCCTCTGTGCAACTTCTATCCATACCAATGTAACACCGTTCAGCAAAACCACACGCCGACACTGACCTTAAGTAACATATCTGTGGTGATACATAAACCATAAGTGAAATTATTTACTGTCAGAGGAGGAAGTGGGTAATTGTGGATATGCTGGCTGAGTTTCATGGAGAATACACAGGGATATATGTTGTATTCACTGTTTTACACATCCAAAATGCCTGTGGCCTGTGGAGCTCAGAGAATTAACCAAACCATTCAAAAATTTGCCAAACCATTTACAGCTTTTTGAGACCAGTCATAAATATCTTAGACTATTTGAGAGACATGTTGTGCGGAGTTGACCCAGTGAAGCTTAGTGCTCCTGAACTCTGCCCCCCCCCCCCTTCTCAGGGTGAGCGGATCTGTGTGACCAGGCGTGTGGACGACAGCTGGCTGGAGGGCCGGATCCCTGGGACCTCTCGCAGCGGCATCTTCCCCGCCAGCTACGTCCAAGTCAACAAGATGCCCCGCACCAAATCCTCCGACGACTACCCCTCCTCCCCCACCTCCACCTCCCCCTCCCAGCCCCTCAGTCCTGGTCGCCCCCTCCACTCCCCCGCTCCCCGCTCGCCCCTCTCTCCCAGTGTTTTCAGCCCAAGTCCGCAGCCCTCCCCGCTGAAGCAGCACTCCCCTGCACTACCCCAGTCCCCAGGCCCCCAGTCGCGGTCACCTCAGTCTCCCGATCATCTCTCCCTCTCGATGCAGCCCTCCAATCACTGGCCCAGCACCTCCCCCAAATCCAACTCCCCCACTCCACAGACCAACCACTGGAGTGGAACACACCCGGCAGCTCATAATTCTCTCAACAGAGAGGCAAGATTAGAACCAGCGCCGTCCAAACAGACCCCTCAATGGGCAGGTGCCACAGCAAACATCACTCCCACATCTGGCTACTCTACTCAGGTATGATTTTTTTTTGGGGAATTCAGTTGAAATTAAGGATTCGATTGATGAGGCTGTGACATGATTCTCCTGACCTCACGGAATGAAAATAAAAAGATGACAATGATGCTAATGTGTTAATGATGATAATGTGTTTCAAACTCGTGCCATGCATTACATGCATGCAGACTGATTAGTTGTTTTGTGCTCTGTATAAAGTTTCATAAAATTGGCATTGACTTCAAAATCAGTGGACAGCTGTGTCTTTTTCAACAGCATACAGTGTGAATTCCCTTAGCTTTAGAAGTAGGATGCCACACACTACAGGTTTCTGTGAAAAATGTTTTTACATCTATATCTATATCTATCTATGTTTGTATAGCTATTTCAGTTACTATTCTGTTAACAGCATGGAGTATGGAGGGATTGAACCTCACTTACAATCACGTATTTCAAGTGAAGTACTGATTATTTTCCAGCTGTAGTATGGGATTTTAAAAATCTCTCTCCTCTTATTAGAATGGAAATGCCACCAACTCGACACAGCCCAGCCAACACATCATGGCTCCACCCACAGCACAGACATCCACCAATCCTGGCTCCACAGTGGTCCAACGGCAACCGTGAGTCTGAATTCAAAGCAAAGCTCCATCGAATTAGGGCTTCGCGCTTTTAACAGTTTTTCTCGATCAGAACTGACATACCCTGATGACATCACACAGCTAATAGAATGTATATATATCTATGATTCACCAATGCTTGCTAAAACAGTCAATAGATTTGGCATCTCATATGGACCACATTCCAGTCATTAGTTAGGGAGAAGGTCAGCTTCATCACTCTCTTCGTTCTCTCCTCTCTCTCATTAAATCAGGTATAAAGCCGTCTACAACTACAAGCCACAGAACAGTGACGAGCTGGAGCTGAGAGAGGGAGACATTGTGCAAGTGATGGAGAAGTGTGATGATGGCTGGTTTGTAGGTAGTGTGTCTCTCCAGTCCTTGATTCAGTATCACCTTTTAGGTCAGTGCTCAGAAATGCACTAAGCAGTTGCAATTCTGTCCTCTGCTGGACATTGTGTGAAATTACGAGTTCCATTTGTAAAATTGAACAGATGTCTGGGTTCTGAATGTGTGCAGCTTGTAATAGCATGCCCAATTCTTTTGGAATGAAAGTGCCTTACGCTCTTATTTTTCTTCAACAGGTACGTCAGAAAGGACTCGTGCCTTTGGGACATTTCCAGGGAACTATGTGGCACCAGTCTAAGTGCTTATCTCTGCCCTGCCTGCTTCACAAAATACTGGACTGAGATGTTTGCCTATTTAGACAAACTTGCTTTAAGTAGCATACAAATCACAGCAGCCAGATAACCACTAATGATGCCCCCCCCCCCCACTTGCATTCTCCTACAATTCCCCAGACTCTATCTCCATTGCATGCACACTTGACCACTTGACCAAAGTGGACACTGTTTCTGGAACAGGAAGCAAGGAGGATCAAATGGTCAGCCTCTTCACTTTTGGCATGT
This sequence comes from Megalops cyprinoides, assembly GCF_013368585.1. Taxonomy (NCBI): domain Eukaryota; kingdom Metazoa; phylum Chordata; class Actinopteri; order Elopiformes; family Megalopidae; genus Megalops; species Megalops cyprinoides. The sequence continues at coordinate 10,994,508 of NC_050586.1, forward strand.
TAGGCTTATCACGTGTGGGACTTGGAGTGTTTTCCACGGCCATGTGTGCTGCTTCAATGAGAGTCCATGATGCAAGGTCTTACAAGAGTGACGGCATTTGCTGACGAAGATGGGGCTGTATCCCCCCGCCTCCTAAACAACTCCAACCTTTTGTGAAAACCTTCCTTTGGATTGGATTAAATTTGTGGCCTTATTGAACACTTGGACCTTGTATCATTTTGGGATTTTCAAGTAAAACATGCTTTGAAGAAGTGCAGTATACATCACCGGGTTTAAACCACGTGTCATTTCAGCACTGATCTGAAGCCTGTGAGCTGGTGTTTTTGCAACTTACATCAAAGTGCCTTTATGCAGGAAAATGGCCAGAGTGCATTATTTCATATGACATCTTCCCTTTTCAATGCTACTCTGTTGTCCATGTCATGTAACAGAATATAAAAAGTGCCTACAGACATCTTTGTAAAGTTTGCCTCCAATTTAATTGCAGATTTGTAACATCCTCCCGGGTGAACCGAAGACAAAAGTAATGGAAGCATGGCTGTTCAGATAAATCAATGGATCCAAGTCTAAGCTGTTTTTAAAATATGGCAGTCTTCATTCTTTTAAAAAAAAGACTAAGTAGGTCACATGACAGTTGTGCCAAATTTTATTTCACCAATCCAGACTGCAGGGGCACGCTTTGGATATACAGACTTGTACTATGCCGCTGAACCAGACGCATCAGCAAAAAGACCTGATCTGCTTTTTTTTTTTGCACTACTTGCTTTGCTTCATGAGCTCATTGTTAGTTAATCAGTAATCTTGCTCTGCAGTGTTTGAGAAAGTGGTTGGAACAGAGAATGTGACAAGTTGTGAGAGAGAAAGTTGTTAGCCTTGAGCAGGACAGCAGGTCATTTCACCAAGTCACCTGAGGCGGTGTCTTCTGTCCTAAGTAAATGCAACAGTGCAAATCAAACAGGGCAAATAGCAGAGTTCTAAGTAACAAGGAGTGTTGACCAGAGAAGAATTTAAACAGTAGATTTGATGATTAGGCCACCTCTGCGGTCCACCAGGCTGGCATACAGGAGCCATGTCATTGATATTAACGATCCTTACCATTTCACAGTGCTTGCAGTGGAATTGCGAAGGAGACGACAGGCTTAAACACCTTCTTTCTGAATTGCTCTGAATTCTGTACGCCACATGTGCTTTTGTCCGCTGATGATTGTGACCAACTGCCCAAAAGGAACAGAAGCAACAGCAAATTCCTCCAACAAAGGGACCAAATCATTTGCCTCACAGAGCACATTTGATTTTGTTAAAGCTCATTTGTACTGCTGCACAAGCTTTTGTTTACCAGCGCTGCCTCTATATTGATTTAAAAATAAAACCATATTTTTCTGACAAAGATATTTACATATTATCTTAAACAGCTAATCATTTAGAATCATGTAGGCCAATGTAATCCATGCTAAATGCAGGCAAGCCAAGCATCGATGTTACAGAGAATTTTGTGGGCTTTCATACTATGTTATCACAATGTGTACATCTACTAGGTCTGTCTTCCCAAATAATCTCATGTTCAGGCATTTTAAAGTAAGAAGTTAAGGATCTCATTCTCATATTGAGTGTGTTTGTGACAACCAAGAAGAATGTCATGGAAAAAACGCGGAAGACCAGATGAAGACAAAAAAGAAGATTCACAGACAACAAATGCTGAATGACCCATGGGTACAGTACGTCTTTGTGTCTCTTTGTTACAATTTGGCTGAATAAAAGAAAGCAGGCATAGCTGGTTCCCAGTTGTACCACATATAGAGTAGCACAGACACTGCAATTTTAAATCAGCTAATAAATTACAGAAATAAATAATATATTTTATTGCCAACAGAATGTATTGCATTATCTAAGGTACTCACATCTTTGGATGACAATAAATTGTACTCACTGATGGGAAACCATCCAGTTGTCATTTGTGATCTCAGACTGTGGCTTCATCTTTTACTTTGGAAACAGAAACACGCCCTGCTGTGTTTTTGTACTTCACAATTTTGTGTTACTTGCTTTGCACACCGCTAAACCCAAGGTAATTTGCACTGCTTACATTCACTTTCTGCAAATTATCCAGACAGCTGGAGGTGTACAGAGGAAGTTCAAGTTAAACACCCTCATGTATATATTCACGGTGTCCCACCCAGAATGCTAATTAGTAATCCTACCCAACAAGGTCAGTCTCCTAATGACTACAAGGCAATTCCACCCTACAGATAGGCCACCTCCATGCATAGTAAGTAGAGGGCATATCCTTTTTGTTTGTCAAATGGCAATGGATTAGGAAATGGTAACATGTAACTTGGATAGAATCCCAGTTAAATTAGACTTCTACAATGGAAGGTTGGTTACATTACATCACAATAAAAGGTCAATTCATTCAAATACTGGGTTGTTGACTGGTATTGATGGCAGTTAGTGGTGGTGGCATTTAGTATGGTCAGATGGCTCACTGGTTCCACGGCAAAGAAAACATGTTAAACAATGATATGTGTACCTGTGCTATTGTCTCCCTTCTTTCACTGCAATGTTTTGCAACAAAAACAAAATGAATCACAATTAATTAGCCAATCCTCTCACAAACTAGAAAGCTTGTGAAAAAATTCAGATCTCCATAAATTTTCCAGAGGTACTCCTTAACTCCCCTGTGTGGAGGGATGAGGGATCTACAGGAAAACCGGGACAATCCACATTTTATTTGTCAGAAGATTCTCACACCTAGATTCTTAAGATTCCATTTTACTGAAAGGTGGAATGGGGTCAAATCTGAACAGATCTGAACAAATCTGAGCAGTTCACAGTCAAACAATGTGATCATTTTCAATAAATCTTCTGCTGGTTAGTTTCAATAGACCGTTAATTAATTTAGCCTTAAAGGCTAAAGATGATGCAACACGATTTCAATCATCTCACGTTTCTGTAGATCGGCCTTCTTTACGAAGACTTAGACTGAAATTGAGACCGAAATGTTTATTCTGACATTCATACAGTACACGTCACTTCAACCTAGAAAGGGAAATTCAAATTTTCCATAGCCGCTGAGCTCCGGATATAGCATTCGGAAACAATCCCGCATCCCTATCAGGGAATGGTTTATTTGAAATAATGTTTATAAAATGTTCGATACTGCTTTTTAAAATACATTTGCCTGAACAATGTTTTAATTATTACTTCCCCACATCTCCACCTGAAAGTTAGTCTCAAGAGATGACCGATAAAACATCAGATTAGATTTGCATATTTTAAAGAAAGCGTACTGTGCCTGCGCTACCGCAGCCAGGATATTTCAATTACACGGGAAAAATATTTTCAGTGTTTTCCCGTTGGTAACTTTTCGCTAAAGATTTCCCAGTGGAATATGAAAAGAAAAAACACTCCCCTATCTGTTCTGTTTGGCAAGCACGTTTGACCAGCAGGTGGCGCATTTATTCAAGCTCTGCACGTCCTCCGTCAACGTCGAATTAATATCTCAATTAAGCGCCCACCCCCATTACCGCCCTTGCCGGCACGCCCAATGCGATCTGCCATGCTTTAGAATCTTTATTTTGATTATAACACGTGGCATATGATCTCATACCCGAAGGGGTGGCGTGCTTGCAGGTGATTTTATTTCTTCTCTTCGACCCATGGAAACAAGTTAGAGAGGAAGCGCATTTTTGAGAGCATCTGAATACGTCCTTTCAGTTTTTCTATCTGTGTGGCAGTGGCAGTCACATGAACTATATATAACTAAAGCAGCCGGACACGCTAACACACACGGATAGTCGTACTGTGAAACTTTTTTTTTGATAAGTTGCGGACGGGAATTGAAAAACACTATCAGTTCTGTAGTTCAAGAAGCGCATCGTAAGTTTGGACGTCGATTACCTCCCTTTCAGTTTTGTCTCGCTGGGCGCAACTGACGGTTGGTAGCCGACAGGAGAGCAGCAGACCGCAGGTGTATAAGTAACGACGGCTGTTCAGCGTTCGCTGGTGTTAGCAACCGTTTCTTTCCTATCAACCTGAGCTGCAGTAACTGGTAAGTTTAAAAGTGATCTTCATCTACATGTGTCGTAAAAGTGAGATTATGTTTGAGCATGTGTCGCCTGGTTGTTTATAACGTGTCAAAACATTATAACATCAAATGTTAAAAGATGATTATTCTCCAAAAGTGAGGGGAAATAAAACGCAGCCATAGATTATATCGATTTTGGTACCTCCAATAATGTCAGTTTTAAATAAGTGCAGTTCTGTTGTTCGTACTCTTTGCAATTCTCTTAATGTGCTTTTTGTACGATATATGTCACCTGTCATGTCACTGACACCGTAGACCTATGTATTGGAAGGTCATTAAACGGGTTCAGGTGCGTAACGTTACGTAAAGGAACGGCGCGTGCTTGCAAAATGCTATTCATATCCGAATTTATCTATTTTGTATAGACAAGTCTGCTTGAAGCTTAGACATAACGAGCTGCCGAAGGATTCGTAAACAGAGATTGTTTTCTCTTGGTTTGTGTGTCTTGGCAATTTATTTATTTGCGCCTGGAGATTTCCACCCTTCTCATATTCCCCCTCAGCAGCCAGCCAGCCAGCCAGCGGTTCCGTACTTTAAGCTTCTGGGGACTTGTATTGATGCCTTGGTTGAGAAATTGACCGAACGAGGGGAGAAGGGACCTTTAGTGCTAGTTCGTCCCAGTTCGTGCTTCGTTGTTTTTACGCAACAAAATACAAACATGGTAAACATGAAACACAGAGGTGCGTGGTGTGCAAGCTGATCAATGCACTTTCTGAACAGATATGACACGCTGATGCGAAGTGGAAAACCGAGGTACCGATGGGTTAGCGCTACCCTTTATTTGTAGGCGAAAAACAAAAACACTGGTGTTTTGAGACATTACAAGCTGGCTACAATCTTTTGGTGCACATTACCACCATACAATTTAAGAATTGCTTCAGATTGCCATTTAGGTCTAAACACTCTAAAATTGCTCATAAGTACAGACTCTTGGTATTTTTGTGTAACAGGTTAAACTTCTTCAAAAGGGATTGTAAACTTTTAAAACCTTTTAACATGTGGGAAAGTGGTAATCAGAACCACCCCATCTCTTAAAATCGCATCAGTTGAATTAGCCTTTTGTGCGACGGTGTACGGCACATACCCACAAGTGTTCGTCAAGCAATGCTAAAGTTTACTACGCGTAAGGCTACACATTCAGGGATGTGCGCATTGTTTGCGCGGTGCGTTTTCCCAGCGTAGTAACGAGGAGTTTGGATCGAGGGTGTACCAGCGTACTTCGTACATCAGGACTGACACACCTACAGAAACTCATTCATTTCAATATTTTCACGTTGACAATTAAGAGGTGTGGAGCTTTATTGGCGTGTTCTACCCCACCGTGCCACATTTTCTCAGTAAATATCTATGCTGTGTGTCAGCATGCCGTATTCTCTTAATTGCCTTAAATTTTTACCATTTTCAGAGATAAGTGATTAAGAGGTTTTTTTGGGGTGCGTACAAAGCCTGTTCAATGTACAAGAAATAACAGTGCCAGCCTAGAGTATAGAATTTTACAACATGCACAGTTTTGAAAGAATAAGAAACTTTTTTTTCAATTTAGTAATGCCTCAGGAACTTGTGCAGAAAACCTTTCAGACAATGTTAAGTTGAAGCAGAGATGTCAGACCCACTCCTGCACATAAGCCACAATTAAATACCCTGGAAGTGAGGTAAAGACTGTATTTAAGGAGCAGTGAGTGACCAGGTAATACACCGGGAGGACAGGTCTGTATTTATGTCATTACCCTGAACTGTAGTGTGAGGTAAATTGCAGCATAGTTATCTGCAGCTCTGCCTTCAAAAGGAGCATGCTCTCCTGTGAGGAGTTAGCTCGCAGGCTACAGTGGGGCTTTATACCGGTTGAGCTCATCATCACTGGCTCGAGAGAGCTCATCTCGAAACAAGCTCGCTTGAGTTCCTCACAGCATCTGCATTCGGACAGCCATCCTGGCAGCGCCCGGATTATGCCGATTGTGCCGGGCCTGAATGGGTGGGAAAAAGCTGGATGCTTTTCCCTGAGCTCACGTGGAACTGGAACCGCTGGGCCCCATTCATCTGGGCGCCTGGAATTTGCACAGCACCTTCTCTTTGTGTGACACAGCCTTTCACATACACCCCCCCCCCCATCCTTTCATGTCCAATTGTGTTGATTTCCTGACCCCTCCAGCGTGCTGATTGCGCAGTCCCCCGGCCGCGGGACAGAAATTCGGCCCCGTGTTATTCTGGCCTCTGACAAGGAATGGGTGTAGGTTTAGAGAATGCGCGAGCAGGAGTGAAATGAGTCAGGCCTCGTCAAGCGTAGGTCGCAGTTCTGCAGAGAAGCTCTTTAGTCAGGCTGTTTCCTCTGTGCTCTGAAAAATAACAATGCAAGACTTTGCTACGCTCTGCCTCCAGCCCTCTAGGCCTTGGAGAAATGAGCTGAAATGAGTTGATGGGGGAAGTTGTCACCTGAACCTAGCCCTGTCCGGGTCGATTTTAGAGGGATTGCTGAACTCAGTGTTTCGGACCTTATGTATAAACATCCTCCGTTATGAGCCGTTCTTCAGTTGGTTCAGCAGCAGGAAGTCGCACCCTAAGATACGATCTGGTGACGTTTAGATGATGAAAGTCGTTTCCAGTCGCTTGTCTGTGTGCCTGATCGTGTTGTGGTTAGGCCTGTGGCAGCCTTAACTCGGTCAGACAAACGGCAGACGGGAGCATTTGCTGATTGCGTCTCAGTTTGTAAAAAAAAAAAAACGTATGAATGCAACAGCTTTGTTTTCCATCCCCTTCCGCAGATGCTGTTGTCACTTAGAGGCCCTGTCGGTGTTTGTATGCATCCGAATGCCCGAGCTTAAATGGGCTGCACAGAGCTGCATGGCTGCAACAGGATATTGAGAAAACCTGTGGAAATGGCGGTCGGATGGAGCTATGATTCAGAGGCAGCACTGTGGTAAACTGCTTAAGTGCAACTGGGCACCAGCACCTCAGAGAGGCTTAATGGTGCATGCAGGGGGTGTGGTATGGTGCCCTGATTGCCATGCTTTGGGGGAGCCTGTGCAGAGGCAGTAACGTGATCCATGGCTGATGCTGCTAGATATGGTAGAGCTCTCCTGGCCCCCCCACAACTTAATGGAGTGAGACTCTGACGCAGGCTCTGGAGGTGCTCTGAAGCATTGTGGAAAAGAAGTAGAGTACAGGTCTGTATCACGACGTAGTGGAGGGCGGCATATGCCAAGACCTGGCCTCTGTATATGCTCACAGAGCTGAGAGAACACTCGTTGGGTGTCTTCATCTTAACAACAATACCGGATTATATTCAAACTAATACACTGCAGGTTATGAGTCATTGTTTATCATCAGAAAAATTTATCATGTAGGGAAGTTGCCTAACTTGTTCTGTTTTATTTCTTTACTTGTCCTGCATGAAAAATTAAAGTGAAGTGGTGGGGAGAGAGGGAGGGATAGTAGTTTTAGTTCATAACACTTCTTTCACAGGATGTCCATAGGACATCTGTAAACCAGCCTTATCCCACCCACAAAAGCTCAAATTACTCATTCTCCATAAGTCAAGACTCATTTTTTCCCCTGCTGTTTGAGCTCATCTCTGTTATTATTTGATACATCTTCATCACCTTAGAGATGACAGTTTTGCCTGATCGAATCACTGGTGTGTGTTTGTGAGGTGTTGGTGGGGAATGCTTTCCAAGTGACCTGTCAGAATTGGGGAGAGGCTCGCACATTCCTCCCGGCTCGACTCATACGGCTCGGGTCTGGCAGGTACCGCCGAGGGAGGAAACACGCTTCAAAGCGGGGCGGGGTTTCAAAAGAGGCTGCCGACTCCAGCGCAGACCAAATTGGGGGTGTCCGCCAGCAGAAGCATCATGGAGTCTGAACCGCACAGAAAGCGTCACCCCCGCAACTTGATGGTCCAGTAGAATGCAGCGGTTCTCTGGTGCCATAATAAGCAGATCTGAATGGCAATGTGCTACTTGTATAGCATTGAGCCAGCATTGGGGCACGATAGGGTTGCGTCTGTGTTTTCTGTCACGCTATTTGTCTGGCATTAGCACACTGCAGTTTTCATTTATTGTCTCTGTCCAGTGAATAAGAAGCTGCATGGGGGAAGTGTCAATCATGTAGCAAGCAGGGGAAAGGTGAGGGATACCAGCTTTGTGTGATGATGACAAGACCCATTTGAGTGGAAAAAAAAATCTCTTCTCCCCACACAGAAGGCTCATCTTTGAAGTAAAATTGATCAAAAGAGTCCATCCTTTCCAACCTGGCAGTAAGATGGGGCACAGCCGAAGCTATTGACCCAAGGGTGTGTGCGCGTAATCTTACGGTACTTATCTTGGCTAAACTGTGTAATTCCACCAACTTGTCTTTGCAAGTTGCACACGTGCTCTCAAAATCTCAGTTGCCCTTTGAAGTCTTTACAAAACTAGTCGAAGGGATATGTAAACAGGAGAAGGAGATTAATGTAGGCAGACATCATAATATTGCCTCTGTCAGTAACCTCCAGGCTCGGTAAGCTCCGCGTGCCCCCTCGGGCTTCAGCTTGTCGAGCTTGCTACCGGGCACTACTGCACCTTTGCCTGTGGACAGCCTGGTGGAATTCCCTGACATTTCCCTCGCTGCAGTTAATTGCCTTTAAGTGGTCTCTGATCCGTCCACAAAATAACAATCTCCTATCATGTTCCACTGTGGCAGTAAGAGACTCTGTATTGGCGTGTTTAAGTACCTGCAGGTGGGATTCATCTTGGTCACATTACTGTAATCCTCCTGTCTCCGGCAATCACCGCTGGCCCCCCGTCACGTGACCAGAGAGTCTGTAACCATATGCAGTGCAAGCTGCTCTGCCCCGTCGCGTTGGACTGGCTCCGAGTTTCACCACCGGCTCCAGGTGACAAGCGCCTGCAGGTGTTTTTTTTTTAACAGTTCAGCATGTCATCCGCTTCTGCTCGCTCTGCCACCCTCTTGGCATCCCCCACGACAAGCCGTCACTCATGGGTTTCATTCTGCGTCATTAATTCATTTAGTTTCATCCCTGTTTTTTTGCCACCATCACAGCTGTAAAGCTGAGCCTCAGTTGTGCCCATTGACTCAGTTCATTGTCAGCCACGCCATTGGTTCAGTTAACTTTCACCTCTTCTATTCATTTGACTTTCAGTCATCCGATTGACTTGTGCGTTCTGCTGGTTAGGCCTCAGGTGAAAGTATGTATGGGAAATAAGCGATAAATGCTGGTCTGGATGTCAGTACCTGGTCACAAAAGTGCTAACAATGCCAGTGAATGGGTCACGCCCCTTTTGTGCTTCCCTGACCCCCCTCCGCCCAAAGGTGTTCCGATACCAGAATGTGAAAGGCCTGTCCCAGCCGTGGCACATATTTGTACTAATATCTCACCTGACGGTCACGCATACCTTCAGAACTGGATGGGCCACTCCATTGCTCACATTCCTCCCTATTGTGACCGTACTGTTTCCATCGTTGCCTAGCAACGTCAACAAAACGTCACCTAGACAGAAACCGCATTTCAAAAATGACTGTCACACCACCTGTCAGATTTACTTGTTTGATTTGTCTCGTATATGTCAAATATTTTGTATGATTTAATTTGTGTGATGTTTCGGTCTAACTCTGTAATCCATGTGCTTGTTTATAAGACGCAGTACACCCATTTCATGAAGGCCTGAACTGCTGTAGGCAAAGGTTATTGCTTTATTAAAATAGCTTTTATTAAAAAGTTTTTTTAGAATGTTTTTATTTTTTTTTATTTTAATCAGACAAAACATTCCAAGCAAAATGAATAAACTCATTCAGAATAATTGAATGTTTACTCGTGCTTGTAAACACTTGACAGTCAAGAAAAAGTATTTGAAGGACAGTTCCTTTCACAATACGCTATTCTTTAAACACTTCTATTGTTTGTAGGAGCTCTTTGGCTGACACTTTGACACTTTGAAAAAGGAACCTTAAGCAAGACAAATAAACATGTTCCTGAATAGATGAGGAAGAGACCATGAATACTATGAATAAAAACAGAAAATAAACAGAAGTAAATTTATCATTGTGAACAAATAAGGTATGCCAGCTGCGTTGATATGCTCTGTGTCTGTCCATGAAGAAGAAGCACGGAGCATTTGTTGTTTTAGACAGTTGGTTGATCGGATCTGAATTGATTTTAGGCATTCTTGGTATGAATTTAGGTTCACTGGAGAATATGCCCCAATGGCACATTGTTGTGTGGTACTAATTGAAGTGCTCTGGGTCTGGGAAACTGGGGCAGTCGTTCCCTGTGATTAAGTGAGTCTTCATCGCCGCAGCTCTTGAATGTTTCTCATTGCCGCAGCAATTAAGAGCTCCTAATGATGGTGAGCCTCATAACCTCACTAATTGCCTGACTCTGCTAATGACCGGGTGGGTTTCGCGTTCCTCCTCCCAAGCACTTGAGGAATGCACACAGAGAGAGATTCTTCAAGTCAGTCGTCCTGGGGATTGGGCCTTACATCAGTGGCTCCTGATTGGTCATGGAAACATGGGATAATCCCGACAAAGTCTGGCTGTGTTGTGGGTGCATATATATATATATATATATATATATATATATATATATATATATATATATGTATATACATATTTATATATATATATATGTAAGTCTTGCATACAGCTGAATTGAGAGAAAAAAGTAGGAAAGAGTCAGTTTTATGCCCTGGGTATTGGGCACGCATCAAATGAACCCTCTTGGGTCCATGTGCAAATGCACATTTTTGTACCACTGTTTACTTCCTGGCTTGGGATGTTAGAGGGCCTTATCTCAATCCTGGACGTTGCAGTGACACACAACAGTTGTAGCACAGTTTTAGTAGGATAGCCAAATCACATATTCAGGACCTAAGCCAATAGCTCTACCTGCAGGCTTCAAGTCAAAGGTTAGTACAACGTGACAATTTTCAGTCCTTTGCCTGTTTTCCTGCAGTGGTCCAGGCCAGAAAAAGGGCTCCAGCTCAGCAACTATCTTCTAAATGTACCAAAGTGATGACAAGGGAGTTTTGTAGTCTCTGAGTAACGTAAGCATTACTGATAAGACAAAGTGTGTTGTCACATGATGTGCCAAGGTTCAGGTATTGAGCCGCTACTGTCGATACTGTGTGCTCTTCTAACCCATTTAAGCAGTGACCCCAAATAGCAGTGTATGGACTTGCAATAAAACGGCGGCTACACTCAGACTTCTCCCTCTGACAGAGCTAAATCTCGACACTAAATCAGCTGTGAACGGGTAGGTCTGTCCCAGAACCAGTGCGGTATATCACTGACTCCAGTGCCGTCACATGATGACTTGTGCAAGCATGTACTGCCGAAGATGAGTGCAGCAGCAGCTGAGCCCAGAAACACACCAACTGGCGTTCCTCAGGATCTGCACCCGAGAAAAATCAGTGCGCGTACACGTGCTCCTTCGTAAGCTTTTAACACCTGGAGTTACGCAAGCCGTTTGGCTGTCAGCTATTCTCTGTTCGCGAAATGGAGAAGAATATAACTTCTGCGATATTTCATCTGAGCGAGAAGTGAAGGCATCTGTCAGGCTTTAGCTTGTTTATTTTTCGCCTGTGTTCCTGTTGAGGTGAGATCCTCAGAAGCCCTACACGGTTTCTCTGTGTTTCTGTCTCTCAATCAAGTGGTTTATTCTCACTGACACGCAAATAAATGAATTCGCCGGTAGCTGACCTGTGCAAATTTTAGGGGGATCTTAGAAAGATGTGAACAGAGTAGCACACGTGTTAGCGCACACAGTTGAAATGGTAAAACGGTGTCTCAGGCTGGCTGCTGCAGTAGGCTAAGTTCTGGTCCCTCTGGAGGCCTGTGGAAGAGTGTAAGAGACCCTAGTGTGTTGTGGTGGGGCCTGTAAGTCTGCCCAGCACCCCTCCCTCACCCACAACCGCAGCATGCATGACAGAAGAGCTGGACTGTCTGAGCCCCACACATGTGCAGATAATAAACACCTCGCACAGAATCAGCCTCGCCGTTACAGTCATGGCTCACGGTAACTGCAGGAAATGCAGTTTCCATTGGTCATGGATGCCCCTCGCTCTGGCCCTTCTTCACATCTTGTTGAAATTTTCCAAGCCTGCCTTGCCATGGGCAGAGACGTGATTGTTGCACAAAAGCAGAAACGTTGGGTGAAACTCTTGAGATCGGGTGGGAATCTGTCTGTATAATTATAGCTTTGACTGTAACATGTACCATTGTATTCCCTGTCTTTGGTTTAATCACCCTTTTCTCTGAAAGACATTTGGAACTTATGAAAGCTTTGGGTTTGAAAGCACTTCAGCAATGCCAGTCATGTGCCTCTGGGTTTCAAATTCTTTCCATTCCAGTTTGATGTGGTTATTTACAAAATGCCTGTCAGAAAGTTCGGGCACCAGTCATGCAGTGGGAGATAAAATCAAAGCAGGATAGGTGATAGCAGTTGCCAAAATCACCTGAATTCAAATTCTAGCACACATGACACTGACTGGGAAGTGATATGCCATCTATACCCAGGGCCTGAACATGTTTCTTTATCTTTCTCTTTCTCTCTCTTTCTCTCTCTCTGTTTCTCTCTGTCTCCCTCCCACAGGTGCACGGGCTTTATAAAGGCAGTAGGCGGCGGCCTGTGGTCACAGGATGGCATTTACAGTGAACTTGATTGGCCCTTCTCCTTGGGGCTTCAGAATATCCGGAGGGAGAGACTTCAAGAAGGCGATTACTGTTTCCAAGGTATAACCACCCTCAGCCTTGGCCGCTGATCTGACTCAAACTTGGTTCTCTCTGTAACAGGGCGAATTTGAGTGACAAAGCACCATTTGAAGCTCATTACAAATGAGCAGTGCAGCAGTGCGTAAGTGTGGAGTTTGGGTTAATAGCTAGTTATGGAGTAGAATAGAAATGGTTACATAACTGTGACCCAGCAGACATAGGACATGGCCCTCGGTGCCAGCTGTATCCTCCTCACCGGTCTGCCTGCTCCCGGCGTTTGTTTGTGTCTCTTGGTTGCTACCCTGTTTCCCCCCAGCTACCACGTTCCATCCAGTAGGAGCAAGTGTGCTCCTTCAGGAGGAAATCACTGATTACATTCATGGGGGACAGAGGTCTGAGTGCCGGGCCCATTGTTTTTTTTTTTTTTTTTTTTGATGTGTGTTTTTCCAAGCCTCGGTGGCAGAGAAACAGGAAGACGGGAGTCCTGGGTCAGTGCATGCAGGAGGCGAGGGAAGACATTACCCAGTAGCCCTCCGTAAACAAGCTCAGGAATCCGAGGGCGGACTCCTCCTCCGTGCCATAGGCTGGGCTGAATCCACTGAGTCGTCCACTGTGCACACCCTCGTCTTCGCATCCTCAGTACTTTCCATCACATAGTATTGGTGGACAACCACAGCAGGTGGTGCTCTATTATTGCCAGTTTGGAATTTTGAAAGAATTTGGACATATCTGGGGATTAAATCTTACCTGACAACCAGCTGAAGAAGATTTTGTCTGCCCCTGCCCTCTATCCTCATAAGTGATTATTGGCTAAATTCTCTAGCATGTCGCAGCTGTTAGCTCTTCCACCCGCCATGGGTTGTCTCGCGCACCACTGGTTTTCACTGAAGTCCGGAACGAAGTGCCGAAGTGGAGCTGTTTTGGTAGTGTCTCAGCTAAGAAACAGACACAGAGAGATCATAGGAATCCAGTGACATTCCCTTGCTGTGAGGGGAAAACCTCATAATTGAATGCAGTCATGAAAGCACATTTTAAGTAGTAGTGCAACCCCAGCTCCATGTTTCCCTGTCTGGGGTTGCAGCTGTACCTCTTGCACACTGGGGAGTGGTAGCAGCCTGGCACCGAAACAACGCCGATGCTGAGTTGGCCTCAGAGGGGAGCAGCCCCTGTTTCCACAGCCCCAGCAAAAAAAAAAAAAAAAAAGCGGCCTTAGTTTTTGTGAAGCGAGGCGTGTCCTGATTGAAAAAGGCACGCACCATTGTTGGTCGCCACAGCAACGCTTAATTGCCACTCGAATAGACCCACAAACATGGCACCTCTGCCCTCTTGCTTTTTTGTAAAAGAGAAAAAAGCCCTGTATCCTGGTATTCTTGTGTGCTGTGCCACTTTAGATGGAGGATGTGGGGTTCAGTGCTGTGTGAGCTCATTGGTTTGGTCTTTGTGCCCATCCAACCCTGTGGTTAGTGGCTTTGCCAGGCTCTCTCTTAGTTTAATTGTGTCACAGCTTATTGACTCCAAATCTCATCTAGTTCTCATAAGAACACTACACCATGAACACTGCCCTTTTGTCGCACGTGTTTGTGTGTGAATGTGTGTTTATTTACAGGAGATCTGCCAAAGTCAACCCTCAACGGCTCCTTGCCGTTCATGGTGGCTTGCTGCCCTTGTCATGCAGTGAACCCAAAGCTGAGGTCGAACTCTTCACAGTCAGCCCTTCAGTGCTGGCTCTATGCATTGACCCTGAAGGATTCACTGAGGGCTTGTTGGATCATGGCCTTGAGAGAGGGGATTGCTACTAATAGGATAATTAGAGGACCCTTTTATAGATGTCTACATTGTCAATGCCCGCAGCCCCTGTTGACACCGGATCTGCTGGTTTTCCTTCTGCCTTAAGGCTTTAAATAGTTATTATGCTGACCTTGTATCAATTGGCATTTGATATGTAAATCACTGACTGATTAAACGGTGACCCTAAAATTCATTAGGGTTGGGGCTGTAGCTTGGAAATCCAATGTTCCAATGTCAGGCAGTGGTTTCCCATTTTTGAATATCTTTGTGTTGACATTTGCTTGTTTACCTATTTTCCAGCAGCACCTTCAGAGTCAGACCAACTTCCCTAACAGGTATGTGTGTGTGTCTGTGCCAACAGGTGAACGGCGGCAGCAAAGCCGAGCAAGCCAGCCTGCAGCCGGGTGATGTCATCGTGGAGATCAATGGGGAGAACACTGCGGAGATGCTTAACGTTGAGGCCCAGAACAAGATCAAGAACTCCAAGACACAGCTGCAGCTGCTGGTGGACAGGTGAGACCCGATGCAGTGAGACAGAAAGAGCCTGAGAAGCATAGAAACAGTACTGTCAGTGTGCAGGGTTTTAGGGAGAGCGCTTCCAGTCAAGCTTTGTGAAATGTGTGATCAGGGCACAATACAGCTGTGGTCCCTCAATAGCTTCATCCAGTTATCGTACAGAACCATAACAAATGTCTGAAGTATTGTCACACTGGAATACTTGCCACCCCTAGTAACACCTCCTCATAAGAGCCTGTCTGTGTGGCCTCTTCCCCCATCCCTCTCCCTGTGGGTGCTTTCTGGGCATCCCCGCTGTGCCTGGCTGTTGGCATCCTCCAGCTCATTTTTTTTACAAGCCTGCGTCTCTGGCTGAGATAATGAGAGCAGTGGCATCTGGACCCAGGCCAGAAGACCCGCGGCTCCCCTCTCCAGCTCTGCTTCGTTTCCGCGCTGTGCCAGCTCCAAAAAATAATTACCGTCTCCTTCCTACTTTTCCACTCCTCAGGATTCCCTTTTTATACCCCCCAAAATAGGTCTCAGGTTCTAGGAAATGAGTAACCATTTTGTCCTCAGACTACACTATTGTCATTTAGCAGTCGCTGTTATCCAGAGCAGCTTACGTAGTTTAAAGTTTTACATGTTATGCATTTATACAGCTGGACATTTACTGAGGCAATTCTGGGTTAAGTACCTTGCCCAAGGGTACAGCAACAGTGCCCCAGCGGGGACTCAAACCAGCAGGCTTTCAGTTACGAGCCCTGCTCCTTACCTACTTTTGCATCACCCTAAACATTTGTGCTTTTTCTAACAATGTTGATGTGATTGTTCATAAAGACATGGGCTGATATAGTTGGTCTGGCATTGTGTAGCCTAGCTAGTTGTTTTACATTTTTTAAAGGGGGATTCTGTTGCTTTCACTTGATAGCAGATTGCAGCGATGTCTCCAAATGCTGCCCTTGTTCAGCCGCTCATCTTCCAAGTCGCACACACCTTTACACACTTTCGCTTTGTGTGACAGACACACCTACGCACACAAACACTCTCCATACCCAGGGTCCATGTGAGTGGATTTTTCCTGACTGACCTCATGTCTCTACCCTGGCCAGAAACAACAGTGTGTCTCCTTTTGCTGGACAATGGCACTCTGTAGCTCCGTTCGGAGGCTCTGCTCAATTAGAGTGCTTGTAGCACTTGTTGGTTTGAAGGGGGCTGGTGGGGCTGCTCATGGGACACTGGGAATAGCCTCCTCACTGCAGACAAGGAGCAACATTAAGTCTGTGCTTTAGGCAGACCCCCCAGTGGTGACTATATGCTGTATTTCTTAGTCTTCTCAGTTTACCTTCTCTGGCAACCTCCAGGCAAATATAGCACTGTGGTATGTGATGGAATAGATTTTGACTTCCCTGAAACACTAGACAATATCCTACAGGGATCCTGTTAACACCACCTGAGCCTGACATCTCTCCCCACTATCCTAACCACACTCACTGTTAATAAAACCGTTTGCCTAAAGAGTGCTCCAGCGAAAGGTGATGCTGACTCAAAGGGCAGTAAAGAAATATGTGTTTGTGGGCTTTGTGTCTCAAATCACTCGGGGTTTCAATTACGGAAGATTGATGCCCAGTGCTACCCTTAATGCTCATCAATTATCTGCCGGTTAAAGTGCGTCGTACGTACGCCAGTGGCCTGTTAATCCCCGCACTCCCTCCCTCGCTGAGCAAACAAGCTGTGACTTTTCCGTCTGTTTGTCGACTGAGAAGAATAGTTTCCTTGTCTGAAATTTCCAGCTACATTTTGGCTTCATCTTCATCAGTGCCCTGCGTGTTTGCCCTGGTTCAGAGCCCATTGTAAACGGCAAATCCACTCTGATCCCCTTGATATCAGATCATTCCGTGTTATAAGTGTGTGAATACACAGAGAGCTGTACGCACACGGAATAGCTTGGCTCTGGTGGATTGGCTTTTGATCATTGGCAAATGACCAGCTAAGATGGCCATTGTGCTTTCCATGTTCTTTTGTTCTTTTTTTGTGATTATTTTTGACATTATGGAGGCAAGAAAAAGAACAAAAAAACAAAGTGCCTGGAGATTCTCCTAATCCGAACTGCAGTCGTGATAAAGGTGCAGAGGTCCTTATCAGACCTGTGCTTAAACCCTGGTCCACACAGCTGGAGTCCTAGAGCAGCCGCCACTGGTGGTCCCTCAGGATAACGGTTCATTAAAGAGCTATGCACTGCATGCTCAGAACCCCGGCAGACACCCTGACTCAGACAGAATCGCAAACAAGAAGAAGCTCCTTGAGAAAGCGAGACGGCCGTGGTAATTAAAGAGGGGAAAAGAAGCCAGCTCCTCTGCCCTGGCAGCGCTGCGGGCGCTGGGCACGTCTCCGCAGCTGGGCGGCGTCTGGGCTGAGGACTGGCAACGGTGCGCCACCCCAGAGCGTGAGAGGGAGGGGGGCGGCACCTCAGGGCACACAGCTGAACCGGCCCCCGGTCTGTGTGTCATCGGGGCTGAACAGCAAGCCGAGCTTTCAAAAGGAGGTGGGGATTGTAAAGAAATACCACTGCATTATGTTGCTGCTTTTGCTGTTAGTGGCAGGATTGGCATCTCACTGGTGCAGTTCCCTGGTATTTGTTCTTCAGTGAGGAGTTATGCGGAGAGCACAGAAAGACAATGGTTTCCATGCTTACGTGCTGCAGATTGGGCATCTTGTAATTTGCATACCCTGGAGAGCTCTTTGAGACCTGCATTGTCCCAGCAGCCTCGGGGGCTCCCTTTGTTTATTGTACCCCCCCCCCCCCCAACCCCCACCCCCCACCCCCCACCAGCGATGATGTAACGGTGGCTACAGCTCTGTTGTCCCCATTTGATTTTGGAAAGCTGACCTCACTCAACAGCTGCAGTCATAAATGGGCACCAGAGGCCTTTGATTAACATTCAAACACCAGTACCAGTTCTCACAATAAAACAACACGAATTTTGTACACGGTACAAATTAAGTGGCACATTAATGATTCACTTTGGAAAAATACAGGTCATGTTTTCAATGGCTGACTGAGATATGCCTTATAAATCATAACTCATAACTCAATGACATTTGTTTCCTGCATTATCATCAATATTTTTGAGTACATCAATGGTTCTGTTTAATACAACTAACCATTGGTTCTGATGGGTTAATTTATCCATAATCACACAATAGTGTTCTTTCATATTGCAGAGTTATCCACAAGCACATGATTCTTACCTTGTGGCATTGAATGCTGGTATTTAGAGGAAGGGGAAAAATTGGCGTGGATTGTAAAAATAGCTCCTTGCCGCAATGTGCTCATGTGTTGTTATAAAGTGTTTCCATGACACATGCTCATGGTTTTTATCAGATTTTTATTGTCTTTGCTTATTTTTGTTCACTGGAACTTACTTGCGTATCTCACAGTTTGCGTCCCATGTACAGCTCGATATTTATTGATATAAATGACCTCATACAGTATATCCTGTTCAGAGGTCCAACGGTAGTGTCCCGCCCGAGACTGAAACCAGCAATCTTTTATTTGAAAACCAGTTCCTTAACCACGATTTCACATTGCAGTCCATAGATTTCAATAAAAAGCCCAGCTGCAAAAGCTCCACACTTGTTCACTGACACGCCAAAACTGTAACAGGCTTAAATTAATTAGTATTTATACATTTATACTCCAGTGTAGATTATGTTGTATGTGACTGAGTCGACCCACAGCTGCAGTGTTGTAGTGAGACTGTAACTGGGGTTGTGCATTGTAACTCTTTCACTGTAGCTGTAGTACACAACAAATAGAGGAAAAGCCTTTCCCAGGGGCTGCTGTGAGAGGCTGCCCGCTACCTGTGAATGTCTTACACTGGCCAGCCCACGCAGCCACCACTTGGACTATGCCACACATTTTCCTGCCAGTCCGTGAATGGGGAAGTTAATTCATCTTGAGAATTGAAGGAAGTCCAAATTTCATTCATCTCAGGCTTTAATGTTGAGGCCATTTTAAAAGATTGTTCTAGCAGATTTCAAGAATTGCTTATTATTGGCAACCTAGAACCAAATATGGTCTTAACGTTTTGGCCAGTTTAATGGCATGAATTAGTGGCGTTGATGGAAATCCATTTGGCAGAGTTGGGGAGTGTACAGTGATTAGGTGTGGAGAGGAGTTTACATATTGATTTTATCTGGCTCAAGTCATTATCGACCCTGAAATCTCAAGCATAGGTTATAGGCGGGACATACGTGAAGACTCCAGTCTGGTTGCAAAGAAGAGGCTTGACAGCAAGGTTGTAAATCTTACACCTGACAGCTCTGAAAATACCTTGTTCAGTAAGAAGATTGGAGCTGTTCTGCTGTCTCTTATTTATGTCTGCTTTCCGTGCGTGACTCAGGCAGAGGTGAACAGATCACTTTCACCTCCCTGTTTTACGACACCTATCACTCCATTCCCCCAATGGCATGACATCCATCTGCTGCCTTGCAAGAGGTCAAAGGATATCTGTGGTACACGAAACCATGTCCTCAGTCTTGGACAGTTCTTAATTTTCTGGCCCCTACAAAACGTGTTCAATTTTTTTAATGTTCTCGCTGCTTAACAAGCTGGTGGCTGAAGCGCGGTGAAAACAAAACAATTTTAGCATTCCAATCAGATGAGAGGGCTAAAAAACAAGCTCTCTGGCTTTCTATATTTACATCAAAGACAAAAGCAAACCGGTTTTGGGATCAATTTGAAAAGCTTGACTGTAAAGTATTTGAGTATTTTAATAGCCAGATTATTGTACCAAGCCCACAGTGCCGTGGCGGGTTTCTCTCTCAAGTTGAAACCAGATGTGGCCTCCTTGTGATGGCCCTTCTGTCACTAACCATCCTCACCTCCAAAAAATCTTTATCTTTTCTTTGCACAACTGTGAAGTCAACAGGCTAGGTCAAATCACCATTCTCTTTATACGCGTTGCAAGTTATGGGCTCCTCAAAGGACTTGTTTCATTTCAAGCTGATGCAAAAAGATCCAGTTAGCTTCTTCCAGCTGTTTCTCTGGTTGGCTTTGCCCCGATGAACAGGAGCTATTCATTCCTTGCGGCCAGGCCTGGTAAAAATGGCTTTCTGCGCAATTTACCGCCGGCATCCAGGACCTTCCTGTAAAGCTCATTATCCTCCGCCAAGGTGATTATCTGTCCCGCAGCCCAGGGAAGCAGCGTGGCCCCCTGTTTACAGCTCTGGGATCCCTCCTGTGGGAGCAGCGGGGTCGTGGTGTATTTTCGATGGCATGCTTTGCGGCCTGCACAATTTTCCCATGATCACCCCCGTGCCGCGTTCGCCCTCCCGAGTGTTTGTTTTTCATTTCTTCTTGCGCTCTTTTGATCCCGTCGCAGGAAAATAAAAGCGCTGGAAAGACTTCTCAAGGCTCGTTTGTTTGGAGGGAGAAAATGGGTGTCTGAACGGAAGCTTTGCTTCCAGTTTTCCAGCCGCAGTGCGTTGCTTGCAAAGTGCTTTTGTCAGGATGTGCCTCTTGACCGGTCCAGCATGAGCGGAGAACCAGGGCCCTAGTATTAACAGTGAGACTGAATGGACCCAGGTGTAGAAGTCTGTCTCAGCTGCACCAGCGAGCCCCCTGTGCTTTACAAGCAACTTAAGTAATGCAATAAACTATACTCCGATGTGGCCAAGTAATTAAAAATATGCCTAGTTTTCAGTATTTCCTTTTGAGGTCACTGGCGTTGTTTTTCTGGTTATAAATGCAGAATTGTTCTCTTTGCATGTCTCACTGCAGTTCTGTTTAAATAAAGAACATTTTTTAGTGATGTGTTGATGACTTAAGGAACAGGGCTGTTATGCTTCAATGTATGAAGCATAAATTACGCTGTTTTTCATGCCCATGTTTTTCATGTTCAGTGCTTAACTTTGGGGTCATTGGCTCTGGTGTTTTGCTCATAAATACAGAATTGTTAATGTTGACTTCATAGGATGCAATTTTCCACATGTTTATTACTGTCTCTGTCTCCCAGGCCTGAGCCCCTCACGGTTCCTGAACAGACCAATGGGATCAGCTCTCCCGAGCAGCTGGGCGGCCGTTTCCAGGTCAGTTCACCCAGTATCCCAGCATCACCACCGTTACAAAATGTGACAGAATAACACTAAAGGGATAAACCCTATATAATAGGGTTTTAGACAAGGATTGCTATATGATTGCCTTTGGGTTTAAACCCCGTGAAAGAACCACCCAGATAACTAACCCCAATGCATAGGGTTTATGGAAAATATTGGAAATATATGGAAAATCAGGCTGAGGAGTATACTCATTACTGTTAAGCTCTTAATTTTAACGACATTCCTTAAATGCCAACAGTCCTTATGAGGTATGGTGGTGATACATTGACAGAAGTTATCCATTTGTACATTAAATGAATTCTATAATGAACATGTTCAGATAGCACTGCTTAAAGGTCTAGCCTGTGGCCACAAAAGTCTGTCACTACCCAGCAGGTACAGTATCCCACGATCCCTCAGAATTCTTGCCAGTCCTGCCCAATATTTTTTACACAGGATGATTCATGTCCTGTAGGACTGTGTTGTGGTCTTCCGGGCATTGCCTGAGAGCTATCCCACAGACACCAGGTCTGCTTCTCATTTTCTCTGAGGATGAAGCCTCTGGTTATTGAAGATTTACTGAAGGTCAAGATGGGCAGACACAAAGACATTCTAGCATGCTTTTTTTTTTGCTTCCATTTACTATGCCTCTGTAGCTGTATGACAAATGGTAAGAGAGAACTGAGGTTCACTGTAAATCAGGAAAGCTTTCTGTGTTTTATCTGTCAAGTGGAATCCATTTTGCTCCCCACGGGAGAAACGGAAATAGTAACCTGCAGACCGTGAACCTAGCAATGGATACCAAAAGATCGTCATTTGGTGTCAATTGCTGGGTTCACATTCCGCAGGTTCCGTACCAGTAGAGATCAAATAATGGAATGTTAGAAGTTAAAGATGTTCGAACATTTTGTTTGAACTTGGTTTA
Source organism: Megalops cyprinoides (assembly GCF_013368585.1). Lineage (NCBI taxonomy): Eukaryota > Metazoa > Chordata > Actinopteri > Elopiformes > Megalopidae > Megalops > Megalops cyprinoides. The sequence continues at coordinate 11,016,602 of NC_050586.1, forward strand.
GAATGGATTGCTTCTGCATTTTGACAAATGGAATAAAATCCTTCTGTAAATTTTTTCCTCCTAAATCACTGAAGAACTGTTTTTAATCAGCCAAGTACATCCTGCTGTGAGTAATTTTAAGGAACGATTTTGCCTTGACCTTATTTCAACACAGTGTAGAACAACTGCAGGCATTTTAAATTCTATTCTATCTTTATAAATCATCTGTAGAATAAAGAATGATTAAATTTTGGTGATCAGTTCCCAGCCTGATTCCAATGTGAAAATCTCTTTCTCCTGGTGATTTATGAACTTAGATTAGAATGCATTTTTATCCCATGAACTCATCGGACATATCATTGCACAAAATAATGATTGTGCCAACACAAGTTTGGTATGGTGTAACTGCCCTGATTTTCAATAACATTTTTTTTCCTTAGTGAGAGAATTTCAGGTTATTTCTCCTCCCGTCCTTTAGGAGGCGCTGCAGGTCAGTCGAGATGAAAACCAGAACTACAGGGAGTACTCGCTGTCCAGCCCAGCCTCTCTGTCACCTGGTCCCTATTCCCCAGAGCCTCCCTCCAGCCCAGACAGGAAGGGAGAGAGACAAACGGTCACCAGCACAAAGAGGTATCTAACGTAGGGCCCAGTCCAGTAAAGCTAACCGTTGATCCTCCCCTATCATAGTTTGTACTACAATGCAGCAGTCAGGGAGGAACATGTTCCTTTGGGGGTTCCAGCTCTAACTCAGAATAACAAATAGTTGCATCTGTTCCTTAAACAAAGATTTGGAAAACTGGAAGATACTATCTCACAAAAAGTTTGTGTCTTGGAGATGATTGTCAAGCCTGGTCATGGAAGGACACAGTCTAGCACGTTTTCCAGCTCGCAAAGCCGGTGTCTGTCTAAGAACAAGGCAAGGAGGCTAAAGTGGCTCTTCAGGTACAGTAGCAAGCTGAACTGACTTGACTAAATGCCTACTTGGAATGACTGCGTCTCCCCAGCACCAGAAATGAGTAGCTCTGTTGTAGACCACTCTGAAAGCAGAGATCAGGAGAGATAGGTTTGTCAAAGAGAGATAAACACGTGGTGCAGTGGGCTATGTCTTCATTGACCAGACGAATTTGAACTGACGCTATAATGTGACAAGTGATGGGACACATGAACCGCGTCCTCTGAGCTTGATAAGGGACCTGAGTGAATGGAAGCTAAAGTGCCTGGCGAAAAGCAGCCGTGGGGACTGTGCATCCGCAACAAAGGATGTGCAGCGGATATCACATTCCCCCCTCCTTTTTTATGTGCCATTACAAAGGCCCGGGCAGCAGAACATTCACAGCGCTGTCTGATGTGCGGAATTCTCCTGGGTCGCTCCGCAGGGTCATAGTTCAGGTTGTGCTTTACTGCGGGTGAATTGGCCCACTGTCTGGGGCTGCTCCACTCCCAATCCCTCCCTGCTTTCAACTGGGAAAATAAAGATATAACCTTTGAAAACATAGACACATTCCAGACGTCAGTGTTGATTCATTTCATTTCATTATTTTTCCTGGAGGATTATGCCCTCAGTGCTGAGGTCTTTGAGCTAAGCTGAACAGCAGAATCAGTTGTGTTTTCCAGCTACAGAGGATGCTTTGCAGTCTTTCTATCTCATCACATGCATCAAAGCAGAGAGAGACATGACTGCATGGCACAGAAGGCTAATACAGAACATGTTACCACTGTGTGGTTTGAATTACCAGAAAGGGAAAATGGGCTTAATTTTAATGCACAGACATTATAAAATATGGGGCCTCAGAGTCTTGATGCTTGAAGTTTTTCTTGGCTAATCACATATTTTCCTCTGTGGAGTTTGGAGATCATGTAGCCAGTTAACATACCCGCTCTGGTATGTCTTAAAATGGCTGATTTCACAGACCAACACAAGCAGTTATCCTGGATCAGTGCGCCCTTTGAGATAAATCCAAGCCCCTACAGAATATGCGTTCAGTGGTGAAGGCCACACAGGTGTTGATGCTGGTCTCTGCCTGGTTTCTCTCCCGTTTACAGCCTCCAGCTGCGCTCATGGTCCCCGGTGGAGAAACCTTCCAGCCACAGGCTGTCCAGGCCACTGTCTCAGGTAAGCATTTCCTCTGAACCTACACTCCAGCTCAGAGATGCCATGCCGTCATTCATTTCACCACACACTGCAGTGCCTCAGCCCCAGGAGATTATGAGAACCATGCCTTCCCCACTACTCACCTGCAGATTTATTAGGAGAGGATAATTAGGCCTACCCTAACCAAGTGCAGGAGGCCAAGAAGGTTCTGAAAGGAAGGCGGGCTGCCAACCAGGCTTAGCCAGGAGCAGGGATACCGTCTGAAAGGTCACATTCAAAGTGTTTTTTTAATGCTTGACATTACGGTAGTACAAATGCTGGAAAAGGTTTATACAAGGATCGCTGCAAGGGAGAAAATTGTTAATGTTACTGGGAAACAATAAGTTTGACCTTTAGTGGTCTGCTAAGCGAGAGAGTCATCAATATAGTCTCTCTCCATACTTAGCAGTTAAATATGGGTTTGAGGGTAATTGGTAGGTTTCTGCTTGGATTTGCTACGCTTATTTACTGTTCTAGCAAAGGAGATTGGGAAGAAACTTCTGGAAGGACTTCAGTGAGCTAAAGAAGTGGGAATGCTGTGGGAAAGTTCATCATGAGACATTTCAGCTATGTCTGACTCCTGGAGTCGACAGCAGCAATGCCCCAGAAGACACAACAGGGGAGATGACAGGACAGGAAAAAACATACAAGGCCTTAAATGGGGGGAACAATGGCATTCCAGGAATTTTATAAGTGCTGAGGAGATTAAATACAGTTAGAAAAACATAACTGGAAGTCTGCAGCCCATGATCTGGAGATAAATCCAGCGTATCGTTGCACTTATCCATCTGAAGGAATGTTCAAGTTTTTAAGCTGCCATGTCAAACTCCGGGCGATGCACAATTTGAAGTTCCAGATCTTATGTGAAAGCGAGTGTGACTTTCGGATATTTACAGCAGCGTGGCCATTTTGTGCCCAGCGGAAATCTGCCAATTGGTTACTCAGTGAGAACTTGTGGTAGCAGATGTGTTTTGTCTCTTTGCGGCAGCCTTGCCGCCACTCCAAGCCCTGTCAGAGGAGTCAGCAGGGGCAAGAGGCCGCCTGTCCTCACGACAATCCCAGATGTGTAGACACATCAAAACTGGGCTGCGAGTCTTGTTGTGTTCCTTGTGGGCATATAGCGCTCGGTCCAACCAATTAACACTGTCAGCACTTCTCCTTAGATGTCACATTGCTCATGTTCCCTGTGAGGTTCAGTCAAAACAACCTGCTGCACGGCTCTCCCATGATTCCTCAGAGGTAATGTCTTGGAAATCTGGCGAGGAGGCGTGCCAGCTTTCTGAACATTCCGTTTTTAATGAAGTGTGCGTTCTCTGGTTGGGAATTGTAAAACAGTTGTGTTTTCTTCTTTATTCCTGTTCGGGCAGGCACTGAAGGGTGCGTTCCCAGTTTCTTGACACTGATAGTAAGTAATCCAGTAAAAAACATATTAGCTGCCTATAACTTTGAGGAGTTCCCAGCTGAACACTGAAAGACCTGCTGGAGAGTAACTTTCAGGAATTATGGTGCTATTTAAAGGAAAAGGCTGTAGAGACAAAATTCCTGACCCCTTCCTTCAGACATTATTAAGCCATTTTGATTTAGTGACAAGGGTGCCACCAGGTGACCCAAGTTCATCTGTAGGTGTCATGGTCGGGGATTCATCTTGCTGTTTGCCTTGAAGGCACTCCGAACAGACAGCAGATAATCATCTCGTGTGGCACCTATTAGGAGCTGTCTAGGCCCTGATGGTCTTATCAAAAGGGTTTGAGGAATGCCGTGAGTAATATACGCATGTGTCAGTTGAGCTTCTCAGACATCAGCTGAAATGCCTGTGGCGTTGGTGCACGCAGGTGGGCCAGAGGATTGGAAACCTCAGTTCAAAGAGCTGAGGAGTTCATTTTCTCTACTGGAAAAGAAGAAACTCATCACCTCTAGCCATACAAGATCTGTTCACTCTTTCCCTAATTTTTCATCCTCAACTGGAGGGCCTCGTCTGCTCGTTAGCCTCTCTGCTGGGAGCTCTTGCATTCCTTCCCACTCTCTCTCTCCCTCTGCTCCAGCATCCGCTCCAGTGTCTCTCTTTTCTGTGTTTTAAGCAAATATTTGGAACAGATATGTGCTGCTAAGCCCTGTGTTATTACCCAGGGAGAACCATAGACAGTTCTGATGATGGCAGAAACATGACTGTCAACTGAAACAGAGCCTGGGTTACAGTAATGAGCTGGACTTGTACATTCTCAGGCAACCATTCCAGTTTCCTTCCAGTCTATGTGATGTAACCCTGTTTTCTAGTATTAGCCACTAGTGCATTTTCCTTGTCCCTCATCAGAGCATCCGTTTGGCCTTGTCCAAGCAGCTTGTTCTCCCAGCTGAGCTGGACAGGTATTCTTCCTACTGCAGTTGGCGGTGGGTGAACGGTGAACCATAACTTCTGTATGGGAGAGGGTTTGGCTGGAATCCCTGCTTCAGCGGAGGTACTGCATTTGAAACAGAGTCAGGAGGGCTTCCCACCCCGGACTCAAGGTTTAGTGAGTGGAGCCTATTCAGGGATCTCAGCAGGAGAACGGCTGGGGAGCGGCAGGCCCCGCGTACACATGGCACGTTGTCTTGCCCCCCCCCCCCCCCCCCCCCAAAAAAAAAGGGAACACAGACGCTCAGTTTGCCCTAAAAGCCCCTGGCTCTCCTGACAGGGCCCTCTGTGCTCTAGCGGATGGCCACACTGCGGCGTATCAGGTGATCAGCGCTTTTCAAAACCATCTAAAAAGGTTTTCCACTCCGTGCTGGCCCAGAGAGTGTGGAGAGTGGGACCCGTGACTGGGTCGCCATTTAGACCTCCATTAGTGGGGGCTACGGAGCTGGGTGTGGGGGGTTTTGAATATCCTGAGAAAGCGCGCCGTACAATAGGGGCTCTGATGGCAGGGACTCTGGGAAGCTGGTGTTGGCTTTCTCTCCCTCACAAGGCCTGCTGTTGTGTGAGGGAGGCTGGCAGGGATGGGTGGGTGGTGTGGGGGGGTGGGGGTTGGGGAGGACACTGGGGAGCCCTCTGCCATTCCCAGGCAGCTCCCTCTCACCCCCTACTCACCTCCTCCTCCTCCCTTCCCCGGTGCCCCTCGCCCGCTCCCAACACAGGGCCGGCCATTGTCCCGGGCCAGGCCTGGCTTTGCGAAGCCGCTCCGCGCACGGGCCTCTCCAGAGCTGTCATCAGGGCCTCGTCTCCTCACACATCTCTCACAGGCGGTGTGGCTGCCGAGATCGCGTTTCTGCTGAAAACCAAAACAAGAGTGGCACCGTGTCTCTTCTGCTGCCAGCTCCACTGGGGAGCTCGTTCCGCTGGAGCTCAGTTGGTGGAATCAAGGGACTGTGATGGAAATAGTATGCTGGTATCTCCATGCCCCCCACATTCATTAGGTTAAAAATCACTTGTCTGGAAAAATATATATGAGGCTCGTTCCCTTTCCTCCCTAAGATTTTGGAATGTAGATGTAAATGATATTCTGCTGCGGTTTCCTTTACTGAAATGCGCAGTGCTGAGTAGGTGGTCTCCGAGGCCTGTAAATTTGGGGCTGCAGTCTTTGTGACAGCGCTACAAGACTGCTGATGTTCTCTCTGTCAGCTGATAGGCTGACACGCCGCAGTGAAAACGCGAGAACTGCTTGTTAAGAGAGTAGTGTGTATAGGAGAGACTTGGATCTGGGCCCGGATCCCTTCCAGGAAGTTACCGGGACCCCCAGCCAAGCCGACCCGACCCCAGGTCATTGGACACCTACAGGAACACGCGTCTGTTTATAACATCAGGAAGCGACTGCGATGGGATGAGGGATTCGGGGCGAGCTGCACCAGAGCCAACCCACATTCTCGAGGAATGTCTTGCAATCGGGGGCAGGATCCAGAGCTGGGGCTGCTGCAGCTACATTATGAGGTTCCTGAGGGCTGGTTTGGTGAGCTCCCTCATCCTGTGTGTGTGTGGAGGGGACCATTAAAAATAACCCACACGGGACGTCCCGCTTCGGAGCAGCAGTGGGTCAGCTCCTTGACAATCCAAGCGCCTGGTTCCCGTGCCGGATTGGGCAGGGCGAGCTTGGACGGGCGACTTGCGCCTCGCTGGCCGAGCGCTCTGTCCGGCTTGACAGGCTCCGGTGGGTCGCCCTGCACTCCAGCTGCTGGCTCTGTCCAAGTCTATTTGGGGGTGTGGTGAGCTGGAAGCTCGGCTCTGCGGTCGCCGCTGTGGAACCCGAAATGGAAGGTTGGCACGCACAAGTAGAAATATCAATTGCTGTTTTTCGAGTCAAACTTCTGCCTAACAGCCGTCCCCTTTTGAGCAGGGAGGACAGGGGGAAAAGCACTTTCTTTTAGAACCATTTTTAGGAGATCTCCGCACCGTTCCCCCCATTTCAAACAGATTGAGGAGCCTCCCTAGGGCCTGCTGTGCTATTTCAGGGCTGACATGAGGAGCGCGGCTGTTTGGGTTGGCATTGTCGGGGTGTGCTGTCTGACGGAGCAGGCTAATCCGCGGCACGAGGGGGGGGGGGCTGCTTGTTTTCCTTATCCTCGGTACAGTCGGGGGCTGGTGGGGCCGACCGTTTCGCGACGGCTCCCCCGAATAAAGCTGGGCCCTCCACGGCCCCTCGGCAGCGCGCCTCCACTCATCCCAGCAGATCGGTTGCCGGGTTGTTTTCGCTTCCCCTGAAGTGGAAAAGCAAACGTGTGCGCTTCAGATTACCCACCTCCCAGGCCCCCAGGCTCGCCGGCTGGGCACCCGACCCGCAGAGCTTTATGGGCCTTTTTTGGCCGAGAGATGGGGCCCTTTTTTTGTGCTACTGGGTGCGGTTTTGCGAGGCTGTGCGAATAGTATGTCAACATTCTGCAAGCTGTAGTCAAGGTAACCATGTGGATTTTCTATTTCCTTTTTTTGCCATTTACATTTTCTCCCAAGAAAAACCTAAAATTTGGCCGCCTTGACCGAGTTACCACTGCAGAAAAACCTTGTCTTTGCCGGCTAGATTTCAACACATTCTCAAAACTCCCTATAAACCTCCCTCTAGAATTTATTTTAACACTTCTGTGGCCCCTTTGTTCACCATAAATAATGTATGGTGATAAATAAAGGAAGTAGCTACCTGGATATGTCCATCACCAAATGAGCAAAATGAAGACTGCCTCAATAACCTTTATGTCCAGAAGGCATTAAGGTATTTTGTGGATCAAGAGTAGAGTTAGCAGTCCCCATACTGTGATGGTTCTGTCTGGGTCTTTGAGTTCTGTTTGGATCATCATCATTATGCAAGGAGAGAGAAACACACCAGGTGGTGTCTATCAACCTTTGACTTGAATTGCACTCTCTAATTGCCTCATAAATTTGAAAGCCTGTGCCAGTAGGCAAGGACGAACTTAGTTCGGAAAGCTGGAAAAAAACTGATCACCTCTCGACACGTCCTCTCAAGCATCTAAAGTTGAAGTCCTCCCTCTCAGCTAGTGCTGGCCAGGAGTTTGTTCCACTGGCTATGTCAAAAGTGTCCATCCATCACAGGTTATAATGATGACAGATCGGGCACTCTGTCAGTGAAGAAAGCTGTTTATGCTTATTAGTCAATATGTTGAAGAGTATTTTCATTGGATCAGTGTTTTTATTTTCTGTAACAGTCAGATGTGGTAATGACTTCATTCTCTGTATTTAACATGCGGCATATAGGAGGGTGGGTGCTGCAGATCATAAATTAAATGTAGCATGAAGTCCACCTATAAAACGACACAGAAATTAAGTCCGGATGTTTAATGAGCTTGATATCGAGTGCCAGCTGGAGCCGTGTGGGAATTTATTTGAAATGAGAAATGTTACTTGCAGCACCCCCCTCCCCTGCCACCTCCCTCTCAGGTTCATTAAACACCAGCCCTTGCCCTGTTCCCCCCCGGCACTCCGTTCAGGCTGTGCCACTCGGTTGCAGTTGGGCTTGGGTCACTTTTGGCCATGGGAAGCACCGGAGACTCCTGCTCCCCCGGCCTCACAGTCACATGAAAGAGCTTTGCTTTGACTGGACCACAGGGAGATTGAATTAGCGAAAGAGAGAGAGAGAGAGAGAGAGAGAGAGAGGGAGGGAGATGTGAGGGGACCGAGGCTGAGACCTGATGCACACCCCCACCCTGTTCACATGCCGACCTGGAGCTGAAAGCGTCCGCCAGTTCCGCCGTCCTCCGCCGGACAGCGTAATGACATTATGCACGTGGTGTCCCTGACGTGTGGTCAGTAATGGGGCAGACACCCTCTGTACACTGTCTGTGGCAGCTGAGACACCCTGTGACCTGACTGGTAAACACTCACCGGTGACGAAAGCCTAACGCCTGCATCAGGGGCCTTTACATGCACTGCCAGCCATTATGTGCTGTGCTCTGGGAAAAGGGGGTGTTGATGTCACTTACATGCAACCCTGTAATCCCGCACCTCAACCGTGCCCCCATTCAAACAAACAGAGGCCTGGCTGGAATCGATCTGGGGCACATTAGCTGAGCCGATCTGAGGGTTTTTTTTTTTTTTTTGTCGCTGTTAGCACACAGAGATGGTCTCTGTCTCTCCGTAATGTTAATTCCTCTCATTATCTCTGCCATATGGTTTTTATCAAGTGCAATCTGCAGCCGAGTTGCTATGGCTCAACATTAGGGGGGAAAATGGGGAGAATATGCTTGCTATTAAAGATTGGCACTCTGGCAGAGAGTGAAGCGCAGTGCAGGAATGGCATTTCAGTGTTTTCTGGATCTTCTCAGACAGCGGCCGTGGCAACGCTGATGGCACACAAGCTCTGCCGTGTCAGACCACGTCCTGTGTGCATCCACCCCCATCGCCCAGCCTCAAAAACAGGGTCCCATTGATTCCGAATTTTTCCACGGAGCTCCCCTTTCCCCATCCCAAAACAGTCCCTCCCACTTCCAGTGTTTCAGGGTCAGAAGGGTTAGTTTTTTATTGTACCCTTCAAATGAAAGTCATAAGGCTACAGCATCGTGCTTATATTTTTTAAAAGGACTTTGCTTTTTCTCTAATGCAGTCTGAATTAGGGTCCTGTCTACAACAATACGCATGCTGAATCTGTTGTCACAATTTTAGCATGGGGTAAGACAGCATGTGTCCCTCGGTGACTTTATAGAGCTCATTGTTGTAAGCTTTGCCCTTGGCTTGAAGGCCCCTCCCCCTTTCGCCTTCTGTACACAGCAGGTGTAATTGCAGAGAGGAGGGAGCAGACAACAAGAAAGTTAATGGCACAGCAGGTCTTTAACTCCTCAACCCTCCCTGCATGTGTACAGCTGGATGGAGATGCACTGCTTTCATTTGTTCTCCCTGCAGGCATGTCTCCCTGAGGGATGTTCCTTTCAAAGGGAGAGATTTCTATACAGCACCAGTCCCATGGGTTCCCAAAATAAAATCAAAATGACAGCATGCCCATCTCGGCCAGTCCGTGCCCTGTAATTGAAGCCTGGGTATGGAGTTGTAATGACGATGAGCTGAGACTCCAACCGGATCCAGACAGCGGAGCGCCCAGTCCCCTACGAAACTAAAAACGCCACCGTCCCCACGCCTCCCCGGGCCTGTCGCCCTGCAGATGATCCAAAACAGATGCCCCACGCTTGAACCTCCACTTCCTCTCTGTGTGTTTCTCCAACGCCGGGCACGTATGTGCTCCTCTGCTTCTCTTCCCACGCTGCGGCGGTTCTTGCGCCCTCGTGCCCGTTCCCTCAAACTCGAACCGTCTCCGCCCCTGGCACGGCGTCCTCCTTAAAAAGCGCTTCATGCTGCACTCACTCTCTCGCCCCCTCCTTGCCACTGGAGGGCGATGCCAGTGATGACTGACGGATGATGTGTGCTGAGTGACGGCCGCTAATGTGTATTCCGCTGCGCGCCGTTTGTGCGAGCCTACGCTTGGACCCGCACCAAAGGCCGCGCGGGTCCACAGGCCAGCTGGACCACTGACTCCCAACTGCACTGGAGCCGCCGCTCTCTGAGCTCTTTGTGGTTTTTTTGCTAAAGAGGGGCTTCAGCTCTCCCAGCCTCAGGGCCCAAAGGCCCTAAAATCAAACACTCCCCTCGCCCACCCCCACCACACCCCTCCTCTCCCTCTTTTTCCCAGTACCACATGTCAAAGACTTGTTGATTCATATTTATTCCACATGCCATGTGGTAATCAGCTAGTGCTCTACTGTTGGGTGGGGCCAGCTGTCTGTCTGTATGTATGTATGTGTGTGTGTTATGTGCAAGGCTGTCAAGTTAACCCTTATTTTATACATACAAATGGATTAAATTCATATAAATGGATAAAAAAGTATCCCATGTAAGTTGCTCTGGATAAGGGCATCTGCTAAATGACAATAATGTAATGCAATGTAATGTATACCCATATATAATGGTGGTTGTTTTCGCATGCCCAGTTACACAGAGCAGACCTCGCGTGAGACGCTGTGCTGCATGGTTTGTGTTGCCCTTATTGTGTCAAAACACAGGCCAGAAATGTGAATGAAGCCCCGGCTGCAAAAAAAAAAAAAAAAAAAAATCCACGAACATAAAGCCAACGACAAACAACGTTAGGCGTACAAAAGCAGGCCCGAGGGCGACTGCCGCCGCGCTGGAGTGGGCAAATGTTTGCGCATACTTGGCAGGCTGGGTAATGCAGGATGCAGGCGAGCCCCTTTGAGGTCGCGACGCACATGCATAATCAACAGCTCTGTCTCTGTCTCTGTCCGTGTCGTGTAATGACTTGCAGAGTTTTGTGAGGCGCCCCGGTAGAAACCGATGATGATTGTTATTGTTTTGTCAATCACGATAATTGTAATAACCTGTTTGCGAGCTCATCGTCGGAAGCGTCACTCCACCCTTGGCCGCCACTGCGTGGTCTATTAAAGGGCTCCTAATAGTGTTGCTTTGAAAAAAATGCCACTAGTTTACCCTGCTATTATAATTTAACATTGTAAGAAGAAGACTGTATATGCATAAAATTTATATAAATTCTCAGCAGGAGCTTTCAATTAGAGCTTTGGGGTAACAGTTTAATGAGTATCGGAAAAGTACACATCAAGTACGTGGCTTTTGTGCGGCTTTTTAAAAATGCTTGGCATGTCCAACCCATCGCCCTCCCCTGGGTTTTGATGTTTTGAGAGGAGTGTCTGCGGAACCATTTAAGAATACCTTTTGTCTGTGTTCCTGCTGCCCCCCACTGCGGCGGGCCTGCTCTGATGCTGCGGGGGCTGTTTGGCACTGCTGATTGCAGTGGAGATGGAGCCCAATCAGGGCTTCCTCCTCACGCCAGCCAGAGGAACCGGGAGTAATTGCACATTGATTTATTCCCCCCCCCCCCCCAAACACATTCCTGTGATTGGCCTGCCTCTCCAACACAAACAGCCCCCCGTGCCCTGGCCAGGCCTTGATGACAGAGCACCTCACTGCACCCCACTCCTGGCGCGGGCCGTCCCCAGGGGTGTCCAGAGGAAGGCAGGGCGGCCATTTCTATAAAAGGTCAGGAACCGAGAAAAGAAAACAGCCGAATCGTCTGCACCTCTCCATCACCCTGCCAGCTGTGGGAGCCGGGCCCTAAGAAAGCCCAGCTCATCTAACCCACGTCTCCTTGCATCATTTTTGGGAGCACTTTTTTTTTTTCTTTTGTTCAGTTTCTTTTTTTGTTTCCTTGTCCTTTTTCTGTCTGCTAAGGCTTCCAGGATCATTCAGAGGTCAGGAAGTCTCAGACACACTTTTTTAACACCCTGGTTTGGAAAAGATTCTTTTGAGTGATTCTGAATTTAGCAGTATTAAATCTGTAAAGGGGGACATCTTAATAGGCAGCTCTAATATATAATGATGGAGCAGTCAAAAGATATATTGTGGGGATGGTTAGATTTTGCAGTGAAGGATTGCTTTGGGGCTTATTGGTTTAATTTAACAGTGGACAACTTTCCTGGTAGAGCAGTGATTCAGTATGCTCAGGTGGCTTGAAGTTCAGAGCTCATGCTTTATACACAGTGATTACGCTCCCTTCCCCGATAAATCAGTGTCCTGTCAAAGAACGACAACGATGGTAGCAAACTTTCCTGTGGAAAATAAATAAATAAACGAAACTGGCACAAAAGCACTCATCCGCCCGGGCTCTAGGGAAAAAAAAAAAGCGTATGCAATTTAGAGGAGAAACATTGTTCAAAGGGCTGCTCAATTGGAACCGGGTGCTGGTGTTGGAGACACAGAGTCCTTGGCCACTCCAGTGCTGAATGCTTCAGCCCAAAGCATGCGCTGGCACCGGGACGCAGTGCAGAAAGTGTTCCCGCCGTGGCCTGGCCCAGGGAATGAGTGAGCAGGGATGGGGCTCCTGAGACCGTCCTGGAACCTGGAGACCCATCCTCTCCCACACCGCCCACCACTCGCTCTCCCCCTCACGGGGAGTTAAGTGAGCATGGCACCTACTTTGTGACCGGAAATGTTTCTCGGCCTCTCATTCCGTCCTGACATTTGCTTGCCCTCCTCCTGCTGCCTCCAGATGAATTCCAGTTTGTGATCCGTGACTGGAAGCCACATTAAAATTTATCATGATTTTTCTTCATATAAATCTTGGTATACATGTAAGCATGGCAGCTGGTCAGTGGTCACATCTGTGCACTAAATCTTTCACTTGACTTGTGTTAAAAGTTCAGCTGTCTGTATTTCTCATCTTTGTTGTGCAGCATATTGTGTTGTCTCTGACCGTTCATATTATTCTCTTCAGTTTTATTTTTGAGTCATTTTGTTTGCTTTCTGCCTTCTGGGTTACACGACTATATATCTCTCCATGCGCGTGTGGTTTCATGTGTACAAGCAAAGGATTTTTGAGCAATATGTTCTTAACGACAGAGGAAGTCACTGGCTGTGCATGTGAGAGATAGAGAAAGTGAGACAGAGATAAAGCATGTGTGTGAGAGATAGAGAGCGAGAAAGGGAGAGCGAGGGCACCTCAGTCCCTGAGCTGTTCCGCATGGAGGTGTGGTAAAGTAAACCCTTATGTTGGGATTCCTGACAGTAAAAGTGTCGGAGCTGATTCATGAAGCTGCTGTGAGGCGGGCCAGGTGTGCGCAGCGTGTCCCGGGTGCGCGTTTCCCTCGGGTCAGATGTGCACCTGAGGCCCGACACAACACCAGCACCTTGACTCTCTCCGGTTGGGGCCTGCTGCATGCAATTACCTCCAGTGTCATTCTGCCTCCCGACGGGCTGGTGGATGAACACAGCTTTAGAGAATCTAGAAGGAGTCTGTGCTGGGAAACCCGGTTAGACTGATATCACACAGACAGCATTGCTTAACAGCCTGCTCAGCATGCTGGGAGTTTGCTGACTGCACACAGGAAGAGCCTGAGAGGTCTAATTAGTGGCTGTTATTACAAAAAAATGGACTCCCACTATGCCACTGTCAGCAAATGACAGAGCAGGGCTTTGTGGGAAAAGGTACCCACTATCTGCCAGTCTCACCCTGTGTAGTGTCTGCTCGGTTACTATGACTCAGGCTGGCATGAGTTCTGCCAGACCATAGTGTTATACACACACACACACACACACACTCAGCACTTCTGTACTGGATAAAACGGTTAGCACTGCTGAAGTTTTACAGCCCTGGCTGCAGTTTAGTTTTTAAGTGGTGCCAAATGGTAATGAAGTTGATGTGCATGGAAAGCTCATTGCATCCTTGTCCAAACCATGGCTCAGAGAAGTTAGTACTTTCAGGTTTAATTCCCTCACCCATATTTCCCTGGCTTTGGCGTTCGTCGGCCTTTCGTATTTGAGCGAGCATGTAACGGTAGTGTCGGTAAACAGGATGTCAGTCTCTGCGTTCTTCACCGCCACGCCAGAAAATCGAATAAAGTTTTGTATGTAGCGCCCTCTTGTGGCCAAAAAAAAAAAAAATCCACAGTTATACACATAAGTTGATAAACTGTTGCTCTGTGCAGTCGGGCTGTTCAGGTACAGAAACACCATCAGGATCTCTTATCTATCCAAGATGAATAACGCCACTTTATTTTTATTCCCAAATAGGAAAATTATCTATTGTTGTTGTCTGTAACTGTGCTGGCATCCTTTCACTCAGGGGGCCTGCAGAAGTAGATGTTGGCTCACCCTGCTTGCTCAGGAACAATAAACAGTCCGTGCTGAACATCTGTTACCCATGCCGCTGAATCACTGTCATCACGCCCGCGGTCAAAAATCCCAGCTGAGATATAAATAGCAATCAAGAGTTAACAAGGTTGACGCAGTTTCTGTGCGGAGGCTGGGAAATTAATGTGAGATTAATTACAAGCGACGTGTAAGCTGTGAGGAATCTTGGGAGTGGCCCGTCCGATAGAAGCTTCTGCTTTGTGCAGGGAGGGAATGACAGGGCAGATGGCAAATCAGTGTGAAACTTCATTCAAGACGAATAGATGAAACCCTGAGCTGTGCAGGCAAGAATTATAGGGGAGGTATTTGTGTACGCGCCCTGCTGGTTAAAGGCAGTTATTGTGCGTGTCTTTGTGCATGGGTACATTTGTATGTTATACCCGTTGGTGGTTTGCATTGTATGTACCATATACAGTGTGTTTTTCCCCCTTGATCACCAGTATGTTGATTTTAAAACTGATATATGTGTGTGAATGCGTGCGGAATCGTTTTATCTTTGCGTGCATGTGTGCGTTTGTGGTCTCACCATCTGGAAGATGTTTGTCTCTCACCTGCTCTCTTTCAATCATTCTGACACCTCCCTTATCCCTCCCTGACCCTGTCTGCCCTGCTTGTTCGCAAGAGGCCACTTTCTTTCCCACCATTACGAGAAACATTATTTCTGTCTTGAGATTTTGGCTCTGTGAAATCGGCCTCACCCTGCCGGTTTCTCACCTGTGTGGCCGGCTGAGTTCCCTGTCCTTTAATGGCAGCCCAGTCAAAAGGAGTTAGACAGTCGGAATCTGTGTAGACAAAACTTGGCGCGTGCACACTAACAACGCGCTTTGATAAGCCCGTGTCTGGATTAAGCGTGCAGATGCTCTGACAGCTTTGGGTTGGTTCTCATCCTCAGTTCTCAGTGACACATCAATAACTGACGGTTACAGAGTGAGGACTGTCACAGACAGGTACTGGTCGCTGACCTTATGCGTTTTTTTTTTTCTCTTGTACTTTTCCAGGAGTTCTCCTTACCGGACGTCCGAAGCAATTCTGTGTCCAGCAGGACCCCAACCCCTCCGGGCCGCTACTCCCCCCACAGTCCCGTCGAGAGGGAGCTCTCCGTCTCCCCCAGGCGCAAGTAAGAACCCCCCACATGCACCCACCTTTCATCTTCAACACCGCCACCCATCAGCATCACAGAAACTCAGCTCAGACAGAAACCAGCAGATACTGAATAGCCAACCCCTCCTCTGTTTGTCATTAGGGGTGTGTTGAACTTGTCAGTGTCAATTATGAATTACGACCTGTGAGGTCATAATGCTGTCCTGTGTTTGGTCACACCTCTGGTCAGTGACATCAGGGGGAAGTGAAGGGGATCGGAGACAGGAGCAGGGCCGCTGGACAGGAGGGCCAACAGGGAGGAGTTTGGGTGTGACTCGCCCCACCATGAGAGTGTGTAATGTGATGCACGTGGTCAAGTGGAGCTCCACTCAGACAGTCACATTCCTTTCTTTTCTTACTGCTCTGTCCCCCAGCTGGCTTGGGAAGGGAGCATGGGGGGGCGGGGGTGTGGGGGGGGGGCAGGGAAGGGCTGCCCGTCAGCAGTCTGACACCACACAATAGCTAAGGCGGGGCACGGCTCACAGTCCTCTTCCTGTTCTCCCTCAGCACAGGCTGGACAGCTAGGCATACTGAAACTGGTGGCCTAATTCTTTTGCATGACTATGGGGGAATTACGAGGTTTCGGGGTACAGTATAGGTGAAAGGTGATGATGGTTTGACTGGAGAAGAAATAATCTACTCCATCTCCCTGGGGGGGGATTCTTGTTGAGTGGTTAGGTGGGGTGCCAGCAGTTCGAGCGGGGGCACATGCAGTGGTCGGCTGGAGCAGGTAGGTGAGGAGTAACGGCAGGTTTGGAAGGCAGAGGGTCAGAGTAAAGAGAGATGCTCCATAAGCAGGTGACACTGCTGCTCTGATTTCTTCACCTTCCGGAAAAGTGCAGCTGGCTGGAACATGAGCTTCCCTCAGACAGAGAAGGGGCAGCGGACTGCAGGAATTAACTTTTTACATCCTTGCTTATGAAGCATTCCCTCATTGTAGCTCTCCAGAAGGAGGCCCTCTCCCGTCTCTGGACCCCTGCATTAGTGTGTGCAGTAGATTAGGAGCCTTTGTTTTGGGTTTGTCTACGCCTCTGGCCACTTACTTTCCGGGCTGTCTGGGCCTGTGTGTTGGTTATTGTGGCTCTGGGCCCAACCTCCCCTCTCTTCTTTAAAAAAAGGTTTTTCACTTCCCCTAATTGGCCCCCCACCCTCCACACACTCCCCAGGCAGCACACCAAGTCTCTTCTCCTACTTTTTGCCTTCTGCTCGGCCTATCCGAGGCTCACGGCTCTTCCTGGCCCGCCCCTTTTAACTCCAAGCCAATGAGAGGCAGCCCAACGGCACACCTTTCATCTAGAGACTCACTCTTCTCCCCTGTGTTGGTCTTGCCTGGGATAGACAGAGGTGTGTGTATGCGTGTGTATGTGTACGAGTGTGCGGGGGCGTGTGTGTATGTGTGGTAGTGCTCCTGTGTCTGTCTGTGTGCACGTGTGTGTGTGTCTGTGTGTGTGTGTGTGTGTGTGTGTCTGTGTGCGCACTGTTGCCACAGCAGACTACACCAGTGCAGAAACCGTACTCTCGCATAGTAGAGCCAGCTGCACAGAAATTTCCTCCTTTGTTCTCACTCTGGTTCTGAGGTAAGTTGTTTCAGACTTTGATTTTTTTTTGTGAGACTCATGGAGCAGCACATTTTTGTGCTTTACTGGGATGACAGAATGCGGTTTTGGTCGTTACATTTCGAAATGGCAAAACCAGCATTATTGACTCTGATCCAGGCTGGAAAAGATCTCTGAACTTTGAGCGCTGATGTTATCCGTCTGCCTGTGTTTCTGTATTATGACTCCATTCTGTTTGGAGGCTTGTTTACTAACCTATATTTTCACCAGATCCTGATCATAGTTTTGCTTTGCCAGATGAGGATATGGAAACATGAAAAGATTCCTCTTTGCGTGCAGATTTTTTTGTTTAGAATCTGTTCAATCATTTGTAGAAAGTCACTAGAAAGCATTCCGCACAGCTACACATGTACACTCCATTCGTAATGCAATTAAACCAGAGGAATTTTGAAGCCATACACATATCCACACACACAGAAACAACTTGAGAAGAAACATAAGAAGAAACATTAGGAGTTTTGCATGGAAAGTGGTTTATGGCTGGTTGTGTTGTTTTGTCAGGGATTAAGGAAAACATGGGATCCCTTTTCCCAGTTCATTCCCTGTCACTTATTAGTGACTGTTGCTTACTTTCTGCCACTGCTTTTGTGCTCTTTTCTCATTTGACCCCGGACTTTAAGCTAGGTTCGGGTTGATGTGTCACTAAGGTTGGTGAAAGACATGCAAGAGGAAATAGATTACGATGGGATGGAATGGTGTTTGGAGTTTTGGCGGGGGTGGGGTAGGATTGGAGGGGATTGGGGGGAGTTGAAAGTCGAAGCCAGTCTGTTTTCAATTTGAGCAGCGTTCTTCCACACAAGACGCAAGCAACGGCTCTGAGCGTGGGGTTCATTCAAAGATTTACAGCGTCTTCCTTGTGATCTCCAGTTTCAGGCGGGTTACATCAGTATGATCTGGGAGCAAAGCTTTCCCAAATGCGGGGCGATGGCCAGCATCCAGCGTACACGTGTTAGCTATCAGCGGTGTCCTGTCGCACAGGTCCCGCCGAAGGGGGGGACGGATACACCCCATTAACCATGTCTCCCCAAACACCGCAGAGCTGTTCACAAGATTCTTCCTGTTCCTCCATACCTCTGACATACTCCAAAATCCAACGAGGAAGAATTTCTGCTGACCTCCCAGAGGCAACTAAAAAATATTTAGAAGAACATCACAGAAGCATGTTGCCCAGGATGCTTTTGTGATGTTCTTCTAAAGAAGTGACTAATACATAATAAATGCTGGTTTTTATGCTAGGTGCATTTCTGTAATTTGTGGCATGCTGGTGGAAAGGAAGCGTCATTCTTAAGTCATCGAAGGTGCTCCAGATCAGCACATGAATCCAGATGATTTTACTTGGCTGACTCTTCTCTGTGGCCCTGCCAGGGCGTTCCGCCCCATTGGCCGCAGGTAAAAGGCAACAAAACTGCACCTGGTGCTGGAGGGCCTGGTCTGGATCGACCGGTTTTGCACGAGATTGAGATCCGCTCACATGTCTGTCAGCTGCAAACGGCCCCAGCCCATGTATCTGTGGTGGCAGGGGGGCGGGCTACTGTAAGAAAACCCGAGATGATAAAGGCAACCCTACACACGGATGGAATTTGCAACAACATTAATTTTCCACTGCTACGGTGGTAAAGTATGCGGTTGTAAAACCTCAACTGCTGTGCCGTTTTAATACCTGCTAATTAACTAATTAGCTAATGAGAAAACGCCAAAGGTGCGAAAGTTTTCCGTCATTTTTTTTTCAGGGGAGCTAGTTATCGTGAATGTGTCACTGGTTTTGTTAAAACTTTGGAGCAGGATTCCTCTTTATAGACAAAGTAAGTCATTTAAATCCAACACGGCGTCAAAAGTTTAAGGAATACGACATGAGGAAGCAGTCATAGATGATAGAAATATCATGCCTAGGTGATCTTCCTCCCAGGAATGCATGTGGTCAAAGAAACGCTGCTCTGCTTTTTGTTTGCTCATTCCATGGAGGAAGATGTGTTTTCTGCCTGATGGGCTCCTGGAAGGTTGCGCTGCAAGCCAACTGTGCACTCATAGGAAATATACTCTCTGAGGAAAGACCACCAGACGCAGGAATGTCTTTACGGTGATTCTCCTCAGTGTGGAACCAATATGAGTTATTCTTCTGGATGAGGTTCGCAGTGTATAGCTGGGACAGGGCAGATATTTTCATTATTTTTGTCTTTGGACAGGATAAAGCTAGGATAAAGCTACTGTCTTGCCTACTGCACCTGAGTTAAATAGATAGGAAATTGATCCATCTCAATCCTGCAGTGAAATGAGCTGAGCATATAGAGTAAATATGCAGGCGTTGGGGGAGGGGTGCTCACATGTGCAATCATGGGGGGGTTACAAAACCCACACAGGACCCTCCTGTGGAATCCATAAATTGCTTCGGATGCAACCGTCCACACCGAGTCAACGGGTGCAGAGATAGCATTCATGCGCTTATCTGGATGTTGGATATTCATCTGCACCACATCTGCTGTCTTGTCCCAGCTCAGAGTTCGCCATGCAGAGATTTGACCGCGATTCAGAGGTCTACAAGATGATCCAGGAGAACAAGGAGTCCCGCTCTGCCCCCAGGCAGTCCAACACCTTCCGTATGCTGCAGGAAGTTCTGGAGGCTGATGAGAAGGGTGAGATTGCCCTCCCATAGACTCTCTGTAGTCACACTCACTAAAGACGGTCTATATACTTACATGCTGTTGTAAGCTCTGTACGACTCGAACATGCATTGGAAGTATCCTACTGTATTACTTTTGTCAGAAATGTAATGATTAACATCAGACTGAAGACTAAGGTTATTCATAAAGCATTAGCGTCTTGAATTAAGATTCACATATGGATTGTATGTCTCACAGAAAGTGGTTAAAATACATTTACCAAGCTGGTCAGTAAACAGTTACTAAAATGATGGAAAAGAAAAAAAATATTCTTTTGGAAAAATGAGTGGTGCATTGAACACAAAGCAGTGCTTAAGCAATTGATGAAAATTAAAAATGATTTATGAATATGTTTTGGTGAGTTTTGGGTGATATTTAATCCAGTTGGCTCAGGTAGAGTAAGCCCTCTGGATATGCTGCATATGTAAGAACATAAACACCTTCTTTGCAGTCACATGCAGAATGTGTGGCTTTAGCTGGGGTCTGTTGGGTGGGCCCGCAAAGAAAACAAACTTAGACCAGCAAAGACGTGTTTATGGGGTGATAACGACCATCTCACCAGCGCCGTGCTCGTGAGCCGTGGGGCAGTCAGGCCATGCAAAGAAGAAAGACACGCATTCCAAATAAGGGAAAAAAAGAAACCAACCAGCCAGACTATAAACATCAGAGCTGAAAACACAAAGAGATTCTCAGGTGGCTTCAGTGGGTGTGGCCGCTAACTGATTCTGATTGGCTGCTCCTGTTTGTGTCCTGTTTGCACAGAGGCTGCGGTGCGGTTCCCGGGGAAGCTGTCCCCCAGCCCCCCCAAGCCCAGCTCCTCAGTGGCCGGCATGCAGAAGTTTCACACCTGCGAGAAGTGTGGCACCAGCATTGTGTAAGAGTCCCCACAGCGACTGCCTTTCCACCTGTCCTGGCATGTTTGACACCCCTCTTACAGGCTAATCAGAATGTCACTGCGTATTCAATTAATGAGCACCTAACCAACAAAGCAAAGCACTGAAGTCCCAGGTTACAGCATACTTTGCCCTACGGGGCAACATGTCCCGGCTGAATTTATGAATGGAACAGCAGCGGTTTACCCTACGGCAGGTGTACAGGTGTGGTGGGTGGGAGTTCAGAGGTTTGTTTAGGGTGTGTGTGTGTTGATAGGTATGTTTGATTGTATGTATAGGTGTGTACATGTATATTGGATTTTGGTGTGCGTCATGCCTCTGTGATGTGCGTGTGGATGCATTCCTGGGTGTTGTATTCGTGTGTATGCTGGAATGGTGAGGCATCCATATCTTCATCTCTGTACACATAGGCACTGTTTGTGTGGGCTCGTGTGTGAATGTGTAGATTGATGGCTGTGTGTTGTGTGTCCACATGTAGGTGCATGTCTGTGTGTGTGTATGTGTGTAACCATGTCGTCATCTCACCACGCAGCACACAGGTGGTTCGCATCATGGATGACCGGTACCGGCACCCAGAGTGCTACACCTGCACGGAGTGCGGCCTCAACTTGAAGATGCGCGGCCACTTCTGGGTGGGCGAGGAGATGTTCTGCGAGAAGCACGCCCGAGAGAGGTACCAGGGCCCTGGCAGTGCCCCCCGTGCCACAGTCTCCCCCCGCCACTGAACCACTCCCACGTGCCCCCAGCCCTGGACCTGTGGGCTGGCACCCCTCCTCTACAGACTCAGAGCAATGGACCAAGGGCTGGGGGTCGTCATCTTAGAGGTTGTGCCATTTCTATAGTGGTTTACTTTTTCTCCCAGTTAACAATTAAATTCACCTGCCTGTCACTTACTCTACTCCAATTCAAGAGAGCAGTTTATCTGGCATTTATTCATATTCCAGGCTTTTAGTATCGTTGTGTGGACTCCCATGCAGAGGACTCAAACGCGCCCACTCCAGCCAGCTTTTGTACATCTGTAACATTTGCACCATGGTATTAGGCATTGAACTGGTTTCCTGTTACTGAAGTTAACAGGATGACAAAAAAGGATAAAAACAGGCCCTACCAGATTATTTCCAGCATCTGTAACCAAGCATCTGCTGATTCCAACATGAAGCAGGGAAGAGAACATGAAAGGATCCCACAGGAATCTCATTGACGGATAGTTTTGTATGGTTTTCATTTGAAGTGAAAGACATCATTAAAAATGTATTCAGAAGTGTCAGAAAGATAATGGCTGAATTCACACATCCTTTTATCACAGTGTGGGGTTTTTATGTTTTTTCCCAAGTGAATGGGAATTTGTTTCCTTGATGTGATAATTCAATTCCAAGGTGTTTTGCTGTGACCCCTGTCCAAATATATACATAAATAAATAACAGCAATGGAAATTGAAAGGACTTGTGAATTCAGCTCCAACATATCACTTCATAAGCTACACTTCATTCTTTTTTAAACAATATAAGCACATCCATTTGCAAACATATTTTACCTTGCTATTTTCTATTTTCTTTTCACCAACCAAGGGAATGTCATACAAGTAATAATAGAAATTGGACTCTGTGTAAATAGCTTTTCTTTCAGACAGACCTGTATGTAAATTGATAGAATGCTGTAGCGCTTCTTCTCCAGAGGGTTATGTGTCTGATTTGTACCTTTTTTTTTTTTTTTGATTGTGAAGATGAGTTTGTTGATGCTACGGAACATTCTGTTCTCACCTGATACCAGTAGTGCTGTTGAGTATGAACACTTTAAAATAGATATATTCCTTGCATATCATACTGTATAGAACACAAATGAAGGTTGTTCATCTGGAAACATGTAATAAATGGTAAAAAGAGGGTTTACTGTATGAAAGTGATATGCTGATTATTTAGAGACTACAACAATGCCCTTTTATGGAAAGCTGAATGACATGTAAAGTTTTTCTGCTTATTCCTTGCTTATGATTTTTGCCTATTCCCTTAAAAACGAATCATTTTCGGATGTTTGTGCTGTATGGTTATGTCATTATTGTGAAAGTTCAACCAGCGAGACTTCCTGTGCTCTGACATAGGAAAGTGGTGAGCACTCCATAACTGAGGGTCTCTGATCTCTAATTTATAACTGTCTGGACAAGCTTAGTGAAGACTACCAAGGGAGCTGTTGCCTCTTCATTCATAAAGTTTTGCAGTAGACCCCTGAGACACACACATACACACACACACACACACACACACACACACACACACACACACACACACACACACACACACACACACACAAACCCCACAGCCATCATCACCATCATCATTTTTGCCTCACCTAGGCCCAATGTCAGCTTCCAAAAAGTAAAAGCTCTGTTCTTCCTTCGGGAGAATAGCTGTATGGGAGAGGAAATACAGTAAGTAGCCAATTATCCAGCAACTCGCTTTGGTTGCTCAGGGCCCACTCAAGTTATCCTGGAGCAGTTGCGGTCTGTGTATGAATGCCTGTAAAATTAGATTATGTCTTGATTATATTAACTTTGAAGGTAATTTTCGAATATATTAAGCTAGTAACTGAAGTTATTTCCTCTGTTTCAAATGATTACGTCTGTATGAATCAGCTTGAATTAACGCGAGTAGACTATATTGTTCAAAAGAAGGCAGAAGAGACTGCAAGCTTACCAAAGTAAAAAGTACTCTACGTAATTTCTGGAACAATGGTGCCTTTACACAGGAATTTTGGAATGCAAAGTAAAATGTTTATAATAAGAGCACGCTATGATGGTTTAAGTCTTAAATTCTTTCTGAATATGAACCACCTGCTAAATATTATATGTTCATTACAGCGATCGTATTAAATGAAAAGTACTATAAAGGCTATTTATTTGGGTTTGTGTTGTGTATAAAATCACATACAGCCTCACACATATGCGTGCATTTCGTATTATGGCGACGTTCAAAAACGATCCCGTTATAGGGAACATTACATCACGAATATGACATTTGAACTTTGATATCATAACAAGAGAGAAAATTGGACTTTCCATCCACGAACTACCCTCCTTTGAAATCTCGTAAATTATGCGTTCGTTGTAGCAGTTATTGTGTTTCTTTTTTTCTCATGATTCTATAATTATATCAATTAAAACGAATTAGCCACTAAATCGCGGAAACACTGCAAACTTTCTGGCAGACATAGAATCAGCTGTACTGCATATAAACTTGTGACGATTAGTCTGAGATGTCACTCAGTGTAATTTTTTTTTTTTCATGTGCAAAACATAGTAGCGCTTTCTTTGTTCTAAGCCATAACTATTTATGCGGATTGTCTGCAATTCAAGATTTTGACAGGTCTTCCAGACAGCGGTCTTTTCAACGGACACTTGTATGTGGGTTCTATTAATCGGCTTCGCCAGCAGAGGGCGACCTTTCCTAAATTTAGATGTGAGAGTAATTTGGCTCCTGATAAACCACAAGTTATCCATTAATAACAAACCTGAGACGTGTATGCACATTTGTTGTATCGCACTATATAATATAAAAACATTTAATCTGAGAAAGAGACATATCTTCTATTTGCTGAAATATATCTCAAATATATAATGTCTGTTTTATTACAACCACATGATAAGGAAGTGTGAAAACTTTGTTGGACTACATGCTGTTACATAAAGCAAACTGTCATTGATTTGTTAAGAGTTTTAGAAATAAAATCTAGTTAACTTAATAGACACACTAAGAGTGAGAAACTGTAAAAGCCAGATCAAGGGTGCAGAGCTGGCCTCACTTACCAGTTGTACGTCAAGCTGGAAGTAAGCCCAAAGGGGTGGCCAAAATGACAAATTGTGACCCTCATAGCTCATTTAGGTATTCTTACAGGATCTTGCTATTGCAGGTTTCCCCCACTAGAGGGCATTACTTTCTAAAAAAAAATCTATCACATCATAACCGAGGGGTTAATTATTTTTTGGCAGAGGCAATGTGTAACATCAGCAATTGCCACACAGTTTGTTCATGTTAAAAAGTTCAGAGGGCCTATTGTTAGAGGGTCTCTTGTTCATTTCAGCGCTGTTGTCCAGTTTACTCTGAGGAGTGGAATAAACAGCAGTTGTGGCGAGGCTTTCTGCATGACCTCAGTTTGCCCATGCCAAGCAACCAAAGAGCTGTTTGAGCTGTGCCGACCCCAAGCTGACTGTCCCCCTGACCCCAGAGATTCTGAAGGTATGCCATTCCAGATGTTTTGGTGGTGTAAATTGGGGTCGGGAGGGCTTACTGTAATTGTCCCCAGGAGAAAACATCAGTTGACCCCCAGAGCCCCTCCCCCCTTACCCGCACCACTCCCACCCTCCCTCTGTCATTGCCGTCTCCCCAAAATCTCTTTTCGCCCCCACCCCACCCTGCTATGCTCCATTTCCATGTTCCACCTGGAATGGAGTCCAGATGTGGAACAGAGAGAGAGAAAGAGGGGGAGAGATTGCTAGCTCGGCTATATGAGCGATGAAGGAAAGAAAGCAAGGGGGGGGGGAAGAATGTTGGACCGACATAAAAGTTTGTCTGGATGCCATTAAGTTCAATTTGATGTAATGTGCAGTTTGGGACGTGACATTTTAACTGGAAACAGTGCGCACCAGATGAGAGAGATTTGGGGGCTGGATAGTCGGAGGGGGGTGTCGGAGAGGCAGGGGGTGTTGCACTTCACTTGAAGCCTTATTTAACGGGTTGTATAAACAGCTCTCTGTTTCATCGCTGAGCAGGCGCCTCTCCGCTCATTCTGGTTTCCTTAAGCAATCAAGCTGCCTCTGTGCCTGCTCCAGTGTACAGTATTATATACAGGAATAACATATCAGGGGGTCCCGCGTTTGGGTCGGAACACACTGCGCCATTGTGTAGTGGGGGCCCGCTTGCATGACTGAGGTGCCTGCCTGGTGGACGTGTGGGCGAGGAAAGTGTCACCCCCAATTGCACATGGTGCCTTCTGACAAACTATGGTAGTTCGCCTATTTGTATTTCGAGACTTGCTCCAGGTAATGCCCCAACTGTTTAGATTACACACTTCCTCTGGCTGCCAGGCATCAAAAAGATGTTCCGAAAACAAAAAAAAAAAAATGCGTAGATTTTGGGACTGTTGGGGCTGATTTGAGAACAAAGCGGCATTTATAAAACTGAAGCCTCCATAAAGTACAGCACAGTCCATGGGATGAATTTTGGGTATCTACCTGTCCATAATCGCCTCTCGACACAAAAAGCTCAACAGCTCATTTTTGCATCTGCTGCAAATAAAATGAAAGGTGAGAGAACACTTTAGCCCAGTATTTCTGTAGGCTTGTAGCTCAGTGCTATATTACCTGGATTCATAACAAGCTGGCTAGCCCAATGCTATTGGCAAGCTGTATGCTTGCTACCCCATGTTGCCAGAAAAGCTGTTTTTGAAGGAAGCTTTAGAATTTCGAAAACATCCTCTTAGGTTACATGTAAGCTGATTAGATATTTTACAATCAGCCAATGTTGCAAATCAAGCCAAAAAATAATACTTGTTGATAGTGCTGAAGCCAATTTAGCCAATGAGGTATAACACGTACAGTAACATTACACATGTAAATGCTTTAAACATGATTAAAGAATTGATGTTGTGAAAATGGTGTCATGACCTCCTTGAAAAATCCGTTATCATAAATGTTTCCAAGGGTAATTTCTCAGAGCAGAGACAGATGGTTGCCAAAATATAACAAACATCACAATAACCACACCTGATTCTTGCCCAAAACGAGACTAACTACTGCATAGGCTCCTGCTCTCCGACAAAATACAAAACTGTCTGTACACCAACTGTATTGGGAGCAACAAGTGTACTCCCAGCTCCCAGCTATTTAAGCACTGTGTGAAGGAGGCCCAGAAATTACACATATATTGAAATATATTGTAACATATTGGGAAGTATGTTCTTCAGCCCAACACATTGCAAATACTACATGTACAGTATCAGTCAAAAGGTTGGACATACATGATTTTAAGATAATGGGAAACATGCATTCAGAGACATTTTGATGTAAAGATTTATGCTTAAGTTCTTCTTAAACAAAAAGTTAAATGTTTCTTAAACAAACAGAAATAGTGAAGTTGATGCCTATGCATGAATTTCTTTCCAAAAATCTTTGATTTAAAAAATTTTTTTTTTGGTTATTATGAAGAATCTAAAATATAAGATTTTTGTTTTTGATTTGTTTATAACTTTTTTTTTGTCATTGCATCATTCCGTTTGTGTTTCATAGGCTTGTGGCTTTACTATTATTCTAAAATGTGGAAATAGAAAAATAAATAAAGAAAAAATATATGTATAAAATAAAGGGGTATACAATTAGATCAATTAAATATACATATTTCATATTTAAAATGCATTTACGTATTTATGAAGCTAAAAATATATACTCAATGTATAATTATTTGTATGGGATCAGACTCCTGTTTGGCTGCTGTTTAATTGTGTGTTATTAAAAAGTTAAAAGTTTTCATTTTGAAAGGGGAGTACATTTACAGTAATAACAAGATGATATATAAAGCGCATACATGGAGAAAGTGTAGTATCAAGATGTGTTTTGGATTCTGTGATCTAGTAAGACTGATGTATGGTAGTATAATTGGCTTCCCTTATGCAGTCAGGTTTCGCAGTTTAACTTGTGGTAGGGCTTGAATATTATTATGCTCACACTTAGTGGTCTGGGAGTGTTGTTAGCCCGACCTGACAATATTGCTTATTCAGCTTTAATGGATACACTTCCGTTATTTTGTGCTGGAAGTCACTCTGGATAAGAGTGTCTGCTAAATGATTGTAATGTAATACTCTTTGTAAACACAGTTGGTGAGAAGACAATGTTGTTTGTCTGTGCACGCGTAGTAAAGAGCAACAACAATCACACTATTTAGCCCTGTCTCAAGCAAGTGTCAAAAGCAGTTACTGGTTCAGTTCAGTTTGCTAATGAGCAGTACAGTACACTTGTTGCTCCTAATACAGTTGGTGTACAGACAGTTTTGTTACGGAGAGCAGGAGCCTATGCAGTAGTTAGTCTCGTTTTGGGCAAGACTCAGGTGTGGTTATTGTGATGTTTGTTATATTTTGGCAACCATCTGTTGCTGGCTCTGTTGCAGTCTCTGCTCTGAGAAATGACCCTTGGAAATATTTATGATAACGGATTTTTCAAGGAGGTCATGACACCATTTTCACAACATCAATTCTTTAATCATGTTTAAGGCATTTACATGTGTAATGTTACTGTACGTGTTATACCTCATTGGCTAAATTGGCTTCAGCACTATCAACAAGTATTATTTTTTGGCTTGATTTGCAACATTGGCTGATTGTAAAATATCTAATCAGCTTACATGTAACATAAGAGGATGTTTTCGAAATTCTAAAGCTTCCTTCAAAAACAGCTTTTCTGGTAACATGGGGTTGCAAGCATACAGCTTGCCAATAGCATTGGGCTAGCCAGCTTGTTATGAATCCAGGCAATATAGC
This sequence comes from Megalops cyprinoides, assembly GCF_013368585.1. Lineage (NCBI taxonomy): Eukaryota > Metazoa > Chordata > Actinopteri > Elopiformes > Megalopidae > Megalops > Megalops cyprinoides. The sequence continues at coordinate 11,044,660 of NC_050586.1, forward strand.
ACTGAGCTACAAGCCTACAGAAATATTGGGCTAAAGTGTTCGCTCACCTTTCATTTTATGTAGAAAAACCTACAAACCAATGTTCATTTTATTTTGCAAATACACACACTTTTAGTTAATTAAATATAGTTCATACTAAGTTAATGTTTGAAACAGTACAGTCAGATCTATAGATAATCACCCCTGTCTCTACTCATGACCAGGGTGGTGTGTTGCACCAGCGTGTGGCCCTCCCTGGATGTCTGTGCTTGATGAAAGCAGCACACGTGCCTCATTTAAGCAAGCCGGTCTTCACGGTGTTCTGGAATTTATGGCGTTGTTAAGCAGCTCTCATTAAATATCTCAGTCATTTCTGTTGTTGGTGGAACCATTACCAGCTCAGAAGGGGGGATGCTGAGTGGAAAATGAATAAAAACCAAACAGAGAGGTTTGTGTTTACAACGTGCACAGGAAGAAAACGTTCACTCCACAGGTGGCCTCTGGGTGAACCTGGCAAAGGAACTAAACAGGGGCCATCCTTGAACGTTGTTCTGAAGATGTGACGAAATGGCGCAACCAATATGGAGGGACCAATATCCAATGCCACTGTGGTGTGTCTGGGGCAGCTGATTACAGTTGTTTATGAACTAAATTAAGTGTTATTTTAAATACAAGAAAACATTATTGCGAGTCCTACATTTTAAGCGTATAATTCAAAGATGAATCGATTGGGATCTTATCGGTACATTCCGCCATATGTTACATATCAGAAAGTCCTAAATGACCCATTCAAACTTGGTGGCGTTCAATGCATGTTGTGATCGCCTTAAGCTTTCGTGTAGGCTACAGGCGAACGCATACTTGTCGCAGCATCGAAGGGGTTAAGTCTTTGTCGCGCGCTGCCCACGGTGAGAAGGGCGACCCAGATGTGGTTGGTACAAGCTTAGATACTGCGCAGCTGGAGTCCGTTAGCTCAGCTCCTTCTCACTGATAGTTTCAATGTGCGCAGGACTCCTTGCTAGGTTATCGCTTCGATTTAATTTTGAACATAACTAGAGCAAACATGCTCTTTTAACTGTAAATACTGCGTAAATGCAGGGTGATTTGCTTGCGGCACCGTATTCTTTGGTGTGTCATCTTAGATAAGGACTTCATTAGCCATTATTTCCACATAAATAATAAATTGTCCAAGGTTATCCGATTGTTTAAGTTTTCTGTGCCAATCGCAGCCATACTTTCAATTGCTTTGTTCCATCTTTCGTTCTTAGCCTCCCTCTCGCTCCCTAGACCCGTGTGTGCTCCGCGCAACGAAGCCAAGAGCTTTTCCAGTCCTAGATAGCCTGGTCGCACGCAAAGACCAGTCTGAATAAAAATGAACCAGAAACGACGAACTGGGTCCTAGTGCCGCTGCATGGCCTTTCAGTGCGACTCTACTTGTATCGAATTCAGGTGTAAACTAATGTTACACGAATAAACTGACCAAGTATATTGCATTGGTCCAAGTTTGTTAAGTGGCTAACCAATTTTTGGGCTCAGATTTAAGTTTTTTTTTTTTTTACCTCTGGACGTAAGTGCTTCGGAAGTATGAAAAACACATGAAGTCTTCTTAGCCAATATCTCTATAATACTAAATTCGAAACATTTTGTCCTGGTTGGTCCTAGCCAGAATACAGAAAATTGCGCTTGTATTGTCATTCTTGTACTGTGCATCCTGTTACTAGAACTGCATCCGCCAGAGGCTGTGGTATTGTTAAATCTCATGTCAACGGAATTCAATGTTTATTTACCTGCATTTGTCAAGTTATTTTTGTCATACAAATGTAGGAGTTTGGCCATGTAAATTTCAGTTAAATGGATGAAAGCGAGGATATGAAATATATGTTATCTCTGTTGATATAATCTTTTATATATCACAGCTGCCAATGCCATTTGTCTGCCAAAGCCAATATATACTACAGTTTATCAAACACGCGCCTACAGAATAACAGAAAACATCCGTCACTGGATCCTTGCATCACGTTTTTCACACAACATACAAAATTCAACACATTTGTTCGTGGTTGCTTCACTTTGTTGCACTTGTGGTGTATGTTATATCAAACATTATCATTAAGATTAAATTGCAATTATAAATCGTTAGCAAACGTATTTATTTAATCCTCTCCGCATAATGCAACTACAGTATATTTTCCTACACTCTGAACATATGTTCTCGTAAACAAAGCGGTCAGTTGTAAACACTGAACAGTTTGTTTGGAACTTTGCCTCTCTGACCCTTCTTTTATTTGTAATGAATCAGTATGGCTTGCCTATGAAGGTGCAAAAGTTGTTAGCAAGTGTTGACGAGAAGTGTGGTACACTGTGGACTTTGCGGAAGCGTTCTCGTGGATCGTCGGCCCTAGGACCCTGTGGATCAGCTCGTGGCCGGGGAGAGGGTGCGCGCATTGGAGGCAGTAACTGGAGTTGAGTGTGACAGAGTGGCAGGCAAAAACCGCTAGATCTTAGGAATTACAGCCGAGCCGACCCGGACAAGCACTACCGTTATTCAGACTGACGCATTTACTTCCAGATAGGATTTATTTGAAATGAACATCAAGATACAGCAAATTGGGCGGCGAACTTGGAAAAGTCAAACTTGTTGCATCTTATGAACGAACCTCGCGTCTTGTCATTTCCCATTTGGGAATTATACACATATACTTGCGGCTACCGTAATTCAATTAATTTTGTTTTGGGCTCCAGTGAAAACCACAGGAATAACAGCGTGGAAGAAGAGATGCTACAGTTTTGTTTTTGCTTTCTCCCCAAAGGACTACGTGATTTCATTTTTTTCTTCACAATTCCATAAGGCCAGTGTCGCTTCACCAAATGAACAATGCAGATCTGTCATTAGAACACTCGCGAACTGAACGAAAAAATATTGTTTTTGGGAAAACCGTTCAGTGCGCAAACTATTGCAAAGAAGACAATATTCTTTAACTGTTATTACTGATTTTGAGGAGGATGTAATCTATGTGGAAGCATTTCTCCTCGGATATTTGAAAAACAGAAAAATGCCGCTAGTCGTTTAGTTACTCTGCGCACACTTTGGAAAACTCTAACTTAACGCCTGTTGGAGCTGGACATGCGTTAATATCAGGCAGCATCCACTGTAAGGATTTATCTTTGCCTGTATACATACATACTTGATCTTAAGATCGAAATCGGAACCAAAGACGCACAACTGTACCAAACGTCGCGCAACTAATGTAACAGACCCATAGTAACGTTCACGTTAACGTTGTCATTTCTTGTTGTCGCTCATGGGAGACTCGCGGGGAGAAATGGGCTGATTGGGGGAAAGCTGAGGTGAGATTGATGGGGACAATGTGGATACCTGGCGTTGGCGTCCCGTTTTGGGGTCGCCTATTGCTGCTGCTGTATTTTTTGGCTGCCTCCGAGTCTAGGCTCGTTCAAGCCTGCCCCGGGCTCATCACCAGCGGCTGCAGCTGCACGGACGAACGCTCCAAGGCTCACACCACGACGGGTGTAAGGAAAAGAGTCAGCTGTAGCGGGGAAGAACTTTCTGAAACTCCCCAACCCAGCCTTCTCCCAAACAGGACCGTCACTTTGTAAGTAAAAACACTTCTTCAGTCTCTTGCCTGATGTATGAAAATGTAAAATAAACTGATGAAACGATTTGTAAACACAGTTATTAATTGATAATTAATTAATGTTTGTGTCCACAAGGTAACTGTTCTTATTATTTAACGGTAACAGTAGTTGAAGATACTGCGGTGTACAATGTTTAATGAATGTCAAGGAGAAATCTTGCAAGATTGAGTTAAAGCTCTGAGACCTATGTCAGAAATAACTTTCGTAGTTTTATGTTTCGAATACAGTGAAGCTTCACTACTAACCACATTGAAGTCAAAGGTCAGAGTGGACAGAAATACCATCACAATCACCATCACGTCTGGTAGAGGTTTGAGTTTCTTAAAAATAATCAGTTAGTTCTATGCTGTCTTCAGCTCTGGTCCAAAGTAAAATATGGGTCTTGGAGACCCATTATAAATGGTCACTTCTTTCCCAACAAGTAAGACTCTGTGCATGGATGACAGATTGAGAGGGATCGACAGACCCATGCCAGGGAGCTGGATTTAATTGGAAGGGCAAGAGGGTAACCTTTTAAAAAAGGCACTTGGAGAATGTTGGCTGGCTTTGAGGCGAGTGGTACTGTAATGCTGTTTGAAATATATAAGCCTGTATCTGAATTATCGCCATACAGAAATAAAAAATATGAGAAAGTATTTAGTTATGGTTGATATCATAAAGATAAGCTACGCAAGAATCACCATCAGATTTTCTATTTCTCTTTCTCCTCTTATGTTTTTTAAGAAGACACTTTTTATCATGATGGTCATCAAAGTTTTGGAGGGGTTTAACTGAAAGGCCAACAGGAAGTTAAGTTATTATCCTAATACACATCCCATTCCTAATCTGATTTCTCCCCTTTTCCTCAAAATAACTACTGTGCTATGCCATAATACCACTGGTATGTTACTGATGTATCTTCTGGTTTGTGCAATTTACAAAAAGATGATCCTAAATCAGCAGAGACCCTCTGCATGGTTAGATGTTACACTGGATCTCATTCAGAGCACATGGTTAGTCTAACCCGCTCTGGTTAAGGGTGCTCCGCATTTGTTGTCTCTTCCTGGTCTATTAGTCCATCCACTTGAGTATGAGATCCAGGAAGCCTTGCACCCTAAGAGGGGTCCCCCAGCTGGGTCTTTACCTAAGAGGTGGGTGTGCCAGGAGGCTCCTTAACTCACCCAATAGTCTCAGCTCTCATCCTGCATGTGTAGTGTTCTAAAGTAAATATTTTTGGCTAGCGAGCCCCCCCCCCCCCCCCCCCCCATATGTGCGACCTGGCATGGTAATAGACAGGGGCGGAGACAGAAAGCTTGACCGTGCCGTTTGTTTTTTTTTTTTTTTTGTGTCATATGATAAGAGACAGAGAATCGAATCCCGCGCAGCCGGAGTGCGTTCAGACGATCCCAACGGCCACTCCTCCGCGGTGAGCCTGTCACCTCGCTCCGCCACCTTGTCACAGCCCTGTCACTTTAAATCCCCGCTTGAGTGGAGGAAACGCACTGGCGTTCCTCCCCCAGCTCCCCCCACCGCTCCACCACCTCCCCTTGTCTCCAGCTGACTTGGCCCCGCTAAACCAGGATAAACAGAAACACATTTCTCCTCTTCTTATCCTCCCTCTCTGTGCTTTAATGGCGGCTTGGCTCCCCCCTTTAATGCCATAACATCCCGGCGATCGCAGGCGGCCTTCTCACAATCGCCTTCTGTTCACGGAGGCGGCCTGTCACGAATGGAGAGCTGTCACCTAAAACACTTCCTCCTGTCATAACCCGCTTGTCTCTAGTGGGAAGAAAATGTTCATATAAGGCAAACAATGGGAGTTTAAAAAAGACAAATCAGTTGCCAGTTGTTATAGCACCGGTCTTGCATTCCATTTCTCCCTCTTCAGAAAAGACTGATATGCGTGGGCTTATTTGTGTGAACGTGAAGGAACTGGTGTAGCACATTAGAGGGAAAAAAAGCATGAGCTATCTCCTAGTTTAGATTGCACTTCATTATTGACATGTTGTTTATAATAACTAAAGCGTGCCGCGTCGATGGTATCACACATCTCTGCTGGTCACAGCTGTCATGACAAATTAAAAACTGATCTTAAAGACAGTTACCATCTGTAACGTCTTGCACGGCACTTTTTCATGTTTTTCAGACCGAACAAATTAATGCTGCGATGACTGCGGCGATAGCCGTTATTGAATTGACCCCTCCTCGCTCTCCCTTGTATATTTCCTGTTTCGGTGCTGTACGAGCCTGGCTCGTCCTCCTCTGTGCTCCCATGATGCTCTTCTTTGACCCGTTGGAAACAGCGCAGGCCCATAGCAGGGGTGCAGCGAAAACCCAGACTGCCCGGTCTGTGCACGCAGAGGAGGGACAGCTAGAGGATTTGTGCCTGCGGGAACCGAAGGCGGCCAGCGGCCCTTTTTATAGGGCCTTGTGTTTCCAGTTAATAAAGGCAGGATAAACATCTGCTGAGCACATTTCTCAAAACCAGAGAAAAGGATAAAAAAAAAAAAAATTGTACGGGTGGCGGCCGCGGCAGAGGTGTTTGAAGATAATCTCGTGCTGCTGCACCTTTTAACTTGCTTTATTTGTTTTCCTACATGTGCTTTGCACACCATGTGGCACCGGTATACGTAGCTGTGTACAAAAGCTCCACTCCACGCCGCCTCCCGAAAACAGCGCCTGTAGCCACCCCTACGGCATTCGAAGCGCAACCCCGAATGCAAATGGTAACTTAATGGCCAGGCCTTTCGATTGATAGCTTCAGACTTCTCGTTCCTAGCTGCAGAAATGAGCTCCAGATGTGGGACATTCAGAGCTCCTCGAGCTGATAGTCCTGCAAAAGCTAGCCGCCCAGGCTTTGTCCCAGGTGCAGTTGGGGAGCTCCCTGCTGGATACCACAGTGCCCCCCCCCCACCCCCCACACACACACCCCCCCCCCCGCCAAAAAAAAAAAAATACACTGCATCACCCTGTCCTACTACCCCCCTTCACAGGGCAGGTTAGTGGAATGTCTTCTCCATGCACCAGTGGAAGGGGCTGGGGGCAGTCGGCTGGGGGCTGGGGTCTTGGGGGCTGGCCGTAGCGTGTAATGCTCAACAGCTGTCTCCAGTGAACATTCCAGCTGAAGCCCTTTGCAGCCCATGGGAATTCCTGGTGGGGTTTGTTTATCAAAAGTATTAGTCGGATGTTTGTTGTTTCTGCAGAACACGGAGAAACAACCACAAATCCTGCATCTGCACCTCCTCCTTCGGCTCCATCACCTCGGGTCCCACCCAGCATGCAGAGGGAAAAAGTCATTTGAATCGGTTGAAATGTACCGAGGAATTCCCAGTGGGTGTGATGTCACATTCGTGTCCTGTAATCTCCTAGGCTACCGTTACATGAGCTGGAATTTACAACATAATCAGTCAATGAAAGGAAATACAATGCAGCTAATTGTCCAGCTACCCCTCTGTATGTTATTTCTCTGAGGTTTTGTAGTAACTAGCTTGGTATTTCAGTATTTTGGTGAAAAATGCCATTCACACTCTCTTCTTTTGCTCTCATCCCTCCCTCCTCTCTCTTTCTCCCTCTCTCTCTCTCTTTCTCTGTCCCCCTCGTCCCTCCCTAACTCTCCTCGCAATCTCTCTCCCCCCTCTATCATGAGTTCATCCACATGCAGTAACTCTCAACCTAAATATTTAGCCGTCGTAGTAGGAAACTGCACTGTCTAAACTCCTTCCAGATGTGGGCCCCGAGCGGGTCTGTATTTAAGGCTAATTACGTGTGGCTGTGAAGGCGCGGGACTCCTCAGAGACAGAGAGGCAGCGGGCTGCAGGCTTGGCAGGGTGTCTGCGAGGGGCCCTACCTCCCAGAGGCTCTCAGCAGTCCCTGCGGTGCCCGGGCCACAGGCCTCGCGGAGGAAGTGCAGAAACTGGATGACAGGAAGGCCTCCACTGTGTCATCACATTCTGCAATATCGCGAAATATTGTGCTTCTTCTGCCCCTTCTTCTATGCCCGCTGCCATAGCCGTCATACAAGTTTTAGTTTTGCGCCATCTCCTCCCCTCCCCCCCAACCCCCCCACCCGACTGTAGACCATGATACAGTGTTCATCCTTGGATGACAGAACAGGACAGGAAAGCCCTGTCCTTGAGGGCTGCCAGTGGCAGTATGGAATTCAGAACAACACAAGCCTTTACACAGCTGCTGTGTGGTTATAGCCTGTGTGTGTCTGTCTGTCTGTCTGTCAGTGTGCAGAGGGAATTGTGGAGAGTTGGGGGTGTTCACTTCAGTTAGCAGTTTTTGCTGTAGTAAGTGCCTGTGAGCGTGTGTGGGCTGGGTGGTTTTGTGTCTCCACTGTAGCTATTAATCCAGCAGTAACACATTATGAATTGGTGTGCAAACTCTTGCTGAGTGTGTCTGCCTGTGAGACCGTACCCCTGTGGATGACATGCAAACGTGTTTGGCGGTTTCATGTCATCGCGTGTGTGTGTGTGTGTCTGTGATAGTGTGTGGCTGTGTGAGCTGCAGCTGCGGGCCCGGGCTGTTTTCCGGTTGCGCTGGGTCCATGTGCCAGCCTGCAGTGCGAAGGGAGTGTGCCGATGAAACATCCTAAGGGACATCTTATCAGCAGGGCAGGGGTGGATGGAATGCAGGGCGAATTTGATGACACGCCAGCAGGAGAGAGGTCTTTTTGGGGACGGGCGCGCGCTTCTGTGTGTCTCGGGCGCACCTCGGACCGGCAGTAAATAGGAAAAGAAAACACAGATTTGACACAGGAAACCCAGCGTGGCGGTTAGAGCAGCTGTCCATGCCACACATCCGCCGACCTTCCGACCCCCAAGGTCAAGGGCAAAGCCATTAGGTCAGCCATTAGATATGTCACACACTAACACCCGTTCACCATCCATCATGTCTGGCTGGTTACATCCTGTGGGGGGATATTGTCTTCTGATTCCTCTGTGTTTATTGCATCTAAAGGCATTGCCACTTTATGACTTTCAGGGAGTGTAAAATGATACGCAAATATCGCGGCCATATAGCAATGCTCTGTGACTTTTTGTTATTGCAGTTATCCCTTTGAACTCTGCTCTCCTTATCTGACTTTAAAAAAGTATAACTCTCTCCTCTTCCCTCCCTTCTCCCTAGCTATACCTACACCCCCCCCCTCTATCTCTCTCTCTCCCCCCTTCCTCTCCTCGACCACATAATTGGTTTCCAGGGCTCCTGCTGGGAAACAGACTACAGTCTATGGGCACAGATAAAGGAGTTGGTGTCTGCGGTGAGCATGCCTGTGGCCAGAGCCATATGCCAGTGTGGAGTGTGTGACACTGTGTCTGACTGTGTGTCAGCCCACCAGCGTCACTGACAAACCCGCTCTTCGTCAACCCCCGGGTGGGCGCCATGACTGGCAGCTGGTTGGCGCTGCGCTGGTGGCACTGGCTGTCAGGACAAACAGTTGCTTATAATGGATGGCATACCCATCTGTCATGGTGTCATGTGCCTCCTCAAAACTCAGTCATAAGTATTTACTTCCATATTTGTGACATACGGTGTTGGAGACATGTCATTAGCTCTGTGAAGGCTGTGCAGAGAAGATGTTTTAGAGGAGACTTTTTTGTCAGGGTGCTAATGCCATTGGCATGATTGGTTAATCACATTGTAATTTGGGAATGCAATCACCTGTTGCCCACATACCTGTATATCCCCCGACCTGTTAAATTCGTTCATTTTGCTGTGCTCATCAACAATCCACTGGAGTTCACCAGTGTCAACTCAACGTTGTTGAGCTATTTGGGTCAGGGTGCATGTGGCCTACCCACTGCAAAAGCAAACAAAACAAGTTCCCAGAAGCCTTTGCAGAGCCTCAGAAAACACTCTACGTGGGTACAAGACAGAACAATGAGACAATGTTACTCTGGCTTGGCTCACATTCCAATTGTTTGAAAAGCCTTGTGCTCCAAATTGCCTCATTAAAACCTTTAGAACAGTGCTGAAGTATTCATGTGGATTGCTGTACTTCATAAGAGCAACTGCATCAACGTTTTCTTTGTTTGTTTTCTGTGATGGCCAGTATGTATACTGAAGGGGGGATGGAGAGGGAGTATTGCGCATGTCTGTGATGACAAATTGTGTCATGTGGCAGGTTTTTTCTCAACACAAGCTGTTGGAAATCTGCTACAATCTGCTTATGTATTTCTTGATATGAGTGTATGCTTTCATTCTGACTCATTAAGCTGTAAACTGAAGCTGAGGCAATAATCGGGAGGTGAAGATGATTGCACTGTTTTTGGGAATGGGACAAAGCACAATAAGAGTGGACACACAGATGAGACAAGCTTTTCCCTTAACTGATGAGAGAGTTTTTTGGGGATGATTGGTGAGACTGGTTGTGTGTCGGTTGGATGTCTGAGGCCAGAGGGGGAGGTGCATGGTTGGGGGAAGAGGGGGCTACAGCCCAGTTTCTCCTGCATGTGTACATATAAGAGGGGTGTGTATGTGTCTCAGCATGTGTGTGTGTGTGTGTGAACACACACGTTTGTGAAGGGGCACACGCACGTTTGTGTGTCTGTATGTACGTGTAAATGTGTGAGAGCATGCACGCATGTCTTTGTGTGTGCGCATGCAGATGCATGCTTGCATATGTGTGTGTGTGTGTGTGTGTGTGTGTGTGGGGAGGGCGTGCATGGCCACAGCTCCCAGAATAGGATTCCGGCCTCCCTCCTCTAATTAGAGGCTGTTTATAAAACCCAAATTTTAATTTTAGACCGGGGAGGAGCTGAAGGTCTCTTTTCAAACCATTATGTTTTTCCCGTTCTGAAAGGACTCAACACATGCGCACACATACACGCACATACACGCACACATGCGCTCACATATACTGCAGCTCCCCTCGCCAGCCTGGTTACCCACACGCAGTGTGCCAGTTCTCCCCATAATAACACTCCTCAAACACAAAAGCTCAGCCTCCCAGCCTCCTTGTGGCTTTGCAGGGAGTAGGAGTGGTGAAGCCCATACGTTAAAACTTTGGGACTCTGGTGGGAGTCACCTCAGTGTCCCACCCAATGGAGGTCAAAGGTAGAGCTCTCAGGCGTATGGGGTGTGGCTTCAGGGAAGATTTGTGATGCGTTTTGGCGGATGCTGAGCACATTCTGCTGAGATCCAGCTTGTTCCTTGAGGCGACTGATCATGTTAGAATCTCCCACACATGTGCGTATTGTTCATATTCTTTGGTGCTCTCACCCATGACCACAGTTTCTCATCACACTGAGACTGTGTCAGATCGACAAAGGGAGCAATTCTCTAAGCCTGAAAGCTCAATGTAGCAGCAGCAGCTCAGAAGGACACAGCACTATATTATTTATTGCACTGGAATAACTCAATCAGCGTTTCTGATGCTGATTTACAACAACATTTAACGTACAATTACATGGTTGCTTCTTCTGGCATGTCAGGAGATTAAAAAGAAATTCCAGCTTTGGCAAGCGCCCTGTGTCCCCCGTCAGGGCCGCAGTGGCAGGCCTGGGACAAAGGAGACATTCAGCGTCTCAAGATGCATTTACTGGGAAAGTGGTCGTTGTGCTCAAGGGCTTCTGTCTGCTGAGTGTGGCATGCTGCCTCCACCCGGGCCGAGCGGCATCCACAGCCCGAGTCTCCGGGATGGGGATGGTGCAGAAAAAGCAGGTGGCAGCTGTCATGCCTCAGGGTGGCTTTGGGTGCTTCCCCCCCACTCCCCACCCTCAGACGACATGGTTCTGCTCGGCCTTTGAGGAGCGGCTCGCTCTTCGGGCCCGGTTTGCACGGCCCGCCCTCGCCATCAGCACGGGAGGAGCGATTAGCAAAGAGTTGTCAGTCTGCTGCTGTGGCACTTGAAGGACTCCAGGATGAATGGAGGCCCTTTGCTGGACTCTCTCTCTCTCTTTCTGTCTCGCTCGCTCTCTCTCTCTCTCTCACACACACACACACACACACACACACACACACACACGTAGGCACATGCTCCCACTGGGAAGGGGCTCCGGTGGCAAACAGCTCTCCGCAGTAATTGGGCGCTCAAGCTTCATTAGTGGCAGGGCTGAGGACTGCGGCACATCACAATGAGAGGCTGTATAGAGGGACTCACCGCTCTGGCCCATCCAGCACACGCACACACTCACACACACACACACACACACACACACACACACACGCACACACACACATACGCACACGCGTGCACACACACACAAACACACATACACCCACACACACACAGACACACACGCACGCACGCACGCACGCACGCACGCACGCACACACGCACACACATGCTCACACACACACACACACACACACACACACACACACACACACACGCACATACACGCACACAGTCACAGAGAGCCCACTAACAAACCGCTTGGCCCTTAACCAGCTCTGTGTGTACCGGAAGTAAACCTGCTCCTATTGAATGTGCCGTTTGCTAACATGACACACACCCTGTTCTGGTTTACTTCCCCCCATTTGTGCATATGTATGCACTTTAGAGAGGACTCCAGGAAAGCCAGTGCAGACACTCAGGACAAGGGGCTGAACTGAGCCTTTCTTTGCTGATCACACCTTGTTGCCTCAGCTGTGGGATGTAGAGGAATCAACTCATCTTCTAAACCTTCTCTGGAAACCTGTCAGCGGATCAGTTCTTTTACTGATGGTAGTTTTGTAGTGCCTCCATTCATGTGTACAGAGTTGCATATTATCACATTTAGCTGGACATGAAAGAGTGGATTATTGTGCTGCCTCTCAATCAAGTTGCTGTTACATTGCTCAAATTTACTTTAAGAGACTGGAGTCATTTTGGGCTTCGTGGCACCCTGCCATCCTGGCTCGCAGATTGGCCGCCCGAGCTAAGCATGACGGCCAGAGCACAGGAGCGCCAGTGTGTCGGGGGGCATGCCTGCCCAATGGCGGTGCGTCGAGCAGGAGGGATGTGGTCACGGCCGTCCCTCTGCATGGTGTCGGTAATGACAGGAGCTGGCACAGGGAGCCGTTCTCTCGTGGGCGGAGGAGGAGGGCTGGTGTTTGCATCTGGCCTCCCTCTCTTGCTGAGCCTGTTTTTTCTGGAACATCTGCAACCCAGGCCTGCTCTCTATCAGCGTGGTGATGAATGCAATGGTGCGGGGTATGTGTGTGTGTGTGTGCGGGGGGGGGGGAGGGGAGGAGGGGTCACAGAAGTAAGCAGAGGGCAGCTCAGCATGTAAGATTTTCCCCTTGGCTCAGACCCCTCTCTCCTACTGATATCTCCGCAGTAAGGTGGCGCGCCTGCGCCGTGGCAACCCAGCTGCAGGTGCTTGCTCCGCTGCCTACATGCACCCGGGCTGACGCATTCATGTCCTCTCGCACGCCCACGCCCGGGGTCACGCTCAAGACAGGCTCTTTTCCCTCTTGACAGTGCACATGGGGGCAGCCCCCCGTTCACCAGTCCTCCCCCACCCCGAGTCGGACACACGTCCGCTCTGGGATTTGCGCAAGGGGCCGGCTAAGTTCAGTTCCACGTCTCAGCTGTGGGAAAGTCACGAATTAAGGCCGCGCGGTAATTGCTTTTGATCTATTCAATGTGGCATTTGGAAAAACTAAACAGCCCTGAAAAACACGTTAACAGCCAACTTTGGTAATGGAGCAGTTTTAATAAAAGTTCTGGCTCACCCACAGCGTGCGCAGGTCCAAGTCTGTCCATCCTCTCAGCTTCGAGCGTTTGATCTGTGCAAAGACATTTTATTACAGCCAAAAGAGCCACTGTGTTCAATGAGAAGCTTTCTTTATTGCCTGTCAATATTGACAGCTATTTCCCAGCGTACGTTAATACTCACACTCAGAGGAGGATTGAAAGAGGTTGCTGAGATTTAGGTGCTGTGTAAGGTCCAGCAACCCAGATTTTACTAAAAACACGACAATCATCCCATGAAAGTGGTGTTTGACTTTGCAGAAAGTGACACATTTAAATGTATTAGAGATTAATATACAAATACGACACTATAATTTCCTTCAGCAAGATTCTTTGCTCTGTTGAAAATTCAGCCGTGCGAGTGTGTGCGTAAATGTGAAAGTTGCCCTATATAAGCAGATGAATAGTTTTATGTGTGTTGATTGGATGTGTTCAGTCTGGTTTCTCTCTGCATCTGAACAGTAAAAACAGTTAGCTGGCTGGATAAAATAGTGCAACCTTTGTTAAGTTGCTAAGGTTAATACAGTGTGTGAATACCTGGCTTTGATCAGTGTGAGACAAACCGGTTTTCCATTAAATCATGCATAGCGCCATGGTTGCCTTTTTCCTTCATTCGTTAGTTATTCTCTTGTTGTTTTTGGCCTCGGAGCAGTGAATTTGGAAACTGCAGTTGACTCTTAGGCCATAGTTTACTGAGCCCTGATTAGAAGGAGGGCCGTTCTGCTGCTGTCCTGTTGAATGCAGCGCTGAGGATTTCGCCAGAATCTTCACTTCCCCGCACGTGTGGTCCTTTGGTGATGTGGCCTTTCTCAAGTTAAATGATGTTTACATAATGGCGTGTTGAATTGTTTTGACTTCCTTTATTGCATTTAACCTGCACCCCTTAAATTTGTTTGCTTTGGGGATAGTGGTGAAGGGAAGGAGGGTGGCCTGTAATCCAAACTCATTTCCTTGAGGCTTTTAATTTTTTATTGCGTCTTTCTGCGCCGCATGCGACAGCCCGCCCTGACCTTTGATCTTCTTGTGCGCTCTGCCTGGACTCTCGGTGCGACGGGGGACCTGCTGACACGATCAACAGGACGGGCTGGCGATTAGCGCTGTTATGACTGGAGATGTGATTGTTGTTGTTGTTGTTGGTGGTGGCGGTGGTGTCACGGAGGAGGGCTCGGGCACCGTCCCCCGAGGGCGGCATGAAAGAGGTAGAGGGGTAATGAGAGCGGCGGGGCTTAACTCGCTGAAGGATTCTTATTAAATTTAAATCCCCTTAAGACTTCGATCCTGCCTGCGGTTTTGGTGCATGGCCCCGTGCAGCCGAGGCTGAAGCTCTGTCTCGGAGACTGAGAGAGAGGCAGGGGAGCCGCAGCCTGGACTGATGGTCAGAGTAGGGGGAAACTGGAGCAGATACACGGTGCAGGCTCACAGCTGGAGACTAGGAGTAAGGAGGAAAAGAGGCAGCGGGATTCTGTGATATGAAATAGGGGGCTGCCAGTCAGAGCTGTTGGGGCAGAGGATTACAGCTGACAAAAGTGTGGCATGTGCAGTACAGTAACCACTTTAATGCCCACACACAATGGCTGCCAGTCAGTAAGGACCCCTGGAAGACCCCGCCCATTAGACATCAGAGCTGTGGAGCAGGGCGGGAAGCAGTGTTCAAGGTGAGAGAGGAGGGAGGGAGTGAGAGGGGAGACGAAAGCCATCTTTTTACACCAGCCCCAGCTTATTAGGAACAGATTTCGGAGATGAAAAACAGGATATCCTGTCCTGTTTCTGGAGGATTTTATAGGAGTGTGTTGGTGGGTTTTTTGGGGCGGGGGTGGAGGAAAGGGTTGTTGTTCTAGACTTATTTTTCTGCAAGCATCTGCCATTTAACAGTATCAGAAGACTGAAGCGCAGCTGCAATGTAACCATATAGCATTCAGCCTCAGATTCCCAGCTGAGGGTGTGCAAAAAGCCAGCACACCATGGGCACCACATACCAGCATGGGCCAGCCCTGAAATGTTGCTCCACCAGCTCTGCCTTCTCTCCATCTCTCTCCCTCCAACTCCCTCCCTGTCTTACTCCCCAACACCTGCAAAGTTCTAGCAGGAGGCCAGCCTGGGCACTGTCCCCCATCAATTGAGGGGGTCTGGACTAGGATCCACTTGGGTGACCAAGGCAGTACCGCCCATGATCTCCCCAGAATGCCCCACAAGCCATGGCCTTCCCACTCTTCACAGATGGAAAAGGGGCATGTAAATGGAGAAATGTGTCCAGAGAAGGCTTGGATGTCCCCCATGTCTCTGTGAAAAAGCTCTGCGGTCTGAGGAAGCAAACTGAAGCAAACCAGCAGAGTAGCACAGCTTTGGGGACAGCGGCCGCGGTCGGCTGCCGCTGTGTCTGCCAGTGAGCATCTCGCTGTATCGTAGCATCGGCATTGTGCTCTAAGGGGGCTGACTAGAGGTATACATTGTGTGAGAGACGGCAACCTTTCAGCCCCGTTGGTCACTATAGAAACGCGGCAGAGTCCTGGCGCTTGGGGGACCGTCGGAGCGGGGAAGGTGGGCAGCCCTGTACACTTACATAAACAATTACAGCCCAATTCTGTCTCCACAACACATTGCATTCATTCCTGAGAGAGCAGCGCATTGTGGGAGAGAGGGAGAGAGAGAGAAAAAGAGAGCGAAAGAGAGAGAAGAAGGGAAAGG
Organism: Megalops cyprinoides; assembly: GCF_013368585.1. Classification (NCBI taxonomy): domain Eukaryota; kingdom Metazoa; phylum Chordata; class Actinopteri; order Elopiformes; family Megalopidae; genus Megalops; species Megalops cyprinoides. Next base: position 11,060,639 of record NC_050586.1, read on the forward strand.
CAGCTGCTAAAGGTATGAGTGGGAAGAGCTTTTTGTTACTGAAATGTGGAATCTGGGTACAAAGAGGACATTAACCCCTGTGTGTGTAGGCACGTGTGTATGTGTGTGTGAGAATATGTGTGTGATGTGGGCATATGTGTGTGTAAGTATGCACCGCGGTGCATTCACATACAGGTATTGAAAGAATACAATTGTGAAGATCCAATTATTGTGAATTATTGCTCCCATCTTATTTCTCGGCATGTTTTATAAGCGCAACAGCATTTCATTATTGTTGAAGTGCACTGTATGCATGTTGCTGTGAGGGACACGCACACAGAGTGTGTGTGTGTGTGTGTGTGTGCTTGTGTGTGTGTGCGTGTGTGCGCGTGCATGAGTGTTCTTATCTCTCTGTCTGTTTATAAGCCTCTGCTGCTTGTCAAGAGGAGCAGACAAAGCCGAGCAGGACCTCTCCATTAGATGAGCAAACCTGGCCTTCGGTTGCATTTGAGAATCTGGGCTTGAGATGAGAGATGTCCTGGAGAGTGGGGCTGGGCTGCAGACCTACACCCACCTTCCCCGGGGGCCTGGGGGGGTGGGTTGGGATGGGGGGGTGGTGGCGGTGGTCGTCTGAACACACGCCAGCCCCTTTCATCATAATCGTCCCATGTGGAAAATTACAAGAAAAGATGATGCGTCTGCATCTAAACAACTGTATCGAATTACCTGACTCTGATCAGAAAACCTGGCTGTTTCATCTCTGCTGAAACCTATTAGATTTGTGGCTCTGCGCTGAGCCCTTTTTCGTCGAGACCTGCGCCAGGCTGCGCTGGCTGTCCCCTCCTCTGAGGAACCCTGAGATGGATTGAATTAACCTCGCTGCTCGGGTCTCTGATACACTCTGCGGGTCTGAAACGGTACAATAAATCAGGACACTAATGCAGCGCTGATATCGCTCAGATGGCCTGGATTGAGTTAGCCTGCTTTCATACCTCGCACCAAAGAGCCGCAATTGTGTTCTGTTCGGGGCTAATTCAATTCTCCGGCTTTCAGGGTTGCAGGGCAGTCGCGGGTTATTTACATAAGGTCTCTCTATCGATTTATATATGACCATCTCTCTGATGTTAGTGTGGGTGTTACTTTTCATCTCCCATGTGCAATTAAGCCTTTTCTCTGGCAGGGCTTATTGATTTAGCTGGGCTAATATCTCTACCCGGTGCTCTCAGGAAACACACTCTTAGCTGGCACTCTCCACTCTAATGTAAGGTTGGAGCTTTTGAATGTCTCTCTCTGTCTCTGTCTTCTCTCTCCCTCTCTCTCTCTCTCTCTCTCTCTCTCTCTCTCTCTCTCTCTCTCGCTCACGCTCTCTCCCGCACTTCCTTTCCCTCTGTCTTCCTCCCATTCCTGAACACAATGCTGTCCCTCAGATGGCTGTCCAGGAAGTGTTCTCTTGGTGACCTCTGACCTCCGCTGGCCAGGCCCTGAATAAACAGCTAATTGGCTTGGTTTCCTGTTTGGCCTGACGAGACCATTGCCTATTTTGGGGCTGTTTACAGAGCAGCGTCTCGGAGTAGTGCTCTGTGCGTTGTTTTTTTTTTTTTTTTTCACTGGCTCCGCCGAAGTGCGGTGTACACCCCAGCTCAGAATTCCTCTGAACTGAAAATGTACTGCTGAGGAGGCTTGCAGCCTAATGCTGTCAGTGCTCAGTGTCTCATACATGCACATCTTCTCCTGGTAATGGATCTCTTATGTCTCTGCACTGTGGGTTTAAATGGGCCCTCTCCATAGGCAGATGTTCAGGATTGCATGCTACAATTTGCTCACTGTTGTTACCCTTCTGGATCTTTTCTTTTTTAGCATGTAGCTGTGTTTTTTCCCCAGAAATGTAAACAACTTTGAATCATCTGGCTTTTAGGGTAGCTGCTCCATAGATGTGCCAAGATAATGTCCAAATACTTGAATGTGAATGCCAATAATAATAAGCATGTACATGTGCTGATAGAGATAGATTATTGCTAGCTGACTAACCAGATATCCAGTTAGTCGGTTGATTAATTAGTCAGCTACCCAACTAGCTTTTCAGCAGATAGATGTTGCACTTTGCATATAATGAAGCACCGTAATCTCAATGGCCAGCTAAATATGTTTCATATCAGTCTTGCTTTATACAGCCATTGTTTTGTCTGTCTGGGTAAAGTCTGGCTAATGACAACTGTTGTTGGTAGATACATCGAAAAATTGTTTTAAATATAATTGGCAGTGCTTCTCATGTACTTCTAATTCACTCTCCTCATTTAGGAAGTGAACCAAAAGCTGTGAACACTTAGGCCTAAGAGCCTAAATTTACATTAAGTGAGTTAAACACAAGGTAAGGTGTCTCCATTCAGCCCTCCTCAATGTCATCTTTAAGGGAAGCTTTTTTTTTTTCTCAAAAAAGCTTGCCTACTGATTACATATAGTTAGCAAGCTACAGTGCTTATTCACTATGGACGAATTGTACCAAAAACTGTTCAGTTATTCAGCAACTGAAAGGTGCACTAGAAATAGAAACTGTTTATGCTAAATGTATGGAATGAGGTTCCCTGTTATCTCTGCAATCTACAGGTGGAAAAACAGAGCTGCAGATTACTGTTCTGGCTAGCCGCAGTTTTGCAGGGTTGAGGCCGTGGTGTGTTGGGCAGTAGAATATAGCTCTCCAGTCAGCCACATTGCAGATAATGACAACATTTCAGGCAGTGGACTGATGGCACGATATGATGTCTGCGGTTTCTCTATAGCAATTCTCTACTACGAAATGTGCTTTCACATGAAAATAGCGTCTCCCCTGACCCTTTATCATTGCGGCTATTCACTGTTGTTAGAATGATGGTGGATGTTATAAGCTGTTATGTACGAAGCGGACAGGGGTCTTTTTTCCTGTCGGGCAGAGTTCAGCGCTGTGGCAGGGCCCAGGGGTAATGGTGGCTCCTGTAAATTTCTGGGCTGGAGATCAGAGATGACCTAGAGTCGGCAGTGTCACAATGAGTCCTCGCCTTACAAAATACACAGACACAGTGAGACAGACAGACAGACACACACACACACACACACACACACGTACGCATTCACTCCAGGGGAGGACAAGAACCTTCCTTAAAGTGTGCAGTTTTTCCCATAGTTATAACTATAACTGCTTTCAAAACCATAAAACCTTTTGATTCATATTTAATGCCCTGATTAGGAGAAAAATTTAACTTGGAATTAATTTCCTTTTTTCCATTGTAACTATTACTATTACTCTTTTCCAAACCTTGAATCCTTTTCATTTCTATTTTTTTTTTCATATTTGTTTAGACCCTTACAAACAGATTTGATGGTTTGAGTGCTTATTGTTTATACAAACAGATGGAAAAAAGCAGATGGATTACATCAGTTTACCACAAGATAAAAATAAAACATTGTCTTGGGCCATTAACACAATATGAAATTGAATGAAATAGTTTAAAAAATTATATATATATTTTTTTTAAAGCAAAAAGAATTCACTAGATAATCAAAAAGATAATTTTTAAAAAGTCAAAAATGATTCTCTCCTGTCTCCCCTCAAGTAAAGAGGTGACATGTTACAAGTTCGAAGATTTTACCAAACTCCCATTTCTTTCTCATGGGCTGCAGCTGACACACTCCCAGGCAGATGCACACACACAAACCATCACACATATGCTTTATATGTGGATGCTGGTGGCACACACACACACACACACACGCACGCACACACACACACACACACACACACCAAACACTCACGCAGAAACACGCACATGGCCCCTGATCCACAGACAATCTAATCAATCCATTTTTAAATAATCAGCTTACTCAAAAAAAGGACCTTTCTGTATCTGAACTATCTGTGTTGAATTAGCTGGCTTGTCTCACTGCCAGACCTGACTTTCTCTTCTCCGCTCTGTATTGAATTATACAGGCAATACCGGATCTTCTGTAACTTTCATCCTTTGCCTGTGTCGAGTTATACATGAGGTATTGTGCCCAACTAAGCATGAGACCTTGGGCCCAAAGAGCCCAGGTTCAAATCCAGGCTGTGCCCTTTGTACACTACACTTTTCGTTTTGCGTGCAGAGGAGAAAGGAGCCATGATTGTGAGGCATGCTTGCATCTGTTAAGAACTACTTTGCTCCGGGAGCAAGGTACTGATTTACTTGACGTTGCTCGAGCACATGAGAAAATTGCTAAAAATTAAGAAAAAATGGCATGGGCATGGGAGTATCATTTGCTGCGTCACATGTGAAAGGAAATTTTGATTAGCTTTTGTTGGCAGCGGCTCGCGTCTCTCCTCCTCAGAAGTGTGTTTAGAGAAAGGCTTAAAGACGGGGAGCTGAAGGCTCCATTTTATTGATGTGGCAGGAAAAGGAGGGATCGAGCGTCGCCGCGTCTGTAAATCTCCCGGGCTGTTCACAGTTAGCTCCCTCTTTTAAAGACGTACGCTGCTGCTGCTGGGCTCCAGAGCGTCGATTAAAAACACACTTCCTTTCACAAACAGAATTTGCAGCCAATTACAGGCCCCGGCACAGGGGTGAGGGCAGCCAGACGGGGGGTGGCGGGTGGGGGCTTGGGGGAGGGGTGCGTTAATGACAGAGCTCTGTTGCCTGGGCCAAGCCCCCATGGTACAGAGACTCCTACTGCGGGGGTTTCTGATCAGAGGGACACACAAGGAGAAAGACTGACCAGGGGTGGAGAGGGGCAGAGAATTAAGGAGACAGTAACCCGAATCCCGAAGAATGAGGGCGATGAACTTTAGAGGGAAAGTCCATCGGTCTCTGGGATGTGTCACTCTGGGACACATCACAGTGATATGAGCTGACCCTACAGAGGCCTCTACAGTTGCATCTGGGACAAGGGGGGGGGGGGTTCTGGGTGTGGAATGTACTCTTTGCCCAATGGGAGCGCAGCAGAGTCCCATTGGGTTGGCTGATTACAGTAAAGCTGTTTCCCACGCACGGCAAAGAGCTGTGCAGCTCACTTCCGACACGCAGTGCACTGGCCTGGGGACACCCTACCACAGGGCTGATAAGCGTCTCATCTTAAACCAGGCCAAATGATACGCCAGTAGGGAGACGCATAATAACCATGACTAGACCTAGCCTCTCCTTTGATCTGTGCGCTTATGTCTTTTGATGTAAAAATGTATCCCATTCTGTTATCAAGATTGTGATTTCCTGCAAACCCCCAAACCCCAACCCCCCACCTTACCCCCCCACCCACCACCACTACCATCACTACCCCCACCCCCCTCACAATTCAGACCTCAGAATTAATTCTTTGCAGCTTTGTCCAAAGTCTCTAGAGAGAACAGTCACATCTGCGGCTGCTGGCTCAACGAACTTGCAGTTGGCCACCGTCTCCCGTCTGTGTTTTCCTTTCCTGACCCAGTCAGCACTGATCTTAGACAAGCCAGAGTCAGAACCAGACCTTACCATGTGTCCGGAGGTGAAGATGGAGTTAATGAGTTAACATAGCCGTTTGTCATCTGCTTCTTTTTTTTTTATTTTTCTTTAATGCTTTTCTTGGATATCAGGGTTCCAGAGGATCAGAGGTCCAGCGGAAAACAAAACAACTTGTTTAAGTTCTTGGTGCATATATGTGTGTTCATATCTTCTATCAATCATGAGCGATAGAGGTGTGTGGGTGTGTGGGGGGAATATGACTGAGGGGATGAATGGTAATGAGTCTGTGGTTCTGATCTTTTTTCCCTCCCCTGCAGAATTTTAAGCAACAACCGCATCAGGGTGCTGAGAAACGGATCCTTCACCGGTCTCACCGCCCTGGAGAAACTGTAAGTAACACACGTTCCCTTAAATGTTCACCCCGGTGGTTAGGGTTACATAGGGTTAGGTTAAATAGTCCCATGAGTTACATGTGCCACCTGACCGCTTGCAGTGAATAGCGCTGTTAGTCCGGACAATCAGGGCCTGAGATAAACAGAGTAGCTTCTCAGTTTTGGCAGGTCGGGTGTTGGTGTCGGCCCGTCACATCCTCCACATGCAGTTCTGACGGTGCTACGCTTGTCCTTCGAGCCGCAAGTCGGAGGGAGGCGTCCGCCAGATCATCTGTCAGATCTGCGGATCCCGCCGCTCGCCTATCGAGCGGGCTGCCCGCCAGCAGGGAGGATGAAACATTAAAATCGCCTATCGCGGAGTTATGTGGAAAAGATCACGTAATTACAGCGCCATCCATCATTATCAAGGCAAGCCCCGCTCTGCAGTACAAGATAAGGGGATCATCAGGAGGAGCAGTCTGCTGGCAGCCTCTTGCTCGGCTTGGGCCTGTATCGTTCCATCTCCAGCTGAGACCGCTTACGTTCTCCCCCTCCGCCATCCATTTTGGTACGCTCTCCGACGAAGTGGTGTTGCTATGGGAGCGGTGTGCCCTGGCTTTAACCTCTGGCTGTGATGCTGAGGGACAGCTGTCAGGGTCTTGGCAGCGGAAAAGGGGAGGAGAGGTGACTGGTTACGATGAGACATTGTCAGGGGACTCACTGATGGATTCTCAGTGCGGTAGTCACGGGAGCGTGACACAGCCAGGCCCGATAAAGCATCTCCCGTGGCGCAGAGCTTGACCCTGAGACACCAGTTTTCGTCAAAAGTTAATATAATAAAACTCAGAGACCCTGTTGCATGTCATCTGTGTATGAGAGTCTCCAGCTTCCACTGGGCTGCAGTCCTGTTATAGACAGAAAAGCAACATGGCTGCCTCCAGCTTCTCCCAGCCTGCAAAGGACTCCCCCTGTGTTTAAAAAATTGGTCTTAATCTGCTCAAAATGTGTTAAAACAAAGAGTTTCACTCATTGTTTTTTTATTTAGGTCTCAACCTGCTTACGTTGTTTATATTCACATTTTAGTGCAGAGCTTTTAATGGCTGTGACTGTGTTTCACATTGCGATCTGAGCTATCCCAGGGTGGAGTGGGGGGTAGCGGTTGTTATTCTGGTCAAACCCGTATCCTCCTTAGCCTGCACCACATTTCCAAAAACAAGTTCCTGCAGTAATAACCCTGACGCTGCCCTTTCGGTATGTTTTATGTGGCGGCGAGCAGGTCTATGCCATTAAAGGAATCGGGGGGCCCCTGTCTTGCCCGTTTATGAAGTGATGCGATTACCGGCGTGTCATTAAGGGATTGTTGTTTCCGCTCACCGGGCGGCGATTAGCCACGTCTAGGCTGCGGCTGGCAGTGGCTAGAGGTGTTTGCTTGATGTAAACCAAGATGTGTGTTGCTTGTTTTGCCAAGCGCAGACAAGGCCCCCTGGGGTGCGGAGAGGCGGGTAACTGGAGCCTCTCCGCTTGCGGGCCCTCATACCTGGGACACTGGTAAAAGCAGCAGGTGGTGGTGTGGGGGGGGGGGGGGGGGGGGGGGGGGTGCGCCGAGCCCTGAAGGCTAGAGAGGCAGGGACACACACACAGGTCTGTTTCTTAGCTGGGGGTGTGGGGCCCAGTCCTAATGACAGACATGTTGTGGATCACACAAGGCCCAGTTCACTCACCCACACAGGCCCTCTGATGCTCCGCACTCTTACCGGGCCTGAGTTTGTTTATTCATGTCAGTTCCTACTCCCTCTACATGGCACAGCTAACAGTTCAGCTACACACTGGGACAGTATTGGCTTATTTCTTCTATATGTGTGTGGGCGCCTGCATGAGTGTGTGTGTGTGTGTGTGCGTGTGTGTGTGTGTGCATGTGTGTGCATATGTGTTTGTGTGTGTGCGTTTATGTGTGTGTGTGTGTATGTGTGTGGTGTTTGTGTATGTGTCTGTGTGTCTCAGTGTGTACATTCTTGCATTTGTACTCTTCTGTCATTTGTACCATGATTTCATGTGATTCTGTTCTTGTGACCTTCCCGGTACAGTGTATGAAATACTCTAGATTAGGGGGGATATAAAACAGCCTCCGAAGGGGATAAAGACGGGTGCGTGCCTCAGAAAAATGTGACAGCAGATGTCTGAAGGGAATAAACTGCAGCTATATTTATAACAAGAAATACCGCACACAGCTTCAAGTGGCGTCCGTATTACCAACGCTGAATCAATAGCAAAAAACGTTATCGCAGCTAAACCGTTGTTGTGCTGCAGACGAAGCAAATGGCTCCCCAATGAACGGTTCACGTGCTCCTCTTGTCATCCGAGTCCCGAGCTCCTCCTTGTGAGAGTTGTTTTGTTTTGTTTAGTCTCTCGCTCGGCCACTGCTCGGGCCTGCTCATTGTTTCCAGACGCTTGTCTACATGTGCTTGTCATTTGGAGCGGTGGCGAGCAGTTACTCATACGTGTGGTCAGCCCTGTAATCAGAAGCCAGCCCACGGAGGATGGAGTAAATGAATGCGAGGGAATTATAGCCCTTCCTCGACGGAGGGGGACAATCAAGCGGTTTCCAGCGTTTATGTTTGCTGTTTATTTCAGTTCTGACTGAAGGAGAGAGAAAGAGAGATAGAGAGAGAGAGAGAGAGAGAGAGAGAGAGAGAGAGAGTGTGTCTGTGTGTGTGTGAGAGAGAGAGTGTGTGTGTGTGTGCATGTGTGTGTGTGCTATGGTGATCACCCCAAACTCCTCCCGTTCAATTTCAATCTGACACTTTCCAACTAGTCTCGTTCCTCCACTCGCCACAGCTCGGCTACATCTGAGGCAGCCCTCAGAACAAAGCGAGTGTGATCAGAGCCACGGTGCTGTGACTATGAGGGCCTCAGGGAGGCGAATCTTCCAGCAAGCAAGGCTACTTGGTCATGAGCGGCATTCCACACAGTGTCCCCTTTCATCAGAGCAGGTCTGCAGACTCCCCCCCAAAGAAGGGGCACCCTTCATGAACTGCTGAATGGTAGGATGTCAGTTTAGCATATTTTGTTTATTTTTTCTTAGTCCTCTTGCAGGAGGACTTGAAGCTCTCTGTCGTGGCTTTCATTTGCAGGGTGGACGAGTGCGAGGTTGGGTTTTCTCTGCTACTGTCTGTGCTCGGCACTTAACCTGTCCCCGGCCATGCATCGCAGTGGTGAGCCTCTCTCTGACTGCAGGGGCGTGGCCAGAGGCTGCCTCTGCCAGAACGATTTCACCTGACCGCTCTTGGGACTGAGCTCTGACGGACATGAACTCGTTCCCTCTCCCAAAACATCCCTGACCACCACCCCCCCCCCCCGCCGCCTCCACACACCCAGTCTGATCCAAGCTGACGCAGGCCCTAACGAGGCCCAGCCCGCTAACGAGCAGCGACCTTAACGAGTTGTGGACAGATCCCAGCGGCCTGTCCCGCGCTGATTTGAGGCAAGGTAATGAGAATAATGAGCAGAGAGGGGCCTGGCCCCGATCCAGCAGGGCCCCGCCGCTCCGTGGGACACGGGACAGCCAGGGCACAGGGGCTCATTACCACCCGAGCCCCACCGGTGAGGGGGGATGGTGGAGAGAGGGAGGGGGGAGAGGTGTGCTGGCATGGAGGCTGACAGAGAGGGAGGGGTCGGTGACAATCTGGGGACACTAGTGCACTGCCGGTAGAAGCTGTATCAGTGAGGCCGTCATTCAGAGTATGACTGATAGATCTATTTGTAAAACTGCATATGAAGTTGGGCTGCAGGCCTCCGCTGGTCAGATGCAGTCAGTCTTTGGGGGTTAGCGTGTGGGCGTGTATGAAGAGCCTCTGTCTGATAGGCTCCTGCAGTCAGAGAGCTCATTTGAAAGCTACCTCCTGCCTCCCGACAGCAGAGGCCAGTGGGGCTCGGGAACAGGAAGTGCGCGCTTCTCAGCGGTCAGTGGAACTTTCGTAAGAGGATAGGGTCTTGACACAGAGCTGGAACAGTGTGGCGGCGTGTTTGGCTTGGAATGCTTGACTGATAGCATCATGTCAGAGGGAGCGTGCAAACGGGTGTGGTTATCTGGATAGTCTGCGGATAGTCTGGATAGTCTTATCTGGACAGTCATGTGTGACACCAGTAATCTGTGTGGCATAGGCAGCTGTTCCTCTTTTACCTCCCAATCACACAAACTGACCCTGGTAATCACTGGTGTCACCCTCAAAGTCCTGGAACTCACTGCATCCTCTTTTGAGTGCCCTAAACCACTGTGCCAACCTACAACAGCAAGCAGACACCAGAAAACAGGGACAAACTTCTCAGTAGGCCAGGGATAAGTCGGGGCCACAGAAAAGGTTGTGAACGTTTCCCAACATAAAACAGAGGCCCTTATTCTCTCGGTTGGAGATTAACATTGTTTCCACCGAAGGTAAGCAAATTGCCTTGGCAAAGGGGCAGTGTTTCCTTTAGCGAGCGTTGCCTCTCGAGTGGATCCAGGAGCAGCGGCTGTGGCGGCGGTGGTGCTCGGTCGCCAAAGGCTTCACCGCTGGAATGGGACGGCGCTCCAGTTTCACCGGCCCTCCGAAAAAATAAACCTCTCCCTGGAACAGCTGAGCGAGCCGGACACAGGACTCTCGCTTCTCCTTGGCGAAACAAGTGACTGTTTGTTTATTTTACTGTGTGTGCAACCGAACAGCCTGGGCCTGGTGTATCTGCGGCACGATGGCTGCCAGATCAAACTGATTCGTGCCTGCATGTGTGTGTGTGTGTGTGTGTGTGCGCGCGCGCGCACACATGTGGTTGTGTGTATGTGTGTGTGTATGTGTGCGTACATGGGCTTGTGTGTGTGTGTATGTGTGTGCACATGTGGTTGTGTGTGTGTGTATGTGTCTGTGTGCATACTTGGGGTTGTGTGTGTGTGTGTCTGATTAGCGCCTGGGGGCCAGTGAGGAAAGGGTTAAGCATGCGAGTGTATGGAAGCAGAAGGGGGAGGGGGGGTTGATAGACTCCAGATGTGTCTCTGAGATAAACTGAAGGAAAGGGGAGTGTTTGTATTGCAAGTTTAACTCAATCGTGGCATGGAGTAAGTGAAATGACAAGAGTGCGACCACTCTCTCTCTCTCTCACACACACACTCATTCGCACACACAGATGAACTTAGAGCAGCTCCGAACTACTCACACGCAGCAGCACCCCAGAGCTGATATTTCTTACACATTTTGGGGAGTTTCTTGTCTGTCTGACTCCTCTCTGTTCCTCCTTCCCCCTTTTCTCCTTGAAAATCTTTATCACTGCCTCTCACACTCTGTCCCTGCTTTCTCCCCTCTCCACCTCCTCCTCTCCCCTCCTCTCCCAATCGGAATGTCTCAGCCGCCACGCCTGCCCAAACCCACCCTCTCCCCCTCTCTCTCTCTGTCTCCCAGCTCAAGTTCGCCTACTGGACAAATATTCTCACATTGCCTGTAATGGTATTCCCATTCATTGATATTTTGTATGAACGACATTGTTTGCCAGACAGTTCCCTGTGGTAGTGTTGGCCCGCTCTCTCTAGTGCGCAGTCCTGTACTGCTGTCTGCTGTCTGCCAATGTGAAGTCAGAGCTTTAAACAAGGGTGGACTTGACTCAGATTTTGCTAATGTCTGTTTTAAAAATAGATTTTCGTAGATTTATTTATTTATATTCATGTCAATCGGCTTTTTTTTTGTTTCAGGCCCATTTTTTCTCATGCACTGTGAAAACCCAAACTCAAAGAAGTGAGCGTTTAGCGAGCCTCTTTCTCCTTCTTTTAAAAATGCTGAGCTTGAGGACAAAGCCTGGAAAACACTCTAGTATGGTCACTAGTGCCTGGTGGTTTCAGCTGCCAAGGTTAGAGAGTGGGCGTGGTCGCACAGCCTGTGGGCAAGGCGTTGCTCGGCTTGATGCTACTCCCACCTAAAGCTGCAGCGCTATCTGCACCTCTGTAGAAGAGGCAAGTGCCAGTGGAGGCAGTAACAAACAAGGATGCAAATGTGGCAATGGCATGCCAATACAAAGTGGGCTGTACAGAGGGAAAATTGGCTGGTATTGCCATATGTTCAATTGTATGGATTTTTAAAAAACAATGCCCTGTTGGCAATGTTTTAAAAGCTGCATCTCAAGGTCATGGACGTGGATGGTGCATAGCAGCTGCCGAAAGGTCACATTTGACCGATTAAGCGATGTTGCCTGTTGACTCTTTTTATGTTCTAACATGTGACTGCTACCCCGTATGCTGTTCGTCCTTGGCGTCTCAGCACAGACGTAAAACATTTGCTGTTGTGATCACGTGTGCTGACGGCAGTTGAGAGCAATTTTGCCATTGTGCTGGCGCGTGTCATAGTTACAAGGTCCACTCTTAGCCCAAGAGGGAAGCAGGGGTTCGAGTCAGTCCCAGTCTCTGATCCTCCAGTTTTTCCTGGCACAGTACCACCAGCACCCTGAAATTACACTGCGCATACACAAACATACGGTTAGGATTTGCCCAGGAAATTTTACACATCAAAGGAAACAATGCGCCTGTGTTTCAGGTCTTCCCCTTCTCTGTGTAAGTACCATTGAGGCCACAGCCCAAAGCACAGCCAGCCCCACTCACTGCTTCATGTGCATCCTTTATTCACAATTAGTGCTTCCAATACCACCGGCTCACGGTGCATTCTGATTCTTGCCATTGGAACAGACCATTCTGTTGGTTACACTAGACTCGGTGCACTGGCTGTCACACAAAATTCATCAGACAATATCTGGAATAACATCCTACAAACGTATACAGAAAGCGTTAGTTGATGGGAGATTCCTCCCTGTGGGAGCTCTTTCTGCATCTGACATGGTTCAAGGCAGCAGTGAAGCATAGCAGGTAAGGGGCTAGTTAGTAAAGGTTGCTAGTTCGATTCACTGCTGGGGCACTGCCATTGTACCCTTGGGCAAGGGCCTGATATTGCCTCAGTAAATATCCAGCTGTATAAATGAATAACATGTCAAAACACTTTAACCTATGTGAGTCACTCTAGATAAGACCGTCTACTAAATGCCAATAATGTAATGTAATGTTTGGAAGGTATCTTGATGACATTTCCACAGTCAATCTGGCGGCCATTTATCATGCACCAGCAGGGCATCGCTGATTTGAGGGGACAGGCTGTTAGTGGGGCTGCCACCTCTGGGGAGACAGAGCTGGTCTAGCAAGTGCTTTCCAGAGGTGCAGAACAGTCCTGGCCCAGATTAGAGAGTTAATCTGAGGGGACACAGAAAAGAAAATAAAGAAAATAATCTGTGGTAGGGGCAGGAAAGCAGGAAATGAGAAGAAAAACAAGCGCCAGGGCAGATCCTGGTTTCCTGTTCAGGGGGAAGGCAGGAGTAGTGTTGGGGGTTGTGTTACAGAGCCCCCATTGTGAGCGAGTGTGTGTGTAAAAAATGGGGGGGGGGGGGGGGGGGGGGGGGGCAATTACACAGGGCTGATTCTGCTCATAGCTGCCCCCCTAGCACACCCCTTCCCGGGAAAAGCAGCTGGAAAAAAGAGGAGAAAGGAAACAGTAAAAATAAACGAGAGAGGGCCTCTGCGTTGGAGCCGGCAACGAGACAGGAAATGACACGGCGCACAAAAATGGTCTCCGCCGGACTCCGCTGGGACCAAGGTGCCAGCTAACCATTCACCCCCCCCCCCCACCCCCACCCTCCCTCCTCCCTATTGCACACACAAGTACATGCACATACAGACAAATACACGTATATTTCATATTGTCACATGTAGGGGGGGAACGGAGTTCGGTGGGGGGGGGGGGGGGACACAACAGGAGGGGAAAAGAAAAGGAAGAGTGGAATGCCCTTTTTCTCTGTTTTTAAAAGCCCCTTTTAATGGAGTGAAACAGGAAATTCTTGATTCCAGTCTGGCGATAATGAGTAGCCGTGCTCCGGCTACAGGAATTCTTTCAGCGCTCCCAGGGGCCACGGCCCGAACAATGTCACTGGAGCACTCCATCCCCCCCTCACACTGTCGTCCCAATAATGGAGCACTCCACGCCGGGGCTCTTTACAGCCTTCGCCTTAATTGTGACCCTCCTGCCTCCCTTCACTAGCACGTCCTCCCTTTGGGCCCACCCTCCATGGTTTGCGGTCAGCCTTGCGCTGGACTGACCCTTCAGCAGGGAGCTAGGCCAGCCCCATTGATTAGGGCAAGGGGGAGAAATGAAGGTCAGTCACTGACTTGCAGCCCTCAGTGGTCTGCACAGCGGAGATGGACAGTGGGTGTTTTGCCTTGGCACCTGTCACACACCATTACATTACATTACATTACATGACATTCATTTAGCAGACGCTCTTATCCAGGGTGACTTCCAGCACAATAGAACATAAGGGTATCCATTCGAGTCCACCATCATATGGGTAGTGTCTGGGGCTTCGGTTACTGTGCTGGATTCTGGACCGTGTGGTTGAAGGAGCTCTCTCCTGAGCAAGGTGCTGCACTTGAATGACAATGGTGATAAATGACGATGAATGAACGAGACTTCATAGCTGTAACTTTTGTCACAGTAAATTTTCTGGTCATTGAGACATTGCTGCTGATCCTCCTTGCCCTGACCCCACAGACATTATGCAGTGCATTAATGCATTACTTAGTCTGTGATGTGCTGGGGAAAAGAGCTATGAGAAACAGCTAACATAAGTCTGGAAATTATACAAAGGTAAGAAACCCAGTCACTCTAGCAGAGTTCATGCATCTGAGTCTCAGTCTGTCTAAACTTCAGAACACCATTGGTCTCACCTGCTGCACAACATAAGGCAGCAGTATAGTATGGTAACTATATGTGTAATGCAGTCATAAGTCACCCTGGATGAAGGTGCCTGTTCAGCAAGCAGAAGCATGCTGGGAATGTGGAGGCATGGGCCTTACCATATGGGCTCACTCATTTTTTGAGCGGTCAGCCAGTAATCCTTTGACCACCTGCGCTCCTGGAATCCCAGAAGTCGACCGCAGAGGTGTTTTGACTTGAGACCACAGAGGCGTGAGAGTGGAACGTGAGAAAAGGAAGGATCTTCACTCCTCCGTTCCTTTTTCCGCACAATTAGGATGATACCAGCGTGTCTTCCCAGGATCTGTGGTCCTTATGGCGAAGCACTCATCTCAGAATACAAAAAAAAACGTGCAAACTCAGGTCTGTCAAAAACACACTCACTGCAAGTTAACACATAGCTGAAGTTCTGTATTTTAGGTAGCATCCAGCCTAAAAAAACATTTCTGTTTGTTGTTCTTTAAATAATTTTTGCCAGATGCTTTTCAGTAAGTCCCCCCATGGAAATTCTGTCAAATTCAGTTTTGAAGTTTTAAAGCGTTTTAAAGTGTTTACATAGCATCATGAGGGTGATGGTCACTATATTGAATTAAAAATATTATGTTTGTAAGGATAAGGATAAGCTATAATAATGTTGCCACATAATGCTATTTTGTTATTGAAAGTTAAGGATGAATCTCTTCACTATTAGTTTGAATCCAAGCCTCCATACCTGGACTGGTTTGTAGACATTATCCCTTCTCATCATCATTGTCTGTTATTGAGTATGGTGGGGGGTGATGAATAAAAGCATTACCCAGAATCCCCAGCTCATTTGGACTGCCTTTGCATCCTGTTGCTCTCTTTTGCATTTCGCAGGTCAGTTATGACTGCACTTGTGTGCAGGGTTGTTGATTATTCACTGGGGTGAAGGGCACACTGCCCAGACCCACCGCATTGCCTCTTCTAGAACTATGTGTCCTGTGCGAGAGGCCTGTGTCCTCAAACACACACCCTCAGGGGGAATCTCTGGGGGATGTCTAAAAATGAATCAATAGTTAACATTTAATGTATTTAAGATGTACATTAAAATCAATTGTAGGCTTTCTGGGAAAACAAAGTCAATACATTTTTGAAAATGCATTTTAAAATGTGTGTGTGTGTGTGTAGGTGTGTGTGTATGTATGTGTATGTGTATGTGGATGTACTTTGGGGATGGAAGAGGGCCACAGAGGCTCATTTCAGTGTTCGCTGTCAGGGCCCGCGTGACCCAGTGTGCCCGCTGGGGCAGCGTCCAGAGTCGTCATTGGCAGTGAGGAAGCCGCAGGCAGGGCCCCGCCTTTCATCACAGTGCTAATGAGCCCCGGGACGCTCCGGGCCAGGAAACGGCACCATTGTTCACCCCACCCTCACCAGGGGCCGTCACCACAGCAACCGAGCAGCGCACGCATCACTCGCGCACTCACTCGCATTACGGGTCAGCTGTGGAGCATGTAGCAGGGGTAGGGCTTCTCTGCAAGCTGCCCTTTAAGGGTAAACTTCCATCCCTGTGCTTCAGGGCTCTGAGTGGTGCCCAGGCTCTTGTCCTTTCAAGGCGCTGGCATATCCTGAAAGAGAGCCAGTGAGAAGCGCTCTGGTGTTTACACATAGCTGAAAACATCTGCTCCCACTCCAGCCTGTCTGCTGGGACCAGTGACATGCAGAACAGGGCTGGGACCCTTCAGCGAACAGACCACCATCGGGACGGAGACCTGGTCCTCTCCATCTCTGCTCCTCGGCCACCCCGCCAACAGCCCTAAATGTGCCTCTTATCCACAGCTGCAGAGCAAGCCTGACCCTCAGAAACACAGACACGCAGTCTGTACACTGCACTCTGATATTAAAACTATTCTCGATCCTATTTCGCCTCAAAATCCTTTAAAAATAGCCCTCAGAAAATCATTTTTTGGCTCTGCAGGGCTGAGGACAGGAGTGTGATTAGAGCGGGGAGCTTTGGGGTTGGGAGTGCTCATTTTGATTGGCACAAAACGGTGTGGTTTTGGGAAGAAGGCTAAAGTCAGGCTTTTTTGCAGCAGCATTGCCGACCCAGCAATTCCCTAACATCCCCCGAGGCTGCATGTGACGAGAGATTGAAGTGGAGGCCCAAAAAAAGGCCTCCGTCTCCAACCGCCCCACCGTTGTCCGAGCGCTCCTGTAAGGAAATCCTCAGTGGCTTTCCCATTGGGAGCCGTTGGCTTCTCTCGGCAGGAGAACAGATCACTTTCCCTCTGCACGCCGGTCAGGTCCTGGTTATTTCCATTTGTCTGATGACCTCCCCCAACCTTGCAATTCCCACCTGGCCAATAAAGGCCTTCCTGGCATTCAGGAGGTTAACTTTCAGGCAGGTTCGGGGGGTGGGGGTGGGTTGGGGGGGGGGGGGGCGTCTGCAGCGATGCAGCTGAGTGGTTTAACATATGGGTGTGGGCAGGTCAGGGGAAGAGGGCGGGGTGCTGTGGGGGGGGGTGATATGAAATGAGATCTTCAAAGGCAGTTTGAGAAATTAATATTTATGTCTTGGCATTTGCTGGTGTAACTTTATCGTGGGAAGAGTCCCTTTAAAGCAGACCTCAAAAAAGAAGCTTTCCTTTTTGGCGGTTTTGAGTTCCCTTGCTGTTTCCTTGGCACGTGCATTCACATCGTTGCTAGGCCTGACCAGGTTGCCACAATGGTCACCTTTCCCAGTCTTGCAAATACCGAAATATTGAAATCCCACTGTGGGGACCGTGTCCAGACTATGTGAATCCACTCCCATTCATTTTCAGGAGTTATTTCCTCTTGTCATACAGAGATGATGCGATAGATACCGTCTGAAGGAATGTCAACCTCTATGCCTAGGCCAAAGGAAATGTCATAGAATAAGAATATGATAGAGGCCAAAATCTGATACACAATCTTGTACACCAATCAGATCTTTCAGTAATGTTAATGTGTTTTGGGTCAGTGTTTGAGGATAATGAGTAGGCATTATCGTTGCTTTCTTGACTTATGGGGCAACTGAATTTGTCTCCTGCTGTCTCCAGGGACCTCAGGAGCAACCTGATCAGCACCATCGCACCTGGAGCCTTTCAAAGCCTGACAGAGCTTCGAAAACTGTGAGTGTTATTTTTTTTAGCTGTTGTAAAGCAACAATGGCAGGTATTCAACTTCCTAGAAGCAATGCACAATAGTAGGATAAATATAGAAATAATAGTGTGCTTAAAATGTCTTTTAGAAACATGCCGGAAGGGAAAGAAGGGGATATAAAAAAAGAATAGAAAATTAGTCATTAAATATAGTGGCCCTTTGTCCTAAAGCTTTGTGTGCGTCTGGCATCTTTTGGCCCAAGGAAGGACACAGATCAGTGGGTCAGCCATGCGTCTGTGCTGGTGTACACAGAGCCAGGCTGCTCCCAGCAGGGCCAGAACTGTCAAAGATTGAGCTCTGTCCTCCCGCCGAGAAAACCTCAAAGCCTCGCAACAGGGCCAGACAGAGGATTTGACGCGACAGGGCAGCAGTCGCAAACCGCGAGCTGCTTGGCCATTGTGTCCCGGACGACAGGGTTCGGTCATGTCGCGGTCGAGTGCGTTCCTCTCCGCACTGCGCCCCGCTCGGGTGTCTGCGTCTCCCAGCACGCCCAGGCTTCTCCAAACAAACACAGTGGGGATGAGCGTGCTCTCCAAGTGGCCCTCCTTCAACAACACTTTGTTCTGCTCTGTTATTGGGACGGTGGGTGGAGAAGGCACTGCTCAGAGCGACGTTCTGGATGTGAGATCACGCGCGGGTGAAATGCTTGTCCTTTGTCCTCCTGTGGCCGGTACTTCATTAATGGGGGACGAAAGACTTCTCATTCAGCCGGTATCAAGAGTTCAAGATGACGTAAAAGGAGTATTCTGTTTATTTACGTTCTTGGAGCAGGTGGTTCCTTCCATTGTTGTCTGGACTGTCATGAGGTCACAAACGTGAGACACTTGTAATATCGCAGAATTGTGTGCAAATAACAGCGTGGTCCGGCCTATAGGAGAGTTTATTTGTCTAATAAATGCACTGGACATGAAGGGCAAAAATAGGAGGCAAACAAGTAATGTTTTAATAAACAGGAAGATTATTATGTAGGTTTGTCTGAAGGAAGGTTGTTCACCAGGGTCAATGTCCTCTCTCACAGAGACCTCTCCAACAACCGGATTGGCTGTCTGACTGCTGACATGTTCCAGGGGCTCACCAACCTCACCAAGCTGTAAGACCTCACTTCACACATGCTGTCACGTATGCGAGGTCACGAATCTGCCCTGAGGTGTGAAATACTGAGTGTTATCCCTGTCTGTTTGTCCCACAGAAACCTCTCAGGCAACATCTTCTCCTCCCTGGAGCCCGGGCTGTTCCAGGAGCTTCCCTCCCTGAAGCTGGTGTGAGTACCGGAGACCGCTGTTGCGTCACAGACATTTCACACCAGGCAACAGCAAGCAGGCGTATGATTAAAGTACTGTATACTTATTAGAGACCTGGGTGGTGTTTAACATATGGTTTTCTCCACCTAAATTCTCCACAAAAATTCAAACCTTCCAACAACTGTTGGAAAATTGGCAGGGTCTCTTTGTCTCTATGACACCCTAATCCTATAATGGACCCCAGTGTATATTTTAACTTCTTGACGATATGCGCCATTACAGTGAAGCATTCCACCCTCTCAGGGACCTCTCAGTTGATTAATACTCTTGTTCACCATTGCCCCCCCCCCCCCCCCCTTTCAGGAACTTCAACTCTGAGTACCTGTCATGTGACTGCGGCCTACGCTGGGTGCCTGGTTACTTCCGTTCCAGCTCCGCCCGGCTTGGGGACGAGACCCTCTGTGCCTATCCTAGAGCTCTGCATGGCAAACCCCTGCGAGGGCTGAGAGAGAGTCAGCTGACCTGTGGTGAGTGATAGTGAGGGAGGGGGGTGTGGCCTGACAGCAAGTTAGCTCTCATGAGTTGACTGACACCAAAGGGGGGTGTGGCCTGAGGTAGAATCCACTGGACTTTGAGTGAGTGGTGTTTGCATGTGCAAAGCTGTTAAAAAAAGCAGCCACACGCCTAAATCCTGTTTTGCTGTCAGAGAGGTCTTAACTGTACACCACATTATAATTCAGCATAACTTTGGTTTGTGTGAGGCAGTGTGACATTCCATCTGACTTGAACATTGTGGCCAATGTGCATCTCAAACAGGACAGTCTCATTAGTCCCACACTATTATAGACATCCTTGGTGTAACAACCCCAAACTATCTTAATAAATAAAGTGAATATGCATGATGTTTCATAACTCAAAAATAGCTGGCAAAACTAGGCACACTGTCTTGCTGAGCTGCACCTGTATCAAGGGGTAAATTACAGTTGTGTCCTTTGTCGTTTCACGTCATTTACCTGCTTTATGTAATGTAAAGGCAGTTTTAACTGTGCAAGGTCTAGCAGCTGCACAGTAGGCAGCGTTGAACTGATAGTACCTTGGGTGACAATGGATAAAACTTTCTCTGATAGACTAATATTGATTCCTACACTCAGCAGTGTTTGTTTTATTATGGAAGCTGTCATGATCATGTCTGTGGGTTTAAATGTAATTATGGATGTTAAATACCATTTGTATATCTGTTGCAAGGATGACAGCTAAAAAATGCTATAAAAATATATTCCTTCCTCTGATCCAAGAACCAGGACTGCAGAATGCTGTACATGTTATCTTAAAACAGGATGTGGTGTGGATGTGTTCTACACTTCCTCCGGAGGCGGTCTTTGAAATGGTTGTTGAAATCTGATTTATAGCTTTTCTTCTTCCTTTAGACTTAAAATGTTAGTTTCAGTTTCTGCTTCTTTTGACTGAAAAAATCATCAAGAATGATCAAAAGTTTGGACATACTATTTCCACTTTTTTGAATAGTAGTAAAGACATCAAAACTATAAATATATAATAATATAATATAAATAATATAACTATGAAATAACACAAATGAAAATGTTATATTTTATATTCTTTGCAGTAGCCAAAAAATATTTTTTAAAAAATTTGGAAAGAAATTCATACATAGGCATAATAGCAAACAGTAAGAAGACAAATTGTAGATTATAATAAATTCAAATCTAAAGACTGGAAAAGCCATGCAAAAGAATTTGCACTGTGACTACCCATTTCAAAGCTCAATCCCTGCAGATTTACCCAAAATTTTTATTCTAGGGGAAACCTAGAGATGTAAATCGACATTTATAGCGTGAGTGGAACTGTAGCCTGAGAGGCAGCCCAGGTTGCTATGATGAATGACACAGAGGAGGCGTGGCCTGAGAGACAGTCTGCTTGGCAGTGGTGAATGACATCAGGAAGGGGTGGCCTGGAAGCTGACCTGTGCTGAATGACTGAGGGAGGTTGCCTACACTATCTCTGCTCACTGTGTGTGCATTCACCCAGAGCTGTCAGCTCTCTCTCTCAGTCAGTGTCTCCCCCACATATTTCTCTCCTCTGTCCACTACCACAGTCTTAAACCAACAGATTATATTTATGACGGGGTGCGTTGCATAGCTTCCTTCTGACCGTTTTCCATTTCTCCGCTCTCACCAGTTCCACAGTAGTCCCTGTTGTGAATTGATACTGTCTGCAAACAATTTTGTAACCATGAAAAGAAAGCTGATTCAAGAGGACCCACTACAGAAACCAGTTTGATGAGGTTGAAGAATGACGGAGCAACTCAAAAATAAGCAATGTATCTTGTTTCACCATCTCCTCCCTGTCTCATTTAACGCATCTGTCTGTCTGTTTCTCTGTCTCTCTGGCGTTCTCTCTCTCTCTCTCTCTCTCTCTCTTTATCTGTCTCCATCAGATGGCCCGCTGGAGCTACACACCCTCTCCCTCCTGCCCTCTCTTCGTCAGGTGGTGTTCAAGGGGGACAGGCTTCCCTTCCACTGCACCGCCGCCCTGGTGGACAAACTCACCACACTGCACTGGCGACACAACGGCCAGCCCGTGACCTCAGACCCGGAGCAGGGCATCCACCTGGAGGACAGCGTTCTGCACGACTGCACCTTCATCACAAGGTCCTAAACGCTCTGCTGAAAAACAGCAGTATCTCTAACCACATTTCCTTTCCTCTGGTCAAAGCTGAAGCCTTTGTGTTTCACAGCTGTTACCCTCTAATCTCTCACCTTGATCTCACCCCAGTTCTTTTAAATCTCCATGTTCAAGGATTTCTACGCCTTGTTTGCTTTTCAGTTTTCGTTTGCTGTCACATAATGTGTAATGCACTTAACCTTGAACACCGTAGGTGGTGTGGCAGTGAGTGTTAATGGGTGATGTGATTTTTCCCCTCCACAGCGAGCTCATCCTCTCCAATGTGCACGTGGAGGCGAGTGGGGAGTGGGAGTGCGTCGTGTCCACAGGGAGGGGCAACACCTCCCGCAGCGTGGAGATCGTGGTTCTGGAGAACAGCGCCTCCTTCTGTCCGGAGGAGAGGGTCACGAACAACCGGGGGGAGTTTAGGTGCGGAGGAAAGAGCAGGTCGCCTTATGAATGAGTACACCTCTCTGGTTAAGCGCGTACAGATGTTTCACATTCCTCTCTAACCCTCCCAGATGGCCCAGGACCCTGGCTGGCATCACTTCGTACCAGTTCTGCCTGCAGCTGCGCTACCCCTCTCTCACCGTGAGCGGCGGCGTGGAGCAGAAGAAGGCCTCGCGATACTGCGACCGCTCGGGCCGCTGGGAGGAGGGCGACTACTCCCAGTGCCTCTACACCAATGACATCACCCGCGTCCTGCACACCTTCATCCTGGTCAGCCCTACGTCCCAAATCAATCACTGCTACATTTACCAATTAACCTGTGTGCAGTGCCTCAGTATTTTCAGTGTAAATTTGGTTAAGATTTACAATATAGTTGGATAATAATAATAATAATAATAATAATAATATGCTTTCTGTACTACATATAAAATAAGCTATTATTTCTGTTTGGCATTCTTTACTAACTAAAAAGTACATTGCAGCTCTTAATAACCATAAGGTCCGTAGGAAATAAGCAACGTAAAATTGAACTGCATCGTTCCTGTTCAGCTGTATAAATTGATAAAGTTGCAAACTATGTGTTGCTCTGGATGAGAGCGTCTGCTAAATGACAATACTGTGATGTTTACAGATGCCCATTAATGCCTCCAACGCGGTGACCCTGGCGCACCAGGTGCGCACCTACACCCTGGAGGCAGCCGGCTTCACCGACATTGTGGATGTCCTCTACGTGGCCCAGATGATGTCAAAGTTCATGGAGTACGTCAGTCAGCTACGAGAAGTTAGTAGACATTCTTTGTATTAATATGTATGCTAGCATGTACTGTGTATCTGTCTGTCAGCTGTGGAGGTCGGGGTTGTCTGTTTGTGTTTGTGTTCCCATATATGTCTGTACATTATGTGCTTCCCATGTGGCTGGCAGTGTAGCATAGGGGTAAGGAGCAGGGATCATAACCAAGAAGTTGCTGTTTAAATTCCCTGCTGGGGCACTGCTGTTGTACCCTTGGGCAAGGTACCTAAACCAGAATTGTCTCAGTAAATATCCAGCTGTATAAATGGATAACAGGTAAAAAAAAAACCTATGTAAGTCCCTCTGGATAGGTATCTGTGAAATGACAATGATGTATTTGTGTGTGTGACTATGTGTGTGCGTGTGTGTTTGCCAGCTGTCTGAGGTGCTGGTGGAGATGGGCAGCAATCTGATGCAGGTGGACGATCAGATCCTGTCGCGGGCCCAGCGGGAGGAGAGGGCGTGCAGCTCCATCGTCCACTCGCTGGAGACCCTCGCGTGGCCTCAGCTCCACAGCAATGCCCAGGACCTCTCCATGGTAGGTCTCCCCCTCGCAGTGGCGCTCGGGCCGAGCACAATGACTCCATTGATCGGCGGCCATGTGCGAGAGAAAGCGGAGGGCCCTGTGATCCGTGACCCCCACGTTACAAAGTGCAACCGTTCGCAGCCAGAGGCTAGGCTTCATCCGGGCAAAAGATACATGGGAGCTGTCACCAAACGGACAGGACTATGAAATGTGAATCTGAGCATATGTTTCCTTTTTATTCTTTTTGTTTTTGCCTTACAATGCCATGTTAATGGGGTTCCTTGTGGGGAGATTGTGGTGGGGAGGGGACGAAAGTCACCCTCTAACGCTGTCACTCTGCTCCCGTAGATGTCCCGCAACATCGTGATGGAGGCTCACCTGATCCGGCCCGCCCACTTCACCGGGATGAGCTGCACCGCCTACCAGTGGCGCAAGGGGCTGGGTGCCAGCACGGGCCAGGAAGGGGCGGAGCTGGCCCACGAACAGAAGCTGCAATTCCGCTGCACCACCGGGACCCACAACACTTCCCTAAACTCCTTCCCCCTCAAGGTAAGCAGAGTCCCCACCCATAGCCACCTGCAGATTGGCCCAGGGCTTTGTCTGTCCCTCTGCTGGTTACCGTTGTTTCACATTCTTACCAACCACAGTCTCTGAATGAAGGAGGGGAAAAGAGTGAGTGTATGGGAATGTCTATGGTGTGCACTTTACCAATGGCACTTGGTAAAGGCTGAAGTTCGTCTCTTTATTGGCTCCAGAACGCTGTAGCTCTGGCCTCAGTGTCCCTCCCCGCCTCGCTGTTCCCTCCCGACGCCCCCCTGGACTGCAAGCTTCAGTTTGTGGCGTTCCGCCTCGGCCGCTTCTTCCCCTACGCCGGCAACTACAGCAGCACCGCCGACCACGCCCGCCGCCGCAGCGTCAACACACCTGTGATCTACGTGGGCCTGGGTACGTGAGCCCCCAACAGCTTAGCCCCCAGCTCCTGGACGCCTGCGCACATTAAAAACTTTGAGGAATTTATCAGTCGCTGTAATTGGATGCGAGTCGGCTTTGTGCTTATGAGTGAAAAATATGAAAGGACTGCTGGCACATCACACCGGTGCCTGTCCTAGAAAATAAGAAAAACATAGCTGTGGATTACATAGATGAACCTGTATTATCAAGTTTAAACCACATTCACACGCTCACCGCAGTTGGAACAATTTAATGGAAGATTTCAGTGATTCCTGTGCAGAGCACCAAAAATAAGACACAGCTTTGCCCCAAAGGCACCAGTGCAGCGCACACTGACCGGGCTCCCCTTATCTCTCTGTCAGACGGCTGTGGCATGTGGAACCGCTCGGACCCCGTCACCGTGTCCCTGCGCCACTCGTCCCCTGGCAGCGACCCGGTCGCGGCCCACTGGAGCCTGCAGGCCCTGGAGCAGCAGGGAGGTTGGAGCCAGGAGGGCTGCCAGCTCGTCCAGAGCGACGCCGCCATCTCCACCCTGCGCTGCTCGGTGCTCAGCAACTACGCCGTGCTGCAGGTAGGGGGCGCCCTTCGCCCATCCGCTTCGAGCTGCTCTGCGGTGAGCTGCAGGCTGTGTTTATTAGTAATGAAAACAGTGCGGTTCAGAATGGACGGGGCCGGATGAGTCAGTGTGTGTCCTCTCTCTCTCTCTCCAGGAGCTGCCGGCTTTCCCCAGCCCGCCGCCCGTCCCTGTGGAGGTGCTGCATCCCGTGGTCTACACCTGCACGGCCGTGCTGCTGCTTTGTCTCTTCACCATCATCATCACACACATCCTGCACCACAGGTGAGCGGTGTCTGCTGAGGTGCAAGTGTGCGTGAGAGCGGTGTGTATGTGTATGTGTGTGTGTGTGTGTGTGTGTGTTTGTATGCATCTGACTGACTTAGACCTTAGTCTTATGCCTTTTTGCTCCTCCCACCTTGCCACCCTCCCCTCCTGCAGTTCCATCCGCGTCTCCAGAAAGAGCTGGCACACGATACTCAACACCTGCTTCCACATCGCCATGACCACGGCCGTCTTCGCGGGGGGCATCACCCTGACCGGCTACCCGGTGGTGTGCCAGGCGGTAAGCTGGGCTTTGGGTTGGTGCAGACAGGCCGCTGAGAGCCACTTCTCGCTGCGGGCCCCCTCCTTGGAGCACTGTGTGAGACCCTGTGTGTGTGTGTGTCTGCTTTCAGGTGGGCATAGCTCTGCACTACTCCTCCTTATCCACACTCCTCTGGATTGGGGTCAGCGCCAGGGTCATCTACAAAGAGGCTGTCTGGCGGTCGCCACAGCAACAGGACGGGGAGTCCCCTGTCCCGCCTACCCAGCGGCCCATGCTCAGGTCAGTGATGTCATCAGCTCGAGACGTCAGAGGAAGCAGCTTGCAGAGCAGAAAAGCAGCAAGCTGTAAGATGGGGCAAGATGGGGCGGAAGAGATGTGAAACAGGGAAAGAGGTTCAGCCAAGCAGGATGCATGTCTGTGTGTGTGTGTGTGTGTGTGTGTGTGTGTGTGTGTGTGTGTGTGTGCGTGTGTGGAAGGAAGGGAGGGGCCTGGTTCAAGCAGCCCAGTCCCATGAAAGGGAGACCATGGTCCAAAATGTGCGACAAGAAAGGCCACCATTGTGCCGGGGCACCAAAACTGCATCTGCGAGGAGGAGAGCGTGGAACAAGCTGCACGAAAACTGCCGAGACACAAAAGAGTAACAGTGGCAGATGTGTCGGGGCCAGGGAGGCCCGGGCGGAGGAGGAGAGGAATGTAAGACCAATGGATTAGCGAGGTGGAGATGAAGATCGTAAATCTGGGCCGGGCACCGTCGGGGGCTCGCCTCCGCCCCCGCCGCCCCTGTACCCCCCGGTCCCCCCTGTCTGTGATCCCACACTGTACGAGCGACCTCTCCCGCTTTCCCGAAAACCCCCTTTCACCCACGCTGCGGCGCGAGGTCAGCCCTCTCATGGCGCCTGCCCCAGGGATAAATCAAAGCCCCCCTGCTGATTGGAGGACAGCCTCGGGCCCCCTGTGACTCAGCAACAGCCCGGAGGGAGGGAACCCGAGGAGCAGCTTATTTTGGGTCACGCAGACACCTACAAAGCCTGAAATCACAACAGCTGTGGGGAACAGAGTGTCAGGGAACACAGGGCTGTTCTTCACTGAACTAGACGCTGTTACTTTCAAAGGAAATTGATGTGGGGGATAATATACGCTCTGTTACTAATTGAATAATGTCTGCACTTTGTTTGTAGACATTCTGGTGCTTTATGTGTGAAGCACACAAATGCCAAGTTCTCAAATACTGTATTTGCTGTTGTAGAAGACATGTTTTTTTCCCTTTCTATTGCCCCTAAAATTTCTCATCATATGCATCATATACACCACTAGTACAAGTAATAACTATGGCAAGTGGACTGCATAAACCCATATATTTAAGGTTACCCCACTCATGCTGCCAGAAAGAAGTAAAATGTTTAATTTTATAATTTGACAAAACTCTTTGAGGCATCTCACCTCATGTTTATTTTTCATGTTTATTTGAAAATTCCAATATGGACATATTTTCCAATATGGACATTTGGACATATGGACAACTTGCTACTATTTCTATATGTTTAATTAAATGATTTTTTATTTTTATTTCTTCTTGTCAATCTGTTTGAATTTTTTTTTCATTTTTATTTTAGTGGGGTCTGGTCATCTTTTTGGCAATTTCTGTTAGACCCTATAGAGCTTTCTACCAGAGTTCCGTTATTAAGGGGGCTGTACTTAATAAAATATTGGTGGACATGTAAAAGGGAAAATATATTTAATATTAGCTTTAATAATACCTTTAATATTTTTAAATGAATTCCAGATCTCTTAAGGTCCTATTAGTAGCAGTGGCTTTCTTGCCATTCGCCTTCAATTTCTTCATAACCACAAACTCATTCTCAAATCAATGTCTCTGTCCTTCTTGCTCGCTCAGGTTTTATTTAATAGCTGGTGGAGTTCCTCTCATCATTTGTGGGATAACTGCAGCTGTCAACATCAACAACTATGGGGACAGCAACCCTTAGTAAGTTTCACTCCTTTTTACTCAGAGATATACTGATACACTGACAAATCATTGACAGAGTTAGAGCTGACTGAAGCTTTACTGTGCACCATAGAGTATAAAGGTGCTTTGTTTCTGTCAAAAGACTATGAGTTTTAGATGGAGGTTTCCTTGTAATACTTGATATGGCTGAACAAATGGTCTTGTTGTTTGTGACCTTACTGACCTTTTTTATTCTTCTGACCTTTGACAGTTGCTGGTTGGCGCATCGGCCAAGTTTGGCCTTTTTTGTCCCAGCAGGCCTTGCTGTGTTAGTCACCTGGATCTACTTCCTGTGCACCGTGGCCCGCCTGAGGCGGCAGAGTTCAGAGAAGTCCAAAGAGCTCCCTGGTTCCTCTGTCCCCTCCCCGCTGCCAGAGAGCCAGCCAGCATTGGGCGGCAGCACCAGCGTGCTCTCCACAGACTCTGTGGTGGGGACCTTGCATGCTGGGATGGTCCTGGAGGACCAGTACTCCTTGAAGGTGCAGTTCCTGACCCTCCTGGCCACACACGTCCTCTTTGTGGCCCTGTGGAGCTGTGGGGCCCTGGCCATGTGGCAGACGGGCCAAGATAGTCTGCTTTTCAGCTGCCTGTACGGAGTAGCCGCCACAGTGCTCGGCATCTTCCTGCTGGTGCACCACTGCCTGTGCCGGCTGGATGTCCAGGCTGCCTGGCTTGGCTGCTGCCCAGCATACCGTCGCTCCCAGCCCATGCCGGCTTACGTGCACCCATGCACCACCACAGCGGGGGCACAGACCAACACCTCTGAACGCGGGTCCCAGCTTTTTGTGGGCTGCCTACCCCCAGGGGACCCCCACAATTCCTCATCCGCCAGGTCCTCTTCCACACCTAGCGGGATAAGCAGCGTGGGCCCCGGGCCCTGCAAACTCACCAATCTGCTGCAGGTGGCACAGGACAATGCCAACAACGCCGCCCGGGCTCCTGCCAGCACCAACACCAACACCAACACCAACACCAACACCAGCACCAGCACTGACAACAACACCAAACACACCAACAACAACCTGCTGCCCGCCGTTGGCTCAACAGCCCCCACACAGCCCCAGAGGAGGAAGGCTGGGGGAAGAACTAAGCAGGGGAGCAGCCAGTACCACCACCGTGGCGAGGGCAGGGGCCACTATCGCCTCAAAGCCTTGAGGGGCGCTGGGGGAGGGGGCAGCGTGGGAGCTTTGGGACCCCCAGGACTTGAACAGCTCAACCTGCCCCAGCCAGCCCACAGGCATGCCTCCAGTGAGAATGGCAGCCTCCACCACAGCCACTCAGAGAGCCAGACGAGCCCTGTAGCCAATGGGAGGCGGGTGGGCGAGGCCGCCGCCACCAGCCCTTCTGAGGGCAGCGATGGGGGCAGCAGCGGAAGCCGGAAGCCCTTCCGGCTGCTCCCCTCAGCGGCCAGCAGGGCGGCGATGCAGAGCGCTCAGAGGCGCAGCGCGAGCAGGGACAATCTCAAACTGGCGGCCGCTGCGGAGAGGGAAGCGAAGCGCAGCTCGTACCCGCTCAACAGCGCCCCCGCCATCCCGCCGGGGGCCGCCCCCAATGGCACCCTCAAGAGCTCCGTGCTAGAGCTGGACCTGAGCGGCACCGACCAATCACAGGGCTCGGTGGGCATGAAGAGCGGCATCTGGAGCGAGACGAGCGTGTGACCTGCACTTTCCTAAAAAGGGCGCGGGTAAGAGGCCATGCCAGGCCATCCTGTCCGCCTGTGTGTTCCCCACGTCATCATTCCTGCTCCTCTCGCTGTGGAAGACTCGAAGGTTCGAAGATTCAGCCCACTTAAAATGAGTCACTCGCCAAGTGCTGCTGTTGGATGTAGCAAAGAGATATTGTGCCTCTTCTGGTATGGAAGTGTGAAGAGGGTCACAAATCACAGAAAACACGGGGAGCTGATCTTTAACTTTTCCGTGGTGTTGGTTTCCCTTTAGCTTCCAGGATTCTTGAGACGTGTATTATGATGTACTTATGCAATTAGAATCAAGACCTGAAATTCCAACTCAGGCCACTTTTACACAAAAGGAAAATACCATTTTATGCTACATGTTTTCTTATGAAATATGCAAAAACTGAACCCAGCTTTTTCTTAATCTGTTTGTCTTGCATTTCTCATGATGTAGTACCGAAGTAGTCAATTATATTTTATGGGCATTTTTCAAGACATTATCTGAATTTTAAAGCCACAGGGAATATGAAAGCTCTCTGATTGTTTTTTCTGTATTCTATGCATTTAATTACAGCAGGGAAAAGTAGAACCAAATCGACCCATTTCCAAAACACACCCACGAGTTCCCTTTGTGAAGGTGTTACTTCTATGCCTTGTATTGTGTGCATATGCATGTGCGTGTGTGTGAGAGAGAGAAAGAAAAAGAGAGTGAGAGAGAGAGAGACTATGTTTGAGGTTTTACTTTGCTGACCATTGAAGTATTGAAGTATTGAAATTGTTTGAATTACAAACAGGCACTGAGAAATAACCCCTACACTCCTCGCAGACCAATAATTCTGTGTTTGTGCATACTAACGGCAGAAACAACAGACTAACATATTGTGACTGGATGTTCATTCTGACATGTTCTGTGGAATGGCCTGTTGGAGTTGTGACCCATTTAGTTTCAAGATGAAGGGCTCCAGTCTGAACCTTCCCATCACGTTCCTGAACTGCACCTTCTTGCTGAAGTCACTTTGCAGTGGAAATGATGATGCTATACTGCCCTCTTCCGGATTACTAATGCCATTGCATGCACTGATATAAAATGGACCTGGAATCAGAAATCAAAACACATAGCTGGTCCATGGATGGATTTGTAACATTCAGCAAGGCTTGTCTGCACTTATTTGAGGGTGTATAGGGAAAATGAACTGGGTTTAAATTCATTCAGTACAAATGAGGTGGACTGGAGCTATTCCAAATGAAAACTCCCATGGCCTAAAGCATCATTGTGTGTGCACTACCAATGAAGTTGTTATTTGAGTCCTGTCATAAGTGTGCACCAACCTTCAGGGTGACTGAAGTCCAGTGTCCTGTGACTCGACTTCCTTATATTCTTACCTGTCCAATTTACTGAAGAGCATTCAGTATAGGTGTTGAGATAACTTGTTTTTGTATTGGTAATGATAGAAAGTAACAGCACCTAGAAAGCACTTCATATTCATTGGATATCTGTGGAGAAAAAAAAACCACAGACGTCTGCTATCCCCAATCTGTGGATGTCAAAAGCACTTCACACTCCCAAAAAAAGTAAAGTCAACCATTCTTTTTCATGCGGTGTTGCTGTTTACATGAATATATGCAACTGTGTTCTCCTGTATTCCCATGGTGACACCTTTTGTATACATTGTAGAGCTTGCTGTAGATCACGAGAAAGCAGCTGCCCCATTTAAATTAGCACAGCATTATTGTTGTAAATTTGTTCAGGGAAATGATTGTGCCAAAGACATTTTCAGTGTTAATTTTTCAGTGTTATTTAGCTCCAGAGCTTCAGTTTTTTTTTTGAAAAGTGAATATTTTATAGACATTTCCAACAGATTTTTTCATGTCAGACTTGAAATCTCCCTTAAAATCTCAGATGGGTCTTTTGAGGAATGAGGGACTGAGGGGTTAAAACTTGTAATACCTACCAAGAACAATGCAAGTGCACTATTTTTTGGCTCAGACATAAAATCTGAAAATACCATAGTATTTTACTTCCCTCCTATAACACCACAGTTAAAAAGTAGATTATAATTTCTTTCAAAGTTATTCAAAGAGAGTAAACTCCTAGACATAGAAGTGAATGTATTGCTAAAAGGATAAAGGTGGACCAAACCTGCATATTATTTACCATGTCTATATGATGAAAGGGTCATGATTATTATATTCCCGGAGACTGAATTGTGTGGAATTTCTGCAGCGGAAGGCAACCGTGATGCTGCGAGACTGGCTGGGGTACCAAAAAGTTCAAAAAATAAATGTAGTAATACACATGAATTGCCTCTGGGTCACTGGAGCATCAGTCACCTCTTACTAGTCATTTTGCACCCAAAGCTTTTGATTTCACTACAGAATTTTAATGTTGACACTGAGGGAAAAAGTCAGTGCAACTGGCTTTTGGTTCATACAGATCACAATTAAAACTAAACTTTCATCGCAATATTCAATACAAACTTTTAATAACTCATATTTTCTAACAAGCACTCTTTTAATTACGTAGCTGTGGAGAAATGAGGGAGTAAAATTAAAATAAGAATTCAAAATATACAAAAAATTCTCCAAATGGAGGCAAAGGTGGACTTCCAGTACCATGAGGAAACAAACTTGTTTTTGTAATTCCATTGTAATACCAGTAATGAATTCACATAACCTCTTGATTTTTGCTTGTATTTGCTAAGCATATGACACAGTGGATCTTTACGAATACCAGTGTTCAGAAATAATTGCGTTATACCCAGTTCAATGACAACTCATCTCGAAATGAAAAAAGGGAGATTTCAAGATTTAAGTTCATATTTATATTTAACTGTCACAATGACATCAGTATGAAATGATGAAAATAATAAAATGTTTTTTTTTTTTCAATAATATATTTGTTTTAGGAATTCAGACTGTGCCTTATAAAATGTGTATTTTGATGCAAAATAAAGATTTTTTTAAACTATCCCCTAAGTGTACTTCTGCCAGTCCTGTGGATTATTTTGATTGCCTTCAATCAGAGATGGGTGCATTCTTCCTGTAGGCTGATTTCTTGGTGTTCAGGGACGACTTGCTATGCTTAGGTAATATTCACAAATTGGAATCGAAATTTTAACGTATATTTGAGAAATCATGAAAAAAGGAAACTTCCAGAGGCAAAACTGCTTTCGCATTTTCGTTAGTTTGACCAGTCTGACACTCGTATGGTTTTATGTTGTTTTTTTTTTTTGCGGTGAGGGAGAAATTCATGAGGCAGGAGTCTGTTTTCAATGACACTTGGTAGCACCCTCCATTCAAGGGCTCGTGTCTGACCAAGGGAAACCTCCTGATGCAAATTAAGGTGCCTCTGGTTTGTTTCTTTTGATCAGTAATATATCGGTTGAGGGATAATAGGATGCGCCATTGCAACGATTTAAAAAAATCAATGAGGCCTAATATGTTCTGATGTTCTGCAACATTAATCCAAACAAAATATCAGCGGTAAGTCTAGACGGCCGAGGCCGCTTAGTAGCTACGGTATTGTCTGAAAACATCTATAATATTGGCCATGAAACACTATTTATTAGTTGTATTTATAGGCCTAAAAGGTAACAGAAAATCTCAATATGCAGTGCAAGAACAGTTGAACTTTAGGATGTAGGTCTAGGTACCTCGATATATTTTAACATTTTAGATTCACACATACATCGAAACTCAGCGAGAGTCTACACAATGGACACTGAGTGTACAATTGAAGAAACGATACCTGCATATTCTGAGAGGGTCATTCCCAAACAGACAAGCCATTGTTTTGAAAATGACGTAATGGTTGTTGCCATGCGATGTGCGCTCAAATTGTACCTGCCCTGTTAAAGGCCAACCTGTTGCCACTGTCCAATTACGGAAGCAAAGGAGTTGAGTGACCGTCACTTGGCAAATAAGATGAAAGACTTTGAGGATGGGCGGGGGCATTATGCTAATAAGCTAAAGCGAAGAGGAAGTTTGTTTAGAACGAAAAAAAAAAACGGTGGAGATACTCGTACACACAAAGTCGTTATGTAAGATTGAGGGATTCCGTCTTGAGCATGGTTTGCAAATAGGTAACTAATTCCCAACAGCCCATTTTTGCTAGCAGGCTAACTGGGCTTCTGGAAACGCGTTCAATGGTTATCCTTTTTTTTTCAGGCGTGAATTAGCCTAGTTCGCTAGCTATAAATATTGAACAACTCGTAGCTACGAGCCCGCTGCATGTTCAGTTATATTAAATGTATATAGAAAGTAGAGGACATCAGTGAGTGCTATGAATTAAATTAATTTACTAACGTTTCCGACCTGGATCACCGCGTCGAATGTAGCAACAAAGAATAATCGCGTTTACGAGCGTTGTTCTAGAACAAATCACTGAGTATTGTTCCAAGCAAAGGCTATGACTGAAATGAAAAAAGTAGCCTACATTTTCACAGAGCGTTAACTAGCTGACTTCAGCCTATTGATTCTTTCATTGATGTTCAAGGTCTTCTAGCTATAATACTCAAGTTCAATCTGTCTTTTCAGTTGCTTCACCGGGTAACCAGGCGTCGCGTAAACAGAAGCTAACAAGCTAGTTGGCTACCAAAGTGGGCAGTTGAGAAAGGAATGAGCCTGTGGTGTCTTTTATGGAGTTAGATAATTAGCAAAGTACGTGAATTGAATCAGTATAAAATAAATTGTTTTCAATTCAACGAATCGATCTCCTGTGGTACAAAATAGCACCTTGATTTCTGCAGCATATTAATACGACTAATTTCTTCTTAATAAGCTGTACATATAACTAGTTTAGCCTGCCAAACTGTTGTTAAGGGCGTATACATATCATCCCAGCTGAATTATTCGTCAGCGTATCGTGTTGTAAGATCTTCAAGAGAGAGGCGTGACGGGAGTTGTGAAATACTCCTACTGCTGGGAAGACTAAATTCAGACATGCAGCCGCGTGTAAAGGAGCATAGTAACAAGACAACGTAAAAGTTAATCGCGAGTCCCGAACAAAGTTTCACAAGTTTCAGATCCGTTGCGGCTTTTGTCCGGAGACTTTTCTTAGTTTAAGTCACTGAACTCGTTGTCAGTCGAAATGGCTTTGGCGGACCAAAGCCAGCAGTGGTACCCTACCAGTGTACAGGTAACGGTGTTCCAGGCTCGGAATCTTAGAATCAAGGGTAAGAATGGAACCAACGACGCGTATGCCATCATGCAGGTGGCCAAAGATAAGTTCTCCACCTCGGTGGCAGAGAAGTGCGTTGCCCCGGTGTGGAAGGAAGAGGCCACGTTCGACCTGCCGCTCTTCCACCACGGCAACGCGGAGCGGTGCACCCTCTACATTATAGTAATGCACCGAGCCTTAGTGGGATTGGACAAGCTTCTGGGACAGGCGGTCATCAACCTGGTGGAACTCCACGAGAAGAAGTCTCGCAATAAGACTGAGTGAGTGCCTCAGGGTCTTGGTGTTTGGCGAAATATTGGGTTTTATGTAAGGCAAGCTGTTTTTTTTTTCACTTCCACTGTTCTCCTACAAGCATGTGTTGTAGATTTAGCCATTTGGAAGACGCTCTTATCCCGATCGACTGACAAACAAAGCTACAAACGTTCATATAGCTAGGCCCCGTGATCAACAGCACGCACAGTAAACGACAGTCTACATCTAAACGTGGTACATTACACGGTGCAATAATAACTAGTGCAGTACAGAATAATAAAGTGTCACAGTAATAGAACAATTCAACAGCTGGTATCCAAGTGCATAAATATGCTGTTGAAATATTCAAGTAAAAGGCAGAATTATAGGGCTATAATTATATATGGGACCCGAAATATACCTACATTCTCTCTGGCAGGTGTTGGGACTACAAGGTCTGAAAAAAGAACTTTTCCCTCAGCCCCATATGGTACTGATAGAAGCAAGTGGCACACTTGAATAAGTAACATGATTTTATACTGTTCAACAGACTTGCGAAAGATAATATCTATCTATCTATCTATAGTCCATAGTGTTTTAGGGAGGGAACAAACATGTCCTCATTACTAAATTTGTTACACTAGATAACTTGGTGACATTGGTTTGGCAATAAACAAAATTTTCAGTAGATTGCCAGGTTGATGTAATCTGTTTTGACAGTGAGCGGAGCGATGTATTGGTTATTCTGTTACACTCGGTTCCATGGGGCTGTCTCGAGGCTTTCGGGTTGCATCTGTATTGATGACAAGCCTTCCTGAGAGACGGTTCAACAGCAACGCAGGCTGGCAGCTGTGAAATTACACTCCTGCTTTCTCATGCACGGGCCTTGCCCCTGCTCTGACAGTCGCTCCACGCCATGTTCTAACGCGACAGGTCCTTTCCAGGAGCATCGTTCGCAGCCGGTGGCTTGTGTTTATTGGCGAACACCAGTGAGGAGCGTGATGCGATGCTAATTAATGGCGTGTTGAACACAGTGTTCTCCTGCTGTTCACGTGTCTTCACTCCCCTGGCCTTTGTTTCCACGGTGCATTCCACTGTTGGGGTCAGAATCGCAGTGACTTGGATGGAATCTGCCTGCTTTTATTGTGTCTGTACTGATGTCAGAATGACACACCTATCCCAGCCCCTGGATTCAGTCATTCCCGAGAGGCTTTGGCCTGCCTCAGACTAATAATAGATTCATCAGCAGTGTGCTAAATGGCGGTGCTTAAGAATATGATCAGTTGCATCATTGGCAAAAGCGTTATTGGTATACATGTTACACGTCTTGCGGTTTGGAGTTTTAAGTGCTTGTGTTTTTTTTTTTTCCTTAATGGACCACAGGATTTATGAGGGAAGGGGAGGCACAAAATAGTGCTTCTCTCACCCTACAGGCTAGAAAGAATATCCCTTTGCTAGCTTTAATGTTCCCCTAGTGGTTTGCCTGAAACATAAACTGCATTGCCAGTATCTGATTTCAGTATTAATCACAGTGGAAAACGGGGACAACTTCAATAATGTTTACATCACTATGCCTCCAGTGAGGGGAATTGAAACACATTCTGATTTATTTGATATTTGAATATTCTGTAATATTGGGAGAATATTTGAATATTCTCCCAAGTTTTAACATTTGAATCTTTTTTGTTGTGGAAGTAAAAATGCCTAGTGTATATCTTGTGTACATAACCCTGTGCATAAGGTTACATAGAATCTGGAATCAATAGCTGTACAAACTACTTTGACGAAAATCTACCAATTGTAAAGAAAAACACTGAACGTCATGTATAGGACTTCCAAAGCGGCATCAGAGAAATTTGACTCTTGAACAACAGATTTTTGCAGCTTGAAATGGAAAACGCATTAGTGTAGAAAGGAGTTGTTTGAGGTTGGATTCACAACCTCATTGGATTTGGCTTTTTTTTGCAGCTTCAGAAGTTGTTTGCTGAAGGTAAACTAATCCTGTGAGCAAGTCATTTTCAGCATTATCAGACACATGGCTTCACCATGTGTCTTCAGCACTGGTGTATTTCAGTGTGCACATACAGGTTTGTTTTCTCACCTCTCGTTTCTGTGTGCATGTGTGCTGGAGATTTATTTGCGATTAAGGGTAGTTCCTCTTTGAAGGTGGATCTCTTTGTGTTGCGTAAGCGATCCACTCAATTTCTGACCCAGAGCAATAAAAAACATTTCAGCACTGCATAGTTGTTGGTTAATGGGAGCCCAGGCCTCTGTATGAGTGTGAATTTCCATTTGTCATTTCATGTGGGTTTACGTCATCTCTATTGACTGAACCCATACGCCTGTCCCAGTGCGTGTGTTCCCAGTACATGCTGACATTCATATTTCGAATAATACAGGACTGTTTCTATTGAACCGTCAGTCCTCCGCTGAGAGAGATCTGAGTCAGCGATAGTCTCCCTGTTCAGAGAGGAAGTGGTAGGTGAAAATGCCTGCAGAGGTATTGCCCTTACTGTTAGTCTGCGATTCTCTGAATGCCAGACTAAAGTGGTTATAATGAAGTGGCGATAAGACCCCTTTTTGTTTAACGCGGCGGAATGGCCTGCCAGCGAGTGGATCTGCCTTTACAGAGAAGGCCGTCTATTGTCCTCTCTCTTTCTTCCTCTTTCCCCTTTCGGCCGTGGCCGGTCTGTGGGATCCTCAGCTTCTGTTCGGGTTCCACCTTGGTCCCTGGAGCAGCTTATGAGCGAAGACATTTCAAAGCCTGATTGACCAGGAGCCCAGCAAGAGCGTGTGGGGCTCCTCAGGCAGAGTGTCCTATTCCACAGCTTGACTGTACCCCTCAGCGGTTTACCAGCTTCACAGGATGTGACTCGCAGTTTATGGCTCAAGATCATCTTGCTCACTTTGCTTGGTCACGGTCACTGTGTGGCGGCGGAAGTGTTTTGTAATACTGACCTGTACCTGCCTGCTGCCTGAAGGAGTTGACTGAGGTCAGTCCTGAGGATATGGGATAAGTCCACCGAAGAGATGCTAAACATATTAACATTAACACCTGCTTCTGCTGATTGCCTGCGGCAGTTAGCTATAGCAAGCTGGTCCATGAAACACAATGTTCCCATGCTTTATTTCAGCTGTGGTTGGTATTGAATATGAATTCATTCAGGCCAATGAAGTCATGCATCATGCTGAAAGAAAGAGCTTTCTCATGTTTACAACGCAGAGGAAGCAGTTTCTCTGCTGCTGTTCCTTCTCCCTCGACACTGGGCTGTTTCCACACGTTCTCACATGAAACCCTGATGTGACAGAGTTAAAATAGTTTTTTCTAAATCGGCCCATTAGGAAAGCCATCCACCTCCTCCACCCCCTCCATCCCCCATCTCGTCCACGGGCCTTGTTTTCCCATTCGTTTAATGTTTTGCAGCAGGCCATTCTGAGTGGGCGTTTACCCTGGGCCAGGGCTCTGCCCTAGCAGAACTTCTGTCAAGGGCAAACATTTGCATGCACTCCAAACAGACTGTGGCTCAGCGGGGGCGGTCGCAGTGAAGTGCACAGCCTCGGTGGCAAACGGCTCTGTCAGCACAAGCGTGGAGCAAATGGAGCAGGAGCACTGCCGAGCCCTGGCGGAAGCAGATTGTTCATGTACATTCACTGTGACGCATGGGTAGAAAATCCAAAATCTCTCCCTGCTTTCAGCTGTCGTTTAATGTCGCCGCTGGATTTAAGAATTCCGCCTGCCCAGCAGAGCTGAATGAACCAATTACCCAATCAGGTGTGAGACGTTGGGGCTCTAAGAAAGCTTCAGGGATTCTAGAATCAGTTTTATAATCATTGAAGAAACTGTGGCTGTAAGCTCAACTGCAGCTATGTCAGGCCCCACTGCAAAAAAAAAACATCTCATTTAAGCTACAACATTTTAGTGCGTGTTCAGTGGAAATTTGTCAAGGACACTCATTATTCTCCTTGTAGAATGGAGCAGAGCCTGAGTGCATGTCCATGGGGCTGAGTCTCTGTGCTCTGATTGGTCCTGACATGTGCATGATTGGAGAGCTGAATACGTCATATCTGTCATTAGTGGAGTGGCTCATGTCTGGTTGGGTGTGACTTGCACAGGCTACGTGGCTTTCAGCACTCCTTGCGTGCTTTCGATTGCCCCTCTCCCCTTTGTACAGTCCCTGACGGTAATTATTGTAATTGCCTCTTGCTTTCCGATGGCTTGCCCCTTTCGTTAACACACGTCACTTCAAACGCTGAGATCAAACCGTGTCCAGGAGTGCGCCTTTCGGGTAGGATAATTGGTTGGTTTGGAAACCGTGGCCTTTTGTGTCCCATTAAACAGGAGAAAAAAAAACCCTTGAATGAGATTTGATTTTGATATGGCCCTCCCCCCGAGAGGTGGTCTGATGTGGTTGATTTAGATTTATTTCTGCCAGAGGAGGACACGTCTTCTGTCAGATTCCCAGCTGAGGAGAGATGGCGGTTTCAGATTGTCCCTGAGATGGTGACGACTGCTTTGGGGGCAGCTGGAACAGTCTCGTCATTGATGGGAATGTGTGTGCCTGTATCACCTGATGTTTATGCTATAAACAAGGAAACATATACTTTCTCTGTTTCTCACAGTTACTCTCACTCTTTCTCTCTCTCACACACACACACACACACACACACACACACACACACACACACACACACACACACACATATACCCACACTTTGAGATTGATAAAAATAGGGAGTGTCCTAGTAAGACCTTATCAGTACTGCAGGGTAAAGGCTAGGACTATGGAACAGTCCAAGGGCATTGGAATAACAGCTCACTCCTCCCCCCTTTTTTCTGGCCCCTACCAGATGTTTGCCGTGTACACCACCCAAATATCAGTTATAATTCCTGGCTGGGGTTTGTCAGTTGAATGGCAGCCATTAGAATAACACACTCAGTCCCTGTCGTGCTCTCTTTTGTGTACTTTGAGGAAGGACTGTGCTGAAAAGTCAGAGTTCAGGAGGAAGAGCACTTCTGATTTGCTTGTTGTGTGTCACCTTCCCGTTTCTACTCAGTACCACGTGCACCTGGCTATTTCTCTTTTTGGAGACTGACGGCAAGAATGCCCTGTATGTCTTCCTGAATCCTGAGGTCTGTTTAAAGCTGATTTTCAACAGGGATGTGCGCACAGTCTCTATAAATAACAGGGGCTGGACCCAAAATGGGCGTGTCCCACAACGGTGGCGCGATCTTTTTGGGTGTATAGTGCTCAGACCAGCTTTAAAAACGACGCGATGCGTCAAAACTGAAACTGGGAAAATAAACACACCATGTCTTATACAATGTTCTAAATGTGAACACTGCTACACCCTGTATTTCTATGTCTGCTCACGCAGAAGAAAGTTGTTATAAGTACGGCATTTAATGACACTTCCGGGCCTTGCCTCACACAGCACAAAAAGCCAGCCTGTCAGCATTGTGTTCTGATTCCTCTCCCCTGCGTGACCGCTCCGGGGCTACGTGTGACTGCTCGGGAGGAGTATTTGTGGAGCGGAGCAGAGTTCGGTTGCCGTGTAGGAGTCAGCCTGCGGTCATCAGGGGGCGACAGGGCCAGGTGTGCTTGGGCTGGCACAGACTCAGACTGGGCTGCAAGCCCTGCCTCTTCCAATGCACACGGCCAGTGACGCGTCTTTGACATTAGCTGTGTTCATAATTTGCTTATCGGATAGCCTTCTGCAGTGTGTGCGATTCCTGAAACATGCAAACCATTACAGTGTAGCTGTAATGCTCACCGCAGGTTCAGCTGTGCGTTCCATCCCACCACACACACACACCTGCACACACACACCTGCACACAAACACACCCCCGCACACACACACACACACACACACACACACACACACACACACACACACACACCCGCACACACACCCGCACACACACGCGCGCACACACACACACACACAGCATCGAATTTCGTTGCACGTTGCATGCTGCACTCATGTCTCCTGAGTAATGCTTGATGCTCAGTTGCTGTCCTGCTCCCATATAATATTAATATGCCAGCACATGACCCTGACCTGAGGCCCCAGCGTCTCACTGCTGCGAGATCTTTGTCCCTCAGCATAAAGCAGTCATGTGAATGTAGAGAGAAAACCCCATGGAACACTGTCCTCCCATCAATACAGTGTTAGTGATCTGGCCTATGGCAGTGAAACTGGAGAACTCATCTGTCTAGTTTAAAAGCACATTCCCACCACTCGGTAGGACACTGGAAACTCAATAACAGAAGCCATGACGTTGAGAATTATATTTGATGGTACAGCCAATGTGTATGACTAAGGTGATAAACCTCAGAGCAACTCCATTCATAAGATATAAGATATGAAGAGATATTTCTGTTTAGGCTTTCTTTTCCCTCACCCTGTGGTTACCTGTATTTAAAGAATGTATCACATTCCACTTCATGAAATTTTAGGATTTATTGTCACTGGAATCAATGTGACTGGGTCTGTGGTGCACCTGGAAGTATCTTTGTTTCAGTGTGTTTCAAGAACTGGTCTATCAGGACTGATCAGCTGACTATAATGAGTGTGCTTCACACGGTAAGAGGGTTTTGTATTCCTCTATTAAAAAAAAAACGCGCACACACAATTAGAAGACGAGAGACAACGCCTCATTGTAAACGAAGCTGCGACCAACTGTAGGCGGTCTCTGGAGAAACTTGCCATTCTGGT
Source organism: Megalops cyprinoides (assembly GCF_013368585.1). Lineage (NCBI taxonomy): Eukaryota > Metazoa > Chordata > Actinopteri > Elopiformes > Megalopidae > Megalops > Megalops cyprinoides. The sequence goes on from NC_050586.1 coordinate 11,101,923, forward strand.
TCTTGTTAACTCCCCAGACACATGTTCACAGCCGGTGCCTGTTCTCCATTGGCACAACACCAGTTTGGTGAGGCTGAAAAGATGAATTGTAGAGGTGACGAGTTTCAATTGACTCCCGCATGAAAAGTTTCCGCGCTTGCCAGCTCTCGTGCCTCTGACCTTTGTCACTAGTACAGACTGTGTTGTCGCTCGGTTTGAATTGGCTTGATGCTTTTTTGCGCTGCTGATAACACTTTCCACAAGGACAGGGCACGCACTCTTTTCCTAGCCCCTCCGAAAAAGGCCTCTAATTTCCCCCACGGGTCCTCCCTGCTTGCTAGTGTGCTTTTTTGTCTGTCTGCTTCCTGATGATTTTCCAGGAATTCCGACTGCGAGCGTGTTTAGCTCTAGGATAGGAACATTAAGCACATACCAATGGCCTCTGTAAGAACCACAACATATTCAATACCTGGCTCATAAAATACACGCATGCTGTCCAAGGGTATTGTGTAGTGTATAATAATAGTGCAAATGGCAATAAACATTCCCTGTGGGTTGGCACTTTTGCTCTTGTACATGGTGATGTCACTGTCTTACGAACCCTCATAGCAGGCCTCTAATAGCCATTAGCTCCTCTACTGCAATATTAGGTCAGGAGTGAGGAATGCCTGTAATGCCTGGGTGGTGTTGATTCAAGCCTATCTGCGTGGACTTTGACCTCTGAATGGGGCCTTGAAGCCTTGGGGAGTTCTTCAGTAATGAAAGCAGGGATTCGAGACCAGGGAGCGTTTTCTTGACTGTAGCCGTGAGATAAACAAACCCTGTGTCCATCTTGGCCTGCAGCAGGACGATAGCGGGCCTGGCAGGTTTAGTTTCTCTCGATGTTTTTGTGTTTTTGGTCGACCTCCAGCCGTTTGAGGCCTGCTGTTCTCAGCACGGAGCCTTAAGGAGAGACATAGTCCTTGACAACTCGCCCCCCCCTCAGCACTCGAGAGCTCGCTGAAATGAAAAGCAGGCTCTGGGTTATCTGCAGAGTGACTCATAATCCAAACAACACTCTTCAGCCCCCCCCACATAAAATGATCTGTCTTTGCCTGTTAAACCCCAACGTTTCCCAACAGCAGCAAGTGTACAGCGAGTTTCGACCACACATGGAAAACATTTAACTGTTAGAGAAATGTGAGCAAGTCACATATTTTATCCTCTCTGCCATGTCAGTGCTGCTTCTTAGGTTCACCTATTGTTCTTCTGAATGAGATGTCATGTATACATTGCGTATGTGAATGCGTCAGTGTTCCATGGTGACATTAAGATCAGGTCCAGGAAGCGTGAGAATGGCAGTCACATGATTATACAGTTTACACTGAAAGCACTGCTCTCTTAAGAAAATGGGGAGGAAAGAATTCATGTCTTTGGGGGGGAAGAAAAGGGCCGTGGATGTTGTGTAATATTTGTGGACAGTGCTTGCCAGAACACTCCTTTAAGAATGAATGTGGGTCATTGATGGTTCCTCCACCCTGTCCAGCTCAGGGACTGTAATTGTTTGTTTTATGGGTCCCATTCTGTGACCAACAGGTCGTGGAACAGGCAGACCATCGTGGGTGAATGCTGTATGCTTGTTTTTGGGTCTCAAGAGCCAAGATTCATTTTAACCTTAAGTGGTTTAACTGCCTGTTTACGTAAAAGCAAGATACGCCAAGGACTTTTTTAAGATAGAACACTCTAGCTGTCACTGTGTTCGCATGGCTTCCCCCAAATTGCGTAATTAGATTTGTTCGAAGTGTCCGTGCAGTTGACAGATACATTTTTGTCCTTGGGACTGAAAATATTTTCTTATCACTTGCACTTAAGAATGTTTAATCATAGACCTGCATGATGCTTTTTGGAATTCATTATCCTCCCCACCCCTCAGCCATACAGGACCGGTCAAAAATGTGAACATACCTGATTAAGATAGTGGGGAAACATGCACTGAAGGATATTTTGATCTAAAGACTTGCACTTAAATGCTTGAGATTTTTTTTAGACAAATATAAATCATGATGTTAATGCCTATGTATGAATTTCTTTCCAAAAAAAAAAAAAAAAAAGAATTTTAAGAAGTATTTTTTGGCTGTTTTGAAGAATGTGAAATATGAGATATAAGACTTTTTTGGTCACTGCATAATTTCATTTGTGATGTTTCATAGTTATGATGTGTTTACTATTATACTAAAATGTGGAAAATGGTAAAAATAAAGAAAACTGTACAAACTTTTGACTGGGACTGTACGCGTCGAACAAACAGGGAAAGGGTAAAATGAGCAGTAAAAGTGGGTAACTCTCTCTCTGTCACTCGCTAGGTGGTTCAAGCTGCTCGACAAGAACGGGAAGGCGGACAAAGACAGGGGGGAGGTGCTCCTGGACATCCAGTTCATGCGGAACAACATGACGGCCAGCATGTTCGACCTCTCCTTTCAGGACAAGCCCCGCTCCCGCATCGGCAAGCTGAAGGACAAGATCCGCGGCAAGAAGAAGGACGGCTTCTCCGACTCGGCCTCGGCCATCGTGCCCTCGACCACCCAGGTGATGACGGACAGCGAGGGCGAAGGGGACGCCCACGCCGATTCCCCCGGGGTCAAGAAGAAGTCCAAGATGAAGACCCTCTTCGCCCCCAAGTCCAACCTGCAGCGCAACGTCTCCCAGTCCATGTCCACGCTGGGCTCCCTTCCCGAGAAGAACTCGGCCCTCAGCGGCAGCCGTTCCTCTGGCCTCAACATGGACTCGCCTGAAGGTAGGAGTATCTGCCCATGCTTGAACTCAGCCCAAGCTCCTCCCTCAACTGCATTGCCTTTTCAGGAATTCCTTTTGCATGAAGTCTTTTGTCATTTTTGAGTACTGATTATTCTACAAACTTCATGTAGAATGAAGTTTGCATAGAAACAAAAAATACTTGTATTACAGTCAGGTAGGTAAAAGTGGCAGGTTAAAAGATTAATAAAACATAATAAAATTTTCATGGGTGAAATAATATTCTCGGCAAGCGTATCTACTAACCTGTTGTCTAATTTCGATGATCTCTCACAGTGAAAAAGAAGTTCAAGTTCCTGGCCCACAAGCGCACAGGCAGCACGGACAGCAAGGTGTCCCAGGGTCCCTTCTCCCTCCTGAGCCGCTCCAAGCAGGGCGCCGGCGAGCAGAACAACCTGTGCATCAACGGCAGCCACGTGTATGCCGAGGAGCCCGAGCCCAAGATGACCAAGGCCGGCTCCAGCCTCAGCCTGAACAGCTCCGGCCAGGGCTCCGTGGAGGACCTGCGCAGGGGCCAGGGGAGGCACAACTCGGACGTCTCCGTGGACTCCCTCAAAGGACTGAGCCTGCCCTCCTACAGGGCTGAGGCGCGGGAGAGGGACCTGCTGGAGCAGCGGCGGAAAGAGCAGGAGCAGCAGGAGGAGGAGAACAGGCAGGCGGAGGAGAGGCGCAGGGAGGAGGCCAGGAGGCTGCAGGAGGAGCGCGCTCGGCAGGAGGAGCAGGAGAGGAGGAGGCAAGAGGAGGCCCGGCAGGCAGAGGAGGAGCGCAGACTCCAGGAGGAGACCCGGAGGCAGGAGGTGCTACGACGGCAGGAGGAGGCCAGGAAGGCAGAGGAGCAGAAGCACCAGGAGGAGGCCTCAGTGAGCGACAGGCTCTCCTCCCTGTTCGGCATCATCAGGAAGAAGGAGGAGAAGAAGGAGGAGCCGCCGGAGCAGCCTGCCCCTGCCCTGCAGGAGGAGAAGCCCAAATCCGCTCCTCACAGCCTCTTCAGGGAACACACGGAGGTCCCTCTGCCTCTGGCCTCCACCAACCCTTTCGAGGAGATCTCGCTGAGCCCGGAACCCCTCAACCCCTTTGAGGAGAATCCCCCAGAACCGCAGCGGGAGGTTCGCAGCCCCCATACCCCGTCCACTGGCTTCCCGAGCCGCACAGCTAAGGTGTCTGCCGTCAAGCCCAGGTCAGTGTCTGCATGGTTCCATTCATTCTTACTGCAGTGTCTGCATGGTTCCATATTCATTCTTACTGCAGTGTCTGCATGGTTCCATATTCATTGCTATGGCAAAGTCTGCATGGGACCAGATTCATTGTTAGTGCAATGTGTTAACAAAAGCAATGAGAGGCAATGTTTCTACGAGCAGTTCTAATGAGGTGGCTTGTACATGTCTCAGCAAACTGCCACCAGGGCTGCCTAATGAGAGGTAACTTGAGATGCACTCCAGTGCAGGCAGCAGCTTGGAAAAGACACCACCTGCTATTAACCATTGATTACCTCCAGGAACTATCTTCTGTAATCCAATTCCACTAACATTCTCTCTTTCAGTGACAGAATTCTCTCATAATTCTGTCACTGGGGGTGCTAGGTGGCACATGTTTTGGTTGGAGCAAAACTCTCTGAGCTCTCTGATGTTTACCCAAATTAAGGGTTGGCGCATTGGCTATGCATGTCAAATTTAACTAATTACTATTCCTCAGCAGTGAAACACAATAGCCAGACAGAGTGTCTTAGTGCTGATAAGGCTGCTGCTCCTTACATTTCACCCTGCTCACTTAGTCTAGAGCCATCGAGCACCCATTATGAAAAATGCAAAACTAAACCAATGTGTATTAATGGTTGTACTCTGTGGAGGCCCATGTCTGTGACCTCCTTCTGTGATCACCTGTCATCTGAAGTGATGTGTGCTGAATGAAGTATGCCCTTTTACTGTGGGTGGAGACATATTGAAAGTATCACCCTGAAAAGGAGGAGATTTTCATTTTTTTTATCCAGTCAGCAGTGTTCTGGGCAGCAGTGCCCCGGGGCACATTGTATTCGTTAGATACAAAGGGGATCTACACCTGAAAATCACCCGCAGACCAATGCAGGACCTGTGGGTATCCATTCTGATTCTCCTGTTATCAGGAAGGGCTGTAAGCAGATGCAGAGCAGGCGGTGATCCGTCCAGATCATTTAACGGCCACCGAATCTGTGCAGCCTTTCCTCTGGGCGGTACACATATTGAGGACATGCCTCAGTTCCTGAACGCTGGAATCGGTTTATGTGGTGTTACGGGGGCCGTGAAAGAAGGGAACAAGGATACCAGCCATTTTAAGTGGAAGAAACATTGTTATTTTTGCTCCTCTGGTGGAATTCCCCTTTGTATGGTGACACCTATTTGTGTCGTTTCCAAGACTGAGTAGAATGGTTTACATGCACTCATAAGAGGTAAAATTGGAGGTTGAATCCTATAGTATTGTGGTTTGTTTTTATCATAACAAAGATACATATATCATAAGATAAAATAAATAACTAAGGCAAACAAGTGGTAGTTTTCTTTCTTTTTATGTCTACATCTTTGGTTAATGTTCACAACTGCTAGTGCCAAAATGTTGTGTACATAAAGGAAAAAGGCTAACACTCTCTTAAACCTGCCAATATAAATTAAGGACAACACACAATGCATTGGGATTGGTCAAAAATCACTCTATTGGTGTGTCCTGGTCATTGCCTTGCATGTCAAAAGGGCGTCGATTCCACCTAGAATGTGTGATTAACGGGTGGGATCAGGTTGTGTTGAAATTGCATCTATTCAAATACTACTGTGTGTTGTGTAGATACTAGGTGGCCAAGGTGGGTTTGGCATGTCTTGGGCCTTAAAAAAAAAAAAAAAAAGAACTTCCCTCTTGAACTGCGACTGCAACGGTTCAGCTTCAATGACTGATGCCCACAACGTTGTTTTTTTCACTCTTCCGCTAGATATAAATGAGCAGATATTATTCCAACTGCTGTTTTTATTTGTCACCTGGTGAACCTTATCAGTGGTTGGCAGTTTTGACTATGATCGCAGGATTTGTGCTCGTCGGTGTGTAGTCTGTGACCACGAAAATGCCAGCTTTTTAGATTTCAGTCACTAACACTACTGCTTTGGGTTGTTCAATCTGCGCTCCATGGGGTTGTTTAGGATTACTGATAATCTGTCTACCAGACCCTGTCACTCAAGATTAAACGGCTTTCTGTAATGACTCTTCCTTCTTCGTATTCACTTTATTTCACTGAAGGTTCACATATGTTATTTTTTTCATTCATCACCCCAAGCAAAAATGGGATATAATTTATTGTTTGAGAAGCAACGAAAATCATCAAATCACTCTTTGCTCTGGTAGTCGCCAACCTGTCTGGCAGGTTTGGTCACGTGGCGATTGGCTGTTTAGGTATTTGGGTGGGCGTGTCCACAGTGGTGGTATGGTATGGTGTCAAACAGGTTGTTCAGCGGTGATGTGAGCTCACTTAGGGTGACTAACTGGCAGTGTGTGTATTGTTGTGTGTGTGTGTTTGTCAGTGTGCCTGTTTGGATCAAGGGATTTATTTCCAAATGTCCTCTTTGAGTGGGGCTTATTAACACCACGACTTTCTGATGGTGAGTGAACTTGGTGCGGTCTTTTCTATACTGCTAAGTGACTGATTCGATATCTGAGGAAATTTGTCTGACCCAAAATGGGTCAACCAGACAGGGCTTGAGACTCTTGCAATTCTTTGTAGTCTGACTGCCACTGCCATGGAATGCGTGGAATGTTCTACTGTAAGAGTCAACTTGTTTACAGAGATCGAACCTAATGAGAATAAAATGAAAAGGCAGACAAATTTATTAAATACTATTGTAGGATTTTCTCGGCTTTAATACTGAGTTTGCCATTTATATGTGGTTCATCGTATTTTAAGAGAAACTGAATTTCTCAGACTAGAATTGCTTCCTGGGGATTAAAGCACAGTAAATGTCAGATGCGTAAAATGCGTAGTCTGTTTTTGCCTTTTGACCGCTGAAACCCCATCACGCTTTCTGACTGTGAATTACCATTTATTCTGTCCTCATACGGATGGAGAAATCCCCTCTAGAGAGTCTGGCAGTTTATATTGTCTTGTTAGGTACGAACTGCAGAGCTCCTCCGACATTCCTGTAATGGCTCGTCCTTTTAAAATTCTCACAGCAAGAGCCACGCTCTTTCCAGTGGCCTTATTAAAGCAGTCAGAAAAAGTGATGTAGATTACTTTTGTATCGGAGAATACAGAATCTGAATAAAAGTATTTAAATTAAAACAGTAGATATTTAATATTGTACTGGCTTTCCCCCAATTAAACCTTTACATCCTTTTAAACCACATCTTACTGCATTTTAAAGTTGCAGAATTAAAGTTTGACCTGGATAAGTACTGAATATTTAAAGATGGACGACAGTTGCACATCACTGTGCAGATTACAATTAGTTCTCTTTAGGGGACATGCTGTTTATTCACTGTTGGTTGGCAGACCCAGCGATGTTTCTACGATGGTGCTGTGGGCTGGGCACTGATTTGCCAGCATCTGTGTTCTGTTTTTGCTCCTTTGGCAGATTGGTCATATCTGGGAAGGCTGAAACCGATAAAAGCGAGCCCCCCTCCCCACCTCTGAACGCAGACTCCCTTACCAAGCGTTCCCCTTCCTCCTCATCCTCCTCCGATTCCTCCACCTCTAGCCTCCCTTCACAAACGTCCGACATGTTTTCTGAGCTGCACACCTCCCTGGCTCCTCCCAAACCCAGGTGGAGTTCTACAGAGAGCCTCAGCAGCAGCACTGAGAACCTGGCTGCTGCAGGCTCCTCTGCCTCCTCTACTGAGAAGAAGCGGCAAGCACCCCTTCCTCCCAGCTATCAGAATGCGACTAAGAGAGATATCCCGCCACCCACACACAAACCATTGCCCGCTGTACCTGCCCAGACAGACACCCACAGCCCAGCGTCAAGGCAACCCAAAACAAATCCGAGAAGCCTCTCGGCAAAAACGGCAGCCGCAAGTGGGTATTTACACCCCATAGCTGAGCACAGCAGCTCAGGAAATGCGGAAACCTCAAGTTCCCAGCAGACCAAGCTCCCTGCCCTCCCTCTTCCAGACTACGACACCCTGTACCCGAAGAGGAAGCATGGTGTTCAGGGGCAGATGAGATGGGACCATATTGTGGCAGAGGTCACGCAGAGACAGAGGGAATACCCCCCGGAGCTGAGTGGCCAAGAAATGAGTGTGGACAGGCCTGGCCCAGGCTTAGGTGATTGGCAAGGTCCGACTGACAAGGACAGACCTGCTTCTTCTGATATGAAGACAACGGGGCGTGTTAAGCAGACGGAATATGAGAAGGAGCCACCTCATGCTTTAAAGCCAGTGGGATCAAGCAGCAAGCAGGCGATTGTCCCTCCCAAGTCCATGGCTGTGACTCCCGGTGGACCAACAAGCAGCGTGACTGTGAAGCAAGGCCAGAGCACGAGACAGGTGGCTTCTACAATAGAGAAACCCAACCTGTTTGCTTCCAGAGTCTTTGGGGCAGCAACACCGAAGGTTCATAACAGCAGTGTCCCTTCAATGAAGCCCCCCCAGGCCTTTGTGGGGGATGAGAGGAAGGTTCTAAACACCTCTGTTAATGTCAGTGCTGGTAAACCTTTACCAGAGAAGGAGAGGCAGAGGCCCTCAGAGAAGGTAACGGGTGGGATTCAAGAAAAGCCAGACAACCGAGCCAAGGAGCCCCCACCTGTTGCATTCAGGCAAAGACCCGTTAGCAAAGAGTCACGGACTGTGACACAGATGGAGCGCTCTGCCACTGTACAGAAGGTTGCTAATGAAGACGCACAGACCTTGAACGCTTATATGAAGGCTGTTAACAAAGGATCAGAGACGGTGGCACAGGTGAAGAACTCTGGTCCTGTACTGACAGAGAAGTCCGCAAATGAAGGAAAGGACACCAGCGTGTTTGTGATGAAGGCACCTGTAAATGAAGACTCCGAAGAAGCACGGAGGATGACAGACAGTACCACAATTATGGCAAAAGACACTGAGATGGCTGCTAATGAGGAAGCACAACCCTCTGTTGACACTTTTGTGGATGCTGTGGAGGCTGCTAACGTGCCAAAGCAAGATCTTTTCGTGGAGAAAGCCGAAGAGCTGTTCCCTGTTGAAGAGAAATCAGAACCTGACCCGTTTCCCAATGACCCGCTCCTCTCTAATGACCCATGGGCCCTTCCTGCACAGGACATTGGTGGGGATGACTTGTTCACTGGTGGGCCCAAAAGAGAGCAGAAGCCTGAAGAGCTGGGAATGACTGCAGATGACATTGAGAAGATCTTTGCATCTCAGGGTGAGAGGGATCCATTCTCCAATTACTACCACAGTGACACAGGAAAATTTCCAGAGAAGGAAAAACCGATAGAGCACAGCTTGGCCAAGCAAAGTCCTGTTTTCCAAAGGGCTTCATCAAAGAAGGGCCGTGCACCACTGCCGCCTGTGAAGGCTGACAATTTTGAAGTGAAAAAGAGTAATCAGGCCTCACAGGTCCAGCCTAAAAAAGAGGACACTATGGTGATTATGTCAGCAGCAAAAGAGCAGCAACTGGAGCATGAAGTTAGGAACCTGAGGAGTCTGGATGAGGAGAAGGCCCCCTTCCAGGGCAGGGAGGGACAGTGGGAAGTGGACCCGTTTTCCTCCCCCTCTTCCTCCCTACCCTTCTCCCTGACCACCTCTGAGCCTCTGAAGACCGCGTGGGGCGATGACACTCCTCAGCCAGGTGGTGTTTCTGGAGGAAAGACCCCACTGCGTGCTTGGGTTTCTCCCTCTGAGGCACAGCCAATTACAATGCAGACTAGCAGTGGAGGAGGAGCTGTAGGGAAAGGAGGCGAGCCAGCCTCTACCCCACGCAGGTGAGACTAAATACCTCAAACTGTAATCACCTCTTTACATTCTACTCTGTTGGAGGTGGAGGTGGGGTTGGTTGTGGGCAGGTAAGCCAGGATGTTGACAAACCTGGTAAACAAACTGATAGCAAAGATCACAATAGCTGTCACAGCAGCTGCTGCTGTTTTTCTGTGGCATGAATTATGGTACTTGCATCTGGATGAGTGGTGCATGTACTGCTTACATCTGGGCGAGTGATTCATTTGTTTCTCTCGTGAAATGCCTTTCCTTTGGTTGAAGAAGCCATTTTCTGGTTGTGTCATTACTGTATCAAGCCAGTTTATGGGATGATAGCTTTTTCCCTGTTTGCGGAAAGAGGCCTAGAGAATGATGTATTACTAAAATGCTCGCCATTATTTCCTCTCCAAGCTGCCAGCTATTTGCAAGATAAGCCAGTGACTTTCTGTGCGGACAAGAATGTCTTTAAAATTCTGGTTGCTGTATCTGAAAAATATGCACTGAAAAGATAAAGCATTTTCTGTATTTGGAGCTTTGCAGGTGGTTGCTTGGCATGCGTGTAGACTGCAATGCACTGGGACTGTTCAGATTAAATTAAAGAGGTGTATCCTGCTGTCTTATTATGTGGTTTGTGGTGGATAGAGCATTCTGGAAAGCCAAAGTTTAAGCACTGATTGAAAATTCTCTCAATGACCTATTCACTGTGTTACACTGCTGTCACTGTCTGTAATAGCAGTGTGCACTCGACTGGCAGTTCTTGAGCATTACGGTTAGTGGCTCTTCAAGTCTTTGACTTTCTCACTAAACAAATGTAATAATTGCTAGGCTGGCAGAAACCTCACCCAGTCACTGCTGGTTTAGCCTTTTGAAAAGGCAGGCAGATTGAAGATAGAGGGGCCATTAAAACATGCCACCATTTAAATTTGTGTGATGCATAATTTTCTTCCTCCACTTATAATTATTGGCAAGCTGACATTGGTGACTTTAGATAGATATAAGCATCCAAAGTCATCTGTGGTCACTTTTTAATGAGCTATTTCTTTGTGTTATGAAGGTGAAAAATTGCTAAGTTTGCATGTTGAAAATGTTCAGGCAGCTCAAAAGCCTAAACCAGAACAAGGCAGTACAAGGTATTACATGAGCTCCCATCTATTTAGAGACCGCAGACTACAACAGACTGATCTGAAAAGTTATACTTTGTGAACTTGGTGTAGAAGTGAGTTTGGGGCTGAAGCACAAACAAGCCATCTTGGTGCTTGCCTAAAGAAAATCAATAAAAAGCAAAAAAAAGTTACTTCCTTGGAAATTACATCTTTTGTAACTTCTGATAAGGTTCACCCGGTGAAGCCAGCTGCTGTCAAGCTGGAAATGTTAATCTAGCATGCCCACGTTTCTCACAGGGCAGAGCTTCACAGTAAATAACCTCTTAAATCCTGCCAGGGACACGTGAACAGGGACTCCAAGTACCATCTTTTCAACCTGTTTTTTTTCTTTTTCTGACATGCTCCTCTCCTTCCAGACCTCACCCAGTGAAGCCCCTGAGCTCCCTCGAGAGCCAGACCCCCACCAGCATATCGTCTGGCCGAGACATCAAGTCCTCTGTGATCCACGAGAACGTGCCTTTGAGGATGAAGGTACTGCTCACGGGCCCAGTCTCTCGCAGCTGCTCAGAGTGGAGCTCATCTCAGCTGTTTGTAATAGAGGCAATGAGTAATTATTGTAGATTGCTTGCAGCCAATTAGCGATTCGGTGGAGGGGTTGTTGGGGGGTGTAATAAGCTGTGGTACTGTTTATTTTTCTTTTATTCATATGTCTCTTGAGGTCCCTGAGGTGTTTCACATGCAGCCTGCCAACTGTAATGAGTCTGGGTTTCTGTCCTGTGGAGAGCTGCAGCTCCCACTCAACTAAACTGAAATGTTGGCACATTCCATAGAACTAACACACACACACACACACACACACACACACACACACACACCCTGTCTCTTATCATCTGTTTAGCCCCTTAAGAGACCAGTGAAAGAAATGCGAAGCGCAGCACCAAGTTTCAGGGCGTTCTACCCACTGTAAATACATACTTACAGATGCCCTGGGTGTTCTGACTGTTGCCGCTTCCCCCTCTAGGTGACCAGCTCCGTGGAGAGCGGACCCTACTCCCAGCTGACCCAGGATGAGCTGATCTCTCTGGTGGTGAAGCAACAGGCAGAGCTCTCCAAGAAGGACGGCAAAATCTTGGAGCTGGAGGAGTACATCGACAACCTTCTGGTGCGCGTCATCGAGGAGAAGCCGAGCATCCTGCTGTCCATGGCTTCCACCAAGAAGGCCTGCTAGACTCCACGCAGGAGGTGGAGAGTGAGACCACAGCTTCCATTATAGGTTTACGGCGTAGTCGTGCGATTCTCCTTTGTGTGTAGGGAGATGAAATAACCTGTTGGAAGGTTTGTGACCATCTCTTTTTCCTGCTGCAGTTTTAAACTAGAGCATGTGCACTTTCTTTCTAAAATGGGGAGTTTGGCTTCACTGACTCTAAACGGTGATGAAAGGAAGGAAATATTGTAGCTCTGGTGAAGTTATCCGCAGCATTTGCTATCCAGAAATTAAATTGGTCAACTGCAGTGCAAATATGTCACATGTACAATACCTCTGGAATTCTGCACTAAATTGTTGACAAAGCAAGTGATTCCCAGTACTACTTTTAATATGCTGAAGTGTAACTTTTTTCCACACTAAACTTGAAGGTGCATGGGATTTCTTTTTATCATGGTTCCACAGTATGTTATGGTTGTGATGAGTGCTTTTTCTCTTCCACAGGTACAGTGTATATGGTGAATTTGAATACTGAATGAATATATCCTTGAAATGTTAAATGTAATAGAATATATGGTATAAAGTAGGCATACTGATGACATGCAATTTCATTACTTTGAGCACAATTCTTCAACCTTTATAAAGTAGACTTTATGAAGACTTTATAAAGAGACTTTATTTATGAAGTCTCTTTCATACTGTGTATTTGAATTAATTATTGATCCTGGTTACTGGGTGGTGGTTTGACTCTTATGACTTTGAAGATGAATGCATATTAGAACTGAAAGGAACTGGACACCTTTGCAGTGAGCCAGTGAAGACAATGTGCATCAGCCTTAATAGACTATTTCACATATGTGCATGGACTGGCCAACCTATCAGACACTGAACCTTCTTGTACTGGCCAATAATTGTGAGTTGTCATTTCCCTCACTGCATGATTCCAAGAGGAATCTGTATCCTTGAATCCCCCTTACATTAATGCCTTCCATTTGCACAGGTTCAGTACCTCATTACTGCATTCAAAGCTGGTTACAGAGGAGTGAGCTCATTAACTTTAATCTCTTGGGTTTATAGTTCAGACATTCATAGTTGTTTATTTCTGTGGTGTGTGATTACCTATATGCTGCTTAATTATAGCTCTGTATCCAACAGAATCACACATTGTTGAGCAAGCAATACCAAATAAAATGTATGAAGACAAGGGTGGTATTTTCACGAAGGCATTGTCAGTGTCTGAACTCAGAATAGTTAATTCCATTTAATCGTGTATCAGATAATTTCGAAAGACCTATGACTGTCTATTTTTGCCTTTCTAATGAGCATCTACTTCGATCTATGTAGGGATGTCTGTCACAACTCCCATGGAAGTTGCATGTTATACTCTTTTTGCAATGTAGTCTGATATGCCTTCACTATATACTGAAAAAATAGTCCAGAAAGGAACTTACCATATAAGCAAATGATCATTGTGTGTTATGGTACTGTTTCAGTTGTCAGTAAATCTGTGAAATGTTTTTAGATTTCCATAGTGAATGAAGTTTTAGTAGAAAACCCTGTGGGGATGATGTAAGTGAATTTGCTGAGAACTGCTTTCATTTTGTATTTGGCAACAAGAACTACTTGTGAATAATTTTGTATATCTAGATTAATCAATGTGGTTGTGCCTTTTGTAATGGGGAACACCATAAGCAATACAATGATTGACAATCACCCAAGACATTATCCTTAATTACCCTTAAATTAATTGTGCCTTGCTTTGAAGAATTTTTGCCTATTTGTTTCTCTTGAACAGTACAGTCAGGGCTGGTAAAAGACCTGATATATCTAGTTTGCTCATATCCAGATGATTTCACAAACACTTGCATCTCAGTCTATTGAAAGAAAGGGTATATTTCACTTATACTTCATACAATATTGTGTTGTATTTATCCAGTTGAATGTTGGGGTAATTTCGTCCCTTGTTGCACTTGATGGTGTTTTCCTTTAATTTTTTTACTCAACGAACTTGATTTGTAGATCTTCCAAGATGAATCCTTATTTTGCGAATTGTATTCTGCTCACTATTGAAACGTCTTACTTTTTAGATAAAAACTGATACTTCCTTGTAAATTCAAATAAAACTATTTATATTGAGATTTTTTTTTTTTTTTTTGCTGATGTCCCCTTTGGCGTTTTAGTGTCACCATGTACAGGAGGTCCCATAAGCCATTTACGGAGATGATGTAACCACGCTAAACTGATTAAGCACTGATGTAGTGCGCTTTCGCTGAAGTCACCAACATATCAAACCGACATGTTACAAATTCGTGTAAGTCACATTTAAAGTAACTTGAGCCTGAAGCATCCGTCATGTATTAAGCCGATCCATGTGTTCTTCATTATGGTAAAAAAAAAAAAAACGTCTTATCTTTGTTACTCGGTGTTACACCAAATATCTTAAAGGGCCATGTACTGAAACAGTGATTGCATTGTCGACGGTTTCATGACCACATCTGTCACAGAAGATGAAACGCACAAACCTACCGGCACATTTACATTTGAAAACGGTAATTTTGTGATAGCGGTAGCATTTGTTTGCCAGTTTGATGAGGTCTGATTCAAACGAGGCACCATTTGATGGTGGAGTCAATGCTAGGGCGCGCCTTTTACAAATCTAAAATGAAAACCGTGTGACTGAACTACGGTATCTGCCATTGTGCTTCAGTTCTGGCTATTTTTAAGTTAAGACAATGAACACACCCTGCTAATTTCAGTTTTTATCTCGCCTGACCTCTAGTGGAGACTGTCGCACACTGCTTGTGCAAAACAGCATTAACTTTTAATACCTGAAAGCCCTAATTCGATCCATTAATACAAGTAAAAATCAGTAGCTCTTAGTAGTAGTAGTTTTTTTGAAATTGTGGAGTGTGTACATTGTAAATATGTCCCAGAACACATGTTGATCACTATTGAACACTCGCCTGGAGTCTTCTCGGATGGTCTGGCTCATTGTTGACAACGACTGCCTTCGTGTTGTAGGGTATATTGTCGTACATCAGAAGATTGATTATTTTATGGAAAAGTGGTAAATCACAAATTTGATTCAAGTCTATTCTTAATTCCTACAGTGGTGAAAGTAATGTAGGCTAATGACATGGAAAGCGATGACAGTTACGAGAGAACCACTGAGTAAACAAAAGAACTTATCGTGAATGGAAAGCGGGGTAAACTGAGACCGGGTAAAATGAGCCGCGAATGTAGCTATGCAACGTACAAGATTAACCTTACGTCGCATCAACGCAAGGAGCGACACACTTCACTAATCTGGTGATGTATGTGACAACATTGTGCATGTAGTTGGTTAACTCCGTCATAAATATGACTTTAGCCATAGAAACGAAATTTACCGTGTCGTATTTCGTACCTTTTGTGTTGCAAGTGCAGTACAGAGATGACGTTGCATTTCCAGTAATGTGATGACCATGTTGGCTACAATGAGGTGTTATGGGAAAAGTGCAGTGGTATATCTGTGCGATCATGCAAAGAATTTCTCTTGGGATTGTGGTCGTGGTGTTAGACGTCGTTCTTGGAATGACTCACATTTTTTAAACTATCATGCAACCTGTATCAAAAACATTTTTGATATCTAGCCCTTAATAATGTCCTTGCATTTTCCTCCAGTGATGTAACAATCACCGGCATATCATTGCGGAACAAATGAGTACCAATGAAAGGATGTATGTCTTTCCAGAAGTCCCACTGTTATTTCTTTAAGCTTCCATGTGAAAAGGAAACTTGAAAGAGGGGTAAGATGACAGTCCTTCCAAGGCTCTTGAAAAAGCTGGAATTGGAAAAATAAACAGGCTGTTAATAGAAGAGGGCTATAAAATGTTCTAGAAAGCAAAGTTTTTAAAATTCAAGTATATTCAGTCTACTTTTCCCCCATCATTTATTCAGGTTGACAATGACAATAACATCAGTATTCCTAAGAAGAAAGTTTTTTGCCTTCACATTTAGCAGGTGAAGAAAATAGAATCATATTACCTTGAAGTGAATTCATGAACAGAGGTAAGATAGCTGCTGGGTGAGCCCGACTCACCTTTGTGTTCCAGACAAAGAATGTGTGTTCCTTTCCTGGCAGATACGTGATCACAAGGTCCCCAAGACCACTTTCAGTTGATGTCAAAGCAGGGGTGGGGGAATAGTAAAGCATCTTTCCATGGAACCTTAACAAGTGGTATATTCAGTAGTCCTTGACAGTCCCTGCCATGGGAAACTTCAGAAGGGTGTTAAACTGTTCTCAAAAGGTATTACTGCTCTACTGGTTTTTGTCATTGAAAAGAGGCTCTAGCTTGACAAAGCAGACCTGTGAAGTTGTTATATAACATGTCCTAATTTTGGTTTGATCATGGCTTTAAGATGTGAAACAGATACAGAGATGTGTCACATACAGCTGTCTAGACTCAACACACCTCACCCAGAGTGAAAGTTGAGTGTAAAAGACAATTGATTTTTTTCATTACTAATGTAGAAACTACGTTTTTGTGAAATATTTTAATTTCCTGGGATAAAAGTGAAGTGTTTTTTTCCAACTGGCACACTTGAAAGTGGTTCATCTTCACCCAGGCATACCCAGTGTCAGAAAGCATGGTATTTTTGGATTGTCTGCAGGAGTCATCTGGAGATCAGATGGTCATCCGCCTTATATGGGCATGATACCTGGGAGCAGAATCTTCTTTCCCAGCAGTCTGTGTGTACTTTCAGCCCTTGCATTCTTTCAGCCTCGTCTCTGAGTCACCCTGCTGATTATCTGTTATCCTGTCACTTACATGCTCTTCTTTTATCTGTATAGAGCATATTTAAAACTTCAAACCCACCCTCACATGGGGAGAGAGAAGAAAACCATAAATGACTGGATGTTCACAATGCACAACGATGACATTTTTCTATTGTTATAGTTGTTCCTTCAGTCTGTTTTTCCCCCTCTATACTGAAATACTATCAAGATATGTTAGTGTCACCATTATTGTCTGAGAATAACAATTAGCTATAAACTCAAATACCAGTTTCTAGCAGAATTTGGCTGTTTGCATAGTCTCTTCTTTGTAGTTCTCTTACATTGGACATCAAACATGCTAACCTTCTAATCCAATTAAATGACAACAAAATCCATTTTTCAGTAATATCTTTATCGTGTTGGTCAACAGTGCTGCCTTAGGAATTTTAAGCACTTCTATTGATTGTTTTGCATAATTAATTGAAGCTGAAAATGCCTTCAAGGAAACATAATTTTACAACATTTGATTTTTTTATTGTCTTCCCAATTTACAATGTAACACAGTAAGGCAATCAAATTTCATTTGAAGAAGAAATTACATGTTAAATTCCTTTACAAATGCTACACAGAACAACGTAAGTTATGGCACATTGATACACAGAAGCAAAATGCATAACACTTATTCACTTAGGTTATTAAGGAATTAACCTGATCAGATTATAAGGTTATTATTTTAAATTATGTTAAAATAAATAGACAATTTCTTTTAACGTATATCTTAGGTCTTCAAAGGAACAGATCCAGCCTCTGATTTACTTTTCATTTTCCCTACTTGATTGAGGTATTCACTCTGTCATGTCCTCTGAAAATAATTGGCATCTTCACTAAGGCTTTTGTGGTACAAGCCTGTGAAGGTTCATTTACAGTGAACCACACTGCACGCACCAGGACAAAGGCGATGTGGACACACTGTTCTGAATGTTCGTTAAGAGTTCCAGCCCCCTCATCCAATGGTAATAACTTGTGATTTTTCTACCTTTTCTCACTCTCTCTCTCTCTCTCTCTCTCTCTCTCTCTCTCTCCTGCTTTCATTTCCATGCCCTTGTTATCCTGTCTGTAAATCTTCACACAAAGTGAGGAGATCACTGGCTGAGGACCCCTGCCACTGCTACATTTAATCTGTCACTTGAGGTAGCCAAGAAGACCTCAAGCTCACATGCTTCTGACACCAGGAGCATTCACTGGATAGGAAGGGCCCATTGCCGCAGCAAGTTCCACATGACAGCTTTGCTGTTTACTGCTTGAACGTTACTAAGCGCTCAGGCCCATCTTCTCTATCTCACCGTGTCAAATGTTTCTCATTCACCAGATCATTAACATGTCAGGAGCTCATGTTGGCTCTGATGTTCTCAACCTTTAAGAGCCTCCCTGATGATGTAACAACAAGCGATCCTACTGTAACATCTGATTCCCCATATTGACCCTTCAGAAATTCAATACGGCTTTTCACGGTCACTCACAGCTTCTTGCCCTGGTCCAGAGGCTGGCTAATCTCCAGGAGAGTGTGACGTTGGTCCGTCTGTGAGAAGTGTTGCTTAATGCAGACAGCATCTACAGTGTACAATACAGTGCCTACCCGGGTGCCCTCCGAATTCCCAGAAACCGCCAGGCCCTTTGGACGGTGCACTTCCTCTCTCAGCCTGCAGGGGTCAGTCACAGCACCACGCTGGCGGTGGCGCAGTTGTTGGTGGGGATGCCGATGCGGCGGTGGCAGGTGAACATCTTACGCAGCTCGGCACGGAAGCGGTCGTGCAGCCAGGCGTACAGGAAGGGGTTGCAGCAGGACGAGCTCATGGCACACAGGTGGCACAGCAGCTGGATCAGCAGGAAGTAGCGCTTGTCGATCAGGTCGATGTCGATGTCGCGCAGCACGTTGAAGACGTGGATGGGCAGCCAGCAGATCCCGAAGGCGGCCACCACCAGCGTCACCAGCCGGAAGGTCTTGCGCTTGCGGGCCCGCTGGGCTTCGGCTTGGCTCTGGGTGCAGTGACCCGGCGCCACGCAGTTGCGCAGTTTGACCGAGATGCAGAGATAGGAGATGCAGAGGGCGGAGAGGGGCAGGACGTAGGTTATGAACAGGGTGCTGTAAGCATATGCCAGCCTCTCCTTCTCCTGGCCCATCCAGAACTCCTCACAAATGGTGAAGCCCTCCTCCTGGAACTCCACGTGGTACGTATGGGCTACAGCGGGTGCCACCAGCCCGCAGGACAAAAGCCAGATCCCAGACAGCACATAGGTGCAGGCTGGCACAGAGATGCGCTTCTTGAGTGGGTGCACGGTGGCATAGTACCTGGGAGACAGAACAGGGAGTTAGCACAGCCACAGAAGTAGTCTGGAGTTTTGTCTTTTAATTTCATAACATTCTCATTACAAACCTGATCTGTCTCACACTTGCATTTTAAATTCTCAAAAGAACTGCTCCGGGCTAAGCAGCTGATTTTGTGTGGCTGATGGTAGCGATGGTGGTGGCAGAGTAAGTTTGGAAAAGCAAATCTTGTTGTTTTGTTAACCTCAAACCAATTTCATTCAGCACGATTTTATACATGGCCAGTACTCTGAGCTGTGTCTTTTTATAATTGGTATCGTACATCTCTGAAGAATATTACAGCAGGGCTCTAATCAACAGATGTACTGACAAACAAGAGAGAATTTTAACCAAAGCAAATGCTTTCATTCTGACCCTGAATTCTGGTTGCACTATGCATTTCAAAACTGTTTCCTGCCAGCTTTGAAATCTCCTGTTCATTTGGTTAGCGACTGAGGGAGTTGTAACACTCACAGCTGCCCAGACAGCAACTGGGAGAGAACTCTCGAGTATGAACGCCAATTAAAATGCGAATAACATGCAACAAACCTCGAAGGACTCAGAGTAATTGGCCAAAAAAGACATGACTTTGAAGAAAAAATTTAGCAACCCTTCAAGACCGCAGCAGCTAGCATGAAAACTGCTTTAATGAATTTTCATTACCACTTTGGACGTTGATAAATGAGTATGGTACACGTAAACTGAAAATAAGATATGCGGGGCAGTTTCTGGCAGTTTCTAACCATTTCTGTGTTTTAAAATTTTTTGACCAATTTCTTAGTTTCTGACGAGCAGTCAGCCGTGTGTGACCCTGCCCACCTGTCGACGGCGATGGCGGTGAGGGTGAAGACGGACACGTAGACGGTGACGGGCTGGATGAGGAACACCAGGTAGCACATGAAGCGGCCGAACACCCATCCGCGGGGGTTGAAGGCGTAGGCCAGCGTGAAGGGCACACAGGTGGCGCACATCAGCATGTCGGAGAAGGCCAGGTTCCCGATGAAGAAGTTGGTGACGTTGTGCATCTTGCGGGTGTGGCAGATGACGTAGAGCAGCAGGTAGTTGCCGAAGATGGACACCAGCACCACCAGGGTGTAGCACGGGATGATCAGGGGCTTGAAGGACTGCAGGAGCTCCACCCCAGCGAACTGGGAGGTGCGGTTGGAGGAGCCGTTCTGCACGGCCACCTCAAAGACCCGCCCACTGACGTTCCCCTCCCTGTCCAGTCCACACTGGGGTGCCCCGCCCACTGGCCAGCCACTGCCACTGTCCTCCATCTTTGCAAGGTTTTAGCAGAGCTTCAGCACGTGGTGCTGTTATTCTGCAAAGTGAAGCAGAGAGAATACATTTCTGTCAACTGCATCATCATCATCACCATCATCATTTTCACAAACACCACCGCTAAGGCAGCCACTGGCAAAACCTTCTTGAATCGAAATGGAACTTTTTTTATTTAAAAAAAAAAAGGTGTGCTTCTCCTTTTAAATGGATGTTCGATTGCATCCAAAAATAGTAGGCCTATTCTCCATGAATGCTGCGCTGATGACTGTGCTGGCTGCCGGCCCTCGTTCACAATCACGGCACACCTAGCATGTCTTTGCCAAGCAGGAAGCTCTGATTGTAATGGCAGTCCCTAGGCTGAGCGTCTCCCCTCCCCTGAAAGGAGCCATCAGCTGCGAGCTTTGGACCGGAGCTCTGGCTCACTCCCTTTGTGCCTCTCCCTTCATCTCCCGCACGGAGAGGAGGACAGGACGTGAGCGCAACAAAAGGAAGGATGAGCTCTGCAGCACTTCAGAGCGAGCGAGATTTTGAAATCAGAACTTTCTGCGAGCAGATTAAAGCAAACTAAACAAGCACTCTCCGGAATAAACTGAGTCATGAGAAAAGGCAGGAGGGGGAAAACATCTCCACGCAGTGAATGAGCGTCGTGAAGCTTGGGAAAGGAAATTGATCTCAATTACTCCCATTATGTCAGTTATGGCGTGCTCTGATTTGCGCTTTAATGTTAATGTACTTCATTCAGATTGTTGGCAGTGAACGCATGACAAAATGCTGAAGACCCAGGCATGAGCCACACTTTGCCATCACTGTGGCAACAAGCCGAAGCATTCATTCAGTTTTCCCTATAGACAGTTTCCCAGAGTGTTTCTCCCATTCTGGCAGAACAGGATCAAAAGTACCTACATAAAGGTTAAAAACTTGAACCTTTTTTTTAGACATGATTGTATTGCTCATTTTAAAAACTGAGGAGCACAGGCCTGGGCATCACTTCAGCACTTTTTTTTTTTCAAATGAGCTGTGGGAAATCATCCATAGATTGTATGAATTCATTTCACAGAAGAATTATGCCTCTATGTAGTACGTTCTGTGGAATACATTATAACAATAGCACCACAAAGTAATTGACCATTGGAGCATTATATGCATTACTTCTAATGAACTCTGATATATTTAATGAGAAGGATAAACATATTTGCAATTTTCTTAATCAGCTTACAAGTATATTCAATGTGCTAAATGGCATGGAACAAGCAGATTGGAGACAAGTGCCAAGACTGAGGTTGGCAACTACTGAAGAGAGGCTTGCTTATATTGGATAGGCTTATTTATTTCAGTCTTTGACAGCTTTAGAAAATGACAGCTTTAGAAAGTGAAAATGCTGGCGAATGTCTGTATTAAAGCTAACCATAATTGGTTTTCTGTTTTGCTTATTGGACTCATACAGGGAAACAAAATGGATTAGATTCACAACAGTACTTTTAATGGCTAAGATTTATTTTCCCCTTGAAATAAAAAAAAGATATACCTGGAAAAAGTATATCTATGAAATGATATGATTATTGATACATATTACAGATGTTAGACAATGTTTTTCTGCAGATGTTGACAAGGCTCTCTCTCAGAGCAGGTGTTACCAAATCTTGATGAGGAACTCTTTTTTTCCATTTTGTTCAATTTTCACTTGCTGCAGGCATTGCTGCTGCTCTGGAAACTGTCATTTTTTTTGTAGCCATGGCTAAAAAGGGAGCTTGACAATAAGAATGGAAAAAGGTTTTTCATTTATTTTCCCTGCAGAGCATTAAAAGTAAACCAGGAAAAAAAAAACATTGTGTGTTTATCTAATGATCAATTTTATGACTTAATTATTTTATACTGTCCAAGACATGTATGGGCTACAGCCCCATCATAAGCACCTGATGCAAGTGTAGCACCCGTGGGTGTCCTGTTCTGTTTGGAGTGGATTTTTTCCACCGGCTGTCAGCCTTGTTAATGGAACTGTCGAGAGGATTTAACTGCACAGTGATGCCACTAATGGAACATTAGAGCAGCTCTTCAGACTGTCCCCAGGGTAGGGGGACGGAGGATCCAAGAGTTGGACAGTGCATGTCACCCACAGGAAGATGACGTGCCATGGATCTATCTATACTTGAGCCAGTGCACGTAAAAAGTACTGGCCAGAGGGCCCCTCTTTCCTCTTAGCCACAATCAATATCAGCATTAATCATGCCTTACCTGATCAACTCACAAAATCAGACAGAGGTTATTAAAAATCTGTTTGATATAATCTTGCCACATGTGCAGGAGCAAAGATTTATTTATTAGAGATTGCTTATTTGGCCACTGTGATACTTTCAGTCATAGAAAAATCTGCACCATGGGCTTCTCCCCTACAGTGCACTGTAGGTCTTCCATGCCATGGTTGTGTCTATTTTAACCTGCGTGGGATGTCAGTTCATTCTGTTTTTGCTTAGCAGACACTCTTTTCCAGTTTAAATATGAAAAATAATCCAATCATGCAGGTGAGATTTTTACTAAAGAAATTCAAGTACCTTGATGTTGAAAGGTATGGCCACTATATCCTTCCCATGATTTTCACCCAGATTACTCAGCTACTTCACAACAATTAGATTTAAGGACAGCACAGGCAACTAACAATAGGGCTCATGCTTCTATTTCTTCAGCTATTCACATGACTGAGGTACACTCAGGTGGTTGTCCTCAATTTTTTGTTACTACTTGTGCTACAGCGCTGCCTATTGACCCAACCAGCTGAATACATTCCATTACATTACATTATTGGCATTTAGCAGGCGCTCTTATCCAGAGTGACTTACATCAGTTACAGTTTTTACAATATTATCCATTTATACAGCTGGATATTTACTGAGGCAATTGTGGGTTATGTACCTTGTCCAAGGGTACAACAGCAGTGCCCCAGCAGGGAATTGAACGGGCAACCTTTTGGTTACAAGTCCTGCTCCTTACCCAGTATGCTACACTGCTGCCCCGTATGAATATATCAATGTATCTGAGCAGGATTAAATGTTACACTTCCAAAAATAATGTGTCACAACACCACACTTCTCAGTATGTGAGAGACTGCTGCTGGGTTTCTGATTACAAATCTCATGATAGATATAGAGTAGACTCTCATCAAAATCTTTTTCAATGCACGCTGGCCAAGTGTAGCTCTTGTGCGCAATATTAAGGAAAAGCTTTGTTTGCAGATGATTTGGTTTTAGCTAGAAAGTGAATGATGATTTCAGAAGCAAGGCTACTTAACTGAAGATCACCCCCTGTAACCTAGTCTACTAAAAATATAAGGAGTATTTGCCATTTCCTTTCATATATGCTGTTGCCAGGTGAACAAGGTATTATCAAAAAAGCTTCAGTGAGATTTTTGCGGGAAAATGTTAATGACTGCTGAATAAGGAACACTTCTTCTATAGTGTTCAGGTATATTAAACTAATTAAAGAAGTCTGTATTTCCATTATACGTGGACAATTCCACAGCCACTCCCGATGCGACGTCAATGCTGCCCAAATGCTCCATCAGATGAAACGAAATGGCATTGAAGTGAGAGCTAAGGAAGTTAATGATCGCGAAAATTGCGGTATAAAAAGCAACGACATGACTCGTGCCATTCACGTCACATCACTATTCACCCTGTTGTTTTCTCATGGTCTACTTTTTTATTGCAGTCAGTTGACATTTGAGACTGGTTTCCAAGCAACGTTTGTTGCTCATCTGTAGAAATACCGCTGATAATTAAACATGCAATAACTTCCAATTAGACATGTAATTGAAGAAGGTAACACAAGTGCACGCGTTTTCATCTGGGAAAACGTAAATCGCTCCCAGGGGTTATTCGCGGTAATTTTTTTGAAACATCTTAACAGGTTATTTGCTGTATGTAAGGACATTTGGAACTAACCAAATAATTTCCCGAGGAAATAAATGACAGTTGCATGAGATTTTGTTAATAGTTTTCTTCGATCCATTTTACACGAGGAATGTAGTGAAATTTCCACGCAGCCCTCATTAATCTGAAACATTTGCAGCGTCTGAAATCAATGCCCTGATGTAACATACGATTTTCGGACTGTCCATATTAGTTTTTAGCTACCAACTCGTAGAAGCTTCTTCTGAAAGAAATTACAAGCCTCCATGGCTAGAATATTCCATATGCGTTAAACAGATGGCCGAACAGTGCATTTATAGATGAATGAGTTGTATTAACAGTTGTTAATACAGGCGGTCCAAAATTATTTTGTGACTCTCTGCGTATAGGCAGATTACATCAATATTAAAATTGACTGCCACCAGCCTTACGCACTTTGAAGGTAGTCAAACATCAAATATTGCTTCCTTAACTTTTATAGTCGATATTTGACATTACAGGTCTTAATCAAAATATGTATTTATTGTATTTATCGCATTTGGTGACTCACGTCTTTATCCTGAGCATAAAAACATGAACTACCAGAGAGAACAAAAACACAAGTGAAAGATCCAAAAAAAAAAAAAAAACCCTGGGTTTTAACGGCGCTAAATCGTGTCTTGGAAATTAAAATAAGGCTTATTTGACGCCAGTGTGTATACCTAAGATTACTCCTACATTTTGTTTCAGTTTGTTAAAAGAATGGGAGACCAATATAAAATGTACTGTATCTATCTATCTATCTATCTATCTATCTACAGACAGACGCACACACACACACACACCCGCTCATCTATCTCACCTTTGATGCAAGCTGCTGTGAGAAGCGCAGTCTCCTTAAATCCAACTTTCGGTGATGCCAAACCACGGCACCTGCTGTATGCCGTCCCAGAATGACTACCTCGATAGCCTACCCTCAGCAAAACTTGTGTTTCCCGCTACACTATGAGGCGTGCAGATATGTGGAAGGTGGAGTCTGGAAACGTTGATTGACGTCCTTGGACAGCCCTCCAGACCCGAGGCTATTGTCATTAGGACGCACTGAAGGTTTAGAGACCGCAGCTTAAAACAGCCGTGTTGTAGAAAAATACACTAAAAGCTATGTTAGGATTTTGCTTACTCAAAAGGGGTAATAAAGAAATTCTAGATCTATGATAATCCAAAAGGCCAAAAAAAAAAAAAAAATCAATATCAAAATCTATAAACTCAAAAATACAACAAATTACAAATATCAAAAAAAAAGAAAACAGTTTCTTTGGTGTTGATGCACACACAAGCAAACAGAAATACAATACAACATTTTGGTGGGCTTATGACAGTCATGGTTAACTTGAATTTTTAAACTTGAATATAGTCATATAATGTATGCAGGTGTGTGTGGGCGTGTAGCCAAATACTTCCGCTATACTTGAGTTATTGAAAAATTTCATATCACATTTATATTAACCGCTATGACAGGTTTCACCAAGGTGTGAAATGTTTCTGCTATTAAACGGGGAGAACTGCTGATGGGGAGGTTCTCAAAGTTACGAGACATCTTTGGGACTCTTGCATAAAAATATCTATCATCCATTAAAGTCACTGGAGGGAGATGAATTCACTGAGGAAAAAAAGACTGAAATGACTAATTTATTGCACTGCAGACCTAGCCAATATCCAAGCTCTGTGAAGATTAAAACAGTTTTGCTGATTTATTTTTTCAGATAATTACATAGCAGGACTGGATTAGGCTAGCCTTTGTGAGCACATGGTTGTTTGTGTTGCAGGCAGCAAATTTGTTTGTGTTTGCAATCTTTTCAATGGCAACACAGAGAAAGCCCATTATTTCAGGGCTCTTTCCACAGGAGAGGCGGCAGAGGTGGAGGGGGTCGTCAGAATGCTGATTACTCCTCTGAACCCGGGCCTTGGGTTACTGAAAAGAATCAATGGTTTTCTATGTCGGCAGGCAATGACTATTGATTACAGATCACTATCCCCAGGTGATTTAAAGAGAATTGAGAAACCCACATGGCTTTGGCTTATCCAGCGGCGACATGGCTGGTGACGTCCATGTTCATAATGTATGTGAGACATAGGACGTCTCTTGCTAGGCCATCAATGTAGGATAATTCATCCCTTTCAGACGAGCACAAACACCCCCTGATCTATCCCCGTGGCTCCTGGAGGGGAAACAGACTGAAGGTGACAGCAGCCACAGAGGTGATTAATCGGGGGTGATGGAGTGACAAAAAGGTGGCACCTTCACCTCTTGCCGTAGGTCTTCATGCCATCTCTTCCTCCCACAACGCAGGTGGTAGCTTCTGAGACAGCTGCAGCTGCATATTTATGTATTTTTGTCTGAAAATTTAGCCCCCTGAATTAAATAAAAAAGGAATTAACGCCAGCACAGTCTCTATGGGGGAGCCTCATTGGTATTCAGCTGGAAAGTGCAGTTAGGATTCTCTGCTTGAGATAGGTAGCTCTTGGGTGGTGCCGACAAAGTTGATCAGGGATAGGAAGTGGATATCTGGAGATCACTACATTGGAAATCAACTTTATTCTGTCCCTCTGTCTATACGTTATATTAACTAAGGTAGCCTTAGCCCTCTACGCTTTGTGTAGTGTTCAATAAAATAGATACTAGATCATTCTTGTTTAAACAAGATACTCCGCTCAATTTAGCAGAGTATTTAGACCTAAGCTAGACTGTTCTGTTTTTGTCAACTTGTATGGCAGTCCCACTGACCTTTTAAATGGCACATTTTTCTCTGAAATAAATCTGGTTTTGGTAAGGTGCTGTATTTTAAACAGTACTTTTGTAAAGCATTCTCATGGCATGCCACTCTTGCTTGAATTTACTTCCTTGCTCGGATTTGTCACCTTTTTAGCAATGAGTGAGGACAATAAAATAGCTCTTGATCAAATCTTGAACGGGTAGACAGATGTTGAGAGTAGCAAAGCGATTTTTTTTTTCCCTACAAGCACAATCATTGATGTTCATTTTCATCCAAAACTCTTGTGAATGGAAAGGAGCATTGGGTAAGTGTTGTAGTTTTAGATACTGATGCTGCCTTTATGACCAAATTAGGGAACATTGAGGTCATGCATCTTGAAGGATCAGCAGAGCAAAGGAAGCAATGGGAGTGAAAGTAAGTTAGCTCCCACACAACCCACACTGTCACTCCCCGTGGGATGTCTTTGTTTATGACCGTGCTGTCAAAGACAGCTAATGAAAATTGCCAGCTCTGAAAGGACTTGTGTGGAGACAATTATTTACAAGCCCATGGGAAGGACCCTGGAGCAGAGCAGAGGAAAAAAAAAAAGAATGAAAAGAAGCATGATTTGTTTGGTACTGATCATTATGCCTTGTGTTGTCTGTTATTTGCTCCTTAAAAACCTTAGGGTGGGTCATTTGGTACGTGTTGCTCCAGCTTGTTATGCTCCACCAAATGTTGCACCAATAAATAATAGCACACCACTTTGATAGGGATATCAGGAAATCTATATGGGTCATTTTAACTGGGAGGTATGCTACATTATCTTAGAGCCCTGTTATGAGATATATATCTCTATTATATATATATATATATATATATATATATATATATATATATATATATATAATAGAGATATATATCTTATAACATACATATATATATATATATAGAGAGAGAGAGAGTGTGTGAGCAAGAGAGCGTGTGTGTATATGTATATGGAAAGAGAGAGAAAGAGCAAGAGAGAGTTTATACCACCAATCACCATTCACTGTTTTTTTCTTATTATTTTTTCAGTTTTCATCAATGTAGTGACATGGCCTTTGTGGAACAGTGGCATCAACAACACTCACTGTTTCAGACAGACGCAAGGTACATGACTTTAGCTCTGTCAAAATCACTGCTAATTGGGTCTGGGGTAAAGGCCAAAGAACACAAAGCCTTTTTCTGGTGAGTTTGGAATTATGTTTGAATATCCAATACACTTCTTCAATCTAATTATGGCCTAGGCAATCTGCTCATTGTCTGTGTTTGTCCCCATAAATTGTGACCCTGCACTCATATTAATTTCTCCATCCATTTCTGTTTACAAGATATGTGTTTGTATGGCAACATACTGTGTGTATGTGTACATGTGGTGTATGAGAGATGAATCAGTGCTTCAGTATATGTGCATCTGGTGTGCTTCAGTGCTCATTATCAAATTACCATTAAGCAAATGATTCAATAAAACACATTGAATCATAATTAATGTATGTATAATGCAGAAAATATTTTCATAATGCTTTTCCATGACATATGTCTTGTGTTTATTGTGATATTTTTCTCTCTGAGCCACAGTCTTTGGTTGCTTCTGAATGCAGAACACATTGGAAATGCCCAGGAAATCTACAGGCCCATGGTAAAGCAGACCTCTGCAATTAGAATGACGAGGCTTAGGAGAGATTGCACTCCTCAAGTGGGAGATGAAAGTAAACACCGTCATGCCTGGCGGTATTTGCATATGTGGGGCTGGGGATTGGGGATGGGGGTTTGCCCACATCCCTGTGGACGTGTTCATTTGGGAGACTCGATTGCTGCTTTGTGCTTGGTTATTGCCCACCATTAGGATCATAGTCACTTTCATCTGTACCGCTGGGTGTCTACATCAAAGTCCTGCTGTTTATAAGTCAAGAGCTATTCTCTCCGCCACTCCACCCCTGTCCTGGGGAACTGCAGTTTGATTGGGAGTACTGGGAAAAGTGGAGGGAATGACTGGAGGGAAGTCCTTGAGACCTGAGCTGAATAAGAACCTCACTGGCCACTGAGGTTAGGGAAATGGAACACTGAGGAGTATGTTTCCCATCTAAGTTTTGCATGTAATCTAAACAGGATTGCAAAGTGTGAAATCAACAAAGTGGCTGTGCTCAGACAAGCAATTACCTGTGTGTATGCCTCTAGTGATTTCAGGACTGATGTAACGAGCAGCAGTCATCTTTTGAAGTCGTTCTGTTGCTATTATTAAAAAAAACAACTCATTTTTGTAAATCACAGTTTATGTGTAAACCTATGTTCTTCTGTAGTCGTTCAAATCAACTTTCATTACCAGTGCCAAAATCACACGAGCCAGGAAATAAATTTGTACATCTGGTGCTCCTGCATCATATTTCTATGTATATTCATATCCTAAAAGTTATACTCCAGCTTGAAACGAGAAATGCCTAGTTGCTAGTCAGTTGTGTTCCACTTAAGCTGCTGCATGGGGTATGGCTTTGTTTAATGATTCATTTAGATGTCTGAGACAAATCCAGTATCAATTTGTGGTTTGTGCTCTTCTGAAACAGGTTTCTGTGGAGTGCAGCGTCTCGTCTGATGTGTCTAAGTGAGCTGTCTCATTAGTTTGCCATTGGAGCACGGCAATGATGCTGTGCTGTGCATCAGCTGGTCAGAGCAAGGCTCTTGTTCCTGCGGTGTGCCATATAGTGTACAGGTGTACATGAGCTGCTGAGGACGTCCCCATCCCCTGACCCAAGAGCTGAGATTATGAACAGGCTGAAATTCTCATACATCAAATTTACGATTTCATTTCATTTTTATCTTTGAACGAAACCCTGAAGAAACCCTTTAGAAACATCTAAAGATGAATTTGAAAATAATTAGGGAAAGATGCGTTTCACACTTGGAGAGAAAAAGAAAAGAAAGCAACTGAGAAGAAGCACTGACGGAGAGGCTGCAATGACTTCTCTGGTGTTTGTCTCTGCGGATCTCGCTGTACGCAGATGCCGAAGTACCCCTGATTGAATTGTTCATTCAGAGGCACAGAGCTGAGCTGACTCTTTCACAGACAGGCCTCGGCACATGCACAGCGGACGAATCATGAGGTGCACTGCTTCAGATTTGACAGATGCCTTTATGCACAGTCCCACTGAGTCACAAACTTTCTACTACTCCAAGGTGGCCACTGCCATATCTCCCTTGTGCTTTATTGTACTGTTCCTTTAAGGTCTGGTTGCACACTTTGTATACAATCCTCTTCTTCATGGCAACTCCTGTTTCAGGGGAGATGTTGACCAGGGCAGTATGAGAGCCAATTAACCCTTGAAAGCTACAACATTTCCAGGGTCAGTTTGAGAGATGAAAGGTGAAAGCATAGATATTTACAGTACATCTCACTAAAAGCACGTACAGTTCAGAAACAGCTGAGTGTTGCCAATGGAAGGTAAAACACCCACATATACCTTCCATACCTCCCACCCTACCTGCAACTTACAGCACCATATAGATGGTTCCTCTTTTTTCAGCTATTCCGCTTCCATGCAAGATTCAGGCCTGTCAGGTGGACATTCTGGCTGTGGTGCACTAACCCTATGATCACTGTTCAAATCACTGTTGAGTTTCGTCACAAAGTGAATCAACTCTACCTTTTCAAGTAGGTTCACAGCATCTATCAGATGTAACTCCTTCTGCAAACTTGCCATAGAATGCTGTGCTGCTCAAGAGCTTGGGTTTCCAGGATGTAATATCACTGCTACAGCTCCTGTTTTTGCCCATATCCGATCTGTTTAAAAGTGGGACACAGAAACAAGGCCTTTCCC
Organism: Megalops cyprinoides; assembly: GCF_013368585.1. Taxonomy (NCBI): domain Eukaryota; kingdom Metazoa; phylum Chordata; class Actinopteri; order Elopiformes; family Megalopidae; genus Megalops; species Megalops cyprinoides. Next base: position 11,132,795 of record NC_050586.1, read on the forward strand.
AGCTTTATCGTGAAATATGTCATTTATGAGAAAGAGGGGATATTTGTATTTACAGTAAAAGAAACCTGATTCTTGCCATTTGTAATAGCTGAGTAACTCAGTGAGCTGCTCAGTGTTGTGAATTCTGGCATCCCGTTTTCCTCTGAATAGTCCATCTCTGTGGTCATTATGGCACTTTGTGTAAAGACCAACCCCTCGCCTGTCTTTCTTTGAGTGGGGTTGTGTAAAATCTTCAGGAGCTTAGCCACTGATCCATGCATTGTACTGTGAGTGTTGAGTTGGATGTTTATGAAATTCTCCTCTCTCATCCAGTTCAGGTCTGCTGAGCAAATGATCTGAGCAGCTGTGTTTTCACCGCTCCCTGCTGTTCTCATATAGGACTTTTAACAGAAAGTCCTGTGAGATCATCCATTATCTTTTTAAGTCTGCAATAACTCTTCATGAAAGCACAAACATGAAAAATAGGTTAAAAAAAATGCATGTTCCGAGTAGACCGGATTGTATTGGTTTTGGCTGGATTGAGGAAAATATAAATCATATGCAGAGGTACATATGGAACAGCACTTCCTATCTCTGGACATGTTCAGTATGTAGAGCTTTGCAGAGTCCCAGAAAATATTTTATTCTAAGGAGAATTCATTTTTTGTTTTCATTCTGAGGCGGTCAGTGAATAAGTCTGACCTGCTGACTCAGGAAATGTTTCAAGAAGTAAGAATACAATATGTGGAAGCACTAAAGCACTGTTACTAGGACCAGACTCAGTGCATAGACTCTGGCTATATTCTGAATACATCAGTGCACATTGGTTGCTTGAATTTAACTTGCAGACTTGGTATATAATAAGTCCAAAATCTAACAAGCCTACGTGATGGAGCTTTTGTACCTCTGCCATGAATGTTTCTTTTAGTTGCATTCTTGTTGGAGGATCTCATAGAGTGGGAACAGTATGTTCAAGTATGTGTTCAATCAGAGCAGTGCATGTGGCTGTCAGAATAGTGTCTCAAATACATTCAAGGTTCCTCTCACCTTTTTTTTCATAGATGTCCTCACATTTTGCTACAGCCTTTTCCTAGTATTAACAGAACGTGTGTACCCAGTCAGCCGTGCCCGTGTACGTAGCGGTTGTTTTTGGTTGCGGTTTTTCTCCCAGCTCATGATGTTTTTGTTTTGTTTGAGGAAATTTTTTTTATCTTGCCGGTCCAGTTCCCCTCCCACTTTTGCAGGAAGCTATGCTGTCGTGTTGCCATGGACTCCACTACACGGGTGAAGGCACTGAAGCATTAAATCTTCTTGTATTCTCTGCACTGTCAGTGCAATGGGAAGTTCACACATCTTTCTTTTTCAGGGGGCTTTCAATGCCATTAAGCTCAGAGAGGGCATCTCTGAAGACAACAATTTTATTATGTGCTTAGATAAGGCAGTTTTTCAAGGAAATTACAGCTGCCTTTAGGGCATCAGTCTGTGCTTTGAAGTTTGTAGAGAATGCACCTGTGGCCATTGACCTCTACTCTTCAGCATGTCTGTACTACCCTGTATTACTATGTACCAAACAATCCACTGCCTTCATTTTGAAAACTTCAGCAGAATATCTGTCCATAAAGATGTTCGGGTAGTGTTCCTGTGAATGGTGACTCCATGACCTCAAGAATTTACAATTTCCTCTCTTGATCAGATATCTCTCTTCTTTCACTTGTTTTGTTTTTTGTCTGTTATTGTTGTGGACTTTGTCCTTCTGTAGAATTGAAGGCTATTGATTTTTGGGTGCATGGTCCATCATTTTAGTATTTCTTTCTCCTGTAAACAACCAAAAGACTGTTCTAGGATTACCCTTTGTCATGTTGCCCTTGAAGTTCTGCCAACAGAATTACACCAGAAAAAAACAAGGGATATAATTATTTTTAACAACTCTGATCACACTGAGTAGTGACTTGTAGTGATTAAAATCTTGTCAGTCTCTTTGGTACGTGTAACAACCCATTCAATGTGAGAACACATTGCCAAAATTAAATGATTTCAACCAATGAGCTCAACACTGGTCCTGGAGTATCATTTTTTCAGTGAGGGATCAAATGAAAAGATTTCCTCTACAGCAGAACAGTGTTGAGTCCATTACCTGCTGAGATGATTTGCCTAATTAAGAAATTAATAAACCAGAAATTGCTTCCTCATCAAATCAGTGAAGAAATTAACACAGTGGTGAGAAAATATAACAGATTATATAGTAAATTATATACCAGTATTTCAGCGCCAACGTCAAACCCATAATGGGGAGCTCATTCTACCACACAGCAGTACACAATAACCATATCACAATTCATAGGTTTCTTCTTTTCCTTACCCAGGGATCCTCCCATATTTCTTAAAAAATCCTAAAATACATTTTCCCACTGAATCATGTTCACTTCTTTTGTGAGATAAATAAGCATCCTTCTTGACTATGACATCTAGGTATGCTAGTGTTCTGATATTGCTAGTAAATTGACTGACTTCTGAGAGTATCCAAATGTGAATATCCAAGCAAATGCAAATTATTTTGAAAGTAATGCATCTCAAAAAGTTTTCACCAACTAAATGCAACTTAAATTCAACCAAATTCATGTGAGTTAGACTATTTTAGTAAGCAGTGACATCCTTAGAAATCTTCCTTTAAAAATTTAAAAGGAATTTTCCTTTACATCATATTGCATCCAATATGTCTCACTAATCCTTTCTTATAAACCAAGAATCTTGAAATCTTCACTACTTTCACCAAGAATAAGTACATTTTACCGGTCTACTTGCAAAATTGCACCTTCTAAAATATACATACAAAACAACAATGTGAAATTCCAAATTGCAGTTCTCCCAAACTGTGTACAGTACTTGTATGCATGCACAGTGAATTCAGTGATCTGCCCTGTTAAGGGATCTGGGTCTTCTCATGTCAGGAATGTTGTCAAAGATTGTGATTCAGTTGTAGTCATAGCCATCCCTCTGGAACTTACCAGACGGCCAGTCAGAGATTGGACAAGCTTTAAGGGCTTTCGATATTATTGACAAAAGAGTATAAGACCAGACCATCTCTTTAATTGAAGGCAAAAGGAAGTTATTTTACAAAGTGGCTGAGGATGTGAGGGGAAATGGGCATAATATACAAGACTGCCAAGCTTTGAAATCTCAAAACAAGAGGACTGTGCTCTTATACACATCTATAGGTTAATAAACAGTAGTGTCCTCATATAAAGAATTACTTACAAATTAAGTATATACAGTATAATTAAGAATTCAGTAATTACTCTCATAAAAGTGACTCAGTGTTTTTATATGGACTCACTGATTGGCAGTTCCTGTTCAAGAGAATACAGTTATAGTTATTTTAGAATATGCCATCATTATGTGATAGTTAGGAATTTATAGTTTATAGTCAGGAAAACAAAGTGAAAATAGAGGCACTGATTGGCACATCCCCTCTAGTTAACTAGCTCATCTTGTGGTAGCTATATGTAGGTATATAAAGACTGACAAAAGCATAATGAGACACAATGATCAATATGCCAGAACCTTTGAATCTTTTAGAGCAATCTCTATTGTAAATGTAAGACTGCAAAGCCTTGTCTGATTTGAATGTTTGAGGTTCAGTAAATTTGAATTTAATTTCAACTGATGGGGTGATGACCCCTTGGCACTGCTGCTTTGTCCTCATTGAAAGCAATGTCTCCTCGATTGCACTTGCACTGATTGCACTGATTTCTGCTTTCATCTTAGAATAATATATTGAAACAGTTTATGATATTAGGCGTAATAATAGCTATATAATATGTCCCAGGGTGCACTGTGGCTGGTTGGGATGGGAAACAGTGCAGCATCCTTAATGCATGTAACAACTATTTGCTATCCTGCTGAGAAGGACCTGTGGCACAAAACATCAAGGGTTGATTCTTGTGATGATCTGACTCCCTACCTCCCTACCTAACTTCACCCACTCCAGTATATCTTCACCCCTGCCCCCACCCCACTCAGAGTAATCGCATTACCAGTGGCTTGAATAACAGTAACAATAAATAGGTATATGCTAATGTAATGGGAACACAGACTGATCGGAGAGATCACAGCTCACGTGTCTCATTCTCTCAGAAAAATTAGAATACTTTCAGACTGATTCATGGCAATTTAGGTTTGAACACAGTTTTGAAGGCTCATTTGGATGAAACTCATGTAAAATGCAGATATCCAGTCCGCCCACTGCACAATTAGGGTGTTTGTGCTTGAACGATCCTGTCCCTTCTTTTAAGCAGAAAAGCTTTAAAACTCAGGAAGTTCATAAAAGGTTTTCAAATTGTTTTCTAAATGCGTCCTGTACACTTCTGTAAAAAATTTGCCCTATAATTAAATTACAAGGCATCTCCCCAAAAAGCAGGTCAGGTATTCTGTGATCAGAAAGCATCCAGCAGCTCAAAAGAACAAAGTGACTCACTGGGCTTCTGCTTGATGAAAATCTCTCCTTTGATAATGCAGCATTTTCTATAATGTCTTTCTCTGACGGCTGAGGGGGGACAGGGCACGACTATGAGCTCAGGTGAACTGAGAAAGTTATTGCAACTGACGGGAAAACATCAGTCTGCAGAGCATTGATGGAACCTTATTGTTCGTTTAGATGGAGTCCTTTTGTGGTTTTGTTCTTTTTCCTTCAGAAAGTGTCTTTTAGGGCAGGTTAGCTGTACTCAGTATTGTTTTTCAGTCACATCAATCCTTTCAATGACTCAAAAACTGTTCGCTGAAACCCAGCCAAACATTTCCACCATTCAAAACCACTGCCACTCCAGTGCTAGAGGTAAGCATTCACATTATTAAAGGGAAGACATTCGTTCAGCTGACATTTACAATAATTTATTTTCAAGTCTTTTTCTGTAGAGACTCTTGTCTTGAGAGACTCCTACATGGAAATGGGAGGAAGGGGGCTTTCATTAAATTGGGGGAAACTTGACAAGGCATCAGAGCATTACAAAGTCTATGAGTGAGATGTCTGGCATGATGCTGTGAGCAAGCAACTGAGGAGGCAAAGAGAGGGTACTGACAGTCAAACAATTTGGCCATGATTGAAGAATAATAATGGGATCATAGGTTAACAAAAATATAATGATTTTTTTCTCAAGGGAAAGGAAGATTGAATAAGAGATCACAAGGTTCAGTGTTTTCAGTAGATTTATCTTTGAATTCAGTCAAGATATGTCCTTAACATTGAGTTGTGGTTATTTTCTTTTACTTTTTCCAATTCATACTTTCTCAAATTCTGTTCATAACATTTAGCAATCACCACAATTGAATGGATATTGCAATAAAGGATTGCACTTGTGTTAAGAAGATTTAGCTTTGGAGTGCTGAATTGCAGGTGTATTGAGCAGGTTGAATATTGGGGTGCTGGACAGCAGATGTGTTCAGCAGATTAAGCATTGAAGTGCTGGTTTGCGGGTGTGTTCAATAGATTGAGTTCTAGAGCTTTAGTGACTGTCTATCAAGTCATATGCCTCAGAAGGGACAAATTATACTTTTACTGTTATCACCTAATGATTATGTCATGTATGTAGCTGCTGCTTCCTGGGTTGGCCACCAGATGGCCACATAACTTCCTGTGTTCTCTAGGTCTCATTTAGTTAATGTGTTCCACCTGTGTTTATTAGTATGTATGTTTATGCTCTTGCCCAAGCCTTCATTTTTATTTGAACCAAACCTCTTGTATCTCAAGTTCTCTCTCTGCATTTGGGTTCACACTGCTCCTTATCACAGGCTTTATGTTACAATAGCACCAGTGAATGCACTAACATTAACAATTTTTACAAATTAAGAGGGAACTCTAAATGTCATAATAGCCGGTTCTGTAGAGCGCAACTTACTAGAATATTCAGACAACACAATTTAATTAAAACAAATGATTTATTAAGAAATGCAAAGTACAAAGTATGCAGTCCAATTTCAATGCAAATTGCGGGGAAGTGTAAGTATTAGTATAACAATACGAATGAACTTTTGTCCACGGCTGATTGAAAATCACTCATCAATCTTTTGTTTTAAACAAACACAAATTTAATCTAAATTTTGAAAGCGATGAAGCATTGATGTAGTCAAACCACAACATGTTGCAAACTTGCCAGGCCACTAGACTGAAGAGTGTTCTTCAGCAGAAAAAAATAGTATAATGTCTACTTATATATGTTTTTTTAAAGACAATTCCTGCATAATTCAGGCAGCAATCTTCACGACACTATTTTGTTCTAATCTTGTGGAAGCAAGGTGTCCATATTATTGCTCTGTCGATGTGACCCCAATGCATTTCATTAGGTTTATACATTTTTCAAAGCATGTTTGAGAAGGCCTCCATCAAAAGGATGAATGATCAGGGTAATGAAAACTATATGAGCAGAGAGATTGTACTCTGGAATCTATTCAAACAGAGCTAGCAAATACAGTAAAAAATGCAAATATTCACACATTATTTCCCGGACAAAGACTTTATTCCATGATTTTAAATGAGTTCGTCTCAGGGAAAACTCCACTTGAGCAGCAACCTTGCATTAATTTTCATAATGACTGTGGTAGTTTCTCTTTAATCATTTGGTTTTTTTTTTCTTTACCAGCCTCTTTGTTTTTTGTCCTCCTCTGAAAATAGATAAGCAGACATCTACAGAAGTAGTAATTGTCACAGGCAATTGGACAATAAGCAGTGAAACAGGCCATTTTGATGTGGACTCACACATCTGCATCACACGTGTTGCTCCATGCCATGTGGGCTACTCACTAAGCGCGATTCAGCACCACACCACCACGGCTGGCCCTCCCTGCCCCGTTCCCCAGACTTCAGAGACGACTTGATCAATACTACAATTTACTGTGCGGTTTCCTGACGCAGAGGTCCACCGAATGTTATGCTCGTGTCCCTCTGTGTACCCATCTTCCCATGGGGCAGGCCCAGGCCGGCTCCGTTCCCCACTCCCTCTCGGATCCCAGGTGGCAGCGGGAAGCACGGCCCCATTCGCCACTTCGCTGATTAAACGAGCTGTTACATCCAGCATGGGGTTCAGCATCCAATCAGCTTGTCAATTTCCTCTCGAGTGTTTGCTCCTGGAGTACAGAAATTAATGGCTGCGGTGCCGCTGAGTGGGAGATGATGCCTCTGCTAAACGAACAGCTGGCCTGGCATGGAAAGACCAGGCCTCCTGGAGTGGCATGACAGGTTGGTCAGTGTCTCCTGCGTTTCTGCTTCGGTGCTGATTGCCGTCATGGGTCGGTCCACCGCTACCTGGAAATTGTTTTTGAAATGAACTTAGCTGTATTCCTGCCTCCGCTGGCCCCATTTCACCCTCTATGAAAATCACAAGCTTGGTCATGGAATGGTGGAGGAACTGTATGTATGTGGTTCAGAAAAGTGGTTACACTATGTTTTGTGTGTGTGTGTGTGTGGAAAAAGGAGTAGATGGAAAAGCTGTTTTTGTATTGCTAATGGCTTTGTGTCATGGTAGATGGTTAATTACTGTCATTGTTCACCCAGTCTGTGTGGTGAGGAAAATGGGTCCATTTCCTGCATTACGTACCCTCTCCTGACCTGATAGCCACAGCTTTTTTTTTCAGGAAAGAGTGCAACACTGGGTTCTCTCATGTAGCAAATAGATGGGGTAAAATGAAAAAAAGACAAGAAAAGCTGTTGCTCTGTTATTTTGTATGGTTTTCTCATTCCGGGAAATTCTGTTTTATGTACCTTTAGAATAACTTCCAGACTCAGACAACAAATTGATTTGTGTGGCTACCAGCTACTGTATGCACTTACCACTGCATACTAGTTGATTGGCTTTGTGTTCTTGCAAATTAATAGCATTACTACCTATCTAGTAACATTTCAGGATGAATTGGGGCCCATCAAAAGTCACTAGTGCAGGTAGTCAACAACAACATCAACAACAAAAGCAACAACAAAACAGGTGTGATTAAATTACCAATTCATCACCTAATAAGAAAAAAAAAACTAAAATAATAAGGATGGGTGTCAGAGTAACATGTCTGCCTTAACACAACTGTCTCCATAGCTGAGCTATTTGAGGAGGTGACATTTCCATTCTTCTCTATCTGTTACAAGCAGCAGTAATCTTTCACCTTTAACCCAAGTTTCAAAGCATTTAAATTGGACTGGAGAGGTCTGTCTTACAGTCCTGTCATGTTATAACACAGGGGAATCAGTTTTTGCACCTTAAGACATCCTTGAGAGTACATCTCAAAAACAGATTTGGCATCTGTGGTCTGTGTGAATACGCCTTTCAGAGTGAGTAGCATGGGGCAGGCATTAAAGTACATATGGTACTGCCTATTCTCAAGGTTTTTTGTCTGACATATTGACATGTGAATTGCACACACTTGCAATAAACTCTGAGGGACCTGCTGCAGGTCATTTAAGGCTCAACATCACTACAAAGTGAACAAGTGGATTAGACATCTTACTCTTTGTCTAGTGACATGGCTGTTCTCTATGATTGAAGGTAGTTCCCTGGATTCTTTGCTTGCCTTGATTCACTTCACGAACAGATGAAGGAGTGTGTGTTTGTACATGTGCGCATAAGCAGGTGCACACTTGTGTGTGTATATGCTTCTACCTGCAATGTCCTCCACATCAACTTGGGAAACAAATGATAGCCCTCTTTCCCTTTTTGGCACGTACGCCAGGGGGGTTTCATTAGAGCAGCAGTCTACTCTGCTGGTACATTGTTGTCCTGAGATCCACTCTTGGCTCTGACTAAACCAGTCAGGTTAGCTCAAGGTGGGGGAGTTTGTACTGTTACTTTCCCAAAACAATGACACACTCTTACACCTTATGACTGCCCAGTGCCCAAGACATTGATTTATACATTTAATACTTGCCATTAAGCGCACCTACACTGATCATTCTTACAGACTATTATCGGTCCCACAGCACAAGCAAGAATCTCTTTAATATAACCCCTTTGTGGTGCCATTGTCTTTTCAGTAGCACTAAAAAAGGTATGCCCTTACCAGAACTTATTCAGTCTTGTTAAATATAATTTTCTTCTTTATAAGCATTTGTAAAGATGAATAAAGGACACGGAAGTACCATTATTGAGTCAATGTCCTACCACATTTCTTTTATCAACCTTCATAAAGGCTCCACAAAAAGTCTTTTGGAAAATTAAAACACATTCAACTATTGCTGTGTCTGCATGGTTCTCATTAATCATCAAGGCATCACAAAGAGCTTGTACTGCCACTCTGTCTCTTACACTGGTGTGATACTTGTTTGGTGTTTGTTAAGATGTTTTGCCTCTGAATTTGTTAATAAATTGAATTGTTATTATAATATATATATATATATATTCTTCCCTGGATTAAGGTGATTGGCCACAGCACAATTATCTTCACAAGAAAGTTCAGAAAGAATATGTTGATGTATATAAACAGAATTCAGTCAATAAACACAACACTGCTGTTATTGGAATTTGCGATATGCTGTGTACACGTTCCTCATCTTTTGTGTCTGTGACAGATATCCTGGTTTAATTTGCATGGAGGATATTAATGGCCTTGGATGCAGTGCTAGGAAGGAGCTCTGTGTAGTTTACCGTGAGATTGATATTTGCTTCCTGGCTGCTTATCTTTTCTCATTGTCTCCCTTAGGCAATTGTTTTAGCCGCTTGTTTTAATAAGCAGCGAAGGAGCACGCTCACCGTGAAAGGTGATGCATTGCTTTTGCCCAGCAGCCACCGCGACTCTCCGCTCTCTTCGAGGCGTCGGCCGCACGCGCCAACGGTAATGACGACTGCACGCGCGCATGGATTTGTTCTGTGACGAAAAGAAACAAGCAAACAGAAACAAATAAAGCTGGCAAAATCATACATGAACGATGGTGCCAGAAAAGTAATTTTGCCGAACTGAAGCTTTAATCATCGTTTCTCAGTGGATCAGCATTTCATATCCCTCGCTCATAAAAAGTGTTATCGTGCCATTTTGTGGATTTCCGTGTTTCCTGAAGTGTAAGAAATGCTTTTAAGTTTGAAATTATTACTTTTTTCTTTTCTGAGGAGAAGATTTCAAAATCCCAGGATAATATCAGTGCTGCTCTGACATATTTGTGAATGCGCGACCAGCGATTCCCTGAGGCTGTACCTTGTGGCTAGTCTCTTTTGTACCTGGTGCGGTTTCATCTACCCACAATCCCCTCCCGTCTTGACTTGCTGAATTTCGAGTGGAAAGTAAATTAAGAGTAAATGTCAGATGCAGTCCTGAGACACGTCAGGGGGGAGGCTGACGCCGCCTTTGTCTCGGAGCAGGGACAAGATTGAATGCAGGGGCTCCAGGAGGACTGGACAGGTAGGACGCCTCCCCAACTCCCTCCTCATCATTTAGTGACAGATGAGCCAGCCTGAACAGGTCTGATACCTCACGGAGAGAAGAATGAAACCCCACACTCTCAGCATTATGTTGTTCCTAACCAGAAAACATCAAGCTCTTTTTCAATTTAACAGGCTGTTCACAACATTTCTTTTTGCATCAGACAAAAAAAAAAAAAAAAACATGAGCTCAGACAGTCTGTCTTTCTAGTACATTTTGCATTCTTCATGTTGTTTTTAAAGCAGCTCTGAATAAATGGTGCGTAGCAGAAAAGTCTTCTCTATATGGAGTGTAGCAACGTGCAACACATTTGATGTGTTTTCAGAAAAAAAAAATAGGAGGGCAAAAAACAATGGTGGGAAGTGGGATTCTGTGAAAATACCGTGGGTTGGTGTCTGGGTGAAGCAAATTTTTTGCATGTGTGTCATTCACCAGCTCACTATGTGACTGGTCTCACTTCAGAGGACAAGAATGCCACAGGTGCCACTTTCTTTTTCCTGTTTTTTCTTTCTCCTCAGAGGGGCCTTCAGTGAACTGCTTGCACAGTTTGTTTGGTAAAAGAAATGTGTATGGTCACATCCCTTTGTAGTACACTGTAGGCAGTCTTTTGTTCACAATGTCCTCATCATACAGCTCAACATGATGGGTGTTCCAAATAGGCTTTTTTCCCTCATCATCCCACACATTATTTACAGATGTGAAAGAGACACGTTAATTCACACAGAAAGCACCCAGCCAGTAACTCTTCTTTTCTTGTGTGCTTCACTCTGTTGGGATTTTAGCAGACTGAGACAGGTGACCTTGGCTGAGAGCAACTCAGATTTAATGCTCTGAAAATTGGCCACACTGCAAAAATACATATAAATAGAAGGCAGTAATTTATTATTTTTTTTTAATAATGTTGTTAGTGTACTCGTGTTTCTACCTCAGTGTGCTGTCAGGACCATAAAGTGTTCCTAGAACCAAAACTGCTCTGGTACCTTTGCACAGATAAAGGTACCCGACATTGAATTGTGTTCTTTGTCTCCAGCCACTTCCCAAAGGAAAGGCATATTGCAAGACCTGACAGCAAATTGCATTCCTTATTGCTTCTGTGAAGATTCTCATACCACAGCATCTTGTAAAACCCATCTTCTTGCTTTCTTTGTGCCCAGCATCGCATCATGGTCCAGTATAGTATTTTATATGCAATTTTAAAATTTTAAAATTTTAAATTTTTAAAATTTCCCCAGTATCCTTGATGACTTTCTGATCATGATGTTTCACAGGGCCATTAATATCCCCATACACCTGACGTATCTGGATAATTTCCCAGGTGACCTTGATAAGTTTTTTTGGTCAGGAAATGAAATAAAAAAGAAGAAAATCCCAGGACCCTGATTCCTGGCTTTAAATGGTAATCTCTACCATACAGTATGAGGGAGATTTGATTACTATGGGTCTATGACAGAAATCAATAAAATGAAAGACCTGGTTTCTTTAAGAGAAATATCACCTGCCACAGCTGCCCTGCTGGACTGGCGAGAGAGTGATTTATCCACATGCATGATGATTTCCTGGGGATGCTTTTGATGAGACAGTTTACTTCACCATCAGAGACCAGAGGTCATGAATTCACACCTTTAATTTGTCATCTTATACTACAGGTGCATGGGCTTTACTGTCTTTCATGTGAATGTATCATAAAGCTTAGCAGTGCAAGAACAAAAAATTTCAACACTTTTATCATGACATCACATGAAGTCAAAGTGGGGAGGATGATTAATCTACATTTCAGCTCCTTGGGAGGAGGAAAATTCACTGCTGTTGTTCTTGGCTTGACAGCAAAGACAAAATGTTCACTTTGTTGAATTAGTTACCACTATCTGGTGGGTATTTCAAGGTTTTAAACACAGATCACGTATGAAGGTTTACACACACTTTTCTTTCTGTCCATTGAGGATTTGATTTGATTAATGGTTTACAATGCATGCTGATGAAATTATTTATCTTATCAGCTATGTGTGGAGTGCACAATCACATGTGCTTGCACTTGTAATGAATGCTAAGTAGTCATATTGTGTACATTAGTAAAGAGCAGCAGAGCTGAATAACTTTCGGATTACTGCCTGCCTTGCTATATATATATATATATATATGTATAGAGAGAGAGAGAGAGAGAGAGGGGGGGGGGGGTATTTTTTAAAATATTTGCATGCATATCTCCAAAGCATCTTTTGAACTGAGAATTTATTGATGCCTCTTCGTATTTTGTTTGAAGATTCAGGAAAACATAGCGTTGCTCTGGTATAGATGCTCATGACTCTGCATCACCCCCTCATACTTTCAAAGAGAATCTTGCTTCCTTAGCAAACATCGATTACATCCAAATTTTACTCCTCCTTCATCTCAAGCCCCTCTGCTGCCAAACACAGGCCTCTTTATTTTGGTTTCTCCTCAAAACAACAAATCAGGCACCTTCACAGATGCTTGAATAAGGGCTGGTTTGAACTCTTCTACATTCACCATCATTATACAGGTTAATCCACAAAACCGTCCCCTTATTTACACAGCATCCAGAATTAATAACACTGTAAACCAAACTGATGGCAGTACATTGTTTCTTGTTGTAACAAATTAAACAGACATGCATATATTCGGAAACGCCTCTGCTCTGCTTTGCCTCAAAAGTGTTAACTGTGACTAATCTCTTGGTGGCAGCAGTCTGGGCACATCCACCTACCTTGTCTGAAATCCTCATTCTCAGATGAGAAAAGACTTAACAGCAGCTGCCATGTACAGCCCCTGACACTCCTCACTGGACTGGAAATGACTAGACTGGACAAAAAAAATGATGGCTGCCTCTTCATTTTTCACCTCAATTTTTTAATGTCATTTTTTTTTTTTTGCACTTATCCAGTTTCCTCTCCTGTCATGTCAGTGGCATCAGCAAAAATAAAATGGCTGAAATCCATCACCTCAGGAGGGAGAACTTTTGGTAGATGTAACACATATAGAGGAAAACATCCATATGCTGTTGTCAGTGACAGGCTCCATTTCAAGGTTGACAGGATAAGAAGCTGCATAAATGAAGCCTAACACTGGGAGTGCAATGGATGGGAATGTGCAATACACTTGTGCTAGCAACACTGCATTTGTTTGTCTTGTTCAGTAGGTGACAGTGCTTACTTCATAAATGTCACAAGCAACAGGACTAACTATAATGACCTTATTAGCAAGGGGTACAAGGTTCAGTTTAGGCCACTAAGCCACTCAACTCTTACCATTTGAACTGCCCAAACTAACTGGAGTTCAGTGACCCAGTGATCCCAGCCCAAAGTGTAAAGCCTTACTAACATGATAGTCCCTTATCTAGGTATCTGGTTCATACAATACATTTGCCTGAAGAGGATTTTTGCCACATTGACATGTTTTCAACAGTAAATTACCTATAAGCCAATCTAGATGCATTGGTAAGAAATTGCACACTTCTGTGATGCTGGTCAGAAGGCTGACAAGTCACCAAAGCTCGTCTATAACAGATTGCATCCTGGCTAATGCACCTCACTGAACTTACAGATGGGAGAAATAACGTCAGAGAAACAGGCAGAGCAAATGATGTGAATTAAAGGGGAACACTGAATTGAGCTGTACACTGTCAAACTAATCACCCACAATGAAAGTGCAAGACTATTGCTGAAATTCATTTTGCTAGTGCACGCTAAATTTATATAAAACATTTTGTGTTCTGTCCCCGCTGCCTTATTAGGTCTAACAGCCGCATGCCCTGAGGGTGATTTAAATTGTGATTGCACAAATAGTTTTCCATTAATGTATGCAAGGAGACAAAATGCATTCTCCTTTCTAATTTGAGAAAATCATTTGGTCAAACAAGCAGCACGAGCAGAGAAGACAGCCAAAATGAGTGGTTCTACATAATGTGTATTATTTCCCATAACATCAGCGCCCCCACATGGTCATGTTGTGCACCTGTACGTCCCCAGCCCTGGCTGCCACTGGAGCCTGCCCGGAATGACAATACTGGCAGTGCTCTGCGGGGATTTCACTCATTTCTGCAAGATGTGGATGTGGGGAAAAAGGCCACAGAGAGCATTCATTTTTGCTTTTTTTCCCTCATCTCCTTCAACCGTGACCAGCATGAGTGTGCACCAATTCCCCCCGCCCTCACTTCACTCTCTGCACGAAACTGCCTCTGTGAGAATATCTATTGTATTGATAATCATTCGCATTTAGCCACACATTATCTTGAAAGCTTTCGCCACGCACCTGCAATCCTTCCCATTGTTTGCGTGATGAGACACACGGCCTTCAGTTAAAATAATGTGACTGAGCGTGCCCACAGATAAACCCACCTCTAAACTGAATTTGTGCTAACTGAGGACACCGCTGAAAGCAGAGGCGCTTGATCCGCATGAAAAGTCGGGGAAGCTAAGCAAGGCGCTCGGAACCACAGAGACAGAATCGAGTTTCTTCCTGCCCCAGGGATCAGGGGAGAGAGGTCAAGGCCAGGTAGATGGACTCCGCCACGTAGTCCAGGTTGCGGCTGTTGATGCAGCTCATGTTCAGGCAGCCGTTGGGCAGCAGATAGACGTGCCTCCTTTTAGAAAGGTACTCCACCTGTTGGACTGAAGAGAAGGAGGCAACACTTTACACATCATGGTCCACTGTACATCAGAACAAACCTTCTAAGATATTTACAGATCCTCCCTCTTTCGGGTACCTGTGATTATTCATACATTTTATGATGATGTTATCATGTTTTATGATCCAGACAGACGCTGAAGTAGGAAGGAATGGGTATAACTAAGACCATTAATTTTACACTCCCCTGCTCGACCCCCAACGATCTGTGGCCACTCTCTGAGGGCAACGTGGCTGAATGCAAATGAGAGGCATTAGACAGAGAAAGACTCGGAGGGCCACACTGTGCGGTAGGCGACTGAAGGTGGTCAGAAGGGCATCCTGTGAGCCCGAGGAGGAAAACGGGTGCATGTGCTCCGAATGAAAAGGCGAGAATTAGAGGAGGCTGAGAGAGATGCACTTACGTAAGACCGTGTAAATCCAATCTCAGAGGGGAAAAAATACATATAGAACTTTTTTTTTGGCGTTTTGCTTTTACAGACACAGCAGTGAATAAAATTACAGTAAGTGCTCTCTCTCTCTTGTCAACATGTCACAGATATCTGCTCTTTGTGGCAGGCTGGTAAACTGAGTTCATTTTTTTCCCCTGTTTATACCATTTCACAGAGGCAGAGCAGAATATTTATTCACGCAGACCCCACTGAGCATCAAAATGGCATATCCACACAAGACTGTCCTTACATCACTAGTGTTGGGGAACATTTCTTGATTTAATATATTATATAGTAAATATAGCATAAACAATGTTTAATATTCACACATAATACTCTAAAAGGATACACATAATATTACTCATTTGGTGACACAATTCACATCCCCATCAGTGACAGAAATTAAAATGCATGCACACACTCATCAAAATCTCGGTGCAGTACAACAAGAATATGGCATAATGATCACATGTAAAAACCACAGCACTGTGGAATTTCTCACAGCAAGGAGATGTGTTTATCAGTTAAAACGTAAAAAATAACTGACAAAACAGTACAATCAAAAACTGAAGCAGCCTGTGACTGCCTCTCCCCTAACACTGTTTGCCCCTCATAGCAAATAAAGGCACAAATTATATGTAGATGTACCCACAGAACAGAGGAAAGGGTAAGGCTGTGAGCTCACCACTCAGCCCTGTGCAGCTGTACAGTCCGCCTTGCTGTGTCAGGTGATCCCAGTCGCCAGGAGCTCCCAGAAGCCTCAGCTTCTCCCGCAGCCTCTCCCTAACCAGCATGCACCGCTCTACCGCGCCCCGCAAACCCTCGCGCCTGTGTCACAAATTTGAGCCTGGTTACTTCATTTCACGGGACAAATATTCATATTGGTCTCAATGGAGAAAAAAAAAATATTCGATTATCTCCATAATTTCCCCTGAACGTCCTGCTTGTATTAAGAGTAGAGAGGGACCTTGGCATTGCTTACCACTCGGCGAGGTGGGCGGGGTTATTGAGAACCGTGGCAACCACACGGGCACCTCCCACTGCTGGGCAGGACCACAGTGTTCGCACCAGGCTCTCAGCCTGGGACTGGATGGCTAATAGCATGGAGTTTTGCTTTAGGACAATCAAGAGGTGTCCAACTCGCTCTCCTGGGGGGTGTCGGAAAGAAACAAGGCCTGAGTCACAGTGACAGCGTACAGAAAGTGCACAGAGTTCAAGATGTTCGACCCCGACTGTTTGAATAATATAAACCTGCAACAGATTCCAATCGTGTCACAACAGATGCAATTCTGCCCTTAGTTACGTGAGCACATTCTAAGGTGAAAGTTCTGGAAAGCTGTTTTGTGAATCTGATAGGTACAAACGGGAGCACCCGTAGGAGAGTGTATAAGCACAGCATGGGGTGGGCTCTCTTGTTGTCTCACCATAGAGGCCGAAATTACGAGAGAAGGACTGGGCGCAGAGCAGCTCCAGACCCATAGAGGTGCAGTGATGCAGTGGCCAGGCGTCCTGCTCGGGATCCCCCAAACACAGGCCCTGCGCAGGCAGCAGGAAGAACGGGAAGAGTCTACGTCTCTGCAGGGAGGTGCATGGGGTGGGATGGGGAGGACAGCATTAGCCTTGCGCACGAGTACTTGTTACACGTTTTAGTCACTGTCACAGATGGGAGGTGTGTGGGGTTGGAATAGAAATGTTTGAAGGACAGCATTAGCCTTGGACATGAGAAGGCGTTACACGTGTAGGTGTTCAGTAACTGCTCTAGACAGAAGCTATTGTACTGTCACTGAATGAAGTCTTGCATGGCTTAATCTATTCATATTTGTTTCCATTAGACCAATCACTGAGGAAAAACAGCGATCTTAGAAAATGTCTTTATTGTTAACCTGGCAGGCGAGAAAAGGAAACCTGCAGACAGCGGATTGCATTCTCATACCATCATGACTTCGATGACGAGTCTCCAGTCCTTCTGAGTGAGGTCGGCCCCCGTGGGGTGGTGCCCGGAGGCTGAGAGCACGACCACTGCCTGCTCTGGCGCCTCCTCCAAATCCTCCAACAGACTCTCCACAGACACACCCCGCTGTTCTGCATCCCAGTATCTATACTGCCGAATGTCCAGAATCCCTGCTGCCTCAAAGATACCAGCCAGGGAGTCTACACACATGGGAAAGAGGCCAGAAAGAGGAGCTGCTCGCTAGAACATTGTGAAAAGGCCTGTTACACAAAGCAGCGCATTAGACTGTCCTTTGCAGTACCAGTTTTTCAGGTCGAGATAAGTAGCCAAGTTGTATCATTGCTATTGCTGAAGCTATACGTGTTCTGATTGACTTATTATATATGTTTATGAAAATATGTGGCTTCAAAGAGAACATCCATAGATAGAATAGCAATGCCCAGAGCAGCAGAACCTGCTATTACCAACAGGAACTAGACAAGGACGTACGGTGAAAGAAAGGAACACAGAATCTTGAATATCTTGAATATCTTGTCAGAACATAGAGCATAGAACTAAATGTGCCCCCTGTTAGGACAGAAGTTATCCATCCCTGGTGCTGATGCCTACCCGTTGGCCCATTCCTTTGTAAGTGCTGCCCTCTTACCTACCATCACAGGGTGAGGAGAGGTAGACAGGCCCCCTCCAGTTGGCGCTTAGGTTGTACCATCGCCTCAACAGCTCAGCACCCAGGCGCAATGCCCCGGTGCTGCCAACCGTTTGGACCCCCAACACCTGCAGGAAAACAGCCACAGCTGCGATCACCGGCCGACATCCAATTTCCCGGCAGCCTCTAAACATTGTGTACTATCCGGCTCCATTATCAGTGTTAGACCAAGTGATCCTTTTTGTGTCCTCAAAGACGTAACATCTACAAATGCTGTACAGTACATCAGACGGGTTGTATTATCTGTATGCTCAGCTGGCTATTACGGCATGATGCGACGCCGAGGCCCTTGCTGACGTGGTTTCAAGAGCTAGGCTCATAAATAATCCTACAGCGTCAGAGTAATCTCTGAGACCCAGACTTGCGGTCTGTTGATTTGACGCCCGGGTTAATTAAACAAAGAATTACCCGGTTCTCCACAATGGCACAGCAGTCTTTGCCCAGAGCTAGCTCTGTCGCTCTCCTGGAGAATTCTGGGATGCCGGAGCAGGATGGGTACTCTGAGCTGAGAGTAGGGTCATTAACGATCTGTTGCTTTATCTTCCACACAAGAGGGGGCACAAATGTCTGGCCATCTTCATTTAGGTACTCTAGGTTTAGGGAGAAACAAAAATATTTAACCAAAATATATTTTCTACAGCCAGGGTTGGGTTGTACATTTCTTGGAGGTAACATTATTATGTCATACCACACTAAAGGCAACGTAGACTGCATGAGACAATAATGGCAATTACGTGAAATGACAAACAAAACAGGCATTATAAAATGTACTTTAGATAAAATTCAATAACAGCATTTTATACTTGTTAAAATTATGTTAATACGCATACAGAATTAATGTTCCAAAAAGCTGTAGGACAATGACACATGTTGGTTATTGAAAATACAGAAGAGCCATGTAAACAGAAAGTTTTCACTGGGAATAACAAAACGATCAAAGAGCAAGGAAAATATTATTCTAAAAGGGCATGTCAAGAATATGACAAAAGCCAATAAGAGTATCTGAATTCCTTAACAATGCTTCTTTATAGCACAGAAAAGAAAGACTAGAAAAACCAGAATTATCGATTTAGCGATTTATCTGCCAGAACCTCTTTGGTAGACAAGTCCATCATTGCAAGACATTTTAAGTGCAAAGAATGATGGCAATCAAAGTGAGACACGGCAAAAGCCTGGACAAATAAATGAGTATAATGTGCTCTTGGTGAGAGGTAAATTGTAAAAAAAAAAAAAAAAAAAAGAATTACTTCAGATGAAAAATGAGAGTAGGTCAAAAAATATGAGAGGAAATAGCCAGGTTGTGTGTGTAGAGGGTAGTTGCATTAGCTGAGGCCAACCTCAGCCAATTACAGGATCCATGCTAAGGCCTGTTCCAGATTTACAATATAAGGCTCTGAGCTCATGTCAGTGATGAGATTGATGAGACAGAGGGTGGTTTGGAAATCCATGTTGTTTTGGCAGTAGGCTACACAGCTCAGTTTAAGAAATATTAACAAAATAATGACATATGATCCAATCTGCATTTCATCATCAGATACATTATATCTTCAAGATGCTGCAGTGTCTATCATCATTATTTATCTAGCTATACACATATATACATACAGGGGCACTCAGAATGGAAACACCAAACATTACATGAATATTTATTAACTAGCTTTGAAGCTCATGCAGTTTTGCTGAAACTGGGCCTCTCAGGTGTAGATTGAGGTCTGCAGTAGTTTTTTAGACTGCTGTTTAGTGGGCAACTATCCTCTTAAGTGTCCATTTATCCCTGGTGATGAAAGGAGTTTCGACGTGCTCCTGATGCAGTTTTGGCTTGTTTGGTGTATGCCGTCATTGTTTTCTACATTCTTCCCCTTGATACGTTAAACGCCAACTCTTTTACGGCTTTCAAAATCTGTCAGATCAAACTTTTTTTAATAGCAGAAACATAGCGGTAGTTAATATAGACATCAATATGAAACACATTTGTAGACTCCTTTTAACTGCAATTTAGTTAATCCAGCTTAAAAATAAAAGGCCTTTTTCATTTGGTGTTTCCATTATTTTGCCCCTGTGTGTGTATATATCGTAGAAAGTAAGATATTAATATTTATGACAGTGTTACCCCAATTTTTCAAAGCACTTCCTCATTAGCGCAGATATATCCGATCTATAAAAAGGGACAGCACGTCCGCTTCACTTAGCCCACCCTGCTAGCCGAACGACTTAGACTACTATAATGATGCGTAATATTAGCACAACACAGGTAACAGTGACGCAAACGTTCAGCAGATAAATGCATTTCTGACCCGCACTCACCACTTCCAGCAAGATACACTTTTTTTGGATTGGAATCTTTTTTGAAGGTTGTCAATAATCTAACCTCGGGATGCGGCGGAACAGCGGGAGTGTCAATAAAAACAGAAAGAGTAGACATCTTTCTTTCTCGAACGTTGCGATTTACTTGCAATTTACCTCCACGTAAGTTTCTTCTTTATGACAAAGCGGTAGGCTCTTTATCTTTAACTAGCGAATCGGCCTCAGCAAACGTTGGGTCTGTTTACTGCATGTTGCTAAGTTACAGGTGCAGCCTCTGATCGTTGCCTGGTGATATTGGTTAGAGTCATTTTATTACCATCAAATTAATTCCTCGCTTACTGATTTCATAAAAAGTGACGAGATGCATGAACGAGCAATTTCCAAAAGGCTAACAAGATTCATTGATTGGTTTGTATTAGTGCTGTTAAGTCCAGTAGCATTACCACTCCCCATCAACGAAATATCTACTCCGGCCATAAAAGGTACTATAAAGATTGCAGCTGTACCAGTTTAAAGCATACCATATACTGCAGTGTAGCGAGTGGTAGCTGTATGTTGTATGACAGCATTATGTTTTGAATGCACTTTCCAGTCGTTCCAAAGCCATACATGGAGGTGGCACATGGTTCCGTCTCATGTCCAAATTAAAACAGACAGAGCTGGACACACCAGCTAAACTTTAAAACATAATGTGCAATAATGACTTTGGGGATGAGACTGTAATGTGCTGTGGTACCGCAAGCCATTAAACAGTGTTAGTGAGCAATTTCTCATTTAAAAGAACATACTCTGTATCTAAAAATTTGTTTGTGCACCAAATGGTTTAAAAAAAAAAAAAAAAATCATCCCATGTTTTGTGGATTTAAAGAACTTAAGGTTATGAATGCAAGCAAAAAAGGGTGGAAAAAAAGCTTCATTTAAAACATGGGAAGGTCAGTGTTGTATAGCAATTATAATGGATCAAGCTACAGTTGCATTCTAGGGTAAATAATAAATAATTAAGTAAATCATAATACATCAGCATTGTCTGCCCTAATAGTGTGACCATTTGAATCAGTGCTTTTATTTCATTTGAAGAAGTGACACTGAATAATGCAAAAACTTTATTAAGGGACCGACTGATATAGAAAGCAGTCATCTTCGGCCTGAAATGCAAGAGAGAACACTCAGTCAACAAAAATACAATGATTGCTTCTTGGGAACCTTGTATACAGGCAAATGTCAGAATGTATCCAGATGTGCTTGCTCACCTGCAAAACGAGTGGTTTCTGAGAATATAGTGTCATGCCCTCCTTCATCTTCATCTGGATCCACTTGAAATAGAAACAAAGGCAAATATTCTCAAACACTACTCTTCATACCCTCTCATTCAATTAACATTTCATTGTGGGAAATCAAGCTGCTTGCTAAAGCTGTCAAGGTAACAGATGGAGGGACAACTCTTTGACATACATCATAAAATATATTTAGAGTAAGAAAATGTGGAGCATAACAGAGCCATGTACCAGTGTGACTCAAATGTGAGGTGGAAACAGTGTGGCTGTACCTGTTCTCAGGTACTCAAGACTAGTTTCTACCTGCACCCAGAGATTTGTCAACTCCCCCGCCCCTACCTTGGCAGACAGACAGACAATAAACATCTTTCACAATGTTCTTTTGCATGGATTCTGAATTCCAAGTATTAAGTGTGCTGATAGTGCCCATTTTGTCACACCCAGATACTCACGTGTCACATGCTGCCCAGAGATGAAGACAGGGCCCTGGCCAGAGCGAAGCTTAAAGGTGACTGGAGGCATCAGCTCAAACACACTGAAACTGACCTGCAACAGAACACACTGGCTGGCAAGAGCTCACAAGTTACAACACATCCAACTTATCTGGTGGAAAGAGAGGCTCCTTCCTTTCCTTTCCCCATGTCTGAAATTCAGATACCTGAAACACTACCACCTAAAGCACGTTCTTACATCTTAATCTTTACAATTTAATGATTTAAATTCAATTTAAAATTGAATCTCTAAAAATCAAATCTATGGTTTCATGCACTTGTACCTCTACTAGGTAGTTTGTATCTTGTCTGGCCAAATACTGAAAATTTTGCCTTCTTCTTGGCTTCTTGCTTGTGTTGTACTCCACCTGACTTGTACGCCGTTTTGGATGAAAGCATCTGTAAATGTGTGTTTTTTTTTTTTCTTGCACTTCCACTGTTCCAGTGTGCCAGTCTACCGTTTCCTCCTATGTGTCTGTGTATCATGTGCCCTTCCACATGCACCTGCACGCGTGACAGCGTGACTGACCATAGGGAGACAAGAGGGTCGGAGGGTGGCGATGGGCACTGGGTGGCTTCGGCACGGAGTCCTGTCCTGCACCTCCACCACATGCATCTCCTCATTGGCCTCAGCACTCAAGCAGATCTGGGCAGTCAGAGAAAGACTAATAACGGTGAGAAGTGGACTCAAATTGCAATAAAAAAAAAGTTTCCTAAAAAAGGGAGAAAGTTCGTAAAAGCCAATCTCAGTCATAGAAACAATTTCTAGAAGAGTGCCGAGTGATACAGCTATTGTCAGTTGAAAAATGGCAATTGTATTTTATTGACGTTGCATTTACGATCAATTCACAGTGGAAACAACTTTAAAGAAAAAGCACAAAACCGCCACTTGAGTGTATCTAAGCAACAATAAATTGATCTGGTTCAGAACGGGTTTCATTCTCGAAAGGTTGGGGAAGGTACAGCGAGGACCATCAGGACAGAGCATGAACACAATGGAACTTCATGGTGGGCTGACCGTGCGGATGAAGAACTGGTGCTCCAGGAGGTCGTCTTCCACCTCAAAGACTGCCGTCCTCTCTTTGCCGCTTATCTCACAGCCTGATCAGGATGTGAGGACATGGGTAGGGTGACATGAGGTCAGGAACCACAAATTCTTGGCAGATACGCAGCTGAAATTCAGTGCAGTGGCAGAAATGATTTAAACCATGAAATATACCATTTGGTTTTGGGCTTTATGTAATGCTATCAAAATATTATCCTTCCTTAAAACACTGAAACATTTCCATTTTGTTGATTTTAACTGATGTACAAACTGACTTTTTTTTTTTAAAAAAACATTGCCATAAAATGTAAGTTGCTTAACTCATGCATTTAACCACAGCCCTATTGTAAAATAAGAGCTGCGTCTGGATTAGGCTCCTGATTGGATCTCAAACATGATTCTCTTGACCTTCTGTTGTGGTCAGACTGGAATAACGACCCATTTCTGAGCCTGAATATTCAGAGTATGATTCATCACAACAAAGCTGTTCAACATATTTACGAGATTTTATTGCCGGAGATCTTGATAAGCGGTTTCCAAAAACAGCCCAATTAGCCAGCTGTTGAGGTTATTTTCAGTTGATCAAATAATCTTCTGAACCATTTCCTTGTAGCCTGATACCCGCATTCTAAAAACAGGAACTGTTTAATAGGACAACAGCTAACACTTCATGCACTAGAGCAAAAAGGAAATAAGAGTGTACCAGTGCGCTGAGGAGGAATATGTGATAACCCTCAAACTTCCTCATGAATGACTTCTCACCCCAGAGCACACAGACGTTGTTAAGCACAGAGGATGAGGTGGAAGCACTGAAAGACTCCATGTCAATATTGATGGATGGATCCTCTGCCTCCTTGAAACCTGAAACCAGCATCACAGATCCTTTTTGGGAGGGGAGACGCAGGGTGAGACCACAGCGGGGGGCCTTACGTAAGGCTACAACAGCAAACCAATAATCAAAAAGAGGATGGATGCATCTTGAATTACAAAACTGGAGCAATTTATAAAAATATCTACAATGTAGCAATCCAAAATAGTAACCGTTAAGATAATTTAAGAAGTCTGAGCCATGCTCCAATTTCTGTTGAAAAACCTAGACTTGCATTGACCCGGGTTGTGTGGCCTGTCCTTACTCCTCAGCTTGGTCTGAATTTCCCACAAGACAATAAAAGATCTATTGAGGGTCCCTGGAAGGGCTGAAACTGTCCTGTGGCCTGTCGTTTGTGGGAGAAATGCAGGCAGCGGCTTTCCCATCATTTCCCCCAATTACACACCCACCCTCAAGAGCGCCATTAAATAAAGGAAGCAGTTAACGGGAGATGTCCTGTCTCTGAGGCATTCGTGCGTAGGATCACAAGCAACACGTACAGCCTATACCTTACCAACAGATAAATGCACTTTTTCAAGCATGCTGACGATGGGAAGTTCATTCTGCAGAGAACCCGGCTATGCAATAATACTGGATGGTCAGATATCTTCCTCAATAATTTAGCTACAATTTAAAGATTGCCTAATCTTGCACAAAAATTAGGACCGCACTAGAGATTCATTACACTGTGGATATCTGATCGATAAATAAGAATGCCTACCGTGTAGACAGAACTCCACTTCTATTGGTCGAAAAGGTTGACAGGAAATCGAAATACGTGTTGATGAGTATGGGTAAAATTCATTTTTAAAATGTCGGCATTAGTTAGCTATTAAGAGGCTATCAAGAGTATCCAGCTGCAGCCACCTTCAATGCAGTCTTTGAAAGATGACAGATGATATGTTGGAAATCGTCCCAGGGCTATTCATTCTCGTCCGTGAATTTTTTTTTTCTCGTCCATTGAATTTATGAAAATAGTGTTTTGACATTTTTCTACACACTCACCAAAGCAACGATGTCCAAAATAGGGCATTTTAACGTCAAATTCAGTAATTGAATGGCTCTTCATTAGCGACATCAATTATCTGGCAACAAAGTTAATTTCTTTCAGGTGATCTTCTCGTGACCCATGCTTCCGGTAGAATCTACCTTCTGTTACCACAACTACACATTGAAAGGTCACTTCTGTTTATTCCTTTGGTCAATATATTCGTTATGATCATTTCTTCTGGTTCGCTGTAGAAGAGCGAGGTAAGAATCAAAGCATTTATATCTGGCCTACAGTACGCTGGATTGTATCAGACCAAGAAGGTTTGAAAGATCATCTGCTTGCGAAAACAAAGGTACAATAACTTTATCGTCCCACGAGGGGGCAGTGTACAGCTTTAACATCATTTCCATGAGAAGTCAGCTCGCAAACTTTGACCACGTAGTTCGACTGTCTTGCTTTGTGCAGCAGTCATATCCGGGGTAGACTAACAATGAAAGTACATTTCTATAAGATTTTTTTTTCGGTTGAAATTTCATATTCTGTTATTGCTTGACACTGTTGTGCTATGTCCTTGTTTGCGTACCTAGTGTGAGGAAAACATGTAAACAATGTAGTCATATTGTTTGTAAGCAGGGTCATATACTTGATCCAGAGTAGATGTAGATACCTACAGTACGAACATGTTTTTATTATAACCGTCATTGTCCTTTTTTGCCCTCTTCAACTTGTGCTTCCCGCATGGGTGTAAATTACGACCGGGGGGGGAGGACGGACGGACGCGTAAATCAGGCGGGAGTGGTTTCTTTCTTAGAGATGCAATTCAGCAAGCACTTTGTCATAGATTAAATAAGTGAGGTAAATGGAAACCCAGAGAATCAGTATTCACCCTTGCACAGAGAGCACTGCTAGATTTACAAAATGTAATGAGGAGATTTATTGAATACAGTGTGACCCAGCAGCTTTACAGCATCATGACTGAGTAATCCACATTAGACATGATGCATCAAATTCACATCAGGTATTAGCCAATGCGATGCAGTAGTGTTCATTTCCCAGGCTGGCCACTGCTTTTGTACCCTTGGACAAGGTACATAACCCAAATTGCCTAAATATCCACCTGTATAAAAGGACAACATGCAAAAACTCTGGATAAAAGCATCAGCTAAGCAAAGTTAATGTAATTTAATGGCCTCTCAGAGGCCAATGATGGTGAATGCTGGTGCATGTTCAGCCGGATGTACATTTGGTAAGCACTCTGTGTGGACATGACCTAAATGGTCAAGACTGTTTGTGTGTGTGTGTGTGTGTGTCTGCACACATTTTCACATGATAGACAGCTTTCTGTGGTCCAGGATGTGTTTTAGTGCATTTCAGTTTCCATCTCGGATATAAATATGTGACTATGCATTGGTTTGGGGTACTCTGTGTCTCTGTGTGTGTGTGTGTGTGTGTGGGTATTGTGTGTCTGTGAGATTGTGTGATGATCTATCTTGTGTGAGGAGAGGGTCTTGTGATGGTTGGGAGGTTACCGATTGTCTGAAGCTGTGCTCCTTGCAGTGCAGCTACCAAGATACCATCACAGAGGGATTCATTGAAGCTGGACTCAGGGCCTGAGGGTTGTGGCACCTTATCTCAAAAAGCTGATCAGTGTTTTCCTCCTTTGATAAATAATATTCCTCTTCCCAAAACAAGCTAAGTTTAGAGGCCTTTTCCAGGAGTGCTAATCTACAAATGTTGCCTCCCACTTGCAATAGAAATTTCCACCTGTTCCATTTCCTAATCACATATTCATTCTTATTTCAGAGATGTATGATCAAAAGGCTACCAGATACAGCTACCTGTTCAGGTAAGCCCAACTCTTCATCCAATAGGGAACAGTCCCCTGCCAGTGGTCAAAGTGCTTGTGCCTTGCAGCTACATGACAACTTCAGAGCTGTCACACAGAGTGACATTTTCAAGCGTACAGTAGATATCCAGGTCTGCAGATGGATTATATGTAAGTGTGTACTGTATACATACCCCTGAATAAGGGTGTTTGCTAAACACAAATAAATACAATAAAAATAGATACATTAGAGGTATATGTTGCACATGCTTAGGATATTTGTGTGTGAGAGAAAGCTTATATTTAATTTAGTAGGGGGCAAACTGAGCCTTAGTTATGATGTATCAAATTATATTCTTGTGTATAGAAGAAAAGGTACTGCTTTGAAAACCTCCATGAATGCAGCTGGATGTAAACACCCAAACCGCCACATGAAAGAAAAAAAAAAAAAAAAAAAAAAACCTTGTTACCTTGCCAAGTAAGCAAATTGTGTTGTATGGGGACTGAATGTACTCAGCTGAGTTTGCCTCAGCGGAGAAGTATGAGCTGGCGTCTCCATCATATGTGCAGGTTGCCATGTTTCCCCTGAAGTGCCTTGTTGATTTGTTTTTGTGTTCCATCCTTCCTTCCTACACTCTTAATGCACTCATCCCCACATTTGCACAGTGATGCAAAAAAAAAAAAAAAATCCATAATCCATCTCTCAGAATCTCCACCTACCGCACAGTATCCACTAAATGCTCCATCAGGGATCTGTCCTCCCACTGCGTCTCTGACCTGAGAGGGTTGTTGATCTTCCGCTGGATACAGTAACACCCCTCTATGCCTCTCACATATTTGCAGAGGGCTGAGCCCTTTTGTTGCTGCCTACTTTATCAGATAGAGGACTCATCCAGCCAGCTGCGTGGCATTCACCAGTGGCAACGTGAGCTCTGGCCCCCCAGCACCATCTCTCTCGGTCTCACTTTCAAGGCCAGCGCCTGTCGGCCACGGTCTTGTTTCTCTTGGAGGTGTGTCAGATTTCACCCTCATAATGCGTCCGGACATCAGGGTAGGTCAGTCTCGCCCACAGACGCACAGGAGACCGAGTGTGCCACAGCACTGAGCAAGAGTTGCAAATGCTAACGTGGAGGTCGACGTGACTGGCCATTAAGAGGCCCTTTCTACCTTGTTAAGTACCCCGTGCGCACTCACACTTTTTTTTTAGGACCGATTGCAGTCAGTTTTGGACACGCAGGGCAGCTTTGTGCCATCTGTACTGCCTCTTCTGACTTTTATCGTCTCCGACGGTCTGTCGTACAAACATTCAGAGCTGTGGGAGGTTAATCTCACCAGTAGATGTTAAAGTCCGATTAGTCTGCCTTTTACCACCACCCCCACACCCCCCACCCCCCCACCCCCAACCCGGCGCTCGAAGAAAAAGAGAAACAGGAATGACCTGATAGGAATCGAGCTGAACTCCCCCAGAGTAGGAGCCAGGCTAATCGTTTCCATCCACAGGAGCGCCGCAGATAAGACTGTTTGTGCAGCACAGATGATCCCTTCTGACACAGTGAGTGACTGTCCGGGGGTTCAGTGTGTAGAACGGTGTGGTCCTCACACCATGGCCAACTTTCTCTCTCTCTGTCTCTCTCTCTCACATACAAACACACACACACACACACACACACACACACACACAATTACAAATTCGCATGTGGCTCAGTCCTGTCTGGACCAACCCTGTAAAACCACAAATATTCAAATTAACGAGAAGCTTGTTGATTTTGTCTGCATCTCCTGTCCAATCCCTAGAGTCAAATGAAAGCCCTGAAAAGGTTTTTTTTTTTTTTTTTTTTTACTGTGCTCTTCTGATCATGCACTCATATTCCTGTGCTCAGTTTTAAATAGACCATCTTTGTTGCAATGTATTTACAAGAAGAATGCATTTGATGCAGCTCTGTGCGTGTGCATCTCTCCAGAGGCCCATCAGGCTTTGATGAGATGCGTTGTTCACTCGGGGCTGTGGAACAGGGTCAGCGCTGGAGAGGGCAGTGGCTTCTGCAGAGCCGAATGGGAAAAAGGTTGATTTGTATACATTAACGCCCCCATTTGTCTCGCTATGGCATGGTTTTCCATCCCTGTGAATTTTCCACTGTATATATTCTCTGTAACAAGAAAGCCTCTCCAAAAGGTAGCGACTGACATTATCTCTTCTGCGGGAGTCCGCAAACCCCCTGAAGTCATTTCCATCTCAGCTATATAAACTCTTCCGTTTCTGGCATTGGGATACCTGTCACTGTATTCACCTGCCTGGATTTTTTTTTAACTAGCATCCCCCACTCCACCCACCATGTGTCACATAAACACAGCCTTGAGGCAGTGAACATTTCTTTAATTTTTAGCTTTGTTTTTATTTGATCACCTTGCTGCCAGGTTCTGTTGTCACGTTGGTGGTGACAAAAGGGAAGTTAGGAGGAAGACGCTCGGGGCAACTGTACTGAAGTGATTACTGACACATTACTGCGTCTTTCATCAGAGATCTTATATTTTGTCATCACGGGTAGTCTCTTTCTCATGCCTCTCCAGGTTTTTTTTTTACTGTGCCTCTCCTGACATTACTCCCAGCTAATGCTGGTTGGAAATATTTCATTTTTAATATTAGTTATCTGTACCCGAAGTTGTGAGGTGACAAAGGTAGTTTGTTCTCTTCCTTGGCCTCTCAGCCACTACTCTTTCTTTCAGCCAATTTGCCATCTTAAAGATACAAACAATGACTTTTGCAATAGCAGAGTCAAAATGTACTACCATGGTAAACTTGATGAACCACTTTAGTTATGAAATATCCTGAAAAAAGCTATGCAAAACCAGTAATGGAACCCATGCCAATGTAATGGATTATATGATGGTAAAACAATATCAATTGAATGTGCTAAGTCACTTACGTGTGTAAAGTTTTAATATTCATAGACAGCTTTCATTTACTCCAATGTTTCTGTACAGGTATGGCGGTTTTCTGGGGAGTCATGTGAGACTGAACTAATACAGCGTCAGCCTCTGCTCTGACCAGCTACAATAGTAAAAAAATAAACGCATCTATTCTCTGACACATCCATGTTCAATAATTAATATTGACAACAACAATAACAATCATGGTTACATTACTGAAATAAGTTAAGGGTGGGAGCAGTAATGTTTAACAAGACAACATGGAGGAAGAACAGAACTTCCCAAAAAAAGGTGTGACATCACTGGCTATGTGCTGGACAGGACATGCAGGTTTGTGCTGTACAGCTCATGCAGCTTATGGTGCAATAACCAGTGATGTAGAATATTTAGACGCTCAGCCTATGGCTGCTGCCGCAATGTGGCTACTTTCCTCTTTCCCTGTGTTTCCTTACCACAGTGCATTTATACATCTAGAAGAACCATAGATTGTAGGATCCCCCTGGATTAAAGAATTGTGTACTGAGCTGCTCTTCCCTGTTTTCCCTGTGTAATAATGACAGAATAACAGCATCCAGAGTGCATCTAGGGGTAATTAAATATAGGCGCAGGCAGTCTGGCTTTAATTTTAAAATAAACATTTTTAAGGCAGTGAAACTTTTTTTATTTGGAAAGTTGCATTCATCCATTGGTCCATCCACATTTCTATCAAAAAACTAAAAAGTTTCACTGCCTTAAATTCATTAATGAAAATTAAGGCCAAGCCACTTCTATGGAAACATTTGTCTTTTTAACAAGATAAATCATATCACAAGTTTCCATGATGAAATCTCTTCAGAGTTATCATATTGTGCGTTGTGTCCCCTATATTATATGTATATATATATATACATGTCTGTTACATTTTCAGATCACCTCAGTTATAGAATTATAGTATTATATTAATTCTGAAATCTTGTTTTTCTGCAAGCTTAGAGACAGTTCTGTAGCAGCAACAGGAATACACGGTGAACAAAGAGAGAACGGCTATAACACATGAATCTCTCTGTCTTTTGAATAGTTCAGAAATGTTCATACAATGTGTTTGACAGATAACATTCAGGAAAGGAACATTGGCCGTGCTTGCTTAACAGCTTATGTATTTCAGTACTCTGATTGAACTAAAAGGCATTTTCTTTTAAATGACAGTGACTCAGTGACTTGTCAGTTTAGCTCCAAAGTGTTATCAGTGACAATCATGCATGCTTCAGGTTCTTCAGATTCATGACATTGACAAGCAACCCATAATGTGACACTCATTTTTGCCTTGGCCCTTTTCACTGGAAACATTTTTGCAAGTAATGGGCTATTGTTAGAAGCTATTATTTGTGAGTTTGTCTTATGTGTCAATACATAATGAACAATAGACTAAGACAGCTTAATTTGCATTGAAACATGGTAATGCTGTAATGGTGTGTATTTAGGACTGAAGGAGAGAATTTCCTCTAAATTTTGGCTTCCACCAATCAGAATCAGGAATGAGGTAAGCTTTTTATGCAAAGTCAAGGATGTGCGTCATATGCTGAGCTGACACCTGAAGTGTTTGGCCACAAAGTACAGTGTAAATATTTGATACTCTTCAGATGCAAACAAGGTGTTTCCAGTAACATGATTTTTCAGATTTGTGAGAAGAAGGTGTCTTGGTCCAGGTCCTGGAAGGCTGTCATCCAGCAGGTTTCCTGGGCTGAGCACAAAGCTCACTCTCAGAACTGAGGATAAAAGCTGGACCCATACAGAAAAGGCAAAAGTTACATCTGAGAGTCACTTACATGTTGCCATTACAGATTGGGAGCCTCCTGGACTCTGTCCTTCCAGGACCTGGAATTGTCAGCCTGATAAATATTAGATTCAATGCAAGTGTCTGCTGTGTTTAATACACAATGGGACAGAGGTCAAGTGGGACCTTTAGAAAGCTTAATATGTACAATAGCAATATTCCTGCATTGACCATGCTGTCAAACATTAGCACATTCACAGATAAAGTAGGGAGGAAAATAAATAAAATAATTTAAAAGTAAAATAAAGTAAAAATGTATTTCAAATGCCACTTTTTATACCAGAAGCAACATACATTGTGCTTAGAAGTCCACATTGTTTCGCTGTTACAGCTCCTAAGTGCTACTGAAGTCCTATATGATTGTGCTGAAAGAGTATATTCTGTTGTACAAGGTAGAGCTGAGTGTGAATGAAGAAGTGGCTGACAGAGCCAGCGGGAAAGCCGCTGTGTGGTTCCACCAGTGCAGTTCAGCGATTGCGAAGGAGCTCCTTATCCGACGGCGCTGTGCGCGACTGAGTATGGGCTTCCTGCTGAGGGCGGGTCTCCGCGGCCCGCAGCGCGGACCGGGACTTGCTTCCCAGTGCCCAGTACTGCCACGGACTACACGGGCACGAGGTGTCTCTCCCTTTTTCCCCAGCAGAGTTCTCCTTCCCCGACTCTTTGGGGTGCGTCCACTGTACATCAACTCCTCCCCCCCCCCCCCCATCCTCTGGAGACAGCCAGTGAGTAGCATTCCTTCGGGTGTCCCGTCTCCTCCGGCCACTCCCAGCCCTCCTTCCACTTCCTTATCAGTCTGTAATGTGGCAATGGCGTGCCGGCCCGCCCAGACAGCAAGCCTTGGTGACGTCTGTCTCTGTCAGTATTTAGCGATTCCAGCTGTATGGTGTCCTCTCATCCGTCTTTTTCCTGCAGGGTGAAACTGGAACACAAACACAATGTCAGTGATTTTTGTGGTGAGCATGGGAACTCGGACGTGCGGTCACTCTTACTGACAGTTGGAACTGTATTCAGAACAGTAAACCGAGCAATAATATGTCATGAGGGTGAGACTCACTTACTGAAGATTGTTTTATCTCACTTGTTTCGGACACTGACATGAAAATATCAAGAACGTCTTATTAATAAATACCAAAATGCACCAATTATTGGCACTTTATTTATTTTACAATAAAGGATAAACAAATTTGTTTTAAAAGTGGGAATGTAACTTTTATGAGTATGTTTCAAAAATTTTTACTTCAGAAATCTTCAGAAAATACTTGGAAATATGCTTCATATTTTGTATTTACAGTTGAAATTTAAGTCAGCATTTGGACACGCATGCATAATCTTTTAAACATATACTGTATATTACTTAATCATCCCCCTCCGGAGCTGAGCTTGTCTATTCTGATTAGGAGGATGAAATCAGAGTGAAAAAAATTGTTTTTTTTCCCAGGTCCCTTTGTTCAGATTAGAAAGCTTTACTCAAGAGAGGTCTCTTTGCAGTCCCACTGTAGTGTGATGTGGTTAGGCAAAGGAAAAGCTGATGTATGGCTGCTGAGAAAGAATGGAACGGAATTCATAACATCGCTGGTCGGCTCTGATTCCTTTTCGGTTGTCTGTTGCGCGACACATCCTGCACTTTTACCTCTTGCCTCTCAGAACTCAGTTTCACACACAGCAAAGGTGTCAGAAGGCATGGTTGGGTGGCTGAAGCCTCACTATAGGAAAGGTCAGCGCTCCCTGTCAAAAGTGGACGTCGGCATGCTTCACTTGCCAGCGCCTTTTAGTGGAAGATGATGGGGACTTGGCGGAAAAAGGTTAAAATGTTTACATGGGCGTTTCCATTCTATCGGGCACGGATTTCACAGGCAAACACTTCAAGCCACTGTTTTCCCCTGCAGGCTGATGTCGTGGAAGTGGACCTGTTTCAACAGGCCCTTCCTGTTATTTACTGTGAATCGGTTCCAGGTCATCCTGGGTTCAAATTTGATTACTGACTCTCCTTTTTCATCTTTCTGTTTATAGCCATTCTTGATTCTCTGCCCTTCTCACATCCAACAAGATGGAAGCGATAAGCGAGAATCATACAGTAATCATGCAACACTTTGCCCTCGTTGCTGTGTCAGGTTATTCTTATGAATGTAATCCCTGCCCTAGGATTATGTGTGCACATGAGACATGTTGACTTAATGTCTATATTTACACATGGCTTTACTGATTTGATATGGCAAATTTGAAAGGTAGCAGCTTTTTGAAAGCATGTTGTAAAGCGATTTTTACACTTTGATCAACACACGTTGTATATGTTTTTTCTTGGAATTCACCGTAGTGCCTATGCAACTCATGTACAGTGCTGAAGACGCTGATTGCTGCAATTTGACTTTTGGGTTTTTTCTTCCTTTCTCATGCGCCCTACCCTACCTCTCCTCTTTTGCAAGATGCCTGAGATTCTGATCCTATCGACTGCACTGTACATGTCTCCACAGGAAAATATAAACAATACAAACCATTTATTTGCTATCTGGGGAAAAAGGAAAAAACAAAATGAAAAATGTACAAAGTGCCCACTGACGGGCTCTGAGGAGCTTAAGTGCGCTTAAGCGAGGATGCAGATTCAGAACAGGGGGTTAGTTCTCTGGTAAAAAAAAAAAAAAAAAAAAAAAGATCTCAGAACCACAATCAATCACCGTCCCTTGAGCTCAACAAGGCGGAAAACTATGCTTTTTTTCACCTCTCTAGATAAATGTCCTACAAGGATCTGTTTTTCCATTGCATCCGGGGTCATATCGACAGCTACATGTGATCTTTGAATAGAATCGGAACTTGTTTTTACTTTAACTCTGTGCCATGTGGATGCTGCAGATTCTAAGCTCTGGAATGTATTGGGGTGGGCGGGGGCTGTTTAAACCCAAAGACATCGTGCTCATGGGATTGCAGGCGAACAGCTGCTCCACCTGGGCTTTATGAGAGATGGCAGCTATCTGCTGTCAGCATTAGAGGCCAAACACGGTAGTGCAAACTGGCCGGGATCCGACCCTTCCTGATCAAATCTGCAGATACACTTTAATAGATTTCCATCTGAGCCCAGATTGGCTGGGTTTGTTTTTTTTTTTTTGTTTTTTTTGCAGTGCTTTGAAATAGGTCTCTGTGCGGAGCTCCTTTGAATACGGATTTTGTTAGAAAAGCAAGAGTCTGGGGTCAATAAGGAATTTTTAGGTAAAGTATTTACCTCTTCTAAAACATAGTAGTGTTTGTTAGTGTTTAACAATCTATATAGACCTCTTGAGAAATCTGAGGGAATACAGTAGTGAAATGGTAAATGAATACATTTTTCTTGCATACAACTGACATGCAATATTTGGGTCTGTTAATTAGAGTGTAGCCTTGCGATGCTCCACTCATGACTGAACGCCCCCCCGCGCTGGGGCTCACAGATCCCACAATGCCCCAATTCCACAGCAGGTCTAACAGCTGAGAAAGCGGAATTCTTGGGGGAAAGCTGTCCAACCAATCAGGGAGAGTGGAATTCAGTGCAGACTGTACAAAGCCTTGGCAGATTTATTTATGATTTGAATCCTGTGTATTTTCTTTAGGAGGGCTCGTTAAGATGGGAAGGCAGAATTTGTGGTCAGTGATGGGGCTGTCCTTTGCCAGTTTTCAGGCTAACGGTTTATTTAGGAGTCTGGTCCAGAGGAATGTCAAGCGAAAAACATGTTGATCCCAGTGATTGATTGCACGAAAATGTTTTAATCAAGTCTTCGTTTGCATTTGGGCTTCAAAGCCACCTGGAACTCATAAGATTTCTCCACATTAAGAATTTGCTACCTCCCTGATTTCCTCTCAAATGAGCGCAGTATGGTGTTTCTGCCTCAGTACAGAAAGAGACAAAAAGATGAGGTTACATGACCTTATGGACATAATTTGTCATCATGTGAACTTTTAAGATTTCCAGAGCTCTTTACTCCAGAGCAGTGCTCAGCACAGTTCTAGTTAGTAGTAGCTTCTATTTTGAGGTTATTCAGTACTTGTACTTTATTTATTTAGTTATGAGTTATTACTATTGTGTTATTTTATAATATTGTAAGGTTAGTTTCTTTCATAATTTTTTACATATACATTCCCTTCACTGTAGAAAAAACCATCTCAACAATTAAACCAGTCGAGAGCTAAGGTGACTGCTATATCAAAACAGTTTAATACAGCTGAAAGGTAAGTCAATTAAATCAGAAAATAGTTGAGTCTATTACTCTACTTATTTTTAAACAGTTCTAATTCGCAATTTTTTACACAGCACTTTCTTTCTGTCTTAGCATGAAATGCTATAAAATATAAATGAACGTTGTGCGCCTATTAGACAAAAAACAACACTCCTCTCAAGTCATCTTGAGAAACGAAAGTTGAGGCTAAGCCGTCTTGTCATTTGGTTACATCACCCCCCCCTAATAAAAGCGTTTTTAATCAGAACATCTGGCTACCAGCAAGGCATCAATCACCTTAGCCCTAGGAGCAAGTGACTGGTCTAATTGTCAGTGGTTAACAGGTGGTCCCACTCCCCCAGAAACAGGTGATTTATGGCTATGCGGAAACTGAACTGGGTGGTAGCTCTCTGAGACCATGGCTGGAGACCCGCTGCATTAGAGTGTGATTTATAGAATTTTAAAAAGCAAGCGTACAGTAAACAATAAATGAGCTGTGGCGGGAACGTCTGGGCTTCTCAGTCTGACCATTTTAGTAAAGTGGAGATAAAGGAAAATTATGAATGACCTCAACTGACAAAGAGTAAACTTTCAGTAACATCAAACAGGGTTCAAGTTTTGATTTGTCTGTGCGGGTCACAGGCTAACTCATTGGTTTCACTCATTCCCCCCTGAAACATTTTTATTGAGTAACTAAGTGAGTTTTCACATAATATTTCCACTTTGAGTATTCCATTAATCAGTTCCATTTGATCTTGCCCCTTCACCAGCTCAAATTTATTGATGCGGACTTTATGAGGTGAAATGCGATCTAAAATTTATGGGCTCGCATCTTTTTTTATCTCGGCAATCTCATCCAATCGGTTTAGACTCAGACTGAACTAATTACTCTTCTCTCATAACTTTCCTGTGAAATTCCCTGATGAAATATCTCATCTCCCCTTTGAGAAACTTGTATAAAACATTTCTCATACATTATTATGATGCTTTTATGACCCTCTTTCTGTTTTTTATTGGTTTATTGCAATATCCTCATTTAATCTAAAATAAGTTGTCGTAAGAAGCGAAATGTGGAGTTCTCTGTTTTTGATGGCGTCAGCATTGTAATGGAAAATATTAACTCTTTCATGGAGAAAAAGGTTGCAAAAAGGACACATTCTTTCTTTTAGGGCACCACTGATCCATGTAGCAATGGGAAGCTAAAAATATACACCTCGGTGAGTCCTAAAACTCCCTTGCTGAATAGATATGAAATCTGTGGGCCTTTACATAATGCTGTCATATACCACATGTGATTTTTCTGACATTTTAGATTTACCATGTAATTTATAGTGGTTGGTTTTTGCATTGTATTGTATGTTTTTGATTTTTTAGAATCAAGACCATATATTTTTTTCAATACAATACTTGTCACTGGTTGTAGCTGAGGGGGGAAAAATGTTGCCATTGTGTTCAAAAGTGAATAACGGCAGCGAACCGCTGTGATTTATATGAAAGAAAATAGAAGGGTTTCGTACATTCATCTGTCAACAAGTCAATTTCCTGTTTCGCTTGTTGTACAAATAACAGTTAATTGCAGTGTACGTCTCTCTGGAAATCCTGTGCGCTAGTTATGCAACAGGTATGCGTCTACAGAGAAATGTTTTGTTATAATATAAATTATATGTCACATGTTATATGAGTGTTTGCCACTCGCTTGTTTGAACTGAGAAAAGTGAAAGTTGCACACAGTTGTAGTTCATTTTTTTAAAGGAAAATGAGGACCAAATTTGTGCATGATGTAATGAGCATAAGGAGAAGGTTAGTGGGAGACTCCCTAGAAAAATGGGATTTGAATAGGCGGATGGATTTGTTTTCCCAGCCCCCCAGATCCCCAAGAGAATTACCAGTGATGAAAGACAAGAGCAACCAAAAGGGCTGGATGTTTCTGAATGGGAGAAATCTTTGGTGACCTGTTCCCAGATGGCATTAGATGCAAATATATATCAGCTGTGAAATATGCAGTAATTAATAGACATATCAAAGGCGTGTAACTGGCTGTAATTCATACAACTCCAGTATTTGTTCTTACAAACTTCATTTTAATTTTTTTAGTCAATGAATAATTTTGGGCTGAATACAGCGCAGGAAGTGATTTAAATTTCACCTTTTCTTTTTTCCATTGTAGAAATATTTCATCTGCACACATTCATTACCACAGTAATTACAATACAGTGGTTGTAATACTGAATGTACGTATAAATGTTTACACGGTCATTTTTTAATGAGCCAATTGTGGCAAGCATTCTGAGTCACCCACTATATTAGTGTGGACTGCAGACGGACATATTTCCACCACCGCTCTCTGTCGGAGTGGATGCTTTCCAAGAGCTATTTCTCGCTGGAATACTTGCCATGCCAAATACGTGGAAGCTGAAACAACAGCACCAGTTCACAAGGTGAGAAGACAGTATAATGTGTATTTTTTTAAAATTGAATTTACTCAGGAAATATTCATCAGAGAACTGTGCTCAGAATCGGTCTGCTGAGCTCATTTGGCCACCCGGTCCAACCACAACATCTCAGCGTCACTGAAGGCCTCGTCAACTCCACCAACGATCGCGACATTGCTATACACAAAGATGCATGCCGCTCATGGATTTTATACTGAATCCATTAGCGCAGCTTATCAATGCAGTGGGTAGGTCAGGCGTACGCCAGCGCCTAGAGGATTTTATGTGCCTTTTCCACGGACCGAAGCGTCTTGGTAAAATTTCTCAAAATGACAACAGAGAAACAGGAGAGAACAAACAGGCTCGCCAACGCCAAGCTGCATGAGAAAAACGGAACAGGGCCGTCAGCGATCTGGTGATGAGTGACAGCATTTCGGACAAGATTTAGAATAGCTAAGCGGTGACGAATGCTTTTTTATTTTTTGTCGCTGGAAGTTGTGTTACTGTACTTGTCCCAGGCTACTCCGGCCAAAGAGCAGATCCACCCCCCCAGTCCTGTATCCTGGGAGTCAAACCGGAACACCACAGGCACAGCAGGCAGAGGCTTCAAATCCCCTAAACAACAAATGTGGGGCTCACAATGCAGCCTGTACATTTCCTGTGTATTTTCATGCTGAAGGAAAAAGGGATGGGTGCCAGCAGTGGTAACTTTCAAGAGGCACTGAGTTGGGGGTTAATGTTTCTGGAAGCTCATGGGGGGCTCATGAGCTTATGGCCTGTCCCGATGTCAGAGGCATCATACTGTAGCAATCCAGTACGACCCCTTGAAAGGACATCAGTTCATCCTAGGACCTCAACCCCTGTGTCCTCTCTCGGTAATGTCGAGAGAGGAAATGGGTACAATTTTTCCTAATCCCTGATATGACTCCGTTAGGAATATACACCGATTCAAATCCTTGTGATAACAAGGCAGCGGTCACCCTCAACATCACTGAAACGGCCTTAATGTTTATGGCTCTATAAAAGATCAACACACCCAGCTCGGCTCCTGTATGCTGTTAAATGCGCTGTTGGCTCATTAAACGTTCACGTGTGCAGCCTTACATAATGATGACATACTGTACTCTATGCATGCTTGTGTGCTGAGGGATATTGCCATTCGCCTCCTCTTTTCCCATGGCACACGAGAGTGCCCACCAACCTTTACCCCAGGAGCCCGTATCCTTGAGAGTATGCCCTTTCCCTCGGCATAAACCAGGAGAGGTCTTGTGGTCTGCTGCTCGAGCCAGGTTTTGATTTAGAAAAACTTGCCCTCATGGCCAAGCCTACTGCTGAGTGCCTCTCTGGTACTGTGTGGTTTTCTCCATGGGAGACACCGGTGAGCAAAACAGACTCCCAGGGAAACACAGGCCTACCAGCTCCCCTGAGTATCATCACAGCCTTACCCATGAATTATGCTGTTCCCGACTCGCACATTTTGCATTCAAAAGTCAGAGTCGTAGTCGGTACTTGTTATCGTTGGCGGGGTTTCGGTCTTGCTTGACGAGTAAGTGAGATGGATGACCTGCACTGAAAACAAACACCAACTACTGTCGCTGAACGAGAAGATGAAGATCGTCAACGCACAGGGTTGTGTGTTCTGGGTCTACATGTTCCCACTCACAGCCAACATGTCTAGGCTTAACTGTGACTCAGATGGAGCTGCCCATTCAGTGTGAGGGCATTGATATTAAAAAGCCTGAGAACTGAACACGTCCACTCTTATAAAAGGCTGTTGTGCTGTTTGTAGGGTTAAAATGTTTTGACTTTTCCAAGCCTTTAAGCAGCTTTACAGTGATTTTGCATAGCAAAACTGAAGACCTCTGAAGCTGATTTGATTACATGGCTGTTTAGCATAATGACCAGAATCAAGGCACACTTCTTGACAGATTAAATGGAAATGGCGTGTATTAGAGCACATTTTTTTTTCCTCTGAGACAAATCACCGGTTACAAATCTCTCTCTTTCACTACCCCAGAGGGAGTCATCAATGAGGATTTTATAACTTCTGACTTGTGAGTAAAGTAAGCCTCGGCTAAGGAATTAAATCAAAGGAGGAAAACAGAACAGTTTTGTAGACGTCTGGTTTTAACGCTGTGCTGTCACTACAACCTATATTTTGTCACTGATTTCATCTAAGACCTCAAATGATCTTTCATAACTGCATGAAAGATAATTTTCACATTCTAAACAAGTTAAACGTATAGTTGCATGCCATTAGTAATATATCCTGTTAAACAGCCTGAAAAGTCATAGAATCCTACAATATCCTCATTTTAAAATATTTTGTGCTCCTTCTATATCAAAGTCTGATGGAATTCCTTCAAGACAGTCATGTAAACATTTCCCATTTGAAATGTTGTTGTTTTTGTTATTATCATAACATTATGTATGTTTTCCTCTGTCCATATTTTGCTACTGTAACTGAAAGATAGCAAGGGATTCTTTGACAGTTTCAGAGATCATCCAAACCTCCTGCCAAAAAACTGCCAAATTTCAGCCCAGCATTTCCAAGAAAAGCACTGGTGAGGGAATATACAGCCTACATGGCGAAAGATCTGAAAGAACTCAAAAGTGACGCCGGGCCCCCTCTCTCTCGGTGGTGTGTGTACGTGACAGAATCACCTAGCTGCTACACATGTTGATGTGGGTACAGCTTGCATGACCAAATATCTTCTTACACAAGCGCTGTCTCTTGTGCTGCTCTGGGAGGGCTGTCTCCGGTCTTCACACAGAGTCCTCACAGAAACCTTCCCATCCATTAAGATAATAAATGTAATGAAAATCTCTGCAAGATGTAACACCAGTATTTGCTCAAAGTGTTTTTTTTGCCTGCACACTGTTTTATTATATTTTTTTCAAGGTTTCCCAGAAGCGTGAAAGGCTGGTACATATGTGTGGTGTGCCCTGCCCTGTTTGGAACACCGCAAGGTTTAATTCTACAGCTGTTTAAAAGGCCTATCAATCAAACCCGCTAGAAACATAGCCGTCTGTCCTGTCTGAAAATCGCGTGCCGCTCCAGAACAAACTCTCTGACTGGCTGGGAGAAGTGATACAACCTGCTTCACCTAAAGGGCTCTGCCCTTATCTGTCTAACCTGAGAAACCCCCTCATTTTTCAACTGGAATGCTCCCCTGACATTGGCCTTTGATCCTGTGATTTATTCCACTTTCCCAGGTCATTCGTTTCCCTTCTCAGCCCCCATGCAGTGTTGCAGAGGTGGGCAGTGAGCTCTTTCAGTTCAGTTTTTAACAGAGCTAATCATTATTAAATGTCCATGTTAGTTTCCCTTCCCATCTGCCTAAGTTTCTTTTCTTTCCTCTGTCTGCAGAATGTGTTCCACCTCTCTGACCCGGGCGAACCCGGGGAAGAGAGATGGGAAGCAGTGCAATGGTGCTTTTGATCTTCCTGCCCAGTCATTTCATCAGCACGGGCCTGGCCCATTAGCGCAATCTATCAGGCAGGGAACGCATGGTCCGATCAGCACTCCGCAGCCACACACCGATCAGTCTGTGCAGACCCCTCACTCACGCGTCGCCTCAGCCGTCTGGAGGTTAACCGGGGCTGCACACTTTGTCACATGCATTCGATGCCCTTGGATACAGACTGTCAAAAAAACGGGTGTCTAATTGGAAAGAAAAAAAAGTAAGCGCTTTGCATGACCTTAGTGTCATTTTTCGAATCTGTCTCCGAGCCCTGCAGCCTGAGCGCAATGTGCAACTCCCCCTGGTCCCGCAAACTTAAACTGCAGAGAGTACTGTACTCCTTTTATGGAATGTTTTTCAAATGTTCCTTAAAAGTCTCACACACCAGGGCTGAGCTCATTATGTCTGTGAAAGAACATTGGGATGGCAGCAAATAGAATAGATATTATTAGGAAACATGAGAAAGGAAACAGAAAAGTGTGTGCTGATGTCAGCACAGTGGAGTATCAACTCGCGCTGAAGCGCTAATGAACTGCAGCGTTTTTTGGAAATCTGTCTCCGACCCATACACCACCCTGCCCACCGCAAACATTAATCAATTTACCTTTTTTTTTTTTTTTTTTTTAAAAAGGAAATCTATTCAAACTACAGTTTCGCATTCTGAATTCAGCTCACATATCTGAACAGAGAGTAACTAGCCTAAGAAGCCTAACTTGTAATGTGCTTTATGAAAGCGTCCAATACGGAAATCCATTCATAAGAAAGGGAGCGTCTCATCAGTGGCACCCCAGGAAGCAGGGGCAGCAGCCTAAAATAACATGCTCTCCCTTCCTCTCTCATACAGTGGTCATCCAGTCCCCATACTTGGTCAGAGCCATGCCTAATCACGATTCAGTGAGCCTCTGGGGAGCATGCGCGTCTTTTCATGTGATGTTTGTTTTTTTGGTTTGTGAGTTGCACCTACATGACACGGTGCTCTTGAGGAGTTCATTTGTTAAGTGTTGCGGTTGAGCATGACAAGCAGAATGCAATAATGTGTGCATGTCAGCTTCTCCTGCTACGCACCGTGACAGTAACGCTGTGAAATGTACATCTCTCATTCTTGCACTGCCCGGATCTATTGAGAAATGCAGTCTGCAGCCCCTCAGAAAGCCCCAATGCAAGCAAGCATGGGGAGATAAGCCTGGGTCCCTCGCGCTGCCTGTCAGGTCTTTTCTCTTTTGACCCTGGCCCCATACATTGAGACAGCACAGATATGGCTAAGCATGTCCCACAGATTTTTTTTTGTGTGTGTGTGAAACACATGCAAACTTACAGATGTCATAGAAAAAAAACTTTTATTTTGTTGCCATGAGCAACAACAGCAAAAAAAAAAAAAAAAAAAAACAATGAAGGAACTGAGTGTGCTTCAGAGAATATAGCTTGTGTTTCTGGCTCCAATAGCATGTTATCTGGCTGTGCTGGCTGTTGTGTGACTGAGATATTAAAGCTTTCTGTGTGTTTTGTTTCTCCTGAGTCATCCTATTGACTGTTATAAATTCAAACTGTCACATGTAACAGCAGACCCAACTGATTTTTTTTGAAGGGGTATTTTTGTTTTTTATGCAAGTAGAAATTAGAAGCCATGAAAGGTGCCAACATCCAAATATATATACAGAGCCATCTAAAAAAGGTTCAGTGCTGTTGAGCTTTAGAAAAGCTGACATTTACAGCTTTGAAAAGATCAGAATCAGATGCAGAAGAATTTTCTTTGGAAGAATTTGCATTCATGAAGAGTTCAAGTGTTCACTTCATAAAAGTGTTGTTCTTTTATGAAGAATTTTATTCTTCGTAAAAGACTAAAATGATGTCACAAGGTGACACATTTCCCTAACCCTTCACGTTCCAGTAAAAATGGCTACTGATGT
The DNA here is from genome assembly GCF_013368585.1 of Megalops cyprinoides. Classification (NCBI taxonomy): domain Eukaryota; kingdom Metazoa; phylum Chordata; class Actinopteri; order Elopiformes; family Megalopidae; genus Megalops; species Megalops cyprinoides. Next base: position 11,176,412 of record NC_050586.1, read on the forward strand.
TCAAGATACTGTTGTTATAAGGACGTGGTCCTCAGATCAATAGAGAAACTCCTGATACTGAATAGTAGGAAATTAAAACTGCCGGGTGACTTTGAGCTTGCAGCACCATATAAGTGCTGGTAGTGTGGAAGTGAGAATGATGCAGTACTGTTGGAGTAAGATAATCAGAATGCCACACTGATACACTAAAACAACACGTTCAATCCGTGGTTCTCTCTGCTGAGAACTGTGCTGTGGTACTTTGAGAAAGCTCTGGAGAGGGTCTCATGACCCAAAACGTCAGCTTTCACAGCTTGGTATTAAAGGGCAGGAATCTCTGAAGGGTGCATTACAGCGTACGCAGGAACGTTTCCTGCTGCTCTATGAGAGGTGACAGCGAGTCGCAGTACATGGACCTGCATGCGCTGGCCTGGGCCCGCGCTCTCCCGCGTCCGCAGCTCAATGGAGCGCCCGTGTGCGCTCCCACGCCTGTTTTGCTTGTAAACAGCCTTTCCCGTTAGGCGGACGCGTGGTGCCTGGGTGATAAAGTTTATCAGCTGCCGAGGGGTGTCAGGCAGCCTGCGGAGGGGCCCTCACAGAGACATAAACAGCGTGTGGCTCATGCTTCCAGAGAAGAACCCCTCGCTTAACCAAACATACAACACCAGCTCACGCTCCTTCCAAAAAATGTGCTCCCCCCTGAGAATGCCAATCCTGACATACTCAGGAATTCAGATTTGCGTTGAGGTCCTACTTCCCCTCATGTTTTTTATGCTTGTTTTCTACGAACAAGCTAAATGTGGCACGACTGTCTGATTGCTGTAGATGGGCTGCAATAAGCCACAGGGAAATTGACTTCTTTTGTTGCTTTTGTTCCCTGTCAATGATACCAATCACCCTCTAGTTCCAAAGTGATAATCACCATCAGAATGCGTTGGTGGAACATATCACCTTTCATGAGCACTGAATCTCTATGCAATTTTGAATCAATTAAATCTAGGCTGAGATATTCCTAGGACCACATTGAACCAGATTTTATTAGTAATACTGGCAAGGGCTTCGGAATAATTTTCCTTTTAATGAAAAAAAGACATCTGTTACTAATACTGTGTTGACATGTGGTTTGTCATCTACTGTATCAATCGTTAGTACTATAATCCCAAAATATTTACAGAATGATTAAAGGTAATTTAATACACCAGATTATTTAATAATTACAGTGTCCAAATGATCCACTGCAAAATAATGGATTCTTGTAGAATCTTTTAAAAATATTTTATTCCTTTTTTTTCTAATTTACCCTCACCTCGTTAGAAAAAAAGCAATAAATGTAAGATAAAGATATTATTAAAACTGATATGGTATGTTTCCCTTTTCTTTGTTGCTATATGTATTATAATTCGGTCACGTCAGTGAAAATGTTTACGTCATTTTTAAAACGAGCATTAACGTTTCATTATTATTATATCACTTCGAGTCTGTGGATAGCGCCAGTCCCAGGTTATCCTTACTCTATAAGTACACTGCAGCTGCACGGCTGTCTGGTTGTCCTGTACAATTATGGATATTGATACATACTCCAAATATGGTCCACTTATCCTATTGTCCTCCCTTCTGGCTGTCAGCCACAGGGAGCACGAAATCATACAGTTCTTCCCAAGATTTCGGATTTAAATACAAGGGAAGATTCCTTTCACATTTTCCCAGTCAATAAATAACTGGATTCTAACATTCTGCAGCTGGAAGCCTCCCCATTTTTGTTCTTTATGTGTGGAGATCATTTAAGCAACAAAAAAACGCCCAAGTTTGGATTTGGATCTGTCAATGACAGATGACTGATATGTACGCTTATAGCCATCTTTACCGAAACACGGAACAGTTACAAGAAGACAGTGTTTACCTTTTTAGTTCACATAAAAGTGCATAGCTTTATCTAAACTTTTTTCTTATGCTGCATATTTTGTGAATTTAAGATTTCCTTTATAGGTTTCCATCTCAGAGCCATTAAGATATTTCTCAAAAAGGTGTTCCTGTTACTTTCTGTCAAAAATGGACAAATGCACCAAATACTGGAATGTTCATCTTTAAAATTATCTTAAGCTACTTTGACTCAATAACTTGGCGTGTGATGTAGGGATGACAAGTTTCCAGGAATGAAATGCACTCCCAGGTTCAGACAGAACTTTTGTCAGATAAAGGCATTGATATATTTTGTACCTAAGGATAGGTTGGTTATAATTTTGAATTTTTCCATTTTGAATAATTTTGAATATGTTTCCATTCAAGAAATAAAACATGATTTTTACTTTTATTTTACACTAACTTTTTATGAAGAATTTTTTCCATTTCAGTTAGCTACTATTGCAATTTATGTTTGAATCCCCTCAATGAAGGAATGAAGGAAAAACGCATATTTGTAGGAGATTACATTTGAAAAGTGGTAATAGTATTAATAAATTATAAAAGATTATAATTTCATCATCTTGGGTCTGTCACCTGAATTTTCCCTGACATCAATTTAAAAAAGGTATTTTTAAAGCTTTACTTACACTGTTATTTATTTTAGTTTTTATTATTTTGTATGTTTCATCTGTTAGTAGTGAGTAAAAATATATTAGATCCACTTTGTGGTTAAGGAAAACAAGCAGGCAATTAACCAAAGTTCCCTATTTATTCTCTTGTACTGTAATGTGTAAATCATACATTTAAGGTTTTTGTTCAAATGAAGGCATTTTTTGTCATTCAAGACATTATTAGGCAACTGCAATTTGAACTAATTGTCACAATCACTAAAGAGTTTTGACGTGTTCAGTTCAGTAATTTTTATGGAACAGCGCGCTAATGTTTGTGTTCTTTGTCTGTCTGTATTAATTTACTCCATTCACCTCAGCTTGGGACTCATTATCACTGATAGTGCGATTTGGATTGTATGAACAGAGGATTCCCAAGAACACAGCTAAAGAATGCTGCTCCTGCTGCTGGGCTTGTGGGAGAAAAAGCCAGCTGTTTGAGCTAAAACATCCTTGTGGCTGTTGGACATTAAAGATAAAGGTGGACTGTAACTGAAACCGCAGTGTTTTGACCCCACATATCAGAACACTGATGTCATATTGTTAAGTTTAAGGGACTCTGGACATTAAAATGTACCAGAAGCCTGATTTACAGGTCCTCAAACGTGCCTGTTATTTATCCTTGTCTTTCACTTAGAGTGCTTCGCTGTATAGTGTGCAGTCATTGGGAAAGTAAAGCTGCCAAAATAGCTGAGACACAGATCTACTCTACTTTCACCACAAAGACCACATTACACGACTGTCCGCAAATACAAACCATGTGGACCTTTCTCACCACTACCATCTCAGTAATCTTGTCTCACCCTTAACCAAACAGAAACATCGATTATAACAGTATGCTTTTCTGAAGCACTTGGAACGCTAAGTAGAACAGACCACAAGTTAAGTTGTTTTGCAGAATAAAAAAAAACGTCAGCTCCCAGCTTTGGTCGTGAAAATACATTTTGCATTTTTCCAAACACCTCAGGGATTATCAGAGATCTCAGATTCAGAATGCAGACCTGATTCGTTCATGAAGTGTTTTAATGTATTACTGTGTGGGGAAGCTGTACAAATGAACTAAAAAAAAACTGAAGGTGAAAGTGGAGATTTACACTGGTGACTGAGGGTCAGACGGGACTTACAATTCGGTCTCAGGCTCGGAGAAGTCGCTGAACTGCATGCTGCCATTGGAGTGAGGGGGGAGTCCTGGGGAAGGCTCCTCGCTCCTGTAGCTGCTCTGACTGCTGGCCAGGCTCTCGTCCCTCTCAGCCGACACAGCGGCTGAAGGTTGCTTCTGGAAGGAGCCCGGCGCCGCTGCGTCGGACGGGGCCTTGAAGCAGCGGCACAGAGTCCGCAGCTCCTTGTACAGAGTGTTCATGTGTGGCGTGGGCAGCCACGGGCAGCCCAGGAGGCTCTTGAAAGCGGTGCGGAACTCCGGGCTGCGGCAGTAGATGATGGGGTTGAGGCCCGAGTTAAAGTAGCCCAGCCAGTTGAGCAGGCGGAAGATGCGTATGTCCGGCATGCTCCGGTCGAAGACATTGATGATGTTAGCCAGGAAGAAGGGCAGCCAGCAGATGGTGAAAGCGCCCATGATGAAGCCCAGCGTCTTGAGGGCCTTGTGCTCCTTGATCACCGTCAGCCTCGACGGCCGGCGCTTGGAGTTCTTTCGGCGGGAGGAGCTGTTGCTCCCGGCTGAGCCGCCCGAGTGCGGCACATTGTTGTTGCCGTGGTGAGGCGGCTGCGCATGGGACAGGGTGCACTCGTTCTGGAAGCGTAACCGGTTCTTGTCGATGAGCCGCAGCTGCCGGGTGGCGATGATGAAGACGCGGGCGTAGACGAAGATCATGATGACCAGTGGGATGTAGAAGGAGACCACGGAGGAGGCGATGGTGAAGAGCTTGTTGGCCAGGAAGTCGCAGCAGGTGGGGTCCTTGTAGCAGCTCTGGGCCACCTCGTCGTCCGCCCGCCAACTCTGGTTCATGATAGGCACGAAGGAGAGGAGCGCCGACACGGCCCACACCATGCAGACGATCATCCGGGCACGCCGCTTGTTCAGCAGCACCTTGTGCCGCAGCGGGCGGGTGATGGCGATGTAGCGGTCCACCGAGATCACGCACAGCGTCTCGATGCTGGCCGTCACGCACAGCACGTCCACCGAGGTCCACAGCTCGCAAGCCCTGCTGCCCAGGAGCCAGTCTCCCGTCACCAGGATGGTGGCCCCCAGGGGCACCACCAGGACGCCCATGATGAGGTCGGCGCATGCCAGGGACATGATGAAGATATTGGTGATGGTCTGCAGCTGCGAGGTTCGTGCGATAGAGATGATGACCAGCAGGTTGCCCACCACGATCAGGGTAATGATCAGCACCATGATGACCACCGTCAGCCTGGGATCAAGGTCAGAGTCTGTTCGGCTGACATTATCAAGCGCGCTGTTGGCTGTAACATTCATCTTTGCCGGGGAAGAGCTTTCAGTTGCGGCACGGGCAGTATGAGAGCTGAGTTTTGGTTTAAGAGTGTCCTCAAAAATTTTATCTAAGTTAAACAAACACCAAAGGTGGGAAAGGGGACATTTGTAGGCTTCACTGACCGATTACTCATCTACAGGTCTATGATACTTACAGACGAAATAGATTTTAAATGAACAGATTTCAGCTAAACCCTTTCTGTCTTTTGAACTTCAGTTCTGCCCTCCAGTCAAAGAGACAACATTCAACTAGATGCTGACATTTTCTACTTGCACTAGATCTGCACTGGTCAATGATTAAGTTGGTATTACCATCAAAGTTGCTGTTTTTTCCTTACCATTATATATTCAAAAAACAAAAACAGCAAGTGAGACTTCCTCTGATTTCTGTGACAGGAGCATGTTTGTACCATCAAAGCATAGCGTCCCATATGTCAAAACAAGACAAAAAAAAATTGCTTTAGATCCTTTTTGGTTATTTTTGGTTACTTTGATATGTCCCTGGAGAGGAAAGGAAAAAAAGTCATATTTGAGCAAATTGATTGAAAGTTATTTGAAAAAGCATTCCAGCGCTCTTTAGAAAAAAACCCCTTTTTCCTGGTGAAGCAGTCTCCTATTGTTGAGAGTATCTGGTGTGGACGGGTGCTGGAGCCCTATTCCCCTGTACTGTGTGACAGCAGTGGCACTGTTGAGGCGGGCGGAGCAGTTTTAGGGCTGTTTGAGCCATGAGTGCGCACTCCGTGACTGCCCCCTCCCTCCCCCTCACTCTCTCTTTCTCTTTCTCTCTCTCTCTCTCTCTCTCTCTCTCTCTTTCTCTCTCACAGTCCTCACAGGGCGAGAGCGCAGAGTGCTAGTCCCACTCAGCTGCACTGGCTTTAATCACTTCCAGCCCGAGGGGAGGGGCTGTGAAGTGTGCCTCTGTGGAGACACATTGTGCCATTAAAGAGACAGGGAAGGACACGCACCCCACTATAGCTGGCTTCATCTCACTTGCAGCGCACAGCAAGCCACCAGAGCTCTTTGGGGTGCTCTACGGGAGGTGCTTGTGGCCCACATAAGGCCTCATGACCTGAATGTTGAAAAGAGAACCTCAAAGGACGCAGGGAGTGTTCAATGGTTAAAATGCGTCAAAACTGCTCAGTTCAGCCAGTGCACAAGCAGAAAAAATATTTTTTTCCTGCTAAAGTGTTGCACATAGTCAGACAGTTTTTGTTGAAAAAAAAAGAAAAACAAACAAAGAAAAACAAAATTCAGGAGATGATTGTTAACCCATGAAAGTATTGCAGCCTTTGCCAAAGAAACTTGAATGACTTGTTCACTGCTGGGGGAACAGATAGCCATCTCCATTTTCACTCACGAACTTTAGAAATTGTGTAACAGTTTCATAAACAATACTTTAAATGCACCAGTTTTGCTCTGTACTTTCTTAGTGCATGATGACTGCTAATGCAGACCCAGCAGCCATTGTAATATATTCTAATGATATGTATGTGTAATATATTTGTAATATAAATTTCAGTATTATTTGTTACTTACTGTTGTTGAAAAAATGTAAAGGCAATTGGATTGCCAGTTATTTTATGCTGGCAGCTGTTGGCATATGTCATATTACAGATGTTGCAGAAGTTGCATAATCACAAAGGAGACAAAATGAATTACACTCTGGTCTTGTGCCAGTGGTTATTCTAAATCATCTTTCCCAGTTGTAGAAATCTGAAAGAGTCTGGTCAGGGTGAATTACAAGAATTACACTCAGCCAGTTGTTAAACTGTGAGTCATGGAGTCCCTTGTATGAGAAGGCATAATAACCGGTTTCAGCAACTGTGCTTTTCTGGCAATTTAGCACACTCTGTGAAAATTTGTTTCTTTCCCCCCTCCGGCTGTTCGTGAAAATGATTGTGGTTTAGTTGATAATTGTTGGGCTGAGCCAGGCGCATGTGTTGAGGAAACACGGAAGAAGTTTCTCTGTTGCTGTTTCTAACAGGTGCGGACCCACGAGGAAACCCTCCCTCTGACTGAGCAGCGCGCAGGCACTAAAAATAATTGATGCTTATCTCTCCCCGCGACTCACGCCAGGCCAGCACAATGAGGAAGAACAATCAAGCTGATGCTTAGCATGCCAGGAAACAGGAGAGATCCGTGGGTTGCAATGCATGAGTTTGCCATGGACCAGCTCCCTCTCCACCTTACTCCTCTGTTGCTATTTCTCAGCACCCTCTGCTGACCCAGTTCACACCTGTGACTAGTGACCCTCCCTCTGGCACCATGTTTTCTCTCCTTGTGGAGATAGCATCCATACATCAATCTAATAGGCTTCTGCCTCTGATGCAGTAACTCCTCACGGACACACTTTTTATCTTTCAGGGAATTACATTAGCACTTGCCTCTTATTAACCTCAAACAGTCTGCGCATCATTTTTCACACCGATTGCCTATATGCGGTCAGGCAATTTTCTCATGATGTGGACTTCCGCCAGCATTTACAAGAAAAATGCAGAGCAGGAAGGGGTGACTTGGAGAGGTGAATGTAATCGCTCAGGCTTTGGTATGTGTGTGTGTGTGTGTGTGTGTGTGGCACCTCCTGTTCACTTCATTACTTAGCTGCTGAATAAATAAAGGAAAAGTTAATATAAGGCTCTCTCTATATCTGCTGCTTATTAACTGCGTATTAACACCTTCAAATAAACTGATAGCAACACTGCCCATGTGCAATAAATATAATGTGCACAGAATCATTTTGAAGTTCTAGTTACATAATGTTGGCAATACAGTCTTGTTTCTGCCCATTTAGTGAATAAAAAAAGCACACATCCATATGCATGCTATCTGTCATGCTGTCTCAGTTTGGTTACCTCTTTGTGTGATTCTTTTGTTTATGAAACTTAAACCATAGATGTGTCTGCAGTGCATGGGGGTAGAATTACGTCATGGAATTCCTTTGTCGAGGAATTATGGGTCCAACATTACTAAACATTGGGGAGCCCTTTATGGCTGGCAGCTCAGCAAACTAGGCACACTATTCCATGGTTCATACTCCTGGTACTGGAAATCCATGATCCTGAGGCTTATGGGATTATTAATATGTATTTATTTGGCAGACACCTTCATCCAGGGTGACTTACAAAAGTGGCCCTCAACCCACAGCTAGCTGACTAGAGCAACAGATGCTAAATGCTCTCACTGTATCAGTGGCCCTAAATAATCGGTTAAAAGCTGAGCTGGAACAAAGACCAGAAACCTGCTGATCTCCGCTGGAAGCCACTGCACCAGTGCCATTCTCCTCATGCTGACTAACCATGCTAGAAAAGTATTATAATACCACAAATTATGTAACAAAACCCAGGACATTGACTGACATGTTCAATTTCGTTAGCAGTTTTCCAATTAAAAAAACAATAACAGTAATTTGTTGTAATGAATGTTACAGTCAGCCTTAATAAATGTGATGTGTAATGCTTCAAACCTGATAAATTATATGTTATTATTACTGTTCAGCTCCATGTGCATTAATTTTTACCTTTCCCACTGTCCCACATGGTATCTTATTCCTTTATTCTCACTACTGTTGAGTGCTCTAATCCATTCACAATATTAGATTTAATTACATCTAAACAGAAAAATTGCAGACAAAAAAAGGACAGTCCCGCTTTCTCATGATTATTTGTTTTTGCAATAATTAAAATACTGCGTCACAGCTTTTGCTCAGGGGGATACCAGATTACTAAAATCAGAAATATTGAAATATGAGATCGGTTAAATGGCATCCGTTCCCTGAGAATGCATAAGAAGTCATACATTCCATTGTAGTTGTTTTTCAGCTCCACGAAGACAGGCTGTGTTTCCACTCCCTTTGTCTACTGCGAGGTTCAAAGAAACTGCTGTGATGTACAGACAGATGCCTTATCAATGAGTAAATCAGAATGCAGTGTGTAATGAGCCGTGATCTGTTACTCAGTGTCTTTGATAGGATGACTCCCATACATTTTTTACGAGAGCTGATGACACCTTTCTGTCTGCCCATTGGTCTGCCTATAAGCAGGTCAAGTTGTGGTAACTTGAGCTAAAGAGGTGCTCAATCGTGCTAAATGAGCTGTCAGATCTGACCGTTGATCGAGTGGATATTTTTTCCCCGTCATTTGTTTGTATCAAATTCATATGTTCATTAATAGCATGGGACAGTGTGGGAGTACAATCCTGACAAGCATGCACCTGTAGCACTCACATAGACATCCGCTGACAAGCAGATGTCCTTGGCTGAACTCGTAGGATAAGGTTCTCCAGCCATTTTTTTCCATCTTTTCCAGCCCTGCTCAAAATTTTAGCAGTAAGAAGTGGGTGAGCACTTCCAGACAGCATTTATAAGCTTTTAGAACGAGTTTGGCTGTGGAGTCACGTTGAAGTTCAGCCTTTAATTCTGTCAAGGTTGTTATTTATTTTTCCTGTTGTGTGTATTTATCTTGTGGTTCTTTCCCATAACGGTGTGTGTGTGTGTGTGTGTGTGTGTGTGTGTGTGTGTGTTAGGGCTGAGGGGGAAAGGCTAAACCTAGGAAAGAGTCTGGGCCTAAGACGACTTGCATTACTACCCCAACCTGGCGCTTTATTTTAGCTGAGATCTGCTGTGTGTCAGTGAGTTGGGGGATAGTTCACATGCTGAGGGTTTGGCAGAGCGTTGTGTAGTCCCTGTTGCAGTATTGTTTTCCCCTCCACTGAATGATAATGTTCCAGCCCCCTGCTCTGCTGTCAGAGCCCCTTCTCTCGCACCATCAGCCTCCCCCTGCTGCGAGAATCCAGAGGGATATGGGGTTTGGCCACTTCAGTGACATTGATGCTTCGCCGTAGAGGACGGTTCCCCTTTCGCTCATTGCCCTCCCGTCCCACTGCCTCTCCTTGTTCTGTCTTCCTGTGGTGGAAATTGGTCTGTCTGCATCCCAGCCCATTTGTTACCTGGGCAATAAATGCCCTCTGCAAGTCAAACGTTCCATTAGAGAACGGCTAATCAGTGCCTTTTTAGATTTTAATTTCATTGTGTATGAAGTACATCTACTTTCTGTCATTATGATTCATTGCAATAAAACCACTCCCTGCGTCCACACCCAAAACCCCTCCTTCCTGTCTTCCCTCTGTAATGTAATTTTTTGGCTAAAGCTCTCCAGCAACCCACAAAAAGGAAACTAGATGGGGGGGGGGGGGGTGGTTGATTGGAGGGGGTACTGAGAAAAGAATATGGAGAACTGATAGCAGAGAGGGGGCTCTGTGGCTGTGAGCAGAGAACAGGGCCACGGTGGACCTGGCAGCCCGGCTTTTGGTCATTTGTCTTTGCGTGAGAAGATGCCATAAGCCATGAGTGGATATTGGGCCAGCGGTCAGGGTGACTGGCACAAGGCGAGGTGTTGACGAGCTATGGGCCCCAGAGGGGGCTCACTGCTCAAGGTGATGACAGAGTTCGGCTAGCTCCCAGCAAGGGTTGCCAGAGAGATGCCACACCCACCTGATTGACCTAACCAGCTCGTCCAGGTCACATGCCCGGAGTAGCTGAAATGGTCCTCCAGTTAGCGGTGTGGGAAATGACAGATGGTGTCCTCATTTGTGCAATTGACATGCAGTCTGCTTAATGTGGTTCTATTTACTGCTGGGCAGAAAAGCTTTTAATGGGCGCCTTCTGTGTGGCATTTCTGTGAGACATTATCAGGTGTTTACTTACAATTATCATTTAAAATTTGTGTCTAACTGGGAGATGAAACTTAAATGTTTTCTTAGGAAAGTCAATAATGTATTTCAAAATTTTTAAAACCAAGCAAAGTGTTAGTTTAATGTTTGAAGTGCGGACAAGTTTAATTGAGTGATACTTCCAAACAAACTCTTTCAAAGGGGTTTTGCTCGCCTGCATCGTCTCTGAATAAAAAGAACATTCTAATCAAGTTGATCTAATCAGGAGGAAGAATCACATGTTTCTTAGAACGGTACGGATCAGGGCACCTTCAGGAGCACATCAGGCCAACAATAACGATCAGGTCCTCAGACGCCACATTCAGTTCATACCTCATAAAAATGTGTCTCTGTTCTGACCCCTTCCATATTAATCACATGAATTTTCTCAGCATCACTAAGCAATCTTTTTAAGCTAAGCCCCCTGGGGGGGGAGGGAGGGGGGTGGGTATATGTGACCCTGATTCTTCAAAGCAGGAAACACGGTTTATAAAGTCCAGAGCCCCTCAGAAGCTGTTTGATTCAATCTACATTGCAGTGAATTATGGGAGCTGGGAAGCAGTGCAGTCCGGGAGCGTTAGAGAGCCTGTTTATCACGCGTCTTCCGCCAACTTGTCATGGGAATGTTTCTCTGATAACCATGGAGACCGTCAGGATGTTCAGATCCAATTAGCTGGTTGTTTCTGGTGGGCATTCCCTTCCCTTGACAACAAGCTCGAGTATGCCTTGGCACAGGGACAGCGCAACCTGAATTGTGGTTTTAGCACTCTTTTTTTTTCAGTAACACTCTGGCAGTTTTAGTGCTCTGACAAGGAGAGAGAGATTGCTGCATCTCCGCCAAATCAGGGTCGAGGAGAGGCGCGAAAATATGGATTTGTCCCAGGAGCATTACCACTGACATTTTTGGTGCTGTTTTTAATATACACTACATATACACTAATGGGGCTCCCCCCTGTCAGGATTGTCTTCGGTGTTTTGGAGACAGAGGGTAAAGATTTTCCCCCGGAGGTAACATTTTTCGTGCAATAGAAGCAGGCCAGTTAAAATAAATATGGACTGAGAAAACATAAAAAATTAAAGCATGTTGACATTACTCCATATAGTCTGCAGATGTGTACGAGGTGCTGTTGGTGTCCTCAAACAGGGGACCAATGCGTGCTTGCGCTGTACAGGAACTGCAGCTGCTGGAGTCTGTAGAGGGGCTGCAGAGGGTCTGCAGTTGTGCTTCTTTCTGTTTGATAGCTCAGTGAGAGAATCCAAAGAGCACGAACACGGATTCGAAGCTGGTGTTCCTCAAGAGCCAGCCTCACCCGGTGCTTGTTTTCATTTAAAAAAAAAAAAAAAAAAAAAAAGACACGATATTAAACAGTGGTGCACTGTTGTGACTGTTTGCGCTAGAGTCATGCCGGATTGCTAAAATTGTCTGAAAATTGTCTGAAAATCGTGGGGATAAGGGGGTGGAATTGATGGAATTGAATAAAGCAAACAATGGGGGTAAAATCAAGACTTATTGTGCCGGCTGGCGCACAGGAGGACACTGAGAGCCTGCTGGCGGAATATCTTAGGATTCATTTTAATTCCATCCAGTTGACTTTTATAAATGCAATTTATTCCCATGGTGAATCCAGCATGGTGCAGAGATAGATAAATGTGACCAAGTTCAAATGAAAACATGCCCCCAAAATAAAGCTTTTCCTTTCACGTTGTACTATTCTCATCTGCAACCACGGCAGACTTCAGCTGCTGAATAGGGGCACACAGATTTTTGCATGCCGGCAGAGGCATCCCTAGCTTTCCGTGACTTTGCTGCTTATCTCCAGTTTACCAGTGCCCTGTCTCAGTTTGTTTTAAGGGGGTTTTTCTTAACACAGGAAATTCTCCATTAACTGGAAGGGCTAATCAAGAGGACAGAGGGAGGGAGGAAACTGCAAGTGCAAAACAGGCTGACCTTCCCACCCTTCTTAGGCAAAGGGTTGTTCAAACTTCTGTCGAGTGGGAACTCGCTGTGGCCCTACGGTGGATAGGACAGGGTGAAACTCACAGCCTACTGGAGGCCAGGCCACTGAACTGAAGTGCCCGCTGCCTGGACTCTGTCATGCCCTCTGTGAGACACTCATGTAGGGGAGAAATCGAGAGTATTAGCTTGGCAATGAGCGAAAATCCCAAGTAAATGTGAATGAGAAATTTCCTCACTTGGTGAGTTATGGGCCTCTGGGAGCAGTGGTAAATCTGTGAATGCTCAGTCGGTCAAATCCATCTGAAATTGCTCAACAGTTCCTTGGCATTTGTAACCTTACAACTGGTCAAGCTTTAGAGATAGTGTGATCTGCTTGTTTCAACATCACAGACGAAAAGCAAATGTAGCGATGTGTTTTATACGGCGTGTCTCTTTTTCTGGAGGAAAGTGTGTTAACATTGTGACTTCAATTCAATTTACTCACGGTCCTCTGTCTTTTGATTTACCACTGCAGGTAATTGACCCCTATAATGACTAAATAAGGGTTTTGAGCAAAGATGAAAAACTTTGATGTTAAATCTGACCAAAAATAGTCTTTTGAGGTTATGGGTGGAGCTGGAATTTCATCTAAAAACAGAAGGATTTTTTCATTTACCTCTATCCCCTTCTCTCAATGGGAAGTAGTGTTTTATTGCGGTGGTGCATTACATAACTGCTCACTGAGGATGATAGCCTGCATATCAGCCCCTCTGCTAAAATAAACAAACTCCAGGTCCCTCTTACACTTGTCAAGAACAAACTTACATGCAGGCGCACGAGCACACTGCCTAGTCCTAATGACTGTTACAAGAAGAAAGAGAACCATCTCAGACGGGTCTGCGTTAGCTGTGTCTTTTTTCTTTTTTTCCCTGCCAGTTTCCTGCAGTGTTTGTTTGTGTGAGGGTGAGATGAAAAGAGAAGTACTGAGGCAAGAGACCCTTGCTCTCTTCAGTCTCAGCTTTGGCTTCTGGGTGTGTTCACTGAAAGGGTTAAGCCCCAGGAAGGGTCCCTCTAATGATAGCAGATGCTGGGTGAGATCATGGATGAGGCCCGGACACAGAGGAACCATGCATGCAGCGTTCCACAGCTATCAGGTTGTGGGGCAGCGGTGTGTTCATTAGTCCTGTGAGTGGAACCACATGCTGGCTTCCTAAAGCAAACCTCAGGCCAGAACTTCAGGCCCACCAAAGTCTGTAGTCTGCAGTACTGCCATTCACCAAGGTTGTCAAAGCACAACAATGGTAGGAGGGATCAAACTGTATGTATAAATATGTGTTGGGTAGCATACTGTATATAGGTTTGATGCATGCCAAAAAATGCATGTAGATTATTCAGTAGCTTGAAAATAAGCGGTTGCTTGTGTGAGGTGGATGTGACTTTCCTTTTTCCCCGTGAGCTTGCTGTACCGTTGTGTGTGCTCAGTGTAATTGTAACACTTATGAAACAAGTCTTTCTTAGAAGGAAGGTGTTCATTTTCATCTGACAGCATAGATGGGGTTGGGCCTTCTAGAGTGAGAGACAAGATCACCTGTGTGCGTGTGTACCATAGTGCGGGCGTGTGTTCAAGCTAACGAGGAACTAAATTGAAAAGTTATAATCAGTTCAGTTATCAAAGGCTCGAACTGTACCCACAGCCCTGCTTCCTGATATAATTACAATATTTTTTGTCCTACTCAGTAAGTTGTCTGACTAATTGACTTTTGCCTGATGCAGGCCTGCACAAATGCCACATAAGGCCTACAGCTCTTAATACGTAAGTGCAAGAGTTGAGAGACAGTCTTAGTGTCCAAAGTAAAGATAAACACAGAGATATTCTGTCAGGCACTGGAAAGACACCTAAGAATGATGTACAACTGGTTCCAAAGTATTTCAACAGCTACCCGAGGTTGTTTTGAGCCCTCATGCAGTTACCAGGGTTTATTTTGCAAACAAGGGCGAAATCAACCTGTAGTGCAGTTCGTTCCTTTGATCATTCTTTGCGGTGCGTGACCTGTGTTTAGATTGCTTTCATCCATGATAAATATTTACTTCCAATGGCCGTGGCACATATAGTGTCTGCAAGAAGCTGTTGCAAACTCATTTGCTGAGATTTTTTTTTAACACAACCACAGATTTAAACAAAAAAAAAGCAACCCCTCATCTTCTTCCCAACACAGGACTGACTTCACAGCCAATCAGAATTTCCGTGTTAAGCTGTGTGAGGTCAGCGGCGGGGCTGGCGTTGAGTCATTAACGCTGCACTGGCTGGCTCGGAGAAGGTGTGGCGAGGGCAGGTCAAACATGAGACAGGCTCTTTAAGAGGGTCAGGCTCCGCGCATTTCCCCTGGATGAGTGAATGTGTCACAGTGAAGAGGAAAGGGCAGGAGGCGCAGGGCTTGTTGGGCTGGCGCCAGCAGAGACAGAGAGGGAGAGAGGTCGGGGGGTGAGGGGTGGGGGGGGGGGGGGAGCAATCCCTCAACAGGGGCACTTCCGTCCATCACTGCTGTCTCCGGTGGAGATGACAGGGGCAGCGTCGACAGCCTCCTACTAAAGTGCATCTAACTTTTGTCCGCATTTGTCACAGTAATGGCTCATCAGGACTCATAAGTGAAGTGAGTTATGGCAGGCGTATTGAGCCAAGTTGAGAGCAGACCATGATAACTTCGCCTCGCGACAGTGGCAAAAGGCATAGCGTCTTAATGAAGCAGCTGAAAGAAGCGGTCTGAAAGTGCAGCAAGAGCTCAGGGCCAATTGCTCTGTAGTCTGCGGCGTTTTTCTGTGACGCAAACGTGTGCGTCAACAGAAAATGAGGCGGGGCAGTCACATTGAGCAGACACAAACCTATGGAGGCACAACAAGAACATGAAGGATGCTGGTAAGGATTATATGGGGCCTTTGCAAAACAAAGTTCAATCTTCTTAGACTCTACCACCGCAGACAGCTTATCCTGGAGCAGGTAGTGGTCTAATAGAAGTGACACCAAAACAAAGACTTTAAATGAAGATGTACATAAAACCATCAGAAATCAGAAGCATTACACGTGACCCTGCGTACGCACGCATAAAAGCGTATGTCTAATGTATAGAATATGCTAGATATATGTAGAAATTTGATTTCATGTCCCAAAACCTTGAACTCTTTATTGAGCGGTCATTCTGAGTATTTATTTATTCTGCATGAATGTTCTCAGGGATCTGCTCTTAGAATTAACAGCTCATATCACCTTGATTGAACATGGGGATGAATTGTGTTGCGTCAGTGGGGTGACACTCTATGTCATTTTGGTCATTAATCCATAACGAAGTGAATGCTCCCCTTCCTTTCAGGACCCTAGAGGACGGCACACTCCTGGATTTGTAATGAAGAGTATCGTGGTGATTAAAGAGCAACACAGGAGACATTCTAGGGATCAACAGCCTAGGGACAGATGTGCTGCCTCCAATTTTAAGGAAAAAAAAAAGAACATGCGGAATTTAGTCTGCATCTTCCAAAGATTCAGAAAAAAACACTTCAAATTAAAAAACCATCCACATTAAAGTTGTTTTCCCGATCAAAAAGAAAAAAAAAGTCTTGCTCCATGTTAAAGTGACTGAATTAGGTAGACACAAGGGCCTAATTCAACTTAAAAGCAGACATGCTCTCAGTCATGTCAAATACCCAGCTGCTCTGTATACATTAAGCTGATAAAATATTCCACGCTGAAAGTGTCAAATTAAAATGTACATTAATGGACTATCCCAGTTAAATATGCATTGTTAAACTTGCTTGGAGTAGTTGTGTAACTCCTTATCTTTAGCCATCATATTCATCCTCATCATCAGGTATAGCCCGCCACCACCCATTCAGAGCGTTCTTATTCAGACCCACTTGCCTTGCTCTCTCTTGTGTGGGGCAGGGCAGAAGGTACTTTAAATTCAGTACCAACAGGACCAAAACACCAGCGTCTACACCACCCTCCCCTCACCCCCCGGGACACGCTGTACAGCAGACATTACCTAGCTACTCTCGGGGCGTCCTGACCTGTTCCCCCACAGAGAGGGACAGAGAGAGACGCTCTTTTTCCAACCCTGGTGTCAGAGTCCTCAGCCCTCAAATCAGTACCTCTGCCTGACATCTTAACCTCCCCTGGCAGTCCAGCGTCATTACACCACCCCCCTCACTACCCGCCTTCCACCCCTATCCCCCCTGCTGTGTCAAACTACCCACCGACCTCCCCGTAACCGCAAGTTAATTAATATGCGCTAAGCCCTCGTGTATAATGTGTTTATGAAAAGGAGTGCACTGGTAACATCAACAAGAAGCCCCTTTATTCAGACCCCGCAGAGCCACAGAGACCTCTTTGACTGGCAGGGGTCCCATGTGGCCTTGCTCTCGGGCCCGGCGGATAAACGTTTCCACTGACTTGGCCTGGATCCGTGCTTGTTTCGTGTTGGGTAAAAAGGCTCAGAGGAGATCCGGCAGTTTGTTGCAGTCCTACTTCAGCAGTCACTTTTGTTTAGAACGGTACACCCCCTGCCCATTAAATGGCCTGGCAATTAAGGGCCAGATTATTTTAAATGTGCTTATTTATAAAGACTGTTTTGAGTCAGTGTTATAAATAAACGGGGTGCAATTTTAGGCGCAAGAACACCGTGATGGCGTGTGGCGGAGCGATCATGCAAGGTTGCTTACATGACCATTGTAGGTTTTTCCTTGACATAGTACCTGACAAAAACATTGACCGATTTAAAAATGTTTTGGCCCTGGTCTACCCTCTACCTCAGTTCTTCCATCATGACTTTAACCCATAGCTGATGGGTGATATTAATTCCAGAGTGCTGTGGTGTCCTTGTGTGGCCTTTCCCTCCCACCTGTGCCGATCTGCCTCTCCATCTTCACCACAGCGCTGTCCTGAACGTTCTGTCTTAGGCTGCGCCCAGCCTTTATATTCCAGGCATAAATAGTTCTGTCTTGGGAAGATGCAGAAGGTTCCCCTTTATTCTGCTGCTGAGAACTGCCTCAAGGATTTGACGTATATATGTGTGCGTGTGTGTGTGTATGTGTGTGTGTGTGTGTGTGTGTGTGTGCGTGCATGTGTGTGTGTGCATGTGTGTATGTGCGCATGTGTGTAGGCTTGCATGTTTGTGTATGTGTGTGTATGTGTGTATGTATATGCGCGTGTGTGTGTGTGTGTGCGCGTGTGTGTGTGTGTATGTATGTATGTGTGTGTGTCTGTGTCTGTGTCTGTGTGTTACTGCACCAGTGTCAGTGTATCATTGAGACAAGGTATTTACAATGTCTGTGCTGCATTCCAATCCCCCCAGCCTTAACACAGGGGGACTGACAGCTTGAAATGGCTGTGAATGAAGCAGTGTCCTGCACCAGAGACCCTTTGGCTGTGCAGGGGGCCTCTGAGGTGTTCTCATTTCACGCAGGGCCTAGCTTCTACACTGCTCTGGCTGATTAGCTGCCTGTTTGAGGCTGTGTCAGACTCCTGAGGCTATCAACGCCTCTGGTGGCTTAGGTGAAAAAAATCCCCCTTCAGGCAATGTGGTCATGAACTCCCCTGACTGCAGACCACAGTTTACTGCTGTGAGATATCCTCAGGTCACCTTCATGATCTCATTTTTATGGCTGTTTGCTGTGCTCCAGTCACGATCATAATCAAGCAATACACATGTGAGCCATTACATCAGATCCTTTCCAGGTTGAATAATGTCAGCATCTGTTCTTTGGCAAAGACCAGGATCGAGCTGCTGCCGTTTGAAGATGGCAATCACATGGGACCATTTTTTTCCCAAAATGGAGGGCAGAGTCAGGTACAAAATCCATCGGAGAAACTCCTGTGTGTATTTTTAAACTTCACCGTGCGGGCGGCCCCCACTGCCGCTAACCTGCTCTTTGCCAGCTCCCTCGGCCTTACTTCTCTGATTTGTGTTTCAGCCTGTTTTAAAAATGCCCTTTTATGGCCTGTGTTTACTCAGCCTTCATTTTCCCTGCCCTCACCCTATCGCAGGTCCATCTAAACAACATGAGCCTCAGTTTAATGGTGTTGTGATCCCCCCCCCCCCCCCCAACCCCCACATCCCCCTGCACAACACCAGAGAACGTCGCGTCTTCACATTTCTGTACAGCACGAACTGACTCTGTCTTCCTGTGAGCCTATTTCCAACTCTCAAGCCTTCCTTTGCAATGTAATGCACTCCAAATATCAAGTGCCACTCTGTATGTAAAAATATGCCTCATTGTATTCTTTGCTTATTCACAATGCCATTTTGCACACGTTTGTATAAGGTAAAGTGCTTAGGGTCTCCAAGCCTTGGGTTACAAAGATGCAGGCAAACTACTGAATTAAGTGTATGAAGCTCCTCAAAAACGCCTGCATATGTTCTCCTCTGTTCTCTCACAGGTACGCATGTCCATTGCAACGACAATTACATAACACCATCACACATCGTCCAGTTCATGCTTCTAGTTTATTCTTTATGTCTAAGCCCCCTAGGTATACCCGCGTTGGGCCCTCAGGGAAGCTTAACAGGTCAGCAAGCATTTTATTAATATAGGCTTCTAAACAATCTTATAAACGTCTTCAGTCACAGCATGGTGCATTTAAAATTAACTATGCTTCATTTACAGTCAGTTTTATTTTCATAAATGAATTTCATACTGTGAAAAGTAATCCATAACTGAGGCTAATGAAATGATAATATGAAAACATAGAGCTTAATGGCATTCACAGTACATTTCCTCTAAAGCGTTGGTTCTTGTTATATTTTCTGTTTATGCTCATATTCTGCTGCTTGATTTCTGTCACATTCTGCTGTCTGATGCCTCTATTTGTTGCCTCAGTCTGTGTGCAACACAGACACAGCGTGCCTCATCTCTCCAGGACTGTCATCTCTGGTCTTTGTATTTCAAGGATGCAGTTCAGTCAAAATGCCTTCATTTCTGAAAGCTGACTTACTCAACTCTGATGCCTGGTTCAGATTTGCACACTTAAAAGAAAAGACCTACAGCAGGTTCGATCCTGAAGTTGGCACGCCTCTGCGGCTTCTTCCTTTCGGGCATTAACTACAAAGGCTGCAGGGCCAGTTGACCTTGAGAGAGTCCTCCAAGCTGTCCACTGAAGCTGCCGCTCCTCCTACCCCTGAAGCCTCGGCTTGCTGGAGAGACTGCAGACGTGCTCCTGATGGGGCCGGAATGCAGGGTATGCGGTTCCACACATATGTGGATGTGTGCATTTCCAGTGCCCCATGTCCACCCCTTTGCGACCCCTATCAGGCCGATTCCTTGTTTCTGCATGAGTTTGCCATTTCGTTACGTTACTGTCATTTAGCAGACTCTCTTATCCAGAGCAACTTACATATGCTACAATTTTATTCATTCATGCAGCTGGATATTTACTGAGGCAATTGTGGGTTGAGTATCTTGCCCAAGGGTACAGCAGTGACCCAGCGGGGAATTGAACCAGCAGTCTTTCAGTTACAAGCCCTTCTTGTTACCACTACACCACAATCTACCACGCAGAACATGCTCCTATAACTAAAAATGTATTGCTTGGTTGTTCTTTGCATCCTATTGCTGGACACCGTCACTTCCCATGATGGAGTGATATTAAAGCCAAATAATGAAGGATGAAATAACAAAAGAGTACAGACAGAAGGTGAGTGGGAGGGGCTGGTCATACATTTGATCAAATAAATGGTATGTTGTTAAACCTGGTGGTGACTGAGGGGAAACTAACTGCCAACTGCCAGTCCTGGTGTGCACTCAAGCAATTCTGTCTGAGGACTCAGCGTCCAGTAGATAACAGCGCAGAGCCGGGCACCTCAAAGTGCTACTTGTGTTGCGTGCGTTGTTTACCCACAGGTACAGAAGAATCCGGTCCTGCCAGTTAACGGCTGATTTGAAATAGGGAGACAGACAAACCAAAATGGAGGGTACAGTCGGGGAAGCAGGGTGGAGGAGGTGGGGTTTTAACCGGATGGTGGTGAGGTGTAAATAGAGCAGAGCGAAGAGCCAGGTTTAGACAGGAAGAGGGGTGTGTGTGTATGAGAGAGAGAGAGACAGAGAGAGTGAAAGAGAGCAAGAGGATAGCATCTGTGTAGCCTGCCTCCCCTTTGGCCTGGCACATTGTTGAAATTTCTGATGGTATATGTAGACATGCAGCAAGCATAGACATGTTCCATTGACTTTAAAAATAAACTCAAGTAAAGTCCACATTCTGCACAGAGAGAGAGCAGGAAATCGAAATGCCAACTTGAAGAATGCAGACAAGACTTCACAGTGTACCAGACAAATGATTTTTCTTTAATACAACAGAATTAGATATCTAATACCCAATTACGTTAATCTAGAATGCGGAGTATGCTGTTCAGCAGCAATATGGAAAAACCCTGTCCAAATCTGTGTCCTCTGTGTGAAACTAGCCCTCACGGTTGGTGGTAAATACTTTAATTCAATACCCAGTCCCATCTTGACGATCTGTCAGAGCAGTCGTAATGGGTCAGACGGTCATTTAACCAATTCCTGATCATCTCCGATACTATGAAACAAAGTAGGAGGAGATAGATGGAGGCAAAAATGCTAAGGCCAACTCCACCTCTGGGTTAATGCAACTACCAGTTTCACATTTCATAGCAGTCTGATTTCATAGATGGCCTAATCTCTCACCTCTTTCTCCAGCAAGTATGGACCAATCAGACGCAACATCAGACATCAGGTGAATCTGTTATGCTTACGGGCCATAGGATGGCATTTGTGTGATGTCATCCAAGGAGCAAACAAAGTGGCACCCGGGGACGCTGAAACAGCCTCACGCTAGGAGCTAGAATTACCCAGCATTCATGCAGGGTGAGGTACACCTACAGGAGATAAGAGCTAATGCAATAATGTGCCACTGAGTCCTTTTATTACTGCGCCTAATTGCCTCCTTATCAGCACAGTACTAATGACAAAGCCAGGTGGGCATCATTGACCCATCAGAGACGGTCGTTGATGAATCATGGTTTATGAACAAACTCAGACTGAAGACGCACATCTCCACCATGAAGTAAAGAGGGTGAGAGCAGCTACTGCTGTAGATTCAGACCGAACCTGGGCCTTCTTACTATAAAACACAGGCTTCTGCCGTCTGAGATTAGCAGTCAGTTTGAAGGGGCTCTCAGGGAACCCCAGACCATAGCTGTGACTGAGCAAGGCTCTCTCCTGTTTCCCGCTAATGACTGATTATACCAATTTGATACACCATACCCACTGATGTGTTTCATCTGCAGACTGAGATGGGACTCGGGCTGAAACGCTACACCTGATGATAAAGGCTGAAAAGGCTGATAGCGAGACATGCTCCGTCCCCACAGACTGTATTGGTAACAATGGTGGAGATGCCACTGTTCGGCCAGCTTCAAGGTGGGGACAATGCAGTGGGGCTGCTTGACGTGGTGTGATGGCGGAGCCAGAAGTGCAAGTGCAGCTGTCCTTTCCAGCAGCCATCTTTTCTTTTGACACTCCACAGAAATATCTAACATCTTCATTGGCAACATTAGCTTTATAAAGCCTCCAATTAAGCGACCAGTACTCTGCGATTTGGCCGCCTTCGCTGCAACTCCGATAAGCTGTTCTTGTTTGAGCCACCGTTCACACATCCCGATTTCCCATTACCACACCATCATCGTGGTAGATGAAAGATTACCACAGAGAGGTCAAGAGGAAGCCAGTCCCTTTATATTACTTAATGATGCCAAATGGCACAGCAGGATTGAATGGGTTTGTGGGAGCCAAGGGGAAGTTGTTCATTGAGATATGAGGGCAATTGCTCTAAGGGTAAAAGTCAGACGTCTGCCCCAGTGTAGCTTGGTCTTAATACATGTGGGACCAGAGCAACATGGGTCGAGGGGACAAAGGGGGCTTTGTTTGTTCTACTACACCAAAACAAGAATTGGGCATATCGAGCAATTGTGTTTAACTCAGTCATTTACAATTTCCCGTTCCTGCTCTGTGGCACTCGTCCCATTTTTTTTCCTGATTTGGTGCGGTTGTTATTGTCTGTGTCGCATGTTTTTTTAAGGGAGAACCAGGCTTCCACATTGCCTGCCGAGAAGGCCACAGAACTAGTTGACATGTTCAGCCGATTACCTCTATTCAAAGCCTTGAAAAGAGCAGAAAAAAAACATCTCAGTAAAGCTGAAGCTCTGTTGACTGAAACTTGAGAGTGAGTTCAACACTTTCCCATGTCAGTGCCACTTGCTCCAGCTTTCATTGGCCTTGCTGTGCTCTGTGCTATCAATCTGAGGAAAATCGGGGACCCTTCAAAGGAGCCGCAGCCATTAACCTTAATAAGAGAAACAGGGAGTGAGGTTTGCGTGCCTCTCTTGGCCATAACCAGACGTCTTCTTTCTTCTGGCCAGACTACATCACCATGGAAGTAAAAGCAGCTCATTTATGTTCATCTGTCATCCAGTGTCCTATCCAAGGCCTGCGCTCACAGAACTGGCCCAGCGCACGGACCGGCTGACGTAAGGATGCGCGTGTAGACGTGCATCTGCGTGTGTGGCTTGCACGCTCGACGGCCTAGCACTGGTGGCCTCCTCTGGACCACAATTACGGTGAGGACTTAACAATATGATTTCATTTACGAAGGTGGGGAGGCTGGGGTGGGGGGGAAAGCAGCAGAAGTCACAAAGTGAAAACAAATATTAGTCCGTCAGCCATTTTCTTTTTCCACGCTCGGCTGGCGGACAGTCAAAGAACAGCATCTGCCAAGCCATGGACAGGAGAATCTGAGACGAGTGTGGAGATGTGGATGACAAGGAGACGGCGGGGGATGGGGGGTGGGGACCAATCTTAATCAGTCTCCCATTGTGCGATATTTGACGCTCCGCACACCCACCTGGGGCCGTAGAAACCGCGGATTGAATTCAAATTATCCGATTAACCTGCACTTTTGTTGGGAGTCACTTTGTTCCAGTGAGGTGATGAGGTCAAAACACCCACTCTTTATGAGCACAGAGCCAGCAGCGCATTAAAAGTGTGCAGAGATACGGTATGAAAGTGCCCTGAAGCACAGTGTAGAGCTCTCAGTACAGCACAACAGTGCAGAACTGCCGAGAAATCCACATCAATATTATCAGAAAAACACTCCCCAAACTCATATGGTACACCAAACTCTAAATTCTGCAATCTAAATTATGTTGCATTATAGTTTTCTCTTTCATCTCCAAGACTGCTCTAGCTATGTTGTCCACTGGAAATAAATTGGTCTTTTCATATTTTGGACCACTATTTTAAAGAGGAATGGAGGGCTAAACTGCAGTCTGATGGTTTTATTTAGTTCTGTTTTGGGAGAAGAATGACGACTAACTGCACGACCATCCATCAGCACATAGAAATGTTTTGAAGATGCAATAATGAACGTGTAAGGAGGCAGTGAGGAGCTGCTTGAACTCAATAGCCTTTGCTCAGATTTCTTGGACATCTGGGTTAGCTAAAATCTATCATTCAGCAGTGCTTGGAGCCGGTTTCTGTGGTCAGACAACAAAATTTCAATCTTTCAGTGATAAGAATGCCTCTGAGTTACTGTAATAACCATTTTTGCTCTTGTTCTAACCATATATCATTTCTGTAAAATCTATGTTAATACATATAGCCAAAAGGTTGCTGGTTCAGTTCCCAGCTGGGGCACTGCTGCTGTATCCTTTGGCAAGGTACTTAACACAGAATTGTGTCAGTGAAATATCAAGCTATAAAAAATGAGTAATGTGTAAAAACTGTGGCCTGTGTAAGTCACTCTAGAAAATATAAATATCCGTAAATGTAATAGCTATTGTGCTATATTTTCCTGCAATGTTACATTTTAGTGGGTCCACATCCACTTTGGTGATGAAGCAGATAATGTAGAGGCTGTAATGTCTTTTGTATTTAATCAGGTTTCATTGAAAAGGATGTACGCTACACCTTATTAAACACTGCTATCACCTTGTGCTTGCATGAGATGTGTCTGGTAAATAACAGACTGAATTAAGTTCCTTGCACAGGTGTGTGAGGACTTTAGGGCTGTCAATGAGCACCTTGATGGTACTGGCATGTACAAATAGGCTTCAACAACCATATTTCACAACCATTGCATTGAAACTTCATATGATTTCAGCTGATGCTGATAACATTCTCTTTCTGTTTTTTTTCCCCCTCTGTTCTCATTCTCTGTGACCTGACCTGATAGAACGTCTCTTTTGAGAAAAACATGAATAAACAAGCAATTGCTTGCCAGCCAAGCTATGGTGAAGCCTTCCGTGTTGACAGACATGCCTAGTGCAGATGTCATTGGTGAGTGCTCAGTTAGCAAGGCAGAGCAAAGGTGTTCCAAACTTTTCTCACACTGCATGTTCTTCACACTGATAAGGCACCACAAAGTACTGCAGCTTATCAAATGTACTGTTTGAGTCACTCTTACTGGAAGCCTTTGTTAATCACGTTAAGCAGTCTCCTCAAATCTCTTTCAAAGTTTTTTCTCAGCCGGGGCCTCAAGGCAATTTACAGCCAGAGAGAGAGAGAGAAATGGCTCTAAAACACAACTACATGTTTATTGGGGGTTTCTTTTGGCTGGTTTCTTTGTTTTCTTTTTGCTCTGGTCAAATGATTGTGTCGGGCGTGCTATTTTGGTGCAGCACTCTGCTGTTTGTGTTATCAGTCTGCGGTGCCCCTCTGAGTGTCCTTTAATTGGCTCCCCCTATCGCCTGGATCTGTGCACGGATTCCTCTTTTATCTAAAAACAGCATCGCGTTTCCTGCCCGTGACACATACTGTAGACACTCAGGGACCTCAGGGCACGACTCCCCCTTGCTGCCTTCTGCAGGTTAAGCTTTGGCACCCAAGGCCTCCCCTGCAACCAGTGGAGCTGAGCTGGACTGGTCAAAGAATTGCTAGTGGACCAGGCTGTGTCACTGTGCAGTTACAACATTCCAACCACCAAGGGGCACTGCTCTCAGTAGAGTCTGCCAGAAACACAAAACTTGAACCTTGATTTCTGCGGTGATGGAATCGTCTGCCTGCTTGTAAATATTTCACATTTTTCTGTAGGTTTGACTGAGACAATTCTGCTGTAGATTAAGGCTTGTCTGTCACGTTATAGCATTCTCTTTATGTAACTCACCTTATGTGATCATTTGAAATGGCCACTTTCCTGCAAAACAAATTATTTTTTAAATGGAATGTTGGTTATTGTCCTCATTAGTATTTTTTTAAAGTGATATTACCCATCCTGCAGATGCTCTCTATTTTGAAAACACATTTGTGTTCACTAATTCACTCTCCTGTTATGCCTACATACAATACAGTTCATTTTTCCTGTTAACAAACATCTATACTCTAGCTAAATAACATTAATACTGTTTTCCCAGTTCCATGGAGAGAACGGAAGCTATTTTAAAATCTTGTCTGAATCACACACAAAAGAACATATGTATTTTATTATGTGCAGCCTGTACTTCCTATGTAGAGGAACTTTGCAGATGGTCGCTCCAAACTTATACCCCGGAACGCTTAAATCAACTTTATTTGCACAACTCTGAAATGTACTCATTTTCAGCGCACACACAATCTTTGCAGGGAAGTGGTTTGTAATTCCAGCTGTTTCAGGTCTTCATAGTGTTGTCAAAATTCATTGACACTAAAGGTGTACAAATCCCAGCTTAGCCCACTATTGTTCCCGTTGCCTTATAAAGATTTACCAGTTTGTATTACGCAGGATTCGCTGCAGTGACTTTTGAAGTCTAGGTATATCCCTTGGTATGCATTAATTAACCACAGGTGCAGCCTCTCAGGCTTTCGTAATTGAGAATTTCCAGACCGCATTAAGTCTTTCTGCCGCTCAGATATGGTCTTTCAGAGGAAATTTCCAGCCCTTTGTGGCTGTGGTGAAAGGATGATGTGGCGTATGTTCCCGCTGTGTAAACCTGGCTGTCGCAGCCTGGTGCGAGGACCTGCGAGTAGAGCCCAGATGGCCGTGTCACAGCTGACCAGGCATTGACCCCCTGTCTGCATGAGTGGGGGAAAGACGGTCTGCAGCCGTAATTAAACCGCAACCGCATTCGCTGAGGCAGATCCAACGGAGCGGCTGGGCAGAGAACAGGTAGCAGGTTGTCATAGAGCTGGGGGGCTGGACGAAGCTGCCAGAGAACCACACCTTTCACCCCACGTGGTGCGCTGCCCCCGCACTGACGGCAGGAGACACGTGCGGCCATCGCAGACCAGCTGCCCCACCTGTGTCACTCGCTGTCACAAACCTGGTGTCTCCATGTCTGACAAATGCTGACTAGGTATTAGTTTGAATCTTTGGATTCTGCTATCAACTGTAACAGTTGCAGAGCTTTCTGGGAAAAAAATGGGTCCAGTAGGACACAGAGACTTCAGTAAAAACTGCTGTATATTTATCAGAGGGAAGATTGAGTAGTTAGTTCTTTAATTTTAGAGACAGCATGTTTGATAGGTCTTAGCGGTCAGAGATGATTACCTGGGATAATCAACCCTGTCGCTCTTGTCTTGAGGTGACAGTACTTGTTCACAATAGCGGGCAGCTGCCTCAGTGTGGAATGCCAGGAGAGATGGCAGACATTGCTCCATCAGTGACACAGCTCCCCCCATGGTATATTTAATCCCTCCCTGCGGCCTCTCCCTGGAACTGTACGGCCATGGTTACTGTCTGCGTGCTGGTATGTCTGAGGCCCCCCTCTAAATCTGTCAGGGCTGCATCAGATGATCTGATCCCCTGTGCTTTTTGTTCCTGACAGACGTTACCTGCACGTCACCTCCACGCCACAGCCTTTTAGAGCACAGGCATGTTGAATGTAACATGGTTTACATGCCTTTGACATGGCTAGGTAGAGACTACAAAGGAAGATCCGACATGATGAGAGAGCTGGCGCTATGTGGACATTTGCGTAACAGGGTGACAAGGTTAATGGACAGATGTGGAGGAGGGAATATAATTGGGTGGAAGTGGCATCAGAAGCTGTTGTGAATTATCCAAATCCCCAGGACCATCTTGATCAATATGAGACTATGATTAATAAGATAAGATAAGGAGATTGTCATTACTGTGACTAAAGGCTGAGACAAATGGAGTGAGTAACTAAGCTTTTTCCAGACTTCTGTGCCCAGAGTCAGTGAGAGAGTGTCTGAACTGGGTCCTTTCTGGTGAAATCATTTCATAATGACTGAAAAAATAGTGCTGCAGTCATTCTTTCAGGATTATCAATGTTTTAAGAGATACCGCAGCCTGTTTTTACTGGAGGAGTCAATTGAAAGGGGGTAGGGTGAAGGCAAGTGTGAACAGGGAAGCGTCTGTGTTTCATTATGCCCTCATGATTCCTCACAGAAACCAGCCCACATACAGCCATGGCCAATGGCAGCCTGTGGGAACTTGGCCCAGGCCAATCACAGACTTCCATACTGATGCATTCAGTAAATCAAAAGATCCTGTCACTTGGGAGAAGATGTATGCATTCCTCTTAAGTTAAACGAGGGATCTATTTATCTGAATCTATGTATTTATTGGAAATTTTGTTGTTGTTGGTTTTGGACCATGCTGTTAAGCAGCATATGCATGTCTTGTAACATTGCATTGTCACATTCCAGCATTTTTCTCAGGCCCTGGATCTTGGGCACTGCCCTTCCTTTCCCTCGGGTTCATTTTCGGTTAGGGAGTGGACCACAGCAGAGGAAACCAATCCCAATTCACGTGGGGGCAAAGGAGCTGGAACCAGCTGTTCATATGTGATCGAAAACCGAAGAACTCCACATGTCACAGCTGCACGGCTCCAGCCAGGAGATATATTTATAAATAACACCCCACAGGTGACGGCAGAACAGACAGGAAGCTGGCACATATACAGTGAACAGTGGTTTTCTGTCAGTCCGTGTCAGAAGACTCTCAGACTGGGGCCCATCATAGCTTGGAAGCCATGATGTCAGCTGTGAGGTAATGCCATTTCATATCAGTGATCTTATTGCACATGAATGCCAGAGCAGCCCAACCAGCCCGGGTTTTTATCGCTCTTAATTAAGCTAAAAGGGGCTTGATGGTGCTGGACCGTGCAAGAAATCTCCCAAGCGGCGCTGCAGTGCTGTGGCTACAGGTGCTGTTTGTGTCGTCTCCATTTCCTGATTATCCCGTTAGGTGTTCGTTACGGATCCAATTAGAGACGCTCTGCTCAATTCCCCGGCGCAGACAGTAAATGAAGTCCCCATTAGGTAAGCACTTAGAGTTTGGATAACGCCTCAGAGAAGTGAGGTAGGAGCATTGATTCTGACAGTCCAAACTTGAGGGAAATTGCCTGAACATACTGTTATTCGTACATCAGTAGTGGCCCAAGGCATGAATATGAAATGGCCTGGTCACATGTCTATGAAAACTTGCGCATTTGACTTCCTCTAATAAACAGTAATATTATATGCATACCCATTTTCAGGACTGATACCCTGACATTCTAAATGGCAAAAAGGGATATCTGCAACAAAGGCAGTTGCTGTGGTTACCCAACCTATACACTATTTTTACAGATATTTTTAAAATCTGGAATTTTGTTTTTCCCAAAGATACAGAGATTTCTTTTATAGAAATTGAAAGAATGTTTATTGCACATTGCAAATTGTTTGAATACCTCTATAAGTGTACTCTAGTTGGCCTCTGATGTTGGGGACTGATTCATGAACTGTTTAGTGTACAGAAAATATCTGCATACCTCTTTTCTGATTCACTGCCCCTCAAACCCCTCTGATATGAATTAACCCCAAAAGTAAAGTAAATCTCAGTGTACTTTTTATGTTTTTGGTAAGAGCCCAAAATTCCAAGAGGTGATGTGTTTTGTCACATTTATGTTGCTTATTCGGAGTTCCTGAACTTAACTCTAACTCGTGGATTCAATCAAACCAGCAAGTCATCTTTAGGGAGAGTGCTCTTCAGTCAAAGGCTTAGCTGCATTCAGTCAACTCAACCTGGCGCTCAAAAGGGTAAACCATAAGCTTATGAGGGCTCAAGTCCAGGGAATGGGAGAAGTTGTGCTTAAAACCAGGGATGACAAGGTCCGGGGCAGAGCCTTTTTAAAGGGCTGGTGACAGTTTCTGTTAAAAGAATCATCCTCACATTCTCCTTTATAATTCTCCCCCCTCCCCACCCCCCATCCCCATTTCAACCCTTTAAAATGATCATGCAAAAAAAATCTGAAATGATGGAATTTTGAGAGGAATGCCATTTCATGTCTCATTTGTATTCAATACTTTGGTGCACATTTAATTCTTTTGATGCTATAAAGAATAACTGAAAAGCAGCTCTTCACGGATCAAATGCTCTTCAACCTGTAACAACGTCATTTTCCATTAGAAATTAAATTGCTGAGAGTTTTCCAGAGGTTTTCATCTTTCATCTTCATCTTCATGTTCTATATCTAATGTATTTAGTTTTTTTTTGAATAACTTCCACAACATTAGGTATGATTTCAGAGTGGCCAGAGTGCCACTTACATAGTTGCCCCATTCTTAGGCAAAATGGTTACTTGGAAATATGCTAATTGAATGACCACTTGGTCTAGCATTTATGTGACTGGAATGCAATTATCACATTTATTCTCACAAATTTAACCCCTTGAACCATTAGCACGCAAACACTGTTGTCATTTCCTTCATTTGTCAGAACACAAGTTTGCAAACCAGCACCCAAATTCTGCAACATTCAGCCCTGCCATTACATATGCAGGCCATGGCACAACCAGTGATAACAATGATAATCTGTGATAGTAACTCCTAGTGAGGTTTTACCTGAGCTTTCAGTGGTGTCCCACAGTCCTAGTTTCTTTCTTCGGGAACTGTGTGGCAAGAGCTATTTCTGGTTTTCCAGCCACTCAGTGCAGAGAAAAACAAATTGTACAAACATACTGTAATTTAAGTAATCCACAGGCCATGCACTTGAGAGGTACAGTATCTCATAATTAAATACATGCCCCAATATAAGGATAGAGTGCAGTGACTTTGGAATCAAGCTATATATCTGACCTAGATTATGCAAACATAAGAGGTAAAACCAGGCTATTGTTTATTGGTTGTCTTAATGCACATATTCCAGTATGCCTGACTCACCTCTGGTATCCGTGATTTGCCCAAAGAGACATTCATGCCACTCCCTTATCTTAAGAGCCAAATAACACATGGTCATTACTGCAAGCAAAGTTTCATCAGGGATCATGTAACAGAACATGTGTGAGGGTACCTCAGTAAAATCTGGTAAATTGAAATGAACTGTTTACTGTTAAGTTCCTCTTTATCAGCAGGTTAAAATACCATAGCTATAGCCTAGAGTCAAACATCACAATGAAAAACAGATGCAAAAAGTAAAGTTGTTTCTGAAAACAAGTGCAGTACAAAATGTATAATACAAACAATATTGTAGACCATTCAGTTGATACTTGCAATATAAATAGATTGGAGTCTATTCAGCTTTTATTTTATATTTTCATTTTTCATGCAAGTTTTTAAATATGATTATGTTGTATTGTAGGCAGTGGGTAGTATTACCAGCACAGTAAAAAATCATTTTGAAGCGTATACTTTTTCAGTGTGATATAATTCATAATTGAAATTCTGTATAAAATGTACTTAAGAGTTGTAAACATGTAGAAGACATATTGTCCCTGAACAGGGACAATGTATTCAATCTCAGCAATAGGATATGGTTTGAGATAGTTCCAATGCAAATAACTCTTGCTCAGAATTCAGAAGGGCAGTGTTGTTTACTGTGAATGTCCAAAAGCACACAATCTCTGCTGTCAATCATTCTGTAAAAAATTGCCATCATTGGGCACAGTGTTGGTTTCTGTTGCTACAATTCTATGGAGAAAAATTGTATTACAATGCTAAATTGATCTGAGTAGGTCTGTTTATTATTAAATATCATTTTCTTTTTAGCTGGCATTAGTGTTTTGATTGAATCCAGGGGTATGCCCTTGTTGTGGATGTTACCCCCTCTGTAGCGGTCCCTGGAGCCTGGATCAAGGCCCATACCTCAATGTGCAGAATTATGCTCCATTATGCATCCCACCTCAACCACCATATTCATTTTAAAAGAAGTTTTTAGTTTTAAATGAATAAAATAAGTAATGGCCTTTCAGTTACTTTCCATTTACAGCCTAAAGGCAAGTTTCTCCATCATAAATATCCACATTTTTCTCTCTATAAATGAACCATGGCATAATTTGAGTGTTGAATGTGTTGCTACCTACTGTGAATTGTACTCAGATCCATGCCCAAATAATGCTTGAGGAAAACCTTTGTGGTTCCGAGTTGACTGCTGTTATGGAAGTTATCCTCCTGTCTCAAACCCCTGTAACAAACCTTCCACTGTACATGCTCTAGTGCCTTCTCTTTTTTTATTAGGTGCTTAAAAGTGAATTATGCTTTCTCATAATGCCAGTTTAAGAAGGCAGTGCAGAAATTCACTTTGCATTTGCCCCAGAAAATATGATTTAAGACCACCAGTAAATGTTGCGAACAACTTAGAAAAACACATATCAAGTCCAGTTCCAGATATTGTCAAGAATAATATTTTCTTCATTTTTAAAAAGTCTGGATAGTAAAATGAATAAACTGCAGAAGCCAGTCAGTGTGTTTGCAGTCAAGACACTTGTGCCACTGTGTGGCCAACATTAAACAAAGAGACCTGAGCCAAAAGTGGATGCAAAATAAACACAAAAGTGATTGCTCTGTGGTTACACATGCACTTGCACCTGTCTCTCTTCCCTAGTTTGTTGTTTTTTCCATTGGGGGTCAATTAGCTGTTATTGTGCTTTAATGGCTGTTTCCGAACCACAAACCACAGCTACTCCCGAAAGGATAAAATGTGATTGTGAATGACTGATCAAAATGGACTGGAGCCTTTTTATATGGATCATTTAAAGACCCAGGGACATAACTGCACCTGCATACTGGCAGCATTCTACCCCTCTCAGTTCACTTTGCTTTAAAATGACCATCTGTATTTCATTAAAGTTTAATACATTCAGTGGAGTAAATATAACAAAATATCAGTACGCAAGACTATTTGCTCTATTTTTTTGGAATATAATGGATGCAGCAGTTTGTAAGTTTATGTCTGGCGCACTAAAATCTTTCTCAATGGGCCTGAAATTTCTATGTGAACTTGTAGATTCACATCAGAATGCAGGAACAGAGGGCCCCAGCTTCCACAGACATTATGCACTTATGAAACAGCACAGACGCACACAACTACTCCAGCTGTTTGGCATTGTTTTTCTTGTGTGTTGTGTTTGTATTGTGAAGCTTGAGAATGAAGCAGAGAACTCCTATGGATTACATAACGTCCTCGGAGTCTAGCCGAGTTGCATTATCAGCAGCAAAATATCTTTGGAACTGTTGGCCACAGTGCCTCTGTGCTTTCAGTCCCTGTTCCCAGGGGAATCGCTTCCCCCATGTTAATTGAGGTAATTACCGGACAATTAGACGTTCTGTACTGGGTTGGGAAATGGCAGTCGGTTATTTGTGGCATCTCAGAAATGCTCTGTGATATCATTAAAACGCCACTGCTATCAGGGTGCCTAATTGTTAAATACACAGACAGGGCCAAGAGTGGACAGAGGCTCACAGACTGCGTTCAGTTTCCCCAATCAGCAAGAAGGGAACAGGATTTAATCAAATGAAGAAAAAGGAACTGTCTGTCCAGCCACAATCACTGAACCCCACCTCTGTGGCAGCTCCTCTGAGCAGTTCTGCTGACCCTGGATACCGCCAATGTTCGGCTGGTCCAGGCAGCCCAAACTCATACCTCATTAATCCCTTCCCAGCCTGATGCTGAGCGCCGTGGATGATAAATTAGGGAGGTAATTTCAAATGGTTACCACTTCACAACAGGGATCTGAGGGCGGGGGATTGTGATTAATAAGCCACTGGAACCACGGAAAAACATAGGAAAATTGTTTCCATGTGGTACGGTTTTAAGAACCTTGTTGACTCATTAGGGAACAAATAACCACCGCCACCAATCCCCCACCCTTCCCAGAAAGAGTGTCATTGCTGGACTGAACGAAACAGAGGCAGCTCTTCTCCCTGATACAACTGAGCTGGACCCAATGCTCATCATCGCACCTCTATACCTCTGCACTGGCAGCTTCCTGGCCATGGAGTCCAACACTAGCTCCCTGTTGCCAGCGTTCTTATCCATCAGCTTATATCATGTTGCCGACAACTCCCATCCCTGCATTTCCCTCCAGCTAACCTGCGCTTTATTCTGAAATTGCCCATGACATTTCTCCTTCTTGCAAGGAAAGAAAATAAAGCTCTAGTAATGGGCATCATTTTGCTTGGCTTGGAGGCAGGGCCTGGCTACTGTTGACAGCCATTTATCATCGGCGATAGACAGTGTTACATTAGAGCCTGTGAGGTGAGTCAGATAATGGCTTCTGCAGTGGTAACCACTATGACTAAAATTAATGTAATTGGGCCTCCAGTGTTCCCTTTCTTTCCCTCCGGCAGTTACCTTAACTGTGCTGAAAAGTTGCTTCCCCTGTCAGGGCTGTGTGACGACAGCGGAGGATAAACCAGCGACGACTTGGTGAAATTGCGGCCTTCCCGTGCAGCACCGTACACAGCTCAGGTGTTAGCGTGTTAGCGCTAGTGCTAGCGCCATGACAGAGAGGGGCCGTGAGGATTGGACCAGTTTAGCATGTGTCCGAGCAGCTGAGCTTACCCCCGCTACGAGGCCCCAGGGTTGTGCAAAAAAGAATTGCAGTGGCTTGTTGGACTGTGCGCTTGCAGAATTAGGAGGCTTAGCCTGATTGCCGCACCTGTCAGCTGCGCTGTGTCATTAGAATCAACTGTTGCCACAAATGGTGTGAACGAACGCCCGGGCAGGGCTTGTTCGGCAGGCTGGTGGCATGCCGTGAGCGGGCGGACGGGCCCTGGGCCGTCACACGGACAGCAGACGCTCCCGCGTGTGACACGCCGTCAGTGAAAGCTGAGCTCATGTGTTTCTACAGCTGGGCTCCTCCAGCACTCAGAACCAGCACCCAGCTGCCAGCACTGCTCTCTTTGGGGGGAAGCACCGTGGGACAAAACCTCCGCATTGAGCACGCTGTACTGCTGAGGGGGAGAGCTGATGTGTTTCCAGCCTTCCAAACGTGCGTGCAAAAGTTTTAGGAGGCACGCAGTCTGTAGAGTGAGATGTGATTTGGTGGGTGTAAATGAGGACATGTCCAGCTGTTTAGTTCTTGCTGTTTATCAGCCCCGCTCGCTCTGAGTACAGGGGTCTTCAACGTTCTCTTGTGTGTGACAGTCGGGGCGGCTGCACTCGATGAAACTGTTACGTGTGTGAGCATGCTGCTTTTCACACCTTCTGCCTGGCTTGCGACTCTAACATACAGCCCAGTGATAGCTTACATCATCATATCACGACTTTTCTGTCATCAAGTCTGTCATAGATGTCACATTAAAGTTCCTCAAAGTCTTGGGGGGGGGGGGGGCGCTGTTGTCACGCTGTCCTGATAGAGTAAGACCACTCATTTGATCACTTAGGAACACATTGACCACGCTGCACACAGAAGGTGAAGGAGGCAACCTGAACAATGTGAAAAACACATGTAGCCTTGCGCTCACATTGAATGGTGGTGCGGTTCAAAAAAAACAAAGGAAACCTAAAGAAACATTCTAAAGCCAAAAATGCATCAAAGGTGATACAAAGCAGGCCTGCAGTAAGACAGTCAAATGCTGTCAAATGTTCTCTGTCAGAAGTACATTGGACAAATAGATAATCTAATAGTCTGAAAAGAAAATGGCTCACAGCAACAACAACAATCATGCTCCTAAGTGCTCTTTGGCTTCATCAGCCACTAATTAAATATGTTCATTATTCTTACACCTGTTTTTTAAATACATCTCACTACAATAATTATCCGTGACAGCGCATCTCAAACACCTACACAGGTTCCACAGATCGATAAAACATATCACATCAACAGCTGGAAAAAAAAAAAACAGATGGAAATATACACAGAGTCTCCATCACATGAACCAGTATGCACAAAAATGCTTGGTGATATTACGATCAGAATTATTTGGCAGGTGCCATCCTGATGTCATGGCGAGCGGGATAAGTAAACCAGGTGGAAAAGGCACCCCTGGCTGATTGGTCGCTCGGAGCGACCAGGTGACCCGTACACATTGACAGCCACGGTGTCTGCGGTTTGTCACCAAAATGGACAAGAGGCCCTCTCAGAGTGCTCTTAGGTCCAACCTCCGTGAGGAGGGGTCGGCACTGTGGAAAGTTACTTCGTCACACAAACCCTGAAATTACGGTGCGTCCGTTTTGTTTGGCACTGTCAGATGCAATAAGTTGTATCTCTCTCACAACAGTGTGCAGGGGCCAGATTCATCAGTCTGACCGTGGACAATTACTCCGACTTAGACGCCAAGACTGTTTTTTTTTGCAGTTTTTTTTCTTGCACTGTGGTGCCAGTAATTACTTCCAGATTGTTTGACGTGAACACAAAACTTTAACCTGAGGTTTAGTAGACATGTATCCGTGCATTGGGTTCCTCAAAATTTTCAAGGTTACCGGGTCTGCAGCACACGAGATCTAGGGAAAGGTGGCTGTTTTATGGGTCACCAAATGTAGCAGTGTTTTTTGGGGTGCTCTACAATGTAGCTGTCCCAGCCCAGCCCAGCACTGGGCATGGACTCTGAGGCCGTAGAGAGGGAGTTGGAAATGCAGCAGTTATCATACACAACCTAAAAACAACTGTTCTCAGTTGACTGAATGGGTCCCAGCAGAAGGGTATTAAGTGCTATAGGGAAACATCTGTCTTGCGAGCTGTTATCTCCAGAGGAGTCTCTGTCAGGCTGCGCGATACCTTGCTCCTGATGTTTGCCATCTGGACTCATTGTGAGGAAGCCTGACGGCCGTGTCAGGGGAGCAGCGCTGCCCCTCTCCAGAGCTGGTTGAGGAAGTGATGTATTGCACTGCCGAGCAGCGGTGGTCAAATAGAGTTTTACATGGTATTTCAATGTACTCGAAAGGGCATCAATTCAAACCACTTTGCCTTGTTAAATAGAGCTCCAGTGAAATAATGAAGCAATTATTAATAATGGACACTGGGAAGATTCACCCATCTATACCTTTGAAGATGCAAGGACTATGCAAATGGCATGGACAGGGCAATGTGCTTACTGCTATGGTCCTGGAGTTTCTCTTGAAGAGATTATTAAATAATCTCTTGAAAGAAAAAAAAAATGTTTCAGTTCTAGATGTGCAGCGCAGTGGAAAGTTCCTGAATTTATACTTTTGACTAATGATCTGGGGAAAGAAGGGCACGTCTCCGACGCGAAAGAAAAAGAGAAAAGAACATCCTCCCTCGGCTTGTTATTTCGAGGGATGTTTTGGCAGCCGGTGTCCTCTCCTGTTATTCTTTCTCACTCAGGAAAGTGCAGCCACTACAGCGGCAGCACCAACGTGTTCCTAGTGACGTGTTGACTTAACTCACATGGGTCTTCCCCTACGTAGGGATGGTCATTTGTCACTTTGGTATACTGATGGTCATTTGTCTCTTGTTTGTCATTGAGCAGCTTGTTTGGACTGGTTGGAATTGACCAGGCATTTGATCGCACGGGTGTTTCATTCCCTTTCCAGAGCCTGATTACGTGCTCTGTCACAATGCACAGGCGCCGAGAGGCATGTCACATGAGGCCCCCCCTCCCGCAAGGCTGTTTGAAGCGTGGCAAACCCCAGCTTCACGTCTGCACCTGGCCCCCTGCTGCATCCGGTGCCCCCCACACACAGCAGGGACAGCGCCCCCCCAAAGGACACCCCGGCCCCTGACTGTGGACGTCAAGCTGAGGATCACTGTGATGTGCCGCTCCTCTCATAGTCCTGGGATATTCCAGGAAAAGTAATAATAGATCGTTAGTATTCGCATAAAAATAGATAGATGTACAGATACACCGACAAAGGAGTGTTTTACCGGAAACTCGCCACCTTCTCAAGTATATATAGGCTGGTGCCATGGGAAAAGCATGTGTTGAGAAGGAGTAGGACAATGTGTTCAGCCCAGGGCCATATGCCCCAGCTGTTGTTGCTACCCTGGGGGACCTCTTTTTAAGATGTACCAGGGTTTCCCCCTCCCGTACTTGTTAGTGTGGTATTATGGACCTTGGGGGTGTGGATTACAGTTAGTGAGCACGGACTCCGCAAGGCTTGTGAATGGGACGAAAGTTCTGGATTCATGTCCCAGACCCCAGGGAGCGAGCGGCTCTATTTCTGTTGGTGGAACTTCTGAGTAAAGAGGGAGCTTTCTGCTTATGAGGAATTCCGTTCCACCAAAATGAGTCCAGTACCCGTTTATATTGTGCTGGGGTTACATGCCTTTACACTCTCAACTCCATTGCCCTCTGTCATAGCCCACAGACAGAATATTTATCTTGAAGAGATTGATTGGCATACTTTGGTATACTGAACTGAATAAATGCCAAGCACGTAATTCTGCGTAGACTTGATTGCAGGCTTGAACCCAAAGGGAAGTTGCCCACAGCATTATCGAGACTCCACCAAATGAGAAGTCAGTTTATGATTAAAACACTACTTCTGATCAAGGGGGAATGCGCCTCAATCAAAACTTTAGTTAATCTGCGAATATTCACTATAGCCTACTGATTCAAAATACACGAAACGAAAAATCCATTTCCTCTAACTTCCAAAACCTGAACATGAGCAAAAATGCTATTGCATTATTAGAGGAAACGCTTCACCTCTCGAGAGCCAAGACCAGAATCTTATCACCAGAATCAATACGCGTCATGTAACCTTTAAATTTTTGCAATTTGTTTTTCGTCAGCTTGAAACGGAGGCTTTGTTTTTGTCTCTTGGTTTTTGTCCTAAAGGAAACATCTGTTTTCATTTTGGCCTAATGAACTCATATCTCCTGAGTATTCTCCACCACGCTCCCACTGGCACTTAACACCCCACCAACTGCTTATCCCAGACACATTTGAGAAGGCTCCCTACACATTTCTTTCAGATGTAATCACAATGATGTGATAATCAACCGTTGATTGGTGCATTTTTTTCGCTAGCAGATGCGCGTGATGTAAATGAGTCCCAATGTGCAATGAAGGCCAGCCCCAGCTTTCCCTATTCCTGTAGTGCTGTCTCAGATTTCAGATGATGCAGATTGATGCTCCTGTAGCTCCTCATATGGGTGGGACTTAGTGGTTGGGCCCAAGCTTCCAAGATGCTGTTTTAAATGTCATTCACCAGTCTAATCCTAGTAAAGAACATTGGTCCTCGTCCTGTTTTGAAGAGACACTGGTGCCATCATAAGACTGTGTGTGTGTGTATATCTGTGTGTATGTATGTATGTGTATGTGCCTGTATGTGTATATGTGCATGGAATTATGAGTGAGAACATGTGTGTGGACATGGAGGCGAGGTTAATTAGTTGATTCAGGGAGGAATTTGAATTGGGACACCGCACGTCACACGCTACTTAAGAGTATCAGGTGTCTCTGGGTAAAGTGGCCTGGCATCACGACTGCGATGTGCTTGACTTTGAGCGTAGTCCCAAAGGGATCTGCTCTGGCAGTCATCTTTTGAGGCCATCCGCTATCAGCTCGCACGACCCTTGGTTTCCTGTTGCTGTTTATCCAAAGCCTTCCTCAGGTCATTTTCCAAACAGACACACAAATGCACACATGAAAAGAATCCTCCGTCCTCAAGCCCCGGTAATTACAAGCGCACTCTATGGTAAATATTCTTTTTATGGATTCAGCTTTTCCCGGAAAATGCTAGAATATTGGCCGTCATTACACCGGAGGACTGAGGCGACCGCTCTATGATTACTCCATCAACAAGATATTCTGCACTCTAGCCTGTGTGTTTCATTCAGATGAGCAGAAAGACCAAGACAGAGAATGATAAAATTGATACCAACAGTTAGAGACCAGCTCAGTCACTACTCTCACACTAAAATATAGAAACATCAGCATGTATCAGTGCTGGTCCTCAAAAGCGACCATCCATTCTGTTTTCCTTTTGACCATTAAATCACGTTTGGAGCAGTGGGACCATCAGTTAACCACTGACAGACCAGAACAGAGGTGACTGGCATCTCAGTGATTTTCAGGTGCTGTGATTAAACTCGTCTCCACATGCTGTTTTTCTTTGAACAAAAAACAACTTTTCTATGATTAATGACAAGAGGTGTTTATCAGAGAGTGTTTACAGCATGCAAAGACAAAAAAACAAAAAACAAAAAAAAAAACGTATTGCACAAGGTATTCACTAGAATGATCCATGTTTTTGATTAATTTCACTCAGGGGATGTTTAATCAAATCATAAAATGCATTCATCAATAGCTTCTATTTCTATCAATTTTACACACTGTTTATTTCAATTCAAATTAAAATAAAAGCATATAGAAACATCATATCCTTCAAAATCAAAGTTAACAGTTGTTTAATGTTGAGGGCAAGCCATTTTGTCATTTGGTTACAGCTACAATTGCACTCCAAAACTGGAAATTGGAGTTGGAAATTACAAAACTGCCTTAACCTAGCCTTTCAGAGGGTACTCTGTAAAAGCACAAAGAATAATTCACTAACTACAAATGTTTTTTTTTCTTTGAAAGGTATTTTATTCAATACCTTTGTGTTTTGTGGAATAAAGGAAACAGCTTATGAAATAGTCTGATCTTATTGGCAGGCACCAGAGCTCTGAGCATGTAGTTTAAGTGTTATTATAGGTCACCTAGGTGAGGTGATTTGGCAAAAAGTAGGACTCCTTTAAATAGAGTCTTCAAATAATGACTATGGTTCAGCAGTGATGAGTGGGAAGTCTTCTTCAGTGGCATTTTGTTATGGTAAATACAACCTGCATATTGTGCGGTACGTCTTAGAAAAGGTTGTACATTTGGCATTAAAATGTCCCATTCAGATAAATAAACTTTGGACTACGTACAAAGAGACATTCATGACATATATATGAGGTATGATATTTGTATTTGAGGTATTATGTGCGCATGATGTTCACAATTCCTTTGTGAGTCCAATAAATTCCAAGCAATTCTCTCTATTCCAATGACATAACGTTCCATTGGTTTACTCCCCTCAGTAATCTAATGACATTTGGTGAGGTAATGGCCATACAATGAAAACAAAATGGCCTGCAGTGGTTGGTGGGTTGGGGTATGAGTCCATCAGAGCTGCACAGAGAGCCAGTGACACCAGGAGAAACAACATGTGATGCAGCATCTCGCTTATGCACAACTTGTCACTTTTCTATCCATAAAAACGTATCCCACCTGTCCCGA
Source organism: Megalops cyprinoides (assembly GCF_013368585.1). NCBI lineage: Eukaryota > Metazoa > Chordata > Actinopteri > Elopiformes > Megalopidae > Megalops > Megalops cyprinoides. The sequence continues at coordinate 11,217,423 of NC_050586.1, forward strand.
GAGCTAACAATGGAAGCAACCAGGTGCACTCCGAGTTCAGCCCTATCTACCTTCATCTACTCCTCAGAGCTTTTCTAATAGTCTTTACTTTTCCGTGTTGTTTTCACCAAACTTGGACACGTTCTATTTAGCCCGTGAGAGGTGGTTGTAGCTGATCGGGACTAGATCTGAACCTTGCGCTGGGCCGGAGTAGAAAGGATTTGTTATCTGCGTTTCTGATTGCGACTTAACAAAGATGAAAATGGCTTTGTTATTGGAGCCAGGGCCGATACGGATCTGGAAGGTAGGGAGCTATAATTGTGTGGAGAGGAGCGACAGCTGGAGGTGCCTCTCGTGTGTAAACACCGCCAGTGGGGGGGCTGCAGATGGAGTGAGCGAGGGCCTGCTGGGGGTGATGCACGAATCCGAGGCCACTCCGGGTGAGATGGGAAGCTAGAGAAGTGTCTGCTACCTGAGTAAATAGGTTCGGTGTAAGCCAGTGTAAACGTCTTGCGTTAGCGTTCCGTTCTATGACAGTGTTGTAGCATCCTGTTTTCGTTCGGGAGCAATTGGAGAACCAGGACGAAGCAGAGTGAGGTGAGAGGACCTGAATGGTCGCTGTGATACCCATGCCTGCCTCCTTGACAGCCACGATTCAGAGGTGTGAAGGTGGCCATTGGGGAGTTGTGACTCACGGTTTACTACAAGAAACGTCATTTTTTTTGTAGTGGCGACTCAACGAGGGGTTAAAACACACCCCCTCCCCTCTTCTTCGAGAATGGAGGCGCATTCCACAGGAAGTTTACTCTCCCCTTCTTCCTCCTCACTTCCTGTCCTCCGTGATTCAGGCTGATTACTGTGGGCTGGGTGGGCTGATAAGGCCGAGAGTGGGGAGACCCCGCCGCACACACACATCGGCGGTGGAAGAAGCTGGCACGCTATCCTGAAGACACAGGGAAGAGTATGGCAACAATGGTATTCATCCATTTGTTTGATTTTTGCAGAGGACAAGATTGTGAGTGCAGATATGTGGGAACCATGTGAGTAAGGCAATCAAGTAGTTTGAAAATGCACTTCCTGGTTTCCAAAGTGTCAGCAGTAGCTGTAGGACACTTTTCAAGAACAACTGGGTTTGGTGAACTTTTCAGGTTTGCCAGATAGTGTGCTTATCTTCTGAGCTCATTCTCTCTCTTTCTCTCTCTAGATCTCTCTCCTTCTTGTGTCACATGATTGAAAGTGATTTTCTGTTTTTTCTATTTCATCATTTATTTTTTTATGATGATGTACTCATCCTCCAGCCAAACACCGATTGCATATTACAACTTTTAGGAGATGGATTGAAATGGATCACGTTGCAATTGCATTTACGAAAATGATTCAGTGAGATTTATTCACAGAGTGTGCTGATGGGGTCTCTGCCCCAGCTGCTGTGCATCCATGTTCAGGTGAGATGTAAAAAGGCCCGGCTGTGCTGATTGCAGTGCTGCTGAAGCCAGTCTTCTGCACACTTGCTGCAGATCGCATTGCCTGCCACCTGCTAGCTGCCAGCTGTCAGCTGCAGCGCCTTCAATACCAAACACATGGGTGCATTCACCTTCTCACTCGGCGTGTTGATTAGGGCCATCCAAACTGACCAGCCAGCAGTGTGTAGAGCTGTACATCATGGGATTGCCTAACATCCTGCCTCCCCCATCCCCCCACCACCTCCGACCCCCACCCCAACCACAGCCGTATGGGAGATTTGACACCAGGGATACTTGCTGTGAGAACTAACTTTCTACATCTCATATTCTGCATGTGTAAGTCGACAAATATGGTGCCTGGGACACGTGTGCCATACAATAAAAAAAAGTTTTTATTGGACATAATTGCATTTTTTTAATAACTTGAAAGTGATGTCATTTTCCCTTTTCTCAAAGCTAGAACTCTTACAGAGTGAGAGCAAGATCACATTTTCACATCATCTGGAACCGTGGACAAATTTCAGAGAAATATTTCATCTTGGTGATTTCTTTCCTGACATATGTGCTTATGTACATATAAACCCAGTTATATAAACTACAGCTTCCTGCACCCATTTTAACGCCTTAAAAGGTATCAAAAATTCTGTGTGTCATATTTAATTCTGTGTTTTTAGTTTTTTTTTTTCAGAAACCATGCCAAAAGAACAAAATTACATTGAGTATGTTTGAATGCCAGCAAAAGAGCAGTGCGGGTAAAATACTTAGAATGTGGCAACGTATTTAATCAATCCATTTTTACCCATTTTTTCATTTGTGACAGAGAAGCTGTGCAGTACTATTATCCTGAAGGGCTAACTTGAGGTCTCATCCATGTATGATTGTGAGTTGTATACTCACAAACAGCCCAAGTTTGCGCAAGATGAGTTTGAGAACAATAACAAAAATTGCATAATGTGCAGAAAGATCTCTGGACATTCTGAGAGGCGGGGCAGCACTGGAGTGTTCTCACGTGAGAAATTATTTCTGTGGGACAAGCGCTTGGGTGGGTAAAGGGGGAATGGGGCCAGTGTTGGCCATGGATGGTTATTTAAAGTAAGCAGAACTGAGCTCTCAAACATCCTAGTTCTGGATAGGATGCAGGGAGGAAGTCTGCATTCAATTTTCTGCTCAGTTGGTTTTTGCGTTGCTCCAAGCAGCAGTGTGTTCGTGAATTTGGAACCTCACCGTAGAGACCGCAAATTGTTCAGAGCTGTTGAACACTTAGCTGTAATTATACAAGCCTGTTAAAGGCACACTTCTGGAACTGTGAACTGTTGCACGGGCACCATCTCTTTCCAGATCTTGCCGGTATCTGCAAATGGGAAGGCCTTCAAAGCACCAGTGTGCCGCAGGGACACAAACAATGCGAAAAATTTTGTTTGGTGGCGTCCCAATTTTCAAAATGACCACGCTGGCTAGAGACCATTTCCCTTTTTCTGTAAGGGACTGGTGCCTGCTGGTGGATCTGCGATGCCAGTCGGTGTGAATCCACAGTGATTTTTCCTCCTCCAGATTGGGGCAATGTCCAAGTCCGGTGGAATGTCAGGTTTGGGTCGAGCCTGTGGCAATCATTAGGCTCCCGACAAATGGCTTAAGTAATTAGAGCTCGGAGCTCCGTGTGGAGGAAGACCAAGTCAGGAGTGGCTGCTCAGGTATGTGCTGATCGGCCCTTTCCAGCCAGGGGATGAGATCCAGATGTGGCGGTGTGTCTGTTGCGGGGGTGCAAGGGGCAGTCTGTCCACCACCGTGGGTACACCATGTCTCCCAGTTCCCTGACATTCAACCAACAACACAGCAAAAAAAAAATACCAGCATCCTGAGCCAAGGCAAACCAAGGGAAGAGAAGGAATCTGACAGTCTGGAGCGGGTTTCTCTAAGGAAGATTAACAATGGTGTGAGATTAGCATTTCTAAAATAAAACACTGCCTATCAGCACCTTTGAGACTGCAGGCTAGTGTAACGTCTTTGACCCAGTTTCAGTTGTAAATGTCCATTCACAGTTGCCCCTTGCCCGGTATCACTGCCTCTCTTCATTGTATTTATTTGTTTAACGTGCTTCCTTTGGCCCAGTGGTTCTATTTTAAAAACAATTAAAATAGAATCACATATAAACCTGTATATTATCACCCCTTGGTCTGCCTATCAAAGCTGCATGGCTTCAAGGTTTGGGAAATGTAACCACTCCGACATATAGCGATATTGTGTGCCGTCTTATATTAAGGACTGTTAAGGATTCACATTTATGATTTCACTCTTAGAGGCACAGATTATTGCAAAAGAAACACAGAATCCAACCAGGAGTCAGCAAATGTCAAACCAAATACTTCTGGTTCTGTTTTGGTTTGAGCACAAAAAACCTCCCTTGATCTGTATGCACAGGTCTGTAGTTCCACGTTCACTTGCTTGGACTGACATGCTGTCAGCCTCTGTCCCTGTGGGCAGAGTGGGGTCAAAGGTTATATCCAAGATTTGATGGTACATCTTACTCTTGACATTCGGGCAGCATGAGAATGCAAGGGAAAATTCTGCTTAACTCCAAAGATTTTAAGGAAAATATCTAGCACGGCACGCAATGCAGAAAAGATGCAATGCACCCAATTTCACAATGCAGAAACAGGAGACTCTCTTACACAAAAGACAGCTTCTAAAGAAGGTCTCAACAATACCTACATCAGGGCAATAAGTTGCCAGTAGTTTATTGCTCCAGGAATTTAATTAAGCTCAGACCTGCCAAGGTACCAGATATTGTTTTGATCTGTGAACTGTAATATTTCAGGATTGGTGGAAAGACATACTTTGAAGTCAATTCTTCTTTTTAATCAAGTCATGATTATTTTAAAGGTATTATTTGGTTTAAATGAGGGTGAGGTTTCACATTACTGCAAAACCTTTCATCCTGTTTCCTCAGATCCAGTTTAGAATGGCGTTACTGGTGTTGCTATGTGAATAAGTGGCAAAGAAACCAATGTAACCAATGCAACCATGCACTCTTCTTTGACCTCTTTGTGATATTTACAGACTTTGTTATCTGAAGCTTCTTTTCTGCCTGTGATAGTGAGAACATATGAACGCATTTGAATAAGAGTTATTTTTGTCTGTTTGCTTTCAAAACTTGTTTGTTTCCTTAGCCAGTGGAAAAAGAAAATTAGTATTATGGTGAATCCATTAGGCTAAGATAGCAAGCCAGGATTTCATGATCATGAATGCTGTGAAATTAATGGACATAAAAAAGAGTGAACTGTATGAGAGGACATCCTGGGGAAAAAAAAACTTCCCAACACCCACAATAAAGGAGTGTTGGCTCCATCCTGTGGTCATGTTGGAAATGACAGATGTCTTGGCAGTTTGACAGGCAGTTTGCTGGCAACTCCTATGCACACACTGCCACAGGAATTGTTTATTTCCCATTATAATCATTAATGTCCTTATTTTATTAATAACATGTACAGTTCAGTATATCTGTGTATTCTTCATTCATTCTTTTGAGTAAAAACAACATACAGCCATAGATAAATCCATCTTACTTCCGAGTTTTATTGTCATAACAAACATTGAAAAAAGCTGCTTAAACAAACATGTCATATATGAAATGTAGGGCTCCAAGAGGAGCAGGGCGAGGAAGAGGAGTGTGGGAAGAAGATGAAGGCTGAGGCTGAAGATGTCACAGCTCATCTGTAGCTCTACTTCTCCCCTCCGCACAGCTCCAGAAGGATGTTGCGGTAATCGCCCGAGGTGTCGCCCTAGCAAAACACAACAGCACTCACAGGCTTCCTTTTATTTGCCGCTGTGATTTCCATTATTGCGATTACCATGCAATCTTTTGGCCAGTGGTGATTTTCACACTCGTGGATGCTACATGAATACAAATATTTGGAGAATCATCCAGGATAATCCACTGACCCCAAACCCAGCTTGTGAATTATATACTAAAACCTTACCTGAACCAAAAATAAACAGACAAATTAACAACTAAAATACCCAACAGCGGGGCAGCATTATAGCATAGTGGTAAGGAGCAGGGCTTATAACTGAAAGGTTGCTGCTTCGATTCCCTGCTGGGGTACTGCTGCTGTACCCTTGGGCAAGACCTTTAGCTCAGAATTGGCTCAGTAGATATCCAGCTGTAGAAATGGACAAAATTGTAACCTATGTCGCTCTGGATAAGAGCATCTGTTATAAGACAGTAATGTAACCCAGGGATTATGCTTTATGGTTACAAGCAACACTGGTAGAAAAATCCATTTCAGGTTCTCTGACTGTTAACAATTTCCTGTAAGTCTACAAACTGTTTTAATGAATGCTCTAACTCTGCGTGCTGAGGTAGTAGAGTGGGCAGGGTGACTGGTCCACAGAGGTGTCTTACCTTAATGAAGGAGTACAGGGTCTTGCTGTACATCTTGAGAAACTGGGCCTTGATGTCCTGCATGTCGACCTCAGCCCTGGACACCATGATTCTGATCAGAATGCTGTCTGTAGTGCCCAGACCCTGGAGAATAGAGCACGGCATGCTGTCAGCTGCTGTTGTACCCACACAGACTCTGATGGGCAGATGCACTAACTCTCCCCAGGCAGCAGGGGGAGTAAAGTGCACTGTAACTGGTAAACATAATACTTTCCCATTCAAACGATAACAGAAGGCACAGTAAATTCAACATACGCATCAAATAAATCTGAAGAAGATTTGAATTACCTTCATGGACTTGTATAAACGTTCTGCAAAGAACGCTTGCTTGTTTCTGATGCAGCTAACTGTAAAACACAATACGGCAACATGTCAAATCACTTTACTGAGAGAAACGTTACACTATGATTCTTTATGTGTACCAAATACATTGACAGATGTCAGTCTGTCAACAAGGTAGAGGCAAATTAATAGTGATACTTACAATACATCACAGCTGTAGCTAATGTTTCTGTCTGTATAATCAAATACATGCTGGACGACCCAGAGAAGATCCAAGACAATTTTTTAAATAAAAGCTCTGTTACAGATCCGAAACTATTTCAGTTGTAGTGTTAACATTACCCCACAGAAGATTTTATAAAGACAAGATCTCAAGTGAAACTGTATTTTGACTGGATATGTTATTAACAGAAAAGAGGCTCCCTGGAGCCTTTCACTAATTAGACGAGAAGCTTTCAGCTCTTTAAAGATGGAGATTGATTGCACTTCTGTGAGGGCCCTGGGGCAGCTCTGATGAAACGAGAATGTGTTTTATACATAACTGAGTGTCTACGGTGTTAGAAGTACCCCAACGTCCCCTTGGGATTTCTCTGAGGCAGTGGAGCTTTCAAGCACAAAGAACGCACTTCAGAGTAACCCAACAACAAACTGGCCAACACCCTCCGGCAACAGAGATGGCATCCAGCTCATGCTTAACACCCAACTTTATACCTCCAATGAATCAGGCACAATAATTTGAGTGGGGAATAGCAGCAGTCAATAATTCCTTAATTCCAGCATTTGAGGAAAACATGATGTTTTTAGCAAGAATAAAAAAGAACTTTCATGATGTAAAGTGTAAAGTGAAAGCAGGGGAAACCTGAGCAGACCTATGGCCAAAAAGATGTCCTCCAGGGTACCCGACATCTCCCTCTTAATGCTGTCCTCAATGTCCCGACCAGAGATCTTCTGGTACTCCTCAAACACTAAAGAGAGATCATCACCATTACACAAAGCCTGAGAACATACAGCCCCCATATGGTGCACTCACCTCCCCGCACGCCCATACAGAACATCACAAGCCGAGTGAGACCAAATGAGGCATTCCAATTTGTGTATCCAATTGCTTGACACCAGGTGTCAGTGTGTCTCATGTTCCCTGTCTCCTCCCAGTGTCTGTTCACATTCAAACTATTCATGTGGCCTATGTTCTGCAAACAAACAATAACTGGTCCCCAAAGTTACTGAGATATGGGAGTGAGGTGGTGAATCAGTGATGTTTGTGAGATGAGACAGTGAGCCTGTCACATTAGCATGGGGGGTGAGAGGGTGTGTCTGTAGTGACGATGTCGGGGTAAGGTGGGGGTGATACCTCGGAGCAGGTGGTTCCTGTTCCTCACGCACAGCACCGTCAGGAACTTGACCTCGTCTGTGCCCCAACGAGCCTCTCCCGCCTCGTATATGTCCTGTACAGAGGAACACAAGTGGAGAGTGGGTCAAGACCCCGCTGTCCACTGCTCTCCTCAGAGCAGAGACATCTTGTGTCCTTCGCTTTATCCGGACGCTCTCTCACCTTGGCATCCTGCACGGCCAGAGCCTCATCGACAGCAGAGCTATTGTCCCGCCCCGCCTGTTCAACGAAAGCACAGACACAGTCACCACAATGGGTCATGGGTAAGAAAATAAGATGAGGAACTTTGCATGTTACATTTCAGTGTCAAAATGGCACTGGTTTTAGTACACATATAAAAGAAGGAAAGGTTTACTTATACTCATACCCAAGACAATAATCAGCTATATGCAAATAAACAGCAGTAAAATGACTAGCAAAAAATATATGCAGTTTTCATAAACTCTTCCATACTCAGTCCAACACTGCAATACAGTTTTGAACCAACTGCAGCTTAAGACTGGATTCTTCCTCATTACATTGTTCATTTCTTCAGTTCATTGCTTGCTGATTGTCAAGGTTGTCTTCTGGTTATCAGCAAAGTGTATCACTGGGCATATTTTGCAAAGAAAAAAACAGTCCTAAGCATTGTCATCATAGTGCAATTTCATTACTAATGAAGTAGTCAGCTAAACAAAACATTGTATCCAGCCAAGCAGTTACTTGCTGAGTATGTTTGTGTTGCTATGCTATTCCTGTTTACGATATTTGATATAACTACCTAGCTAGCCATTTTATTACATATTTGTTGTATCATTTATATAGCCAGGTGATTACGATCTCCATGTGCAACATAGGTATCTAGCTTCATCATGTTCAGGGTTTATTTGATTTGCCCATATAAAACATTGCCAGAGAGGCTGTTGCAGAGAGAATTCTGGACGTTTACCTTAATAGGAATATGTACAGCTCTCATTTGTCTAGCAGTTGATTTTAATTCTGTTTGAAGGCACTTCTGTGAAGCTGAAGTCATGTAAATCCAATTAAAAACTGAAGTATACGATTTTCAGTTTTTCAAAGAACACCCTAGTGAAATATAACGAGTAAGGCCAATTACAACAAATCATGTTCTAGAGACCTGTCTGAGAAATGTTTGTCTGGAGGACCAAGTCAGATGAATACGAAGCTAAATTTTGTCTTCCTGTGACTCGCAAAACATGCCAAGAGACAAAGTAGGATATCATCTGAATCTTAACCATCTTTGCTGAGGTGGGTTGCCACTGCAAAGCATTGTGGGACTGTATGTGCGAGAGGCAGGAGCATCCTCTCACCGTGAGCAGAGACACCAGAACTCTCTGGAACATTCCAGAAGTGTCACCGCAGATATCATCTTCCAAGCTCTCCCCATATTCTGCACAACATAACATGACACAATGCCGCACTTACAAACACATGTACCCTGCTTTCTTAAAGTACTGTGAATTACGAAAACCCATTTGTATAAGTACTTTTGCACATCATTTGACAATTTGGGTTGGAAACAGAAATATCCATATTTTTTGGCTGAGAATTACAGTCTAAGGTATGTTACTGTGTAATGAAGTGTACATACCTTTGTTGTAAACAGCAGTGAAAGCCTTGATTTCTTCAGTGGTTCTGGAAGCCAGGATTTCAATGAGACAAGCCTCATCTGTCCCCGCACCCTGTCAGTGTGTGAGAGAATGAGAGTGCTGTCATCAGCACCCGACTCCAGAGAGGTGACATCCGATGCCCCATTTCACTATCACCACTGCCAACGGCCCCCCAGGGACAATCTGTCATTCAGGTTTGAAAATGAAGTGTAGCAGTCTAGCTTTGCTTCTCTGTGTCTTAGCGATTGCAAGGCTCCATCTGTTTGCGTGCAGTATGCATGGCAGGCACTTCCTTGCTGTATGGATTTTCTGTACACATGACACTTAAGATATGTTCGTTTAAACGTTACCATACCTGAGGCAACTTGTTGCTCCCCTCCCAACAATTATAGACTAATACAGAGTAGGAAAAGTTTGACTAAGAGCTAATCTCAGACAAAAATCATGGCATGTCTGGTGGCCCGGCACCCCCTGACCCCCTGACCTTGATGGCGTTCCGCAGCTCATAGGCGTCGTACACAGCCGGAGGCATCAGCAGCCCCAACACCACCTTCTCAAAGTTCCCGGTCAGCTCCGACTTTAGCTCATCAGCCAGGTCCTGGTAGAGACACACACACACACATACACACACACACACAGCCTCGTGAGTCCCTGTTTTCTGCTTTTCTCCCAGAACATGCACAATAATGTGTGTGTGGTTGGCATTTTTATTCAGTATTAGCATCCTCAGGCAGAAATACAAGGCTGTAGGTAGTTCATTATGTAAAACTGTATCATCCAACGATGCTTTTCAATGGCATTTTCTGTGTTGTACAATTTGTGGAGCCAACACAACAGGCATGGTCTGATAAAGGTCTGGTATGAGCTCTGGTATGAACATAACATGCTGATTTTAATCTGGAAAAACTCTTTTGTTCATGGAGCCTCTTCTTTCACTTGATTCTAAGCGGATTGTTAAATTAAAAGCTATGTCTAGTTTATTAGTGATTGATGAGGGCTTCGCAAAACTCACACCATGCTATATGCTGTACTTTCTGCCCACCCTGATAACGTATATCCCTCACTTCAGCTCAAACTCTGCCCCCATGGTGTACAATTACAACTGATCCTTTGTTCTCTGAAAACAATGTGTCCCGCATTTTGTGACACAGAAACAATGTGTGACATGGGATGTTTGTAGTGGTGGATCAATGGTGACTCTGACCATAAATATGGGGCATGAGGTCGATGAGACAGGAACGCAGGTAGTGTAATATTCTTATCTTTAGGCAGATATCTTGAAAGCTAAAGAGGGAGAGAGTCAGGAAGGGGCAGAGACTCGTGGGTGTGGAAAAATGAAGGGACACTTGGAATAAGCTGGAATGGCTGACACCTTTTGTCTGGTGCTTTGGTACAGAGACAGTGTGTGGGGAAAACACTGACTCATTTAGTGCTCAGTGTGACAGAGGGGTTTGAGTGGTCTCATCTAAGTACATCTGTGGGCCTGGTCTGGGAACTATCACAGCTGGGCTGCTCTCTTCTGAAGCCTCTCCACTCTCTCAGACTATCATGTTCCTAGTCTCCTCGCTTTGAGCAGGAAAAACTCCACACTAACTCAATCTACGAGTTTCAGTGCTTGAATCAAAGTGCTTGGGGCAATTTACCGTCAAGATGCCAAATCTGAATGAGAATTCATTACATCAGGCTAATTGCAGGTTCTGCTGGACCAAAGCCAGCAGCCACTTTGGGTCCTCAGGACTAGAAATGTAAGACACTCCACACATTCAGTCATTTTTGTTAATATCTTACCATTAATTTGATAACTGAACTTCTAAGTTCAGTGCTACGAGATAAACCTTATTGACAGTGTGTGAGCTGGTTTAGTAATTATACGGAAATCAATAATGTATTGACGTACACTCTAAAAAGTCAGTTATTCTATAACCATTCTTCCTTTCACCTTCCTACTTTTAAACTGGTACCTACACACACTGCATTGTCCCAGCTATTGATCTTCTTTCTTTTACGAGCAGTGACATCATGCCAGGTGAAGGCAGGTGTTGACTCGATCGATATACAGTTGGCAAACCTGCACCCAGTGCTCTCTACAATCACCATCATTGTATAAGACTTAATTATTAACCCCCAGTTCATATCATGTGAGGGAGAGGGGACAGTGTCTGACAGTTTTCTTTTTTTTTGGCTCTATCAGGAAATCATTCAACTCCTAATGCCTCATGAGAGGGCTTCCACACCAAAAGGAGATGGTCTCATTCCATTACAGTCAATGGTGTCCCTCACACAGACACCACTGTCACCACCTGACTTTCTCCCTGGTACCTGAACACCCAGCAGGTAGCCGGGGCCAAACTTACAGGCCCTCCCTAAAGTTGCTTATGCTATGTTATTCTGACTCCCAATGCAAAAGTCAACAAATTAAACACACAGGTAATCACAGGTAAAATTTGGCTTGGAAGCTGTGTCAATCACATTCTTCATCACATTTTTTCCTTTCTTCTTGTGTACCTCATGTTTTCATTCACCCCCATTTGGTACATTTATCAGGCATGGATTGTGCATGTACTCAAAGTGGCTTTTGTACTCCTGGCTCCCTGGACACCCTCAGCCACACCCAAAGTGGTCACAAAACATGACTCTTCCATAACCTTTCATAGCTTTTTACAAAATCAGGATTTTTTTTTACTGTAACAGTTATGCCAATTATTAATTCAGCTATTTTTTAAAAAAAAAACTTCAACCAAATTTTTAACCAGTTCCAAACGGAATGCACACTAGAATACAGCCTGTAGAGTATATATGGTATTAGTGGGATAGCGTGCATATCCATGCCAAGAGGTCCTTACCTTCCCCACTGTTTTCTTAAATTCCTCCTTAATGCGCTGCCTCTGCTCGATGCTGCGATGTGCTAGGATCTCAATAATGGTGGCCTCATTCGTGCCTGAGAGAAAAATCACCATACTATCACCATACTATCTGTACACCTGAAACAGTTTAACACACAGCAACATCTAGGTTAGCTTTAACATAACTGTTTTAATGGAGATGATTCGACTTGCAATGTCTCATTGTCATAACATGCAACGACAGCATGGTTACTCTTACAGTATTGAAAACCACCAGTCTTTCATGATTCAAAGTACTGTAAATGAAGCTACTGTATACATAGCATATTCCTGATCTTATTATAAGGTCACATTAAACTGTATGTCAAAGACTAAGTCTGTGTGTCTATTAAGGCATGGCCTTAATAGACCACGCCTTAATAGACACACTACAGCCTGGCCTCTCATATTGCCTTGCATGATCACAATGTGCTGCCTCCTTCACCATCCAACTAACCTCATTTTCTTCCGATAAAGGAGCCTCTGTCTGCCACTCTATATACCAAGCAACATGATAGACATGTGACCCCTGCTACAATGGTCTCCAGTATACAGTCTCCTTTAAATGCGCCTCACACTGGAATCAAGTGGAATCTGTTACCATCCATTAAATAAATCAGCGTACCAAAATCTGATCCACTCACACTATGAGAAAAACAAGTTTTTTTTCGAGTTTCACAGTATCCCAAGTTTGGGACCCAGCTGTCAAGGGGGATTTCTTGTTTCCAATAAAGTGAATGTATGTGTAAATAATAATGTGTAAGCAAATATAAAATAGGTCTATTTTCTATTCCTCTTTTATTATCAAGCTATAACCATTTCAGCTTCATCTTCCTCTTCTCTATGGCGGTTATCTTCTAATTTTCTACAGGGAGACTCTGCTCTTCCGTTTTCTCACCTAAGTACTTACATTTACATGTAACAAGTACTTCAGTCTCTCCTCTCCAGCTTCCCGATGGCATAATGAAATGCCAGGTCATTTATCAATCTTCATTGTCTCCTCTTTAAGCAAAACTTCTCATTTTCAGCAATTTAATAGTCCTACCGCTCAAATTTAACTGAATGCCTTTTGCTTACGCAAATCTCATAGGCCATGATTTCGCCATTTGGTTATGTTCCACTGCTTGTGTTTAACCTGCACTGCAATAAACTGCCTTCAAATTACTGTGATATTCGGCTAAGCATGCATGTCTACATCCTTCCACAAGCATATCTCTGAAATTACCGGTCTGTTTCATTTCAAAATTTCCCACAGGGAAAATTATGTCCAAGACCTGGTCATCTTTATTCTGGAGTTGGTGTGCACCCAGATCTACTGTACTGAAACGGATGCTAATCCAGCTACAATAAATACAATGCCTTGATGCTTTGTCAGCATTATGGACTGACCACTAGGGACAGCCTGTGGGTCACCTCACAGGGGGAATGGTCAGAAATCGCCAGTTGCACTTGTTGTCCATGCTATATCTGTGTAATTAAAACTGAATGATATTGCATTGTTGAAATTAATGCAAACTGTTTCTCTGGACAAGACTATCTGCTAGGGACTCAAAAGCAGCAACAGCTATGGGGGAGAATGACAGCACATTTTGGCAAAGTAGAGGAGGTCACTAAGGAGTGAGATACTTCTATTGGAATGTTGCAGAGAGATGCAAACAGAACTTGTCGGGCCAAACCTACAGCAAGCTCAACCCTGATGTGATCGATTTGCTCATGTCAGGTGACTGGGCTTGGCCTGAAGTCAGAGATACACAAGGGTTTTAGTGGTCTGAGATAAAGGTATATTCCACTGACTTGCAAATCCAGGTCTGGGGTGGCGTTGTGCAAATGGGAGGAAAGGAATTGCCCAGGAATTCATGGACTCACAGTCCAGTATAAATGGGCCACAGTGGAAAAAACAGGGAGGGAGTATTGCAGAAAAACAGAAAGGATAGATGTACTTCTGCCTGAACCTGCTAACCATGTACAATAGCACTGCCATTCAGCAAGTGCCCGTGTTGTGAGTGTGTGCAGTGTCAAAAGACAGGAAGACACTGATGTTAATCTCACTCTTTATATTTTCGCTTTTTCACATTCATGCACACGGCGCACATGCTCTACACACACACACACACACACACACACACACACAGAGCCCAAGTTCACAATACTTTAACGACAATTATTATAGCAGACACGACGGTGCCGCTCACCAGCCCCCTTCATGGCACCTCTCAGCTTCTGTGCATCTTCTTCCGCGTTGAACCCCGGCGCTGCCGTCACCGTGCCGCGAGCACCCTTCTGTGGGGACGCACAAAGTGACACGTCAACCCACAGAACTGACATATGTATACACACAGCGACGCCTCCAAGAGAGGCAATACAACTCTCAGAGCCTCAGCATATTCAGCATATACAGCTCGGGTGTCTTGCAGAAGAACAAAACACTGACTGAGAAAACGTTGGAACGTGTGTCAGAGTGTGGTACGGCATTGTTTTGAATGGAAAAAAGACCACGAAAGGAATATTCCTCAGTTCAGAGGCTCACTCTGACCCACTCCAGAGGTCAGCACGTGCTGCCCCTATGTGTAGCGGGGCTGCAATATTTGGAAACAAATATAAGAGTGTTTTCAATTCAAACCTCACAGGAGAGAGAAAGCAGCGCATCCTTACAAAATATTCAGAGCAGCGCAACCTAAAATAACAGGTATCTTTGAACTTTCAAAGAGACCTATTATCAATCCATACGTGCTATGCACTCTTGCGTGACAAAGTTGGACAGTGAGGTCAGAGACCAATGTGACTGTTAAGTCTTCATTTAAATCCGGTGATGCCAATGGCATACAAAGACCCGATGGCACATTAACACACACAAAGCGTGGAGGGGACTTACCGTTGCCATGGTAACAAAAGAAAGCGTGTACCAAAGGTTGAGATGAAGAGATAACTGAAAGAGCAAACAAAGGACAAATTGGTCTGGGTAACTGCTGTAGACAGTGCTGATTTTGCCTATAGTTCGCTCAAAAGAATGTTTCACATATTTCACAAGTTTTAGGCATAGGTAAGCTGCACTGGAGCCTTGACCTCCAAGGTTCTTCTGATTTGTGAACAACATTGTGAGTTTAGCAGGCACCGATCTATACAAAAAATGTTGAGTAAAAGAAAGAAAAAAAACACACATTGCAGTTGAAATGGAGGCTAATGAGTATATTGATATTAACAGTGACTTACTAACTCAAATCTAAGAGCTCAGTCAAACAGAACAATCATTTTAGAATTTTTATAACAATGAAATAATAGCAACTATGGCAAGATATTTAGTTCACTTTCACCGGCACTACCTAGCTCTAAAACATTGCTTTCTGTTTCTGTGCATGTTATGAGGCTCTCCCACACAATTTTCATTATTAGATAGCCACAAGGTTCACCTGTAATTACAATAGGCAGGTGAACAGGGCTCTATCCTTGCCTTGCCCTTTAAGATTGGTTTACCTGTTAAAGCAACTAACCATGTTCACATCCAATCCAATCAACACGTGGAACCAGTATCAATTTCCTGCCTTGGGGGTTTCCCACTTTCAATCAAATGATTGATTATGGTGTGACAATGAGTGATGAGGAGAAGGACAAGGTGATATGTGAACAAGACAAAGGTGCTCATAAATCACTTGAAAAGTAAGTAAATTGAGTTGGGCCATCACATCTTGAGCACTCACTTTAAAGTTAAGTGGTCGAATTGGAAACAAGACCCACTGAACAGCTTATGTGCGTGTCAACTTGTTCTCTGTAACGTGAACTTTTCACACCTCCCCCACATTTAATTAAAGCAATGATAAATTAAGATACATATTAGATATGGATTACCAACAGCTCACCAATTTAATTGGTATGGACGTGAAGATATGTGGTACATATCTTTGTAAGATTTAGTTACAATACATGTTTTGATTTAACCTGCCGCACACTACAGACTTTAATTTTACGATTAATTATGCTATCTGTTGAATTTATGAATAATCACTAGCTTATTGTCAACAATGACTGAAATAAAGAGGGGGTTTCAGTATTCATGAAGTTCACACTATCTGGAACGCAATATTTTTCCACACATATGACCACCTTGAGGTAAAAGGCATACCTTTACACTGTATTTGCTTGGAACATTTTTAGTTGACATTTATTTTACATTTACTTTATGGTTTAAGCTGAAAATGCATTAATATGGGTCCTTAACTGTCCCTGCCATCGTGATTTTGACTCTTTCAGCCTGAAGTCATTTTATATAGTCGGCACAAAATGAAATTTGCCCCTGCTGTGGAACAGGTTGTAGAATACAACACATGAGAAACATATAAAGTTACAGGTTTCTGAGATGAAGTTACCGGGGCTGAAAATATTTGGGAAGGCACTGTCAAACGCACGTGTTCTAATGCTATGCTACTTCAGAACTGAAGACAAATCAGGACAATGATACCTGAACAAATTTTGAGTTCCAATGAGTACCGACGAGTAACAGTCTTCAGTCAGGATGGAACCATTCCACATCCAAGTCAACTTAATGCATTGATAGACTTAAAAAATGACATAAACAGCTGAATTTTTATTGGAGTAAAATAATACTATTACACCTACAAACGAGTATTCATTTCTGCGTTAGGATGAGGCATGCTGATACAATACGGACGGATTTTACTAAAGTCACTATGTTTCACTTAAGGTAACAAACTCAACATTGCTTTATGTTTTTTTTGGGCTGGGGTTGGAACTGTCAAAGTAATGGCGCTCGGATCACTGAGCCAGTGAACTGTGTAAACTAAAAACAGGAACACAGTAATACTTCGTTTTAACAAGAGATACAGATGCCAACAAGCACTACCACTGAAAACATAACGGAAGTATGGCACAGCAATCGAGCGGTCATGTGACACAGTAGCGTCGCATCAAAATCATTAAAATGCACGGTACTCTAATGTAAAGATGTCGAATTTTTAGATGATCATAAGAGCCACAATAAAAATGGCGAATTACGGAGACAGTGGTGTGGAAAAACAACGGAAACAATGCCCGTGTAGTATTAATCTGCACTTTTCCCAAGTGCCTGGACCGCTCCCAGTTTTGCTTTGGAAACGCAAAACTCCTTCCTAGTACGCACAGATTTACTAATCACAAGTAGTACTTAGCCAACTGTCATCTTAGTTTTATAGTTAAGATGTCATGTTTGCAATCGACGTGCATAAGTCGCGGTTACTGTATAGTTTCCCTCCCTCTCTCCAAAGAAAACTACTTGCATTAACACCCTAGCTGCAGTATTATAAAGTTAGCATTGTATCTTTCCAGTGCAGTAGTGTTGCTACATTTTTGAAGCATATCCGTCTTAATAGTTAGTTACTCACCTGGCAGTTGTAACTACCGGTTTTTTCTGACGTCGATCGCAGGACTCTGGGCACGGGGAAAGCAGAGAGCAGGATGCAAAGGTAGACCACCGGATTTTATGAGTATTTCTGGGTGGGTGTGTTGCGTTGACGTCTCGAATTTCATTTCCTCTTGTAATCATTTGCCTGCTAGCGTGGAAGTTGGTGGTACTTGGAGACCGTGGCTAGCAACAAATCAAAACTTAGACGCTGCAATACGTAACGGCCATAGATTATTGTTGTCCCCGTTATGAGGTTCTTGGAACACGTAAATTACGTCTACATGCACCCTTATCTTAGACGGACAAGATGGATTAATGAAGTCTATTCGAGCCTGGAGATAGATACCGCTTGTGCAAAGCACAGTACTTAAACTGGACAGGTGTTCAGCAAGCAGCAGCCCTGGATCAGTAATCGAAACCCTCGGACTGATTGATGGTAATCCTGTCCGTTCATGGCGTTGGGTTCACAATAATAATTTTGTGCAGGCTTTCATTTTAAACATTGTGATCATAATTAACTTTCTATGCAAATGCGCCCTACTTTTCAGTGAGTGTTTTGGCAAGAGCTGCTGTTGCTGCAACACATTACATTGGGTAATGCTTGACCAGCCAACAGGTGTGAGCTCATCATAAGACAGAGTCCCCCAGATATCACAAGAGTTGGAGCGGCAGCTTCTCTGCTTCACTTTTTGGACTTTATAACTGTATCCAGCACTGCCAACTTTCAAATAGTTCAAAGCTACTTTCTTTTCACCCATCCAGTTTTTCTGCCTCCCTTTCTTTCTTGGAAGTCTGCCGTGCGGCACCCAGGAGGTAATTCCTCAACCTTTATTAGAATGAGCGTACTCTTTGTCACCGTGTTGATGACATACAAAGGTAAAACTGCCTATGTGCTCACAACATTGACTAAAATGCAACTGCATGCAGGTAACTTTGATCTACACCTAAGTGCAAGATGCATTGCCTTTGTCTTTAATTGACAAATGCAAAGGTTTCAATTGTTCATTACTGATAATGCCCAATATGAGTTTAGCAATATACAAAATTAAAGAAAAAAAATGTCTAAGAAATGAAACAAGTAGCCCCCAGAATTGTTGCTAAAATGCTTAACTCATATTGTGGCTAACTTGAGATGGAACAAGTGGAGTGGAGTGTACAAAAACATACACATCTGCATACTGATGACACAGAATTTCAATACACAGTAAGTATAACAAACATTTCCACAAGTACCATGACCTTGTGACTAAGTTTTAGGTACACAATTCATGGATATGTATTAAATGGGTCTTCTAAGACCACAAAGGTATCTCTCTTAAACCACGGGTGTTCAGTTGAATTGAGGTCTGGGGAATAAGATATCCAGGTGAGAATATTTATTTTGTGCTCAATTACTCATTTCCTTAAAGATGTGAATGAATGGTCTGGATAATTGTCATGCTGGAATGGCAACTTCCACCAAAGCTTTTGATTTTTGACCAAAATGTCCTCGTATGTGAGTTGATGACTCACTCCACCTTAAAAAGGGCACCAGAGCATGCAGATGAATTGCTTCCTATTGTCATTCAGACATAGTCTGACAAATTCAAGTTACCTCTTTTTGTGGTTTGCCCTCAGAAGAGGAGTCTCACTTGCAACCCAGTCACGAACACCACATTTATGCCAGGGATGTCAAACCTTGTATCCTTCGGATTTGTCAGTTTGTTTTGGAGATAACCAACTTCTTACTTTTGATTACTTTCTATATCATTTGCCTCACAGTCAGAAGTGGCACTGGCAGGATATGCTTGCTTCCTCTGCCTTACAGGGTTGCCATTGTTCCAATCACATTGAATTTCTTCGTGAGTGTGACGGAGTGCCGTCACTACGGTTGAGTTTGCGCTCTGACTACCATACCAACGAGCCTGGCTCTTTGGTGTCGCAGTCAAAGTTGGTACCCCGTAGACTCGGGTTCAAGGCCAGGTGGGGTGACTGCTCTCGCCCTTCGCTACAAAGGAACTCTAAAGTTTAAAGTACTGTTCAGAATTGTTTTTTAGCCACTATCATTACCTGTGGAACTGTCTTCAGAATGTTTTATGACCTTCTGAATTTCAGTTGTGTGTTACTTCCTTTTTATACCCCAGGGACACAGGAAACCTTCATAGCAGTCTATGTACTTGCAACAGCATCCATTGAATTTCCAAAATAAAAAAAAGCAAATTGTTAGCATAGATTTGTTTCCATTAGCTTTTATTTAAAATGATTTAAAATATTCCTGTATAAGTAAATAAATGTGAACATCTGGAGTAGAATTATTATGAACAAATGCTACTCATTATAGCATTGTACAAAACAAATTCTAACATTTAAAACCTACCCAGAAAAAAATCCAAATATATTTTGTGTCATTTTATGTGTTTTTGTTCTTATTTGAATAAGGATATGAATATGCAAGGCACACAGAGAGACAGACAGTTGGACAGACAGACAAAGACATAGACAGAACATGTTTATACTGAACCTCAGTGTTATGAAAGCTTATTTTTATCTTACTACACCAGATCTTCAGCTGACACTAATAAGTTGATCAGTCAGTATGCAGGATTCCAACGGTCTGTTTAGATAACATCTGGAAAGTTTGCACTTGCACTGTATTGCACAAATATTTTGCAATACAATTGTTCCAACATACATCTTTTTTTTGCTTTGGTGATTTTGTGACAAGTTGTCAAGAGTCAAGTTGTTTTTGTGTTTTTTTTTTTTTTTTTCACAGAAAATCCCCAATACACAATTAACACAAAATATACATTTAACACATATGTATACACACACACATTCCGCAACCATCTAATTCTTCATGTTGACTGACTTCTACCAAACCCCTATGCAATGATACAACCTGAGGGCACCGCAGAATCAGGAAACAAAACACTGGATGAGAACAGGCTTCGGATAACAACTGGGCTTATTAGGAGTAAGACTATACTGGTACATACAGGTCATCAAAAACTAAAATTCTTCCCATGACTTGTAAACAACATTCAAGAAACATATGAACAAATTCACATGTTACACTTACTGCAGAATTAAAGTAAAGGATGGGCTTTAGCACAAAATTGTAAGTATTGATTGATATAGCGACAGGAACCCATTAACATTAACTCTATATGGACAAAAGTATTTGGCCACACCTGTTTTTCAGGGTTTGGCCTAGGCCCCTTATCTCCAGTGAAGGGCAATCTTAATGCTTCAGCATACCAAGACATTTTAGACAATGCTATGCTTCCAACTTTGTGGCAACAGTTTGGGGAAAGCCCTTGACTATTCCAACATGATTGTGCCCCAGTGCACAAAGCAAGGACTATAAAAACATGGTTTGATGAGTTCGGTGTGGAAGAACTTGACTGGCCCGCACAGAGCCCTGAGCTCAGCCCCATCGAGCACCTTTGGGATGAACTGGAACGGAGATTGCGAGCTAGGCCTTCTCACCCAACATCAGTGCCTGGCCTCATAAATGCTCTACAGAATGAATGGGCATAAATTCCCACAGAAACACTCTAAAATCTTGTGGAAAGCCTTCCAAGAAGAGTGGAAGCTGCAAAAGGGGGACCAACTCCATATTAAAGTATATGTATTTGAATACAATGTCATTGTAATGGTCAGGCGTCAAAATACTTTTGTCCATATAGAATAGACAGAAAGATAGACTCCGTGTGGTCTAGAATGAGAACCTGCGGACCTCGACCCAGTTGAAAATACTTCCCTGGAGATTACCTACTAGCTTTCCCCCTCCTATCAGTAAATTATAACTGAAGCTTATTGTACTAAAGATTCGTGCTACAAACCATAATTGCATACACAGGCCCCGAACGCGGAAATTCTACGTTAAATGTGTGGATGCTTTTCCTGTAATTGTAATGTCACACGATTATGTGATACAGCTGCTATTATAAGTCATCGTTATACTTTAGCATGCAAAATGGTTCAACGAAGCTGTTAATATTGACTTAACATGGTGTTTAACAATATTTCTGAAACACTCTACTTTCAAAGGTATCCAGAGATATCAAATGCAATGCAGCAGCGACCTCCGCAGGAAATATTTTTATTATTCTTTATTTATTATTAATTTTCATTTAGACATGCATTGAATTAAGGCAGGATACTATTTCTCCGACCGAACAGAATGTTCGGTGGAAAAGTTTTAGCATGCAAAGTGTAACACTTCACAGTAACAATTAGCTACCAATGACATGACAAACTTTTACACATGCATACGTAGGCCACGGGGGCAATTAGA
This sequence comes from Megalops cyprinoides, assembly GCF_013368585.1. Classification (NCBI taxonomy): domain Eukaryota; kingdom Metazoa; phylum Chordata; class Actinopteri; order Elopiformes; family Megalopidae; genus Megalops; species Megalops cyprinoides. Next base: position 11,239,141 of record NC_050586.1, read on the forward strand.
CTAATCTAGTTTTCTCAACGACAGATAACGCAGCATAGGTATAATTCACCCTGTAAAAGTATGATTTAGCCATTAATTAAGAACTGTGTCGGCAATCTTGTCTGTGGCAAGACAGTATTCTGAGCTAGTGCAAAGCTTGTCTAGCTACCTAACGTTACCTCGTTTGAAATTACAATAACCTGAAATAAATTGTAATTTACATATTTTTCAGTTATGTCGTTATAATTGATATGCGACTGGATCGACAAAAACCAGTTTTACTTTAAGTGAGATGGACAAGATTACGTCGTGTCTCTTCCCAAACTTACCAAAATGGCACAATACGTAGTTACCGCCCCGTGCGTCATGTTCACCGAAGCATAACCAGCTCCCATCATCAGCGGGGGCAATAAACTACAACTAACTAGGGTCACGGTTGAAGAAAGCGAGTCTTTGTCACAACCACATTAACCTGTGCACTTCTGTTTAGAAATTGTCGCTGAGTCACAATACATTGGTTCTTTGTGTGATATTATTTTGGATATATATTTTATTTTATAGAGAATAAACGATGAGAAGTTTAGTTTCGTTCATGGGAGTTGTAGTACATTATCTTCCCTCTTTCAGTGGGGGTGGTAGGATCAGCGGTCATGAGCGTCTCAGTTTCTCCTCCCTCTTCCGTTAACGTCGTACCCCGGAGCGGGACTACAATTACCAGGTTTCGTCACGGACCGATAGTAATTCAGATTAGCGTATTTATTTTTATTTAGCTACCGACTTTAGCAACGTTCGTAGTGCTTTACTGTGGTGAAGAATTGTCGGCTGTGGGTTACAGATGTGAAGTCTGGACACCATGCTCCCCATTTCCTGTTTTGTTGCGTTTCCTGGTATGGGGATGAGCTGCTCAGCTGTTTTTTAAGAGCAAATCAGGCATTGAAATAAATAGCTGGATAGCTAGTTTGTCACAGCTTCGATAACAGGGGAAAAGCTCGATTTAATTACAAATTATATACTGAACAAACTCAACAGAAGACCCAGGGATTTGTCGAAGAATACTGTAAAAACAGACTGTTAAAATGTCACTTTGAATGGAAGGGCTGGACGAAGATGTTTCCAATTAGAAAATTTGCTGCCAACAACTGTCCAAACTGGAGCTGGATTTTTTAGCTAGCTAGTAAGCTAGCTAGTTACATAGCTAATCATTGCAGCGATTTTGCGACCTTAGATCGCTCGATGACATTAGTCTGGTGTCTTATTTATTAGGGCACCATGGAGGCAAATGATTGCATAGATTTTTAAACTGGAAAGGAAGAAAATCTATTTACCATTACGCAGAATAGCTGCTAGCTAGCCGTATGAGTATTATACATTAGCTAGTTAGCCATCTTGCTAGCTAGCTGAATGTGTTGGCTAGCTTGGTCGCTAAATTAACGTTAGACAATCGGAACAGGTACGGTATTGATAGAGTTAGATGTTTATTTTTCTAAAAAAATCTTATTGATTTTTGCGTTAAGTTGAATAACTACCTAGCTAGCTAGCTTGATTGCTAGCTAGCTAGATCGTTGCCTTCTTAGATTTGAAGGGGCTGGTCAATTTAACCTTGGCTTGGACTCTTGCTAGTGACACTGACAGTATCGATAGAAAAGGAAATTGACAGCCAGGTATTGACCTCTATTGTATGAACTGGTACGATACTGAGTTAACTTGTTTGATAGTTGTTCGTTTTAGTTGTCAGCTATCTAATACAAAGCGTGACTCAATCGGTTAGCATTGCTAGCTAGCTAGCTTGCTTGCTAAATCGTTGTCTTTGTGGCAAAGCGGGCTGGCTAGCTAGCTAGCTAACTAACGTTAACGCGTGATTTGGGCCACATGAGCTTCTGAAGCTGGCGACTGCAAGTCATATCCGTTCCCTGGAATTATTAGTCACCCATTCTCTTGATAATTAAATTAGTTATTTTCCCATATTAACGAAAACGATGAAGAAGTTTTTTGATTCTCGCCGCGAGCTGGTTAGCTCCGGGCCCGGTTCTGGAGCTGGTGGTGGAGGCAGTGGGTCCAGTAGCGGTGGCAGTTTCATTGGACGGGTTTTCACTATCGGGAGGTACCAAGTCACCGTGGATGAAACTCTGGCTGAAGGTAAGATAATGTTATTTAGATACATAATGTTATTTAGCTACAATTGTGTTTCTCTGTAGCCATCTGTAGCCTATTTTTAAAAACCGTATGTGAATCAGCTCAGGTCAGTGGCTGCATACAACAGTTGTAGGCCTTTCTTATTTGGTGGACGTCAGATGTACATATACACCGAATCACTGATTCGTATTATGTACTACCGTGTTGTATAAGAAAGTAGCTTATGAAATACGTTTAGCATTTGTAGGACGTCTTATTTCCTATCATACCAAACTCAAGATGTAGTCAGCATTTAGATACTACTCAAGTATGTTGTTTAAAGCTTGTTTCAGTTGTCTTTACCACATCAGAGATAAAAAACGTAGGATAAGCTTCGGTAATGTGAGGAAACTAGGAACTGTGCTGCCGTTCTTGGGTTTTGGTAAACCTTTCAAACTGATATGGATATGGCTCCATTGTCAGTCTCAGCCAAACTTGTGTAAGGTGGCCAGAACTGCTGAAGAACTTCGGACCCTGAACTGTATAGTCTTAGCTGTCAACCGATTAAAGCACTGTTCCTACATCCCCTTGCAGTGAAGTTGTTTGGTAGACTAGATACCTGTCTGATTGGAGCTAAAACACTAACCCTGGCAACAGGAGTAACAGTCCTTCCAAGCCCCGGTGCCAAATGCATGGTGCTTTTTCACAGATTACACAGATTATCACAAATATACTCTAGCCCTGATCTAGGACTGTTTTAAATGCCAAGATCCAGACTAATCACAGCCTTTGAAATTCCCCCAGCAAGAGTTCCTCTGTTCTTCTGACTGCTTGAATTGCTCTCTACAGTTAAGCCTTTTGCCATTTAGGAAGATGGTGGACATTAATGGCTTTTCCAATGTGATAAGCAAACTACAGCGGTAAATACTCTATAGGTCCCAGCAATGTTCTAGACTCGTAAATTGACTCTTATCGTCAGGCTTCACACTGGCCCCATCATGTTTTGTGTAGCCATACTTAAATAGTGGCCCCTTAGTTTGTCCAAGAGTTGATTGTTTGAATACAAGTTGTGTTTCTGGGTGCTCAGTTTTTCCTGTTCCCTTCATCATGTGAAATGACTGGGAAATATTGATACAAGTTTAAGGGTTTGGTTCTGATACACTTTGAGTGAAGTGAGAGAAACAGTGAAGAAACTATACAGTTCACTAAAATGCAGTCTGTATAATGAAGAGAACGATTGGTTATTTCAGGCTGGTGAAGGATAGAGAGCTCAGTGTTTGGAGCATGTAGCATGAGTACCTCATCCAGAGCTGGTGTTACAGGGTGCGGGCTGTGTGGGAGGGGGCATGGGGCTTAACTAGTGCAGTCCCTCTGATCAGCCCTGGTTAGCTGTGGGGTGTGGCAGGGCGCAGTGCCAGTGCATTGCTTTGGGTGAAGAGTTTGGAAAGAGATAGGGAGGGTGTGTTGCCCACATCCTGCTGAAGGCAAGGAGATGCTGGTACGTGTCAGAAGGGGCTCGTAACATGTCAGTCTATTGTAGCGCCGTACTGTCCTCCAAACTCATTATCCACATAGTGAGAGTGGTGGCTTCACTTTCCATTCTCACCCCATTAAATCATACTCCAAAGGTCCAGCTTATTTACCCTGTGTCTAATGAGATTTCAAAACTCTTCCGTTTCGGCCACAGCACGCTAACACCACTACTATCACTACCACTACTATCCCCCACCACTATCAGGGCCTTTGATCTAAATATGCAGGGGTTTATCATTGTTTGAACTCACAAGAGATTGAGTTTGGCTGCAAGAATTTAGTTTTGCTTTGAAAGCACTGCGGTTTGCCAGACATTTAATTGAGCCTGAGTCCTAAAATGGAAAGGATCGCGCCCAGCGAGTTGTAGGGGTTATTCGAGTCAGAACCGCCTGAACTGTCGCCATTTCCTTCGGTTCCACTTTTCTGCCAGTGCTCTGTGGGATGGGGAAGCCAGTGCACCTCGTTAGGGTTGATAGACCAGTACCTGCTCCAGTGCATCCCGGATGTCGGGCCTCCCCTATTCAGCCTGGTGGTTTGTCGCCCACACCTGCATGCCTGGGGTGCACCTTTACTTGCGAATCCCACCCTCCCTTCACACGCCTTTTCAGGGTATCTCCCCCTCACGGCTGAGTGACTCACTGAGTGTTTGTTTGTTTTTTTTTTTTTTACTGCGGCTCGGCCGATGTTTTGTGGCGTCGCCGATGATGTGCTGACGCAGCCGTGCCTGTTATGCGAGCCGCTCCCATCCCTGCTCCCTACCACTGTGCTGCAAGCCTGCAGCACCTGTAAAAAGGGTCACCGTGCAACGGACCCGTTTGAGCCACACACCCACGGAAAGCACCCCGGCTATCACTGTTGTCGTCACACTGGCCCCCTTTTATGCCTCTCCTTCTTTTTCGGCCATCACTTTAAAAGAAAGGGGGGGAAAAAAACGCAGGCTGTTATATACTCAGCAGAAAAAGCGTTTTGTTTTTGTGTGAGGTGAGGGTTTCGGTCGCTGTGGCTGCCGGGGATCTGTTTTTCAGAGAGGCTGCCGGGGATCTGTTTTTCAGAGAGGCTGCCGGAAACGAGGTGCCCTTACCCCTCACGTCTCGAGGCTGCTGTGCACCTCCTACGTTAATTCAGTGCTGAGTCACTGTTCTCTGAGCGGTGGGAGAAAGTGTGGACACCGGGGCTCAGACCTGCAAAATTCATACTAGTCCTTGTGTTGTTTCCATGCATCAGATATCTTAAAATCAAAGTTTTTCAAACTTGTCATGACAGTCCATACATCAGTGCTGTATAATTCGCCTTTGAAGCTGAAAAGCTCATCAACTTTGTACAGTGTCCAACAAATAGCTTTGTTATTCATTCATGATGCAGGGTTATTTATAAATCAGGAATGAGAATGATACAAATACATAGCAGTAATGTAGTGTGTTTGTACTGTGTAACTAGCACAGGATAACAATTCCTTATGTATGCATCTTCTCTCGGTTGTCAGGAGGTGCGCCTGTAAAGACGACCTGTTGTAGGCATTGGCAGACAGACAGTGTTATGTTGACGGTTAGTCACAATGTGGTATGGGAGGGAAATTGTGCTGTGTCTTCCTGTGTAATATGAAACCAGAGGCAGACAGTTCAGAGATGTATGTTTGGCTTCTGTGTTTTGATATTCAGAAAAAAAAAGAGGTTAAATAACTGCTGTTGTAAGTGCGGAGTGTGAGCCATGGAGCGAGGCAAAGCTTTATCAACTGGCAGTTTTGTCACTGTTGCAGCTTAGCATGCAAATGGCAGATATGACTTCAGTGAAAGTGCTTTTTCTGTGTGCAACGCCACTTGCATTTTTGAAGGTGCTGCTTTAGGTGTTACCTCATGTCTTAAAATAATGGCACACAGATATGGACACACCCACACAGACGGTGCCTTGCGAAGTTTCCATTGTGAAGTTGGTGGACCTGTGATGTCAGGGAAATGTTCTGGGCTGTAGACTGCATGCCAAATGCGGAGACAAAGAGTTGATGGCTGTAATTGTCTTCATTTCACAGCCAATTTATCTCTATCGAACTCTGTGCGTTGCCAAGGCCTAGCTGACAACAGCGTTTGAATCCCCTCAATGTGATGTGTGCATGGTTTGGCTTTCTGCTGTGCAGGATTGTTGAAGGTCTGATTTCGGCTTTAACCTGTAACTGTCTTCCACGCTGCGGCCTATCGCCCTGTCCTTCATGCTGGGGCCCGTCGCCCTGTCCTTCACGCTGGGGCCCGTCGCCCTGTCCTTCACGCTGGGGCCCGTCGCCCTGTCCTTCACGCTGGGGCCCGTCGCCCTGTCCTCCACGCTGGGGCCCGTCGCCCTGTCCTCCACGCTGCGGCCTGTCGCCCTGTCCTCCACGCTGCGGCCTGTCGCCCTGTCCTCCACGCTGCGCCCTGTCGCCCTGTCCTCCACGCTGCGCCCTGTCGCCCTGTCCTCCACGCTGCGGCCTGTCGCCCTGTCCTCCACGCTGGGGCCTGTCGCTCTGTCCTCCACGCTGGGGCCTGTCGCTCTGTCCTCCACGCTGGGGCCTGTCGCTCTGTCCTCCACGCTGGGGTCTGTCGCCCTGTCACCCTGTCCTCCACGCTGTGGCCTGTCGCTCTGTCCTCTACGCTGGGGTCTGTCGCCCTGTCGCCCTGTCCTCCATGCTGGGGCCTGTCGCCCTGTCCTCCACACTGCGGCCTGTCACCCTGTCGCCCTGTCCTCTACGCTGGGGTCTGTCGCCCTGTCACCCTGTCCTCCACGTTGGGGCCTGTCACCCTGTCCTCCACGCTGGGGCCTGTTGCTCTGTCCTCCACGCTGGGGCCTGTTGCTCTGTCCTCCACGCTGGGGCCTGTCGCTCTGTCCTCCACGCTGGGGCCTGTCGCTCTGTCCTCTACGCTGGGGCCTGTCGCTCTGTCCTCTACGCTGGGGCCTGTCGCTCTGTCCTCTACGCTGGGGTCTATCGCCCTGTCGCCCTGTTCTCCACGCTGCGGCCTGTTGCCCTGTTCTCCACACTGTGGCCTGTTTCTCTGTTAACAGCACTGTCAGTCCTTCTGTTCTCCATACTATGGTCTATTCTTCACACTGTTAACAGCACTGTCAGTCCTCCTGTTCTCCATACTATGGTCTATTCTTCACACTGTTAACAGCACTGTCAGTCCTCCTGTTCTCCATACTATGGTCTATTCTTCACACTGTTAACAGCACTGTCAGTCCTCCTGTTCTCCATACTATGGTCTATTCTTCACACTGTGGCCTGTTTCTGTTTTCCACACTGTGGTCTGTTGCTCTGCTCTCCACACTGCACCCACTTTGCTGGCCACATGGTGCCCTGTTGCTCTTTTTTCCAACACTGCCCTTTTAGGGGCACGAATGATCTCAGCGGACCCCGGGTTCCCTTCAGCAGGGCCTCCTGCCTCTCATCATGTCAGACTGGCCTCAACCCCCTGCCCTCCTCCCAGCATGGGGAGCACTCGGTACAGTGATCCAAGGCCATGGCGAGCATGGCGCTCCCCGTCAGCTGAGAAGGCCCACTACTGAATAATGGATGGGCTGCGGGTGATTTATTCATCACTGGTACGGATGGGCACCATCTGTCGGTCCGCACTCTGCCAGTTAGACGCCTGTTGTCCTCCTCACTGGCCTGGTATTTGGATAACTCCCCCATAACAGCGAGTGTGCTTTTCTGTCTGGCCTTTCTCATGCAACTGCTGGGGCCGAAGTGGACTTGCTTTGCTCAAGTAATGAGAGCATTGCCCTGCAGTAGACGAAGAGGAAAACAATGGCACGTGTTTCCTCAGTACTTCTCCTTTCCTCCCTCTTTTCACAGGCGTCAACCTGCTCTCTAATTCGTCCTTTTTTTATTTGGAAGTTTCTTTTGAGCCAATGCAGTGCCATTTTTAATCAGCGGAGAAACGGGATTAAAAGGCGTTAATCGCCAAACTGAGGCTGCCTGCTGCTCCAGCCTCCCCGTCTTCGCCCGTGCCCCGTCTGATCACTGATGATAATGAGCACATCCGTTTGGCTGATTACATGCGGCCGTGAGCAGCACAGTATGTTCTGCCGGGATCAGAATTCCGGCACTCGCCAATTTCCTGATTCCGGCCCTGTGTGGTTTCTCTCCCGGACACTGCCTGCTCTGGCTTTTAAAAATGCGGGAATTGTAGGGAAAAAAACACTAGCTGGAATGTTTTTCCAGGGATCGTATTTTGTGTTTCTCACTTTTACTGGGTGTGTTGTAGTCTGGATTGGCTGCATTTGTTTGTTCAGATGGTTTTGGGTTTGGGGGAGTGGGAGGGCATATTCCAATGTTCAGTGGCATTTTGACATATTGTCAGGTGTTTTGCTCACGGGCTAAAAGCTTTTGGCAGGCCCAAGTTATTAGTTATTCCTCATGCTCACTGTCCTGTCTTTTATGAATGTCCCAACTGTAAACATTGGTTTTGACCACCTTTGTTTCTCCTGTTTCATATTGCAACAACTACATAGTTTTTATGTCTTAGTGAAGGAAAGAAGCACTTAAGCCTTTGTATAGAACAAGGATTTACATGGCCACGGTCTTGCAACACCATGGTTCAGAGTGTCTTCAGCGCTCTTCCAGTGAATAATAATCCTAGAGCTTTTTAAAATGCTTTGAAGTCGTGTGTTTGCAACCCTCATTTGAACAGTAGGAATGACTCAAATTGTGTGCAGTGTCCATTCTTTAGCACTGGCGAATTGAAGCGGAGAGGCCATACTGACTGAGCATGGCTGGGCACAAAGCAGCTCTCAGGTGTTTAATTAAACAGCACATCCTCTTAGTCTGTCAAAAATGCTGGTCTAGCCGAAACAGAACAGCAGCACCAGCGCCTGCCCCTCTCCCACTGAGCCATTCTCACATGACCCCCCCCCCCCCAACCCCCCCCAGCTGGTCTCGGATCAGCACTTGGTTAAGAAGACCACTGCCCTGCCGTTAAGACTGCTGCTGTATTTTTTTCCCCTCACCTGGAGGCCACTTGTAGTTTTTTGAAGAAGGTGTCTGGTTCGCATTGATCCTTCTAGAACAACATGTCTCATTGTTGCTCCACATGCACATTGACTCTGCAGTAGCAGCAACACGTGATTGTCTGTCCTGGCTGGCCCGCATTCAGCATATTGGTCATTTATATATCTTGGTGTTTTCTGGAGTGATTCAGGTTAAATATCTTGCCCCGGGGCACAACGGCACTGACCCATGTGGGCATCAAACCTGAAATCTTGTGGTTACAAGCACAACTCCTTAACCACTATGCTACCATGCTGCTGTGTTGAGCGTGAAACACTAACTCATGGCATATTAACAGTAGCTCATGACAAAAACAGCTATGGATGTGTTCATTTACAAATTGAAAAGATACTTGTCTGAACATGGACATCCAGTCATGGAACTACAAATAAAATTCAGTGTACTTTATTCATGAATTTGTATACCGGTTTTCTATTTTTCTTTTCTTTGAAAGCGGGTATTGTCTGTAACGAGATCACTTTGGCAAAACGTGAAATGTATTCACATGCCAATAAAGCACTGAGGAGTTGAACGGAATTGAGTTCAGCTCTGAAGTGATGACGGCATCCGTCCCCTTCCTGGGGGGTGCTTCGTTTGTCGCAGTGACAGCGGAGGTAGACGCGCTGATATTCGCTCCCTCGCGCGCGGCGCTGCCGGGGCCGGCGGAGTGTACGATTACAGCCTGTAACACGAGCCTCTGCAGCGTTTTTTAAAACACTCCCCCTGCCATTGAGCCCTGGCCTACAATGTGCTGGCCTACCTGCCTGCTGCAGCATCCTCCGAGCACATGACACCAGGAGTCCCAGATAAGTCTGCACAGAGGCCGAGGCCCCCCCCCCCCCCGCCTCTCGGCGCAGGGGCCTCTATACAGCACACAGAGATGCTTTGCTGCATCTAAGTAAATTGTGTACTGGAAAGGGCGAGTTTATTTATAGCGCTGGGTCTTGTGTAAATCCCATCATCACAATGGTAAATTTACTGTACGCTGCACTCAAATGCGGGGAGCGTATTTCTGTCCCTGCGCGTGCGCGCGCGTGTGTGTGTGGGGTATTATTCTGGCTCACAGCAGTGTGAAGGGGTTATTTCTGATGTTGTTGTTGACTCTCCTGCAGGATGGAAGCGCTCCCGTTAGTGACGCTTGAGGAGGCCACTAATCTCTTTAATTTCACGCAGGCGCCGTAGGATTAGGCTGATAGAGTCAGCGGGCTGAGGAGGGTGGGGACAGGCGTCGCCCCGTCCGCCCACATTTGGGAAGGAGCACGCGCTCGCACGTTGCGTCCACCCTTGTGCTTGTGCATGTGCGCATGTGAGCATCCGTGTGCGTAACAGAGGACAGAGCGGGCCCTCGCTGCACACTCTGACTCACCACAGCGCGGCTAAGTGCAAGCACATGGGATAATGGGGAATGCACAGCTCAACATTTTGACAGCCAGCATGTTGTTTGTGTGTCTGCCTGTGCATAAACATACACATTTCGAACCAATTAATATGAAAGGCAGTAATAAAGATAAACTGAAAGGAAAACCACCAGCATACCTGTGCCTGATTGGCACCATACGGCGTCTGTGCAGCCCTGCGCAAGTAATGAAAGCATGGTGTCTTTTTCAGGGCACGCTGGGAAAACGCATGCCTGTCCCACACCACGGCCGTAGTAATAGGATTGAGTGTGTGTTCCAGTCACACTGCTGTGGGTTTAAATGTGGACCTCACTTCTTAACTGTTAAAAATAGGTGATGTGGGGAAAGTGTTCTGTGAGACTAATCGATATCTTTGGTCCACCTATCTCTGGAAAGTGCAGAGCAGGTGTAAGGTCAGTCCACATAAAGTTCCTTTATAAAAATGTGGATATTGTAATGCTTCTGGCTGCACCGTTTTACTATGAGAAAGAAAGGCATTGGCCTAAATCGTTTGACCAATGCTGTACTGTTTACTGTATAGAACTGTGGTTTGTATGTACCTCAGCTGATCCTTCATTTTCATATAACCAGTATGTGACTTGTCCAGTGTATGGTGCTCCCTAGCCTTGAGTGTTACCTGATACCTTGTCTCCGCTGGAGATCTGGAACCAGGCTGGCTCCCTGAGTTCAAATTCCAGTTAGGTTTTCATTGTCTTTCTTCTTTGTTTTTTTTTTCCCCCTCATGCTGGCTTGAGTCTTCCCGCTGGCCTTGCTGGTGTAGGCCTCTGCTTACAGAGGTGGAGTCTGAAAACCACATTAAAAAAAAGAACTGAAGAGCTGAACGTGGACAGCAGAAAGGACTATTCTGCCATCACTGCTCACAGCAAGCTGCCAGAATTCAGAAGTTGTCATGTAGTCTTAAGATGAATTTAACTGCAATATCTCAGCCCTAGACTGCAGACATGGTTCTTGATCTGCACATACAGGTTTTTGTCATATGCTAAAGCCCTGCTTGTGAACAAGCAGTGGAAATACATGTGTGCTGTACAGGGGTAGCCACATTTGGCTTCATTTCATGCCAGCCTGGTTTGAGCTCTGCAGTGAAAAAGGAGTATAATGAGCCAGTCTGGTTTGAGCTCTGTAGTGGAAAAGAGGTATAATGAGCCAGCCTGGTTTTCAGCTCTGAAGTGCAAAAGGGGTGTAATGGGCCAGACTGGTTTCAGCTTTGCAGTGGGGAAAAAAGGCCATAATAAGAGCCAGATTCTCGCTCTCTAATGGAAAACGAGTACAGCATTGCCTGCGAAAGTAAGGCTGGCCGACAGAAAGCTCCACTGAGCTCTGTGCCGTGGTTCAGGGTGGAGCTGCCGGGTACCTGTACCTTTAACGCAGGGCGGCGAGAGCAAGAGAGCGAGAGCGAGCAGAGTCAATCCCCAGCAGATTACCGAAATATCGTCCTGCCCCATATCTGTCTGCTCGCACGGCGGCCCACATTGCCTCTCTGAGCCGAGCCGCTCCGATAGCCGCGGAGCTGACAGCGCTACAATGCGCCAGCCCCGCAGAGCTGCCATTCATTCGGAGATTTGCCTCACTGCAGACGCTCACGCTCACACATACAAACGCAGGCCGAGACGCAAATGCAGACAGGCAACATGCTTGCAGACACGCAACTAGACAGAGGGATGGACACATACACACATATCTTCCCTATCCCATAATGCAGCGCTATCTTCAGAAATGCAGTGTTGCATCTCAGGCAACACCTGTATGTTCAGCATGAGCTCATCACACGCCAGCTCAGATCAGGCTCAGCTTGTTCTTGTCACACCTATCATTATACCACAGCAACTGCCGAGAAGCCTGCAGACAGAAGCAGTTGTTTGAACACTTTCGAGAGAAATTTTCACACTGCAATTGAGGCGACGCCCTTCTCCAGTACTCCTGTTACAGAAGGGTGACTCAGGGAGTGAAAGAAGCCGTACCTGCCGTTTCAGGACTGCACAATGCTTGGTGTTTGCCTCAGCTGTAGTGAACCCAGGAGATTAGAAACAAGAAAACCTTTGATGGTATTACTGGTTTTATATTCTTAGCTAATGCCCTTATCTTGGATGGTTTAGAATGCTTACAGCTTTATATCTCATACATACTGTCTGAGTTTATACAGCTGAATATTTAGTAGAGGGACAGTCTTGAAGTATGTTAGTCAAGAGTAAAACATTCATGTCAATGCCTGGGATTTAAATTGATAACCCATAGCTACTAGCCTGGAGTCAAGCACACCGTATGATGTTCTAGTTCTTTCTGTTCAAGATGAATGCTAGCACTGATGTGTTAACACAAACACCTGGGTGTTTATGTGGCAGTTGGGCTGGCCCAGTGAGCTAGGTGGCATCAGCATTGTGGGTTTGGTTGTTTGTGATGGGTGTGTACCTACGTGGGTTGCTGCTCTGTCAGCACGAAGCACTTAGTGTTGTTTTGCTGGTGGGCATTCTGGTATATACACACACACACACACACACACACATTTGCATGCGTGTTAGTGGATCTTACTGACACATGTACACAAGCACACACACACACACACACATATGCATGCTTGTTAGCGGATCACATACACACACACGCACGCCTTGGTGGAGCACTCTTGGACAGTACCTGCACTCTTCCCCACTCTCCCCAACGCTGACTCATGCTGTGCTATTTTTAGCCTGCCTTCCTCTGAGCTCTTACCAGCTTTTGACCGAAAACACATTTCACATCACGCCTTCCCGGGGCAGGGAGGCCAGCGGATTAGGCCCCCATGTGGCTGATGGGGCCGTCCATGACACGCCTGCTCCGGAGCCGGCTGCGGGGTCACACACAGGCTGGCCCATTCATGCCTGATGAAACACCCAGCAGCAGCTGCAGCAGCAGCAGTTCAGAGCAGGTGATAGGCCACGGGGAAGAGTTGGGGGTGGGGCTCGGGGCGTCTGTCAGGGTCACGGGGACACTCCTGAAGGGGGGGCTCCAAAGGACGTTATCTGTCTCTGTGGCACAGTTGTAAGCTGGGGGGAAACAAAACAATCTCACAGTGATGGCAACTGAGTATAAAATATTCAAAATGCCCAGGCAGTGCTTGGCAGCTTTGAGAATTTATCTTGCACGCCCCTTTCAACTCCAGCTTGTATGTGTGAACTGAATAGAAAAATGACCGCCAGCGCAAAGCAAGGCATTGTTCCACTTTATGTTCATGTATATAAAGCCATTTCTAAATGAAGTTTAAGTCTCGTATTACATTTTTTCATCTCTTACTGTGAACTGTATAGGAGCCCCATGCCATTCATACAGATATACAGTATATATTCGTCTCTGTGATGGCACAGAGAGGAATATATATATATTTTTCAAATTTTTTTCAATATATATATTTTTCAAAGTCCCATTTGTGCTGTGCAGATGATGTCGTTGCTGGTTTACAGCATGAGATTCCTGTGAGTGTAGCGTCTGCCTGTGAGTTCCAGACACACTGATGTGTCAGAGCAAGAAAAATAGAGTTGAAAAGGTTTCAGTATAAACATATTCACAAGCGATTTGTGCCGGACACAGTGGAGGGCAGCTTTTACAGTCTCTTCAGGCTGACCGTGGCGATTTTCCCATGCTGCTTTTTAGCTGTTATTTCATTGTAGTGCTTCCAGTGTGGAGCTACAGCACCATCCATCTTGAATTCTGAAATAATATTTAGCCTATTTGTATTCAGCAGAAGCTAATGCAGTGTCCTTGAACGTTGACATAACGGCTCAGCGGATCGGCTCAGTGGAGCTTAATGCTTCAGAACTAAAGTTTACATGACTCATTTGTGCTGTATTGACCATAATACAGCATTACACGACTGTTACAAGTTTGAGCAGGGGATTAAAAGGGACCCGAAGTGCTTTAATGGGTCTGTTTCGGTGTACTTTTTGTCTGCGTGTTTTTGTTTTGTCTAGTTATGGTTTGAAATGGTAATAAGCCTTAATTCCTTGAGTTGGAGGTACTTTACAGAGTCAGTGCATCCACTTGCAAACAGGCTCATTATGAGTTGCATGTCACTGTCATATGGAACATATTTTTCTCTGAATCATGGCCAGCGCTTATGGCAGTGGATTCTCATGTTCTGTCTTTCTCTCTCTGCCCCTCCCCCCACCTCTCACTCTCTCACTCTCCTTCCCTCTGTCCTTCCTTTTCTCACTCCCTCTCCCTCCCTCCCTCCCTCGGTCCGCAGGGGGCTTCGCCATCGTGTTCTTGGTGCGGACGCACCAGGGCGTCCGCTGCGCCCTCAAGAGGATGTACGTCAACAACGAGCACGACCTGCAGGTGTGCAAGCGGGAGATCCAGATCATGGTGAGGGGCTGCGCCGTTCGCCTCCGCTTGGGGAAAACCCTCCCTGTGGACCTTCTCTAGGGCACGCAGAACAGGCAGTACACCCCTCCCTGGGCAGCAAGCCCATTGCAATGAGTAAAGCTTAAGTAGCATATGGGCGGCAGTGTAGCACAGTGGTAAGGAGCAGGACTTGTAACTGAAAGGTTGCTGGTTCAATTCTCTGCTCTGGGTACTTAACCCTGAATTGCCTCAGTAAATATCCAGCTATATAAATGGATGACATGGAAAATTGTAACCTGTGTAAGTCACTCTGGAGAAAAGTGTCTGCTAAATGCCGATAATGTAATGTAAATGCTTAAAAACAGGACGCAGTTCCTGTCGTGAGAGGTAATGCAGGCACTTTTGACACAGGTGCATAGGTGGTGAAATGGAGTGCAGTCAGGTTTAATATGCAGAGAAAGAGATGTGCTCCATATTGAGGGAATGAGAGCACAGACTTGGAACAGGCATACTGAGAGAGAGAGAGAGAGAGAGAGAGAGATGGCAGTGTGTCACAAACTCCTAGCACAGTTGGAGTCTGCATCCAGCTAGGGGGTGGATATGGAATGGACTATTAGGCCCCTCCCGCCCAGCCCCCAGTCTGAAGCCATTCTGCAAGCTGACTGGCTCCCGCAGCCCCCAGCCTGAGCGCCAGAATCGTTGTTGCGGTGGTTATTATTATTATCAGTCCCTTGGCAGGCGCCCATGCCCAGTGTGACTTCTACACGAGCATGCAGTCACAGAACAGAGCCCCGCATTGTTGGCATGGGGCAGGCTGGCTGTGCAGCTGATCTGAGAGCAGCCCACCGCCTCATTCTGCAGGCCGCGGGCGCTCGCAGTGTGACGCTGCAGCCTTAACCATTTGTGTACGTGTGTGTCTGTGTGTGTACGTGTGTGTACGTGTGTGTACGTGTGTGTACGTGTGTGTACGTGTGTGTACGTGTGTGTACGTGTGTGTACGTGTGTGTCTGTGTGTGTCTGTGTGTGTCTGTGTGTGTACGTGTGTGTACGTGTGTGTACGTGTGTGTACGTGTGTGTACGTGTGTGTATGTGTGTGTACGTGTGCGTATGTGTGTGCTTGTACAAATGTGTGTCTGCGTGTGTGCATATACATTTGTGCCTGTGCGTGCGCTCGTGACTGTGTGTGTGTACATTTGTGGGTGTGTGGGTGTGCGTGTGGGTGTGCGTGTGGGTGTGCGTGTGGGTGTGGGTGTGCGTGTGGGTGTGGGTGTGGGTGTGGGTGTGGGTGTGGGTGTGGGTGTGGGTGTGCGTGTGCGTGTGGGTGTGGGTGTGCGTGTGGGTGTGCGTGAGTACATTCATGCGTGCATGCATACATACATGTCATACATGTGTGTTTTTTCATCTGTACACAGAGAGACTTGGTGGGCCACAAAAACATCGTCGGCTTCCTGGACTCCAGCATCACAGCAGTAGGAGTGGGGGACGTTTGGGAGGTCCTTATCCTCATGGACTTCTGCCGCGGTGAGCCTGTCTGCCTGTTTGCCTGTGTGTCTGTCTGTCCATCTGTCTGTCTGCCTCTGTTTGTGTCTCAGTTGATGTCCAGCATTTTCCTGAAAACGTTCTCAGCGCCCACAAAGCTTCCTCATCAGGCCTCTTCAGTTTTGGAATTTCAGTTCTTTTCTCCTCACTACATTTTTTTCCTCTCCTCTTTTTTTTTTTTTATTGTTATTCGGAGTCCGTGCTTCACCATGGGTCCGACCTCGCTCTCAGCTGTCTGGGTCTGAGTGGGGAAAAAGTGTGGCCTCAGGGGTGAAGGATGGACTTTGGTGAATAATGCATGATCTGCATTGTTACGATGATGATACAACTAAACTGAATCATTCATACAGCCCGTGGCCCTGCGAAGGCTTCTCATTGTTCGCGCTGAAATGTCAAGGCCTGCACATGGCCACTGGCCCTCAGTGAGGAGAAATGGCTCCTGTACGCGGCGTGATTTAGTATGCAGACCCGTGTACATCAGGAACTGGCTGTGTGAGATCAGTGATGTGCTGCTGCATAGATTTGCAGGAGCCTGAAGGCATCTTAACATGAGCGAAGTGTGTCCCAAAGAACCGGACAGCTGCAACATCACTACTATCTATGCAGTGCAAGTTGCTGCCATAAGCCAAAGAGGATAGCTGTGTCCCATTGAGGAAATCCACATGTACTGCACAGCTGTATGGCAGAGCTGCCTGTGTACTCAGCATTGAACTCAACAGATGTGTATAGCCCCTTGTCTGTGTTTGCACATGTATGTGTATATGTGTCTCGGTATCTATGTGCCTGTCTGGGTCATAGGTCCTGTGTGTGTGTGTGTGTGTGTGTGTGTGTGTGTCTAGACCCTAGTGTCTCTCTGTTTGGGTTGACTGTGTGTCCTGCTGTTTGTGTTTCCGACAGGTGGTCAGGTCGTGAACCTGATGAACCAGCGGCTGCAGACGGGCTTCACAGAGGCAGAGGTGCTGCAGATCTTCTGCGACACCTGCGAGGCCGTGGCCCGGCTTCACCAGTGCAAGACTCCCATCATCCACCGCGACCTCAAGGTATGAGCAGCTGCGCATCTGAGCTCGAGCCGTCTATCCTGCGGGATTCCTCACTTTCTCCATCACTCATTCAAAACAGCGGTCCAGCTCCTTCTCATAGATCGGAGAGGATGGAGTTCGAGTTGTGTGGTCAGCGGCACATCATGAGATCCTGTGCCATGCAAACGTATGAAGTAAATTATTGAAAGTCATCATGGACCATGATGATGTGAATCATTGATTAGAAATGTATAATCAGTGAACCACTTAGTTAAAAATGATTTTTATTTTTGATGGGGGTGTGGGAGAAAATGATTCCCTAGCATTATTCTAGGGTGATTTTTGTAATGTGGTTTCTGTCTGTCTCTCTCCCGCTCAATCACACACTCTGCGCTGTCCCCCTCCCTTCTCCCCTCCCGGTCCTTCTCCTTACAGGTGGAGAATATCCTGCTTCATGACAGGGGACACTATGTGCTGTGTGATTTCGGCAGCGCCACCAACAAGTTCCAGAACCCACAGAACGAGGGGGTGCCGGTCGTGGAGGAGGAGATCAAGAAGTGGGTGTGACCTCTGACATTGATCAGAGTCTCAGATAGGCTTCACAAACCCCATCATGGATGGAGCCACCACCCTGATGAACCAGTCATAAAAAT
This sequence comes from Megalops cyprinoides, assembly GCF_013368585.1. Classification (NCBI taxonomy): domain Eukaryota; kingdom Metazoa; phylum Chordata; class Actinopteri; order Elopiformes; family Megalopidae; genus Megalops; species Megalops cyprinoides. The sequence goes on from NC_050586.1 coordinate 11,256,719, forward strand.
TTTGCTAGTCATTGCAGAGCACCACAATTTCAGATCAGTGAGTGACTGATGGAATGTGTTGGCTCCACCCATTTTGCCATTCATGTCAGCTTACTGTCCAGTAATTATCTTCTGGTCCTTTGAGCTGATGTTGAAACCCAGCCAGTGATCCATATAGATTTGGCTTCATCACCCTATATTTAAATGAAACAGGATTGGACACACTATATTTAAATGAAACAGGATTATACCTTTTAAAAGTAATATATATCAACATGGGAATGAACATGTCTTAACTAATAACTTATGGCTTTTATTGAAGATCTCTGCAGCAGATTGTGTTTTGAGTCCACTTGAGTTAAGAGCAGACACAGAACAGCCTCACAGCCCAGTGATTAACACCCCTCCCCCTCCTCCTTCCAGGTACACCACCTTGTCATATCGTGCCCCAGAGATGGTCAACCTCTACAGTGGAAAAGTCATCACCACAAAGGCTGACATCTGGGTGAGTGCAGGCGCCAGGCTCCACCGCTTCTTCTTCTGATCAAACGAGTCCGATGGCACTCGGATCAAAATGGAATTCACCAGCCGCATGAATAATGCTCACTGGGCTAAAGCTGTTCTTTCCTCAATGTACTGTCTTTCATGAGAAACGTGCTTTAACCTTCACAATTTGTCACATACTTAGGAGATTACATCATGAATCATGCACCTACGAAAAGCCAGTAGGGTAGTGAAATTAACCGACAGCTGTATAGAACTAGCCAGATTGGTTGGTTGAAGCATCCCAGGAATTTCAGTAGCAACATTTTTTTCAGATTAGGTAGCCGACTACACGCCTTTGAAAATGATCACGTCATAGATAAAATGTGAGATGTGTGAGGGAGCTCTTGACATTTACAACACGCATTCTGTAGATTAAAGTCAAGTGAAAGTCATCACATGTAGTTTATTACAAAAAATTATGTCCGTCAGAGATAGTCAACAGCCAGGACACATTGGGTTGCCATTATAGTTTCATCCACATCATAGCTCATTTATAAAACTACACCAATTCATTGTGATGATTGAAATTACTCTCAGCAGAGGTTTTTCGGACAGACAGAACCCAATCCATTCAAGCTTTGAATGAAGTACTCCTTAGGATTTGACATCACAGTGCTGCAAAATTCAGTCCTGCACTAGGAAGACTTATGACTACTGTAGGAAATTCAAAGCACATCTTTGTTTTTATTGACAAATAAATGTCTAGACAGTATTTTTTTTTTTCTTTCAGAGATATTTTGCTGTTACAGTAAAGTTATTCAACATTTCATTCATTTGTATTGCTCGGGGTTCTTTCCAGTCACCATGGCAATCTAGAAGAAAAAAATCAATATAAATGATGTTATTGTGTTAAAAGAAAATGAAGGCACTATTTCAGAGGTCGCTGATTGGATTCGAGTTTATGATGTCACAAATTATAGAATCTGAAGAAGCTTGTCATTCATCTGGATTGTATTGTGCTTTGCAAACCTGCAGTGTAAGTGTCCTGTTTATATGCTGTGGGTCATTTGGACTTTTTTTCCTTAGATCTCCCCTCTTATATTAAAGTAGAGAATGGAAAAAAATAGACGATCTTAATCTTCCACATGGTAAAAATACCTTGAAAGGGTTCATCACAATTCTTATCTTCGGGCAATATTCTGCGCATTTAACTGTTATTATTTTTCCTTATAAGTGAATGTCATACCAAGTGCTAAAAAGCTCAGTTTGTTTACCGTAGGCCTCGGGCTATCTCCACTGTAAGGTGTGCTACCTCACTGTGCTGTGCATGTGTGTGATTCCCCCGCAGGCCATGGGCTGTCTCCTCTATAAGCTGTGTTACTTCACTCTGCCGTTTGGAGAGAGCCAGGTGGCCATCTGCGACGGCAGCTTCACCATTCCGGACAACTCCCGCTACTCCCAGGACATGCACTGCCTCATCCGTGAGTGTCCCCAATTCTCCCCTGTCCATCTGTGTCACTGACTCACCGGCTCCCTCCCTCTGTCTGTCTCTCTCCCCCTTTCTTTTTTTGATGTCTGGATCACTCTCTGGCTAATTTTCTCTACTCATGTCTGTGCTGATGTCTGCCTCTTTCTCGATGTAGTCTCTCCTTTATCCATGGCGCTGTTTATGTAAAAGGTTTCCTTCTCTGTCCTCTATACTTTCAATACTAGTGTCTATGGGTTTTTGTGTCCTCTACGTCATAACTTCACGTATTTGTAACAGAATCTTGAGTTGTATCATGGAGTAGTGCGTACTCTTATCTTTTGAAATGTCATGTCCGCATCTGTGTTTCCTGCAAAAGGTTACATGCTTGAGCCAGACCCCGACAAGAGACCAGACGTCTACCAGGTGTCATACTTCGCCTTCAAACTGGCCCGTCGGGACTGTCCTGTCCAGAACACACAGGTGAGTCCCTTTCTGCAGAGGAGCATTATACTGAACCTCTCTGCATCGAGTGCCAGGATCCCCCCAATCCCAAAACCTGATCCTTTCCGTATTTTAGACAACAGACATCTCGGGCAAGCTTCTCTGTGGCGCTATTAGGTCTCTTGAAAACTTAGCCACCATGATCATGTAATTACAATATAACAAGCCCAGAGATGGAAATGTCACAGTGCTGTCCTTCGTTGCATTCTCTCTTAATGCGTCACATTCATAGAGCCTTTTAGCTCTTCCGCGGCTTCCCAAGCTTATGCGTCTCAGACATGCACAGTTAATAAAATAAGCACTGCACACAGTAACGGAGGAAACGGTACAACATGGCTTTGCCAATTGGCTCTTTTCCATCAGCAGGTCTCATTGCAGGGAATCAATAAAATGGATCCCAGCAAACGGCCAACGCTGCAAATGTATTCCTCAGTTACTGGCCACACTAATTAGCATGAGACGCATCAAAGAATGAACTCTAAAGTGATTGAAGTTATTTTGGAAGCGGATTCAGTGAGCCTCTGAATGTCAGTGTCATAAGGACTCAGTCACTCTTTAACCATACATCAACCATAAACTCTGCTCCCTGGAGAAGGCAATATGCTTGTGGAATCCACCCCCCCTTTAAGACTTTTGACTATTTTAAGGGGTTGCTTAAAAAATCTGTTTGAAAGAGTTTGTTTTGAGTTGTCCAAGGTGACAGAATTTTGTTGACTTTGGCTGTCTGTGCTTTTTTGTTTTCTCTAGAACTCTCCCATTCCAGCAAAACTCCCTGAGCCAATCAGAGCCAGCGAAGCTGTGGCAAAGAAGAGCCAGACCAAAGCCAGGTGAGCACTGAAGGCCAAGTTTAACTTCACACATTTCCATATCCATTAACCTCCCGTGGGACTGTATTTACACCATACAGTATGTTATTGGCATCTAGCAGACGGTCTTATCCAGAGTGACTTACATAGGTTACAGTTTATTATTATTTTTTTTACGTTATCCATTTATACAGATGGATATTTACTAAGGCAATTCTGGGTTAAGTACCGTGCTCAAGGGTGCAACAGCAGTGCGCCAGCAGGGAATCAATCCGGCAACCTTTCGGTTATGAGTCCTGTTCCTTACCACTATGCTACACTGTTCTCCTGTTGTGATAAGCCATTTTTCTGTCTTTTGACAGAAGCTGGTACTGGTAAAAAGTGCTGGTAAAAGTTATAACCTGCATCTTTCTTTCTCTCTAGGCTCACGGACCCCATTCCCACTACCGAAACGTCCATCGCCCCTCGCCAGCGTCCCAAAGCTGGCCAAGCCCAGCCCATCGCCGGCATCTTGCCCATCCAGCCCGCCCTCACCCCCCGCAAGAGGGCCAACATGGCCGCTGGGGCCACCCAGCCAATCAGTATGCACCCCTCCTCCAGCCACTGTCAGACAGCAGGCAGGCAGTGTAGGCGTTTGAATGTAGACAAAAGAGACCTGCCTATTGTGAAGACTGTGCCAGGAGCTTTCCCTGTCTGTAGCCACGCTCACAGTGCAAGACATCCAATATTGAAGTAGACAAGCTGCATAATTCTTTGGCTGCCACAGCACAGCCCAGTAATCCTGGCGGGTCAACTTGTCCATCTTTAAAAAGCTTTTAATTGCTTTTTAATGAGCCCCAGATACTGGGCTTTGACTCCCAGAATCCCTAGAAGCCCTCCCATTCCCCTGGCTTTCATAGAAGCAGCGTACCAGCGGTGTAGCAGCTGTCTTTTACCAGGCACAACAGATAGTGGGGGAGAAGCGCTGGAAATATTTTTTGATTGTTTGGACTCATCCTTGCTTCTCATTGAAGTGGATTAATTTTATTCAATGTCATAGATCCAAAGGCTTCAGCAGTTGTGGTCATAGACAGAGTAGGCAGAGGTGTACAATAGCCTGTTGTTACCCGGCATTTCAATTTTCTCTTGTTTTGTCAAATTTGTAAATGAGAATCAAAGCGGCAAAATATACAAAGCAACCTGGTCCTTTTTAACATGTTTCGTAGGTGTGAGCATAGGAGCTACCCAACCTGCTGGGGTCAATATCCAATCACAGAAGGCACAGGCTCCTCAGACTCCCGCTTCACAGCAACAAGCCACGCCCACTCAGCCGCAGGCTCCCGCCCAAGTCACGCCCCCTCAATCGCAGGCCACGCCCCAGCACCAGCAGCTCTTCATGAAGCAGCAGGCGGCCGCCTTCTTCACAGCCCAGCAGCAGCAGGTAGGCTATCCTTTTGCTCCATTACACTGAAAGCAACATTCAATATAGTTTATGGATAGTCAGTGGTTGTTCTATTACAGACATTTGTGAGGTTTGTCTTGGCATCGGCACGTGTTGGTGTGACCCTAAAGGTTGTGCACCTGTGTGCATTGCCACATCACCCATTGCAGTGTTGGTGCACCAAGTATCGGTTGTTACAACTTTGCAGTGTGCACTGCTCTTTCATTTTTTAAAATATGTTTTGGTATAAAAAAATGAATTAATGGTTTGTTGTTCAGTGGAGGTCTTGATCTTGCCATCAGCTTTCCTGTGCTTGTTTGTAATACCAATAGGCTGTTTTGATAAGTAAACTTTCGTATTAAATTTTCATGTATGAAGCCGTTGTGTTTTCTAGGCCTCCATAGAGAGGGGGAATCACTGTGGGGGCGTCTGATTGGTACAGAATTTAAAAAAAAAAACATAAAATATGCAACAAATGGAAAAAGCCTCAAAGCATCTGTTTCATCTGGTCAGTACGGTCAGAACAGTGATATAATTTATTCCAATCTAGGGCAGTATGAATTCCAGTCATCCGGTTTGCTTGATCAACATTTTATTTTCTTTGGGTTTTAATTTAACTTTTTTTTCCATTTTTTTATCTAACAAAAATGACTGAAAATCATGCAGACACATTTTAATGCACAGCTACCATAGCTGCCCGACAGACATTCATCCAGAGGGATTTATGGAATGCGCGAGCTGAATGAAAACTCACAATTTTGAAACAAAGTACTGAAAACATTTCAGGGCCTTGGTGACATGTTTACCTTCTTCCTCAGCGGGCAACAAAGACACTCCAAGCAGCCTGCCAAGCGTGAAAATAGGCAGCTTAAACCTTTAATTGGTATTTTCCCTCGGCATTTGCTCTTAAAGAGTTCAGGTAGACACTGCTGTGTCCTGTGTGTGTGTGTTTATTCGATTTCCTCTCTTGAAGAAAGTGTGCCCCAGGTTGTGGGTCACACTCTGCCTTTGTGCTTTCCTCTTGTGCTGTTCTCTTTCCTGCCTTGTGTAATTGCTCTGTGTCTTCGCCTCTCTCTGTAAAGAATGTGCCTTTCAAAGGACTGGCCTCTTTCCTCCTCCTCCCTTCTTCTGTAAAATAAACGCAGCTTCTCGTCTAGCTGAATGCCAGTGACTACAGAAGAATGTGTGCCGTGTTCAGTGGTGATCACGAATGTTGGAATATTGCTGAGAGAAAATTACAGTTTTAACATCTCAAATGAAGGAAAAGTATGAAAGCTGGTCCTTCTGTTGATTTCTCCTCTTAATCTATTTGATGCGTCTGGTGTTGTACTGTCATTTTTGTTTTAGTACAGGTGTAGTGTTTGCACTCATTCTTTCTCACTCGTTTCCCTGTCCTGATGTATCCATCAGTATGAAGGAGGGGGCCAAGTTTATCAGACCCTTTTCAAATCACACTTCCCAGAGCCGCTGGCTTGTCCGCCCATGTCACTGCCGGTCTTTCTGCATCATCAGCTCTGCATTTCCCTGCTCCTACACTGTCACTTTCAGCTTGTCTCCTGTCATTTGCTCTCAGATAAAGTGTCCCATCTGAAAGGCCATCATTGTCTCGGTGACTGATGTGATGCAGTGCAGATTTCGCAGTGTGAAATTATGGATCAAAAGGGGGAAATGCCAAAAATTGGTATATATTAGCATTTCATGGACAGCCTTTTGTGTTTGACATGAATTGCCCTTTGCTATGTTCCTAAAAGGATGTATAATCCTGCATGCACACTATATTTTGAGGGTGCCAATGTACCATACTCTGCTTGGGTGGTAAACAAACAGCACTGACCAGCTGTGAGCTTCTGTTAATGCACCAGTTCATAAAAAAAAAAAAAAAAAGTTACATTGGCCCTCATGTTGTCACGCTTCACAGTGGCTTCCTGTTTACACGGGAGGAGCTAGCACATCACACAGTGAGAGGTGGATGGGAGAAAGCCTTGAGAGTACCCGCATTGTTCAGCCCATCACAGTGCAGCAGCCATTTTCTTCCTGTTTGCTGGCATTGCCTCCGTGTCTGTGCAGTTGAAAAGGGCGGCAAGGCAGCCAGAGCTGAAAGGGAACACACAGTCACAATGACAAACTGCTGGTAATGGAGGTGGGAGCACAGGAAGAAGGGAAGAGCAAGTCTGCACGGCTCACTGCAGAACTCACATCGATCCATTGATATTTCTATTTTTACCATTATATTGCCGGCTATAGTAATTTGAGCTCTCTCAAAAGGATGCAGAAGATGTATAACACATGCATATGCACACACACACACACACACACACACGCGCACACACACACACATACATAACGTAACCTAGCACCCCAGACAAAATGGAGGAGAAGCACATTCAGCACTTTCTGAATCGTGGCCTTCAGCTTTTCCCGGGGGAGCTGACGGCTCTTTACTCCGCAGGTTATTGGAAATCTTGTGGAATCTAGCCCTTCCTCTCTGTGTTTCTGTGAGCACTCTCTCTCTCTCTCTCTCAGCATGGCTTGGCTGTGTAACTCTGCTGCTCTGAGTGTCGTGTTGCCCGTCTCTGTGTGCCAGCAGTACCAGGCCAAGCAACAAGCGGCGCAGCAGCAGCAGCAGCAGCAGCAGCAACACCAGCAGCAGCAGCAGATGCAGACTATCTACAAGCAGCAGCCAGCGCAGTCCCAGCAGGCACCTGCCGCGCAGCCGCAGCAGCCAATCACGGCGGCCCAAGCGGCAGGGGGCGTGGCTGCGCAGCCCAAAGCTAAAGCGGTCACCTCGCTGCCCCAGCAGCCGGCCGTCCTCACAGGGGCTGCCCCCGCCCCCCAAAAAGCTGCGCCCGTGCCCGCCCAGCAGCAGCCCTGCCCCGCCCAGCCCAAAGTACCAGGTTCCGCCCAGCTGCCGCAGCCAAAGCAGCCCTCGGCAGGCCAGCCTGTGGCGTCTGCAGCTGCAGCTGGCCCTGAGCAGACGGTAAAGCCCACTCTGCGGCAGGCTGCACCCTGCAGCTGCTCGGCTGTGGGAACAGGGTCTCTGTCTCTTTGCACATCAAGGAGATCACATCATTCAGGAGACAGGAGACATGTATTCCTCCTAGACATGTATTCCCTCCCTCCGCACTGGGGCTACTGCTCTTCAGTGTCAAGCAGAATAAAAAGGCCTACAAGCGATGTTACATTTGTATGGTAGTATCCTGGAAATGGTTGACAAATTATCAAACTACATTAACTTTAAATGCGGAGGTCCACAGCACCCCAAAAACCAGTGCTGTATATCTTTCCAAGCCATGCAGATTGTAAAGGGAAAAGTAGGTCCTGTGGAAACATTTCAGGTTGGAGCTGTGGAGGACTAAAACACTGTGAGAATGGGTGTGATTTCAGAGCTGCAAACGGGGTGAATACATGCTGTTTGGAGATTTTCGTTTGTTTTACAATTTTCATGCCTAGTGCTTAAAAGTGCCTTGGGGTTTTTCTGGAAAAAATCTTTAAAATTGTACCAATAATATGCTTTGCACATCCAGCCAGAGAGACTTTCCAATGGAACTGTAAAAAATGTGATTTGACGCTTGAACATTAGACTAAGCTTACACAGGGAATAAGTTTGAAATTAAAATGTAAGAATGTTTCAAGAATACAGAGTTCTACTACTTGTCTTTGTACATACCATTGTATTAACTGCTTTAAACAAAAACCAAGGTATCAAAACATCAGAAACACCCCGGGGTGCTTTTACGGTTTTCTAACTTAAATGCATCTTCAGTCCTCATTTTAATGTGTCCTTAATTGCAGATTTCATGATTGTATGACTAACTACTGTAACAGAATGAATCCACCTAAGATCATCATCAGGGCTGTTTCTGGGGCATTGTCTCTCATGACTGACTCTCCTATACTAACTGTCTACTTTACTCCAATGTTTTTTTTTCTGCAAGGTGATCACTGCACTCCAGATTACTTTGTTTCTAACTTTTGGAAGGGGGTTGTGTTGATCACTGCACTCCAGATTACTTTGTTTCTAACTTTTGGAAGGGGGTTGTGTCTTGGCTTCATTTAATTTCTCTGTCTTCGAATCCCATCTCAGATTTTTTTTTTCCACTCCCCATTCGGGTCTCTCTCAATCATCTCTCTTTGAGATTTCCCTTTTTGATTCTCCTCTCTTTCCAGTACTCACCCTCCCATCTCTTTCTCCGCCACCTCCAGCCCATGGCTCCAGCCCGCGGGATCCACAAGGTGGGCTCCCTGACACCCCCTTCCTCTCCGAAGGCGGCACCACGTGGGGGTCACCGCCGCATCCTGAGCGACGTCACCCACAGCGCCGTGTTCGGGGTCCCCGTCAGCAAATCCACCCAGCTGCTGCAGGCCGCCGCGGCAGAGGCCAGCCTCAATAAGTCCAAGTGAGCCAGGGTCATGTGACTTACACTTAGCCATAAGGGGCAGCAGCGTAGCATGGTGGTTAAGGAGCAGGACGCGTAACCGAAAGCTTGCTGGTTTGATTCCCTGCTGGGGCACTGCTATTGCACCCTTGGGCAAGGTACTTAACCCAGAATTGCCTCAGTAAATATCCAGCTGTATAAATGGATAACATTGTAAAAACCTGTAATTGATGTAAGTCGCTCTGGATAAGAGCGTCTGCTAAATGCTAGTAATATAATGTAATAATGTACATAAGCCACCGGGTCTGCTCTCAACATCTGTTCTGTGCCAGCATTGCACAAAAGAAATTCTCCATTGCCGCTTGACGACATGGAAAGGCTGCTCACGGATAATTTTAACGAGGTTGTTCTGTGTGCCCCAGGTCAGCTAGTACCACCCCCTCTGGCTCCCCGTGCTCCTCCCAGCAGAGTGTGTACCAACCGGCTGAGACCAGCACCCCTGCTGCCCCTGCTAACGTGCGTAGCCCCCCGGACCAGCCCACCTGGAACCCCTTCGGCAACGACAACTTCTCCAAGCTCACCGCGGAGGAGCTGCTCAACAAGGACTTCGCCAAGCTATCTGACAGTAAGGCTGCCTCTCTGGGAGGAGTTAACAGAGCCAAGGTAGCCCGCAGTGAAGCTGCTCCTCTGAGAGGGGTTAATGGAGTCAAGATGGCAGACAGTGGGCCTCATTCATCAATATGTTTGTAGAAGTGATATTTTGTTCTTGGGGAAAATTGCATACAAAAACTTCACGTTGGATTCATGAAGTGTGCGTGAACACCCAATTTTGTTCGTAGCCTCAAGCAGGTGATGATTAATCCCAACTGTTGTTAAACTGGATGCTCGTGTACATCATCTCTGATCAGCATAGGCAAATGCCCCAACAATTCCATATAAGGACAGCTGATGCTGATGAAAATGAAGACAGGTAGATATAGAGAGATGTAAACAATTCTGACACAAGCAGATGCAAAAATATATACCTAACATTCATAGTGGAGTGTCTGTGACATCTGTAAATCACTGGTTAAAATTGGCATTGAGTTTGAAAGAACTCCAACATCTCTTTTAGATCAAAAAGCTTGTCCTCAGCTTGGCAAACAATGGAATTTGTGTCTGACACATAGAGGGTATGTGGGAGTAGACCTTACAGATGTATGCTGGGGGTAAAAAGGTGGATGGCTATATGTTGTTAATACTTTTATTCAAAGGTACTTAGTTCAGTGCAAGTCTGAATTGTAGCCATGTTCTCTGTAGCGATTCAGGCATAGGGCCCTCTCATTGCTGTTCATCTGATGGCAGACAAACGCCATCTTTCATGGCTATATTGTGTCATCTTGCATAACTTCTTTGTTATGTACAAATGCGTACCGTCTGCTCCGCCAGCCTTTTAGCACGCTGATGGTGCGCTCCATTACCGAGCGAGTGTGTGTATGTGGTTTATGCAGCTTTGCATAGTGTCTGCCAAGTGTCATCAGTCAGGGTTTCAGGACATGGCTATGTATAACAGAACAGCTCTGATGATGTTGCTTGACTGAATTTGCACGCGGGCACTTTGCCTGTGTTTTCCACCAAAAGAAATAAGGTATTTTCCATCTCGGGTAATAACTGTGTTTGTTTGTTTCAGTGTTTGCTTATAGGCGCAGAATTAAACTTTCAGCATAGGGTATGGAGTATTGGTGTAGAGTGTCTATAGACCGATTTGCCATTACAATTTGGAAAGTTAGTTAATTACAGTATAAATCTATGGATTAAATTAGTTAGTATATTTTTGGATTTATTTCAAATTGAATTCCGTTTTTAAATATTTCCACTGCAATTGGTCATTTAAATTTGATACTTGTACACTTTTATAGCAATGGAAAAAAAAAAACATCTTGCTCAGATTTATGTGGGTGTGACGGAGCTAAACTGGCAGACAGCAGGGCTGTTGGAGTCAAGATAGGCACCATAAATGTTGTTTCACTGGTTGCTGGGGGGGATACATTGAACTCCTGGTATGTATATTCGATATCGGGTGGAAAATAAGGAGTTTGTGACTTGAGATCTTCCTCCTGGTGTAAAAAGACACAGCCACAGGGCAGTTCCTTCTGCACTGAGTGGAACCAGAGACATTGCCTTTGTGTCTGTGTGTCACAGGCAAGGCGGCGGAAAGAGCGAGCACCTCCACAGAGAACCTCATTCCAGGCCTGCAGCCGGCTCCAGCCACCATGGCCTCTGGCAAGACATTCCCCCAGCCCACGGGTAGGCTCCCTGACTGGCCATCTCACTGTCCCTCACCAGCCCTGTTCTGTTTCCCTCTCTGTCTCTCCTCCCTCTCATCCACTTCTCCTCCCTCTCATCCACTGCCCCCCCCCCCCCCCCCCCCCAACCAAATGTGGCCATCATCACATGACACAGTGAGCCCTTCAGTGCCTCAGTCTGCCTCCAGTCTCGCCCTCTCCCTGTTTGTGCTTATTTTCTCTTCGGTGGCTTGTGTCCGCATCGTTCATCCATCACGCTGTTCTCTCCCCCGCTCCCCTGGCAAGATAGATGCCTCTGTGATAACAGTTAGACCTGCTGGAGTCCGGTTCTGTTTCCCAAAATCTCGTTTGGCTTTTTTTTTTTTTTTTTCTCCCTGGCCCTGTTTGAAGATAACTGTAGCCAATTATTCCTGCCCCCCAGCTGTGCTGCGCTCAAAGCGAATTCCCCTCCGGCTGCCTTTTGTAGTCATTATATTGCGTTTTAGATGTTGCTTTCAATGCTTTTCCCCTTCTTTCTGTCTCTGCCCATGTCCCTTGCTCCCCCCTGTCCCTGTGGTGTGGCTGTGTGTGCCCCCTGCTAAGCCGAGAGACCCGCTGACATTCTGAGTCTGGACTCCGGTGCCACGCTGTTGAGTGTCCCGGACCCCTTCAACTCCCTGTCCCTCTCAGACACCCCAGGTAATGACCCAGCAGTGCCTCTGTCCTGCGTTTGCTGCAAAGAGCCCAATGTGTAACGTTGGCCCTTTCCTGAAACGTACCCTCTCCCCCAGTCGCATTGCATCAAGCACAGTGGGCTGTTCTGCTAGAAGGATCACCTGCTGTTTGTTATAGGCCATTGCAAAGAATCAAAGCTTTTCTCCTTTTCTTTATGGGTTAGGAAAGTGATATGATCTAATGTTTGTCCTTCAGCGATAACAAGCACATGATATTGCAAGAGGTTGGTAAATGGGTTCCTGCCAGGTAACGTTACTGGTCGTGAGCATTACAATGCTTGCCCTGGTCTTGAATGGTGACGAGCGCGTTGGCTCAGCTGTATAAACATTGAACGAACGTTCCAGTCTTGAGGGTGTCTCCCACACACGCATGTTATATCTGTCCTTTGAAGATGAAAAATTTGCATCCTCATTGCACCCTCTGAAGAACTGAGTGCATATTTATAGGGGAAAAAAAATCTTTTTACCATGCTGTTGATCACGGAAATCGCGTGGTAATCCCACTTCTCCAAAGTATGCGAAAAGCATTGGCAAGGTGTTCCAGATACAGCACTGCCTTGATGTTTTCACTGGGTCTTTGTTTTTGCTTAATGCCGTTGGTATGTTTATGGTACAAGAATGAAAATCTGTACGTGAACAAGATGCTTGTACATGGAAACGTAATGCATTATCAGATGAAACTGCATGCATAAATGGGAGCTATATTGCTCACGCCAAGCAATCGAGCTTTCATCACTCTCTGCCTCTGCGGGTAAACACAGTCTGAGAGATCCAACGGGCTGTTTTCAGCAAGTCAGTTCTGTGTTCCTCCCCACCCCCCAGGTCAGAACAGTGACTGCTCTGGTTGGGATTTCTGAAGTTCAGTGAACAGTTATCCCCTGCTGATGTGACGTGCCTAACTGGGTAAAATCACAGAGGTGAAAAACACTTTTTAGTATTATTTTCAGCTTCCTGTGGCTGCACATACACCACAAGCTAGCTTGCAGTTAATAGGCAACCGACTGACTTGCATGCCAATTTACTTGAAACAAAGAAAGTCAGAATTAAATCTGAATTCCTCGTTCTGTGAGCACAGACCTAGCTGTGCCATACTGTGGTGTAGCCCTATGGCTGTCTCTCACACAGGCCGCTGTTCTTTAAACAGATCTCTCCACGCGTGCAGGCCTCTTGCCTGGGGATGGGGATTTGCTGTTGAGGGTGTCATCAAGTTTTGAATCCAGATCCGGGTTCCACACCTCTCTCAGTCTGCGCTTCACCTCTTTGCCAAATAGCCCCCAGGAGAGCCCGCCTCTGCCAGCCTGTCAGGCTGGAACGCTTCGGTCAGCCTCACAGACACGCCCCTGACTGCTTCGGCTGCAGTGGCGGGTTTCGCGCTCTCCAGCGGACCCTTGCGGCAGAGCGTGAGCGCAGCTCTGAGGCGTGAGCCGCTCCGAGGGAGCCGTGAGACTCTTATGTAAGGCTGGCTAATCCTCTCCGAGGCTAATAACTCCTGGAGCGCGGGCCGGGCCACGCAGGGCAGTGCGGTGTTTATAGTGCCGATAAATCCACAGAGACGCTGCGCAGTCTCGCTGCAGCGCAGTGGTGTGACCCCCGGCGCATGGAGAAAGGAATAGCATTCCTTTACAGAAACGCCTGTATGGGAGGAAACCCGTATCTGTGTCATTAGGGCATACTTATTCTCTGAATAAGGGAATTGATTAGATTTGTAGTGTCAGGAGTCAGGTGTTTGATAAGGCAGGTAGCTGTGTGTCTTGTTGGCTGGGATGTGCTCGTTTGAGTTGTTTTCAATTCTGTTTGTGTGCGCGTGTGTGTGTGTGTGTGTGTGTGTGTGTGTGTGTGTGTGTGTGTGTGTGTGTGTGTGTGTGTGTGTGTGTGTGTGTGCGCGCGTGTGTGCGCGCGTGTGTGTGTGTGTGTAATATTTGATTTCGCTAACATTTGACCTTGGATGGACAGAGAAACTCATTTCCTCTACACTTTTGAAAGAAAGGGATTTCAGTCCTAAAAATAGTAGTCTTAGTAGCTTTAGTCTTAGAAAAGTGAATACGCCTGCTTGATGTACGGAAACATTGCCATATGGTCAAATGAGCAATGGGGGCAGAGGTATGGGTTACCCCCGGCAGTGTTGCCAGCAGTGACCTGTGACCTTTCTCCCTCAGTGAAAGGGGCAAGGGGACAACTGTGCTGTTCCATGTTCTGAGATCCCCGCCCCCCCCTGCCCCTGTGCCCCAATCATCTATCTGGACTGTAAGTATGGGGATGAGGAGGTGGCTGCGAAGATACTCACACGCATGCACCTGGTTGGCAGTCAGAAAGTTTAGAAGCACTAATAACCATTTCCCCTTTGTGTAATTCCCAAGAGATGGTTTCAGTGCACCTGCTTTGCCCGTGGCATCATCTCTGGTAAAGAAACTCACCTGAGGTCATCTGAGATTTGGCACAGAAGCAGTTCTCCCAGCATGCACAGAGAGTGCTTCAGGGTGCCTGTTATGCTGATGCTGCAGTTGATCAACTGTGTTAACCTCGGGCATGCTGAACAGTGGGCGCTGAAGGAGGCTGAGGGGCAGTGATTCAGCATCTAATGCCCTGAGCAGAGAGCAATGGGAAAGGTAGTCTGCCACAGACTAACATTGTGTTTTTCAGACATAGCATGATGCTGAAAGGAACTAACACACGGTCTGACAGACCCTTCAATGGAATGAGTTTCTCTCTCATAAGACCAAAAAACATCATGTCTCATGTATCAGTTTTCTACTATAGGATTGGTACCAGGCCAATCCCTAACCCAAGGTCACCAAAGACCCAGCAAAATTATATTGCTCCCTTGTGTTTAGATAGCACTTTTATAAATTAGGGATTTTACTAATTTTAATGAAATCACATGCTGAGAATGAAGATATTGGTTATTTATAAACTTACACAGGAGTGAAAATGACAATCTGAGTGATGACAACCTGACTCAATTCCATAAATCTTGCAGAATGTGTTGTCGTTTACTTGCCAGCCACCGTCATCTCACGTTGTGTGGCAGGCAAATGCAGTATCTCCTGCGGATAGTTCTTCAGTCCTCCATTGCCGTAACAGTATCATGGGAACAACAGTGTTACTCTCACCTGCGGACCAAGGTCAGCACCAGAATGCTGATTGGGCCAAAGTTTATCGGTCTTTTTTGGAAACAAAAAAACACACAGCTGAAATGCACCTGGGGTGAGCATCATAGCGCAAAAAGGCCATTATGTTCCGGCTTTTGGTTTGTGTCCACTGAGAACAAGCCAAACCAGCAGCAGCTGCAGGGTTCGCAGCCCTTGGTTGTATGTTGATTCTCAGGTAAAAATTCAGCTGTAAAAATGGCCAAAGTATAGTATACATAGGTTACCATGGAAAGGTAGAGCCAAACTGATCCAAAAACTAGTCAGAACTGGGGTTAGGTATTGTTTGGATTTTTTCCGATGCCGGTGCTAAAGCGATACTTTTAAAATGGTACCGGTGCCTAAATGGTACCTGAACCAATACTTTAAAAAAAGCACAAAACGACGGTCGACGACATTAAAGAATGGCTTTTTTTATTGCTTAGGCAAATTTGAACTTGAAATTGAACAATAATATTAACTGTTAACAGTTTAAAGTATGCTTAAGTGTTTTGTATTTATATTTATTTATTTAAGAAATTTATGTAACAAATTCACATAATAAATAAAACCTAACCCAACTACAATAATTTAACACTAAATAACAATTACAGTACTAATAACAGCAAAATAAATTTTGGGCAGAAAAATCTCACTTGTATCTATATGTTGGTTAACTTACCTATTAGCTTTGAAAAACACATGGCATATGTTTTCACTCTTTATCTTTGCAGCCATGTGTTGCCATCTACCACACGGAAGCAGCATAGTGCTGTTGCTGTGATATCAACATTGAATAGATACGAGTGGCGTTTTTTTCCCCTGGAAGCATTTCACATGGCCTCGGAAAACTGTAGGTGTGCTCCCGCATCAGGTATGACTAAAGGGAAAAAATACGGGAAGAAACGTAACCCCACTATCCGGGGATAGCTGTTATTGCGCTAAAAATAG
This sequence comes from Megalops cyprinoides, assembly GCF_013368585.1. NCBI lineage: Eukaryota > Metazoa > Chordata > Actinopteri > Elopiformes > Megalopidae > Megalops > Megalops cyprinoides. The sequence continues at coordinate 11,272,829 of NC_050586.1, forward strand.
CTATTCGATGTATCGCGACGGCTATACCGCCCAGCCCTAGCTCAGGCATTTAAGTGGCATCAAAATCTGCATTGCGATTCAGTCCGGTAGATACCGGTTGTATAGGAACCGGTGCCGTTTCAGTACCCAACCCTAGTGAGAACTTAATGGATCATGGTCACTGTGAGACTGGTTTTAGAGTGTGCATCTGATAACCTGAGCTTGTGCTCTTGCTATTTCACATGTCACCTTGCAGTGCTGGTTTGTGTCCACTAGGGGCTGTTTCTCTGAATGCATGCTCATATACCTCTACTACTTGGTTGTCTTGAATGGTTGCAAAACAGTGGGCTTAGCAAAAGTGGGATTGCTCTTATTCAAATACACAGTGTAAAATTAACACACATAGGTTGGAGACTGCCTTCTGCTTGAATATTCGGTGACTTTTATGATTGCTTTTCATTTTTAATTTATTCATCAGTTTTACACAGTATTGAAGCTAAAAACTCAGCAGTTTGATAAGTCTCCATGGATTTAGACCGTGAATATTGGGCACATTATTAGGGCAATGTAGTAAAAGACTGAAAATCTAACATCTTCCTCCCCAATAAACCACGTCTGCTGTTTTTCTGTTAGCTATTCCTTAATTCTACAGCCTAGTTCTCAGCCTGAAGTTTCTTCTTGCTTGCTTCTCTGATTTATGTCTCTCTCCCTTTCTCTTTCTTTCTCTCTTTCACTCTATTTTTCTTTCTCTCCATCTTCTGGTTCATTTTTTCCTATTGGCCTGCATATCCCTGTGTTTTCCTACTCCTCAATTTTTTACCATTCCTCACAACCTCCTTGCTCTCTTCCTCGCCTTCCTCTTCCTCTCCTCCTTTCTCCTGGTCGGCTCACAGAGAAGCTGATTGAGGGGCTGAAGTCCCCCGAGACCTCTCTGCTGCTCCCTGACCTTTTACCCCTGACTGACCCCTTCGGCAGCTCCGCAGAGGGCTCCAGCAATGGTAACAGGCTTTGCTGTCCGTCTGTCTGTCATTGTGTCCATGGGAGCCTGCTTCGTCCACCATGTTTTTGGCTGGGTCGCTCTGTTGGCCTTCATGTCCTCTTGCATATGTGCTGGTCTTGTGGCAAAATCCAGTCTCACATCCACAGTTTGACGGTGTGCTGTGATGAGGGAGGGGGGAATCTTTGGGTTTGTGTTGTAAATCTGTGGGCCAAAGCGGTGCCTCTCATTCGCTTCTTTTCGCTCACTTTATTAGACCCTCTACCTCGTGTCTTTTTTGTCCACCTTGTTCACATTCTATATACAGTGCTCTTGTATTTATGCTTTCTCCTGTGCTCTCTTTATTTCTCTCTCTGTCCTCTCTACCTCCCTCCTCTCACTCACACGCTCACTTCTTCCCCTCTTTTGCTCTCAGCCGCAGGTAAAGTGGAGATGGCGGTGGATTCTCTGATCCCGGGATTGGAAGCCCCCCAGCCCCAGCGTCACGTGGCTCCGCCCGATGCCACCTCAGCCAGCGTGTCAGGTCAGTGCCTGGCCCTGCTCTGTCCCCTGGTATCAGCCCTGCAGTGGGCCACCCCTTTCTCTGCTCTCTACAGATCTGCACCTTTATAGGAAACATTACCTCATGAAGGTCTTTATCATTCCAAGCAAAGACAGTAAACAGATGGAAGGCAAACGCCTGGTTTAAATGATTCCTGCAGAGGAGAGCTGTGTTAATCCCATTGCACGATTACTGCTCCCACTGTCTAAGGCGGAGCGGCTGCCCAGCCATAAGGCATTTAAAGCAGCTGGATGGTTCCAGATGTTTCCTCCGACTAACACTGCGCTAACGGCGTCGCGTGGCCGGGCGCCTTGCGTGCCGTCGGTATTTCCGAGCTGCGTGCGGTATCGCGTGCAGCTGCCTCCGCTGTGTGGTGGCAGCACGGCGCTGGAACCGCCGAGCCCTGTGTCACTTCGCGGAGAGTGGCCCGCTGAGCGAGACAATGTGCCGTTGACGACTTCATCATTCAGTGCCAGCTGAATTCTCCCCCTGTCATCGCTTATTCCTTGCCGCCATCTAGAGTGTCTTGACCGCTCACTGCGGGCGGAATGTCGGTTTAATGAAGCAGGCGGTTTAGTGTCCTTAGTGTCCTTTGAGCACCGTCCTACAGTTCTAAAATAAGAGGTGTTATTTAAGGACAGTGTCCAGAGAAGCTTGTTGTGGCTGTTTGAGCTCTCCCTATCATATTCTGTAAACATTTAATGGCAGTGGTACCAGGTATCCAGGGGAAAGGGAGGGAGATTCTCAGGTGAGCATTCTCTTATCACAAATTTATCATAGTGGGTCGATAGGAAGTTCAAAATATATAGTGTGGTCCAGATGTTGTCCAGTTGAGCAGACTGAAAACTGATGACTGGTTGCCCAGCTGGGTAGCAACATTTCAGAGTAAGCATAGAGCCTTGGAACTGAAGGTGGGGCTTGTCCGGCGTGTGTGTGCGTGTGCGTGTGTGTGTGTGTGTGGATTGGCCCTGCCCTCATGTGACACCAAATCCATGTCAGACTGACTTCACTATCCGACCTTTTCCAAGGTGGAGTCACATGGCTTCCTGCTGGCATCCGCCAAAGCAGACGACGCCAGGGACTCTTCCTGTAAAACGGACCCATTCTCGGTGTCCACCAGACCGTGCTCGGTTCTGTCTGACACATTGCCTGCCACGGCGGATTGGCTCACGCTTCACCTCGTGTTGCCGTTTGATCATGAAGTCGGGCATGTGAGTCCGGGGTTATTCTGAGAGCGCCGTTGGGGCCAGACTGCAGCCGTACGGCCGTGGCCTCCGTTTCTGCTCTGTGTCCTGAGATGTGGACCGCAGAAGTGTGTGATATTGCAGGCAGGGACGGTCTGGGCACAAAAAACAGGCTGAGGATTTACATGACAGCAGCCCCGATATCTATCAAAACGAGCACACCGAAATAATTAAAGCAGTCAGAGCACACGGCCACAGTCACTGAGTCAGTGAAAGGGAAGGCAGCTATTAAACGGATGTAACCGGACACCAGCTGAACTGACCGTTGAGTTGAACTTCACACATTTGCTTAAAAGCAGACTTGAATGGTTTGAATGGTGTAGAGTTGGGCACAGAATGGATATTAAAGATTAAGTCTATGATAAGGTTTGAAGTGGTAAAAATAATTATATACAGTATTGTTCACAGTCTCCTCAGCACCTGAGGTGAATGTTTCGTGCAGAATCAGTGGAGCTGGAACATCAGTGTCTCTGTCAATGTCAGTGAGTGAATTTTTGCTTGATTCACTATCGTCCTTTTTTGGAACAGCAGTAAAATAGCCTGTTATTAATCAGAGCGTCAAGCAACATTGATTGTATTGATACGAGCTAATTAATTAAGAAAATGGGGCTACACTATCATTACATGCAGCAACCCTTCCTATGTTTTGGTGATGGGAGCATGTGTGAAGCAGTAGACAACATCTTTCCTGGGACGCTGGCTAAAAAGTGTCGGAAACATGGAAAAAATAAAACCCAAAGTTGGATCTTATGCTTGTAGCATTACTGGTGTCTTTTTGAGCATCATTGTTGAATTATGGTCGGCTAACAACGGGCAATCACTGGTAGCAGAAAGTAAAGGAAACCAATTAACTGATTTTAGCTACTGTTAGCTGGCTAGCTGTTTGTTATTTATGTTGGTTATGAAACTTGCTATGAAGCTGACGCTGAAATGGTCAGCTTTTGAATTCTTTAAAAATTACAGATCTTTATCAAGCAGGCCTACTTCATTCCCAAAAGTTAGTTAGCTAGCTACAAAGGATAACTTATTAGCATTGATTATAACTCAGTAAGTGACAAGCACCCAGTCTTATTCATAGTTCACATTGCCTGGCAAGCCAGCTACCATTTAGTCTAAACCACAAATAGTCAAATTAATAAATGTTGCCATAGTTAGCTCATGTAGAAGCTAGATAGCTAGCTGTTAACCTTCTCAGGTAGACTGACCAATTTCATTCCAAGAAAATACCAGGCAACTTCAAATAGGGAAGACTGTCCTCCTCCTACCTAAGATATGGCAATTTTGGACTGATCGAAGAGTGTTAGAATGATGGTGGTGATGTATGTGCCTGTGAGAGAGGGAGAGAGTCATTCTGTGAAAATAATTCAGTCTAATGTACCCGTTATAAAGAAAAGACCAGCTGAGTGTACCAAACAGGTCCAAACAGACTAGCCCTCTGATGACAGTCCCCAGATTCATCCCCACTTTCTCTACCTGCAATCACACCGCGCCTGATTGCAGGTAGAGAAAGTGTTCCTGGTCATACAGCACCATTTACACATAGCTTGGCGCAGTGGAAATGGAGCCCTGCTGAGCTAGGCTGGTGGGCCTCCTGTCTAAGCACTCTGAGTTTGGAGACATCGATTCCTGGCAGATGGGGAATGCATGTGTACTAACTCTCACTGCTTTCTCTTCTGCCTGCTTGAGCTAACATCTTTGTTTTACTTTTTCTTTCTCCCCCTTTCCCTCCTAACCCCTGGTCCTGCAACCCGCCTCCCCCTCGCCTGTGCTCCTGCTGCTGCCCTCTAGACCCTCTTGCTGGTGAGGACTCGCTGCTGGGCTGCTCCCTGCTCTCTCACCCCTCCACCCCTGGGGCTCCCCCTGCCTCCACACCCCCCTCCTCCTCTTCATCTGCCCCTGCCCCTGCCAGCTCTGCCTCCTGTCTGGACGAATTTGCCCCTGTATCACTGAGCGCATCCCAGCAGCTACCGGGTAAGACCCCCTTACATAGGCTCCGCCCCTTCTCAGGCCATTCATAAGCCGAGACCCCTGCAGTACGGCCCAGCCGAGAACATGCACACACGCAGTATGACGCATGTCTCCATGATATTAACTCTGCACGTCTGCATCTCTCGTAACAAGGCCACAGTATCACTGCCTGTAATCACACCCATATTTCGTACTACCAATCATGTCCCCACTATAACTCACAGCCAATTATGCCCACAGTGTCTACCACTACAAGTCAAGCCCACAGACCAAAAGCTGCAAAAAGACTGCAGCAAGTGTTACCTGTACTGTATTTTGTCTTTGGTCAAGTTGGAATTGGGTTCTGGTAATGTTAAATTAAAGCTTTTGAATATTAGTAAGTTATTCAAAGAAATTATTTAGCATCTGGTGTTTTGCCAGGCAAGCATAATTGGTGTCAAAGGGTTTGACCTCACTGTGGCTCTCAGATCAGCTGTGGAAAGCGAGTTGGCTGAGCTGAGGAGCATTTACATCACTGTATAGCAAAATCCACATGGGACACATCGCATTGCACTAATACTATAACCCTGAACTGCTCTGGCTGTGTGTCTGTCTATGCTGAATGGCACTAACCACAACGCCCACCACTCCCCCCCACCTTCCTCCTCCTCCTCATCCCCTGCCCCTCCCCCTCCCCCCCGACTGCAGACTCTGGTTACCTCATCTCGGGCTTTGAGCACCCCGAGAGTGCAGAGAAGGGCACTGAGGACGAGTTTGACCCCATCCCTGTGCTCATCTCCAAAAACTCCAACCAAGGTAAGGCCAGAAGGACACAGAAAGGTTCAGGGGGACCAGACGGCCCCTGACCACGTACGTGCACAAGCACGCACACATGAACGGTTCTGCTCTCTGTGGTAGCCCTTGCTTGGGAGGGTCTCCCAGTGCATGCAGTCTTCCGAGGATTGAGCACACCAGGTGACTGCCCTATGGGAAGAGTCTCCGCCTGGAATACCAAGCATGTTGGCAGACGCTAGTCAGAATTTGCCAAAACCGTAATAATTCTCCATTTTTCATTTGGGCATGCTCTCATGTTAGACAATTATACTTAACTTCCTGTCATCATATTAGGTCAATGTTTTCCTGTAGTGTGTTCAGCACTGCAAAAAAACTAGGAATTCTCTCACCGTAAGGAATTCTGCCCATTGACAGACTTTTCACTGTAGGCTGAGCTTGTTTAATATCTGGGCTTATCCTGGACTACCCTGGGTATGTTGTCCATCTCCCAGAGGCCTCTCCCTGAAATGTTCTGGGGACCTGGGGGTAACCCCTGCTTACTTCCTGTCTCTCTCTTTCTCTTCCTACCCCTGTCCTTTACTCACTCCTGACTGCTGTGTCTTTCCTCTCTTTCTCTCTCTCCATCTTTCTCTTGTTTGTTTCTTTCTTTCTGCACAACTTATTCTGTCCTCCTCCTCATTAATCTTTCTTTCTCTCTCCCCTTCTTTCACTTGCTCTCCTTCTACCCTTCTCTTTCCACTTCTCCTTCTCCTTCTCTCTCTCTCTCTCTCTCTCTCTCTGTTTTCCTCTCTTTCTGTCTCTGGCACGTTTCAGGTGGTCACTCGCGCAACAACAGTGGCAGTTCAGAGTCCAGCATCCCCAACCTGGCCCGCTCTCTCCTGCTGGTGGATCAGCTCATCGACCTGTAGTGGGGTGGGGGAGGAGAGGGGGGCAATGTGCACTCTTTGCATATAGCAGAGGGAGAGAAGGGGAGGCAAAGCAAAACTGAAATTGGGGAGGGGGGGGGAGGAGCGGGGGTGGTCCTGTAAGAGCAGTTTGCTTTAGTTTGCCCCTTTCCCCTCCTCCACACCCTGAATTCCGCTTCCCAGAAACGCTGGCTTCAAAATTCCAGCTTAGCTGGCTCATCTCCCCCTCTGCCATCCAAATTCCATTCATTACAAACACCCGAGTGCCCACTTTGGTTTTGTTCTGCCTTGGCTGCTTAAAGTTCTCTCTCGCTCTCTATCTCTCTCTCTCTCTCTTTTTCCCCTTCCCTCCATCTCTCTTCATCCCTCCATCATTCCATCAGCAGTCTCCTTCCCTCTCCCCTCATGGTCTCCATGCTTGTGTTTGTGTGCACCCCATATATGCACCTGTGTGCACCCAGTCTCCCTGGCCTTCCTATAGCGCCACTAACTTTTCCATGTTCCCTGTGCAGCATGGGTTAATTTCCCATTCAGTGTCGACTCCATCCCTGGTTCCGTTTTTCGAATGTCCTGTAGCTCCTAGTGACGTCCTTTGTGTCAAAACTTTGAACCGTTTTAGAAAAGCACAGCAGTCCTTTCTCTTATTCGGAGACGCATGTACCCTGCCTGCTCTCCTTAAGCAGCTGTGCCTATGTGCAGACTATAGAGCCACGCGGTAGCGCTGTAGGTGTTCCACGGTCACGGCGTTGCTCTGCCGAAATCTGCGAGGGTTGCACACAGACCCAGCAGGGATGTCCTGCCCGGTACTGCTTTGCACTTTACAGGTGGAGGTGACTTGTGATGTCTGGTTGCCATAGCTGGGGCTCCCTGTTCCGCCACTGCTTGGCACCAACATCTGCATTTCCTTGCACATTTCTCAAGTTACCTGCCTCTCAAAGGCTCCTACTAAAGACAGACTGGGTAGCAGTCAATGTACAGGCCTCGTTGCACGTTTGCTGGTAGCATAAGCTCCCCTCTGCTCTCCCCTCATAGCCTGTTTAGCAACGCTGAGAGGTTTGTTAGTGCTCCCCGTACCATAAGCATCCTCTTGCGTGCAGTACCCCTCGGACTACATACCCCATAATGCTCTTTACCATCCTGTCCTTCATTACTTAAGCTCTCACAGCACCCCCTTGCGGTTTGTTGTTTACATCATGGTTTATACCATGGAATAAATTATTCAAGGTCAGAAGGTGGACAGAAGGTGGAGCAGAACTCAATACAACATTTCTTAAGAAAAACAGGTCTAGAGGAATGTTAGGAGTACATCTGGAAACATGTTGCTTTCCAGTTCTGAGATATACCTGTATGCTTTAGCCATCTGTGATTGTTCAGAAAGAAGCTCTGTCCTGCCCACCCTGTACAGAATCAAGCTCCAAGAGTTAGGACACATGAAGAGGATGGAGGCTTTTCACTAAAGCCAGCTTTAAATAGTAGCTCTGAGCACTAAGCTCTCTCTCAAATTTTTGTCCTTCCGTGATGTCATTGGCATGTTAGTTTTTTGAAACGGTGCTATCAGGGATATACTTCTGTGGAATATGTACATAAATACATAAAAAACATTTGTTGCATTGTGGTAAACTCATTAAAACCCCAATGCTCAGCAGAGTGTTCCAGTATAGCATCTAGCACAGCATGTGTAAATAGGAGCTGTTCCCCCAAAATCATGTTGTTGTGAATGTCTTGCCTAATGAAATCCACAATTTTAATGCTATTGTTGACCTGCTTAAGAATATGTGTTAGTGAATGACCATATTTGGGCATTCCATCAGTAGCTTCACACCCGATACAAAGTAGCATTTTAGCAGGGGATTCCTGTGAATTTTGATGACCTCTTAGCTGAGTGGGACAGAGCTTCGGTTGTCTGTACTTCGTTTTGTTCTTGCTGTGGGAGCGCATCTGTTGGCATCTACACTATTCCCTGTTCATTCAAAAATACTGAAGCACACCTTCATCCATAGCCATCCTCTTCCTCACTCTTTATGACTAATGTACAGAAACCCTTTCTTGATGTTGTTTGTTTGACCCAAATGATGTATATTGTTAAACTGCTATTGGATCGATTCTCCGCCTCACAGTGTCAATACATGCTATGTCCCCTATGTATAAAGCCACTGTTAAAATGTCCTTTTCCCCTTTTCAGATAAATAGTATAAGTACATATAAAAGTGTTAAAGATATTTAAAAGATATGTCAAATATCATGGTAAGAATAAATGTGACTATAGATAGAGTGCTATAGAATGAATGTATGAAGTGAGTATCAATATATAAATATAATATTCTTACAATTATATATCATAGTTTAAAGAAAAAATCTTTATTTCTGTGTCTTCTTTATGAAGCTGTATTTGCGAGTGTAAAGATCTAGTGTCCCTCTTTCTGGTTCAGAGTGTCTTTTTGTCTTTTCTCTCCATCTCTCTGTTTTGTGGAAGGCAACTGCTCACTCCTCATTGTTTGCAGAATATAGTTAGACAGATGGTCGAACATAAGTTTGTTTTTTTTTCCTCCTCGCAAACATACATTTTAAGTCAGATCACTTGTCTTTGGGCTTAGTTCTGAGTACATTTCATCTGGGATTGCCTTGAGAGAGGTTAGTCAGGTAAGGGTGTTTGGTCAGAAGACAGATCACGTCGGACACTGTCCATTCTTGGGAGAAGCTCATTCAACAGTCACAGCCAAGCTTGACTATAGGACTGCGCTAGTATGACAGTAAATTTCAAAGCGCTGCATCACTGCTCTCTGCCCAGTGCCACACATTGTTTCTAAATGTACATCTTCAGCTGCAATTTTTTGGGGTTTTGCAGGCCTCATGATTCGTTCATTTTAATGAACCCACTGGCAGGGTGTAGGGTTTAGGGGGTGGGAAGGGATGAGTACTGCCATTGTGGCCTTTGATGAGACCATGCTGTTTTTGTATGGCTGGTGGCAGCGGTAGCATGGACAACATGTTGAGCCAGAAATCACAGTCCTCGTAAATAAAGTTTGCTGTCCCGAGCTAGAATCCTTCAGTGGGTCACAGAAGGAGTATGCAGTCACTGCTGTGCAGAGAAGAGGCGGTTTTTAAAGTTGATTCTATGAACCTGTGGATGATGGATCAAGGGGCAAAGATTGCCTCCTCTCTGCCTTGCGTTACATGTAACTTTTGGGAACATGTTGTCCCAGCTGAAACGACCAGAACAAGCCCTGCTGTATTCAACTGATGCTTTATCCCCAGTTCTTTATTTTAAAATCATTTTTTGTTTGTCAGAGGGCAAAAAAAGAACAGACATATCTGTCCTTTACAAAATGACACTGTTTTTGAATTGGAATGATGACAGAAACTTAAGTTTAACAGCTACTGCAGAGATGGTGCTGGTTTCATTATCATATCCACACAGTAACCTCTTCCAGTAAGATGAGAATAACCCTAAACATGAGTGATAAACATACATTTTCTTAAAGCATTGTACATGATCTGCTTTAAAGGGATCTGTGTAGATAAGTTAATTTAACCAGTGCTAGCACTAGCAATCCATCCCATGTACACATGTATGTATGTGGTTTGCGTTAGTGCTCAGTGTTGCTGTGACCCTGTTTTAGGTTGTATTGCTGAGAAACATTTGGTGCCCCTAGAGTCACAGCAGAGTAAAGCTATTCCCATCAGTCTGACTACTGCTGTCAGAGACGGTGGCAGGACACGCTCATGCTCACTGGTGAACTGAATGGATGGAAAATAAACCATTTGTCTGAGGAGCTGCTGTTTTTGTCGAGGTAATTTGCCATACACTGTAGCTACGTGGTTAGTGTAAGAAACTGCTCAGTGCAGCGGTCTAACCATGGCAGGTCCGCAGTACAGTATTCACTGCAGTAGGCAGGTTCATCTGGGTGCGAGCTGTGCTCATAGGAGGCAGGAACTCTTAGTGCTCTGTCTGCAGTGGGGTAAATAGATGGATGGAGGAAAGATGGAGGGCTACTGTCTCCCAGCTATCACAGTGCAGTGGGACTGTACCAGATCACGCAGCCTGACTTTTGTCATGGCTGGTAGAGAGGTATCTTGGCAAGTGGATTTGGCTACTGAGCATCAGTATTTGCTCTCTGCCGGTCCCTCCCTCTTCTTGCATTAACTGACGGGATTTTGTAAGTGAGTGAGTCATGTATTTGCTTGTTGCTGTAGATCATTTGCGTCTTAGGAATTACTTGGGCTACTTACCGTCCAGATGGCCTGCAGTGCTTGTATTGGATTTGGCTGATGTGTCTCCAATCTGGTTGTCTGCAGCAAATACTGCCTGCACACTCCTTCAGTGTTCAGGGAAGTACAGTTTAAAGTTTGACTCAACAGTTGGACCACAATGTTTACTTAATCATGCTGATGTAAATACTAATGAAAATTAAATTCAGGCTCTATTCCCTATATCAAAGATGAGGAACACCCATTTAAAGAAGGCCTGAAATATTAAAATAAGATATTTAAAAAGCAATAGAGCTACAGGTTTAGAGATGCTTGTGCCAAGAAAATGGCAACGGTAGCAAAAGAACCAACGTGACGGATATTGCCGTGCTTTGTATATCTATTCTATCATTTCAGCGCTGCTTAAAAAAGGGTGTTCCTCTGTTCTGATTCCATAAGGTCATGATTTGATTTTTGCCTGTATACACAGGGAAGATTATGAATCGGACTGGGTCTTGTGTTTTTGTCAGTTTTGTTCTGTGTAGTCAGTGGAGGTGGATTTCCTCTCTCTGTATAAGGTGGCTGTTGTTTGCAGTGTGGTGGGAGGAGTGTAGTACCCCTTCCTGTTCTGTCTCCACCCCCCCCCCCTCTGGACACAGGGCTCATGAAGGAAGTCTCTTCCTGATGTCTCTGTCTTCTCTTTTCTATGAATCCCCCTACCCCTCTGAATGCGTAACACAAGTCAAATGGTTTTAATTCTTGGCTTGGCTTTGGATCCAAGTCAAATATTCTGTATCAGGAGGGCTTTTATGTAGCTGTCCCAAAAAAGATTTTTTTTAGTTGTATCTCTTGGAGTGAAGACATTATCACAACGGGCAGTTAGAGCTTGATCTGAAGCACATCACAGGGTACCAAGTGCATTTGGACCCTGCAGAGAAATTTTACAGATGCTTGCTTTCGGAGTCAGGCTGTTACTATGACACATGTACAAATGCACAACTGTCTCATCTGATTGGCCCCCAAATGGGAGTTTCAATTGGCACCTCCTGCTGAGTGCTCCCATTGGCATATCCACCTGTAAACATCTCTAAATATGCGCACACAAACGAAATGCCTATTAAACCAACACATATCATTTCTATAGAGATACTACCCCTGAAGTACTTTTTAAAATGAAAAGGAAGTTTAAAACATGTTTATCCTGCTTTCCATAGCTATTTATAGTGAATAGTCAAAAGGCAAATATTCTGGACAGTGGTGGTGCTCATTGAGTTAATGTAGGCTTGTGCAGACAGATCATCCCTCACCCTCTCTCTCTGACTCCACACACACTCTCCTCTTGCTCTCCATTCTCCATGTTGTACAGTTGAGTCATTTGCAGATCTCTGTGTGGCTAACCTATGCAATCCTAGTGCTTACTTTTAGACACCACAGTGCTGTATTCAGTAGAGGTCTAGCCTTGCCGGTAGAGTTTTACTTGTGTTGCTGTGAAAAACTAATGTACCCAGTGTGTTTTGGAAAAAAAAAAACATTTATGCTCATTCTGATCACAAGAAATCTGGACAGAAAATATTCTGCAGCAAACGCCCATTCCTGTGTTGGAGCAATGATGTATAATTCAATGTGTACCTTCTATTTTTATGAAATGACAAAAAAGAATAAAAAAAGAAAGGGGGGCGTTAAATAAACATGTAAATGTGAATGTAACACAAGTCTTGCTTGGCTTTTTGTTGATTCATTATAGGTGCAGTCATTTTCTTTCTGGAGTGAAGCATCACATTGCTTTGAGATCCTAATGCAAACAATCAGTGATTTTACTGAAATGCTGCTTATATTGGTTTGGCAATGAGGTGCTTTCTCATGGCTAATTTCTACATGTGTGGTGGGAAAACACACACACACACACACACACACACACACACACACACACACACTCACACACACACACACATTGAGAGCCGCAGCTAGATACAGATGCTCCAATTATCTGAGCATCTTGGCACAGACATGCGCTAGTCAATCTCAGACTGTCTCCTTCCTGATTGCACATTCTTTTGACTCTTCAGCATCAGATTGCTGGAGATTACGGCTCCTCTCTCATTACTGTGCCAGCTTCTTGCAGATGTGCGAATGACATCCCAGAAAACTGTCTCCAGCTAAGTGTTAGTGAGCAGGCCAGGCCTCACCCCCTATGTCCCTGGCTGCTCTCGCAGCTGAGGCAGTGGCACATATTTCCGCTTACACTCACAGACCCCTTACATTCCCAGAGCTCATTCACCTACCCCCAAAGGTCTAGCCACAGTCAGTAACCCATAAAGAAACCTCAACAGCCCCCATATTTCCATAGCTCACATACTGACCCACAGAGTTTATTCTGACTGTTACGCCTCTCTGAATGCATCAGTTCCCAGAACTCACTTGCTGGCCCTAACATATCCTCACTGGCTCGCTGTCTGATCCACACTCAAGAGCTCTCTCACTCACCCCACTGATGCACATTTCTTAACTCTCATTCCTGCAGAGCTGTCACTGACCTGCTAAGTTTCCAATGCTCACTCACTGACCCCCAGAGCTTACAAACTGACCCCCCCCCCCCCCCCCCCCTCAAGTCACATCATGTGGCTGATGCCTGACTGCCAAAAAGCACAGACCCCGTGACTCTAGAGCTCACACTCGCTGACCTCTCAGGACCAGAGTTCCCTCACACTCACTGGTTCTCCCAGGTCTTTCACACTCTGGCTGACTCTGTTTGGCCCTGTCCTAGCGGGCTGCTACTAACCCTCTCCACCTGGAGCTGCTGGCTAACTTCTGCTCTCTGCACGGTGCAGGTAAGGCTGCCTCTGTCTCTCCCCGATCTCTGCCTGTCTGTCGGTCTCTCTGTCCCTCTCAGACTCTGCCAGGATGTGGTTGTGCCCTCTCAGTCTTCCTTGTTTCCACACGGTCTGCACCCCTCAAATGAAGACCTTCTCTACCTCGCCCCGCTTTTTACTGCTTAGCTTCAGAAATTCCCACTGGTGGATCTCAAATGTCCAATACTCACATTCAGATCTGTGTGACTATGATTACAAAACAAACACACCGGCACATACGTGTTTGATTTGTTAACTTTACTGCACATCTGCCAGTACTGATGAAGAAAAGCAGGTGAAAGGGAGAGAAAGTGGAATTTCTAGGTAAATGTGATATGATGTTTACCTTGGAAAAATGCTGCTGGAGCTGTGTTTGTGGAAACAAGGTTACTTGTTTGTGGTCTTTGTATGTGTGGTTAGTAGTTGTCTGTGCAGTAAATCGTTCCGTGCGTAGTCAGTACACTGGTTGCTACATGTGCAGTTTGTGCGCTAGACTCTTACAGTCGGCTGCTTTTTGGTGTGGGCGCTGCTGTTTGAATTTTTCTTTTCACATATTTGGAGTTTTGAAATGCTTTGGAAAAACTGCTGCATTTTAAGGTGTTGGAGTTCTGTAGTCCTCCCTCAAACCCAACGGCAGCAGTGTTCAGGGCTAAAAAGCTTGTATTAGATCAACTCCATGATAGTCTTCCATGTGGATTCATGTAAGTCACCAGTGTGTGGATGTTAGGTGTGTTTCCAGGCTGGCAACAAAGTAAAGGAGGAATTCTGACTCCCTCGCCTCTCTCTCCAGCAGATGTGCAGAGGGAGACCAACGGCTACAGTGTGCTGTGGGAGAGGAGTGAGGCCGAGTTCCCGGGAGCTGGCGGTAGCACGGCCCCAGGCTGCGTACACTCCAGCGATGAGGAGGGGAAAGAGGAGGAAGAGCGAGGAGGAGGGACCAGCGACGAGGAGCGAGGGGCCTTAGACTGCAGCGGCTCCAGACCCCTGCTGCAGGATTCGGAGGAGGAGGAGGAGCAGCAGCAGCAGCAGCAGCAGGGCCAGATGGCTGGGCAGGAGCCGCATCAACAGCCTTCTCATCAGCCCTATCACCTGCCCCTCGTCCACCCGCAACCTGCCCAGATCCTGGCCCCTCCCCTGGCGTGCTCCTCCTCCTCGGAGCCCTCCAGGGAGCCAGAGCTCGTCCCGGACGTATTCTCCAAAGCCCCCTTTCGGATCGGCCGGGAAGAGGCGGACGACGTGTTCGCCAACGCACCCTTCCTACGCCCTCCTGTCCCAGCCCAGCAGCAGCCCGACATCTTCCTTCAGGCCCCGTTTGGGAAGAAGGAGTCGGTCGGAGGTCTTCACCAAGCCCCCCCGCCCAGAATGCAGCACCCTCTCCTCACCGCTGCTCGCCCGGCAGCCCCCGAGCAGGCCTTCCTGGGTCAGGTGGCCACGCGGCCCTTCCGCCCGCAGGCCCTGGCCAAATACTCCCGGCACTTCGAGGCCCCCCTGCCCCAGCAGCCGGTGGCAGCCCACCGCGTGGTGTCCAACGTCAGCAGGCAGGCCGCCGTGGGCTCTGTCCCCGTCGGGCCCCTGCACTCCTGGACCTCGGAAGTGAGCGCCGTCGATCCCTTCGTCTCTGCGCCCTTCCACCTCAAGGGCCCACAGGAGAAGCCTTGAAGCTGAGGGACGACGTTTCATCACGGCAGACCTCTGCCTCCTCCCTTTCTCCCCCCCCCCCTGCAGGGCAGTGCCGGGCAGCTGGCCGTGGAGCTTGTCCCATCAGTCACAGAGTGCGTTACACGAACGCATCCTGTCATCGGTATCTGGGCTGGACTGTAGGACTGTATGGCCATCCTCAACCTATGAATTCACACATCCTCTAATTTATAAACGGCTGAAGTCAAGTAAATTAACCCCAGAAATCGTATCAGAAACCGAAGCCCTGCAGCCCACATCAGCCTCGGTCACCAGGATGTCGGTCGCCGTTGCATCCTGCGGTGTCAAACTCCAGCCCTCCACGCACAGGCATGGCCTTCTCGTTTTCGTTCTGCCTACCTCATTCCACCGTTTCTCTGTCTGAGCTAATGCGATGTTCAATTAGTCTGCTTTTGCTCCGGCTCTTAGGCCAGTAAGGGCTCAGCCAGGCTATTCCATGCTGTACTGCCGTTTCTCTGCAGCATGCGAAATTGTGCAACACCGCCATTCTTTTGTGTGAAACAGAGTGTGAACAGTGACCAGGAGGAGGTTCCCATGTTCCTTGAGGAATGGAGTTTGACACCCGCGTATGACTCAAACAGGGAGGAAGTTTAATCCAAAATCATTCCACCTATAGTTCTATTTCCCTTGTGGGTCCAGTCATAAAGAAGACCCTGAGTTGACACTCATTTGTGCAGTACAATCTGTGAACATCTGATGTTTAAGGAGGTGAGGCAGGCATTGTCATCAGCAACACTACCCCTCCTTATTTGCGTTTTCTTGCAGTTTTACAAACATGACTTCCCATTATGTTGAGTGTCAGATCCCACTTGGAAAGTTCTGCTGATGTTTCCTGGAATGTCTCTTGAACTTGTTTGAACATGTGTCTGTAAACTGTTTGGTTTTGACAATATTTTAATGCCTTGCTAATGGTTTACTTATATTTTACACCGTGTTGGTTAAATGCACATACCTGACTAACATTCATCAAATGCTGGATAGTGTTGCATATACACATCAAACCGTAGTAGTTTATGCAAGGTGGAGACTTAACAATTTGAGTTTGGCACAGATTTCCTTGCAAACGAAGGATGACATTCAACTCAAACAATCTGATGATAGTGTTTGCCCCGTCCCAGTTGCCCCCCCCCCCCCCATGAGTGTTTAAGTCAATACCAGTGGCACAGGGAGGGATAAGTATGGGGGGAAGGACCTCAGAGATCTCATGACTCAACAATCATACGGTATTGTGTGCCTAGACTTACTGTGTACCAGCCCGGTATTGTAAAGTCTGCACCTCAAATTATTTGTGGTGTTGGCCACTCTTTTAGGTGTAAGCTTGAACAGGCTGTCCAGGAGTGGCAGATGAAATGGTAGGCAGCCTTTACTCCATAATGAGGTAAATTCCAGCATCAGTGGTTACTTTTCAATCAGAAACAGATTTACGCCTGGTACACTTGGTGAGGTGCCTTCTGATCCAAATGATGACTTGAATTTACACAAGTAGGAGCTAGACCAAATGCCAGCAGACCCCACAGGCCTTGAGGAACAGTCACTCAGCACTCGTTTTACGTTACCAAACACCTTCCCTTCCAGCACATTCACTCCATGTCATTCCTGTGCGGAGCCTTGCCGGGTCTGCACAAACCAGTCTCGCACTACACTTCTTGTCTGGCCTCCTTGGCACTTTCCCCACTGCAAAAGAATTCATGCTGTGACGACATTTTCCTGTGCATCACAGGGTCCTCACGCACTTTGCGAATGTCCGATGCCCCCATTTCCCTCAACACACTACAAGGTGGCAGTGAGCACACTGAGGGAGCTCCTGGTTGCTGGACCCAATACAGAAGGTCTCTGTGCTGTACAGGGGCAGTGTAAAAACAAGGGATTGTTTTGAATGTCTTGGTTTGCAGTGGGACTGAAGGCCCCTTTGCACGCCTTTGACATCGTCTCCTGATCTTTTTTTGTTTCTCTGCAAATTGATTTGCACACAGCATCGATGAAGACACCGTGCTACAACAGATGATATGCGTTCAAGTGTGTTACAATCACATGACACAGTAGCGTGTGATGAAAGTGTTTACCCCAGTTTGTAAGTTTGTGTTTTTAAGTTTGTTAACTTGTATTCAAAATTGTATATCGTTACACTTAATGTTTTATTTCTGTATGTTTGTGTAAAACCAGGCTCTGTTGAATAGGAAGAGGGTGATGGTTGAAAATTTCACAACCGGTCTCCTCTGCTGAAATCTGAAGGCACTCATCTCAAAATACTTGAGTAATCCAAAGCACTTGTTAAATACTGTCATGACAAGCTGTGTACCATCAAATAAGAAAAATAAATGAATGCAAACAAACATTAAGACAAATCACTCTCTTCTTTACAGCATTTTTTATGTTTGCTGATATTCGTTGCAGCGTTTCTACCACATGCTGATGTGAGATATCTAAGGATATTTCATTTTGCTATGCTTGATTTTAGAAATCATATGTTGTATTTAAAGTAATAGAATATACTCGAGAATACACAAAATAACACATTTAGTGTCACAAATCGCCATTTTTAGGGAAAATTCATACAATTCTATGATTGTTGTTTTCCAGAAGGAAACAGGAAAATGTGCAGGAGGAAAAGTTCCGCCCTTGACAGTTAGGGGGGGCAGTAGAATTTTCGCTTCCGCCCCGCAATGAAAGCCGGCACGTCACGGCATGTAAGCTTTCCCCTCACAAACATGGCGTCCTACAGTCGTCTCGGACGTTTGTTTACTTGTTCTGCTGCAAAGTCAGGACCGTAAGTGCTTTTCTGGCGTGCTCAGTGCATGTAGCTAGTAAAATTAGTTGTTTTATTGTGACGAATGTTTCATTAACGTTTAATGACGAGTAGGTAAATGTTCAGCTATGTAGGTTTCATAACCCTGTCAGCTGGGCTCCTGTGTAGCTGTTTAGCCAGCTAGCCATGTGTAGTTATAGGTATCTGTTTGAGATTTAGTTAGCTAGATGGATGGCAACTACGACTTGATTGTAGCCTACGAATATGTTTACGCTTTCGGCACGTGTAGATGTGACGCTTTTAATGTGGTCTCGGGCAATTAAAGTGACCTAGCTAGCAAACGTTAGCTACCTAGCAAACTACGTCATCTGACCTTGCCTTTATAAAACTGTTAGCTAGCTCGCTGGCGGCTCTAGAATTGGCGAAGATTTTGAAATCCTAATTAAGGGATTGCATGCCTACTTTGTCACATGTCGGCGATGTTGTTGTTGGCTACCTTGCTAGACAGCTAACGCAAGCAGTCCAGCTAACAACGCGGTTGGAATGGCTAGGTGCTTACTATCGAGTTGGGAACGGTAGGCACCTAGCAGTTGAAGTATGATTTTATTTGAATTTGTTTGCCAGCAATATCTTGTCATTGTTTCATTCAGCTTTGGGTAGCTAGTCATTCTCTAGTATATTCTTGCATTTGGTCGATTGCCATGTGCAACATGTGACTAAGTAAAATGTTCGCTTGATGTCGCCAGAACTTGGAATGAAATGTCCAAGAAAGGGGTTGTAGCCTACCGGTATCAAACTCAGAACCTTCATACGCATTGCCAGAAATTTTCAGGGTTTTGTAGAGAATAATCAAGTAGGCCTGTGTTCTCTCAATGTTTTGAACACGTTAATAGAGCTTTAAGAGCTTTGAACTTATCGTTGATATGGAAAGTTTATCGTAAGTTTAACCTTAATGACCCAATTCAGAATTAAAGTTTCTTCTCACATTATTTGTAGCCTTGTTCACCCATCTATACGCGGGTATCAGGGAGCAGGACTGCACTGGGCTCCACTTAATACAGTCCACAATAAGAGATGGACTCCGTTGCCCACCTCGCACATTCCAGGTAAGTGCAGAAATACTGCAATGTCTTCATCCACATTCCAGCTACACAGGTAACATAACTTTTCAATGATGGTATAAGCTGAGTAGCTGTCAGTTTGTTTTAGAAGGCTGGATTATACTTTGTTTTGTCTTTGCTCTACAGTACGGAACATGTTCATTCAGACCCAAGATACCCCAAACCCCAATAGCTTGAAGTTTCTGCCTGGTCGTGTGGTTTTGGAAGCTGGAACAATGGACTTTGCAGCACCTCGAGATGCATATTGCTCTCCCCTGGCCAGGTACATAGAGATGTGCAGTGTTCAGGTCTTAACTTCCTCATTTAAAAAAAAAAAAATTAAGAGATGAGTTGCACACTCCAGATTTAGTGTAATCTTTATGGTTCCAGCACCATTTTTTTTCAGCTGCTCACTGACTTTGTCTCTTGTTTAACATAACATGACATAGGTCTGATGACCTCATTAATCGTAAAATGAAGTTGTATCTAAAAGGCAGTTGCCATATTTGTTCCAATAAAAGTTAACTCCCAATATTAGTCCTTTCTTCTGCTGTGAGCTAGAACTCTGGGAATACCTTGGAGGACTTGTAAAGTAATATAGCATTTAATCATTGTCTTCCTGAAGAAGATATACTGGAGAGTATTAGCGTGCATCACGTCACGCTGGTAGACTTTTTGGCCGTAACAAATGCACCCCTTTTCTCTTTCCTTTCAGACAGCTCTTCAGAATAGATGGAGTCAAGAGCGTCTTTTTCGGCCCAGACTTTATCACCATCACCAAGGTAACAGAATAGAGGAGTGCACAAGCAAGAGAAAAGACAGTTACCACCCAGTGAGCTGTCCACGATAGCAAAGATCCCTAAAGAGAAATGAGTGGCAGTCATAAACAGATAGGGAGGAAAAATGAATCCTGGCTTTCTACTTTCGAGCTGTGTTTTTGTTTCTCTGTAGGCAGATGTAGATCTGGAGTGGAAAGTGATCAAGCCTGACGTCTTTGCTGCCATCATGGACTTCTTCACCTCAGGGCTTCCTGTCGTCAATGAAGAGGATACTCCTAGTGCAGACACAGGTGCCAGTCACTTTCTGCAGCTGGGCTGCTTGCTCTGAATCCCCGTGGACAGATATTACACAGAGGCTGTATTATCCAGGCATCTCTTACATGATGAAAAGAAAAAGGCCTTTGTTCAATAATCTTGCCTGAGTTGCTGATGTTGACCTGCTATCCTTTTCTTTGCAGCCCCATCAGAGGATGATGATGAGGTGGTTACCATGATCAAAGAGCTCCTGGATACCCGCATCAGGTACAGTGCACTGGTTCCACTGACAACGGCCCTTTAAGGTCGTCCACTTGTGTTTGGTCTCGATGTATCCGTAGCGTTTGTGCAGCTCTCCCTCAAGGCCTGCATGTCTGTCTGCAGGCCCACAGTGCAGGAAGATGGGGGTGACGTGCTCTACAGAGGCTTTGAAGATGGCATTGTGAAGCTGAAGCTGCAGGGCTCCTGCACTAGCTGCCCTAGCTCCATTGTCACCCTGAAGAATGGCATTCAGAACATGCTGCAGTTCTATGTCCCGGAGGTGGAAGGCGTGGAGCAGGTGTGAACCATAACGCACACACAACACACAGGTGCCCTGACACTGATATATGCACACATTTAAGATTTCTGAGGTTGTGTTTATATACCCTTTTTCCCTGAACATAACACATTGGGAAAACAGTGGAAAAGAAGGAGGCGCATTTTTGAATATGGCATACAAGGACACCTGCACAACCATATTCCCTGTCAGTGTCTCTCTATGTAGCAATCCATGTGAAACAGAGGGTCAGCTTCAGGGTGGGATTCTCTCATGAACACACATACACCTAGATACACTGTATACATAGACATGTCTACACACACACAAATACACAGACGCACAAACATACTACTCAAAACTTACCCTCCACCTGAACCATGTTTGTATTATTACAGGTGAAGGAGGATGTGGAGAGCGTGGAGCAGGAGGCAAAGGCTTGAGCATCATGGAAACCTTTCAAAGTTCTACAGCCCCAGACATTCCGCTCATCCCTGTAGTTACCAGCGATTCCCCCAGTTACATGCATAGCATGAAAGTGTGTTACAGAATGAAGAACAGCACGATGCTTTGAGAGAAGACTACAGTTTTGAGGCTATTGTTTAAATGAAAACCCCAAGTAATGCTAAATCCTAGCACTCAGTGGTAACACCAAGCCGATGTCAGTTTCAGCATGGCATGGGATTGGTGGATAGGAGGTGCCCTTAAGATGTTCATCTGTGGTGTTGACCAGCTTGTTCTGTATCCTGTGTTACAATTGCCCATGACAGCTGGCAGAAGGACTGACATTTTTTTCATTGTCAGGGATGGGTTTGTGGAAAGGTAGAAGATCTTAAGATTATTTATTGGTTGTCATAATTTGTTTTCCCCTAAGAGCAACAGACATGTACTCCTCATGCACTCCTCCCAGTGCAATAGACAGGTGTTTGAAAATAGCAATTTTGGGATTTTAACAAAAAGACACCTACTCCGCACTTGTTTGTGTATAGTGTATATAGAATAAGTGAAGAGCTTTAATTTAAAGTGCATCTGCTGTTGAACACATACAAATGCCTTGCCTCTGAGACTTACATGTAAGGCATACTGAAACATCATTGTTTTGTCACTGGAAATGAATGTTGAAGTGTGGTTTGATCCCAGAGGAAGTAAACGCACAAAAAAGCAAATGTATGCAATGCCCGCCCAGTTTCCTCAATCCTTTTCAGTTTCTCTCCTTGTAGAATGTTTTATTTTGCTCATGTTACATCCATAATCATCACAAATGATCTGCTTCCATTTAGTAAGTATTATTTTTTGGCTATAGTGAACTTGCTGTCTGGTTTATATATCCTGAGTAATAAAGGGGCTTTTTGTTTGATATGTTGTGTAAAATGTAGGAAACATTACCATAACTTAGAACAATCCATCCAAATTGCAGTTAGCCCAAAGCCTTGGGGCAGGAGTTGGCTCTGGGCTGCGCTCTGACAGGTAATGTTTTATACATAATTACAAAACATCAAATGAGACTCTCCCTGGTGTGTCCGCTGTAATGAGTAATTGCAATTACAACATTTGCAGTATTGTCAACTTACAGTATCTCAGCGTGATCAGGCATTATGTCCAGACCATTTAAAACTTTTTAAGACTGATATTGTATAGATATATACTGGTTTGAAGTGCAAATATATGAATACATTAATTGTATAAACATAAAATATATTTTACTGCTGTAACAGATATGTAATAAAAATGCAAACATATTGTTAAAACACCTCTTCTCCTTAAATGATATTTGTAAGGGCCCAACTCTTAAAATTTGACACAGTCCTCAGATAAAATGACAGGTGCTGAGACAACACACAACTGCTGGAACTGGGACATTACTGTGTAATCTTTGAATTTGCCATTAGTTTTGATTAAGTGAAATCGAAACAATATAAATGAGAGTAATGACAAAATATCAGTCGCAAAGCAGTCACATAATCTTTCATTCTCGGCCATTATTTCATTGTGTACATTTTTTTTGTCATCATTTAGCTTTATGGTGAGGAAGACATTGCTGAGTTGCCCTCAATTTAGCACAAAATGTCTTTGTTGTTTTTGTGTATCTTTTTTAACAAATGCTGATAGATTATATGCATCCAGCTCTTTAAACCCTCTTGACAGTCTCACGCCCTGTTCTTTGCTGTCCGTAACCTCCTCTGCTGAGTATTCAATTGTGTACAGGGTTTTGATGGCCTTCCAGTTTTTTTGGTGTCCGGTGTCACCCATTTTCAACAGATCACAGCTGTAGCATATAGTTTGTTTTACTATCCATTTGCTAGTCATATATCCTGGATCAAATACAGTTTTATACAGTTAAAATTAAGTCAACTTATTTTGCCATAGGAAAATTTAAATACAGATATTAAACATACCAAGTGACGCAAACCTGCTTGGTTGATCTTAACATGAGATTTTGTGCGCTCATGTTAATATCATGATATGGAACATTCTCCATTACAAAGCCACAGTCGGTGAGGTACAACCCCTCTTTTTCCCACCCCCTCTATCACCTCTTTCACTACGCATTGTATGACGACGCATCTATGCATCCTGCTGCCACGTCTGAACCGACTTCGTCGACAGGTAGTAATAAAAATGACAGCTTCCACGCCAATGGGAAAAGCCGTGGGAGGCGTGGCCTGGCGTCTGTCCAATAGAAGTTGAGGGGCGGGTCCTGTATTCTGGAGTCATTCTGAGGAGGAACAGGAATCTATTTGGGCGCAGAGGCAGACATGTGTGGTAAGTAAATAGTATATAATTATAACATGTACATTGTGTATAACATTTAACATAGGTGTATGTTTAGAAACCATTTCAAAAATGTGTAAGACTCGCCCTGACAGTACACGTGGTATGATGGAAAGATTACTAGCTTAGCCAGCTAGCAACCTGGGGTTGCCCTGGATAACATCAGCGTGTTAGCTAGCTAGTGTAGCTAACCAGCTATAACAGCTATTGCTTCCTTTATCGCCCCTGAACACATGAGTTTACGTTACGCAGCTAGCATCACCGGTTGAAGTAACCAGCAGGTTAAGACAATGCCGCGTCACGCTTTTAGTAATGTTAACGTTAATCAACGAACAAGCTTGTCATGTTTGTAGATTCGCGTTGTTATACGTCTCCCATTCTTTGGAACCCGGCCTGCAAATGAAAAGCGCTTGGTCTAAGCATCTAACTTAGCCGGCTAACGTTAGCTGTCTTGCTATCCCCTATATTATAAACTAGCCAACGTTATCTAGCTCGATAAAATATTCCAGAAAAACTGGAAAACCGGACGCAGGTATTTTGGCTCGTTAGTGTAGAAGTGTCTTACTCTAAGTAGTTCCTCTGCTACCTGACGTACACTGCACATTAAAACGGACGTTTGTGGTTGGGGAGTATTCATTCATTTGTCATATTTCCTGGAATTACATTGCCGCTTCATAATAGCGGCTATCATAACTATCTGTGCCATCTCGTCTAACTAACAAGAAACCAATGACTGCCCTGTCTTCTAGTCGATGTAAGTGTAAAGATGACAAGTAAGCACCATTAGTTTCATGACATGGGTATCAAGCCCCAAAGAAGTTAACAGGCATTTTAACATCAAAGGGAGAGGGTCTTTCTCCACAGGTGTATGCTTTCATTGTTTATCCAGTAGTTATGTGGTTGTTTGGTTTGCTTGTTCTTTTGTAATTAGTACAATATATAGTCCTGTCATGTATATACATATAAATAAATATCTTAATAATACAGCATGTCCATAACAGGTGAAAATTGTTACACACGTGCCTAGAGTTGAGGTTGGTCAGTGTCTGTTGTTGGAAGGACACTATTGCATTATCGTCTAGTCAAAATCATATTGACTGCGAAGGTACTGGATAGACACTACAGCCACGTGTCTTCCTAGCACAGCTTTTGTAAGAGTGGTGTTAGTGACCTGGATTTAAATTGGGTCTATGACTTTGTCACTTTACACAGCTTGTTTTCTTGGTTTGTTGTAAATGATGGTCTAAGCGGGAGGAGCGGGTTAGGCTTGATGCTCTGTGAATTAGGACAGTGAGTCGAACCCTGACAGAACTTGATAGGTTATCTCTTCATTCCGCAGTTTTTCCTCTGCTGACCCTGTGCTAGGCTGGTGATGGGTTTCGTGTTGGGGAGGGTGAGGCAAAATGGGAAAGAGAATGAGGGGTGGGGGTTGAGGGAGGGGGGAGGGGGGAGGGGGGAGGGGGGGGTGATCAACGCCATCCTTGTTAATTCAGCAGGTTTGTGAGCACTTAGCCACCCTGCTAATGGAATTTTACTATCAGGGGAGGAGGGGCTCTTTGCCTGATAAGGAGGAACACTGTCATTTCTGTTTGAGAGAGTGAGCGCACTGGGCAAGCCAAAAATAACTACTCACCACTGATGTACCAATTTAATGAAGGGAATCTATGGTTCTTCATCAGACATGGCGTCTTAATATAATAATATAAATGGTGACTGTCATGGGCCAGGAGACATCCGTCTCTGTCTGTCTCCCCCCATCCCTTCATGTGCCCCCTTTCCTATACAAAACAGGGCCTTGTGAGCATGCACCTTGGCTCAGCCACATTTCCCTTGCCCTCCTGCCTTCTCTCTGTCCAGCTGCTCTCTGAAAGAGGGCTCTGTGAGTCCGCTGCCCCACCTCCCAAAAAAAGAGGGGGGCGCCACACACTTGCTCCTCAAATGGTCACTTTTTGCTTTTTTTTTTTTTTTTCCTTCTTCTTTCAATGATCCAACTGCCAGCGTTTGTAGTGAACTGAAAGGCCGTAGGAGCCAGAAGATGCCCTCACTTCCTCATTCGCAATAAGTTTCAGTTTTTTTGCGGCGACAGTGGTAATGCGTGTGACCGCGTGCTTCAGAGGGGGAGGGGGGGGGGGGGGTCCCGTCACCCACTTCAGAACTGCGCCTGGTTTTTACATGCTGGGGAGCGTAACGCCGCCAGGAGGGCGCGGAGATGCGTCAGTGCTCTTGCCCCGCTGTGAGTCATTCTCGGTTGCTGAAATCCCACACCTGCACCCTCTGCATTCGTACCCTCTGCCGTGTGCACATCAGTCTGTGCAGTAGAGTTTACCCTCACACCCCTGATGGCTTTGAGAGGGTACTTAAACGTTGTGGCAACATTCTGAGTAAAGTTCAGTGTCATTGTTCAGCCAAGCTGTCGCTTTTAATATAATGCAAATAAATCACACCTTTCCTGGTATTTTGTTTGTGTAAGCGGGTGTGTAGTTTGTCCTGTTTGCTAAGTGTTTGGAAAGCTATTCCTGCTTGCATGTTGTAGATGTACTGTGTTTTGTGTCATTTGTGCCATTTCTCCTAAAATCCTGGTTGGTGCACTTTGTTCCCTCAGACTTGTTTTGGCAGCGATTCCTGGGATGGAGAAATTGTGTGTCATAGTACAGGCTGGGGACTTGTTAAACAGGAGTGACGGGGGTTGCACCTTACAAGTGTTCCTTTTTCCAATTTCATGATCGTGACAGGGCAAGGTATTGGCCGTTTTCCTTGTTTAAATGAAGGATGCTTTCTTTATGCTAACATCCTCGGGGTGCTTTGCTTCTTCTCTCTCCGTACATTTCTAGGCCACTCCCTCAGGGCAAAGCAGGTGTCTGTGTCATGCATCAGCAGCTGACTCCTTCTGATATCTCATGACTGGCTAAACCTGAAAGCCCACCCCTCCGCCCCCCATGCATTGAAGGAGCCAGACTGGCTCATCCTCATTGTATGTTTTGTCTCATTCCTGACAGCGGAGGTCTCAGTGCCCACTGTGTTTATTCTCTCCTGTGAGCATTTGTTCTCCAAACAGTATTCTATTATGTTTTTTATTATTTAGTATGATATGGGTGTGACCTTCAAGGAGAGCTTTGAGTGGGCTCTGGCAGACAGAGAGGCAGAGTATTGGTTATGTTGAGTTTGTTTTAGTTTCCTTTTCCGATAGCTTACCAGCCGTGACTATGAAGTGCTTAGTTTTACTCTTTGCGTTCTCATGAGTTTTTATGAAAGGTGTTTATTGAACCCCTCACAATATGTATGAAAATACCCAGTTTAATCATTTATAAAGCTCACTTCTCAGATTTAGGACTGAACACCTGTGTCTGGGATATTATTCAAATCCCTTCTGCCAGAATAATTATAGTATTATATAAAGCCTCAGGATATGTTTCACAGTGCTCTTCTTATCTCCGTTGGACTTCCTGGTGATGCAACAACAGTGTGCTCTCTCTGTCTCTCTCTGTCTCTCTCTGTCTCTCTCTGTCTCTCTCTGTCTCTCTCTGTCTCTCTCTGTCTCCCTCTGTCTCCCTCTGTCTCCCTCTGTCTCCCTCTGTCTCCCTCTGTCTCCCTCTGTCTCTCTCTGTCTCCCTCGGTCTCTGTCTCTCTCTCATCCTTTCCTTCAGGAATTTTTGCCTACCTGAATTACCATGTGCCACGGACTCGCCGTGAGATCCTGGAGATCCTCCTCAAAGGGCTGCGGCGTCTGGAGTACCGTGGCTACGACTCCGCCGGTGAGGGGGGGCGGGGGGCAGGAGCAGGGCCACAGGATTCTCTAGCTCTATCTGCATGCCTGCCATTCAGCCTCTGTATATCTTTGTATGTGTTTGCCTTATCGTAGACGATGGCTAATGTTGTTCTGCCTGCCCTCTGCCTGTCCACTGTCCTGACTGCTTGTCTCTGTATTGTCTTTGTGTGTGTGTATGTGTATGTGTATGTGAGAGAGAGAATGGCATTGGTCTTATCACTCTGAGCGATAAGTGTAATCTGGAGTCTCTCTCTCTCTCTCTCTCTCTCTCTCTCTCTCTCTCTCTCTCTCTCTCTCTCTCTCTCTCTCTCTCTCTCTCTCTCTCGCGCTCTCTCTCTCTCTCTCTCTCTCTCTCTCTCTCTCTCTCTCTCTCTCTCTCTCTCTCTCTCTCTCTCTCTCTCTCTCTCTCTCTCAGGTGTGGGCATTGATGGGGGGAACAGTAAGGAATGGGAGACCAATGCCAAATCTATCCACTTGATCAAACAACGGGGGAAAGTGAAGGCCCTGGATGAGGAGATCCACAGTAAGATCTGTGTGTGTGTGTGTGTTCTGTTTGTATATCAATAGTGTGTCCCTTTTTTTCCCCACCCATGACATAATCCCCTTCTGTATGTAGTAACCAGTCTCCAGACCCTCCAATCAATCTGTAGTGGTCAGTGCATAAATGCTTAAATGATATTCCCAGCAGGGTTTCCTGTGTTAAATAAACCTCTGTGCACTGCTGTTGCTGTTTCTGCGTCTGTTTGTGGAGGAGTTGTTGCTGTTGTTGAAAGTGTTACCATCATAAACGCGACGCTTTCATTACCCAGCTGTGTTTTCCTCCCAAACTACTGAAAAAAGGCTCATAAACAGGCTTTTCTGTGCCAGTCAAATAATGGTGCAGCAGTGACACAGGTTGCATTAGTCACTGTATCATACAATACTGGGTGATTAATATACAAGTAAACATAAGGCATCAAGTTTCACAAGTGACTCATGCTCGTACTTATTAACAGTTGCATGTCTGTATTTGTTAAGATGGTATTTACTTATATTCTAACTTATTGAAAATAAGCTTAATAGTATCTTATGCTGTTTAAGTACAAAAGCACAAATGTGTAAGTCATTACTGACTGTTATGAACCATTATGCTCTTGGTGTTAGCTTGCACATGTTCTGTTTGTTTTTTTTGTGTGATGCATTTAATCCTCTTGCATCAAAGGTAATCAAAGAAGTTGCTTTTTATGATGCCAGAAAAAGTCAGATTTGTTGAACTGTGAAGCAAAAGTGATATGACAAAAAACTTCAGATGAAGTTTATAAACTGTAGCATGGAGTGTAGTTATGTGGACAGGTGTCTGAAGCATGTTTTAGTTAAATGTGATTAAGATAATACTCATAGGGTAGTGAGGATAAAGCTGTGACATGTCGCACATAGACGCTGGTCCCTGACTGGATCCCATTGTGTCTGTCACCCCCCTTTCAGAGCAGCAGGATATCGACCTGGAGGTGGAGTTCGATGTTCACCTGGGTATCGCCCACACCCGCTGGGCCACTCACGGTGTCCCCAGCCCTGTCAACAGCCACCCACAGAGATCAGACAAGAACAACGGTCAGTGTCAGCTGTGCTCAACAACCCCCCTGTTACGACAGTGCTCATAGAGCCAGGGCTGGTAGATCAGTCTCAGATCAGCCCAAAGAGCAGCAGTCAGTCTGAGAAGTGCTCAGTGCTTGATACAGCAGTACACAGAAAACTAGGCTCAAGGACAGGATCCAGGATTGGATCAAGTGCCTGTCTCATACCGTCATAGATCTGACTAATATGTGATCTTCTTTTCTTTTTCTTTCTTCAAACTGTCTCCCAGAGTTCATTGTCATTCACAATGGAATCATCACCAACTACAAAGACCTGAGGAAGTTCTTGGTGAGTACAGAATTCCAAAGTGTCCTCCTCTTTGACCAAGAGGAAGGCTCCAAAAGTGAAGCATACAGGGAAGCATGTACTGGGATGGGAATAAATTAGATGTGATTTCAAAGATGTGTTCAAGGACTGTGAAGGCGGTGCCTCTTGGCTGGGAGTATAGGGTTTGTGCATGTTGTTGGCTTTGGAAAGAGTTCTGTAAGTGCTGATTCTCCCCCTTCTTCCTCTCTCCCCAGGAGAGCAAAGGCTATGAGTTTGAGTCAGAGACCGACACGGAGACGATCGCCAAGCTGGTCAAGTACATGTACGACAACCGGGAGAACGATGACATCAGCTTTGCTACTCTGGTGGAAAGGGTCACCCAGCAGCTGGTAGGTTTCTGTCCTAAGTGCTGTCGTTGTGGTTGCCCTAGCTCTGCGGTCCGTCTCACTGCACACCCTCTCTTTCAGGAAGGAGCCTTTGCCCTGGTTTTCAAGAGCGTTCACTACCCAGGAGAGGCTGTAGGCACCAGGTACACCATTTGTAATGACAGGATGATTTCATGATTTTTTTTTTTTTTTTTAAACAATTGATACACTCAAAGGCAGTTAAATTGGTTCATATCAGCAAGCCTCTGATGGGTCATGAAACATTTGCTTGTCTCTCCCACCACTATTACTTATGATAAATTAGGAAACCTAGTACAACTACTTTTAGCTTGCTGAGTTTTGTTGACAAAAGGAGTCAATCGGGAATGCTTCCTAGGGTTCAGCTGATGGAGATGTAATGAGGAGAGAACTGATGGTTTCTAGACACCAATGGTCTCTAAATCACATAAATTTTTGACCATTTGTAATTTTTGCAGATGCATCCTAATTCCTTTATTTTGCAGGAGAGGGGGTCCCTTGCTCATTGGCGTACGAAGTGACCATAAGCTGTCGACGGACCACATTCCTGTCCTGTACCGCTCATGTAAGTGATGGCCCGCACCCAAACCCCCCCCAAGCAGCTCCTTCCCAGAAGCATTTCTCCAGGCCTGCTGCTGCTGCTACTGATGTCTGTGTGGGGGTAGAGGATCGCTTGGCACTGAGCCCCTTCTGTGCCTGTCTGTCTCCCCCAGCTGGCAAGGACAAGAAGGGCTGCAGCAGCCTGCCCCGAGTGGACCAGGACACCTGCCTCTTCCCCGTGGACGAGAAGGCTGTGGAGTACTACTTTGCGTCCGATGCCAGGTCTGCTCACTTACACATGCGCACACTGACAGATACGTATATACTCACACACATACACTCGGGTGCTCGCTCACTCTCTCATACTGTGTACAGTAAGTAGCCTCTTAAACACAGCTTTGTTAGATCGATTGGACTGATTGATTTACTGTCAAAATGGAGCAGCGTGGCCATAGCGGCTCCATTTTGAATGTAATTATGAAAAACATACATGTTTCAAAACCGCATCGGCAATTCCCCACTTCCTACACAAGACAAAAACATCCATGAACTTACTGTCTCTCCAATGATGCCAACGTGCATGGCTGAATGACTCGGCCTGTCGTCCCCCCCGCAGCGCTGTGATCGAACACACCAACCGCGTCATCTTCCTGGAGGACGACGACGTGGCGGCGGTGATGGACGGCCGTCTGTCCATCCACCGCATCAAGCGCACGGCCGGAGACCACCCCGCCCGTGCCATTCAGACCCTGCAGATGGAGCTGCAGCAGATCATGAAGGGTAGGGGAGCGTTAGCACGGCAATCGCTGCTGTTTGTGTTATTAGCGTTGTTATTATCACTGTCGGTGTCGATATTAATTTTACTATTAGTCGTGTTCATAATGGTGTGTTGGAGGCAGGGTTAGGAAGGGTCTAATTTAATGCCATTTAGGAGGTCAGCATAAGCTACTTTGGACCCTGCGTTAATGGTAGCCCATGGAGATATTTAAGCACGCTTGCGTATTTGCGCACACACACATCCGATCAGCCCTCTGTTCATTCTTTCCACTCCCGCCTGTTGAGAGGGTAACCATGGCAGCCGGAGCCCTGATCGTGAGCATGAGTGGTTGACCCCCCCCTTAGCCTTCTGATCCTGCTGCAGCGGTTGCCCTCTCAGTGTGAAGGCACACTCACCAAACCGCTGTGGGCGCAGGGGTCATTATTTTGCCCTGTAATTTTGGGCAGGGACATGTTGTGTGCAGGAGGCTGTTAAGTGGAGGTTGTTAAATGGCTGAGGAGCGTGGTGCTGGAGTCATGGCTCCGTGTAGCCCCAGCTGCCTGCTTTAAACCCCTGTTCGAGGCACAGTCTTTCCATGGAGGTGGAGTGAGACACTGGGACCCCAGTCACCCAGGTGAAATCGGCACTTTCTGGATACTTTCGACATCCCTGGGCCATAGGTGAAAAGTCTACCAATCCGGTTCATCCAGTTTCCTTCAGCAAGAGGCAGCAAGGACGGCGCTGGCCTGGGGGCTCGCATGCCGGTCTGGCGAGCTGGTTATCATGGGGCTTTGTAATGATGATAAAGATAAGCCCTCAGTCAAACCACATTCACCTCCATCAAACAGGCGAGACGTCGGTGACACAGACAGTGGCTGGCTCGAGGTATGACACTATTGACAGGAAAGCTGCGTCTTAATTTTCAGAGTGCCTTGGACATTCTTGTCCATAGCAAGGTATTGCTGGGTTTCCTTTATTCATGTTCAAATTTTATACATTTAATATGGTATCCTTGCCATCTGCATCAGCGAGTGTCAGTCTGTAGTTGGTTATATTCGGCTACTGGTTATAGGTTATTGAAGGGGTATTGGTCTCATTGTTTGTTTGTTTTTTTTTTTGGCCACCAGAGGGCAGTGTTTTATTTGAAGTGGCCATGTGTGAGACATTCCTCCACAGTTCACTAATTCAAGCCTCTTCTCTTTCCACACTTCATTCCGGGGCTCCAGTGAAATAACTTAATTCATGTGACCTAAATTGCTATTAGAGCCAGGCTGCAAAACAGTTTCTCATGTTTCATTTGTCGCTGATGGCTTCTCCGTGGAAACGGCAGTGACTTTGTTTTCTTTGGTCTGTATATTTTTGTGTCAGGCCGAGAAGACTTGCTCAAGGCTTTGTCTTTGTTTGTTTATTTCTTATTTTGCCTTCTGCAGGCTTAAAATCCTGAATTTGCACATTCTTTCCCAAAAGAGGCTATGGTGCTCATTCTGTGAGGCTATTACTCAGCCCCAGTTCCCTGTTCAAACACACCACTAACTCAGAATGTTTACTAAGCTTGCTTCTATTGTATTTATGCTGAACATTTTTCCAGCAATAATCTGTGCTCATTTTAGGTGCAAAATCCTACCATGTTTAATGCATCAAGTGCACTGGGTTCCACACAGAATTCAGAATCACATTCTTAGCCAGATACACAATGATGTTCATTTTATGAACAATTAAATGTGACATAAAGAGATTCACTTGCTCGAACTATCGAGGAGACAGCAGGGTCTGCTGCTCTGTACCAGTCTCTTGTGCATAGCCGAGCTGAGATGAGCTGTGTTGAGATCTTCAGGCATGCATCACCTGATTGCCTTGTGATTCTCCCACAGGAAACTACAGCTCCTTCATGCAGAAGGAAATCTTTGAGCAGCCAGAGTCTGTGGTCAACACCATGAGGGGGAGGGTCAACTTTGATGACAACACCGGTAAGGAGTCTGTCCAGACCTTCAGTCTGAAACCACTTGGGCATTACAAAGAGAGGAAAAACCATTTCATAAGCCAGTACTTTGACTGGTGTACAATACAAATACAATATACATACAAACATATACGTACAAATACAATTATATTTTGTGACTAATTGATGAGAATCTTAAGAATTAGAAGCTCAGGGGAGGCTTTAAGGGGGATTTAATAATGCAGATTACAGACTCAATTTTAAATTATATCAGCTGAACAAGAGGCCACAGATGAAAATTATGTGAAGGTAAATTTCATTCTGACTCAAAGAAGTGTTGTTTCATAGTTGTTAATGCAGGATATTGCTTACTAGGAACTCTAGTGGAAGCTGAGTTCCGAGGATTTTTCTAGACCAGGCCTGCTACAGCACTAGTTGCCAAACAAGTGTAGATGGGCTGCATGGTCTGTTTTCATCATTAACTTTATGTTCCTATGTAACGGCCCAAAATAAGCCTGCTATAGGAGTCGCCTTGCGTGTTTGTGCCCACAGTGACGCTGGGCGGCCTGAAGGATCACATCAAGGAGATCCAGAGGTGCCGTAGGCTCATCCTCATCGCCTGTGGGACCAGCTACCACGCTGGGGTGGCGGTGGGTACCCAGGGGCCAAGACAAACAGGGCTTCTCATCACTGCAATTCAGATGTGTGTGTGTGTGTGTGTGTGTGTGTGTGTGTGTGTGTGTGTGTGTGGCAGCTGTAGTCCTGTCTGTGTGGATTGGGGTGGAGCCTTGTGTTTCCACTGATGTGGATAAACAGTGCAACAGAAAGCTTGTGGTTCTGTCCCACTCTTGTGGCTTTCACTTATAAATGAAATTCCTTTTTGTCTGAGAAATAAAGGGTCGATGTGCGGTTGCCAGTGAGCTGTGAGTCTCAGGGGTAATATGGATGGGGGAAGGGGGGGGGGGGGGGGCCGAATGGGAGGTGACTAGTGCGTGTCTGTCTCTGCAGACTCGGCAGGTGCTGGAGGAGCTGACCGAGCTGCCTGTCATGGTGGAGCTCGCCAGCGACTTCCTGGACAGGAACACGCCCGTTTTCCGAGATGACGTTTGCTTCTTCATCAGCCAGTCGGGTGAGGAGAGACGAGTCCTCTGTGGTGCATTTTGTTTTATTCAGGAGGAGCGAATTTCTCCACATGCAAATGAAATGAACTCGCACATGTCATTCTGCTTCACCTCTTTCTTCTGACTGTCTCTCCTCCCAGAGCAGAGCAGTCAAGGTCTCTGGTAGCGCTTGCAGAAACTGCTGGCTCCCTGTCTTTCATTTAGAAAGAAAACCCTGTGCCTGTGCCTTTGTCTGTGCATGTGCGTGTGGGTATGCATGCCTCTGTGTGTGTGTGTGTGTGTGTGTGTGTGTGTGTGTGTGTGTGTGTGTCCATTTGTTTACACATGTGTGTGGTTGAGCCTTTGTTGGGTCTCTGCCACCTGGCTTTGCCCCCTGTAATATGGGCTTTAATATCCACCACCCCATCTGACTTTCTGCAGATGGCTCACAAAAGTGGATGCCAGACTACTGCCAATCTGTCACCAAAAATCTCCTGCTCACCCCCGCCTACACTTCCACCCCTCCCCCCTCCACCTCCCTCTGCCCTGGCAGCCGACCCAGCTCCACCTGCGCCCACATCAAGCTCACACAATTGGCATCTCGCAGAGTCACATCCTGTAACTTGAGTCCGCTGCAATAAATCTCACTCTTTCAAGAAAACGCTTCAGCTCTCTAGTGTTTTTAGGGAGCTGCTATACCGCTGAAAGAGCACCACCATTGACCTTGCGTGTGCCCTACAGGCGAGACTGCGGACAGCCTCATGGCCCTGCGTTACTGCAAGGAGAGGGGCGCCCTGACCGTGGGCATCACCAACACTGTAGGCAGCTCCATCTCCAGGGAGACAGACTGCGGCGTGCACATCAACGCGGGGCCTGAGATCGGAGTGGCCAGCACCAAGGTGAGAGGGGGTGGGGGGGGGGGGGGGGGCAGGGGTGTGGGCGAGAGTGAGAACTAAATTTGTCTTTTTGGGCATCCTGTTGCCAAACTATACAGCCTTTCCTGTCCCACGCAGTGCCAGCTGTGCTTATTACAGTCTTCACGCATGCAACTGTCTGGGCTGTTGGGTCTGCTGTCTCCATTCACAGCATGCTGACACAGGTGTGCAGTGAGAGGAGGGATGGACAGCCAAGCTGGGTGGCTGAGGAGACACTGTGGACTCGTTCAGCTCGACCTGCAGCTAAATGGCTCCCAAAACCCGGCAGAACCTACTGCCCTTTTTGCTGGCTGAACGGCCTCCTTTTTGCACTAGTAATGACTGCCTGGCATCCAGGTGGCTGTTGTAATGCCTTGCATCGCTCACTGGCTGTTCCTCAGTCAGATTACATTAGCCCTGTTTAGATTCTTGGAATTGCTTTATTTGTAATTCATTAAAGACAGGCTGAGCTGTCCAGAGGGTGTTTTGCATGACTTGGTCTATTTAATTGGCTATATAACTCCCATTGTGCAGACTGTTGTGTAATAATTAGCCTATAGACACAGACACACACACCAGAATCCTGTGCCACTGGGTTTTGAATGAAAGTTTCCTGTTGTGTTAATAGATGTCACTGGAACTCCTGAGGTGACGGTTAGACCTGTCACTGCAGGCCTTCAAGCGGGAGATGCTTTGATGCTGATCTGAGCGCAGCCCTTATTCTGTAACGGCGGAGTGTCCCCTGGGGTGCGGTGCTGCTGCTTCCCGTAAAGCGGCTCTGAGTTCAAGTCTTTTTTTCAACTCCATGTCCATGCAGAGGAGGTTATCGACTGAACCCGTGCTCCTCTGCGTGGAAACGTGATACGCGCTTATTGGAACTGTACATGCCCACCAAGCGGCTTTCTCCCGGACCAGCATCCAAGACTGCTTTAAGCCCTGAGCTTTTGTTCTGGTCAGTGCTGTAAAAAATATGAGGCCATACCTTCCTCTCTTGCTCTGAAAGCAGTGAGCTAGCAGGTCGGCCAGGCAGGGCTGGAGGTGGTTGTGTGAGTATTACCCACACAGGAACACAGCAGTCCTAGCAGCAGTAAAGGCAGGTTCCCTCCCCTCTACGGGTGTCAGATTTGGCGCACAGATCGACAGGCAGCTCCAAGGCCCAGGGCGTGGCACATTTAGGAAGCAGGGGCCCATTTCCATGCTCTGAGACGGTCCGCAAACTGGTCCAGAGGGACCTGGTCTTGGGAGAGGATCCTGTCCACTCCTACCGCTTGGAGTCCTTGAAAAGCATCTTACTCTGGTCAGGAAAGACTTTTTTCCCCAGATGACCGTTAATGGGGCGAGGAGAAACCTTGGTGATGGCTTGTTTAGATTTCTATAAATTGGGCTTTATATGAATTCTAGGGCTGCTGGATGAGTGTGGATTAAGCAGCCAGATAGATGTGAAGCTGGCAGGTGATCGCGCTCGTCTGGTGAGAGGCAAGGCTGCACCGGGCCGTGTTTATTTTTTCCTTTCCAGCCCGGAGCCAAGCAGCGGACAGGAGGAGAGGTGAGGGGAGTCACCAGAGCACAGTAAATGGAAGCCACCTGTTCGTCCAACCACAGGTCCCCATGCGCTTTTGCTTTAAAGGGGCGCAGGGAGAAGAGAGGACAGCGTTACGCTTGTCCAAATCACAGCTGGAAACATGCGTGTGAGTGTGAGCTTGTCACTCATTTTGGCAAGGTGATGGGCTAGTACAGCACAATGCATTCAGGCAGAACAACGCAGTGGCACTTTGTCCCTCACACATTAATGTGGCACAGCATTGCAGGCCACAGTTGCATTAATTGTCTGACTTTTTAAGGTTTGCAGATGGTGTGCTGTCAGTGAAATAAGCCTAGCATAAATATACAGCTTCGTCCCTGGCATTAAGCTCTGTCACCAAAAGGACTGGCAGGGCTTGCCAAAAAAAGTTTGAGCTCCCCAGGAGTGTGTTAAATCTCTCAATGGAAAGACAGAGAAGGGACAGTGAGATATGATGTGCTGTGGCCCTCAAGATAATAGATCTGTAAGCGTCTTCAGGGGAAATGGAAAATCACAAAGTTCAGAGGCAAAAGAGGAGCGCCATGATGGCCTCTTTAATGCGCTCCCTCTTCAGCGGCACGCTGGATTTTCCAGGAGCGAGGGGGCGTTTCCGTCGGCGTCTCGCTTCAGAGGATGTGTTTATCTGCGCGGTGGCCAGGCCGCGGTGCCCCGCGCCAGCGCCGCGCTTTCGCCCTGGTGTGGAGAGCCGCGCACGAGCGAGGCCTACCCGGCGCTCCCTGGCTCCTCATCTGGACTGCATTATTAGCAGGGGACGGCCTTGGCGCTTCCCCCGCAGTTGGACGAGCGCTCCAGCTCCCAAGCTCGCCTGAAAGGCAAACACAACAGGGAATTGGCAGCTGATGTTGATTGCTCAGTTGAAGCTTTCGTCATTCCTGGCCAACGTGGACGAAGTCCACCAAACACAAAGAGGGTGTCCTTTATTCCGGAGTCAGGCAGTTCATTATGAGCATTCGTCTCCGGGCTCTGACGCGAGCAGCCAGAATTCCACCCCTGGGTGGCACCTGCAGCACTCTGGACTGTCACGCTCACAGGGACTGGCTTGTGTTTGTTTAAGGGGTTATGTGGCATTACCTTTTATATATAACTGTGCTTGACCAGGCACAGGTTCTATAACTATGTGTGTCTGGCTATGCAGTTAGGTTCCTCTGCTGGCAGGTTTATTGTGTGTGTATATTAACACACTTTTCGTGCTTCCTCCCATCATCCCGTTGTTTTGTGTTTGTGTCCATATCTTCTGGCTCCTTTCAGATACACACCATTTGTGTGCCTGTGTGTGTGCACGTGTGCACGCGCGTGTGTGTCCTCAAACACCATTCTTACCAGCGTGTGTGTGCGTGTGCCAGCGTGCGTGTATGTGGGTGTGTGTCTGTGTGTATGTGTCCTCAGGCTCCATTCTTACCAGTGCGCGCGTGTGTGTGTGTGTGTGTGTGTTTTCCAGGCCTACACCAGTCAGTTTGTGGCTCTGATCATGTTCGCCCTGCTCATGTGTGATGACAGGATCTCCATGCAGCCGCGACGGCGAGAGATTATCCAGGGTCTGAAAGTACTGCCAGGTACCTGCACGCACATGCACACACGCCCATTTACACTGCCCTGTTCACAGCAAAATCTCTGCTTTTTCATAATGATCTGTCACTGCAGTCCCCTGTGCAAGATCCCGGGCTATGAATAAGCAGCTGTGCCACGCAAGGAATCTGTATCTGCAGATAATGACCGCAGAGGAGAGCAGATAATCCAGTCTCTTTACCAGTGGTTTTAAATATGGAGAATCTCTTTGGTTTTATTTCTTTGCGAGCAGAGGAATTGTTGGCAGGCGCTTTGCACGAAGTGGAATGTTTGTGTACTGAGGGGAAGAAACAGGCTTTGATATTGAAATGCTGATTTCATGGAGAGAGCTTACTGAAGCGTCCCCTGAAAACGGGTCTGCAGGGACCTTCTCGCAGTGGGAGGGGCCTGCAGCTGGGCCCTCGTTGTCTTTTTTGGAAGACTCCTCTGGACCAAAAGAGTTTGGTGGGGCGTCCCTCCTGAATCGTGTTAAAATAATGAGGTCAAGAGTGTTTAGGCACAGTCTGATGGGCTCAGCTGCTCTCCGACTGCGCAGCGGAAAGCCGGCATCTAGGCGGACCGCAGAGACCTGTCACAGTTTCGACCTGGGCGTAATATTGTTAGGTGTTTGGGGAGTTTTGTTGCTTTAGAGCACAGGGGTGGGTCAGTGCTTGGCACACGTTAAATGCCATTGGCCTTTTTCACTGTGTGGGTGGAGTGTCTGCCTGCTGTGTTTGAAAGTCCTTGGAGAGACTTACTTCAACTCATTTCAAGGTGTAAGAAATGCTCTTGCTGCAACGGGCAGGAATGTCAGTCTACCACTTACAGATGACCCACTAACTACCAACCAGGCACAAATGTTTTGCAGGATAGTCTCGCCGATGGTGCCAGGCAGAGTGCCAATCTGTGAACTCAGATATGGGAGTAGTTTAATGTGAAACTTAAGTCTGCCTTATTCATTGAGCTAAAGTGAAAATCTATGTTGTGTGTCTCCATTCTCTATCTCTACCAACCCTCTGTTACTTCCTGGCTTGTTGGGCATGCATGTGCACCTCCTCTCTCCTGTCTGTCTCTCCTCCTCCTCCTCCTCCTCTTTTCTCCTCAGATCTGATCAAGGAGGTGCTGAGCCTGGACGATGAGATCCAGAGGCTGGCGGCAGAGCTGTACCAGCAGAAGAGTGTGCTTATTATGGGCCGAGGGTACCACTACGCCACCTGTCTGGAGGGAGCCCTGGTCAGCCGCCTCTCCCTCACACTTTGTCTGTCTCCTGGCTCTCAGTACAAACACAAATCTGTAGGAGGCTCAAACCTCCTTTAAAGCCATTTTTACAGATAATGAGTGTAGAGAGAAATTGAAGGGAAATTAAAACATGGTTTTCATTTGATGCATCTGAGGGTACCGTGTTATGAACATCTGATTGAGATTGAAGTTATTTTGACATTTGGAGTATTATTTTTGGGGGGAAAGTTTATGAATTCCATCCCCTCTGTGTGATGGCTTATTACTTCTCAGAAAGGCTGAAGAAAGTTTGAAAAATGCTTTCAGATCACGCGAAACCCAAGTAGTTTGTCCAGGCTGAAGTTTGTGTTACTGTGTTTTTAATCACAGCATCAGACTAGCCTTACTAAAAATGACACTGTCTGATTGCATACATATCTTGCGCTGTTTATATTGTGCAAAGTGCACTCTGCTGCTGATCTCAGTGGCTGGAACATATGGCATTTGGCTAGCATGCTCTAGTTTGTGTTGAAGTCTTGGGTAACCTGAAATCCATAAGCCCTAGAGCTAGACATAAATTCAAGCCATTTGTGTAGGGATTCAAAGAAAGCCCAAGGTTGAGTGAGCAAAAAATGGCCATCTGAACCTCTTATCTCAAGTGGCTGCATATTTGTCCGGTTGTGTACACTTGGAATGAGTTTTTGGAAAGCCACACTCTGAATACTTCAGCCAGTTCAAAAGTCACCAAGGACTGCTCTATGTGAAAATATAACCAAGAGAAAGTGTTTAGTCAGAAGTACCAGATTTTTTGCACTGTGCCTTTTAAAGGCAGTTAAACTGGTTTTTCATGGGTAAGTCTAGCTAGAGAAACTTTTCCCCCCCCATAGAATAGCCCTTTAGTGTTCTGTGAGGAACAGGTGGGTGAGGAGGCCTGTCTGATGCTGATGCTCTGGTGTCTCCGGTGCAGAAAATCAAAGAGATCACATACATGCACTCGGAGGGCATCCTCGCCGGGGAGCTGAAGCACGGCCCGCTGGCTCTGGTGGACAAGCTGATGCCTGTCATCATGATCATTATGAGGGATCACACCTACGTCAAGTGCCAAAACGCTCTGCAGCAGGTGGTGGCCCGGCAGGTGAGGGGAAAGGCTCCAGATGACAGCCTGAACTCTTTATTTCTGCCTTTGAGGTTTTTTTTTTAAATTAGCTGCGTGGCTAATTTATCACAAGTAACAACTGTAGCGTTGGATAGCACACTTTTAATTTGTTGTACCTCAAGGTGACTCATGAGCCTTAATTAAATTGAGATTAAAAGTGCTGTGACATTTGGAAGCCTTAATGCAAGATCATATTTGTACTATAGCTCTGAAGTCAGTTTCATAATTCATAGCCTCTCAGCAGAGCTTGTCTAAATACTGAAGTGCTTCTGAAGCACGCATACTCCCAGGACGGGAGTCCCTGTGTGGTGTTGATTTCGGTGAACTTGTTCCTCGCGAGCTGTCGGAAGGTGGACCGCTCTGGGGAAAACTGACCCCCTGCTACATTTTTCAGGGCCGGCCCATTGTGATCTGTGACAAGGACGACTACGAGACGATCAAGAACTCGAGCCGCACGATCAAGGTGCCGCACTGCGTGGACTGCCTGCAGGGCATCCTAAGTGTCATCCCTCTGCAGCTGCTCTCCTTCCACCTGGCCGTGCTGAGGGGCTACGATGTGAGTATCACACATGCCTGTGAGGCAGAAGGTCTTCAGCCATCGCCACCCTGTGCACAGAGAGCCTATCAAGCAGCAGGTCTTCAGCCACCAGCCCCATATAGAGAGCCTATCAGGCAGTAGGTCTTCAGCCACCAGCCCCATATAGAGAGCCTATCAGGCAGCAGGTCTTCAGCCACCAGCCCCATATAGAGAGCCTATCAGGCAGCAGGTCTTCAGCCACCAGCCCCATATATAGAGCCTATCAGGCAGCAGGTCTTCAGCCACCGGCCCCATATAGAGAGCCTATCAGGCAGTAGGTCTTCAGCCACCAGCCCCATATACAGAGCCTTACAGGCAGCAGGTCTTTCAGCTATCCTCTCCACCATATACTGAACCTTACAGGCAGCAGGTCTCCAGCCACCAGCCCCATGCACAGGCAGTAGGTCTTCAGCCATTATAACCCCCATACCCAGAGCCTGGAAGGCTGCAGACCAGAAAGCATTACATTTGTCTTTGGGTCTTTGGCATTTGATTGCACAGGGATCTAAAATAAGTATTGTCTGTTTGTCTGTTCTGTGACTAAAATGGGTACTTATGAGTGAGCTTAAAATATACTAAAGGCTGTTCCTTTTTAGTCAGAATTTAATTTCCTCTCCCTGTATTTACACCATGGTGGCCTGTACATTGGTGAAGGAGGGTGTGGTGGTGGTGGTTAGGAATTTGGGGGTGCTATGAATTGTTAAAAGGGTGTGGTGGGTCTGTAGAACTTCAAGTCCCTTGGCATAGGAATGCAGCTGTCTCTTCACTTTGACCACAAGAACAGCCTTCCCTTTTAAACCTGATAATGGTTTTTCACATTGCTGAGCTGTAGTCATAAGAGGTGCTCGGTCACACAGAAAGGTGGTTTTAATGCTGCCTGCTTTTTCACT
The DNA here is from genome assembly GCF_013368585.1 of Megalops cyprinoides. Taxonomy (NCBI): domain Eukaryota; kingdom Metazoa; phylum Chordata; class Actinopteri; order Elopiformes; family Megalopidae; genus Megalops; species Megalops cyprinoides. The sequence goes on from NC_050586.1 coordinate 11,314,431, forward strand.
CTTCATCCTCCCAGGCAGTGCAGGGCCACTGAAAGGGGCTGATTGTGCCCTGCAGATTACATTATGGGCCACAAAGAAGAACCCTTTGAGTGTCCAAGCTAGAGGGAGAGGACCCAGGCTTGGTCAGCAGTCATGGAAATGATGTGATGGGAATGCTTCCCGTTTGGATAAATCCTGTGTGATGAGAAGGCAGGGGCTAGCCTCTGTGCTGCCAGATGTCAGTAACACTGGTTTTGCTCTGTGTAGACAGCTGTTTCACATAGGGACACCTCCCAAAAGACAAGAGAGGACAAAAGGGAAGGGGACATTTCAGACGAATGTGTAATTGTTAAACAAGATCTAGTCAGATCAGGTCAATTGGGGAGATATCCACTGTACCGTTTTCAGTCCTCCAACATCCCATGATTCCCGCAGTACCTTGAATAGGAATATGAAAACCTGGCAGAAAGTTGCAAAGCTTACTTTGAGGCCCACTGATGTGTCCTTATTGTCAACTGTGCGATTTCCCAGGTGTTTGCTGTAATTTAACCAACAATTTATCGGAAGCTAATCTTCTGATCTTATTTTCTGAGAACTGTAGATGCCCTTCGGATCATCCTTGTTATTTCTTTGCACTAACATCCCCCTCCCCCCCGCCCTCCTCAGGTGGACTGTCCAAGGAACCTGGCCAAGTCTGTGACGGTGGAGTGAAGCCGCGCTCTCAATCCCACGCCTTTTCAACTGACATATCTGCAGCTCTGCCCCAGGCAGCTGCACACATGCAAATATCACGAGCGAGAGAAAACAACACGATTTCAACACTTATTTTTCCGTTTTATAAGCGTCTTGTACCATGGCCATTTTTAATGCAGTTCTTACTTTCTTACTCTATCCAGTCATATACTGTAGTCTTTCCTGTTTCCTCCCAAAACTTGTAAGTGAAGGCATTGTTGTATTTTTGTTAGTATTGTTGTTGTTGTTTATGTCAAGGTGGCAAGGTATGGGTGGGCACTGGCATTGGCTTGTTCTCATGGGGTCACTCAGCTCACAACAGTTTGCCACAGAGTTTAAGAAATCAGTCATTTTTATACATCATGACCCTGTTAAATGATGCAGAAGTGGGTCGAAAGGGTGCGTTTTACTCTGCCCGCTGATTGACCCCTGCAATGCTGGAAGCCCGCTCGCTAGCATTGCAGTTTCTTCTGCTTTTCAGTAGCTGTGTAATAGAAGCCTTATGTGGAAACTTGATTCAAGCTGTATCTTCTGTTTGGTGCCTCAGTTGTGTAGCAGTTTGGTCTGAGACACCTTTCAGGTAGTGAAGGATCTGTCTGACTTTTATCTTAATAGCAGTAGTTGAAAGAAATCAGTCTCTTGTTTCATTGCTTTGTATGTTGAGCCAAGTTTGGATACGTTCAGAGTTGTAGTTCTCTGGCTGTGGACATTGTCCCAGGTCAATATTAACACCAGGAAACGTGTCTCTTGACTCTACAAACACATTTTTCCCACTGCAGGATAAAGATTTATAATTTTTCTGCTCTCTGGTACTCTGTCAAGTGTTAAGTAGCTAAATACCTAGGTCATCAGTTTTTCAAATGCAGATCATAATCTCAATTTCTTGAGGACTGAATGAAGACGGTGTGAGCACAGATGTGGTTCTAAAATGTTTGCTTTATAACTGTGAGATTTAGATCTGTTTTAGAGGAATTGTATAATGTCAGAGTGTGCTAAGGTTTTGTTTTATACATATATTTATGTATACAGAAGCACAACATTGAAATCATCAGCTTGTCAAGAGGCTGTTTGTGGTCTGAGTTTCTAATTCAAGAAAAATTCCCCTGCATTAGCAGTTGTCAGATGTATTGATATTGCAGTATACTCTTCACAGCTGGAGTCTTAGAAGTGAATTGTTACTGAGGTTTTTCCTGTATTCAGGAAAGGCTCATGGTATCTGGAAGGGAAGAAATCTTATTATCCCATTCATTCAGTAATACCTCTGCACAGAACTACGTCTGGTGCCTGATCATAGCAGTTGACTCATCTTGCAGAAAATGGCCCATTGGCACGCTAGGCAAAGGACTCCAATGAAGTCAAGAGTGGAAGGGGTTGAGGGTGGGGAGAGAGGGGTGGTGGGGGAGGTTACATGGTTTTTCTTATTGTGTTTATCGTTCTTGTCGCGGGAACAGTCTACCTGCTTTAATGTTACACCTTTTTTTTGTGCAATCATTATGTGTTCAATGTTACATTGCCTTGTTGCAGAGGCGGCCCCAGTTCTGGGTTGGGGCCCTTCAGTGTACAGTAAAACTGGAAGTGGAAATGAAGTACCTTTATGCTATTGGCTGGAGCACAGAGAGCACATGTGTGAACGCGGCCCATACCTTGCCATCCCATTCTTTTTTTTTATTATTATTCATGTAATCACGGGACCATTGCTTTACTTCTTTGTCTTCTGTATCTGTTTTCTTTATTTTGTTTTTTGGGATGGAGGGCTGTGGTAGTGGTGACAGTGGACTGTGTTTTATTACGATTGTGCTTTCCCCGTACGCAGTCACCTGATGTAGCGAAGGACGGACTGGGTGAAAACCAAAAATTAGGACACTTGCCTGAAATCAGTCTGTTTACCACCCAAAGGTGGATTTTTGAAATGGAGATGAAGCTGCCAGGGGTGGGAAATATGGGGGGGGGGGATGGGTGTAAATATTTTTCACCATGAATTTGCAAAGAAACACACAGTGCAATGCTGTAGTTTTGTTACACAAAGCAGCTGCTATTTTAGCTGAAACTTAATGTAATTGTGTCATGTCTGTAAGGTTAAGAAAGTGTGTCTTTTGTGCTTAAGGTCATGAGCAGATCTTTACGCTCGTTTGCATGCAGAGACTCACTCAGTAAGAAGTCATTAGCCTAACCCAAAATGGGAAGCCTGACTTTTAGTTTTCATTTCTAGTCTTTACCTGCTGTGGTGGGTATTTGTTCTGCATATAGGTACAACTGAAAACTGTCAGATTTGGTCTCGGTTCAGTCAGGAAGTGATCATCTTTTTCCACTACATCACTATGCGCAAGCGTCTGATTGGATAGCATGCACCAAGCCAGTGTAGAGATCTGTGTAAATCTGACCTCAGCACAAAGCTTATTGATTGGCTGATGCAGTTAGCAAAGAGAAGGGCATGCAGAAGATAGCCCTGGTGTTTAGGCTGGGGACTGACATGTTTTCTCATGAAGTAACCAAAGTGTCACATTATGAATGGTTTGTTTAATGTGTAGAACAACAACAAAAAAAAAGTCCCCGCAGAACACGAATGGGTCCTATGACGTCTGTCTGGATCATATCAGCGTGTGTCTCTCACCACCTCTTTTGTACATTGTCAAAGTTCAGAGCATATCAAACTGATCGCATGGCAAGGAAACTGGAATATGAGTTTAACCCTCACAGCAGCATACCCTGTTGAAAACCATTGTGTTTCTTGAATAGAGGAGGGGGGGGCTTTCATGATTAGAACTGATGCAATAAAGCAGATTCATTTCTTTCAGTTCCTGTGCCATGTGTAGTTAAGGAGTGCACCACCTCACTCGCGTCATCACACCCGTGGGCACGTTGTGGCTGAAGGCAGGTTTTTCACATCTGACAACTTCATTTGAAACAGCTGGGAGTCCCAGGTTCAGTCTAACTGCCTTGTTTTTTCATCCTTAACTGTAAATTATGAAATTAAGCATATTTTCTGTTTTTTACAGCACATTTCAGCAACCCTCCCAAATCTTTTTTGTAACTAAAACTGTACCACCTGCAGGAAAATAGCCTCCTTTTCATTGCAACTGCAAAAGCTAAATTATTCAGTGTGGAAGATGCCATCAGTTCTCGAAACTATCATAAACAGCTGCTGCATCATTCCTTGAGTCACAGTAAGTTCTTTGACAGGTAAGCAGCTGTATGCCACCTTATTGGACAGGGAATATGCTCTGCCCTGCCTTTCATTATTTTGTTTTCATGTTCAGAGAGAAATTATACATTGGCTGTCCTTGCCTTTTATATTTCATCATTTTTTAGCACCAGCTGATGCACATGTAGTTTTGGTGAAATGTGAATATTTTACATAGTTCTGGCACACAAGTGCAGCAAGTAATACTTAAAATGTCTCTGGATACTGGGAATCTGCTAATGTGAATTACAAAAACAGCTCTGGGAGTCATGCTGAAAGACTCCTCTTAAATAGATGAGTGTGGGAATGTGGGGATTTTATCTCACCCTGTCTCCCACAGTATTTGCAGTTAATAAAAAAAATGACCCTGAAAATGTGTAAAGGACCCATGGGCATTTTTTAATGTTTAAATTCAGGCCTGGAATGTGTAGTCTCACTTTGATGGACAAAGTCAACTTAATGTGAAGCATAATTAACCATTTAAGTATTGCCATTAAGCAAGAGTAAGGCAATTTAATCATCATGGGTGGCTTTTTGCCTGCGAGTTGCAAGTTGAATTGAGAGATCGGTTATTCAGTATCCCATTATGGCATTTATAATTTGTGATAAACATACAACAATGTTTATTCTGTGTAATTACATGAGAAGGGTGTTAATTTGTGTGTGCACAATGCTTTTAATGTAATATCCAAACAGCATTGTGCTCTGTATAGGGCATTAATATGTTCATAGGAAAATAATTGAGGATCTTCAAACAAATATGAAAAATTTATCTTCCATGCACAAATGTGAAAGAAAGACATAAAATACCTTTATTTTGTAATATCACTTTTTCCAGAAGGATAAAATGTCACATGTAAAAAACACAATAGTACCTCTCAATGCTAATATGTAGAAAAATAAATAGCTAATACAAGTTATTTAAAAGTTAAAAGTAAAATTACTGGATAAAATGTGTTCTGATAGTTTTAAGATACTAAGACACTCAGCTTGGTGAAATCAAAAATAGTTGAGAGTGCTGTCCCAGAACAGTCAAGAGATCTGCAGTGGCCAAAATTACAGGTATAAAACAGTAGCAAAGGGCAACAGCTGCTGATAGTACAGGTCCACAACTCTCACTGAGAGCCAAAATGGCAGATAGCAGTGGCATGACACAACCACTAAGAGCCAAAATGGCTGACAGCACTGACTGGGAGCACTGACTGAGAGCCTGAGTGACAGACAGGACTGACCAGTAACACTGAATGAAAGCATCAGTTGTTGACAGCGGAGATGTCGGAATGTATGATTTGAGAATGTCTGTTATCACCTCTGACTGAGCGATTTGAGAGAGCATAAAAATGCTCGACCACACTTGTTCAGAACATCCAGATAGGGCAAGGATGGCTAACAGCGTTAGCCAGGAACAGTTGCTAAAAACTATTACAGTCAAAAGCAGCGGGACTGAGCATTTACTCAGAGCAATAACAGCTTCAAGCACAGGTCTTGAGCATTTACTGAAAGCCACAATCACATTAAGCACAGGTTCAATACATTCTCTTAGTGCAGTGACAGCCTTGAGGAATGGGCTAGCTCTTCTCCTCAGTGCCACCATCACAGCATTCACAGTCTGAGAGAGACAGCCAAGCGCAATCACTGCTGCTAGCGTTATTCGAGAACATTTAACTACGACAACTGTCAAGGAATACAGCAACCTTGCACTGGGACCGAGCAGTACAGTGAGAAGGGGCTTGGATCTTCTGCAGAGAGAGAGCACTGCAACGAGGATAGGTTTGGATAGTCTGCAGAGAGTGATCACCGCTGGGAGGTAGGCTCTTGATCTTACACAGGCAAAAATGAATGCAAAAAGGATGCATCTTGATATCCTGAAAACGGAGAGTAGTGCCCAGAGCATGGGTTTCCATCTTCTGCAGAGAGCAATCACTACAGAGCAGATGGGCCTTGATCTTCTACAGGCAAAAGTCAATGCTGAAAGGATGTGTCTTGATCTTCTAACTAGACCAAGCACTACTGCAAGGATGGTCCTTGAAATTTTGCCCAGAGCAAACACTGCCAAAAGGATCAGCCTCCGATGTCTGCTGAGAGCAAACATCGCTGAGAGATTGAGCCTTGATCACCTGCATGAAGCTACCATTGCTGAGAGGATGAGTTGTGATCATCTGCATGAAACTGACATTGCAGTTGATGTCATTTGAGATCCAAAGCTGAGAGAAACCTACACTGATGATCCCAGGCCCCCCAGAGCCTGCAACCATGCAGACTGGCTCTGTCTTGACTGTGCACTTTCCTGCAGAAACAACAAATGACCCAGGATTCTAAGTATTTATTATCTCTCATACCATTCCATTCCTCCCATGGGGTTCTGTAATTGGTCTGTTTTTAATGGAACCACTCCCTCTTCTAATGCTAATAGATCAAAAACTGAGAGGATCGTTAACCAATAATGTGACACTGTGGTGTCTTCAAGGGCTCTTCATTGCCCTTGAAGACACCACAGAGTGCCACAGCTGAGGGAAGTCTCCCATTAGACAGTCTCAGAACTGTTCAATACAGACAATTTTATGCCACATTTTAATGAAATACTGACCGGAGGTATAGAGATAGGGATCAGAACTACAGTAAAATACTCCCACACCAAATGGTATTCACCTCCTTTAATCACCATTGAGAAGTATTGTACAATGTCTGTTCCATTGAATTCAGCTTTGTTTTGATGGGCGATTGCCAACAAGTTTTCTAATACTAATGTAATTAGTAACACATTGTTGCTCCCTACAGAGAACCACATGATTTGCTTAACCTTCCAGTTCTACTTCACTGAATTTTCATCAAAATAGTAACAGCCAAACAAATACCGTCTCAATTTAGTTTATCTTAATGCCAAATAGAACATAATTCACCATAAATTCCTGTGAAATTTGCATTGGTCTATACAAGGCAGTTTGTTTGTAGTTGTTTAGTAAGAACATTATCACTATGTGCCAGTGGCATTGTAGCTTGTAGCACGTTATTTTTCCTTGTAAGAAAGTCTGATTAAAATACATGCATGGCAGTAACCAATCAGACTGTGGCTTTTGAGTTGAACGCTTCAATAAATTGTGCGTTTAACACAATGGGGATATTACATAACACAAAATTTGATATTTTTGCACCCTGTGTTCCTCAGACAGATTTGTTCATTTGAAGATGTTACTTTTATTTGTGCAGTTACATATGCAAATTATTGCTGTCCTTGGTCTGTTTTCAGAAATGTGTTCTATATATATGTTTTTTTTTTTTTTTGCGCTATAATGCCTTTTTGCATATTGTTGAATAGAAACGTTGAATGTGAAAGAGAGGTGTACATGTACGCTTGTCATATCTTTTTTTTGTCATATCTTGTTCACTTCTGCCTTTCCAAAAGGTTAACAAGAGCAATCTGTTATGTGCAAATTCCTAGCTTTCTTATTCTGAAATGAAAGCTTGGTTTGGTGTGGATCAGATGGCATTGGCCTCTGTCTCACTTTATGAGGCAGATCTGTTGAGAGCGTTGTCCTTCTGCCTGTCCACAGCTGAAAATGTCACATCATCTGAAGTCATATCAAGCCCTTGTGTGTAATTACATTTCTTGTTGTAGGAAGGTCTTATGCAGAAGTTTTGATTACTGGCTGGTATGCGCAGCCTGGGTCTAGCTGGCACTGAGAAAATGTGAGCATGGGGTGTGCTCTGCTTACAGTAGCTGAAAGTGTGAGAGTTCATTTTTTGAAGTTTGTGGAGAAGGTAGGGCTCAAGTATTGAGAGAGACCTATTGCAGCTGTGGTGTGGTGGTCTGCTGTCAACCGCTATATGCTTAATGAAAAGATTCAGCAAACTGTTTTATTCATAGGATGACTGAACTAAAATGCTGGAATAACAAAAAATGTCCTCTTGGCCAAACTACATGTACGGATTCAGAATAAATGGCACTACAGGTTGTGGTAGGCATGCACGAGAGGCCCACAAAATGGCTAGTCCCAAAGTCACAAAATGCATCAAGACTGCAGTTCCCCTTATCACAAACAGTTGTAGAAAGGTTGTGTCAGTGTGAGCAAAACATCTAATGTACTTTAGGATGTCCCTCCAGAAAACCAAGTTCGATACATGAAAGAAAGAAATGTGTACCAACTATTTGATACGGACATTCTATCAAACTGAGGAGTAATCAAATTTCCTTTTACATATTGTCCCTGTTTCACCATGTCACATTAGTAAATGGGATAGTGTTGTTTATGATCAGATGTATTTTTAATTCTGAACAGTATGTGCTGCTGCTGAGGCTAATAGAGCCCTGTGTTTATTTCAAATATCCTATTGCATCAGAAAAGGGAGCACGTGTTTTTTGTGAACTCCATGGCTTTTGTGCAAGCAGGGTGTGTCCTTAAGGGCTTCAGTCCCACAGCGTTGGATGGCTGAATTTTATTACTGCTGGAGTATGCCTGACAGTCCCTCAGCTTCCAAGAAAGAGAGCAGTTTAAACCATTAGCTGATTTTGTCAGAGACGGAGCATTCTTAATTATCTTTCGAGAGTAACTTGAGATCATTCCCATTGCATGCAGATGGAGATGTACTCGAAGTCTTTGCAGATAAAGCCCACCTGGAACTGCATGTTTCGAATGTCAAGATAAGATTTCAGTCATTTTGGTACCACTTTCGGTTGACTTTTGTGCCATAAAACTGATGGCGTGTCCTCAAATGTTTGGCTCTGTAAAATTTCAGAGAGTTTTACCATAACATTCCACAGCAAAAGTAAGCCTCCTGTTCACCTCACTTTCTTCATCGCTCCCTTGTGCCAGTCTTGTGTGTTCTTTCCACTCCGGCATTCATTGCATTTATGGTTCATTCTGACAGTTAAAAAAAAGAACTTTCTAGAAGCCAGTAAACAAATAATGCACTATAACCTCTTCCCTCCTTTCAACCTCAGATTTTCCTCCTAATCCATTACTTGTATTTTGTCATCTTTGTACTCACATTCCCATGGGTCCCAATAAAAAAAAAGTTCAAAAGAGTCTACGGTCTTTCAGTGACGTTATCCTCTTTTGATTTAATTTGTCTTTGTGGCCTACCCTTTTAAGAGGAATTTATGCCGTTTAATTGTCATGGTTGTTATTTAGCGGTATAGATGCTGTACATAGAAGGCAGTCCAAAGCACAGAGGAGACATGAGGAAGAGTACTGGCAGTGAAGAGGTGATAAAGAAATATGACATGTTATCATTCAAATGTTTTTCAGCTCATACTGCAAGAATGCAGAAAATTGTGTATTGGGCTCAAATGTATAAAAAAAAGTATTAGGAAAAACACCAGCGAATGTTAAGAAAGTTTTGATTTTTCCAGGTTAACTTCCAACAGAAGTTTCCCATCTGAAGCATGTTACTGCACTCAGAGTGAGGCGAAGCGCTGCACGAAGACTCAATACAGTTTACGTAGTGCGCCAGCTTCAACCCTGTGGCTAACGCCTCATCCAAAAGCTCCAGCTTCTGACAAGAAAGTAAAAAAAAAAAAACACATGAAAATCTATTGCCCCACTAAATCTGTCAACATAAAACAATTTAACCTTTAAGGCCAAACAGTAACCAAAGTTGTAATTAGGGCTAAACGTTCTAGTTTTGACATTGCTTGTGTTTCGGGGGGGTTATTTAAATAACTTATCTCTCTGACATAGTTTTTGTTAACAGTGAATCCATGTTTCTTCTTGCGCTCGTTATTAGCCACTTGGCAGAAAAGGGAAGGTTTCATAACTGTTGGTGTGTAACTTATTGGCTAAAGCGAAAAGTGGGTCAGGGACTGGTCTCCATCACCCCAGCTCTTAGTCCCTGGCCACACTGCAATGTCCAGAACCTTCCTGCCAGATCACTCCGTCACCCTCGGCCACTGCTTTAAACGCTTTATCACAAAACTCACCGACGCACCTCTCGCACTGGTCTAGATACTGTCCCTGTTTTTGTAAGAGTTAAGAAAAATGTAGGAATGACATCCAATGAGCTTTGACACTCTAAAGGCCCTTTGTTCTATGCTGCGTTTCTCATGCAATAACATGGTCTGAGATGGCCTGAGATCTCTGACGTCACTTTGGCGTGAAATCTGTGAATTCATCTGGCAGCCCCTAATGACAGATCTGTTTCATATGGTTCCTCTTATTCACCAAATCCATGTTTTGAATAGTATTACCAAGAGGTTGAGATTTCCTAGAAGGCCTACGTCTAATAACAAAAACAATAATGCAAAATGAAGCATATTCGTTTCTACCTGGAAAACATTTTTCTTTTTTTTTCCTTTTAAGGCTGAATTAATGGTTCCAGAGGTCTTTGAGTCAGAATGTGGAAATGTTGGCTTTGTATTCATCCTGTACAGCTTTGTTTCTATGCTGCTGGGTCTGTGTTGTTGGGGACATTACCCAGAGGAGCCACCAGCAGAAACAGCCGTTGGGCTGGAAGAGTGATTGATGGGACCTGGCTATCTGTGGGCTTGCCTTGAGAGTTCAGACTCTGAAGTAAAGCAGGCATCTCTGCCATAATGGCCCCACGGGGGGTTAAAATAAAACACACAAACTACTGCCTGCATATTTCTTGCATTTTGTGTGTTTGGCTGCAGTGGACGGAGTGAAAATGCTGGGTCACCAGGCTGTGCAGCTGGGGTCACACATTGCCGCATTGACACATCACTTTGATGCAGGAAATGCCAAGCTTCAAGGGAATAATACTGACCCCTACCCTGTCCCCTAGGGTAACATACCCACCAGAAACACCAACAGCCAAAGGCCGGTCACAGCAATGGCTGCCTCTCTGCTGAGGCTGGATCAAACACAATGCAAAGCATTCTGGGAAAGATGGATTCTCTAGAACTATCAGACAGTTGGACCCATGTGTATTTGCACTGTCACTAGTATGTGACCAAGGTGAATTCCTGCAACAGAGCACAACTGAGCCATCCTCCTAGCCATAGTCCATATCCTCTCTGTCCCTCCTCCCACACCCACAGACTCTGCCATTATGTCATGTAGAATTAATCCTGGCACGTCTTCCCCGCAGCCTGTCCACATTTCCTGAGAATTGGATGAGTTTTAATATTTTCCATGATACCTCACTCCACTTCTGTGTGTGACATAATTCAATGTATGCCCATCTGGAGGTCATTAGCATAGCCGAATGTTTCCTTCAAAGTTATTTTCCTCTCCCTTTTCCTCTTTCTGTTAAGGAAAGAGTACAGTATGCTGTATGCATTCAATCTCCTGTGCTCTCTAGCAATCTAATTGAGCCATTTTGTGACATTAGTTTGGGATCCAAACTTATTTTTTCATAACTGCAGCATTCTGACAGTTTATTTCCAAGTCTGTTTTTTGTCCATTTTCAAGATTTTCCGACCTGATCATCTGCATTCATGAACTCAGTTTTCCCTTACAATCTCTTTTTTTTTTTTTTTTTTTTTTTTTAAATGACAATCATGTTTTGTTTGGACAATATGTTTTGAAGCCTGAGAATGAGCTGGGCATGAGCCATGTATGTAGGAATCTATTCTGTATTAACACACTGTAAACTCATCAACATATTTATGTGTTCAAAAATTAGTTTTTTTCTCTCCTAGACTCATGTTATCCTTTTGACTACTTTGATCAGATAAGTTATAACCATAATAAATGTACTTGAGACCCCATACACAGAAGCATTTAAAAATAAGTCCTTTTCTCAAGGAAATGTGATAACAGTAAATTTCCTACATGTAATTTCCTGAGTGCAAAGTATTTTTGTGCAACTGCAGTGGGGCTTTGAGGATTAGGAGAGCCTTTGTGAAATGCAAGAAGCAATTCCTCTGATTGATTCCTCTTTGCAGGCTTCAGCTGTTGTACTAAAACCTTCTCCTATTTTCACCCTGTTAAAGGCAGCAATTCGATATGTGTGCTTATAAGTATTCCTATTTCCCAGTTTGCTTTGTGTATTCTGTACACTTGTCCTAGCTTGTCTTTTCAGTAGATCCACCACTTCTAAATAAATAACAACTTATGATAATTTTGTAATCCTGCCAAGCATACTTAACAGTGATCCACCCTGTGGTCACCAGATAAATTCTCTGCATGACAATAACTAGCATGATCTACAGCTAAGAAATGAAAGAGTTTGTATGAGAATGAAAAGGTTGATTATGGCCTTCTTGGTAATATGGTAAGTAGTGGTTCAAAAGTTTTCATTTTTTACTGTGCATACAAAAAGCAATGTATAGAGAAGTCAAAATTTTAAGAACAAAGCTTAAACACCTCAGAATCCCACAATGACCCATATAAAAGTTAGTTTCCTGATACTGTTGCCTTTCTCATTTTTTCCTGTGAATGAGGATATACAATAATCAGCCACAGTAACATGAAAACTGTTGTGGTAGTAGTGTAATACTTCAGCTTCATTTTTAGTTTTCTTAATAAAACAGACTTTTGAAATTTAGTGAGATCTTTTGGATTGAAAGCAATTCCTAAGGCTTTATCTCTCAAAGCGACAATATGCATGTGTAACACATGTGAATGTTCTTTTTATACATCCAGCATAATGGTTTAAATAAATCAGATTGCAATAGCTTGGCAACCAGCTTCTGCCAGCTTGAAATTCTGTGCCATAAATCTGTGCTGAAAGGCTATGCATATCACAGGAGGGTATTCTGCACCCCCATCTAGATTCCACAGAGATAAAGACAGACACCAGATGGATAAAACACATTTCAGGGTTTACTTTTACAGTCTCATATAAGAAGCGATGGTTACATACAAAGTGAGGGGTACGACTATAAATATTAGGATATAGCAGAGGAATAGGTTCATCTTGGCTTACACAGCTCTTGGCCTTGGCTACACTATCTCCATTTACAGTGCTCACGTGGAACAGGTACAGATGAGTCCCCTCGGGCTCCTGTCAAGACAGGAGACAGCTACGAAGAGAGATAATCATTTCAATAGAGATGGTCACTGAGGGACAAGATCTGGGTGTGGAGAAGTACGGGAACCATCACACATGAGCTCATTCATTTTCTTCCTGTTTTTAATTTACACAATCAATCTTGTTATCTGAGATCAACATGGCATGCACCCAAACTACTGTCTGCTGCCTGGTTCCAAGCTAATTCTTTTTTGTGGACAGTAAAACAAGTCTCTTGCACCTAACTGAATTAAATTAAAAACAAAATCTAGGCTTTTTATGCAAAACCAGACATAGCCACACCACAGTGTACTCCATGAACTCCTTGTAAAAAGCCAACTTTCCATGAGTGTGTCTACTATCTCCCTGTTGAGAATAGGTGGAGGGTCTGGTCTGAATTACTACTCATCTGGAGGGATAAAACCTGTCTGTCACAGCAGGAGGGAGATATGGAAGCTATTGTCCAGGCGAGATCAAAAGGTGTGCACACAGTGACACAGTCAGGAGTGTGTGTGTGTGTGTGATTTCCTCAGACAGCTGTGTTGTTTTGTAGTCAATAAAACCCTTTTGACAAAGACTAGCACCAAGTGGTTTGGGACGATTATGACTGGATGAGGTTCTCACTGAGTGACGTGGAGGTTTAGGTATGGTCCCCTTGATTTATAGTGTGGTCAAGTACTGCCATCACCATTATTTTATCATTTTATCATTATACAGACGGTTAATATCCCTGCATTCCTGTCAGTTTACAGTGATCCATAATGACCCTGCCTCTTCTCTTGGCTCATACAGTCAGAAATGGTGCATTTTGCTACCAGTAAATCTGACATGGGCATTTTCCCCACTGATCAGTATGCTATCATTATGTCCTTTCCAATATATTCATTTTCAAATGGCAAGTGTGAGCCTCTCTTAACCCTATCTAATTGAAATGTTCAAATGTCCAACCTTCTAAACATTTGAATATCTAATGTATTTATTATTGTAGACATCTGACAGAATACTAAACAGACTAGCTTTCAAAATCTACAGGAGTACCTCAGGAATTTCAGGAATTTGAATTTGTTGTCGGCAGCATGGCATAACTTATACTGTGCAAATGGGGAAGTCTGGGGTAGACACAGCCACAACTTTATGAGTCTGACAAAGAATCATTCCACTTGGTAAATCTGGCATCATTACAATCTCTTGGATGTGATCTATTTTGTGCTGTTCAGTTGAAATGCAAGTGCATAATATTCAAGGTGCATGCCACAGTGTTTAGTTTACCATGGCCCATATTTCCAAATGGAGTGTCTGCTACATGTGTTACAGTACAGTACTGTCAGCATCCTGCATGGTGCTTCAGAGTTACATAGCCAATGCTGTGTATTGGTCCTTTTCTGATTCGGAGCGTTGTGAAGGTATTACAGATAAGCCCCCCCCCCCCCCCCCCCAGCTGTTTGCCTTGCTTTCTCAATGGCTAATATGCCTTAACTCATGTCATCTAAATCAAGTGAAATGATTACCTTTACTCTGAATTCACACCTCTTGTGAATTTGGTCATTTTTTACAGAACAGCATCTTATTTCTTAAATTCATTCCCATCTAAGATGATCTGAAGCTTTGCAAATGAGACAGAAGTTCAAAGCTTGGCCTGACAGCCTGGGTCTCTCTGTGGTCTGAGTACCCTGCAAACCAGTAAAAAGTCCACGACCCTTCTTTCTCGGTGGGCTAAGGACTGTGTAAACCATGTTTTTGTCACCAGTCCCATACAGTTGTACCATCAATCTTGCAACAAATAAAAGTCAAGGCAAAAGGAAAGACATACCAATGGAAGGCCTGGATTTTGTGTAGATTTTGAGCCATCCTCCAATCAAAATCCCCCTGTCTTCAAGTACCAGGTCCTGTCCATTTGGTGAAGGTTTAGATTTTGGCCACACTGATTTATGTACAAGCCCTCAGCAGAGGCAGCAAGGCATGTGATCTAGACAAGCACATAGGGTGCAGCGATACAAGCCTATGAGATGTGCCTGGCTTTACAATAATTTATGCAGTGAGGACAAGGAGGACGGTGACAGCTGAAATCAGAGGACAGGTAAAATAACATTTCAGGATGCTGTGATGTAAAAATATGTACAAAATCATCATTAAAAACAAAGATAACAGCAAGACAACAAAACAAAATAATACAAAACACATACATTTGAGCCCACCACCCCAAGACTGTTGAATCATTCCTTTGGTGGTATACACTTAGGATTCTACAACACAAGGATAATTCAGTTTACTTCCTGCGGCCCCTACTTCACTTGAGATAATCAAATAGCTATCTGGTGCTAAATGGACAATGAAAGAATGTAAAAAGTTTTATATATATTTATATTTTTATATTTGTACATATGTATAAAATGACTCACTAAATGCTAAGAACAAGCACAACCACACATACAAACAAGACAAGGATGAAAAAAAAAAAAAATCTCATTTTGTCTGACTTCTGCAGCATCCTTAAACAGCACACTTCCCCTAAAATGTGTTTTGCCGTTTTTGCCTTTTCCCTGGCATGCCTGGCCCAAACTTCCTCTTATTTTGTGGCAAACGGTCTTATGTGAAGTTTGCTGATATTGACAACCAGGATATAGGCCACACTGAGCAATCCTCTCTTTGGCAGGTACTGTGCAGTGCAAAGGAGTGATCACCTGTGTTTCCCGAAAGTTCACCTGGTAATCCGTGCCCTACAACATGTGCTCCTACTGAGGCCACCAGCAGGTCTTACAGCTCTTTGTAAGGACAAGGGGCAATCTGACCTTTGACATAAATGACTCCCAGGTCATTTGGAACCCTGCAATGAGCACCCACGTATTGCAGGAAACGTTCATTTTCAAGTCCACAACATTGCTCGTCTGTATTGCATTCTGTTCTACCCTCTTAGTTTTAGAACCCTGGCAAGGTAATCTGGATCACTCCTCCCTGAGAAAGGGATCTCATCTGGCGGTCACTATGGAAACAAATCAACAAACAGGAGCACATCTTCCCACGACAGACACCCAAGCAGATACCATCGTATGCGCACCCTCCATAATTTCTTCCTTTCAGGACCCTTCAAACCGATTCATAATGCCCTTGCAGATTTAAAATTATGCATTTCGGTACTGCATCAGAAACAAAAATAAAATGATACCATCATACATTGCAGTTGAGGAACACAGAGATGAAGAAAATTGTGCTGATCTTGTGATGAAATCCTTTTTTGCTCTGGCTGTGCATGGAGCTGAGTTGGACATGTGGAGATCCAAATGGCCATAGCAAAAATAAAGCTGATGGGGTTTTTTTGAGTACGCCTACATCTGTCACTTATGTTTATGCGGAGAGAATGCTAGGATACGTCCAAGCAGCCAAACGCACATCATCATTACATGCTTCGTCCATGCTCTTTGGCCAGTGGTTGATTCCCTCCCAGATGAAACACGGAACAGCCAATAAACTGTTGACTGTTATTTTTTTCTCTTTTTTTCTTACAGAGAAGTAGTAACCTTCTCAGCTGGTTGTTGGTGTGAAAGAAGAAAGCCATGTGGAAAGCCAAGCTGGAGTGGTTGGACAGGGAGTGAGGGGTAATAGTCAGGGCTTTGGGTGACGGGGGACATTCAATTTGTTTCTGTTTAGCCTCCTTTCCACTGGACAGTCCCTGGAAGCTGCGTCCCTCCCGCTTCAGTGAACAACGTAGCTCTACAGAGAGGGGCGTGGCGGGGGGCGGGCAGGGGGAGGGGCTCGGCAGGGGGGTGGTGCCAAGGGAGGAGGGGGCAAGGAACCAGTTGGAGACGCAGGTGGAGGTGGAGAGGGTGGAGCTGGGGGTGGAGGGAGATAAAGGGAAGTCGGGGGCAGTTCACGGGTTGGAGGAGGAGTATAAGGGGGAGGGGTCATGGACAGAGGAGGGGGTGTTGGAGGCAGAGGTGGCAGCGTGGAAGTGGAAGAGTGGGTTGGGGAGGCGGGAGGGCTGCGAGGGGTAGGGGGCAACATGCCTTGTGGAGGGGGAGGGCTGCAGCCTCTGGAAGGGCTGTAGATTGGGGTGGAGTGGTGGTTGTAGAGAGGATAGCGGGGGGGTGTGTTGGATTTCGCCCGGGTGAAGTTGATGCAGCGGCCCTGCAACGACAGAGAGAAGGAAAGGAGTGATTTACCCATCTGTTATTTTGTCCACAAATTCCCACCAAACACACAAAGCAAAAGCCAGTTTGCAAACAACAGTGACTGAATTTTTGTATGCTCAGACTTGATGTTATCTTTCATTCATGAGTCACACATTCCTGTCTGATATGGACTGTTTTGAGTGGAGATACAGCTGTGTGCAGACAGAGAAAGGACTGGAAGGGGAAGAAAGAGACAGACTGCTAGTGAGCTTCCACCCCAGCCTTGGATATCTGTCACCACTCTAAGCACAATCATAGAGGATTGTTTTTTTTTAAGAAGAGCACAGACTGCTATTAACATGCAATACATACAACCATGACCCTTTATTCAACCAATTTAATTTACTTATTGTAGAGCAGTTTGCAGTCAAGATAAGTATTACAGAGGTAAATGAAAAAAAAAACAAAAAATACCACTTTGGTGAAAATAGAAACTATTCCCTGAACCAAGGAACTTTTTTTTCTGAAAGCAAAACCAAAAGCACCAGTAAAAAAGATTAAAAAATAAGTCAACATTAAATAAAACAATAGTAGCAAGAAGAAAGGTAACGATAATAATGGACAGTAGGCAGGTGTACAGTCTTTGAAATTTACACTGGTTAAGTATCCCACCAATAACTCCAGTTAGTACTTGCACGTTAAGATGTCCATTATGTGCTTGAATTCATACTGTGGTGGAATCCCCATGTTTAATTTTTCCACACTGCAAAAAGGACCTGCTCTTGTGCCAGGCTAAATGCAACTCCAGAAGAGGTTTGCAAGCCAAGTGTGCTTGTGCACTGCATCACATTGGAGGCTCAGACTGCAGTGTTTGCATCTTGTATATTGTGAGCAGATCAGAGGTAAGGCAAGGCCAGCAGTTTTGGCCACAGGAGCTGTGCTGTGCTTAGAGGGATAGTCACGTCAACATTCTACAATCCTGCCTGTCCGGGCCCTGTGCCTGCAACAGCAGGAGCCTTGCATTATGGAGAAGGTAATCCCCTGGGGCAGGTCACTCTATCCCCATGCACTCCCCATTGGAGTTTGTACACAAGGGACCAGAGAGAGATGTACTTCTACTTTATTGGGCTGCCACAATGGGCATGTGAAAAATTAGCCAGATGCTTAAATACCTGAGTTCTCCTGCTGCTCAGGGGAACTTATTACACAGATTGATGCACCAGATGTTTCTATGAAAATTGGCTCTTAAAGAGGAAGTGCGGGTTATCACCAACATTTCCCATGAACATGGCTCTGGTTTAATGCATATACATCACATTACATTACATTATTGTCATTTAGCAGATGCCGTTATCGAGAGTGATTTAGACAGTGCCTCTAATAAAGTAGAATGAAACATTTTCACAAACCGGACACTATTAACCACAGGACTATGAACGAGCATCAGTGCCAAAAATAATTCTGAGATCTCAACAATGTGGCTAGTTGTCAAGTACATGTGTACGACTTAAGGACTGTACCATTCTAAATATAATGGCAACACATACCACATGCATTAAAGTTAACTTCGACATTCGCCATTTACATAGATCTCTGAAACACACTTCCACACACATACATACTAAGAGGAACGAAATAATACACTTGGGTAGGAGGAATAAGATGTGGATCTTCAGTCTGCAGTGAAAGACGGCCAGTGTTTCAGCTTTTATGACTGAAACAGGAAGTTTGTTCCACCACATAGGGGCCAAGACAGACAGTGTGCGTGACTGGGATGCAGTGTTATGAGAAGGAGGGACAGCCAAGAGCCCTGAAGAAGTTGAGCGCAGTGGTCTGGCCGGACTGTAGGGTCCACTGAACGTAGGAGGGAGCCATTTTCCCCACTACTCGTTAGGCTAACACCAGTCTTTTGAATCGGATGTGAGCTGTCACCACTAGCCACTGAAGGGAGATCAGGAAAGGTGAGACATGGAAGAATTTGAGGGCATTGTGGACCAATTCAGCAGCAGGATTCTGCATAAGCTGCTGGGGTTAGATGCATCATTTGCTTGTTTCGCTCACTCTGCTAGCTGGCTACCTGTTGTTTCCCTGTTGTGCCCATGCTTTGGGAGATTGGTCCAGATTTGACTCAAAGATTAAAAGCACAGAGGATGGCTATGGACCATCAGTGGTATTGTTCATTAGGAGCAAGAAAGCCTTGGTCATTCATGGTCCAAATAGAAGGACACTTACTCAGTCACACCAAATCTACCCTTTGTCTCTTCCTCATACACTGTCGCTAAAAGGTCTCCACAGGAGAAGCTAGCAAGGAACGGTACTTTAGATTTTACACCACGGTACCACAAGGGTTGCTGCAAAATCCCTGAGCGTGCTGTCTAAGGCACATGTTGTCACTCTTTCTAATTGGTCCCTCTGGTCCAAGCGCTCAGGCAACATGACCCACTTGGGGCCCATTGTTGCCGCAGACATATTTGCATTCCCAGTATAATAACTCACAGCAATGAGGTCCCTGTGCTGGCATTGAGCCGGCCAAGAGAGCCTGTCTAACTGTTGTTGCAGTGTCTGGCTGTGCTGAGATGAAGCGAGGCACAAAAAAGACTGGAGATGATGCAAGTTTGCTGCATGTGGGGCCGTGGGCAGGTTCCAGTATTGTCCACAGGTGGTAAAGCCTACAAGAGTGTATCGTAACAGTAAGTTCTGTGTGCTCGGTGCTAGCGGGCTGGAATGAAGTGAGCCGCAAAGCCCAAAGTTACAATACGTTAGCCAGAAAATTGAGGAAATAAGGGATAATTTAGTGTGTCACAACTCAAGGCAGGTCAGGGCTGTGGTGCAATCTTGTTTTTTTTTTGTCTCTCTGTGCAGGTTTTCCACCATCAGTGAACTCCCTTCCGTAACATTAACCAGAATCTCAGCAGGGGGTTAAAGTGTACCCAAAGCTTTAGTTCTTTCAAATTCGCATGGGAAAGTCTACAATCTCTCTGGTCATATCTAAAAAATGTTATTAAACTGGGTTTAATCTGGACCAGGGCCACCTTGAGCTGAGGCCCAGGAAATATTCTCATTCCTTGTCTCAAGATGAGACTAATCTGGTGGTAGCAGACAGCACAAATGTAATCAGGCCACACATGATCAGGCCAATACGTCCAGTCAATATTGGGTTTGTTTATGCTGGGTGATAATATTTACCATGTTTGCACATGCAGTGAGCATGCAACTCATCTCTGTTGTCTGTTTGAACTAGGCTGTTAGTTATTGTCAGGAGCCACTTAATGCAAGTTCATTCACACACTATATGATACCTTGTGTCTTATTCTCATGGCACCTTATTTATACCCTAGTCCATATGTACCTTATTCAATTTGTTCAAAGACAGCACAAAGAAAATGAACATTGTGAAAAACGCAAACATTAATACCTCGATAAGGATGAGCGTTGAGGCTCAGCCAAGAGGGCTAAATCATCCATGTATTGTTTATTTGACACATTTTTGATAATTGAAGCTCGATCAGAATGTGTTGTGTTTGGGATGACTAATGTTGCTGGGAGATTACACATCAGTTTACACCAGTTTGTATCGCTCACTGTTTTTTACTGGAACCGAAGGAACTTAATCACTCATACGGTAACTTTCAAACAGTTCAGTTTCTCTGGAAGTGTCACAACAGTGCAGGAAG
This sequence comes from Megalops cyprinoides, assembly GCF_013368585.1. Lineage (NCBI taxonomy): Eukaryota > Metazoa > Chordata > Actinopteri > Elopiformes > Megalopidae > Megalops > Megalops cyprinoides. The sequence goes on from NC_050586.1 coordinate 11,335,013, forward strand.
AAACGTCAGAAGAACGGGTAGTGGAGGTCCGTGCCAGACGATATGCGTATTTGTTTTTGAATACTACCATTTATTGAGCAAGGCCCATGCTCACTAAATGTTTTAATGTCATTGTGGACAAAGCACTTCCCTGTTCCTGTAAAGTAGGCTGCCATTATCACACAATTATGGAATGTAGCAGAAGACCCTGATGGGAAGTGATCATCAAGTCAATGTGGTAATGGTCCCACAATTCAGGGAACACGGGCAGGGGGTTGCTGAGTTGGTTCTACTCCAGCTTTGCCCCCCAGCCCCCTCCTCCGATACTGAGGAAGTTGTAAAATCCATGCAGTGCCTTAAACTCACCATGTAGATTGGAAACAGAAGAAGCTTGTTAACTGTAAATGCTAAAGAAAATTACAGAGTGCTCCAACTACCTTCCTGTGTGCAAATGGACAGCTTTACTGAGACGGGGGTTTTAGGCATTAGAGTTAGTCATACAGAGCCTTGCGATATTGAGATCAGCACAAATGCACCAAAGAACGGGATCACAGTTGGAAAGCATAGCTTTGTGGATTAGGCTCTGTCACACTGCCATGGTTTTGGATCCACTTGCGTGGACATGAAGTCATGCTTGTGAGAGTGTGGACAGGAGATGGGGTCATGCAGACGGGAAAGCAAAGTCTTTATTAATGATGTATCACAGGATGGATTTTCAGAGTGGGGGCAGCAAGGATCACAAGGCTAAATCTATTGGCAGGACAGGCCTCGGTGTCTGATTGTCGAGCTTACTGCAGTAATCCTGAGCTAAGACTAACTAAGGAAATAAGCATGTCCTGTTGCTGAAAAGTTCACTGGGTTGCAGCTTATTCTGAAGTGGCAGATATACAAGTGTACAAACAGCAGAATTTTTTTTTTTAAGATTTCAACCCCACCCTCCACAGGGTCAAGGAGGAAACACTAACTGCAATACTTATCTTAAAACGAGACATTGTGTGATTCATTTTAAGTGCTGTGCTGTTACAAAACAAATAGTTACACTTCATATTAAGATATATGATCCTGAAAGGCAACTAACTGGTGATAGCAAGGGTCATTCAGCCGACTCTTGGAAAGGAGTATGGTTGATCCACCCCTGGTGAATTAAGCCAACACCGGTTACTTTTCATAAAGAGACATATGATAATCTACAGCTATGGTAATCTAATCACAGCTGGTTGTGCCAGCAAGACAATGTTATAGAGCTCATTTGCTGTCTGAGACTGCTTGTGTGAGAGACAAAGAGTGTTTCTGCCCCCTTTTCAAGGGGATGATGTCATCACAATGAATCCCTGAATACAGATCAGACCAGGCCTTAAACACATTAGATCACATGGTCCTTTAACTCAAATGCTGTCTCCCTATCAATTTACTGGCCCTTTAATTCCTCACCAACCAGTTTCTCCCCCTGTCTTGTCTTTCTACTTCTCCTTTCCCTGTATACTTTTAGATTTCCTTACCTCCTTGCCATTTTTAACTTTTCTTATGATTTTCGTCCTGTGTTTAATTTCCTCTCCCCCATGTCTCAGTCATGTATTTGCCACATCCAGCCCACATTAAAAAAGGTTCCGCATGCCACCAGATAAAACAGCATTACCTGGGGCAGCATAGGACCAGGCAGACCTCATTAGACTCAATAAAGTCTGGGAGGCAGGTTTTTTGATGTGCCCTACCCGTACCACTCTGCTCCCACCCTCCCACGACCATTCCCTCTTGCTTCCTGGAATGGCACCTTTTCATCAGCAGACACCCAGCATAGTCAAACAAATCAACTGCTGCAAAACTGCTGACAATGCCACCTTCTACACATGTTAGCATTACTCCTCTGATGCTCTGTGTCCATTTATGGGCTGCAGACGGACCTTCTTATTGTGACAGTAAGTTTTCTTTGTGAAGCAAATGCAATCAGAGAGCTTCCCACAAACGTGCTGACTTGGCTTTTGGTCACAGCCCAGCAGAAAATAGCCAACTTGTTTAAACTGCACATGTAGCTCAAATTGAACTTCCTGTGTATGAGAATATGTGGAATTGGGGGACCGGGACGGGGGACGGAGGGCTGCTCCCCTACAGCCCCTAACCCCCCCCCACCTCCCCCATCTGCCCACAGCTGTCAACAAGGACCCCCCCCAACCCAACCCCCCCCAATAACAATCTCTGATCAGTGGATGTCAGACAGTAACCCATTTTTAGTCTTTTTTTGGGACGAGAGAGGGGGAATAATTGACCACTCTTAATGACTTGAGCAGACTTGAGCTCATTCCTTGTGTTAGGTGCAATGTGAGCAGCCATTACAGTCTGGATGCCAGCTCACTGCATGCCTTCCCAGAAGCCTCTTTTTCTGCACACACTTTATGGTAAACATCTGTGCCCTTTCAGACACATTATCTGATGCCACAAAACTTGAGACTTAAATGGCTCCAGCCATCCTCCAAACACAAAATTAGGCTGAATCTCCCAGTTTGCACAAAACAATGGCTCCAGGCACTGCCATTATGAGAAGGAGGGAAGAGAGTAATTATACTATAAGTTCATTTTATTTCCAATAGTTGATACAGGTTAAAATGTCAAGATGGATGCTTGCTTGCCTACATCAGTTTCTTAGAAGTTGGTAAAAGTTATAACAATGTGATTAACCTCAGTATTGTGAAGAGTAGCATTATAACCAGACTCACCCCGAGTTATTGTTTTGAATGTTTTAATTAACATATCTTCAGAGTTTTTCTCATCCTTTGAGGTCATACAACAGCATGGATGTGATTGTGACTGCACAGTCACATCCAATGCTAGCTGCTGATGTAGTACATGTAGAACTTTACTACAACATTACAGATATTACATATTTAACTGTTGCACATAGTTTAATTTGTCTTCTTATAAGCTCACCCAGAACAATTGTAAAAATAATCACCCAAGAGGGCTCTACACAACAGAGTCATGATTGCATATGGGCATGAATTTCTACAGATATTGTACACAACATAATTGTTGACAAACAGCACAGTCTATACTGTACAACTACAGCACAGGTTTTTAGAACAGAGTTTGCATGTCAGACAGCAACAGCACTGCAAACCAAAGCATCTTGGCTGTCTAATATCATGAAGGGCTTTAAAAGTCATGATGAAAGCATGATGTACAGTATTTTAACAAACAGCCTGCATTCAATTTGAAGCAGACATGACCTATCAAGACAAGATCCTAGAACTTGGCCTGAACCTTGTCCTCAGATGTGCACACCCATTGGAATGTGACATGGTGCCGCCCTCAGGTTAGACCTGGTTTTATAATGGGTCAGATCCCTGTGGTATTCATGGTATTTGGATCTCTTTAGTGGATTACCTCCTTTGGTGCTGTACTGTAATTGTCAGTTGAAATGTCAGAGGATCCCTTGCCTACAGTATTTTTTGTTGTTATCTGATTGCTCCATACAGTATCCTACAACTAGACTGATACCTGAAATTACTTCTATAAATATGAGAGAACACTGACATCATCAAATGACTTTAAATCTTTGGGGGTGCTAATTTTATGAATATTTCTCAGGATTTAACAGCTTTCCTCCTGTGACTCCTTGTGGCCATGTTGAGGAAAAGATAACAGTTAAACGGCTGTATCTGTATGTATAAACCTGATGTTACATAAAGGCCTTATGTATTATGTGCGGAGAAAGCTCAGCAAACAGAAGTTGTCTCTGGTACGGGTTTGCCAGGGTAGCGGCCAGGGCAGAAGCCGGAGGAAATTCTTGCATTAGAATGCGTCCTGACCGCCAGAGAAGGAGGCATTCAGGTTAATTTCCTCAGAGCCCGCCGTTGTGTTCATCTCATGCGGTCTGGGACGCAGATGAGGCTGGCTAGTCCCTGTCATTATTTTGAAGCATGCCCTTCTTTCTGACTGACCAACAGACACCCAACCATGCAGGGTTGAGCCCCACTGTCTGGGAATGCTGTGGACAGAACGAGGTTTGAAGGGGTGGGGGTGGGGGGTGTATGGTTGCATCTCTTCTAAATCAGAAACAATTGGTTCCATTTGTGTTGACACACATGTTTATGATCGTAGAACTAATGAAAGCTGCAGTTAAGTTGGATGTCTGAGTGCCGCATGCCACTCTTACCTTGTCTCCTGGCTGTGGTCTCATAACAGACACGCGGTCATAGCCTTTCCTCAGCAGCACCCACAAAGCGTCCAACTTGCCCTGCGTAGGAAGTAGGCACAGGGGAACCATCAGTGTCAGCGGGACATTTCTGTTCACAAGCAGCAGTCAGAACGTATGGATCTTCATTTGCTGGACCTGCTCCTAGTTTCACCACTGTAAAGATCCATGCATTCTACATGTATGTTAGGATGTATGGATCTTTCTTTGTTAGACTTGCCTCTAGTTTCCTTGCTTGTGATTGAGACAGACGTCTGCATGACTTAGCATATGTGTAATGATCAGATCTATGGAGGGAGATGGCATGTCTATTTGAGATCTGGACTCATGGGATGCTTAATCTAATTGTGTAATGAAAGAAATCCCATTCTACAACCCCCAGGGTTTTTTTTCTGTCCAGCAAAGATTATGACCCACAAACGCTTCTGCAGAAATTCCATAAATGCCTAGTATTACACCATGTCTGGTTAGTTTATTCATGATCACAGCAATAGTGAAATAACTGCTCTGCAAAGAAAACCAGATTAGCGCCTCAGTTAATGTGAATGATTGCTTCTTCATACATACATCCCGCATTGCTTTGTTTTCCAATTATGTTTAGATCATCTGGTTTACATTCCAGCCAAGCAGCCCTGAAAGCAGATTTGATAAAGATTTGCACGATCCCAGTGGATGCTGACCTCTTCTTTCTGACTTAGTGGATGGGTGGGAATGCAGTATTTGGAACTGTGCTCCAAGACTTGGGATGTGCCTTGCGTTATTTGCAATTTGCTGTTAAAAAAATTGACCTATTTTATTTCCTTCTCTTCTTCGAGGTCTGAACTTGAAAAAGGTTGTTTGTTCATTGAGAATTCCACAGGCTCCGGGCAATTGTGGAGGGGTGGGGGGGTCTAAAGGAGGGGTGTGGGAGGGGGGGGGTCTAAAGGAGGGGTGGGGGTGGAAAGGAGGAGGGGTGGGGGTGAAAAGGGGGAGGGGGGGTGGAGCTTGGAGGGTCGGACAAAAAAGACAGAGAGAAAAGAGTCTGTTTTTCCTCTGAAAACCGCTAGCTCTGCAAGCTCCAGCCTCTCAGAGGTCAGTCCAGTTCATGTCTGGTTTCTATTAACAATCCCCAGCTGACTGTGTATGCATGAAACAATGCATTAACTCGCTCCTGGCCCCCGCCACAGTCTGTGGCGGTGCTCATCGCTCAGGGACACGCTGCGAACGTTACACCTAGCGATCATTGCTGAGCTCCGGGCCAGAGGTCTGGGCGTCAACCCCTCCTCTCGTGCAGTGCGATTACGATTCCTTCTCATTGGCGCCAACAGACGTCAATTAGGTGGGCTGTAAATCAATGCGGCAGCTCTGCTTCCTCCCCACCTCTGTTATGTTAGGGTAATAACAAAATGAAATGTGTCCCTTAATTAATGGCCCATGTGCGGTTATTACTCTGGGTGTACATTGAGCACACTGTCACATGACATGACTCGGGAATGCTCAGACTTGTGTATAAGTTTCATCCCTGTACGGCTGCCAAAAAAGTGTCCCTATGCAGATCCTGTAGGCAAAACTCACTCTGATTGCTGATATCAATTTGTTTCTGTGTAGCCGGTACAATGAGCTGAACCAGAGGGATAGAATCCAGAGTTAGTGCTCAGGAATTGGCTGATGACTGTGTGTGGTCATTTGGTGCTTTTATATTGGGTCCAAACAACCTATTTCTTCATGCCCCATGCAGCACCCTGTCTTATATTTACAAAATGTGTATTCACATGTAATGGTGTTGTAAAATACAGCTGTTGCTTTTGCAGTTATGCAAACAGCTTAGAGAGATAGCGGTGCCAGATACTCTGTGGTGCATTCTTTATGCTGAGGCGATGCATCTTGAAACCTTTCAGAGGTGCACAACTAGGGCGGCTAACTGTCAAATTATTGCAGCAATTAAACAAACACAACAGTTTTGCTAATTGATGTCTTTTTTTCTCCTTCAGTGGTCCAAGCCACAGCACCAGTTATCAATCTTTGTGACAAATTGTTTTTCCTCTGTTTTTCTGTTTGTCATAAATGAAAGTGGGCCTCAAGAGGACGTTTTAGCACTGAAGCCTGTTTTAGCTGAAGACAAATTAATTTGCCCCCCTCACTGTGTTTCCGATCACAATGTTCAGCGCAGCATACTCCATAACAATTACAGTAGCAAATGGTGGCTGGTAAGTCTACAGTTTCGCCATTTTGTGTCACACTGTACTTATGTGGCACATCCACAGATATGCATGAGTTTGGCTGGATCCTGTTCTCTCTGTGTCAAGGCCACATATGTGGTGACTTGCAGCCGCTGCCCCGCCTGCCGTGCTAACCACAACAGCACCGCAGACCTCATTGCAGTGTCCGCTCGCCCCAACACACACACACACTTCAGCCATCAGAGGGAAAAGAGCACAAAAAGAATGAGAGTCAGGGAGCACAGTATGGGAATTATATGTTTTTTAACAGTGTCTGAATAAATTTCAGCATGTGCCTCGTTTGCAGCAACAGCACTGTCGTTGAGTCGGTGCACATCTAAAAGATGATGGAAAAGAGGGCTATAGCAAGGGCCTGGTCCATTCTACCCAAAGGTTTCCTCACTGGGATAGTCTGAAATGCTCTGATTGTGGGGTGGCAGCAGTGTAGCATACTGGCAAGGAGCAGTGTTTGTAACCGAAAGGTTGCTGGTTCAATTCCCCGCTGGGGTGCTGCTGTACCCTTGGGGAAGGTAATTAGTCCAGGATTGCTTCAGTAAATATACAGCTGTATAAATGGATAACATGTCTAAATTGTAACCTATATACATCTCTCTGCATAAGACTATCTGCTAAATGTTGTGTAATGATTGTGATGATTGTGGTCATCTTCAACCTGCCTAATAATCACAATTAGAAATGACAGAAAATACTCTGACACATTGTGTCGGGGCTTTGTCAGAGAATTGACCAGTTAGGTTATGCTTGGACTTTCTATGAGGCTCATTTTTCCCCAGATGTTTATAATGGACAGCTGTGAAAAGGCTGTTGTGAGAAAAAGGAAAGCACAAAAAAGGAGATCTGGCACATAAGACATGCAGTCATAGTGTGTATGTTTATGAGCCTTGATGACATGGTGTTTTGCCATTCTTTTCAACTCCAGCTTTAAGGAATAACTGAAAAGTTCTCGTTGAGGGCAACGGTGTTACATTCATTTGTGTCATTTGACACTCTGAGCACAGTCCCTGGCAACCCTTCTCACATGGAACCCTTCTGTGTTTTGACATATAAAAGCCTCTTCCTTTGTTGAAGGGTAGAGGCGCTGAGGAAGAGATGAAATGAGCTTGTAAACTCTGGCTTGACACCACAACAGACTCATAATCCAGGCAATAAAAATCACATCCTACTCTCTGGAGCAAGGCAAAAACAACTGCTAATGCCCAGGGAGGAAAAGGAGAAGACACCTCCCACCCCTTCATGTTCCCTCCCCCAACGCATCACTGGTGTACCTTGATGGGGGAGTACCACTTCCGCGGGCCCAACGGTTTGCGCATGCCGTTATTGAGGGTGCGAGCAGGCGGCAGCTCAAACTCCTGTTCTGGCATCTTCACCCGGGCGTTCTTGGCCTTCTCCAGCTTCGCCCCTTCCTCTGTGGAGCCCTTCTCACCCCAGCGCACCTAGAGAAAGCACACAGCCAAAAAAGTAATGGGTTGTATGTGTGCTCACCAAAATCGTGCCAGCAAGTGAAATAGCAGCATTTATACATGGTATGCGATGCAATTGAGCTTATCTCAGTTGGTGCAGTCAGTGCCAGTGCGTACACAGACGTGGGATCATTCCACAGTTTGCCTAATGTAGCTGTGGTACTATGGATAGAAGGGAACAGCTGTACTGTACTGTGTAAAAGGCAGGGTATAGCCAAGTTCTGTAGAAGAGAGGGTGTAGCTGTGGCTACTATGGAAGTTTGGGTATAGATGTGGTTACTGTGGACTGGCAGTGTGGCAAAAGTGGTAAGGAGCTGGGCTCGGAACTGAAAGGTTGCTGAATCGATTCCCCACAGGGGCGCTGCTGCTGCACCCTTGGGCAAGATACTTAACCCAGTATTGCCTCAGCAAATATCCAGCTGTACAAATGGATAAAACAGTAACCTATGTAAGTCGCTGTGGATAAGAGTATCTACTACATGACAATAATGTAATGTAATAATATAATGTAATGTATGGAAGGTTGGGTATTACCGTGGTTACTATACATTTACCAGACGCTTTTATCCAAAGCGACGTACATAGGTTACAGTTCTTTACAATGTTATCCATTTATACAGCTGGATATTTACCGAGGCAATTGGGGGTTAAGTACCTTGCCCAAGGGTACAGCAGCAGTGTACCAGCGGGGATCGAACCGACAACCTTTCGGTTACGAGTCCTGCTCCTTAACCACTATGCTACACTGCCGCCAATAGAAGGTAGGCTGTAACTGTGTGTAGCTGGCAAGGCGCAGTATTGTGGTGTGGGTGTTTGATCTTTAACGCTCACCTCCATCCTCTTGATTCCACCCACCCCACGGCCCCCGTAGTAGGAAGCATCCACAGTGGGCCATTTCTTCTTGGGAGCACCATCATCTTCCTCATCCTGGAAAGACAGACATTCAGAGAGGGGAAGGACACTGTCAGAAGAAAAACAGTAGAGTCCAAAGTACAGCTGAGGCCTTTTGTAATGCTCCTTCCCACACGCCTTACCTCCAGGCTTCTTCAGATATGAGTGCACCCAGCTGTGAGCGGACTCATTATGACTGACTTTACCCCACAGTGCTGACTCTGAGGGGGGGGGGGGGGGGGGTCACAGCAACTCCAGCCCCCACACCCCTCCTCTCAATCCCCCTCCTCTGATCCCTTGACACTCTTTTTAAAAATGCCCACCTTGTTCAATTTTTCCAACTGAAAATTACCCCCCCCCCCCATCCCCCAAAAACATCAGCTGCCTTAGTCTCCCTGCATCCTTCACACAACCTGCGTTAGATCTCAGGATGTGACCAAACCCATCAATCTCCCTTGCCTCAGATTTCAGTCTTTTAATTGGCCCTGTTCAGCTTTCTGGATCTGATCTAATCCGCCATCGGCACAATAAAGCTGGGGAATTTGAAGGGGGAACTGATGCAATAACCCTCAGTATGTAGAATATGATTGAGAATGGATCCAAGGTCTTTTCTGTGCAGAACCTATACTTTCTCTGAGCCCTAGCCTGCAAAACTGGAGTACGGGAGGTCCACTAAGTCCTACAAAGCCAGCATTCCTCTGTTCATTCGTCAGTGTCGTGGAGTTTGCGTAGCCACCTCAGAGCAACAGTACCACACCGAAACCCCTTCAGAAGTGCAGTGTGAATCCTATCCAGATGGCCAAAACCCAAATGGGCCACAAAAGTCCTGTTTGTGACAAACAAGTTCTCATCTTACAGCAAATACCTTTTCTGAGTCACTGTCTCTGTACTAACCCCCGTTGGCTGTTCCAGTCCTTCCTGATTTGACATTTTTACTGTTGTTTCGAAGAAAGCGTAGAAATTAAATTTGACAAACACTTAGAGAAACTTTGGAGGTTTTAGGACCTCACCCAACAATAATAATTGTGGTGGTTATAGTTAGTCATGGTAATAATACTGTTGTGATATAATTCTAGGGAAAAAAAGGTCAATGTCCTAGTTATATAGCCAGTTTAAAATTGTAAGATGGTGTTGTGCAACTCTCGTTTACATTTTGTTTTTGCCTATCAATCTCGTGAGTGTTCCTCAGTGTGGAAATATTACTTCTTTAATCAGATTAGTGCCTCTGGCAGGTTGTAAATTCCCATTGGCCAGTTCAAAACAGTATGGTAGTTTAAAAACAGATGGTTCCGCAAGTGGCCATAATTAGAACCTTTCTCTCCTCTCGTGGTGTTTAACAGCAGAGATCAATTCTTTGTGTGAGTTGCCCTGTGGGTCTCTGCCAAGAGTTTACCCATCCAAGTCCTTGAGTGATGAGTTCAAAGCATCACCTGTCTATCAGAGGTCTATTATCCCTCAGATCTTGCTGTCTAAATCAATCTCATCTCTGTGTAAAAGAGCCCTTCAAATAGCAATACTTATCCCTCAATCCAAATTAGTTCTCAAAAGCCATCAAAATGACAGGTGGTTAAGAAAGAGGGAAGTTTAAAAGACTCAGGAATTGAAAAAATGGCCTATTTTGTGCATATGGTTAGTATGTATACCACAGAGAGAAGACAGAGCTGTCGGAGAAGTAATTATCCAATTGAGCCTCTTGAATCGGACACAAAAGAAGTGAATGTAGACACAGAGCAGACAGAAGTGGTGGTGAGTGGCGGGAGAGGGCTGGGGAGCGAAGCAGCGTGCATGTGCGGTGTGTGTGAGTGTGTGTCAGTGGGGTGTCTGTTTGAGTTCTGCTTGAAGCCTATAGTCCTCAGTCTTGCCTTGTTCATCTCCGACAGAGACTGTTAGCTGTCAGGGACTGAGGATCTGAGGAGACATTCCTACAAGTTATGGCATTTCCTGTTTTTAGGAATGGGCTACAGGAGAAGAAGAGAGAGAGAGAGAGAGGAGAGAGAGAAGGGGGCGGGCTTTCTTTGTTGTTGAAGAGTGTGAGAATATTTTGCTCTCCTTTATCTCCTACCCCTTTATATCTTGGTTTTAATTATTTTATTTTTTAAGCTGCTTTCAACTGGTTTAGCCATTTGCTGTTTTTATATGCTAACTTGAATCATGAAATGAATCCCACCCTCAAATTGACCTATTTGTATTTTTTATATTTTATAAAATATAAAAAAGAAACACATTAACATTTTCTGTAGGCCTTGAGGTTTGAGGTTGTAGTAAGTATTTACATTCAGGAGAAATGAGTAGATGCAAAACAAGGGCAAAAATCATAGACCAGGTCTGAAGTATTCGGGAAAGGGGATAAGGCCTGCCCGGCAATACCTCTACATGTGTTTAAGGTTTATATGACTCCTGCAAATGAACCCTAAAAATGATCTCTCAGTTGAATAAGTTGGAAAGAAGTAAAATAAGCAGTTAAAGCACCCTTAAATGTGAGGAATCTTCAGATTAAGGTCCAGGACATAATTTTTTTTTTCTGCATCTTTAACTTGCTCCCTAGCCCTTATTGCCCAAGCATACCACACACTGTATTCATTTTGCATTAAGTTTGTTGGGTGTTACAAACATCGTGACATGTTACAAACATTACAAACATCGTAATCATGGCTAAAGCATGTCCCTTACCGAACTGTCTTCCACAACAGGGGGAGGGGGGTCATGGATTATCTGTGGAGAAAGTGGAGAGACAGCTAAGTCACACTGAAAACAAACACATCAGATCATGTGCACTCCTCCGCTGTGGAATCCAACCTGCACTTTTTATATATTTATTTATTTTATCAGTGTGTTACACGGCCAAACAAATGTGTTCAATGTGTGCCAAAAAAACTTGGTTACACAAAAACACATGACTGAGGAATTGCTTTTTTTTTCCTCCCCCTTTTTCTGTTATTTACATGGAAGTTTCACTGACCTAGAAATCTGCTGCCCATCTGGCTTCTTTCCTAAACTGGAGAGGTGGGCTGGGTGGTGGGGGCAAGGGGGGAGGGGTCTGGAGCTGACAGCATGAGGTACCACAGGAGAGAAGTGAAAAGTCATGTGTTGGTTCTACTCTTTTTTTTTTCCACATGTTTTTGTTTTGTAACCAGTGTAGAACTCTGGGAAGTGTGTTCATGTGATGAAGAAAGAATGCAAACAAGAAGTCAACAGCTCCTCTTCTGGGGCTGTGACTACTTTGCTAGTGACAAAACAGTGTAGAGCTGTAAACATGGGGTAAGATGCTCACTCAGTCATAGTAGTCAGTGAATGAGTGAATGAAGGACACTATCAGCTCTAGTGCTGCTTCCTCATCCCAGCCAAAACACTGAAGTCATTCCACTTGCATACATAACCTAAAAATCAGCATTCAGCACTTTTTGTTTTGCAGGCTTGACATTGTTTTGAAGGTTTGCTCAGTTTAAGTTACCATGACATATACAATATTGTAAACCAATTTTGTGAGTTAATACCTCCCCAGAAACTGGCACTGTGGGGCATAGTGGGAAAAAGACCAGTCAATAGTCTTGACTTGGCTTGTGGTTTCAAACCAGTGTGAATGCAAATGGGGTTAAAATCCAGTAAAAAATGTGCTGCTTTAATGGGCTGCAGAGTGTGACAGATGTCAGACTTTGCGTCTAGTTAAGGGTGCCTGCTAAGCAAACAAATACTGTAATGAAACTGGACTTTTTCTTTTCCTTTGTACTTATCCAAAAAGCTAAAATGCAAGCCCATTTCCCATGGTAACCTGGGATCATTTTCCTAAACAGTCCTGGGCAAAGGTGTCTACTGGAAGAAATAGAAAGGGACTTGGGGGTGAAGAAACGAAGGCCATGCTGTAAAAATAGACATCTTTTTCCATCATTTTCTTTCCCTTGCTTGTCAATTTCCAAGCTCATAAAGCCGAGGGAGTGACCTTCCTCACTGCTGCTGAGGTGATCCAGGCTGTTAGTTCAGACGTGTCACGTACAGTATGGAGTTCCCGAGGTATGTAGATAATGCAGTGCGTTGGAACGCGATCAGGCTAGAGCTGAGGGGAAGTGACCGAGCTGTGTCTCCTGAGAGACTGATATCACTGCAAAGTTTTTTATTAGGGGCGGGTTTCGGGTTCGGAGCTGAGGCGGCGCAGAGGGTGATAGCCGCCACATGCCCTTGCGTAATCCGCCGATCGCATCCCCCCGTGCGCTCCTCTCCGCCCTCTTCCCTCTTTTCTCACATACTCACATTTCTGCCTGCGCTGCTCCTCTGGGTTTGCAGGTTACTGCATTCTCCAGTACGATCGAGCCTACTGTAAAGAGCATCTGGAGAGGCACAATAATGGATCTAGGATGCAGTCTCTTCTCACTTTTTTATTTGTGCTCTCTCGTCTTTCCCCTTCTGGGTTTGCCACAAAAATACACAAATCCACTCACAGCTCCCTAGCTGCTTTTATTTTTTTTTGTATTGACTCTTTTGCAGCACTTCCAAGGACTCCTCCATTATTTCAGCGACACAACCAGGATTGGAGCTTTGCATGCACTGGTCACTGAGGATCAGTCTCCAGTGCGTTTTGTTTACTGGGAAAGGTTTCATTGCAAGGGGGTTTTCATTTAATCTGCAGAAGCAAACATCTCATTTGCACTGTCTGTCATTTGTCACGTTTGAGCAAAGACATAATGGAGGAAGGTAAACTTCCTCAGGCATCAGAATCAGAGTCCTCTTGAGTCTCAGTGACCCCAGTTGCAGCTGAATCTGGGTGAAGTAATCTCCTATACAATTGCTGACCAGTCTTGACCTTTTGAGGCAATAAGGTTGATGAGATCTGTAACAGACTAAAAGGGAGCCAAAAAGCCAAGCTTTTTGTATTTAACTCACTTGAGCTGCACTGAGACCATGTGAAGCCTGTTTAGCTTATTTGAATTCATTTTAGTATGCTCCCTCTAACACAACAACCCTTGCAAAGACATCATCCCATTAGTATGAGGTAACAAAATGGCCCATCTGTAACATGAGAGGTTCTTTTGATATCCTTAAATCAATTGCAACCATTCATGGCATTTCTAGCCAAACTAGTGATAACCAGCCCCCCCCCCCCCCCCCCCCCCCCCAACGTGCACCCCCTGGTGGTTTTAAGGTGCAGTAACGACTGAGGGAGAGCAGCGTGAAACTCACCACCGTGCAGCACAGGGGCCAGAACCACCAGAGGAGGGCCAGGGCAAGCAGGAGCATGAGGATGAGCAGAGCAATGGCCAGGATCGTCCCATCGGACTGGGAGAGGAAGGAAAGACAGGGTTACATCACACATCACAGCACAGTAAAGGGTTTGACCTGCTACTGTGTGAGAACAAGGAGAGCTAAACAGAAATGATCAGCATATGGAATCATTTAAATCGCATTATTGACATTTAGCAGACACAAACTGTGCATTGTACTTATTCTGACAATTTTTTGCTTCTCATAATGTTATGCTACAATATTTAGCCAAATGTGATAGTGATTACAATGATTGTGATCATGAAAATGGCGATTAGGCTGATGATGATGTCAATCATCATGAAGTACTACAGGTTCTTGCGGAATACATTAGCAACAGTAAATATTTCAGGGCCACAGAGGTTATACCAGCTGCCACCGATCTGTAACTCTACTGTGACATCTGTATATGATACCATAGGACACTCAGGATACTGCTGTGTTTCAGCCCTGCTGAGTTTGTAGACCTAAATCATGGCAAAAATGTGTATTTCTATATAAGGTATGATTTAGAATATTTGACACTGAATATATTACGCTCAAATTAAAATGGTGATATAATTTCTGCCTTTTCTTGCAACTGTTTGTCTTAGTAGGAATGTGTGGGCTGTCCTGAAATGCATTCACAGAAGACACACATCTGATATAGAACAAGTCATTATGTGTTTTGGTCTTATGAGGAGTTTCACTCTTCCAGAAGACTAACATATGGTTACATATGGACAGTATGTTCAGAAACACTGAACCACTTCATTGGCATTAACAAGAGCAATTAGTCCTTGCTGACATGAACAATTAGCCCTGATGTGCTGGGTTGGGTTGGATACTTCAACAAGTGTTTATGGAAGTGTCACCCCATAGGGAATTGTGGGATATGGCACATAGTCACAGTCTGCACCAGTACTCACACAGCCAACAGTTGTGATTGTGACTGAACTGGAGATGAAGCTCAGGCCATCATTCATGCTGACATAGAGGGAGGCTGCCCTGGAACAGAGAGAAACATGTTTAAGACAGACAGAGAGAGAGCGAGAGAAGGACAACAACTGGCAGCCTCTGCTTTGAAGTGCTCTTTGAGGAGTATGACATAAAGGCAAATCTGAATTACGAGCGGAGGGTCATGCATGTAGGGTCATGATCTCTTACGTTCCTACTTCCTGGAGAACCGGAGCAGGGCAAAGGAGATAGGTGTCCTTCACCACCAAAGGTTTCTCCACTAGAGAGAGACAGAGAGAAGGAAAGAGGAGAGTCAACATGCCAAATCCAGGGTTTGTAAACAGGAATGAAAAGCCCCTTTTTGGGTAATCAAAATATCCATTTCCAAAACAGAATGACCACAAGCTGTGAGACTTGGAGGCAGCCAGGTGAACTGATTGTGAGTGCTTGTACTCCTTGTTGAGTTCATTCTAAAAAAAAAAGACATGGAATAAAAACAAAACATTGATTCAATAAAAATGTGCCTGTTGTTAAACCCAGGTTCTCCCACTCTCCCTCTCCCTTGCTGCAAAATAACACAGTCATTAGGCTCCACCTTAACTGGTTGTTTATCCTGAGCCCCTCAGAACGAACTCCAGCCCTGAGGAGAATGACATCAGCCCTTTTGTGATCATTGTTCCTTTAGTAAAACACCACGCTGGACGGAGGAGTCAAGGAGGGGCTCGGAAAGCATTGGGATATGATAGAGCAACACAGGAGCAGGCCAGCTGGCCCTAACATCCCAGGCAAACCCAGCCAGAATTCCAATGCCGAGTTCACTGCCACAACTGCACACCAGCCATCCGGGGTAGCCTGAGTGATCCGGGGCCCTGAAGATAGCCCTCCGCATGCAGAATTACTGCTGAAGTCACCAAACCCCTGCAATGGTCGTATTCCCTTGATTTCGCTGGCAGTCTGCCGTTTTGCATTTAATTATTATTTAATTATGTTGTTTACCTTGTGATCGTGAGCAAGGGTCATGTTTTACTTGTTAGTAAGCATGCATGTGTGCAGGATTTGAGCAATCTCAATAAATTACCAGCAATTACTGCTAATGCCAATCTCCTAAAATCTACCCAGATCTATGACAAACTTTCCAAGATACGAGCAGACCTTCCCTGTAAAGTACATGGTGTTTCACTTACAGCTAGCCTCATCCATACACAAATAGGTACATAAAGCAAGTGAAATGGTTTCCTTACAAGGGGGCCAAAACACAACATAGCACAAAGTGTAACACATGTCATCATCACCTTTTGAAGTACTAATATTTACTCTTTGCTCTGTGTTGACCCTCTGTTCTGACATCTGTGACAGGATGAGAATGGTCGACATTCCCTAGCACTATTAGACCTGTAAAGTTTTGGCATTGTTGGTGCCCTTCCTAGAGATCAGTCCTCAGACTAGCATTCAGCTGTTCAACACATGTAGCTACACATTTTCAAGTTCCTATGATTCCCTTTAATCTTTGAGACATTTAGTGGGGCTGGGTGAGACAGGGGGTATGCACTGTGGGGGAGGCAAATACGATGCCCTAGTTCTGCTTGAGGCCCAGATACACAGATAATTAGCACGCATGTGCAATATTGGTATAATTGCACATTATTTAGTGGAAGGAGGCCCTTGCAGTGTTTACAACGGATAGACTCTTTGGATATAAACAAAACCTATCAGACTGTGGGCAGACACACCAAATACTCTGTAATTTTGGAGTAAGACAGACACAGGGGGCTTGTGGGGGGGGGGGGGGGGGGGTGTAGGTGAGGGTTGGGGGGGTCAGCAAGGCATTTCCACTTTTTCAAATTATTTCCATGTCTCTTGCTTATCTGCTGCCATTTGTTTTTCAGCTACACACAAACATTTCAACATGACAAGGTTTGGTAAGGATCGTCTTTTTTTAAAATAAGGACTTAGGAACATGCAGCATGCAACATTTTGCTCTGATCTGAACTCATTTGCACTGACCTATACCGCTACACACATATGATATCTGTAATGAGATTGAACACAGATGACAGGACTTTGATCTCTCCCCATGAGTTGCAACAGTGAAGAAATCATTACAGTTTACTGCAGTCAATATTCCACAATGGTATTTACAGTTGTTATGGGGACCATTACGTGTTGCATAAATGCAGAAATAATAAGAAGAAATAAACATTTATGCTCCCTCAGAGGAGCGAATCAAAATAGTCATAATGTAATAATGTAACGTCATCTTAATCTACATATGTTACTTGTTCTTATACTTGTACATTTCTACCAGTGTCTCAAAGGCAGACAGACATACTAAGAAATGTACGTTGTATTTCAAGGGACACTGTCACATGCGCAGTTTATGGGCAAGCTCTGAGTCCCCTGAGGCACCTCTATGTCATCCTCAAGTCCATCAGCTGAAAGCCCTTCACAGCTCCCCTGTGGCTGAAACTCACAGACTTGTTTGTGCTTCAGCTCTGGCTCGGCTCCCCTTTTGTTTGCAATTAGAGCATCAGCGTCCGCAGCTATGCAGTGGCGTGCATCCGAGGGGGTGGGTCTCACATATCCATTAGGGGGCTTGTAAAGACGCCGGGGAAACTTGGAAGTGCCTCAAGGAGTTTTTCCTTGCTGTCTTGTGTGTGGTACTGTTTTTTTTGTAACTTTTATGTCTCTCTCTCTATTCTGGCTCAGTCTTACACTATTAAAGCAAAAAGAGAGAGGCCCTTTAAAAGCCCAGAATGCCACTAGAGGTCCAACAAATGAGGTTGGCTCACAGTTGGGCATGGTGAGACCTGGTCCTGGGCTGCTGAGTGACTTACATTTTGGATGGTTTGACAGGGTCCTGATGAGGCAATCACAGGCTCTTCTGTTTCTGCCTCTGAGTTCCTCACTCTCTAACTCCTCCAGCTCTTTTATCAGTGCCCTTCCATTATGCCAGCGTACAATCATTTAATAGCCTGTCCCTCCTATATCCTAACATGTCTGATCAAGTTTCTAGTGTCTTGAGAAAGCCTCTTGCCACAACATTCTTGTATGCGAGACCTTCCCGCTGATCATTGGTCAGAATCCATTAGTCTCCCCACTTACTCTTGGTCAGGGTGTCGTTGATGCGGAAACTGCACAGGACCTTTTCCACATTGCGGGCGTGCAGAAAGCCATTTCCTTTCACCACCACTTGGAAAGTCTCTGAAAACAGGAGACGACAGAAATGTACAAAAAAAGTGAGATTGCGGGGCAAAATGAAGGAAGCTTAGAGAAAACACACTTTGGAGGTCCCTTCACTGTCAAAGAGCAATGGTTCCTCACGTCACACATGACACTGTTCCTCAATAACGTCTCAATATCTGATATTCTTTGAAAGGCCAGACTACGCCAGCAGTCCCCTAGTGATCCTCCATGCCCTGGCCATGGTGGTTGCAGAAATGAAACCCTTCACCAAAAGCCTTAAAAACGGCCCTGCGGTCAAAGAGCCTTGTAGTTATTCCGACATGTGAGAAGTGCAGCATCCGCTGGAGCCAAAACCCCAAAACCCAAAAACGCAGAGTGTAAACACTTCATGTTACAGTAAGGCAGGCGGTTGATTGCTGGGCTGCAGAGTGGAGACTCCCAGCAGTGTCCTACATTACACTGAGCTGACCGAGCAGTTTTCCTGTGGGTGTGAGTATGCGGAGTCACAGAATACGTTATAGAGAAAAAGAAATTTGAGACAAAACCTCACACACAGCGACAAAGCATACACACACAAACAAGAACACACACACAAAACCCTAAGAAGAATGGAGATCTGACAGCTGCTCTTGTGTTATGTTTGAATATGTGGTACAAGCTGAAGCCATAGCTTGTTGGTTGGTTGCCTCAGAGTTTTTTTCTGCTTCTCCTGTTAGGTGATTCAGGTTAAACAATTCCTTGACTTATCTCAGTGGCAATATTACTGATTTTTGTTATGATGGATGTGGATCCATGGTCATGCAGTGTCTGTGTTCATCTTCTCATTTCTCATATGGTTGCATAAATCACTAACATGGTGAAGGAAAGTACAATATGAGGAATATGAATATCAAACTGTGTGTTTTATATCGGTAATTTATTAATCATAGCCATTGTCATAGTCACTGCCATATTCACTACATACTTGCAGCTTATACTTTACTTTCGGTGGTCTTGCATACACCCAAAAATGCATTAATAAGGGTTACAAGACAAGACAACATAACAACATAATCATAGTAACATTCATGAGATGACCAACTACTATTCATAATCATTCACAGATTTATAGCCATATATTTCCATGGATATTATTGTCACTTGTAATGTCAATGAGTAAGCATGGTGTTATGTAATTTTATGAGGTGGTTAATAACACATTGTAAATGAAAAACCCTTAAGTAATACCCTTAGCCCTTATAAATAAAAACCCTTAATTAACATATTTACTTTATTCATTAAACAAATGCACACCTTGCTAGCTTAAATGAATAAATGTAATATCCCACATTTTCTAAAATTACAATGTAATGTGTGAGATTCATTATACTATATATGCATGAATGATTGGTTTATTGTAAGATACGACATATGCAAATATTTTCCTTCTTATCCTTTCATTAATCCTAGCATTAATATTAAGCACTAGAAGACCTGATCTGATTTTGTCCTCAGGAGCTGATTATATCCCGCCCTGAATTCAGGCGTCCAAGCCCACCCACTAGGGGAAAATTAAGTCATTGCAACCGATGGCACTGTTACTCACTTTTGATTGGGCTCTTGGCCCCACTTGAAGGGCTAGACAGTCATAAGTGTTTGCTCTGTGATGTGCTGTGACATGAAGGTCACACCTTTAATTTAATGGAGGTCTAAGAGACCTGAGTGCATTAACGGGGTTAGGCAGGGGTCAAAAAAAGGTCAATTACCTCCTGCACAGATGCTAGAGGGTTCAGCCGCCAGGATCTCGATGCAGGACTTCTTCAGGATCTGTAGATGAGGGATGAGAGGAAAGTTGGGGGCATGAATGTGAAGCACATCTGTGTTCACATGACCTCATAACGTCCGACTTCTATGACCATCCCGATGTGTGAAGTTCATAGTCACAGATGAAGCCTGTGCTGCTTCAGACAGCTCCTTATATGGAAAGGTGTAATGGTTATGATGACAGTTTGTGAACCCATTGATGAAGCCAACCGGCAATGTCTAGCAGAAAAACATGCCCTTACAAGTCAGTAAGCGGCCAGCTTTGACACCTCCTTTAACCCATCTCTCTGCACCCTTCGCCCCTTCTCCCCTGCTCCGCCTCCACCGTGATCTCTCAACACCTCTGTCCAGGAAAGTATGCGACATATGGAGGAAGATGTGACTGATTTACAACACGCCCGCCCCGCTTCCTCCGGCCGGAGCCAAGGCCTATTAGTACGCCTCTAATCAACACCAGATGAGAGGCGACGGGTGCAGGGCCACGGCCGGGGGGAGCCTGCTGCCCTAAAAACAAGTGACTTCTCTTTGGATCGCTTTCCCTTTCATTTCTGGACCGGGTCGGCGGATAAGAAAATATAAAGCAATGCTGTGGAGGTGGAAGTGACAGTCAATGTGGAGACATAGGATACAGTGCGCGCGCTTTGATCCTGTTTGCACAGACTCCAGTGACTTGGATCAAAAGCAGGGGCGTCGGAGTGGAGGCGCAGCGGGCTGTCCAGAATTTTGGTTCCTGGTGAGACTCCAAAATTCTTGATCGGCTGAATGAATGTTTCTGCTTTTTTTATTGCACAATTTTTTGTGACCCTCTCGATTTCTCCTTTTAAGGTCAACGGGTTCATGGCTTAATGTCATTTTGAAATTCTAAGTCAATCAAAACTGCTGAGTTGAGCAAGATTGTTGGAGGAGAGGTCAGTGTTGCTATCATCACAAAAGATGGAAGCGGGTTAAAGGTAGAGTCTGCCTAATTCACATCCAAAGACTACCATCTTTTCTCATTAGAAAGTAAGTCAAAGGACATGCGCTTGTGCTTAATGTGGACATATATGGGGACATCCAAATATACTGGTTTTAATCAAAGTTAAATATGCACTGTTTTTACCTTTATGTCCAGGACTAGACCACTGTCTTACCGAATCTATGACTCCTTGCAGGGCTTCGAAGCCATCATTCACTGGGAAGACGTGGTCCTTGCTGTCTGCAATTTTTGCCAGCTGAGGAAGGGGAAAACTGAGTTAGACAACAACAACTGATGAATGATAGCTTTGATATCAGCACCCTAGTGATCTTCATCTATCACGTGCATATGTACTCTTTCCCTGGTACAGCATGTATAGTCTGTGTTTTGATCCAGTGCTGTGCTGTGCTGTCTCCAAATAACATTAAGCACTCTTCCTGCCCATGTGTGAGGTACCGCTTTTAGATGCCACGGTGAATCAGAACACTGGAAACATTAAAAGCTCACCTGTGTCTCATTGAAGTCCTTCACCCCCACACAGTACACTGAGGCGCCCAGACTCCGCGAGCGGTTAGCCTGACAGGTATTCGCAGATCAAGGGGAGAAACAGGAAAGAATTCAGCGTCTGGAACCAATTACCCAGCACCAATGCACAGTGTTCATCAAAACATATTACTCTGCAGCACATCGACCAAACTGACTGCCATGAAAATTAGGGGCTCCTTTCCAGGTGTGCAAGTTTAACGAGTGCCTCGTGTCTGATGCAGGGACACACGATGTAGATGTTATCAGCAGTCAAAAAGCAAGCAAGGCGACAGAGAGAAGGCATGAGAAGAAAAGCCACCAGTCCACTGCAGACAACATTACTCAGTCTGAGTGGCAGCTGGAAGGCTGTGGTAATTGCCGTTGAGCGGCTTGTTCACGGTAGTGACATTTTCCCAAGGAGGGATCAATTTAAAACTGTTACTGAAAAAGACGTCTGGATCACATCATCGATCATGATGCTGCCGCCCGGGCCGTCTGCATCCACAGAGCACGTCCGTGAGAACGGCAATGTATGTGGCTGATTAGCGGGCCTCAGCCAGACATGGCCACACCTGCACACTCAGCAGATTTTCTGGTGAAGAATTATAGGCTCCTGACCCAGATATGCCGCAAATAACTGGGCCTTTTGTCATTCATGGGGCAGATGGGAGATATAAATTTGACAGATGTGCTTAACCCCTTTTTCCTCTAAGATCTCCATTGAGGAGCAGTGTATGAAAGGGTTAAGATAACTGATTTGCAACATTACGACACTGTCAACTTGGACCCTCCACTGGACTCTGTTCGTGTTCAAGCCCATTTCCACTACATGCTCTGTGCAAGCATGAGGATTACCTCTCTCTCTGCATAGTAGAACAGGTCTTCATGCAGCTCACCATCCGTCAGAGCAATGATAACACTGGCTGTGCGATATCCTGCCCACACAAACAGCGCATTTGTTACACAACTAAAACGGCACTTAGCCGGTCTTAGCACACCATAGCAAAACACAGGTTTTGGTCATCCTGCCTAAATCTATAGCATGGCAGGAGAGACGAGGAAGTAATGCAAAACCCTTAGATTAGTTTACTGTTATTTACTTTGTGAGAGAAAGAAAGGTATAATGACAACCTCATTGTATCATCTTACCTTCTGTGTTCCCATAGTATATCTGCTCGCTGGCCTGAAAGAGCAAAGCAAGTTTACAACCAAGGATGAGGTGCTGCAAGAACGAAGCACACAACTCTTCCAGAAAGGTGTCAGTTATGTTGGCTCCTGGGCCAGAACAGTGATAGTTTAAAGCTAGTGCTGTGCCAGGGTAGATGCCTCACCCTCTGGATGCCCTCATGCATGAAGGTGTCTCCTCCTGGCAGCACCCTCTGGAGCTCCTCCAAACCCTTGCGAATACGCTCCCTGGACAGACAGACAGACAGACAGACGGACAGACAGGGGTACACCCACAATGTCAAACAAGCAACAGCTGTTATAAAAATGTCAAAGAGGTTTATGGGTTTTCTTTCATACACACAAGTTATATGATATTCTAAAGCTGGAAAAGACCGTCAGCTCTGGGGTATGGACTAAATGTAGAATGGAAAGGGACTTGGGATGTCAATTACCGTCTCCAACAAAAGCACACACATGCATGCGCGTACATGCACACATGTACACACACATACAATCATATCCATGCGCACACGCGCGCACACACACACACAAACTCTCACAGGCACACAGACACACCAAATTCACACACACATACACCCATGCCCATGCCCGTGCCCACAGGCACACGCACACACATACCTCTGTAAGGACTATATGCTGAAGGCAGCCAATACAAACAAAGTAGAGTGAAAGCAGCAGGGAGGTGGGGGGGGAGTCCTGGGGGCCAGACTGCATGCCAGGCCTGATGTCTGGCTAGCTAGTCCTGTACTAGGTTGTGCTCTGACAGGAAAGCATGGCTGTTGCTTTTGGCCATTTCTGTAGTGCCTGAGTTCTGGGAAAACTGACAGTTCAGGAGTCCATCTGCATACTGTTATCTCATCAAAGGGCTCGCGCCTGTCGGCACTATGCTTTGGGACCAAACGTTTTCATTGCTGTGGGGCAGCAGTGTAGCAAGGCGTAGGGAAAGACGTAGGGCGTAGGGCTTGTAACCAAAAGGCTGCTGGTTTGATCCCCTTTAGGGCACTGCTGTTGTACCCTTGGACAAGGTACCTACACCACAATTGCCTCAGGGAATATCCAGTTCTATAAATTGATAAAATTGTAACCTATGTAAATTGTTCACAAGTGTGGCAATAACAATAATGTAAATACTATAATAGGCTGGGAAAATGCACCTGACTAAAATTTCTTTTCACCCAATGTTTCACCCAATATGTGAGTGTGTGCATGTGTATTTGTATGTGTGTACATGTGTGCATATGTGTGTGCATGTGTAAGGTGCGTTGCAAGTCAATGAGCTGATGCTTTTCTATTTAAAAATGATGAAAGCTGTGTGTACACTGGTATGTGTTTTTATGGAGCCAATATGTTAGCTAAAAACAAAAGCTATTTTATGAACAATTTACTTCACAATAAAGAATTTAAATTGGGATCTTAGAGGAGGGTTCTGTGTCTGGATTGTGCTAAGATATGCCCTTAAAAATCAGAGAGGAAACTTCAGAACATGGGTTTGGTTTATGTCCGAGCATTTAATCAGAACTGCACAGGACCTTTAAAGCTGTCCCAAAAGCCACTATTAACATGAAACATGGGCGATAAGATGTGGAGGAAGAGGGTTATTGATGGAATGAAATAGCAGGAAGAGATTCAACACAAGATATGCCCTTTTCAAATGCATGGAAAGTGTTCTTTGTAAAAGTTTACACGGCCAACTCACAAAAGTGACATTTTATTATCGATTCTGAGTGCCGCTTGGCAGCAGTCATGACCAATTTAGTGCTGGGAATGACAGCTGTACCCGGTGAAAGCAGGAGCCAGATGTTACGAGCAGTCTCTAATGGAGCATTTAGCTCCAGCTGAATCAAGACCTTTTGTGGTCATTACATAAGAAGAATTCCAATTCCGACAAACAGATATCAATTGGAAAAACTGAATCCGACCAGCTCAGTCTGTACACAGTTGTACAAAACACAGTGCAATCAAGAAGTATTAAGTAGCACAACTCAGTGCTCTATGCAGCTCGATATTGTAATGTCAACAGCTGCAAGTTGCTGCTGACTGCTGGCCCTGTTTTGAAGGATGAGCAACATGCACTGTTCAGACCTAGTAGGTTATGAAAATACCCTCTGGATTGCTACCTCAAGATAAAAAGTGGAGGAATTAATCTCGTCCTTGTACCCCTGAATCCTTAATACCTTTGAGGAACTTACAGTTTCAAAAATAAACTGTGGTCCAAGAGAGATGTCACAGAGATGGCATCAGTCTGTTTGTTTCAAGAAGTGTCATTACTGATTCTGAAATGGTGCTTTTAAGCCTGGGATACCCCAGATTGGTTTTGCTGATAGCTTAAAGTCCTGTTAAGTCTTTGACACTTTTTAAAATTAAAAATGAGATCTCTGCTCAAATGTGAGGGGTTGGTGGCCATTAAGGATCTCCATACAATGTTGATTTGCTTTGCTATAAGTGTAAATCATAATGGTTGCACAATGAATGGAATCATCTTTTTCCAAACTCACCCTCTGAGGTTTCGTATGACTCATGCATGCACCATTTATGAAAGATTTGTGCACTTGTAATGATAAATTTCTCATTGAGTTTCAAATCATGCACATGGCTTCTTATGTGTTTGGTCACATACAAATAACCTCACTGCTTTCACACAGAACATCCCAGCATTTATTCAGGAGGGAGTCCTGACCTGAAGTATGCATGTATGTGTACCATATCTAACATCTAGCATGGATATGTGCTACACATGTGCAGTATTGGTAAAAATGTACATGTGATGGAAGATTCCTGCTAGACCCAGTGTAGCATTGCAAACACTGCTAATCTAAAGACCACATTTCAGACATTCTGATGACACTCTTATGAGTGTTAACAAATGTCTAGCATTTCAGTGGAAGGCAGACACATCTTCTTCATTTGGTGATTTGTCTGCACGCATACTCAGTAGCAGTGAAGCTGGCAATCCCATGCTTTGATTCTTGTTGGAGCCAGCAGTTTGTCAGCATGAGAGTGTTCACTCACCGATCCTCAGTCAGTCTCATGAGAATCCTGCCCTCGGTGGAAAAGACGATGAAGGACATCCGCAGCTGTGGACTGGAAGGGGGCAAACAAGAAGCCAAAGACAGCTAGTATGAGGGGTGGACAGGGGGAATGCACTCTGCATTTACAACCAGCAACAGAGACTACTCAACACAGATAATGGGATATGAAGGGTAAAAGTGTAGCTCTTCTATCACTTACTCATATTATTTCTAGGAGTTATGGATATTGTAATTTATTAGCATTATATGTGATTTATGATAAGTACTTGACAACCTTCCACAGTTTATAGATGGTTTCATACTTGCATATGGTAACTTGTGTTGATACTTGAATGATGTTGTACACGCACTTGCTGGTCTGGCAATGTTGTCTATGGAAATTTAACTTACATGGATACACTTCTGTTCTCTGGATATTGCTCTGGATAAGAGCATCTGCTAAATGAACGTAATGTATGTAATGTGTAATGTAAGTCAGTGGCTACTGAATACACAGCAGGTATACTGTTGTGGAACTGCTTCTTGAAGCTTTGTTTGGCAGTCATTTTTTTTCCTCTCAACTTGAACGTCTGTAGGTCTTCATTAGACCATTTGACAACGAGAGGCATGCCTCCCTTCAGAATGGAAGATCTAGGGTCCCACCCCCAGGAATGTCACAATATTCAACGCATTCAAAGCACACATGCAAGCATGTGGTTGTAAGTATAATTTTGCCAAATTGATTTATATTGTAGAGATTACCTTCAGGCACTAATTAAAGTGCTTACATAACTGTTCCTCCTCCAGGCAACACTTTTTAAGAATGCTAAATTAACTGCAGTTGTGACACAACTTTGTATTTTATCTCTGCAATCCCCACTAAAAATATACAAAACTCACATCAAAATAAGACACCGTATTGTCCATCTAACCTTTTAACAGCTCAAATTTTTCCATGAATCATTTCAGGCCAATGCTGTACAGTGACATACGTTTCTGTTTTTACCTTATGAACTTATGAGCCAGATGTTCGACGAAGTGATAGATCTCATTCCAGTGGTGCTGCACACTCCCGGATCTGCAGAGAGAGATTGCAGCCAGGGGGTCAGTTTTTATTGGCTGGAGAGGAAGCGAGGGGGGAGCCGAAGGGCAGAGGTAGAGGAATACCTGAGCGTACGTAGCAAAATAAACAAGGAAAGTAGAGCAGGGGCCAGGGAAGCACAGCCTTTCTGAAGGGTATTGTTTTTACCAGACCTGCTAGTTCCATTCACTCATGCAGGCAGGGGGGGTCCACAGAAGTCAGGCTTTTTTTGATCTTTTGAGAAAGGAGGAGGAATGGGAATAGGCAGAAAGGGTAAGGAACAGATGGCCAGAATGACTGTTTTATACCTTTGGTGACTCTGGTCTTTCGTATATTTTACCATCATAGCACGTTACCGAGAGTCATGATCCTCTGTGTCTGTCTCTCTGCAATGGTGGTTTTACCTCTTTGTTGCCGAAGGACTGAAATGTGAGGATGGGATGTACAGTAAGTATAATGCACACCTGAGGCTTCCAGAATTGGATTACACATCAAAAACTGACAGAAAAAACAGAGCGGCTACATGGGAATGCTTGATCCTCCTGAAAACACCACAGCATCATTATATTCTCGTCTTCACTTAAAATCCTTTG
Organism: Megalops cyprinoides; assembly: GCF_013368585.1. NCBI lineage: Eukaryota > Metazoa > Chordata > Actinopteri > Elopiformes > Megalopidae > Megalops > Megalops cyprinoides. The sequence continues at coordinate 11,362,276 of NC_050586.1, forward strand.
ATGAACAGTTTGAAAGTATTTTATAAACATTTGGGTGCCAGCCTTTCAGTAGCCAGTGCAGGGCATATCAGGATGTTCCATTTAGCCTGATTCTGGGGGTCAATACGTTCCATTTGATGGATGCTCCACAGATGTTTTCCTGCTCACATCTGCAGTAGGCCTATGAAAAGCTAAGGCCATATATTCAGTCAAACTTTCCCCCTCCCTCTTCCTCCAAGTGCCAGTTCTTCCACCTTCTGTGCCCGACAGATTACTGTAAAAGCGGTGGTGTTACAAGAGATGCCAAATTGTTTTGGGTTTCCCACTCTCTCACAATACCCTCTTTGTGCTTTTTTCTTTTATGCAGCCCTCTTTTGGAATTGCCAACTGGACATATTAGGCTGATGTCACCATGACAGCCATTGTACTCATGCAGGAGTGCTGGGGCATGTTGCAATCCTCCCATACGCTAACACGCCAACTGCAACTGTATTTTACACTACAAGTTGCCCATTGCATTACAGAGGAGGACGGGTGCAGCTTCACTGACATTATCTGAGCAAACTACAAGTGCCTGACGAGTCACTGGGTGACACAGGAGAGCAGTGAAATGAGCAACCCCTGCCAACATCCCCATCCTTAGCTCTGATGGAGCAAGGACAATTTGTTCCACTACTGTAAGCCCCTGGTCATTGTTGGCTGATGACACAGAGGGGATCGAATCTGGGCCATAGAGCTCTGCTTGCATTCAAGGCTAGTTTTGTTTGACCACTGAACTACTCACAATAGAAGCTATTTAGGCTTCAGTGAAGTTAAGATTTTGCCTGAGACAGGGGGGTTGAGCTCTGACTCTCCACAACCTCCTCTACCTTCACCCTCAAGATAGGCCAGCATTAATTCACTTGAATCTGAGACTAAGGTAATCAATTTTTGGCCAGGATTGTGTATCTGATTTTGCAGGGCTGTGCATGGATTGTGACTGGGATAATACATTACATCCCTGCACATTGCGTGGCTTTCACAAAACCCAAAAAAATGCAAGCTTTGTTGTTAAGACTACAGTAGAATAAGAAGCATGTCAAGAAATAACACTTCTACCTCCAACAAAGCTGGGAGTCAAATCCTGGCAAATTTCAATTGCAATTTAACCGAGAGGGTGTAGAAGTACAAGATGTGTTGCAAAGGGTGTACCCCACAGCATTATTCTGTGACACACCCATTCATAAGTGACAGCACCATTGAGAATTGAGCACTGCCCTCTGATGTGGTACGCTGTGATATTTACTGGCAAGTGGAAGGCATCGGGACTGGTGTGATAAACTTCTCAGCTTCAGTACAGCTCCACCATCTTTTTAGTAATGTTTTATGAAGTGTTGGGAATAATGACCTCTCTCTCTCGCTCGCTTTCATTCCTATTCCAGTGTCCTCAGCTGTCCCGAGGCTGCCTGGTTGTGATTACTTTTGGAATAAGCTATGGCCCTGAGCTCATCCAGCCAATTCATCCTTGAAATGTCATCAGCACTATAAACACAACGTGCAAAAAGCCTGCATCTCTCCTCTCCGGTTGAAACCATTTACTGGCTTTAGAGACGTTTGCAATTTAACTAGCACCTGCTTTTTGCAAACTCGAAGCCCCTCAACAGTCTAATCCCACAGGCGTGGCATCATTGCCAACCGTATCATAACTTGCACAATGTGCCTCATTTGTCTTCCGTTGCTCTCTCTGTCAGGCAGTGGTGTCAGACATCAAGACACGCAGCACTTATGTGTGAGAGTCATTCAGTCAAATGTTTCTACTTCTGACTTCTGGCAGCAGATTCACAAACGCACACAGACAGCGTGTGTATGTGCATGTGTGTATGTATATTAAAATTATATGCCTTACTCTTAATAACAAACAGAGCATGATAATATTGTTAATGCAAATAATGCATTTTATTCCATGTGTTTGAGTAAAATATGGAAAAAGCTATGGAAAAATATATGGAAAGCTGGTATCTGCAATGTTGCCAGATAGTCCCTGTGTCGCTGCATGCGTATTCTTAACAGGATCCTAAAAAATCTCTGGCTACGCTTCTTTCCCACAAATGTATCCTGCCCAACCCCCCCCCCCCCCCCCCCCAACCCCATGCCCAGTTACAATGCACTCTTGTTCTCCATGAGATTTCTCCAATCCGCTCTCCTGGTGGGAACTGTTCAGGAGTTCTGGAATGTTCATAGTCTGTATTCCAGGGATTGTCTTCTGCTTCCTAACAGCATAATGTCATGCTGCAGAAGTGTGTTAAACTCTTGCATAAATGGCCATGATGTAATCTGCAATGGATAACCCCCATTAATCGCAATCTCACTCGATAAACATTTATCAGTCTGCAAGATAATGAGCAAGTGATCTCATTTTGATGACTGACAATGACATCACTTTCTTTGGTCAAATTGCAGTTAATTACACTTTAATGATCTGATAATCTTGCTCAAATGATCCCAATCCAGCGAAATATCAGCGATTTCAATTTTGTCCGGGAACAGGGCCCAAGCAGCCATGAAATCACATCTGAGACCAAGTCAGACGGTTCTGTAATGCTCTACACAAGGGTGACAAAGTGGTGGCACTGGGCTTGAAACTTTGCATTTTCTATGTTGCAATATGTTTAGTGCAGCTATATGAATCTGATTTCCCAAATGCTGCAATAATTGTGTGGATGTTGATATTTATTATGTTCTTGGATGATACATGTGTAGTCATCTCCCAGCTGCTTGGCCAGTGAGCCTTGTCGCCATAAAGTGGGGGAAAGCTTAGAAGGAAAAGGGGAAAACAGACCAAGCAGATGATTGGGTGTTTATTTTTGGGTGGAGGGGAATAGGGAACGTGGGACTCAGGAAATGGGGGCATGATTACGCAGCAGCCTCTTTGAGACTGAGGAATGAGGAGGTTTGAGGAATGGGAGAAGGAACTCACTGATCTGACCTACTTAGATAAGATCGGTATTTCAGATGGATTTAGCACCAGTTTAGCTTTTCAACCTTTATCAGCAACTGGTTATTTATCATTATAATTTGGCAAAGATGCTGGCTTTCCAGAACCTAAACCGGGTCCATACATAAACAGTTCACTTGTTGCTCCAAAAAACCATTTGTAGACAGCCCTGATTCAAAGATTAGATTATCAGTGGTCCCGTCAATACTGCAAGTCAGTCACTCCCAGTTCACTAAAGCCATGGTTCCCACACCCCAAATGCAATGAACAAATTAGTTATTGCAACCCTCCACCCCACCCCCTGCCCCCCTCTCACAATCATAGGACATCTGGAGTCCTAAGGATATACAGTGAAACTATTAATTTCAGGCTCTGATCCCCCAGTGCACCTGAACCAGAAGACTACCAATTAGTAGGCATCCCCCTCTCATTTGTTCTCTGGTGAATTTTTACTTTTAATTGCAATGTTTAAATAATGCATTTCCCATGGTCAAAAGAGAGACACAGCTATGGGCAATTGCAAAGACGGAGATTCAGTCAAGATGAGTCACCAGTCTTCAGTTTCAGGACTTCACTTTGTGGGGGGTGGAAGGGCTGTAAGGCAGATAGAGGATAATATTTTTTGGCAACTACACACACACACACACACACACACACACACACTCGTATCTCTTTTTCATAAAGAAAACTCAGGATAAATATGGTATGGCATTTAAGTTGTTTCATGCATTGTGCCTTGCACCAGTGTAAAAGTTACTGGTAGTTATTTGAATTGAACTGATGGAAAGGCAATTTTCCCACAATCTCTGTTCACAGACAAGCTGAAGGTCTGAGCCAATTCCCCACAAAGATGAAGACAGTCTTACCTCATAAATGAAAAAAAAAAAAACTTGAAATCTGAATATAACAGGCAGTGATGTGGCATTTTTCCATTCTCAGAGGACATACTCAGAATTTGGCTATGCAAGGAATTAAGATACAGTCTTGCTATATTTCTAATTAATTCATTTTGGAAGAAGTTGTTTGTCTTTGTTTTAACTTTTCTACACACCAGCTCAGCTTCATACAGCAAGGAAGGACTTCTTGGAATCCTTGGGGACTAATTACCATTCCATTGCAATATGAGGCTGACAGGACTAATGCACCCTCCATTGAATCTGCAGAATCAGATCCTCAGAATATATGGAGAACAAAAATGTTGATGTCAAAATTATTTTTACTTTGCAAAAAAAAAAAAAAAAAACAGATGTAGTAGCACTAGGGGTGGAAGATGAAGTGCGGGTTATTAGTACTAGTAGTAGAGGTAATATTAGTTCTTTTGAAATAAAAGAGAATCCAGAGTGACTTTTAAGACAGTCATGGCAAGGTACATGCAGTGCATGTGAGAGCTGAAATTTAGCTAGAGTAGAGAGAGCTTACTTCTCTTTTGAATAGAGGTTGCTCAAAGTGCTGTCTGCACTGGTTGTGCTCCAGCATTTACTTCACTTGGAGGCTCAAATGATCCATAAGTCACACCCTCCTGCTCCCTGATTGGCTGAACCTACAAAGTCTGCTTGCTCACAGCTCACCAAGAATCTGCATGTAGATAGGATAGAACATGGCTCCAGACTACTTCCAGTCATACAGCTGACTGGGCAAATTTTCTGGACAAGATTTTCTGGTTGGCTGTAGTCCACTTTGTGCTGGCCTTTATGTGACCATGGGAAATTGATTATTTTCAAAATGTAAAGTGTAACTGAATAAACCTTGTAGAAATTGACCTATAGGTGTCCGAAATAAATTGTACAAAAATTATGCAGTGTACACACCACATCTACCCACTGTTTGTAGTATGCAATGGCATTAATCAGCATAAACACGTACACATGTTAGATAGACATAGACCTTCTACTAAATAAAATATGAGGAGGAATAACATTAAAAGGTCCCATCTTTTACGTACTAACAATTTGAAAAGAATAATAAAAGAATAGACAAGTCCCAACTACCAAAAATATGACTTCTTCTTCGCTTCCTCCCCCCTTTCCAAAACACATATGCTTTACTTTTCTTCATTTTACCATCTGTGCATATCACTCATTCTTTTACTTTTTCTCTCTCTTTTATTGGGGCTTGTTCTTCATGCTGCCCTCTCTCACTCTTTCCCCCCTCTCTCTTTCGCTGCCTCTCCCTCCCTCCCTCATCTCCTTGCTTCCTTTTTCATTGTTGCTGCGATACAAGTCCCAATGCGGAGACAGCAGCCAAAAGGCTGAAGCTTTGGAACATCTGGACCTAATGGTGAAAGGGTTCTGCAGACAGAAAGAGAAAGCAAGAGAAAAGAGCAGTAGTTGCACAGAGGAAAAAGGAGGAGGTGCACGTCAGCGTTTTTGGCGTGCAAACCAGGGGGTCAAAGGGAGAGGAAGGGTTGGGAAAAACACGGGGACACCAGGGATGCCTACACTGCAAGCATGAAAGACAGAAAACAAAACCAGGAACAGACAGCATAGGTGATGGACCAACAAAGACAGATTTATTGACCACGGGTCATTGAAATGACATCTTTTCCTGATATAGCATCACCACACCTAATACCTCTCTTTTGAAAGTGATCAAACCAAACAACATGTTTGTTCTTTTAATATTTCTTACTGGACACGAAAGAAAGAGAAAGATGGAGACAAAGACTAAAGGAGACCAAGAAAATTAGACTACACATTTAGCAAAAACATTTTTGTTACATGTTTAGCAAAGGTCATTGTGGATAGAGACGAGTAATGATTGAGCAGTTTGGAGAGGCACAAATAGAGGAGAAAAAGAGGGGAAATTGACAACATGAGAAAGAGGCAGCCATATTTCTGGAAAGCCTGAACTTCACATGCAAGTTTTTCAGTTCTCCCTCAGTCATCCATAGTCTAAACAATGCACATTCTTGCTCACATTCACATGCAATAATGAAGAGTTTACATGAAGTGGGAATACAAGTACACACTTTCTAGTGCACAGCACAGCCACCCCTGCAGCCACGTGACTGAATACATTGGCTCAAAAAAAACTGTAGTAACCGAGACATTACATAAGGAAAATAATTACTCAAATGCTCCTCACTGTCCAAACCAGTGCTACAATCTGCAGTTTGCCATCTGCCTGCCAAACCCCCACCATAAATCTCAGCGTAATCCACAAACAAGAGCTTTTTCACTTTTGTTTTTGTTTTTGTTTTTTTGTTTAATTTCTCTCATCTCGTTGTCATTTCTCTCTCTCGTTTAAAAGATCAAGAGCCAAGAAAGTCCCCCATGAAGGCACACCAAATATGTGGAGCCAAGAGTCCATACCACACAGAGGGTGAGAAGGAGGGCGAGAGAGATGTTTGCTTAACAAAAATCATTTATATTTGAAAATTGTGTAATTTCCTAGATGTCTCCCCCCCCCCCCCCCCCCCCCCCACACACACAGACACACACACACACACACACACACACACACACACTCTTTTGGCTGTGAAACATCCATTTACGTGCAACATAAGCCATCTCCACAAGTCATGTTTGCTTGAGCAATGTGCTGTTATAGCTGCAACATCACAGTGCAGCGGAGTTGTTTTCATACATTAATTTACTGCATACAAAGCTGAACAAGGTAGGATGTTCTGGTGCATCCCGTTCCATTGCATCCAGTTTTATTTTACAAAAAACTTCTGAACTTGCTTAAGTAGTCTCCCACCGCATACCACAGAATAGACCCAATTTACAAAGGGGGAAATTCTTGAAGCCCTTTCATATTTCATATCGTATTTTCTCTTTGCCTCTCTTTCTCTGTGAGTCTGAACCTCTGAGCTCTGCTTGAATTTCCATTCAGTTTAAAGCTGCACAGCCACAGAAATGTCTGCCTGGAGCTGCCGTTTAGAGCCACCGTAACTGGAAAATCCATCTCGACGTTTGCGTAATGCAACTTCAAAAACAGTGTGGGGGGGGGGGGGGGGGGGGGGGGGGGGCATAATTTTAAGAAACAGAGCTGTTTCAGTGGCTGCTTTTCCTCATCAGACCCTGAATCAGACAAGGGCATTGATTTCCATGTTGTCATTGCATTGCATCAGCTTTAGATACTTGATACAACGGCTGAATAATATGGGAATAAGGTTCACTTCCGAGAAGCAGCGAAGTTGAAAGGGCTGGAATAGCAATATGAACTAGACAATAAGCAACATATCCACTTTTTCTTCAGTCATTCCTTGGGCTTTGGCTCTAACCCTCTGTTAACAACAACCTGTTTAAGCCTGCATGTGCTTAAGGTCAGAGTGCTGAAATTGGGATGTAATTAAGAAAGAAAACAGCAGAACAGTCAATCATACCTCTGTGGGGAAAAGCCTGATAAGAGTGAATCATACTGTTTGCCACAAACTTTGTAAATCCTAAAATTGACTCAGAATTAATATTACAGCTCTGTGGAAGAAGATACAGTCTTCCAGCAGAACTAAAGATTTAAAGAAAAAGAGGAAGAGAGAGAAATAGAGAAATAGAGTTGAGGTAGCTGTCTGCAAACAACATGACTATGAATTACAAGCAGGTAATGGGTAAAACAGACAGATGAGTCTCCTAGAGAAAAGTGCATGCATTCTACAGTAGCTGGTAGTGCATTGCTTTTCTGAGATAACATCTAAGTGCATTACAAGCTAACAAATTTGTTTTCAGACCCACATGGCAAGGTAAATGTAAAACAAACATGAGTGAATTCATAACAAATTAGGAAGGGTAAATATAGCTGTTTTGACGGGTTTTAAAGACAGTGCATGTGAGCTATTCCCCATCTGTGTCAAAAGCATCTATTGGAGCCAACAGCCAGTTTTAAAACAACTGAGAAGCACACGGATTCCTGTGGCAGTTACCTAACTTGTATGGAGTCCAGACCTCCAAAGCAGAATGCCCAGGGTGAAGTTTAATGCCTCACCTCTCATCAGTTACCCATGTCCATATTGGACTGAATACGAATGGATGCCCTCCAGAGAAAGCATCATTCCACCACAGTCCTGCTGAGGCCTCAGATGTGGCATCTGGCTGGTTATTGCTTGGGTTCACCTGATGTACACCAGGAGGCGCTGCTGAGCACTGAACACACAAGGAAGCTAACCCTCCACACACACACACACACACACACACATACACACACACACACACCATTCACCTACTCACCAATGCCATATGCCCCCTTACAAAACGTAAGAGTGAGAACTTTAATGATTTATTAATAGCTTTTTGAATGGAATATGTACCAAAAAATGCAATCTGTACAGCTATGATGAAGCAAAGTAGTCACTGCATTTCGAAGTGTACAGTGGCAAAGCCGCACAGACTAATAGGCGCCTTTCTGTCCATAAAGTGAATACTCAACTGGGCAAATGCTGCTCAAAAGCAGTGACTGTCTCTATGACTGTTGTGTCTTCTTCAACTCATTTGATGGAGTTATTCTGATACTGAGCAAGCATTATTCTGAGACAGATCATAGCATTTCTCTTCCAACTAGAGAAAAGGAGAACAGACAGGTTAGCACCATCACGACTCTCCCTCACATCACAGTTTATTTGTCTATCAGTGGTTGCGCTGCTGCGTCTCGACACATATCACAAGGACTTTTTCCGGCAAGCCAATGTGCAGAACAAAAGCTCCAAGCGTGCACTGCTGATTTTGCCCTGTTTTAAAGATTGCCTTGCACTGTGGTCTTAACCCACTGACAAAGTGCAAATTTCACCATGCTGAACAGAGATGAGCCAGTTAGGCAGTCATGCAATTCAGAGAAAACAATTCCTCCTTTGCAGACGATCTCAGAATTCAGTAAGCCTGTATGGGTAAAAGCTGAAGTGTTGTAACTCCTCGGGACACTTTGGGTCTCGGCTTTAGTGTCCCCCTGCTTCGCAAGCTGTGTGAAAGCCTGACTCTGAGAGTTCACCCACAGCTGTGAGCCTGGAGACGGCATGACAATAAGAGGGGAGAGGGGTATAGGGGAGAGGATGGGGAACTGAACTCACTTGTCCAAAACGAAGTAGAGGTCGAATCCCCCGTAGCAGGAGGGCCCTTTCTCCTGGCTCTGCCCGATGCTTCCTGCTGCCAACACTACCACCATGGCACAAAGCCTCACTGCCAACCATGCCCCTGTGTGCCCACAGGTAGACATTATTCCAGTTTGCACGAGGACAAAGGACAAAACAATAAAAAGGTAAAAATCAACCCCAGGGGAAAAAAAAAAACTAAGCAAAGCAAAGGAAAAAAGCACACAGAGGAATTTTCTTCTTTGCAGTTGTGAAATATTCCCCTGTTATTTCACTGTCTTCTAATCCCACAAGCCATCCAAAGAGAGAGCCAAGTGATTGGAGAAGCAGGATCGGGGTATCCTTCAGTGCTTAGCAGTCCAACAACCGAGGCAGAGATGCTGTGATCGCAGTTGGTCTGGACTGAATCAGAGGGTGCTGATCTGATCGGAGGCAGACAGTCTCACTCACACACGCACATGCACACACTCACAGATACAGACTTCACACAATTCTTTTCCTTTCTGTAGTTTTGTCTGTTCTTTTTACAGGTAGGGAGCAGATAGTTGCACTGCTGCACTGCAAGCTGTGTCACTGTCTTTGAGCCTCAAACTCTTTCGCAAACTCTCAGATCTTTTTTTTTCTTCCTTTCTTTTTTATGGGTTTAAGAGGGTTGCAGCAATGAAGAGACATCGGGATGGGGGACACAGATAGACATCTGTGGTTGTAGCGCCGCCTGGTGGACAACCATGTATAAAGCAAAGACATTTAAAAGAACCAGAAAGCTTTTGCTTTTTCTCTCATTCAGAAGTTGTCAAAGGATAGTATGTCATGACTCAGGTGACGACTGCAGTGTGAAGCTGGTGAAATTCCATTCTTGACCACAGTCATAAGTTGTCAGACTTTGAATTGTTGTAATCTTTTTGCCCTCTTTTTGCACTCTTGGTGTATTTATACTGGATGGTGAACCTGACATTAGACAATTAGACCCCACCCCTGCAGTAACTGAGTGGTTGCAGGTTTCTATAAAGTTCAAAGAGCCATCTTAGGCAAAGGAAAAACCCTCCAGTTCTGTTGAAACCTTGATAATTTTTGGAAAATTGTCATTAATGATAAGAGAATGCTGAAAAGAGAAAATGAATATGCCTCAAAGTTTCAGTATATATACAGAAAGATTATAATATTGTATGTGCTAAATTATTTATTTATTAAGATTTGTTTTTGTCATTGTATTGTCATGTTATCTTTGTCGTGTCTTGTTTCTTTTTTTGTGAAATGAAATAAGGTACTGCTAAATTAATTATAATGAAATTAACTTACTAAATTTATCTATTTCACTGGTAAACTATGGTCATGATCAGGGCCGGCGCTATGGTGCTTAGGGGTGCACTGCATCCCCTGACGGACCTCAGCTGTGCACCCTCGGTTTCCTCTTTATATCCCGATGTCTACATGGTATTTATTACGTTTTTTAAGATATGATGTAACACTTATCTGTCATACCCAAAGCTTACTAAAGTCCTGTTTTCAACACAGTCATGCGCCGCTTAACGTCCGTTGGCATATACGTGCGTAGTCCCATAAGGTTATAATAAAGTTTAAAAATCCCGATCGCAGAACGAGACGTAGCGGACGTAACCGGACGTAGTGAAGGCAAAGCCTCCCGCACGCAACACGTGTATCTCATGTCTCATGGAAATAAAGCGATTTCGCTGCCAGGCGTATAATGGTACAGTACATAGTATACCATATAATACATATCTTGTTAGTCATAATATACGTCTATGCATACTTACAATTAAAAAGTTTACCATATAACAGTATATGCTTCGATTCGAGGCAGCAGCATCCAATCTCGTGCCTACTCCATATAGGTTTGCTAAGTAAATCACATAACGTCCTATTTCACAGAACGTATCGTGCACGTTAAGCGACGCATGGCTGTATTCTTTATTTAGCTAAAGTACACGGTTTACCTATAGATGATGACCATAAATGTAACTCAACTTTCCCACTAAATGCTAATCCAGAGGTATCTTTAGAAACCTGCTAAACAATCTAAAATATCTAAGATATTGTTAAACTAAAAAAAAAAAAAAACTAATGTCTGAAACTGCTGCCTTAGTAAAACAAGTTGCCCATACTTGTGATACTAACGTGTAAAACAAGTATTTTCAAGCCGAGCCTTGCCTCAGAATTTAGCAGCGATCTAAATTTAATGCAAACTGTCTCGGGTCAGACAACTCACTTGAATTTTTTTTTCTTGCTCAGACATCAGGCCATTACATTGCCACCCTCAATCAATGGATACTTGATTTCCAGCTGCCTGCAAGTTACCGTTTACAAATGAGGCCTCAGTGAATGTTTAATGACTGAACCAATTAAGCCATTTGTATAATTAACGCGGATATTATTTAATAAATGCAAGTTGAATAGAAGTGTACCCTTCAGCTGTTTGCTCTACTAAGCCTCCAGTGTTCAGCAGGCAAAATGAGGCCACTTACTCCTCAGCTGGTACAAAATATGAGTAAGTACCATCTGTTAGACCAAGGTGCTTTTAACTGAACCAACATGCATCTCATTGTCAGCAAGGATGCAACATACAAGCTCATCCTTCTCACCATGGGATCAATAGTGGCTGATTTCAGAAAACACTGTACTGTCTAGCTAATGTTTCAACCCAAAGTAAGGGTTATAGGTGCAACTCTTCCTCTAGCAAATGAGCTCAAAGAGTGAAATGGGATTACATGTTTAAGTGTACACAGTAACATAAAATGACATCTACTGGGGCAATGGAGGCTCTTTTAGTGCATTTCCCCATAGGCTGCTATTCAAGGTTTATTTTTCACACCAAGCCTCTGAATGTGAAATCTGGTAGCACTTGAAAATCTAGCTGGCTAGCAGTTCATTTTTATCAAGACATATTGTGCTATATTCTTGGGAAATGTTAAACATTTTCCCAAAATGTAACTCTTCATATTTAGCAGGTCACACATGGAGAAAGTTTGGGAATTCCTGGTCCATAACACTCAATCACACGCTGAAGGTGAATAAAATGTCGACACTTTAAAGAAAGATCTTTAATTCACACCAACCGAGTTATATTTGCAACTGCAGCAGCTGAACTAGAAAATAAATTGCAAAGAAACCAAAGGGAACATACTGTTGCGATTGATTCACCTCAATTTCACATAGTGCAACAAAGTGCAAAAAAAACCTTATCTAAAGGTGAGAAAACTAACTGTACCACTGATCTGATCCCATGTAGGTCCCATCCCATCCTCTTGGACGGTTGGACTTAATGGATGTAAAACGTTTCAAAATAAAACGACAACACCCCATCTCCATTTGAAATGGGTCAAATACAATGATGTATGGCTTCAGGAAAGGCACATTTTACAAGATTGAACTCTTGGAACTTATTTTTCAAAAGCCTGCTTTTTGCCAAGCTGTACCCCTCACCCCCCTTCCCCCCCTCAAATTCTCTCCCTCCCTTCCATTGCTGTCCTCTTTAGTTTTTGCTGTGTTGGCTGTCCTCTCTGTAGCATGTACACCGGAAACAGCTACTGCAAATGCCAAAGTGCAGTTCAGAGGAAGAAGAGCTTGTCTGCAAGCTGAATGGCAGGCTCAGAGTGCAGGTACTGGCCCGACAGGAAGGCCAGTTTGTGGGCATATTTGCACGGCGCTGGCACACGGATGGTGCCAGCCCAGTTCCAGTACATGTGGCACATCTTGAAGGTCAACCTGTGAGGAGTGAGAACATTTCAATCCAGCCACGTGGCGCCAACTGCTTTTCTACACCACCTTAGTCTAATGCATCCATTTGCCCAGATATTCTGATTTCAGACCACTGAAAAGACTCTTTTCAGTGCGTTTCAATTCATTGTACGAGTGAAAACATGTAGTGTAGTGCACAATGTTCTCCGTCAAACCCTTTCAATTCTCCTTTTAAACCCTTTCAAGTTGTCAACCATCAAGAAAATCATTTTGCTCATGCCACCAGTTGGGAAAATTGCTGAAAACCATACTGAGTTATTTGGAAAATCACAGAAAGTTTCAACTTACTACCAGTGCACACACATATTGTGCCTCACTGCACTGAAATAGATTGGGTTGCACATACAAAGTATGGCTGTGCAAATGACTTTAGGGAGACAGTCCAGCGAATTTTTGTAAACACTGGCTCACCTCTGAAGATGGTCAGGAGTGAGATTGGCAGTGTTGTACACTGAGATGTAATGTGTTGGCAGACCACAGCCCTGACGAATGTGATGAGCCATTAGGTAGAAATCTACCCTGAGGGGGCGAGAAACAAACCCTGTTAAATTCAAGAAAAACAGCTGCTAAAAGAACAGGGCCAAAGTCATGGAGGATGCAGCCCCCTCGACGCACGTAGACTAACCATTCCCTGTTGGTGACTGTGTGGTCCAGGACAGTCCCCGGAGGGGGTGTGCCAAAGCGGTCCCCAGCGCAAGAGTACAGCGTGGTACTGATCCTCTTCTGCACTACGATGAACGCCAGCTTGGGCTCGTAGTTGGGGAACGTCTCAAAGCATTTGAGCAGCTGTGGAATCTCAAACTGCTCCACCATCTTAAGCTGGCCGTCGGACACCCCGTCACGATACACCACAATCTTCTCAGGGAGGCTGTGATTCACCTGACAGGGCAAGCGCACCACGGCCCAGCAAATGCAGGGAGCAAAGCAGCTTCCAACAGCACTCTTCTAACAGCTTGTTATAACAGACTTATAACTCTATACCTCTTATTACAGAGACCGAATTGGTTAATAATTATCTGCAAAAGTGTGCTTGGGATACATGCTTCACTCACTAAATGGGAAGTGTAACCGCTTTACCTCATAGTACTTCTGCAGAGCCGCAAGCAGGCACACTCTGAATCCGTTGATTACCTCCTCATTGGGCATCTGGAACGTCACTCTCGAATACCACCTGGTCAATGAACTACAAAAGAAAAAAACAAAAAAACAAAAAGGTCATTAAAAGAACTAATTCCTGATACACTGGATCAAATGTTCTGAAAACTCAGTAAAAGATCCCCCCCCCCCAGACCCCCCGATGGAAACGTGGCACATTGTCAATGGATTACTTGTTCAGGCTAGCCACAAATCCCATGACTGATCTGCTCTTCTTGCTGGTGTCATGATGAACGTCAACTCCAATCACCATCAGATGTTTCTATGAGGCAAACGGAAAGGAGTTAGGTCACACGTCAGCTTCAGTATAAAGCTCAGTATAAATGTAAGTTAAACAAAATGAGAGATAAGAGTGGGATACGATTATTAATCCCTGTAATAAGGTCACGTGTTAATAGATTAGTGTCAGTAATAATGTCAGGTAACAGATCGATTACTGTCAGATCAAAAAGACATTTTATGTGAGCATGTCACACACACATATTTGGGGTGCAATGTTGTGCCATGTTTGGCTGTGTGAGCGCACTTAATTCCGAGACCACTCACCAAAGGAACATTGATGGTCCACAACTCCCCTCCCAACTTGCAGTTAATCTGAAGAAGGATTTTTTGTGCGATGGTCCTCAGTTTTTGAGGTTGGGAAATGGTCCGGACATTTATTGCCTGTATCGTTCAAACAATGATTGACGGCTGAAACAAGAATTATGTACATTTTTCTGCATGTCTACACAACTAGCATACATACGAACAAGATCACAAATTAACACCTAGGCTAGACTGGACCTCTGTATGAGTCAGACTAAAGAAAGTGTTAGAGCTTGGTTTATTGTTTGGTTTTGATCATTTTAGTGAGACTAAGCCAACTGGAGAATAATAAACCAGTCTATGTTTTTTAACTGAAATTAATACTAAGGGGAAAAAGGTAAATAGTTCAGCCAAGAAAAATTCAATGCAACTGAAGAACAATACTTCACAGAAATTAACAGACCCACTTCACCAAATAGACAGGAATACTGAGCTTTGATCAAAACTCATAAAAAGCAAAATACAAGACCAAAAACAAGAGCAGTCAGAGATTGCAGGCATTTAAAAATAAAACTTGATTCATGATGTGCTGTATCTTCAACAAGGGGAACAAATTCCATAAATGGACATTTGGATCCTCTCACCAGAGTTGCAAAGGCAACATTCACAGTTTTATTTGAAAACAGTTTGTGGGAGAAGTCCATTGCGAAACATATTAACCTGTGTTGCACCAGGGCAGCACAAACCTTTAAAAGATCATTATCAGAACAAAGTAGCGACACAGTGGTCAAAGAGCGAAGGGTCGTAAAAAAAAACAAAGCACTATGACATCGCAAACACGCTTTCACTGTTCACTTCAAAAACTGATTTTCACATTCAAATTCCAATCTCAAACCCTGGGGGGGGGGGGGGGGGGGGGGGGTCAAACCAGTTTCGAGAACAGCTTTTTAATTGCTTCTGAAGCATCAGTGGTGTTATGCCACCCCTGCCCTTTCGGTCAGCTGTAACATACACTGCCCACAGGGCGCAGGCATCACGGCCCCCCACTGGACCTTGCCGCATGTCACCTGAGAGGGAACGGGATTCTGGACGCAGCAGAGCTTCTTGATGGCACTGTACAGGTCATCTCTGTTCCCGGTCATGATGCACACCACCAGCTGCGTGTGGGGCTGAGGGAGACACACAGAGCAGAAAGGGCCAGTCAATCAGCACTCTGCATTGGACTTCCAATGGCAAGCAAGCTACTCCAGATTTAAAGGGACCTTGACCACTTGGTCCACTTGGAACAAGAAATTAAAACCCAGCCCTATATACCAGACTTTGAAAAAAGTAAACAAGAAAATCTTTTAACAAAGTGACAGTTACTGAACCTCATGAAACTAGTTTCACACAACAGCCAATCCACATGTAGATATTGCTTACATATAGAGAAGTCAGTATTCATTTGTAGTAACTCATTTTTGAATGCACTCAGTGGCCAAGTGTTTCATTCAGAAGATCTAAGTATCTAAAATTAATTTGTGTTCCAGCAGCTGACAGATGGGGAGGATAAAATAAACCGCGTGGAGCCAGGAGGAGGAAAATCACATTCATTGAGTTTTATGACAGTTTGCAATAAAATGATAAATAAAATATCAACATGAAACACTCATGTTTAATTGTACTGGCTAACAAGCCAGCTAATGTTAGTGGTAAAGAAAACAGCTGTTTTGCCGTTTTTGCTCTTACCAAGTTTTGGTAAATTCACAGCTTGAAATGCTTGGTAGCTAATTTGCTAGCCAGCTAAATAACTTTTAACGTCAATGTGATTTGCGAAAATTACAGCAAAAATGCAATTGGTTAACAATAAATCATTTAAAAACATTCAAATATCACAATTATCAATTGAATTTACACACAAGACTGTGAATTAAGTTCAATCACACTATACAGCTATGGATATAGACATGCATATAAATATATACAGTGGCTGGTTTAAAAAAAAAAAAATTGAGCAGCTGGTGAAGTTTTATTGTTCACCTGCCACTGTGTCTGGTCATTTTGCCACCCTGGATGGCCTCACCTCACTGGTCAACTGGGAGTGGATGCTCTTGATGTAGGTCTCGGTACGGTCATCCTTCAGCTCCACATGGATGGGCCGGTGCAGCCGCAGCCCCATGGGCCCGGCCACTTTCCCGAAGGTGGCCACCAGCTCCTCGGCCTGGTCCGTGCAGCGCCGCGGGTAGAACACAGCCCAACAGTTGAGGGGAATCTGGGCACAGACAGATTTAGTGAGCAGGACAGGCGGTCTGGGATGTACGTTACCATGCAGGACCCATGCAACCCAGCTCACACTGCTCATCCCTGCTTGAATTTCCAAAACCTATACTATCTAATCAGACAAAACACACAGCCTGAGCATGGCAGGGACCCCATGATAAACTTTTTAAACAATTCAGTTTAATGGCACTGCAATATTTCCACTTGGTTTGTCATGTTTTTAATTAGAATTCAAAAAAAAATTCCAAGTTACCTCCAAAATTACTTCAACCCACACAGCCCTCATGTTGGTGATATGCAACAAACACAACACTAGCTAAAGCAGTGGCAGACTCACACAGCTGATGGAGGCGTCCCTGACCACTTCCCTGGACCAGCCGACGTCAGCAGGAGTCATGAAGGAGGCCGACTGCAGGTAGATTGTCTCCAGAGGTAGGGTCCTCCCTTCAGTCTGCCACAGAGAGAACACGCAGTTCCCACTAATGTCTCTGCCATACGCTCAGTTCATGGTGCACAGCATGGATCATAAAGGGCCTGAAACACATAGCCCTCTGTTTCACACCAAAGCACAGTGGACACAGGGGACGTCCCAGTGCACAGTTGGTGTGGATTTTACTTAGTACATTGTCTTGGGGCACACTTGTGATAAACTTGAGGCACACACTTGTTATCTACTACCTACCCATAGCTGTCCCAGTGTTCCTGTCAGATGTTTTAGATTAGACCTGACAGGCAGAGACAGCGCAGTGTCTCTGGAGGCCCTATGAGGACATGAGGACTCACCACCAGGATGTCAGTGCTGATGGCCAGGCCCCAGCGGCCCAGCTCCGTCAGGGCCTCCTGGTTGCTGTTGATGCTCTGGAGCAGCTGCTTCAGTGAGTGGGTGTGCTGCTCCCCACTCACATTGATGTGCATCGTCAGGTCCTGTGGGGCGATCAGTACATGTACACACACACAAACATATGCATGAACCCCTATTCCGTTTTTCTTTCCTTTACTGACCCCAGACAGCAGCGTTGCCGACAAAATGCTATCGTTAAGTAAAAAAGTAAAGAAATCCTTAAGTCTTTAAGTAAAGAAATGGCAATCATTGCTGCACATGACATCATCTATAACACGATCTGGAACAATGCACTATCAAGACATCGTACCTTCATGGCCCGGAAGTCCTTCCTCATTTTGTCAGGGATCCCAGTCATGAAGGAGAGCTCTGGCAGGAGGAGGATCACACCTGTTATCACCTGTTGGGAGCATCAACACAGTCCAAATTAAACAACCGCTCCAGATCTTGACCTAAGGGCTGCAGGAATTCAAAGACTGAGCAATAATGACAATTATTACAATTCTATAAAGAGTGAAATGAAACAAAGTAGAAGACATCAAAACATCTGCATTAAATTTTCCCTTTGGCTTACACTATTTAAGGCAGCCCAAAGATAGATAAGTATTAAAAATGACTAACAAGCTTTCAGGAATAGCCTACCTTTCCTCCAGGCTTTGACCTCTCTTTGGGCCGATGCACAAGCAAAGGCTGATCCAGCTCTTTTATAGTAATGCCATAGTTTTTGCTGTTCAAACCAAGAACACATCTGATTGGCAACATATAAAAGGGAATAATACAGTTATGCTAGAAGGGTCTACAATGGTGGAGGTGAAGCCAGTGGAAGATTCCACCTTCTGTCATCCTCTTTTCTTTCTTATAGTGAGGTATGAAGAATGTTGTGCACCCCCTACCTTAGGTGAATCCAGCAAAACTGGGGTACCTGTAGTAATCGATGAAAGAGATCTGAGATCCGTCTGCCATGGTGAAGGTGTCTTTAGGGGACTTGGCCCACTCGATGTCGTCGATTCGGTAAGTGCGGTTGTTGTAGCGGGTGATGACGATGCTACCGATCAGCTCCTTGGTGCACTCGTCCTGGAAGCTCTCCCTGCTCTGCTGATAGATCACATTCCTGCAAATCCAATAAAGACAAATCCAGAGCCAATGCCCTGTTAACTACCAATTGCCTTCAGCGGGCCTACTTAAAAGACCCTATGAGAGACAAAAAAATGAAAAATGTTTTCTCGACATCTGTGTAATATCAAATTGCCTGGTTGGACAAACCAGAAATCTTCCAGTGTAAGTGTCACCAACTTGGATTGTGCATGATATGTATAAGCTTTCTCTGTAGTGTATTCTGTCACACTTAGTTTAGTAACACTTACCAGAGAACTTCAAATGAACTGCAAGCTCAGATATGCATGTTAAACTGTGCAAGGAAAGTGAGCGGTCTTACCACTATTATTACCACAGGAATGCCTTCATGCCCACTGAATTTGAACCGTGTGCACTGATGATGACTGAACTCACATGACGTCGAGCACAGAGTCGTTGCGGAGCACTTTGTGGGACACGTCCACAGACAGGTAGAGGCCCCCATCAGTGCGCTTAATGCAGGTGGAGTAACCAGGCCACACCTGCAGCCTACAGGAGAAACACAGCTGACTCATGAGGGAAAAGCACAACTCCTCTGCATGTCTCTAAGGCCGTTCAACTTTTCTGCAGGCCTTCTGAGACGCTTACCTGTGCTTTCCGAGAATAATTGCGCTTTTGGGGTCAAAATGATTTCGCCCCACCAGTTTCAGTCCCAAGATCTTCATTACTCTGAATGAGAAAATCATGAAAAAATTTATCAAACTGAACATACAAATTTGGCTTCCCTTACATCCTAGACCATCTAGTCAGGTTGCATAGGTTAACTTGAGGTAGGGCTTGAATAGCGTTATGCTCACACTCACTGGTGTGGAAGTGCCGTTACCCTGGTCTGACACTGCTGCTCATTCAACTTGAATGGATAAACTTCTATTCTTTTGTGCCGGAAGTTGCTCTGCATAAGAGCGTCTGCTAAATGAATGGAATGTAATGACTGTAACGAATGTAATTTACCAACGGACCCTGCTCTAATAACCATTTCACAGCAATAGGCTGATGCTGCTTCACACCGTCTGCCATGAATCTGAGTTAAGGTCAGCTGGATTCTTATCTAATGTCAATGCATTAAAGACATAACTGACTATGTGTCTTCACACGCTTTTGTTGGATAATAAACCGCTTCAGTGGAAAAGGGTTTAAGATTCTGGGGAAGCAGACCATTTCAAAATCGTAATTCTGGCTTCTCTTCTGGGATAGCTGTGGCCTCACCAGAGGAGAGTGTGTGTTTTTTTTTTCTTTGAGGCTATTAGGAGGTGCACACTGTGTAATCTCCCATGGTATGAAGAAAGGGAAGATCTGCAAATTGCAGACTGCTGCAGGGCTGCAGAGGAGAAGGTGCCCCCGCTGTGACGCCCCAACGCTGCGGACGGCGAGAGACGGACTCCAAGGGCCTACCAGCTCTACGGTTCCTCCTCGGGAGGAGCTTCAGGGTACTGCGCTTACAGGCTCAGGGACCCACCTTCTCAGAACCACATTGTAGAAGGGGATGCACAGGTCTGAGCTGGGCGGTAGGATTTTGGTCATCTGGATCTTGATCTCAACCTCTTGGTTGTCAGTGTGCCTCAGGCTCTTCAGATGAACCACCTGCACAGGGAACATAAGAGTCTAATGACTGATGCGGGACAGTGTATTTATTTACCCAACAAGGTAATTTGTTCAAATACTGCAACTAATGTTTAATGAGCGAAATTAAATATTAATTTGACCAGTATTTTTTGTGACGATTATCTTCCCTCCACTTTTTTTAAGCTTTGATATTCATTACATACACTTAACTGTGAGCAAAGTCCTCTGCAACTATTACTAATTATACAACTTGGCAACTCAAAACAAAATGTTGATGCAAATATGTATAACTATATGAGGTATGACCAGAATTCTGATGGAAACTTTTTGGTTAGAGTATGCTTTCTTTCCTATGGCACAAACAAAGAATATATTGGTTTCTGTAGGCTTTGAATCCCTGTTCTAACATCTAAGATTCACAACTCTCCCTGAACTACTCTTGTCTAATCAACCTCAAGTCTCCAATTACAGTGCTCCAGCCAGTAAAACAGCATAGTGGTTAAGGAGCAGGACTCATAACCAAAAGGCTGCCAGTTCGATTCCCTGCTGGGGCACTACTGCTGTACCCCTGGCCAAATAGTAAGTATATATCCAGCTGTATAAATGGATAACATTGTAAAAAACTGTAACCGATGCAAGTCGCTCTGGTTAAGAGCATCTGCTAAATGCCACTAATGTGAGGTAATGTGATGTAATGTAGTAGGTATCTGTTATTAAGACACAGTGTAAAGGACTGTGCTGTACTGTTTCTGTATGGGAAATGTCTTAACTTAAATTACAATGAAATGACAGAGATCTAACACTGCGCTTCACAGTGTGAGGTCTGACTGCAGAGTGGACAGGGTGGAGCTGGGACTGACCTTGTCCAGCCTGATGGGCAGGTAGAGGATGGAGCCATCGAAAGCGATCACCTCCCCCGTGGTGGAGCGGTGCTCCTTCATCATCCCAAACCGCATGCTCATAGACTCCACGTTTGGCCTGGAACACAGTAACACAGAAGGCCCACGTGAATGGTGCGGTGCACTATTCCACTGACTATACCACTTCTAGTGCTTGTGAAAATAGATCGTTTCAGTTGTGGGGAACAATTAAATTCCATCAGTTCAAAATGACTGACAAGCATGACTAGACACCTCAGGTACACTGTAACAAACAAACTCAAAGCAAAACTTGTTCACTCACGTGAAAGTGATGTGGTACTGAAACACTGCCTCGTTCTTGCAGCGGATAGGGATGTGATTTGAGCCAATGGCGAGAGGGCTCCCCTTGGTGCCCTTCTTCTCCAATGGCTTGCTGTGTTTAGAAGAGGGAAAGCAGGTCAATAAATTGAGTATATACCCCACATATAGGAACACCCCTCATGATAACCACATACACAAATGAAGCATACGCATAGCTAAAACACACAGGAAAAAAATCTCTGGGTTTCAATGTTCAGGCTTTATTCTAATTCAGACAGATCACATGCGTGATAATTAGCGGCTTGTGCTACATGATGGTTGTGTTCATTAATCCGCACAGCAGAACAATGAAAACAAGGCTCAGCGGAGAGGATGATGGGGTTGAGTGGGCGCAGAAGAAAGGCTCGTGCGTGAGCGGTAGGCACTCACTGAGGCACCTCCATCTGGAGCTCTCCCTTCAGCACGGCCGGCAGAGGAGGGCCTCCTTCAGGCTCTGGGGCCTCTTCTCTCAGAGATACAGGGGGTCCAGGTGCGGGGGCAGCAGGGGGTGGAGAGGTAGAGATGGCGGCTGCAGTGGGCCCTCTCCCCCGGCTCATGGGTGACAGCGCAGATCGCCCAACACCAACCATCTGCCCCAGGAAGCTGCAGATAAATATCAGGGTCTGGGTCCGCACCTTCTCCTAAATTCAACTGCTTCAGTTCTACCCCACTATCCTTATGATGGTGCTAAAGAAATGACAACACTTTGTTAATGTGCTCTGCATTTCAGTTTCATCATCTTCAATACAATATTTAAAGGGCTCACCAAGAAATATAACATTTTCTTGTCTGGAATATATGCATACTTAGAACTGGCAGACTTATCTGCCATTCACTTCAAGTCCCTGGAGTCTGTATTTATGCATTAAAGAAAACAGAAACACAATCTACACAAACATAAAGGAGATGCAGAAAGATGACTTTGGGACTGTGTGTAAGAGTAAGACAGCTGAACATAATATTAATAAAGCTCCCTTTAAGAGCGAAGGTAAGGGTCATCAGTAAATCTGAAATATTTGCTGAAGTTACCTTTAAACAGGTACAGCAATTACCGCTGAAGACAGTAATAAATGGCATGGACCAGATCTTTTTTCAACAGGCAAACAGTTCTGCTCAGTCTGATTAGGGTGATATCTGCAAAAAATTCCACACCGATCCGCAGATGTCCCTAGGCGAACCAAAGGGTAATTCAATAATGATGAAAGTCAACATCAGCTGGCAAACGAAGTGCGAAGCACAGAGAAAAGCCTGGCTTTAACACCCCATGCATAATGAATGTTAAAAGCCTTACACTGCTTTGCTGCTAGACCCCAGCACAGAGAGTGAGGGGTCAGCAACCCTGAGATACTCTAAAAAAAACACTGCAGAGACTGTCAGCGTGCTGAGCCGCACGCCTTTGACCTGTACCTTCCACGGCCCATCCGCTCCATGCTCCCGTCTCCAGCAGGGGCTGCCAGTGGCCTTGGTTCTGCTCCCAAATCTCCGACCGGGGCCCGCCCTGCACCATGCAATACATCAATCCCCAGGGGCATCAGCACACCAATTCCAAGCCCTTCAGAGCTCTGCGCTTACAGAAACTGAACATGTTTCTTCAAATTACTAGGAGGTTTCTTAAAAATTACTACTTCAATTCATCCTTGATCTTTGATTGAATGTTTCATTATACATTTTGATTGGAGCGATGTGTTTTGTAGCAAGGGCATTTCAGAATAACTCCTTCTCCCACCTCTTTTGCTTTCAGTCGGTTTGCCCATGGTGTCATGGGATGTTTCATGTTTAATTCAGCCAAGAACACCACAATTCAGCCAGTGGATCCGTAAGCATTGACTCTGACTCTACTCACCCACAGCTGGTACTCCCCTCCCCCAGGAAGTCTTTGCAGGCTCGATCCCCATCCCCCGAAACATGGACACTAATGTTGGTGCAGGGGTGGGCACTTCCACCTGCCAGTCACAAAGACCTCCACTAAACGCCAATCCGAAAAAGTCAATCATTTTAACACTATGACTTAGATTTGGACTTGCCTTGATTCTAATGACATTAAAGGGCCAAATCAACAGCCAAAAGCCCATTATTAATCCTTGAAATCTTTGAAAGCAACCATTTAAGTTGTAATTACGATTGTCCACTAGATGGTGCTGCCTGAAGTTGGTTGTTTGAAAGATTCAAGTGTAATTTTTCTGACAGGACATAAATTAACCATGACAATTTCAGAATAAAACAATATGCCATGTCTTGAGAACTTGATTCAAAGAGAACGATCAAATACTAAATGTCACACACAGACACAACAGCTTATACACTGTTCAATTAACTGTTAAAACTATTGGTTTTAGAGGCTAAAAAATGACTTTAGGTTGTTGAATTTGATTTGACTGGGCCACTAAATGTTAAGAACCATAGTAAGCCCATATCTGCGACACAGTTTTGAAATTACTGATTTTTACAAGAAACAACAAAAACAAAGATGGTCGACTTGGTCAGAATTAATGTACTTTTATCTATATAACCGTTAAACATTTCCATAAAATACACCATCACCTTATACCATCTGATAAAATTGCAGCACGTTCTGAGATAGCTGATCTCTCAACCTCTTACCCTAAAATCATTTAACATAGAATCCATTATGCAGCAAACCTGCACCAGAGTTTTAGAGTTAATTCAGAGTTGCTGAAAAGAATTTGAAATTCAAATTCTTGAGCAATGAAAGGCATTCTTTTCAATGTGATTTCACAAATGCAGCAATTCCCATTGGCTACTTCTATGTGAAGTGAATTGCAGATCATTAAAATTCTTCATCTGTGGTGTTTGAAATGTAGAAAAAAAGACCTACTCATGCATTTCAAACTTATTCTTCACCGATACTCTAAGCACCTTTATAAAGATGTCTTTCAAGCAGCTTTCAAGCGAAAACACTTACTCTTAAATCAGAGTTTGACACAATGCTAAGCAATTCCTCAGCATTTTTATGCTGCCCCAGGTATGCAGAACATCTAAGGGAGGATCGAATCTGGAGAACCCACAACACACCTGCTTGACTTGAGGTGCTTCTACCACTTCTGCCTGCAGACTTGGCACGTCCTCAGGAAGGTCTGAACCAGCCGGCTGGCCTGTGGGGACCTTCTGCCCTACGTCTCCAAAGCCAGTCTCCTGGCTGAGTTTCGCTCCTGGCAGGCCCATGGTTGGCTCCACAGCGGAGAGGAGCAGCCCTCTTGCACGGCCCAATCCACGCTCTTCGACAGGCAAGGCCAATCCGCGGCCAAAACCTGCTTGGTGCTCCCCACCGGGGAGTGGGGCCCCTCTCCCATAGTGCACTGCGGACGCAGCAGTAGGCAAGGGCAATCCCCTGGCACGCCCAAAGCCTGGCTCCTCTGGCAACTGCAGTCCCCGGGCCCGTCCTACACCCGGTTCCTCTGTTAGTAGCCCCCTACCCCGAGCCTGCTGATGCAGCCAAGGCACCCGGGTGGTACCGGGGAAGCCAGGGAAGCCTCGGAATCGCGGCTTGTTTGGATCCATTTCTAGCTGAAAGGCAAGACAGTCAGACATATGCAAATGAATGCCAGCAAAGGCTCGATGAACAGGGTTACTGCTTAAGCCATATAACTACTACATGTATATGCTCAATGCCGTTTTAAGGATAAACCAATTACTTCATGAATTATTTTTATTACTTTCTGTTAAATTCGGCTATTTTGAAAGAGAAATACTGCAGACGGTGCAAGCAGTGAATACCAATCACCAGTGACTTTCACATACAAGCCAGCTTGTTAGACAATTCCATCAGCAAACGAACACAGCTAGACTTCCCAGAAAGTGACATCAAACTAGCGAAGAGTAAATGTATTTCGAATTCGGGAGATAAAACAATACTTTCCATAACCCGGTTATCCTGGTGAACTCAACTTACTATCATGAGCTATAGTCATAGGCAATACGTATACTATATGGACAAAAGTATTCAGACGCCTGACCATTACATTGTATTCAAATACATATACTTTAATATGGAGTTGGTCCCCCTTTTGCAGCTATAACAGCTTCCACTCTTCTTGGAAGGCTTTCCACAAGATTTTGGAGTGTTTCTGTGGGAATTTGTGCCCATTCATTCTGTACAGCATTTATGAGGTCAGGCACTGATGTTGGACGACAAGGCCTGGCTCGCAATCTCCATTCCAGTTCATCCCAAAGGTGCTCAATGGGGTTGAGGTCAGGGCTCTGTGCGGGCCAGTCAAGTTCTTCCACACCAAACTCATCACACCATGTCTTTATAGTCCTTGCTTTGTGCACTGGGGCACAGTCATGTTGGAATAGACAAGGGCCTTCCCAAACTGTTGCCACAAAGTTGGAAGCATAGCATTGTCCAAACTGTCTTGGTATGCTGAAGCATTAAGATTGCCTTTCACTGGAGATAAGGGGCCTAGCCCAAACCCTGAAAAACATGTGTGGCCAAATACTTTTGTCCATATAGTGTATTTCCATGGTTCCACGCTACATCCGTTAACGGTACTGTTGTAGGTTTGCAGCAACTCAATGATCGATGAAGTCATAAATTAAAGCGTATCCCTAACAAATGTATTCACCCAACTTACCCTAGCTTAGTTATGTGCAGGGCTTTCCTGCTTACACTTCGTTTGATGCTAAAAAGCCACGAGTAAGTATAGGACTGTATGGGACAACTCGGACACATGGGTCCTTTTTGTTAGCCAAGCCGTCAAAGCCGCTCATTTAGCTAAGTTCAATCACAATTAGCTTGCAGTTATCTAATAGTAATTTCTAATACAGATTCTGAAAAACGCATTTCATCGTATTAATAAAAAATTCAAATATTAAAGCTTTTTAACTCAGTCAAATTAAAATGTTTTAATAGACTGAATAGATGCAGCTACTTAGTACACTTGCATGTCATACACTGACACCAGGTTCGGGTCGGAATTTGACCACTAGCCTAGCTAGCTAGCTGACTAGCAAGTTAGCTGCCTAAACAGCTAAACCCAATGTAACTATATGTGCAATGAAAAATCTAATCACTCAGCAGACTAATTCCAAAGCTATTGGCTAAAACTACGATGAAATATCTGGCGTTCTTTTATTTTGACAGATGTTCTTCACTACGATATACTATCAGTTAGCTATATGGTTAACGTCAGCCAACATGCATAATGAATGCATTCGCTTCATTATAAGCTTCGTTTGAACGCACATTACCTTTTTTCCCCAACCACTCTCCAAGCGGTCTAGATTAGTTACACAGGTGGTTAGCTAACTGTACTGAACAGTGCTGAGTGCAGCAGAAAGTAACACAGAATGAAATATTTGGCTAATTATCACATTTACATGGCCAAACTTCAGTCATTCCGTCTGGAATCCAATCTTACATTTCAGAAATTTGGCAGGGAAAATGCGGATTACGCTGATTTTCCGCGTCGGCGACCCACACGCTTCCATATACAACCGACGACAGACCAGCTGTTGACGGGCAACCGCCTTTCCAATTTTACTAGTTGGCTATTGGATATTCTAACAAAAGGCGGTTCCAGTCTGAATAATCCATTGGTTCGTTTTGTTGTCAATCAGAGTAGAGCGTTCACATAATACACGCTTTCATCGTTGAAATTCCAAAAACTGCAAATATTCTATTTAAAAACCTAACCAAAATGGCCACTTGTTTAGCTAATCGGGTGTAACCACTCTATTAAATAGAGGGTGCGGTGGGCACATAAACCGGCAGAACCTTTGTCCATTTGTTAGTACACCCACATATCTTCTGCACCGCCTGTTCAGCACAGATCAAGGAGAATGCAGCCAAGAAATTTGAAGATTTCCTTGTATTGAGCCAAATGTTTACTAATTCTATATCTCAGATAGGCAACATGCTATTTGAACTCTTTCATAATCTAGTTATGAGGTAGAACCAAGTCAAAGTAAGTTAAAATTAAATAAACACATTTATCCTTTTAACAAAAACATACAATTTTATGATCACTTGTAGTGCAGTGTAGCATAGTGGTAAGGAGCAGGGCTCGTAACTGAAAGGTTGTTGGTTCAATTCCCCAATGACACTACTGTTGTACATTTGGCAAGGTACTAAACCCACAATTGCCTCAGTAAATACCCAGATTAACCTATGTAAGTCGCTCTGGAGACGAATGTCTGCTAAAATGATAATAATGTAATGTAGTATGCCTGCCTAGTGCCAGGTAATCAGAGCACTTGAGTAGGCAGCATATCACAGTCTGTGCTCAAAATACATTTGGTTGTGAACCAGGCAGCATAGGACACTTGTTTTGGTATGACTATTATGACAAACACTGACTTTGATATGACAAATTCACTTTATGATATTGAAAACACAATGGTGTGGTGCATGTCAGACCTGTCTATAACAATGGGTCTTTATAGGAGTGATCTAGATAAACCATCTTTTGTGATGTTCTCCATCAGAGAACTAATATGCCACTGTAGTGGCAAATTCATACTATATTACTTAGCACATAATAAACTGCCGTATCCTGATGTATGGGCAGGATACATTTTCATATACCAATTTATACAGGTGGACAGGTTAAATTGTACACAGGTAGAACAGCAGTTCCCCCATAATACACAACATCCCTATGCCACATTTCTGAGTTTTTGTTTTATGTGTGTTTAGGAAAATAATACACACGACAAACCTGCTGCATCTCTCAAGCACAGCAACAACCAAGAACAAAGCAATTTAGTGTGTGACGCTTAGTGGGAAAATTTAAGTGAATGTTCTATATTCGTCCAAGAGAGGGAGCTAGAGTCAAAGGGACCTAAATGTAGAGGAGTCAAAGTTGCTGAGGATGCCCTAACAGTGGTTAATTTCTCAAGTCAGGAGTATTCCATAGGTAATGTAGTTCCAGCTGTTCGCTTGAGTTTCATGTAATTTCATTTTTATGATTGTACTGTAATGCCAAGATGCATGCATAGCAAGGGTGTTGCTAAATAGAGCAAGCGTAAGAGACCTGCGATTAGCCAGCTATGGACAGAGACCTCAGTCTAAGGTGGATATAGCTATATTTGGAATGGGCAAATGTACTAATTTGCTGTATTTGCACAATATTGTAATATGATATTTTTCCAGAAACTTGAAACAGAGAATTACAACAGAAAATTAATAAATGAGCATACAGGTAAGAGGTTTCAGGTAAGACAAAGCATCACGTTTACCATGTTATAGATTAGACCTTTGCCTAAGAAGAGAATGCAAGAAATACTGAAATGAAAGGCAACTGTTTTGTAACAATTTCAGACATTTTACTCTAAATGCCATAATCACATTCAATACATGTTTTATTTTATGTCCTACAGTGTGTCAACCATCCCTTAAGTCCATTATTTGGGGCCAATCATGTTTAGTCTTAGGTTAAATTCATTTTTATGTTAGATTTGTGTTTAGACACCTCCCGGTTGAAAGAATGAACCGATACTGGATTAACTTGTCTAGTTTTGGCTGTGAGGCTGATTGCTTTAGGTACATCGACACAAGGCTTTCTGTTGATGCAAGGGTATTTGCTGCTGAAGCTGAGAGGGTGGTTTTTAACAATACCATCATGTCACTCCTCCTAAAGGAGGAGTAGTTTAATTTGAGTGATTTTATTGGTCAGTGTTCTGTCCAATGGCATTGAAGCACGATGGGAGGTTAAAAAAGGGTGCCTATTTTCAATGTAACACAGCAAAGCAAGGTCAGCTTCAAAAAATCAAATGCTCTGTATTTAAAGTAGGACTCTTGATAAAACACCATCCAAACAGCTTTCCTTCCTCAGTTTGGGGGTTTGGACAATTTGTTCCAGCCTGTCCTACAGGATGTAAGCATTAACATGTATTCCAGCCTGACAATTGAGCCTTACAACTGAGCCAGCCTTACAACTTCTTTCTCTTAAGCCACAATTCAATATCTGTTTGCCAGCAGCTTGTTACTGGCAAAAAAAGAGAAAACATGACAAAATCTTTGGAGCAGCATGCCCATTGATATTCATAATAAATTGAGGTTATTTGAAAATGTAGTTTGTGCCACATGATATATTTTGACATGAGAAGTTGTCAAAATTAAGTAAAATTGCAGAAGTGGATGTCATAATTGTCTATGATACTCCAGAAGGTTGTGGGCAATAGGTATAGCAGCTGCATATTAGCAGGTCAGTGGCTTACTAGTTATCAAAATGATGATTCACAATAATTTGGATGGTAGGTATGCTGCCCACCAAGTTAAGGGTTGTTTGTAGGGCATACCCCATACATGTATAGAACCGATACTTACTAGCCATTAAACAATGGAAAGTTTTGCCTTTGAGTTGAAGTTATTTCACCCTAATTGCTTAGTGTAATTTGGCTTCATTTTAATAATTTAATGGCAGACAGAAGACTTACAGAAGTTAAGTACAGTACTTAGCACATGTGAGTAACTTGGCATGATTATAGCTGAAAACATTTTGTGGTGATTATTATACACCACAACAGCTGTAGCTAGCTACTGAGCTAGTAAATCAAAGTAGCTAGCTAGCTTTGATTTATAGTCATGCATCTGACTTTATTTGCATGGGCTACACCCCTATGAAACTCCCTATCTCTTTTCTGTGAGTAGGCATCTGTAGCATGTATTGTAGACAGCACAGTGAGGGCCACTCAAGGAGCAGGGTTAGATCCATGGGAGTCTGGAATACCACCTTGACCTGAATGACCTGATCTGCCTTAACCTAAAGTTGTGCCTTTGCACGATCCTATCATTCACTGTAAAAATTACAAACAAATGGGTATTTAGTAAATCTCCTATCACAAATGTGGGCTGAACCAGCCAGTTATCCAGTTATTGAGAAGGGATGTCACCAAGCATATTGTCATTCATCACATGAGCCTAATAATGCCTGGCAGTCTGTCACTTCACCCTCTTGCCTCTGTGCCCATCTCTGTTCATCGGCTGAAATACTGTGGGTGTGGCACACTGCACAGCAATCACAAGCCGTGGTTACAGCAGAATTCACATGATGCTTGCACATCAGAATTATGCCTTTGAAGGTAATGACTATATAGAATGTAGACCTCTTTTAGCTCTTCTAGCATTTTCAAAGAATGAGCAATTTTTTTGTATTATTCCTGGAAAGAGGCAGCTCATAAAAGCCGAAGACTCACATGAGCACAGATATATTCCCGCTTTTACCTTTATTAACAGCAGAGTGGGTTAAGTGCAGCACATTGTATTGTCAGGTCCAGAGAGAGATAATTAACACTGTCAGGTCACATCTTGATGGCAATCCATTTTAGAAAGGTTTTCTTTGATTGGATGTAATAAAAACGTAATTGATCAAATTATATAACCATAATGATATTTCATCAAATAAATTATGTAGTACATTGTATACACCATTATAATTACAATGTGATTATTGAGTGGGATGAATGTCATTTCCAATTCACATTATTATCAGCAGTACTGCTCGTTGTTCATTAAAGAAAAGGCTTCAATTCACCACCCTCCCCTTATGAACTCTAGACGCTGGACTCATGACAGCTTGCATTTCTGTATCGATAACAGCTGCTGAGTGTAGCTCTATGGGGCATTTTCTACCACAGACTCTTAATAACTCATATAATACACTGCTATTCCATCCAATGAGGAATCTCATTTTGAAGTAAGGTGTTTCGTAAGCAATTTAAGGTTAAACCATTTATCATAATTGCAAAGCATTGCTCTCATATCCTGAACTTATTCTGCAATCTGTCAATCCACTCACATTTTTTTTAAAGTGTTGCAATTATCTCAAATGCTATTCTCTGGTGTAAATGCGACATTAACATAGGTGCATATGGGGTAGGCTCCAAATACGGAGACAGAGGGACTCTCTGTGACTGCCAGCTACACACATGTATCTCATTTGTGCTGTCTGTTTCTAGGAAAGGAGTGATTGAGAACATCTGTTCGTCAGTGATGGTTTTCCAGCCATTAGTTTCGTTCATCCTCCAGTTGTGTAGTCCTGTTCGTGCTTCAGCACATTAGACACATTTTCCCAGATGTGGGTTGTCCTCATGGGATTCTGCCCCCAGCTGGTCTCTCCAAGAGGAACTGCCTCTTCCTGCATTCCTAAACAATCACAGCCCCACAGCATTATGTAATGTGTTGGAGGATTTCAAAATATAGTCTTAGAGCAATGTGAACAAGTCTTTCTGCCAATTATTGATTGCATTACATAAATGGTTTTCTTATTCAATGTACTTGAATATATATTTCTATATCCTTTACTAATAGCAGAGATTTTTTGTTTGTCTACAGCTGTCCCTGTTTAACAACAGCTATTACTGTAAACTGCAAAGGAGTTGTTATCTGCATCATTGCAATAGCCTAAGGTGTTCAATTTTACTTCATTTTTAATGTCTCATGCATTTCTAATCTCCATTTTGCAAGTTGCTCCTGCTAGGTATACACTGCAATTACATCACAGTGTATAGTTTTAAAGCATAATGAACAGTTACTTTGACTATCCAACATGAATCTTCACAGGGCTTTTAAAAAATCTATAAATGTGCACGAGGTACCATCAGGGCAGTAAATCATTGATATTGTTGGATGAGGACAGAGGAGACATAATATCCTCCTAAAAAACCTGAAAAACTGTCATCCTTGTCGAAGCTTGTTGCATTGGCTATTGTGAATTCCTCTACCACTATCTACTTACAGTATACACACACGATTATTTATACGGCTCATAAATTGAATTTTATATGCATGGTTTTAAAGGAAATACATGTTATGCAATCCATTACATTTCATTTATATGTTTTCTTTATAACCATTCATTTGTCATTTTTATAGATCATTCATCCATGCAATTGTGTAGAGGAGAGGTATTATATTCTTGAAACCACAGAGTTAAATTTTGCTCATATTACTCATTTTCCCCACCATACTCATTTTCTTATTTTTCATGTGTTAATGTCATTATAATTACCCAGAACCTTTCATCTCTCCACTCAATTTTTTAAGTAGCAAAGGTTGCAATCGTGAGGGCATAGTTTGGCACCAACAAAAACAAACACTCTGCATTTCTATCTTGCCAGGAATGTTAAGTGTTTCAGTAAAATCGCATCCCATCAGAAACAAACCAAAAGCAATCAGGGAAGAGAGGGGAGAGACAGGGCCCCGTCTCTGGAAAGAACCAATTATACTCTTATAATTACAAAACAGATCGGAGAAACACCACCTCCACATCTCCCCTCTCACTTCTCAAGAATGACGTGATGATTCACTCTGTGGTGGAGACAGTCACTGAGAGCTTCTGAAATTGATTCCCTCTTTAACAGCGCAGACAGCAGACAATAAGGTGGCAATATAAAAAGCACTCATTATTGGACATATAATAGCTGATGATGACAATTGTCAAAAAAATAACAAAAGTGTGAATAGAGTAATTTGGGAATGAAGGAGATACCTCAGACCAGTGGTAGGTTATTGATGTGCTTTTGGATGATTGCTTGTAGAACATTTAAAAGCTTTTCACTTGGCATATCCTCTGAGCATTTGAAACTGCGCACACTTTTGAAAAATGGTAATACTTCCTGTTTAAAAGAACATTTAAACTGCTTTCACTGGAAGTGCCATCAGTGATTTGTATCTGAATACAAATCCTAATATGCAACAAAAACATAACCTGTTGTTTGCAATGTATCCGTTTAGATTATTTTGGGCAAAGCTTTGATGTAGTGCAGCCACTTTTCAAAGTTTTTAAGGAGTCCTATGTAACATGTGTGCATGACTGAAAATGTGTATGCTTGCATAAACATTTAGCTATAGTCCTATCCCAGTGTACATTCCCTTAAATCCTGATATGTTGGCACCACATTCACAACAGAATTACACAAGAATTGCTATGTTGCATTGTTTATTTGGGACTTCTGGAAATAAAATATGTGGACATTAACAAACCTTACATAATTTGAGTGCTTTTGAAGACTACCTGGACCTACTCCATTGTCCTTTTTCAAGGAGGTGCAGAACATGGGGCCTCAGGATTTGTGCTGGAGGATTAGAAAGACTGCTTCCACCAATGAGAAATGGAGATTCTCCAAACTCAATCTAAGTACCCCTTTACAGAAACAACACTTTTCAAGGCATACAGTTACACATTGACTTTGGGAGATTTCACGGCTGGTATTGTTGGAGCAACAAGAGGTAGTGTTGTGCTATGCCGGAGGTGCCAGAGACACCAATGAAAGTGCAAGGCATACTGCGTGGGCAGTTTCTCAGGCAATGATTGACAATGCACCCTCATCTCAATGTCATCTGATCATGCTGAGGTCCACAGGGACAGAGGGAGGCTGTCGAAGGAGCTGTGGGCTGGAGAGAGAGCGCGGCTGAGAAGTGGCAACTGGCTGAGAACTTGTCTGGCGTCTGTCAGGGAAGTCAGCCGTCACTTCAGCCCCACCGTGGGGCTGGGAGAGTGCATCGAGGAGCGATACCACTTCGGAGCATGACCGCAGTTCACGTACGATCAGGCAGTTAGTGAGAAGGTGCTCTGGAAGCCCCACTGAAGGTCGGCCTCTTAAATGTCACGTCTATCACTCTGAAATGATCAAATCTGGAGTGACACATGGGAATAGACCGTACCATTCAAGGTTCATAGGCAACCCTCTTTTCTGCTTCAGACTTTCAACCCAGACAGACAAAGATGCTATAATTGCAATTAACAACTTTCTGATTATGAAAAATCTAATGCATCCATTCTCTTCTGCTTCTGCATCCTCCTGTAGGGCCAATTAAGAAGCTGACAGGCTCCGGTATATCAGCAACTGTCTAGCCTTCCCCTCATCACTGTTGCTGTGTTTTTGCCCATTTTAACAATACTAAAATGTCCTCCTTGCAACTGAGGCAATTCCACTGCCATAAGGTCACATTGGACATTGGCCACTGGCATCACACATCAAAACACCCCAATCAAATGTGACAATCATCATTATGACCCTGTGAGCGGGCCTGATCCTCAGAAACAGCTGCAGTGTGTGCAGTTCAGGCGAACGAAGTGGGCTTGGTGAAGCCCAAGAGGTTAACACGGGACAGATATTCCTTAGAGGTTCGTTGACAGCAATTTCCGCAGAGCTGCCATGCACTCTGTTGTGTCTCTGTTTCATTATTCATTCCCTCATCAGACACCCGTATCCGGGTCAACAGACATAACCCACATTCTTAACTACTTCATTATGTATTCACTAATTAATGATGTTAATAGCTGTATTTGGCAAGCATGATTTTCATATAGTTTTTCTTCTGCCTTGGTAGACATTCAGTGCAATTGTATACTGAACTCCTTTTCTAACTTGATCCTCATACTCCAACTTGTTCACACCCCTTCCATGTTTTGGACAACATAATATGTAAGCCATGACCACTTAATTGTACATATATTAAACATTAACATTTTGTACATATTGTGTATATATAATGAAAACACTGACCTTTAGGTTACAAGCAGAGCTACAACAGATCATTTGAAGTGCTTGTTTCTGAGTTAAAACCATTGTCTGTTTTTCTTCACCGATTCATGATGAAAGTCTTTGATCTGGGTGACCTAGAAACTGACGGTTTTGCGTTTTCATAATTCACAATCTAATGTCTGCTAGTCACTGTGTCATATTGTCATACGACGTTACAGATTGAAGAAGTTCTACATTAGACAAGGTTTGTGTAAATTTTGAATTTATGTAATTAATATATATTCAATTATGTAAAAATAAAACCCCTCACCCCAGTGTAGAGTCTTGTAGGTTCCAGAAGCACCAGCACAGGTCACTGACAGACACAGTTCCTCCATCTCATTTCATGGAATATTTTATGAGCGAAGCGCCCGATGAGGCAAAGAAAAGGACATCAGACAGGACACTGGCTGTAACTCGGCAGCTTCTTTTCATCGCCTCCTGCTTTATAATATGTGGTCCAACTCTGTGATTGCGGATCATAACCGCCAGCAATTAATGGCGCGTGGAAGCGCGCTGTCCGTAGAACATAGGAAACGCCGATAATGGATGGTTAGAAGGAAGGGAGACTTGAATGTCAAAGCTCATGCAAAGTGCAAGCAATAATCACAAGGTATAATACATCATAATTTCACACAGTTATAAATACGCAATAATTAGTGAGGTAAACAAACACATAATCAAATTTCTGCCTATATAATATCACCAGAGTCCCCATGTGACCATTATGTTAATTTCCTTAAAACGAATATTACATCTGTGCAGGACTATGGAACATGGACAGAAGAATTAAACAACGGATCGAAAACCTCAGCTAAGGCGGTTTCCTCAAGGTGTCTTTCGGGAGCAATTTCTCTTATTGTATCTTGTAAGGAGGATGGAACGCCACGTATATTTACCGTTCCACTTAAGTAAAACTTGCCAGTTAACTCAGATTTATGAATTTCGGTCATAAACATTAAAGCAATTTATGATAAACGAGGTAAGCAGGTTGCATGTTTTTCCCACGTTGTGCCGTTTGGGCACTCTGAGTGCGTGAGTATCAGAATGAGTTGAACCACCTCATGGGAGAGCACACACGAGTCTATAACCAAAGCCTTGCGTTGCTATCTGATGTCAGTCAGTATCACACTTGTAAGCGCTCAGTCTGACTGGAGCATTCGAAGCCTGACCTTACTTTTTTCCGAAGAACTGGGTTTGTGCGGAAACCGTCTGTGGTGGAGTTGCGTAGGGGACAAACTTTCCGCAAAAATGATCAAAACATGAAGGTGTGAATACTAAGGTCGTCGTTTCCTTGTCTACATCTTGCTTTCCTGAAGTTTCAGTCGGCATGCAAGAGACAAGTGTTACGCTCTTTGAAGACGAAACATGAGGAGGTGGCGCTGTTATTAGGATAAAACCTTGTACCTTTTCCGCGCTGAGGGGGAAACCATATCCCTAGTCGTCAGGCGCCTGAACTAATATGATTTGTTGAAGGACCTTTTTTCCAAAATTTGAATGTTTTATTTCTGTATTTATGCCTCGCAGATGTGAAAGAAGCGACTGAACCCGACGCTAGATCCAGACTGATCCAAAGAATAATGCGCTTGGCAGGCGCACACTGTTGGCGAGGTGTCCCTTGCACCACCAGCGGGATTTCG
Source organism: Megalops cyprinoides (assembly GCF_013368585.1). NCBI lineage: Eukaryota > Metazoa > Chordata > Actinopteri > Elopiformes > Megalopidae > Megalops > Megalops cyprinoides. Next base: position 11,398,829 of record NC_050586.1, read on the forward strand.
CTGTCGTGATGTTCAATACCTCGGGCTTTGATCCCACTTACAGCCCGAAAGAAGATGTTTCTGAAGTTATCAATGGCACCGCACAGCAATTATATGATCTTACTGGTCCTACGGCCATGGCCAATAAGTCGTGCGGGGAGGAACTACTTGACTTCGGCACGGCGGAGAAGATTATTATTGGGGCGATGCTGGCCATTATCACAGCGGTCACTGTGATGGGAAACACCCTGGTGGTGATAGCCGTTTGCGTTGTAAAGAAACTTAGACAGCCCTCAAACTACCTGCTCGTATCCTTGGCTGTGGCAGACCTGTCAGTTGCTCTTGTAGTTATGCCCTTTGTGATAGTGACGGACCTAACCGGGGGCAAGTGGCTTTTTGGGGAAGTGTTCTGCAACATCTTCATTGGTATGGATGTAATGTGTTGCACAGCCTCCATAATGACCCTGTGCGTGATCAGCGTGGACAGGTAAGTTAATTTTGTCACTTTCTAATTAGCCTACTATATACTGGGTACTAAAAGATGAGAGTGTGAAAGTCCGTGCGTGAAGCCCCGCGTGAGTATTTCAGGTATGAGTGAGTACTGCATTAAAATAAACTAAATACTAAATATTTGAAGCTAATAATGGAAAAAAGTTATTCCGTTGGCACTCATTTAAGGAAACGGGGGAGCGTGGGATAATATTAATTGGTGAAATTAGTTGGCCTAATTAAATCACTGTCGGATTGTTGTACGGAAGTTACAGAAGCTTTTAAAGCATCAAATCCAGAGACGCAGTGTTTATTATTTATTTCAGCGGGGATGTGGTGGAGTGCAGGTGCGTTAGACCGTGCGCTCTGTGGCAATGAAAACATCTGGCGATTGAAATGAAAACGTTATGTCCAGCTGAGTTACTTGTTACATTATTGTATTTTGTCTCAGGTGAGTCTGTCGCAGAGTAACGGTATTCAGCATAGCTCGATATGTCTTTCATTTTATCAGTTTGCTATTGAGTGAATACAAATTGTCGTTCGTTTGGATTGGTCTCAGCATTCCATTTTCTTCGCAAATGCAAGCATGCAACTTTTAAAATACCCAAGCACATTTAAACATGTCGTATTTTTGCTGCAGATCCGAATTTATCACAGTATTTTAAATGGTCTTTAAAAAAAAGATAACCAAATAAAATCCAAAATGTAACGTACTAACACATTTTAATCAGTCCAGTGTTCCCGTTACCAGGATGGCCACAAAACATCACAAGGCGTTACCCAGCAAGGATGTAAGCATGTAAAGCTTTTCAGCTGACAGTAGACAAATTTCATTAATGTCTCATCTCACTCAGAGTCTGTGAATTTAATGCTTTTAAAAGGTATGTAACGTTTTGAGAATTGTAGCTAAGTGAATTGTGCCCTTAATTCGCCATACTCTTGCAGACACAGAGACACACATGTAAATGTTTAATAATAGTAATAAAATGTTACAATAGCGAAAGAAAAAACAATAATGTGAAGTTCGACGGGAATACAGGGATTACTCAGGGATTTTAACATCTAGTCCTATCTGCTTGACAGTTGTCCAATGGTCCAATAGATGACTATCTGGCTAACTATCAAATAAAGAGGATTTATAACAAATGATACAATCTCAGTCGAAAGCAAAAATTGCATGCCATTTCACCTCAACAAAGGCAACAAAAGAGCAATTACTATAACCACGTAAGGCTCCGAAGTCAGCTGCATGCCCATTTAAACGTTCACGCGTCTTCATAATTGCCTGCCACGACAAATGTATGAGAGCCGCCTTTGCCATATAGCGTTTCCATACCAGAACTACAGAAGACACCATTGACGGCAATGCCATGCGACTGCTGTTAAACCCAACCAAATTCACCAGATGGTATAGATGGTATAGTTGGTATACATGTCAACAAGGTCAACCCGCATTTCCTTTCGTAATTGATAGCTAGCTATCAGCAGTGATCTTGTGTAAAGAGAAATATTAGGTTTCATCAATGAGTACAACTACATGGAATTCTGCTCACAATTAAGATAACTAACAAGTTAGATGATTAAAGGTAGCTAGCTACATCACCGAGCTAACCTTGATTCATTGAGATAAAGTAGTTAGCACACCCGTTCACAGACTAAAGCAACTTGCTATTTTAAGTTAACTAAAGTATACATTTAATTGTAAAGTAGCCTTGAAAGTCAAGTCATCTCCGTTGAATAGGATGGAGAGAGAAAACTACTTTGATTGCCTTACAGGTTGATATGGAAAACATCTGCATGTATTCCATATAGGCCCATCCTGTTCTCAGTCAAGTCTTGCATATGAGTCTTGGAGAAGCCTGCAAAGTACAGTAAGCAAAGACAGCTTTGAGTATACCTCTGGATGTCAGTAAGCCACAAACACTGGACCTTACAACTAACGCTCATTAATACAAGTCATTGCTACTATAACGAATACAACACATTCTCTGTTATGACTTGTTGTAGAGGTTTGATACATAGTCCTACTCAGTGGTGAAACCCTATGGTAAGGTTTTTCACTGGTACAATTGTTTGACAGAAGCTTTTTTTTTGAGAGGAGCTCTGTTTTTTAAAAAAATAAAACCGAACTAAGGAGGGCAAACAAGTTATCAGCATGGCTCCCGGAGCTTAGTTTACCTGCACAAAAGTTTTATAAAACTTACCCAAATGAAAAGGAGAGTATGATGCTGAATGGATGGGACTGCCCTGTAAGCAGCCACGGATAACTAAAATGCTGAGCAACACGAAAAAGCTAATGTTAAACTCGTAGAATAGCAGTATGCAATAACATATCTCTTTGTCTCCTTATTCCACACTGTAGCTAGCTAGATACTGCTAAATGGTAACTAGTGTGTACCCTAATGTGAATCAAGTCACTGGTCAGTTTTGAATTTTTAAGAGAAGGTCAGGGATGCATTTGCAAGGACAGGCACTGTAAAATGAAAGTCTAACTTTGAGTCAATCAGAACCCTATTAATCATTGTTATACTATGCCAATTCTTGCCTACTGCCATACCTTGCTTAACCTCCTAACCACTGCCATACCTCACCTATACTATTTTCTTGTTACTTAACATGCCAAATGAATTCAGTCTTACCAAACTTGCCTACCCTGCTCATCTTTTCCATACAATTTCAACTTGAATGGATACACTTATGTTCTGTTGTGCTGGAAGTCGCTCTGGATAGGGCTGTCTTCTAAATGAATGTAATGTATGTCATGTACAATACATACATAGCCAAGCCTCCAATATACTTACCATGCTATATATGACAAACCTTCCTATGTTTCATGCTATAAAACATCATACCCAACAAAACACTTGGAAAACATTTTAACTGTTCAGTTCTATAGTAAACAGGGTGCTTTCACTTTGCAAACATTTTTCTGCAAAGTGTCAGATTTAGTTTTGCAGCCAGTCTTGTACAGTTGGTTTCCAGTTGTTATTTCAATGTCTTCAATGCAATTACGCAATGTAGAATATGTTTGCCAAACTAAAATACGTGGACACAAGCTACTCTCTGAGGGAGACATCACCAAAGAGTTGCAAAACACTGCTTCCTGCACTCATTTATTTCAGCCTCGTACAACCAGAAACCATTGCAGAGTGCTCATCTGAGTGTTCAGCTGTTGCATTATATAGCCAACCACAGTGGTTTACACTTGCTGGTGAAGAGCTGTTTAAAGTAGCCTGCACACACCACGTATTTTGTCACGCTTGTTTTTCCACATATAGTGTGACTGTTAATGTTGCATCCTAAATGATTAATTGATACTGTCTACTGTCTACAGTCTACTGGCTACACATAGGGTAAAACTACAACACATCAGCAAAACAATTTGTGTTAGCCAGGTCGTAGATATGCATGTGAAGGTAGTTACCAGCATTTGACTTCACAGTGAGAGAGCAAATATTTAAACGTAGCAACTGCAAATAGATTTAATACTGAGACAGAAACAGAAGCACGTTATTAAAAGGAACCGCTGTGACCAACACGTTTGTAAAGATAAACAGTTTGAATTTGAATTCAAACGCTAATTCTTTTGATTACTGTTAGATTTGTCACACTATAGACTGTCATGTCAAGAAACCCGTAGGAAAATTTGGCACTATGTAATAACTGACTGGTATTTGTTTTCCTCTGCTGCCATTAATAATTGAATAATCATTTGCTAATACAAAGACATTGTGGATATTCATCTAATTAGTCATGGTACAATAAATACATGGCATATGAGCCGAAGGCCATGCCATTTATTGAGGCCATGTCAGTAGCCTTTATTTATGTCTTGGCTGCACTAAACACTCAATCCCTGGTTTCAGTTAGTCTAAACCCAAAATATGTGCACAATTATCAATGGGGAAACCAGCAAAGAGACAAAGTTATTTACATATGCTGTGGAACAGAAATAGAAGTACAGATAATGCCGCCAGTTTTCTCAAATGCTTTTTCTTATTTCGTTTCCCCATAGAACTATTCTGATTATTCATGCATTAACATAAAGAAGATGTAAAATGTCTTCCAGCTCACACTTGCTTGTTTGTTTATTTCAGTGATTCCCAGTGAGCATTTCAGAGCTGAAATTTACATTCTGCCTAGAGAAAGACACTTCTAAACGTTTTTGAAGTCTTTGCACATTATGATTGAACTGAACCAGATTATTTCTTTCTTCTCTGATGGTCAAGTTGATTGTAAAACCAGGGTGACTGAAGTCTAGGTTTCTAATAAGCCTGCACTAAATACATTCAAGTTATCTATCTGTGGTTTTTTATTCCTCAGGAGCTTCAATGAAGACATAGTCTGATAGGGCTTACCATGATCAGATTACCTTTCCCCTGCTTGTGTGTATAGTCTTATTAGTTCAATCTGTTACACCAAAAACCTATCATGAAATCAACAATGCTTTGTGAAAGTAGAATGTTTAAGGACACCGGCACTATTTGACTTTTTGAAAGCCATTGAACGAGGGTAGGAACATCATTTGAAATCAATACTGTAAGCAACGTTTATTTATCAATGACGATATATGAATAGACAATGAAATCATGGTTGAAGATAGCGTGCACCAAACCAAGATAACTTTTTTGCTTGCCCGACTGTAAATTGTCGATGGTTCTCCATTTCCCTGAAATCAGAAGAGCGTATGCCCAAAAAAGGTACAATGGAATCCTAGTGTTATTAGAACAAATTCCATCCTGGGCTTTTATGGGCTTGAGGTTCAGGAGAGGTCAATACTCCTTGGAGAGCTCAACAGTAATCAACACTGGGGAACAACAGAGTCACACTAGTCAAGCCATCAATACGAAGCGGTTCGAAGCGTGACCTAGCTAATCTGTAAAAATCGTCAATGAGCTCAGGTCAGAATCATTTGCATTTATATATAATATCAATATAATATATTTTCTGGAAATTCCACTAAAATTCTACCTGGAAATGTATTTCATCATCTTCAAAAAAGGTGAATTTCTTAGTGTCACCACATATGACAATTATTTTCAAATGGGTGTGGGTGTGTTGTGTGTAGCTTCCACAAAGACACAGGGGGTGTGTCTTCAAAGGTAAAATAAATGATTTTACCCTAGATAACCTGAGGTGAGTTGTAGGTGGATCTGTAAAAGCAAATCATATCCTGGAAATAGCACATAAAAAAGAGAAAGTGAAATTAAATGCAAGCAGCTCACATGCAGTACTTCAAGATGCTCTTCCTTTCTACCAAAGTCAATAAAAAAGGTTTAATAGGATATATATAGAATCTATCTACAAAGTCTTCTCAAACCAAAACTACACCTGCCAACATGCAGGCTCCTTTTTTTACCACCCACTTTGCATGTTATAACAACTCTGAGCCGAAGTTCAAGAAATGAGGACTGCAGACCTGCTGCTTGCCAGTTGGAGCTCATGGCATTCTGATGTCAAAGTTGGGGCTGTATTTCTTTGTCAGTCATGTTAGTATTTGCCCCCGTGACACCGAGTGTCTGTAAAATATTCTGACAGCGTCAAATGCACTGTCTCTTACGGGGTCACATATAATATGTCTTAATAACCTTTGTGCAGCTGTGTTCTACAGAGTGCACATCATTTGCATTATTGTTATTTATCAGATGCTCTTACCCAGAGTGATTTACATAGGCTATAATTTTATCCATTTATACAGGTGAGGATATTCTGTACTAAGTACCTTGCCAAGGGGTAAAGTAGGAATACCCCAGAAGGTAATCAAACCAGCATCCTTTCAGTTATGAGCCAATGTAATGCAATTGTACACAATATACAAACTACTGACATATGCAGAAATGGACACTACAGAGAAGGAGCATGGGAACAGCATTTTAATGGTTAATTCCTAAAAATTCTGTATCGTTAAAAACAGGGTGACAAGTTCAGAATAGATACTGTAGACCAGAATTTATGATGTAAACCTCTGGCTTAAAAGTGATACAATACAATATTAATACGTTAGCAACAATACAATGTATCTACGTGTCCATACAATAAGGTGCATTTTGTTCTAATGTGATTCAACATAACCATAAAATGATTCTGCTGTAAAAGAAATTTGGTGTGTATAAGCATTACTTCATTCAAGAATATGCCATTGGAATGACAGTATTCAAAGACTGTCACTGTAACTATTCAAAGACTGTCACAAGCACTCTATTGTCACCCCTACTGCTGCATAGTATGAATAAAAAAATAAAAAGTAAAACTAATGGGATGGATCAATTTTCACATGCAGCATCACTACAGCTGTGTCATTGCTTTTGCATCCATGCATCAATATGAATCCTATATTCATGGTTATCCCAACCCCTAGAATGTATTTATAACAGGCATCGATATGAATGCATATTTTATATCAACTTAAAAGAGAGCACTTCAGCCCTAAGGGTTGCAAATGTGGAATGCCCTTGTGCTGGGAGGGTTTTTACTCCTTTCAGCAGTGGAAGTGGTCGTTGCTAAGAGCCGTCACACAGCACCCTGGAGCGGTGCACGGACTCCTTTGAAGATTACCTGGAAATGCAGAGAGACAGAAAAGATGAAAAACCGATAGGCTGGATGTCCTCGTAATTGTTATTTGTTCACACAAGGCGTTCGCCTGCCTGCAGTGGTTCTCGAGGTTGTCACGGATGGTTTTCTGTCGTCCGCGGCGGGACGTCTGGAATGATTTCCCCCCGCCGACGCCGTGCACGCTCAGCATCTGCCCTCTCTGGCCGCGCTAGTGGCCCAGCTACATATTTACATGGATCATCTCCACAGCAGTGCCTCGGTTCAGCATCCAGCATGTTTTTCATCTATAAAACCTCTGCTGCCTAATCACTCTGGTTGAATGATCCCATTTTCCACTTCAGTAAATGATTCGGGGATGGTCTGCTGCCTGTCTGCAGTCGAGGTTCAAAGAACAACTTTTTTTCTACCTTAGAGCTTGGCAGCTACACTTTTTTTTTGAAAGGTAATATAAAAAAAAAACTAATGTGCTGAACGTGACCTTAAAAGACAGCAGCAACCTTTGCAACCCAGCAGCTTCGCCCTCTGTTCTCAGCTCTCTTGGAAAAATTGCTGGCCCTGTGGTAAATTAATGACATATAATTGCCTTAAAGACCTTGTGGTGCATTTCATTTCTTTGCATATTCAGTTCCCCGGTAAAAGCAGCGTTCATCACATCATTCTAAATACATCTGCGGTAAGGAGAGATTAAAATTGCCTTTAATCGAAGTTCAGGTAACCTAGAATGGAAAAAAGCAGTGGGAGATGGACCCACCGTAGAATGATGAAACGCACAATTGTTGTCTGTCATTTTTGTCCAGCAAGAAAGTGTGGGCATTTCAATCTCCCACAGTCCTCAAGATAGAGTTGACCTTTAAAAAGCTTGGTTGCCGTATTAGGATTGAACCGTTACTCCTCATTCAGGATGAAATTAGCATCAAAGCCAGAGGCAATTCTGACATGAAGTAGCTAAAGGATAAAAAAAAAAAAATGAAAGGCTTGCAGAATGGTTGGAGAAGGGAGAGAAGCGGGGGGGTGGTGGTGTTTACTGCTCACAGTTGGGGCATTGCAACGGACCACAGGTGGAATCAGGCTCCCTTGTGGGATTGATGGATCAGTGAAAGCGTGTCAGTCGTGCTCTTGCAGAACGCTCCACAGGAAGGGCACTGGAGTGTGATAATCCCGACTTCATATGCCGGTCCGTCAGGGATAAGGTATGAGTGTTGACGCAGCGATCGCTGCTGTAGAGCTAATCCCAGCGCTTCGGCACACCCACGCGAGAAACCCGGCAGGGCTAATCAGGGTGAATACACCGCTCAAGTGGAGTAGCCACCACCCTGTGATTGGGGATTACAGCTGCCATCCTCCCAGCGGGGGATAGAACAGTCTCTGTTTCATCTCTGCTCCTGTGTGACAAGGCAGGGAAACATCCTTTCACCTCTCCCGGGATATTCGGGATTCCTCCAGAGCAACTACCCAGCATAACTAGCCCGGAAGCTCAAATGTATCGCTTGCGAATCAAATCTAGCTCGGGTTAAAAGAGGCGAGCCGTGCACAGTTGTGCTAAGGCTTTTGAGTGCAGTCTAAAATCCTCAACCCTTGTGCATCCGCTGTCACCTTCAGTGTACGACTTCAGCTGCAGTGTGAGTGTTTGGAACCTGACATGGTTCATGTACATTAGTTTGTCTGCCCTTCTTACTCCCTTTTTATCTTCTTGCATTCTGAGAGTGGTGGTTTACAGTGCCCAGCGTCAGGCCTCTATCTCATGGAGGGTACCATTTCGGTTTGTAAATATTTAAAAAGCCAGAAATGAATAATTCACTGGCAAGAGGGAAGAACGAAAATTCTCTTTATAGTCCTTGCAAACATTTCAGGATTGTATCAAGGGAAAATGCAGTAGTTAGTAATTGAGAAAGAGGGATTGATATTCAAATTTCAAATTAGAATTAGGCCACCTTACCCTCATTGACTTTTGAGATGGAGGATGTAGACGTAGTTTGAGCTTAAAAAAGTTTCTCACTGTCTCGTGGCATTATACAAGGCTGTCCTATTGATTTCTATCTGTGATACATTATGCTGTGACAGCCTACTTCCCCCAATGTCCTCATGACCACCTGTCCTGTTAGGTAGCAGTAGGGTGTGACTGGCAACAGGTTCGCCCTGCGACACCTGACACTGCCATTCCTTCAGGTGTGAGCCCCGCAGAGCGGAGATCTGCTCCAGATTGCGTCTGTGGGAGTCACGTAATGAGATCAGCTGAGGACAGCCATACCTGTGTGACAGATGCACAGATGGGCTGACCTGGGCAGCAGCATCTCCTGGGACGCAGCCTGGCTCCTGTGAACCAAAGCAGAGCTCCGTCTCCGTCACCCTGTCACCAGTCCAGGGCGGGAAGACATGAGGGCTTGCTGTGATCCCCCCCAAAGCTAATGCCACCAGATCAAGTGAATGTAATAGCATAGCAAGGCTTGCTCTTTTAATCCCTTAAACAGCAAAAAAACAGATAAACATCCAAATCCTCTGCAGTACTTCCAGCCTGCTGGATATGCTTTTCCAGCACAGACTTATGCAATCTGGGCTAAATTTGTCCAGGCCAAAAATGTGTTTCTGAACAAAATAAATGAATCACACGAATGAATTATTTATTTAAAAGCATGGTTTATCAAAGTGGCCGTGGCTCTCTGGCAAGGCCTCAGATCTGTTCACGCAATGGGCTTTCACAAACGAAGACCTTCTTTGTCACCGAATTGAGCTGGACTTCGATCAATGCCGCTAAAGAACACAAGGAAGAAAGCCCTCCAGTTAAGCCATTCCATCTGAGGTCTGTCATGTCTCAATGCAGTCTACTTTGATGTGCATCTTTTAATCGGCAATTACTGTACCCTGGGAAGAGCCTCCAACTCAATGGAATTAAGGGAGAGGGTACTAACAAAATGGGTCGAATGCTCTTAAATTAACAGAATGGCAGGTCCCGTATAGACATGTCATTTGTCTTCATGGCCAAGAATATGTTTTCAGAACCTCTCTGCTAATGACACAGGAAGGTGAAGAGGTGATCTGGTGCTTGATTGTGTCTTCGGCAACTGAAGTGCCATTTTGTTTAGCAATTCAGAAGGGTAGGTTCAGCTGCACCGTTATTTTCTGGGGGAGTTTCCAGGCTTGTTTTAGGGCTTAATTGTTGACCCCTACTTTCACTTGTCTGGCTTTCTAATCTTTCTTGCATTTTATTATCAGTCTGCAGCTGCCCTGCACAGCTGTCTGGTTTGGCCATGTTAATCCACACATGCTCAGCTTCAGTGAATTCTTTCCTTAGGAAACAGAAAAACCCTAATTATCAAAAAGCTGGATAAAGAGGAGAGAACTCAGACTGCACATTCTGTGCAGTTTGTGCAAATATTACCTGTAAAAGTTTGTGTAATTGTGAGGAGGCATATATGTGCAAGAGCAGGATTTGATTTTGATTTGAAAATAGACAATACATTGTGATGAGATCCTATGTTTTCATTTAATTTATTTTACAAACAAAACACTGAAATTTTCCTGTTCAATCAGAGTATTACTGAGGTGCAGCTTCAGGTGAATTGGACACCATGAGCAATGCTACAGATCAACTGTTTTGGCAGAAATCGTTTTACCTAAATTTAGAGTGTTACTCACAGTAGCATTTTAGCTTCGGGTCTGTACTGTACAAAACACAAAATTGTTTTAGCTTTTGGACCCTTGCAGTATAAAAGCCAAATAATTATCTTAACCACTTCTATTCTGGGAGCAAAATCAACAGTTGTCATCGTAATTTTTTTTTCCTCATTAGAAAACTCATTAGTGTGAAAGAAACGAGATGAAAAGCTTGTTTTAGAGATGCAACACATGCAGGCAACAGCTGCGGAGAAGGCAATGGAACATAAATTTCCCAAAGGGAAAGGCACTATGAGCGGTATTAATGTCACGTTCCCAGAGACAGATCATTTGGTGGGCGTCTGAACTAATCTGCATGTTTTGCATGGTGCAGCCCAAGAGGGGAGGATAAGGCAAAGGATTTACTCCAAGCCAGTCAGGGCTCAAGACCTTTCCCCTCCTCTGTAATCATGACATGGTGCTGAAATTTATAATCAGGCAGCGACTGAGCTGAAACAAGGTGGCCAACAGTTGATAACGGCCCCAAAACTGACATGCATGCTTGGAACAGAACTGCTGTAATGCACATCAAATCTGGAACTGATAACCAGGAAGCTGGAAGGGCAGTGAAACATGATTCCTAGTAATAGGCAAAGATTAGATCGGCAGTGCGTGCATATTTTTGGTTAAGGCCAAGGTCTGAAGGTTTGCTTTGCCTCCTTGGCACAGATGAGAATCCTGTTACACAGACATACGCAGGATGTTGAGAGAGGCTAATGCGGAATGTGTGCAAATGTGGAAATTCTATACCTGTATACATTCCATCTGTGACTGTTTATATCACCAGCCACACAGCCAGTGGTTAAAGTCCACACTGATATGAAATGAGAGACTGATGGATAACCCTGTTTCAGTTAGGGCAGTTTGCACATTGGCTGAAGAGCAGCAGGCCCAGCACAAGATTGGCCCTGCTCTCTTTAGCAGTGAACCAGGAAAAAGTGAGAGAGACGCCCTTTGTTGCACAGATGTTCTCAACAGAAGCAAGACAAGAGTCTTGGAGATAAGCATGGCACTGTTTGCAGCACAGGCCTTGGCACGTTTCCCTTTGCATCCCACTTTGTATTTCTTTGTCAGAGCAGAGCAGTTATTTCTAAGTGGTGCAGTGGTCATTCGGGGCATGTGGATCTCCTGTAATTGCTTGCTCATACACCCTGGCATCAGCATCATGACAAGCACTACACGCACCACTTCATACTGGCTCCCTGAGATAGACTCTGCATGAGGGTTGTGCCTCCAGCCAGTTAGAATGACATAAAATATATTAAATTCAAAACCGTATCTGTGAACCTCTGTTTGCTCTGGCTCTGCTCAGTAATACTAAAGGACAATGAAGAATGTTCTCAAGGTACTCATAAGTGGAGATAAAAATGCTACTGCATTGTTATACAAAGAGCACCACGTTGTGCTCAAAAAAGACTTGTATCAACATTGTTCCAACATAGTTCCATAGATTTGGCTTAAAGGAAGAACACTCATTAGTTTACCGACAGCAGGAAAAAGTGGCCTACACACCCTAGCTCTGAAGTTAGATTTTCTCTGGGTAAGCTGGTGTTTCTGCTTCTTTGGAACATAGTCTCCTCTGTTTTCCATGTTAGATTTACATTTGCTCACCTGCAAGATTTCCCGATAACGTACTGTGTAACAAGATGATAACAGAGACTAGCAATGTAGCAATATCGCAAACAGGCCAGGGCATGCAGGTGCCAGTGAATAATGAGAGAACTAAAGAGAGAGAAGGCATTCAGGATTACTTACTTAAGCATTAGCCTATACATACAGTAGGTCATTGTGTTTGCTCTGGATTTAGATCCATATTAGTCAAGCCCATGTAAACCACTTGTCATAAGGAAAACAAGTTATAACAATATCACCCTGTAGCATTTAGTTATTCTAAATAGATATTGCAGATACTTGACACATTAATAAAACATCAATCATATTTTTATTTATTTATAAGAGCGTCCACTCAATGATAATAATGTAATAATATAATATTGCTGACATAACGTCTGTAAAGGAAACATTCTGTATATTTTACAGCTGAATACAGACTGTTGTATTTAGTCAAAGACTGTCAATGTGATCATTTAAGATTAACATTGAGGTGGTCTGCGCAGTGTATCTTGCCTCATCAACAATGCTGTGTGATATATCTTTGAATATGCCTGTTCTTTACAAACATAGGTTAACCAATGTTATCATTCCTTAAGGTTATGATCATTAAAAAAACACATTCAATGAATATAATATAACACCTGGGGAAGTGTTGGAAATGGAAATGTGTTGCATCAGATTTGGTCCCTGCTAGGAGATTTGGTTCCCTTCATCTTCCAACAGATTGGGATACATCCAAGTGCTCACAATAAAAATGTTCACAACTTAAGTGTTCTTACCCCCCTGAGAGCAAGGCTGCTCTTTCTTCTGTCCCTAAAGGGGTCGCACTTTCTGTTTACCTACGCTACCATGAACATGAATTTGGAACAAGTTTTGGACAACGTCCTTTGGGGATAACATGATTCCCAGGGGGAACCAAACCATAGTACCAGTAATTTTGAGTTTAACCTGTTCAGAGTGTCTGGACTTCCTAGTGAGTCATGGCACTTATGAGTCTAGGTGCATAAAAATGAGTCCTGACAATTTTCATTTTAGCTGAGCATTACTCATCTACCCATTTCCAGACCTGGTGAAAGAGTTTGGTTGTGGCTAGGACATAAAGTACAACTGGTTTATTCAGCGGACTACAACTCCCAAACCACAATGTGCCACATAAACTTGCTCCTATGAGTATATGAACATCAAACATCAGGCATTTTTCCGTGTGTTTCAACATAAATATTTTAAAATGAGAAGTACAGCGTTGAAATCACTCACCAAATTTCAGCCCATGATGATCCTTCTTGCGAGGCCAAGTCCCAGAGGAAATTTTAGCATTTTGATGCAGAGTGCAAATGTCATGTTTTGGGCTCCAGCCTTTTACTCAGGCCTAACTCAGTCATTTCAACATTCATGTTGATATATATATATATATATATATATATATATATATATATTTCACCCTTGCTACACAATGACACATCAATAACCCTAACCCAAACCCTAACCCTGACCTCTCCAGCTGTCAGCTCTCATGTGTCTCGCTTTGCTGAGCAAAACATCTCTGATAGTGTCACAATGAAAGCCCTCCAAATCTCACATTTTCACGGTCATGTGCTGATAAAATTACGTTTGAGTTGTACAGGAATTTTAGTGAAAAGCTTAAACATTCCATTAGTTAAAGAAGATAAGAGTGAAGTTTTTGAATGCCGTGATGTTATATGTTGGGTGGTCAGCGATGCGAGACAGCTGGACAGGAAGCAATGGAGCAGTGGGACAGGGCTCTGAGAGGCAATAAACACAGAAACATAAACAATGAGGAACAGAAATAGGTCGTCACAAACAGACAGAAAAAAGAGAGAGACAGTAGGACACAGGAGGGTAGCAGTGAATTCCTTTTTTCCCATATTTCACGCACTGATCTGGACATAACTGGCATTGTGGCCTGCATCCCAGCACACTGACGTTAAGTCAAGCATTTTGTTGTGTATCACATGGCAAATGAGCCATTGTGATTTGTTAGGCTGCAGGTGTTTCGGGTCAGTTTTCTGAAAGTACACTTCTTGCTCTGATTAATTATGTATTCTGCATTTGGCCATAGAGGTTGAATCGGGATGCGCTTATGTTCTGTTGTGATGGACGTTGCTCAGGGTATGCACATCTGCTAAATGCATGCAATGTAATGTAATAACTGAGGGAAGTGAAAAGGATGTAAATTAATGGTTAATGTGATACATGTGAGTGGGATGCAAGGGAACAAAATGGAAGTTGCATGCCCAACACTTTACAGGAGGTAGGAGTGGTGTACAGCTTCTCCTCATCTTTAGCTTTTTGATCCTGTGTGATATCAGCTGCAGTTACCTCTAGCATCTCTATTGTTTGGAAATGTCTTTGTCTGATTACAAGTAGAGGTATGACGATGCTTCTGTGCCTACATATTTAATTAATTTCCACATATGTCAAACCCACATGGCTAACGGTTCATAGATTTAAAGGCCATTACTTCTGTCTAAATGATATAAAACACAATATAGGTAACAAGCAATACACATATGAGGTCAATATCAGGCTTTCGTGATTCGCTGCAGTTTGTAATGTTGCTCGTTCAAAGGAAATCAAACATCCACTCATGCCAATTCACATAGAAGGTTGAACATTGAGCACTCCCTCTCTTTCTAATCAGCCTGTTACCACACACAGGCTTGTTTTTTTCTGGGGCCTTTCCCAAGGGTGTCATGCATCCAATGTTAATTTAATCATTAGTGTAAACAGAACCCAGGGTTTGTTCAATGGTTTTAGTGTGATTTCACATCTGAGTACAGACTTTGCCCATACTATGTACGGGAATCACAGTAGACCTATTTTTGCAAGGCTCAGGCAAGAAATGTTGAGGTCATCTTTCTCTTCATATCAGGGCAGTGTCTGTTCAATGTAATACCTCTCTGCTCCTAGATGATTAAACTGAGGTCACATACGTAGCTGTAGTCCAGTTAGGTACGAGCAAATTGTCACAGACACAAAGAGGACAGAATATGTGATAAAGGAATGACCCACAGGATAAAGCTGCCTTAGAGTTGCACTGATTATCATTACAGCCATGAGGCTAAATCTGTTTTTTATTCATTTTTTCACACATTCATTCTCAATCCATGTTGTGCCAGACAACTTTTAAATACACAAACTGATCAATTATTTACAGTATATGCATATACTCAGTCTCTCAGGTGGGTCAATTATATTTGAAAGTACGTGTGTAACATTTGGATTGACAGCAATGTTATACTGTTTACTTAGCTAGTGTCTATTGAGATCACTACTACTACTACTGCTACTATTGAGATCAAAAAACTACTGGAATGTCAGCACATAAATTAACATCTACAAGTTTACTCTTGCTGTTCCAATAAACAATTACCTTTTGATTTATGCAGAGAAAAGGCCAGTTCTGACATCATTATGATATCTCTAAAGAATCAAAACAAAGAGTATGTAAATGGCTATATTGGCCAGTTCAAAAATACACGGTATTGATGTATGTATTACATTTTCAGTGTATATATTTCATATAGCCATCGCAGTATTGAGGTTGAGAAAAACTTTTGGCCCTTTTGTAATGCACCACGTCACTGCATCTAGCATCACATGACTTTTATTGCCATAAAGTAAACACTGTCTCTCTGTATTCTGTCAACTATGCTGGGAAAAGTCCCATTTCCTTATTTACTCATAGTGTTTTACACCACATTTTTTATTGTTATAGTGCTGTGTTTAGCAGCTGTATAGCTTTGTTTGTGAGAGAATATGAATGAAGACATTTCTGAATTTTGAATCTGTCTAGACCATGCAGGAGAGAGAAGACCCAAGCTTTATGATGAAATACATTAACTTAGCAAGTTCACGTATTTCAGTATTCAAAAACATCAGGGAGTGCTCCGTGTGCTGAAACCATTTTCCTTTTCCAATGGCACAAAAGAACAGTGTTAGCCAGATATATGAAGCAACCTCCAAAACATTGTCTTCTCCTTTTTGCATTAAGAGAAGAGAAAAAGAGAGATATACTACAGACTCTGAGCAAAGGCAACATTTTTTTTTACCTTGTTAAATGGCACCTTGATTTCAAAACTGAAGTTTCCAAATGGATTTTTAAAAAGCCTTTAGATTACTTCATATTGTCCTTTCCCATCAGCCTCATAAAATGGCCACTAATGGGATCATTTAAGTGCTGTCTTGAAACAAGTCTAATAAGAGTGTCAATAAGGTGCAGTCTTATCTCAGCTGTTTGATGAAACGAAATAAAGAGGATAAAAATAAACCAGGCCAACAATTTCTGGTTTAGGTTTTGGTTACCATGACAACTGTGACCTGGATGTCACAGTCATTGCATAGGTCAAAAAAAAAACCAATGTGCTGTAACACTTTTGTTTGACAGGAATAAAAGAGAAAAACAATGCATAGAAACAAATTTTATATGTCCACATCTATCCATATAATTATCAATATTATTTATTGAATGAAAAAATTCAGGTCACACATACCATTTCTAAATAGTTCATTGAAATACCACAGAATTGTGCATGGCGTTTAATGGTATATCTCTTCAAGTAAGATACCAGTGTATAGTAGAGTAACTGGGGGGAAATTAATGGTTTGATGACTAAAAGGTATCCTTACCACTCCTTATCTGTGAGAGAGTTATGAAACTGAGAGGCCCAGGTGGCATCTGACATATAACGACTCACAGCAATAAGACCATAAAGGACTGTTTATACATGGAGGGACAGAGCAAGTAAGAAAGGAGGGGATAACATGACAGAGAGAGAGCGCCAAACAAGAGAAGGTTCTAACTCAAGGTCAGAGAAACACTCAGGCGTTCACTGTTGGATTGCTCCTTCGAGCTCATCAGCCACAGGCCTAGAATGATTTTCACCCCCTGAGTATTCCAAAAGCACAATCAGGCTCAGCCACAGGTTTTCTCTTTATGGTTTCTGGCCCATCTGGCATGGGGCTTAGAACAGCTGTTCATATATACCTCATTCATTCCATACTTATTCCATGTATGTATCCTGCGCTACTGTTGTTATCTGGTATTCATTGTTGTCACTTTGATGTTGTATGCAAGCACTATGAGAGACGTCGGAACCAGAGTCAAATTCCTTGCATGTGTCGAAGCATGCCTGGCAAATGAAGCTTGACTCTGACTCTAAAAGAGCAGACAGTGTTTGTGAGGCAGAAGGAGTTAAAAGGAGATTGCAGTGTCGGTTGGCACACCTGTGACCCCACATTGCACCATGGGGCTGTCTTAAGAGATAAGGGTTGTTTGATCATGCTTGCTCCAGCTCAGGCTCATGCTGTCATAATGTGGAGCTGGGGACCTGTGGGCGTGCCCCTCCTCCCACCCAAAAGACCGGGAGGTCATGACCTCCTGAAAGATATAAACTCACAACCTTCCCTGCAAGTCTCAGCAGGCTTGGCTCAGCAATTATATCCAAAAATAGATGTGCTCCGGACAGCTCAGTGTATATACATGCCAGCATTGTTTAAAGGGGGCAACAGCACACAGTTTGCTCCGTATCTAAGCACACATCAGGGAGGCAGATGACAACATCAGGCAAGCATTTGTTATTTTAATAGGTCCTTGATGCATACAGAACCATTTTATGTGACTCAAATGACTGGCATAAGGTCTGGAGTCTCCGGTCAATCAGGGTTTTTTTTTTTTTGTAATATATTATATATTAAATTGCATATATGCTTTACAAGAAAACAAACACATAATTTTGTGTCACATAATGACATCTTGGGGGGCAGCAACTGCAAATTACAATTGCTATTGAATGGAGTGTGGTATCTTTGAGGGACATATACAGTATTAATACAATCTAGTAATTATGTCCTGCCATATAACTCTGTTGAGCTCTGTAAATATCAAATATCCTTGGAGCAAATGCAGAGCAATGAATAACAGAGAAACATTGTGATACATAGACGATGGTTTAGACATCCATATTGTATCCTAAAAATGATAGGTCGGCTTGACGTTCCTTCAAATACACTTATATTTAACCGCACCCTTTGAAATACTCATGTCAGTACATACACATACATTTTGAATAGACATCTATATTCATTATTCACAATCAATGACTGCAGTAACTCTCAATCCATTTGACCTAGCAGAACAGAATGAGAAGACACAAGTGTCCCGATAAATTGATCTGGGCCAGTAGCTTATATTATGCTTTGTTGGGGCAGTGATTCTTTTATGAACTGCAAATCCTACTTGTATTGTGGAACCTAGAAATAGCTCTCCCGTCAAAAGGGCATGCGTACACACGCATCCCATCAGAGTGATGTATGCGTTCAGACACCGCATGCTCACTGTGCGCGTACAGTAAGGTGCACGTTTGTGTGTGCTGGAGAGCATCAGACGGCGATGAGAAAACGCTGCCGTGGCGGAAGGCTGCACCGTGCCAAGAACATTCAGAGGCGGGATGCTAATGCAAGATGAAACATCATGCGATTTCGAATGTGTCTTATAAACCCAGCGGGGCTACACACTACTCAGCTTAATTCAGCGTATGCCACAGACTACTTTTGGGGCTGCGTGCTTGGTACTGGAAAAATTTACCGCTTCTTAGCATGGCCGTCATCAGAGGATATAGTTTCATGTGATGTCATACGAGGTGGGGGCGATCCTCAGGGCACAGGGGTGTCACAGAGGCAGGGAGCCAGCAGGAAGGTGGGCGTCATTGATTTAAGCAGTAGTCCATCCTAAAGCCATAAGAATTTGACCTCATTTTAAAAAATCCGTGGTTACGTTGTTGTAGACAGTGTTCTTTTTAACTGAATTTTATCATTATTATTATTGTAGGCGTTTAGTTCTGTGTGTTGTGTGCATTTCCGTGTATCCTTTTTTAACCATCTGGGAACCCCTCAAAAATGATATGTTATGTTGGGGGGGGGGGGGGTTAACATGGAAACCCGAATAATAAAATACAAATAAACTGTGGAGGAAGACAGATCCTAAACCCCCTGCCCAACGACCCCTAGTCTGCTGGGGATGCCTCACACAATTTACCCAGGCAATCAGGGAGCAGTCTGTCCTAATACAACCCCACTCTGCTTCACCCTTATAAACCTCTGCCTCAGCAATGTATCCCATGACCAACAAGACCAGTCTGTGAGCTAAAAAAGAGCTCAGCAAGTCATGTGGAGGCTCAAGGTCCCCTGCAGTTCACTCTGCGTTGAACCAGTGAAACTGAGGTCACACTGCTTCAGACTTCAACACCATCCCACCCCCTGTAGCCCACTGTACCCAGAGGTGCTTCCAAGATAAAAGGAGCATTTTGCTGGTCTGCAGTCACAGTTGTCCTCTATCAGAGGGTATGAAGCTGATGGGTACGTTTGTAAGACTGGATGGGGAAAAATGTTGAGAGTGCCTGGTTGTCCTTTCCCTATGTACCAGTTTGTTTTGGAAGGCCCATTTGAATTTACCGCCCTTCCCCCCTCCCCAAAAACATACACGTGCACACTCCATCCTGCAGTTCTTTAAATATTTTAGAACGCACTCCATCTCAGAAAAAACGACTGAGTGGTGCGCTTGAAGAGGAAGTGACAGTCGCAGCCAGGCTGCACTGTTTGCTTTCCCAAGCAAGAGTTCACTTTACTGTGCTTTGTCAACCTAGTGGAAGTAACTGGAGAATACTTCCATTAGCCTGAGCACACACACGGACACAGAACAGATCCTTCCCCCAGAGCAGCACAGCCCTGAAATTACCTGGGATCCCTCTTTTGAGGTTTACTTTAAAATTGCCTGAAATCCTTCCACTTAACTGCACAGGAAGTGTTCTTTTTTGTTTTTTTGAACAAAACTACTCTCAGTGTAAATACCCATATACTGTATGGCTTGGACTCTTCCCGAAAGTTATGACACAGGTATTCCATACAAAACAAGAGTTTTGCATAAAGGTCCATGGGGGTGTTAATGATATGGTAACTACTGCCTGGCAGTTGTATGTGAGTGTAAAATTATTCCTTGCCACATCCTCACTGCTCACAGAAGAGAGAGACTGTTTAAAGGGCACAAAATGGTAAAATCACTCAGGGAACAAGATGTGCCATTGTGCTTGAATGTTATGCATATTTACGCTTACATTCACATTATCATTTTAGACAATGATAAAAAAAAAGTTCAGGGTAGATATAGGAGAAACATTTCAACAATATTACAAATGCTCTTTTTCTTGTACTGAATTACAATTACAGACACAGTGCAATAGTCACAGAATGTTGGAGGTTTTAAATCAATTGCTATGCATGGAGGAATTACAATTTCACTTATGTAAACTATTGGAGGTATACAAGACTCATAGTCTTTTCTGTGAGAAATTTTGAAAATCATTTCCACCTACACTGTTGATGGAAACATTTCTTGAAACAGAACATCAATTTGTTGTATTAAAGTAATAAGATTTGTAAATTAAATCAAATCCATTCTCTTTCACGCTTTACATATGACCTTTCCTCCATTACCAGCATGGAAATGAGAACACACTGCACTTACAGCTCCACTTATGTCATCATCCCAAACAAAGTGATCCAAACATTCCTTTTTTAGCTGCTGCTAAGAGCATTCCAGAAAGCATGGTCCAGATTTTCTATTTATGAGCTTGACCATATTTATAGAAGAGTAATCACGGCAACTACAATCAACAAAGAAAAACTAGACCTACTATAGATTGTCTGACAACAAAGGACATTAAATGTCTTGAGTTTAAAAACTGATCTGTATCTTCTTACAGATACAAACCTGAGATGGCAGGTACTCCTTTGAAACTTTCAGATTGGATCTGTACCTGATCAGAATTGTTATGGAGTCCATTATCATTGCTTCACAATCATGCCCAGCCACCAGTCTTTGGACTGAAACAGGCTCATCAAAAGTTATATCCCCCACAGGTCATCCATCCACAGGGTGCCCCAGGGAAGCTCTTAAGTCTGATGGTTACATAATGTACATTTTGTCCTCCTGCTGTTTTGAAAGAGATTCTCAGCATCCGGATAGTGCAGCTGAAATTAACCCCTGAGTGTCTGAGTGAGATGAATCTCTGTTGTGGAAAATTGCTATAGATCACTGCAGTCTCGGTGTCTCAAGTTACTGGCACATGGGTAGCTGTACAGGGTGTTGACAGTTCTGTAACTTGTATGTTGCATATGAAACATTCACATTTACATTTACATTTATTCATTTGGCAGAGGCTTTTATCCAAAGAGACTTACAAGTGAGGCAGAGTACAAGAAAACATTTGTGATACACAGTTTCTGACCAAAGCTCTCACTATGTGAAGAACATAACGTTGATTTTTACAGTATTGTTGTTGGTTTTCCCCCACAGATACCTTGGCATCACGCGACCCTTGACCTACCCAGCACGACAGAACGGGCAGCTGATGGCGAAAATGATCCTGGGTGTGTGGCTGGTGTCCGCCTCCATCACCTTGCCTCCCTTCTGCGGCTGGGCCAAGAACGTCAACAGGGCCGAGCTGTGCCTGATCAGCCAGGACTTCAGCTACACGATCTACTCCACCGCCGTGGCCTTCTACATCCCCATGGCTGTCATGCTCATCATGTACTACAAGATCTTTCGTGCCGCCCGCAAGAGCGGCGCCAAGCACCGCTTCTCCGACTTCTCCCGCCGCGAGCGCCCGGAGACGGTGGCCAGCGAGGCGCTGAAGATGCAGGGCCTGAAGCCTCCGGGCGTGGCGGAGGAGTGCGCCGCCCTGTCCCGTCTGCTGAACCGCGAGCGCCGCAACATCTCCATCTTCAAGCGGGAGCAGAAGGCGGCCACCACGCTGGGGGTGATCGTGGGCGTCTTCTCCGTGTGCTGGCTGCCCTTCTTCATCCTGTCCACCGCCCGGCCCTTCATCTGCGGGGTGGAGTGCAGCTGCATGCCCATCTGGCTGGAGCGCACCCTGCTATGGCTGGGCTACGCCAACTCCCTCATGAACCCCTTCATCTACGCCTTCTTCAACCGCGACCTGCGCTCCACCTACAAGGACCTGCTGCGTTGCCGATACCGCAACATCAACCGCCGTCTCTCTGCTGTGGGCGTGCACGAGGCCCTCAAGGTTTAGGAGCAACCCCGGGGGGGGAGGGGTGCCAAGGAACAACTCAAAGGCTCATGGGAAGTGTAGTCCCAGGGTAAACTAAGTGTTTGTCTAATCGTGAGGAGACAGAGTGAACTGCACCCTTGGTGTCTGAAGTTCTAGACTTTGCTGGAAGCACAGAAATCACAGAAGGATCTCTTCTAGTTCCTTTTTCTCAGAAGGCAGGGAAAGACCAAGAGGGAGAGACTTGAGGAATCCGTTTTCATGGTCTATGTACATTGACATTGCTGTTGTAGGTGTGCTGCATTTTCCATATACTCCATTATTTTCAGCAAGTTGGTTGCAATGGGTGCCAGTAATGGGTGCCAACTCGGGGACTGTGATTTCAAGCAAAAACCAGGGACCAGGGTGCTGCATGTTATTCTTTAAAAATGATGGTATGTTTTGTGGGTATACACTACCTGTTATACAACATTGAAAATATTAAACACCAGGCAGTGGACTGATAATTCCTGGTGTCCATGACTCAGATGGGCTCTGAAAGCAAAGCAAAGAATTGCCTGAGTAAGGGGATACACAATACACACATAGCTTTCTATACGCACATGACCAAGTGTTATGGAAAAATCCATATCTGTATTTAACACTGCAATCTAAAACACAGGGAGGCATCCTGCCAATGTCATTCTGGTAGTTAGCGTGCTTTGTTAAGAGAACCCATGCTGTTCAGCCTCACGTCAGTTTCAAAGGATTCAGCAGAACAAATACATGCCAAGAAAATATCACAAAATCGACAGGGTTGAGTGCATTTGAATGATCTGATTTTGAACTGATCACTATCACATCAGTACCACAAATGACAGTGACTTCATGATCAGTTTTGGGACATCTAAAGTCTGCATTGTGTATTGTCCAGTGGGGTCAGCATGAAACCCACATTTTGTCTGACACTTTATCAAAAAGAAATACAAAATGCCTGTGAAGTAAATCTGAGTTTGTTTTGCACAAATTTACACAGTTTTAAGCTTCACTAGCTGTTGTAAATTATTACACAGAGCAGATATTCTATAGATATTGGCAAAGTCTGAACAAAGCTTTTTTTTTTTTTTTTAATTTCCTCTGTAAAAAGTTGTTTTCAACACATGAAGTGAACATATTTCTAAATGTCTGCTTAATTCAGACCAATGTTCCCTTTATTTCTCTTGGATCATTACAATTCCTGACCAAACAATTCATAACCATAACCCTATTGGCAGACACTTTTATTGATGGTTTTGGGTTGCGACAGAGGAAGTAATAAGTACAACCATAAAATCCTCAGCTTTTGACAGTTGAAACAGGTGTCGACACAGGGAGGTACCCACCGTGGCCTAAGTGCAACAGAGGGGAAAAGTCAGAGCTGATGTGATTTTATTACCACCATTCCTCTGCAACACCAGCTTATGGCTTTGCCCTGAAGAGCTGGGTCTGCATCCTGTCCCTCTGTGGAGTTTGCACTCACTCATGTTTGCGTTTGTTGCCATCCATGTAAACTAAATCAGCTGAGCAATGTGTGCTTTTTCTACCTCGATTTTTAAAAATATACCATTGCGAAGACACTGGGACTCTGGGCTCTGTATTCTGTGAAATAATTGTTTTGTTTTTTGTTTTTTTTACAACTATTATCTCTACACAAACGGAAGCAGGTAAAAGTATTTTACTACTTAGCAAATAAGGAAGCACCTGGTTAAAAATTTCTGGATCCAAAGTATGGTAGCAGGTACAAACATACAAAGAGGCATGTGACAATGCAAGACCGCACACACCCCCATACACATACACATACACATACACACACATACATACATACACATACACATACACATACACACACACATATACAGACACATACACATACACATACATATACAGACACATTTTTGTGAGCACTGGTAGCACAAAATTGTATTGCATAATTGTATAAATACCTCAGCTACTGAAAGTCATTAGTCATCGGGGGAACAATTGTTATCATACGCAAATATCATGCACATATTACACCAATATTCGCATAGCATCTGTCCTGATACAAAATCAACCCAAGACCCACGGTTGTCTACTATCTGCCAAACTACTGCCAAGCAATGAGCAGGTTTATACAAGCTCCCTTTTAAAACTGACAACCTTCTAAAAAAAATGAGACAGGGAGCACAGAGCTTTTAGGAGAAGCAGGGAATTGCAGTAAATTGGAACGGCGAGGAAGACAATGAACAAGCATGGCCTTTAAACTCAAGTCTGCTCCCAGCCAAATCACTCATTAGAGACTTGTATGGCACCTGTGTCCTCTCGGTAGTGTTTCAAACAGAGTGCATAATGGATACTCGGGCTGAAGGGGAGAGCAGTATAACACGTTAGGGTAGAAAAGGAAACTAGCAAAAAACTCCAAAAAAGACTAAGGACAAACACACTGATATTTTCAAATTTCATAACTGACAAAGACCCACATGGTTTGCTTAATCTCCAAACTGCATGGTCAGCAAACATTTGTGTTAGTAAATAGTATTGCACGTTGGTGCAAAGGTGCATCGTATTGCAAAAGTGTGAAATTGGGTGTTGCAATCAAAAGGAAGTAGGCTTTAGGTGTTGCCACACAGCTTCCTTGGTTCTGATGAGATAGTGAACCGCGAAGGACTCTGACCTGATTTTGACACTTGTGCTTAAGCAGACACATGCTGTTAAATGTCACTTCAGTTTCAAAAGATTCAGCAGAACAAAGGCATACCTTGGAGCACAGTGCGAGTGGCAAGGGTTAGGATCTTTGAATGATCCTATTTTGTATAGATCAGGAACATGTCAGGGACATCTGACAAAGTCCCACGTGGTTTGGTCACTAGTTCATCTCCAAACAGCACCATCAGGGGGCAACATGATACTGAAAGGAAGTGGGCTTCAGGTATCATCACACAGCCTCCTTGGCTCTGATGACAGAGTGAATCAACACTGAGATCATCAACACATGATGGAGAGAGAGAGAAACAGACAGAAAGAGAGAGAGACAGACAGAAAGCCCATACTCTCGTGATCTTCTGTGTGTCTTCATCAGGAAGTGACTGACAGAGAGATAGTGGCAGCTGGCTAGGCCGCACAAGCTGCCCACAGGTCTCTCTGTCAGGCACACCTACTCCCGAGGGTAACAATCTACCATCTATTTTTCATCTTACAAGGTATTTATAGAAGACATAATTAAGTGATTAAACTTTTAAAATGAAAAAATACCAAAACTTTTTTTTAATACCTTATATTGCATTTTCAATTAGTTTTCAATTTGAACTGGGAGCTCAGGGTTTAATTAAAGAAATGATGGAAAAAATATAATAGGAATAGGAAGGTATAGCAAAAGCAGGATTGCAGAATATAACCTCCTGTAACAACATGAAATAGAGTACTGAACTGAAAGTAAGATGACGTATGTTCAAACACCAGCTCATATATGACATAACCCTTAGTCATAAAAGGTTTTTGTAGCCATTTCATCTAACACTGTTCTAGATAGTGTGGTCTAAAAAACCCCAAGGGTCTCTGGCTCCACTACATTTGCTGGTACTGTAAGTTATTCCATGCATTACTAACCAATTCTCCATGTAACTAACTGACAAGACCACATCATCTTGCACAGTCTTTTACATAGTGAACATAAAACCGGGGGGCCATGACACTGCATACGCAACAGTGCTACACTAATCGCATTGAGTTATATGGCAATAGCAAAGAATCCATTTTCCCAGCATAATTCCTTCTAGCAATATATATAAATACCACTGTGACCATGCCAATCACTAAAGTAATCCAATTTATCTTGTGTGACCTGAAATATCAACAGCCTCCCACCATCACAGCCTTTGGCCAATGGCAAAATGACAACAAGCTATCAACTGAAAGCCCACTATAAATGCAAAGATCTTCGAGCTGCCGAAGTCCTGAAATGAAATGAATGAAGTGAAACATTGAACTGGGATCGCTGGTTTGATAGAACACTTGGAGCATGAGCATCCTGAAGTCTATGCGATTTATGACAGCTGCTCCAAGGCTCAGCTCTCCCTCAACATACTTGCCATTTCCTGTGGAAATTCTGCAGTTCCACAGATTTTTTTAGGTATTGCCTGAACAGCTCAGTTAGTTCTATATCGCCTCTGCCTGGAGCTACAACTATTCAGATTTTCTGGCTTGTTATGAACATTCTTGAAGGGCCGTAGTCTAAAACATAATGTTGATCATCAGCATAGGAATGCGGGCAGCACCAAAACTCCCTGGTACCAACCAGAAACTCCTAGATGGAGGACTGACAGAATACTAGACCTGTATATTGGCTCATACCTGGAAGAGGCAGTGTAGCATGGTGGTCAGGAGCAGAACTTGTAACCCAAAGGTTGCTGGTTCGATTCTCTGCTGCGGCACTGCTGTTGTACCGTTGGGAAAGGTACTTCACCCACAATTGCATCAGTAAATATCCAGCTTTATAAAAGGATAACAAGTAAAAAACTGTAACCTATGTAGGTTGCTCTGGATAAGAGCATCTGCTAAATGACAATGATGTAATGTAATAGAAGAATATCATTCGTAAAATGTAAATGTTGGCAATTTAACTGATGTGATGACAGGATTTTTTTTCATAATGAACACTGACGTGGCATCATTCACTGCTTTTAAATTAAATTAATTCATAAAGGCACCTCCTAACAGTCTTTTTTCATATTAAAGAAAAACAGCAAGACAATGGCCATTTGGAAAAAAAAATAATAAAAATGGATAGGTTTCATGAATAGATCATAATGCAATAGAAAAAAAATCTGAATTATCTACCAGGAGCCAAGTGGAGAGCACAGAACACAATTTTAGCCTCTCTAGACAGTGCATTTAAACTGGCTTTTTATTTTCTTCCAGGATGAAAAATGAATGAACTATGTTCAGTGAGTAAGCTGTTCACATCATGGATTCCTTTGTGGAGCAGAAGTGAATCCTCTTTAAGTAAAGATAAGCATAGCAGGCCAGTCTTTACCTGAGTGCCTCACCACATCTGCCTCCTCTGCTTTGGTTCTATTTGTGTTATGGCCCTCATGGCCTCCTCTCAGACATCAACAACCCACACTAAAACAAGACACCAACCCACACTGTACGTGTGAAACCCGACGGCTCAACGGACAAGCATATATCTAAAAAGCACGCTTGCTATTCATACACGCCCACTCACAATGACATCAATGTCCATTTTTAGATTACTCCCTGCAATTGATGCAGGGGTCAAAGGGACACGGCGGCAAATAAATGGCTTTTTGCAGAGCAGAATTGCAGTAGCGTTGCTTTGACGTCACAGAGCCTAACTGAGATGGGCTGGATGGAGGGATCTGAGGTGAAGGTTCCTGATCTTTCGGCAGATGCCAATGGATCACAGATCTCACTGGAGTGTAACATTTACTCATAGTGATGAGGGTTTCCAAACTGCCCCCTGGGTTAAGTCTGGGTCCATCACAAGCGTTTCAGGCACTTTTACTTTGAAGCAGAAGGAAAGCCACAGCTGTGCATTGTACAGTTTCCATCCAATGATGAAAGTTCCTTTAAAAGATCATATACAGACACACACACACACACACACACACACACACACACACACACATTCACACACATTCACACAAACCTCTGTATATAAAACAGGGGTGTAAATTTATATTACTTTTTTCCAAATTATACATTTTTTCTCACGTAGAATGACATTTAATACATAGAACAAACTGTTATTTTGTTCATCATGACCCCAAAATCATGACCATAAGATGGTTAAAAAGCTTTGTTTCAGGGTTATGAACATGAATCAAATAAACAAAATTCCACGGAAGAGCAAATGCATACATTTGTTAGCAAACTCACTACATTTAACATGGTTGCATCCACAGGTGCACCATAGTATCTTGAAAATGCTGGTGATCATCAACAATCAGCTGCTCAGATGTAGTGCTGCACAGACACCAGACACCTTTCCCCCTGTGACAATCTTCTATTCATCATGGGTGGGCAACATATAAAATATTGAGTGTTTGGTCATAAATCTTCCTAAGGCCAGTCATGAATGAATGATGTGCCTGTCGTGTCCCTTCATCGCTGAGGTGAGGTGGGCCACAAATGAGCCGTACATCCCAGGAAACGGCCTACGACTTTAGCCTAAACAAAGACCATGAACAACGTGGGGATTTAAAAACAAATCACCACATTCCCATCCACTGAACACAAAAATGTATCCCATTCAAAGTGACAGACTCATTACACTTTTATGCTTTGACTTTTATGGACTTGCAACATCGATATTCTCTATTTTACTCTGTTATACATCACCCATAACAAGTTTGCAGTTATTAAAATCTGCACGGAATCCGGTCCTGTTATAGAAAACATGGTGGCCTGCTGAAATATTAATAAACGCAATACATTATTTAGTTTGTTTAAACTCCAGTTGTTTTTGTTTGTGCACTTTTGTCATATCAATAGAAGCAGAACAATGAATTTCAGTGGTGTAAATACAAATATGAAATGAAATGTTTGAAAATCTATCCAAAAAATGAAATAACATAGAAGAAAAAGTCAAACACTCTTGCATTCCTTCTGACCTTGTGAAGAAATATCTTTTGAAAAAAATTGTCCATTGATTTGACTTGATTAGATCCATTAGATCCATACCAATCCCATATTTCATCTGGGCTACACCTGAAACTTAAGCAGACTCCAGGAACAATGTCATGATACATAGACACATACTGTATATAGATGTGCACATTCAGAAATATTAATTTGCTTCAGGTTTCAAGCAGAAGTATGGTTAAAATATTCAAAATTGACAAAATGTAAGAATAAATATTAACATATTCCCGTATACCACATAACTGTACAGCGTGGAGGAGCCATGTACTTAATTTGCATTTTTCATTTCTTGCTATCCTATTCCTACCTCGTCCGGTGTTTGGTTACTTTAAAACAAAAGAAAGATGCATTACTGCCACCTGCTGTACTCAATTGTTGGTTCTGTTTTGACTGAAATTTTTGTTTGAATTTTGTTTTACACCATGATGTGGCAATTGGATTTCAGAACATTATGACACTTCTTTTAATATCAATATCAATAATTGATAATATGAATATCCTGCCTTAACCTCTCCCTAGTGAATGACCAGGTTATTATTAGTCTTCTAGATGCGTACCTGCACTGTATGTAGCCAATGTATCCTAACACACAGTGGATATCCCCTTCCGCTCCTCAGGCTTCAGGTTCTGCCAGTGGCCTGCTTGGAACTTACATGATCCTCCTTTATGATCAGAGGAACAAAAGCCACGTTCTTTTAATCAATGAGAGGGGTTCATTCTGTTCAGTAACACCACTGTTATCAGCCAATCCATATTACATAAAGATTGGAGAATATATCCAGCATTTATGCAGCACTCATCCAGAAAAAAAATAGCATAAGCTAGTCCCTGATTGTGCAGTCCTTACAGGGTTAGAGGCCTTGTCTGCAGCCTTGGCTACGAGCTTGCAATCTTGTGCTCCATGAAGGAATTTTCAGAGCAAAAAAAACACATCTGTCATTTACTCACATTCACACAGAGGCAACTAATCACTATGCCGTCAAGCAATCAGTCATTTCTTGGTTCATTCTGAAGATAGTGCTGTGTTTGTCATTTGCAGTGGTGAGATATCTACTCCGTCAAATCCCTCTAATTTGGATGGATGTGCCATTGTGCTTTTCAGCAAATCGCATCCTGATCCTTTATGTATGAATGTGTCCCATTTTGCATGAACAAAAGAAGAACAAAATGGATCTTCCTGTAACATGAAATATTATAGAACACGACCACGCAGAACCGATGGCAATGGCTTAGTTTCACAAAGCAGATTCTTGCCTCTCCAGAAACAGGAAGCCACGGTAGTTGTCACAGCAGGTCGAAGGCTTTTACAGCAGGAAATAAGGGTGGCAATTAGATGACATCGTGCAGCTGGGTCGGCGCATTATTCCAGGAACTCTCATCCTGTCTGTGCCTGTCACAGATGCTGTCTATCTATGCCCGGGTTCTGTCAGAACACATTGGTTCTGATTCACAGCCCAGCCCGTGCCTGGCCCTTCTGACCTGACACCTTGTCAGATCCCAGATCTCCCGGGTTGCTCAGGAAACAAGGTCACTCCGGCACGTTATCATTCTCACCTCCAACCGCCGCTCACCTGCTCGCCAGAGGACAGGCCTGGGAGGACAGAACACCTTGAGTGACCTGCGCACCTATGGCTGCACTGATCATTATGAGAGACAGCAGTCCAACAGCCAGTAGGGCAGAGTGAAAGGTCTTCTACAAGATAAACAAAATCAAGTAACCATGTTCTCTATCATCGTCCAATGTCACAGCTCAGCGGTACTGCATCTACTCGAAAGGCAATAGTGTTTCATTATCTGGGCACCATGGGGCAAACATCATTCACTTAAGAGAGCATCTGCATCTTGCACTGCCAAGGATTCAACTGGCCAATGGAGCTCAAATTCCATCTTTTCAGGAGAGCTCCCAAGAAAGCACTTTCATAAATGTAATGTGAAAATGGACAAAAGTGTTCAACAAAAGTGTAATATGAAATTGCAGTACAGTCAAGTCACATATATTAAGTGTTCTAAAAAGGAAAGTAGGAAGCGAGAAATTAAAATGTGACATATAAGCAAGAGTAATTCAAGCCAAGCTAAAAATAATGTGTGTTTATATGTGGTTGAGTAACAGCAAGTATCCTGCATTGCTAATGTGCTGAATGTTCCAGGTGTCAGAGTAAATATCACATTAGTCTGAACATAAGGCAGCTGTGATTATATGGCAACCCCTTACATGTTCAGAGAACAGAATTTTATAAGATTACAAAACGCATCAAATGCATCAAACCAACCAAAAAACAAAACAAATTCAGCAATCTGGTGGAACTTATCATTGGTTTGCTTTGAGAGGATAGTATTAGCATTAGAAATTTGTACCCATCTGCAAATATAGTAAAATTCTTAAAGCACATATTCTGGTGAAAAAATCCTTGGCCTTAGCCTTGTATTTAGACCAACAGGGTGGTTGTACATTACTTTTCCATTTCTTGATAAAGTCCACAGTCAATGGCATCCCCCCCCCCCCAGAGTCTCTGTTAAATTTCACATGAGACAGATTAGCAATAAAAAATCAAATTGAGGAATATAAATAAAATAAATTGGCCACATTACCACCCACATTAATACCAATCAGCTGGCAGACAATGTTATGCTACTATAGGCATTGAATACTGTGAGAGACTCTCAGAATAATTTGCATACAAATTCTGACCCCATGTCATACAAGGTGTTTTAGCAGTAGCTGTTTAAGCATATGCTCTATGAAGTGAAAGTCTTCAAAAAAGAAGATGAGAGAATGAGACTTTCTCTTCAAATTGACCCATTGTGTAGGGTAATTGAAAGGAGTTCAACATCAAAAACATTAAGCTGATAGAATGGCTACATGGCTACATGGAAACCCTCCACAAACAAATAAGCTGTTAAAAATGGACAGTTAACAGTTAGGGTAAAAGACAAACAGATGTGTGTGTGTTCAGCAAAAGTGATTTTATACAATGAGTGTCACCAAATGCCCAGGTTTGGGAGAGGAGGCTCTACAGTGAACAAGTTCCAAGAGGCACACCCTGGCCCAGAACACAGGCCACAGATGTTTCTGTGATGGTCACAGCCAGGGAGAGGAAATTATAGCCATGTTTATGATGTTTTGCCCAGATACAATGACACTACATTGCATGCATGATGTCCTAATTCTGCAACAGATGGCTACAAGAAAAAAACATTGCACGGGTGTGTTGAAGTATGCACATGCCCCGATTAAATCTACTCTGGATAAGGGAAACAATGTCATTATACAGGCCATTTGTGTCAGAGGAAATTGGCGATGTCCAGTGGCATTAGCTGAATGACTCTGCCGCCACTTTGGAGAGCACAATCGAAGTGTCATTTCCATTTGCAACAGCTTGAATTCCAGGATTCTTCATACGCCATTCCTCTCACAGATTCCGGCGCAACAGCAGAGTGGTCACAATAAAAACCTAAATGGAGTGTGCTCCCCTGGGTAATGAATTGCGTTCTTCCTTTCAGGTGGTAATTCATATTCCATTCATTTACTTATTTATTCATTTCTTTTCATTCGGAAAAGGAGAAACCGGTCATTTGGGAGAGCAGATCTGTTTTCCATGATAAAATGTGACAGGAAACCTGTTTTTCCCTTGGCAGCTGTTATTTTTGTCAAGCTTGTGCGCCTCCACACGGGACACTCTCTACAAGTTCAGAGACCTCAATTTTGGTTGGTTAATCTATTCTTGACAGAGCGATCTTCATTTGTGCACCTGCCTGAATCTAGTCGGCAACCTGCAATCTGAGATTTGGAGTGGGTGACCCTCTTTGCCAGTATCATAATCACAATTAATTACTTCAGAAGGGAGACAGACTTTATCAGTTCTCTGTGCTTTTTAATTATTTATACTCGATAAACATCTCAGCTCCATTCAATCTAAAATAATCATATTTTTTTCTGCCAGGGAGGTATGCTTCATGCATGAAGACAGCATAAGAACCTGTGATTTCACACGTGCATCTTTCATCAGCAGCTTTCATTACATATTACATCTCAGTGTGACATATTGCAGATATGTAGAAAGAAGGGCTAATTTGCTTGCACCGTGAATTGCTGCTGCTAAATTAGCCCTTGTCTGCATCTCAATCAAGGTGGCTAAATTGATTTGTACAAAATTATACTTACATTATGCAGAAGCAACAATTAACAGGAAAGTATTTCTGGACCATGTTAGTGTAAGTACAACTAGCATGGCTAAGAATAAAGAATTATGGTAGTAGAAATGTTTCTATGAATCTGACATCAAAATCTATATCTCTGCAAGCATAATATCATCAAAACTGTCAAACACAAGGTGCTTTGGAGTAGATTACAGCCTGTAGTATTGCCTGTTTAAAGAGATGCATAATGTGCTCACACACACACGCACAAAGAGAACAGTGGCAGATTAAGTATTTCACAGCTCTGATGCTCCTCTCCATTTTGGTGGCTGACAGATGCAAATACGTCAGCTGCAGCAACCGTTTCCTCCTTTGTCCTGAGCTGCAGACAATTCCATTCTCAGCATAACCTCTTATCTCTGATGAGGGAGCGAGGAGAGATGCTCCATTCGGCCAAACGGTGGCAACGCGTTAAGTAGCGGCCGGGTCATAAATATGCATCTGGGCATGCACCAGATTAAACCTCAATCTTTTCCTTTCTCCTCACTGCCGCCTCAGGATCCTGTGCTTCCGCCAGCTTCCTGTGAAATTCAGTGCCAGCTTCAGGGCTGAGTCAGTCTCTTGAAGGAGAAACAGAGCAAAACAGAGCAGGGTGCTCAAAGCGGGGGGTACTCATTTCCCTTTATTGATCATGCATTAACTGTCAACATTTCAAAAGTGTTGTACTGGTCCAAACATCCTATCTGCTTGTTTGTGTTCGCAAGTATCCAGCTGTACTTAAATGTGACCTTGTTAAAAACACCATTTCTACTACATGACAAAAGTATTTGGTCACACCTGTTTTTCAGGGTTTGGGATAGGCCCCTTATCTCCAGTGAAGGACAATCTTAATGCTTCAGCATACCAAGACATTTTGGACAATGCTATGCTTCCAACTTTGTGGTAACAGTCTGGGGAAGGCCCTTTTCTATTCCAACATGACTGTGCCCCAGTGCACAAAGCAAGGACTATAAAGACATGGTTTGATGAGTTGGGTGTGGAAGAGCTTGACTGGCCAGCACAGAGCCCTGACCTCAACCCCATCCAGCACCTTTGGGATGAACTGGAACAGAGATTACGAGCCAGGCCTTCTCGTCCAACATCAGTGCCTGACCTCATAAATGGTCTACAGAATGAATGGGCACAAATTCCCACAGAAACACTCCAAAATCTTGTGGAAAGCCTTCCAAGAAGAGTGGAAGCTGTTATAGCTGCAAAAGCGGGACCAACTCCATATTAAAGTATATTTATCTGAATACAGCTCAAAAAAAAAACAGCTGATTTTTTTAAAGCAACCTTCCATCACAATAGAACATAAGTGTATCCATTCA
This sequence comes from Megalops cyprinoides, assembly GCF_013368585.1. Lineage (NCBI taxonomy): Eukaryota > Metazoa > Chordata > Actinopteri > Elopiformes > Megalopidae > Megalops > Megalops cyprinoides. Next base: position 11,433,372 of record NC_050586.1, read on the forward strand.
ATTTAAATGAGCAACAGTCTGTAAATTTAAATTACAGAAACAGTGAGCATCAGACCAGGCTCACAGCACTTCCACACCAGTGAGCGTGAGCATAAGACCAGTGAGTGTGAGCAAAACACCAACACATTTCACATCTCACAAGTGAAGCTGGTCAGACCTACAGAAAATCTATTGCGGCCATACATATCCTCATGTCATTCACAGATTAGGTACCACTATTGGCTATTGGCTATTAGTTAGTAGTGCATTATGGGTATAATCCTTGTTTCATTACATTGCAAGAAAGACACTAAAAGAGCTGAAAGTTCTGAAATTGCAGCCAAAAGAGTTGCATCCATAAGTGTGAAAAAATGTATTCTGAACTTTGTAACTTTCTCTGAAATTTATTCAGGCCACACTTCTCAATATTCCTGGGGCTCCTCAGGCAAAAAATAGATCATTTCTATGACACCTAGCTTGCAACCAAATAATGCAGTATACCAATGTGAAAAATCAATCACTAGAGAATATGGAAGCCCCTCTGAAATTTCATGGCATAGATGTTCATTACCACTATGTTTATTTTTCATGCAACTAATTACCGGAAAAAATGGAGGAGAAATTATACAGCCACTGAGTGGGTTACTTAAGGAGATTTTATAGCCTCTTTCCATAATATAGTATAATTATTAATAATCACAAAGTATATTTTCATGCTGTGATATAGTTTGTGACTTCTATAGATTGTTTCATTTCTTTTAATTCATAATTTGAATTACGAAGAATTATAACATGAAATAGAAAAGGTAAATGGAGTCATTGTTGCCTTTTATTTTCCCAACAGTACATTATTACATTATAAGCATGCAGGGTGTTATTGCTCATATCATCAAATATTCCACATTTTAAGAGAAACAGGCAAAGATGTTTTTTTCTCTAGCATGGAGTCTCGGCTGTAATCAGTGTATGTGTATGCACCTCCAGCTCACACTGTATATTAAGAACTCCCAGTGGCAGTCTCTAGGGATGGCCACATTAGAGGGTAATTTATGTTTACAAACTGTAGAAAACATGCTTTCCTCTACAGTTTATACATTGGCAATTGCTCTACTGAGACATATGAAAAAAGAACTCCCTTATTAAATGCAAGAAATAAAATCATGCTTTTTGGCTGCAACTGGAGGAAGCAATTACAGAAATGGTTGACTACTCAATGACTCCCTCACCAGCGCATGGCAGTAACAATGTAGCCCAGTAAAGTAGCTGTAGCATTGAATCTTTTAAAACAACATTAGAACGTTTAAATACTGCCAAAATGCCATTGAGCACATCTCCCTCTTTCTCCCCTAACTATAATACTAATAATAATACACTTGATTTACATGTTCCTTCTCATGTACTGAATATAATAAAATATTTCATTTCTTATTCATTAAAATGTAATGTTCAGTTCTTGTTGTCCGCATGAATACTTGTAGTGCTGACTTGTGTTATTGTATTACCAGTATATCTATTAAAACTGCCTCATACCTGGAAACTGTTCTTAGCTAAAGGACATATAAATATGAAACAGCCACCACGAACATGGAAATTATAACGATAATGGATTCTGTTGTACAGTGTGACATAAGTTAATAGACTGTATATTAAAATGACAGAAAAAAAACAGCTTGCTGTAGGAAGAAATCAGAATTTAAGGGTAAACATTTGATACTGTGCGTATGTGTCAGCAGGAATAATTGACACTGCTGTTTATGAAGCCAGTCTGTTGTTGTGTTGTTCAGGCACTATTTCTAATCATTTACGCCCCACAACCACACCAAATGCCACTGCGTCAATAAAAAGGAAAGTGCATTCACTTAATGCCACACTGTGTCTCACTCCATGCCACAACAGAGACAGCTTCACCTTTAAAGAGTAACAGTTTGTCAGTCTGCATGCGTAATGATGAAGCATTGTTTTTGTTTCGTGAAAATTTGCCATTGAAAAATTATAAAACAAAATGTTCACAACATAACACTCATGTGAGCTACAAACTAAAAATATTCTATATTATTTAGTAATATTCGTTATTAAATTATCTAATAAATATCATGATTATATTTAGCAAAATATTTACAGAGTTCGTAGATGTGACTGGATTTGACTGAGAAAACCGTGATCTTGTGATAAAATTTTAAATAAAATGTTGCAGCAACACCCTCCACTCTTATTGCAGGTAACCTGCTTATAAAGGAGACAGCAATATTTGGAACTGTTGTTGGGTTATGTTACTACTAGCAGATTATCACATCTCCTCCTTCTAAACAGACAACCAAGCAGTCACACCAGAAGACTACCGCCCTGCATGCAGACAAGGAACTTTAGTTCAATTTCAAAAAGTTGCTGAGGGGACTAGTTTAAGAACAAAATCATACAGCTTTGAGCTCAAAATATTCATCCCAACTGTGCTTTTGGAGACCAGAGGGCAGGAAATCAAGAAGATTAATTCAACCATTATGACAGCATTATTTACTAAGGGCTTATGTTTGAAATTCTAGATGGCAACAAGTGGATTCATTTTATATAAATTTAACTGCAATGTAAATACACGTTTTCCATAACAACTGGATGTCTCAAACTAATTCATAAAAACTGCAAGTAGTTTAATTTTGATTGATTTAAAAATCATTAAACACCTGGTTCTTCTTCTAACAAAAGTAATTGATTCAGATATTCTGTTTTAATAGCCCATCATAATATGGGCAAATTAGCCATGTAATGTAAATGTTATTTCAAATACAGATTAAATCTGCAGCCTCTAAACATGTCTTTATGAGAAGTATGTAGATGTTATGGCATCCAAAAAATGCAGTGCTTTAGCAACTAGTAGACTAGAGGTGAACAAGTACCATGCCGGCAGGTAAATGAAGGACAGAAACTTCAAGAACATTGTACCAATTCCAAGTTCAACATCAGGCTGATATCAAGCTAGAACAATTTATTCTATGAGGTGTGCTGTACAAGCATGGCAGTTAGAAATCTTGAAAGCTGCTCTTTTGGTTGCCAGGGTCATTTCTTCAATCCTCAACCCATACAAAAGAAAAGAAAAGAACAGAAAAAAAAAAAAACAAAAAAGGCAAATCAAAAGCAGCTCCCCCTAAAGCCCATTACAATTAAGGCTTATTCCTGAAACAACAGCCGCAGCGAACGCAACGCATGCCAGGGAGGGGAGAAGTGAAGCTGATCCACAGGAAAGGAGTGCATTTGCATCGGAGTCCCTTTCACGGGCTGGAAACCTCACGGGGGGCTGCTTTCATCCAAAGGTCCCCACCACACCGCGTCACTCCCATCCGCCCACACATCTCACCATGAGACTCAACCTTTACTTTTGGCGTGCTGGCTTCCCATTCTCCGCTAATGGGCACATTCAGGCTCCACAGTAATTACTGTGAATGCAGACAGAGAGAGAGAGCGGAAGCCGCCGGGAGTGAATGCCTGCCCCCGCCCGGGCCCGGGCTTTGTTGTGACCTGGATTACGGATCAATACGGGGCTGTTGTTGCGCGCCACGAATGCGCAGCATGCGGCTGGTTAAATTCTGAAGTGAATGTACCGGGAAAAGACACAGCTGTTGCCTAGCACCTGATGAGGTATCTGAGAACGCTTTTTATTATTTCGGAGGTCAATGTCGCCCAAACCCGACACCCACCACACTTCTCACTTTCACCTGAGGGTAAAAGCTGGAGTCATGCTCTAATTTGAGGCAGTTTACGTTTATGAATTTTTTTTTTCTCTCTCTCTCAGGGCCATTATGCAGCAACACGGGAGGTTGTCAACTGAGATCAGTAATATCTACGAGAGATGTGAATACTACTAATCAGGAGACATTTGATATTCTTTAATTTGACTTTTCCTTTGAACAATCACTGGAAGCCATTCAGAGCCTTGATAGGAATAAAGCAGAAAAAACGACCTTTGCTTCAGTGAGACCCTTGCTGTTGGGTATTAAGTCCCTGCTACTTAGTACTAATTTCATTAATTTTTTTTGCATACTATTCTTTCTGTAGTCACATGTGATCTAGTTACTCACACAAATTGCTCATGCTCTAATCTGAACAGCTTTATTCTCCAGACTTGGAGAGCAAGCTCTGATGCCTTTTTTTCTGCCCGTACACTCACAGCGTGTATTAGCAGCATTTTCCGTTGTCTCCTCAAGCTTGTGTAGCCTGCCCTGCTTGGCTCCGGGTTGTACACCAAACCAAATCAGGTTAATCAGAAGAGAGGCAGAGATCTAAATGGGGCGATGAGGCTGAGGCAGCCACCGCGGGCTGTTTGTTCCACATCAGAATGTCAACCGCCACAGCGGCAGCTTGCGCTGAGTCACAGAGGTGAAAATAATGTCAGGCTGAAGTCCAGACAATTCAGCAGACTGGGACGTTTATACGTAAAACCATCCAAAGAACACGTAAGTGGTTAAGACAAGGCCTTCCAATGCCACTGTTACACAGTCAAAGCAAATACACCCGTGTTCAGCTCTCAGCAAGGACGGGAGAGAAAATGGGCTATACATTTTATATTCTGCTTTTTTTTTGTACAGTAACATGCAGTTATGAACAAACAAATGTTGTAAAATGTTTTTTCTTTGAGCAGACCTTGCATATCTCTCATTTAAGAGACTTAAACCTTTGTCACTTAGTAACATCTCTTAGAGTGGTCTGCCTGTTTGCTGACATACCATCCTTGCAAATATTGATACTGTGTTTCAACAGAGCATTATATGTGAGAAAGGCTGAGGGGATAAAAAAAATGCAAATTCTTAAGGGCTTTGAGGTAATGGCAAGAATTTAATTGACATTTTCTCTCAGTCGACTGCCTTTCCCTGTGGACCCCAATATGACTGCTTGACTTCTGCAAAATGGAAACGGGCTCCAAAATCCAATCGCCTCGCAACCCTCCACTAAGCTCATCTGTCAAGCCAATTGTCAACACTGCGACTAGAAGATTACTTTTAATAGTACTGAAGGAACCTTCTCCCCGTTATGTATTCATATCTTTAGAGGAAGGCTTTCTGAAGTTTCACTGAAGCAGTGTGCCCATCTGCAGCCCAATGCTTCATATTCCCCTCTTATTTCCCGCTGAGAAGAAGCTCAGCTTAATGCTGAAACACACACTTCTTGGAAATTGTGGGTACAGGTCTCCTTCTGAAAACAAAAGCAAGAAAGTCAAAAAGAAAAGAGAGCAGTGATTTTGAAGTCAGCTGGATTATGAATTTAGCCTATTGTTAGCCTGCCGATAAGTGCAATTTGTTATGTCTCATTTACCTCATCAAGAATGGCTAGTTGTATGTATACAACTGGCGAGTGCATTTCAGTGACTTTTCACTCACCTGGTGACACTGTGAGGACACTCTTCAGCCTACACCTACAATTCACCAACATTCCTTTGAGAGAGGGCATCTCACTCTAAGTGAGAATAAACCTATTTATGACTCAATACACTACACAATACACAATACACTATCAATACAATAGTTTTCTTTGTGTGCTTCCCACCTACTCATTTTTAGTTAAAAATAAAAAAAAAACACACATAAGTTGTGAAATGGGAGGGGTGGAGGTAGAGTACTGACGTATGGGCGCAATACCATAGTATGTGTGGCCACTATTCCACTCCTTCATTTTCAATACATTTCACACACAGCTTTGCCCCTTCAGACAACAGGCTAAGTGATGTCACTATTGTGAAACTGGTACAGAAAAGATAGTGTCATTTTTTCGTTTCACAAAACCACACCATGATTTTCTTTTTAAAAGTGCCCATTGTGATACAAGGAACATTTCATTTCACTTGCAATTTAGAATCTTGAATAACACACTTTAATACCCTGGCAAATCTCTCCCACGTAATGCATGAAAAACGTAATTTTATTTCTTCAGATCACTTTTCATTGCATAGCAATTAGGATGATTTATCCACCTGGAGTAAAGTGCTGACAATCCTAAAGTGGATGAAAGGCTATGGTTTCATACTCATGAAGGCTTGGTTTAGTGTCAACAATAACTATTTTTTCAAGTGGTCAGTGAGTTAGGGTGGCTGTATATGACTGATCTTGGTCACCTTTCTTGCTATTATGAGTGATCAGTAAATAGAGTACTCAAACAACACACGGCAAATGTTTAAGCCGTACACGAAAAATGTGTGAAACTACAATGGAATCGAACACAATAACTATGAGAATGAATAGAATGAGCTCAAGACAAGACGTATTTTTATAGGGGGCATAACTCAGCTGACAATTCTGAAACAAACGTAAATTGCTACATGCGTTCTCTCTGAATTTTTGCAATTGTGATGTAGGCTGAGGAGCTGCAGATGCTAATGTACACGACCATATTAAACCAGAAGCTCGTTTGTCTTTGGCATGGCTGGGGTAGTCAGGCACACGTTATCTGACAGACTCCGCAATGCACTGATTATGCACTGTCGGGATGAGAGGTTGAGCCGTTTCCGCACGATAGCCCGGGCGTCTACGCGTGTCTAAAAAGACATCCAAATTATTTACGAGCGCGTCACTCGCTGGAGCCTTGCAAAGTGAATCATGTTCCCTACTCTCCTCGTCTCGCCGAGGCGCTGAAAAGATTAGAATGCAGGACCTCTGACCTGATCGCACGTGCAAACACGCACGCACGCACACACACACACACAGACGCACACCTCTTTCAACTCCCACTGCACGGCTAATGAGTTATCATTATCCCATCTCTTGTTTCCTATGTGGGCGTTGCGCTTTACCGCATCATGAGCATTGCTAATAACGCTGACACGGGGACACCCACTCCCCGATTACGGTCGTGACTCAAGTACACACCATGGCGATATATGGCAGCCGCCGCACGCTCGGTACAGCGGATCGCTGTACGGGAGACACGCACCCTTTCAGAGCTATGTTTTGGTGTTAGCACAGAGGGATGCTCAGAAAATATTAAAGGCCATAAAAACGCATTAACACATTCTTACATATTACACATACTGTATAAATTTGGAGTATGTACCATTAAAGTATGGTCAGATATCATGTTATGCTGACAAGGAGAGAAAGTGAGGTTAAATGATGTACTGTAAAAACCATTGGCTGTTAAATCTAAGGACAGATTGTCACTGGGGCCATGGTACTCGGGGCCCAGTGAAATAATACAACAAGCCAGCCAACTTGCCACCAGTTGATTAACTGTTTGTGACACACAATGGGGTTTCTTACCCCGTAACATCAGAAACTGCTTGGGGTGGGGCGTCTGTCCCCAGCACACACCCTCCAAACACACCTCCTATGCAAATCTCTTTTCAACCAATGGTAATAGAGGGGGCTCTTTTAACACACTGCACCTTTCATTTAGCAGTGTGCAGGGAACAAGCAGTAATTTTTTTTCAAGACTAAGGTACAAACCGTACTTTTAAATCTGTGCGTGACCCCCTCCCTCACCTCAATAATACAACTTTGCTCGATGTTCTTGAAGGCTTGAGGCTTTTTTCTCCCTCCAATAGTTGTGTGTTATCCATGGCCAAGCTTCCTCTCACACAGTTACACATAAAAAAAATCATTATTACAATTATTAGAATTATTATTAGAATTCACAACTCTGTAAGAAATACTGTGAAGAAGACACTGGGAAACTTTAATGGGGCCTGGCTCAGCTTTGTGTAATATTCTCAGGCATTGACATTTCAGTTAAATTCATGGATAATTCTGTATGTGCACTATTTTTATCAGGTGAAAAAACAAGAAGAGAATCTCTACCTTCACTGAGCTGTGATACAGAGGTGCGTAAGCAAGAGAAGTCTGGACTTCTTAAAATCAATGGTTTTTTCTAATTTGAATGACAAAAACACGGTAAGAATATGTTTAAATCACAACTAACACGGTAAACTTAGTAATTTCAAACAATTGCTGTGCATGTTTTGAAGGTACAAACCGTACTTTTGATGCTGTACATGACCCCCTCCCTCATCCCAATAACAAATCTTTACTCAATGTTCTTTAAAGTTTAAGGCTTTTTTTCTTCCTCCAACAGTTGTGTGTTGTCCATGGCCTAGCTGATGTTCACATAACATACCACTGCTGCACATAAAAAAAAAAAAAAAAATTCTACTGTTACAATTATTTTTAGAATTCACAACTCCATATGAGATACTGTGAAGTGTTGACACCTGGGAACTTTAACAGGGCCTTATCCAGCTCTGTGTAATATTCTCAGACATTAAAAATTCAGTTCAATTCATGGACCATTCTGTATGTGTATCTGTATTTATTAGGTGAAAAAAAAGAGAATCTCTACCTTTGCTAAGCAAGGTGTGTAAGCAACAAACATCTATACATTTACATTTACATTTATTCATTTAGCAGACGCTTTTATCCAAAGCGACTTACATAGGTTACAGTTCTTTACAATGTTATCCATTTATACAGCTGGATATTTACTGAGGCAATTGTAGGTTAAGTACCTTGCCCAAGGGTACAGCAGCAGTGTCTCAGCGGGGATCGAACCGGCAACCTTTCGGTTACGAGTCCTGCTCCTTAACCACTATGCTACACTGCCGCCCATCTATACTTCTTATGGGAGTGTGAACACCATTTTTTCTCTGCAATATTTGCAATAATTTCATTTCCCTGGATGAAAAAAACAGAATTTAATTGAATCTAATTTGAATGATGAAAACACAATAACAACACAGTCGTAAATAACATGGTAAACTTCGTAACTTTGAAGGATCCCTGTGCATGTTTTTAAAAAGAAAAGGTCACAGAAAAGAGTGCAAAACAAAATAATACAACCCAAGCACAAACCAATCTGATTCGAGCTGACGTTTTTATTGTTCAGTTATCACTTCAGATGTGAACTTACAGATATACTGCTCTCTGCTAATGGTTTCTGTGAGGCAAACACAAATGAATTGTGACCGTTCTCCTACAGCACAACAGTGTTAATCAAGTTTCGTATGTGACCCCTTCTGAGTCAATTCCTGCTGGCAGCGGGCGTCCCTGCCCCCCGTCATTTGTCAAAGATAATTCTGCAAGATTACATGCATCATGTGAGTGCACCGCACTCCCAAGTCCCTGTCACAAATCAGTGGGGCAAGACTAGCATGACGCCGATTTAAAAAAAAAAAAAAAGAGCGCAGAATCGATAAACAAGATTGCCTGCTGGAATATGCTGAGAAAAGCAAGTCAAAGAAATGACTCGTGCTGACTTTGACTGTGAAAATGGAGTTAGAAACCAGATGATCTGGAGGGTCTGGTCTGCATTTGATCTCTTCTGAAGATTGATACGACTGAGCATGTGAGAGCACCATAACGTTATTAACTAATAATAACCTAAACTGAAGGATAAATCCAAAAAGCTTTGGCTATAACTACCATTCTAGTTGTCAGTCTGTTGTCATGTCCAGGAGAATGACTCATATTTCTATATTCGACAGCCCCTCGCTGTATGCCAGAGGACTTTCACTCATTAATGAATGAATTTATTGTCCTCCACCATAAGCGTCGTATAACACAATTAAGACTTGTGAGTTACCTGCCTCAAACAATACAATAGTAACCAATAAGGTGTTTCAGACTATTTATTCAAAAGACAAAATGAATGTACCTAACTCTCTACAGTTTACAGAGCATAGAACCTGTGTGACACATTTACAAGTATTTACAGGATGCAGAGCTACACGGACACATCTGGGCGTCAGTACCAGTCAATGATGACATCCTAAGAAAACCCTCCTGATTAGCTCTGAGAATAAAAAAAAATGCAACTCAAAAAACACACTAAACCTACTTTAAAAAACTCTCCATTGCCCACATAATTCTTGTGATATCAACGGTGCTCCAAGTGACCACAAGGTTTTGTAAGTACTAAATACAAAATGCCAGCATGGGTGACTCCATTCAGTACAGCCATATATTATATGCATTATCACCACTTACTATGAGTAGCATTAAAAATGTTCAAGTGCCTAAAATAAAAAAACATTCAGAAAAATCATTTCAGTCAAACAGGGAGGACAGTGAAGTAACACTTCACTGGAAATTTATGTAACAGTAATGTTTTTTTAAACTAGACCCAGCCATCTCTGTGCTTATGGGAGGCAATTAGGGGAAAGTGGCAGGTAGGCACCTGGGATGTTAGACGTTGGGATTTTACACTGAGTCCAGACTGTTACCACAAGCCGAAACAAACCAAAACAATTCAATCACAAGGGGCGGAACTGTGACACAGGAAATGCTATGCAGGTTTTCAGCCCAAAACTAAGGCCCATGCAATAAATTGTTGGAGAAATACTGACAAATGTCAAAGAAGCCCCAAAATTCAGGCAATAAAGGGTGGATTTATTCAGCTCAAGCCACACAATAATGTTAGGCCTACTGCTTCACTGTATAAACTGCTTGATAACCAAACTCAGGGACATTCAGACCTCTGTGCTGTAAATAAATCAGGTTACTGAGGTTTCATACCTATTCAGTGTCTTTTACTGAAGACAGACTGGACTTTAAAAAGGACAATATGCCACAACAATGTTACTTTCTCTGAGCGACTACAGGAAAGGCCGGGAGTGTTGAAAGAATGCAGTGCTTAAAAAAATAAATACAACATATTTTCTCTTTGCTCCCAACTAAACAGCCAAGACTGACCATCTTTTAAATTGCTTAAACTGAAAACCACAGGAGACATGCATGCTTGCGACAACTGATAAAAAGCTGCCAATACCATGGCCGTTCACGGTTCACTTTCACAGCTCAGAGTGGAACAACAGTGACACCTGCTGTTGTTTTTCAGGCCAAACACCTACGAAGCAATCATCTCTGGAAGCACAGCACCCATTTAATATCACTGCAGCGGAGGAAGAGAGGGCCAGGCTGGGCCAATTCACACCTACAGAGCCAGCTTGTGTGTTGGAGGGTGACAAACAGCCATTGAGGCTATGCCTATATGCTGGCCAGGCCAGCTTGTCATCGTCTCACATTTTTCCAGATGGCAAAATGACATTGGCTGGGATTGGGGTTTGAGAATGTACCAATGGTCTCCATGGAGACAGACAGGCAGAGCAGTTCTGATAACATCTACACAGAGCTAATTGATGTCTGCCCTTTCTCACGGCTATAATAAGGTTCTTGGCATCAGTGAGAATGCAAAGGCTAACAAAAAAAAAGATAGCTCACATAGCATTTCCTGCAGTCTTAAAATGATGCCCAAGTGTAAGACATGACTGTGCTGGCGATGTTAGGCTCAAAGGTCACATTGGGCTGTTCTTAAAAATATTAGATCAAATTTAATATCCAAATAGTTAAGTTTTTAATTCACCTTGAGGTTTCTGTAAAGAGTCAGGACATCTTTGAAAGTATTTGAAACAAACCTCCATGGAAAGGGATTTAGGTTGATTTACAAATGCTTGCTAAGTCCAGTCAAATATTTCCCCAGAGTATTATTTCCTTAACAACCTATACTAAGCAAGTTCAAAAAACTGAAGCAAATGGGCAAGAATGAGCAATTTGCTTGGTCGCTGCTCAAGATAAACAGAAATGTATTTGGATTCCTGGAATAGAAGAACTGATATGGAAAAGAGGTAACAGCAGTTATAGCAGACCGCTTTAAGATTCAACACTGATGATATAACCTTATCCCATCTTGAGAAAACATGGTTTATCTACAGCACAAAATAGAGATGACAGAATGCAATGAAATGAGCAGTGATTAATTCAGTTTAAAGCAAATACATTCACAGAGACTGGTCTGGTTTTCATTTAAAAAAAAAGTCATTCTCCCGTTTGGTATGCTACCCGTAGTTTTGACTTTTGATGCAACAGAACAAGGCTTCCATTTCTAGTCTATTAAGCAGACATGCAGATAACTATCCACTGACAGCATTGCTTGTCCAATGTGAGTTCACAGTTCAAGTGATGCCTGATTGCTGATGCAATCTGAGACACATTCAGCAACTTGAAGCTGAGGGGAAAACATACATGTACTAAATGTGAACTACACAAGCAGTGCACTACCTGTCTACTACACTAGCAGTCAGACAGAACTACACATCTGAAAGTTATTGCTTGATAATGGAAGTTTTCCTTACGGTCCTTAGTGATATCAAACACACAACAAATAATTTGTTAAATATTTAGACTTAGATCTCCATTATCCTTTAAGATAGCTGGCAGGATTCCTATGTCATGATAACCAGCAGTCCAAAGCTCTTGCAAATTCCACAGAGTATAGTTCTACCTTTGCTGTAATTTGGTCCCAGAAATTTTCAATGACATGTAAGACTGGTGCTCAGTTCAAAACCCCTTCAAACCATGCATTAATACTGTCGGCTCAATGACAAAGGATGTTACCGTGTTCATTCTGTGCCTCCAACACCTTCTACCTATGTTAATACATGAGGAGCTTCAAAAGAATTATGCAACAGAGGTAAAAGGTAATTAGGAATGGTATACATTTCTACATGCAGTAATACTGTCTGACTGCCAGCGCATTTCATACTAACATTGACAACACTTAGACAGAGCCATCCCCCGCTTCTCTCAGAAGCTGCCTTGCCTCTATAAACAGAAGGACATCGGTCTCACAGAAGCCAGGAGCTCTGATTAATCCACCTGTGCCGATGTCACTTCCTGTCTCTGACCACAGGTCCCAAGGGCAGTGCCGTCGGAGTGCTGGGAGCAGAGGAGGGGCAGTGAGGTGAGAGAGGGGCAGGTGGGTGCTGGTTAATCCAGGGGCACCTCCTTTAGGGAGCTGTGGCACACAGTGGCTTGCTTGGACTCCTTCATCTTGTCCAGGCCGAACAGCAGGTCCAGCTGGGTCACGGGCCTCAACCGGTCCTCGTCCACCGGCCTGCAGGAACAATGTGTCGCATCATGATGGGGAAATAAACACTACACAACATGGAAAGGCCACAAATTCAAATCTCAGTTCAGGTTTTGTCTTCCCTCTGTCACCAAAGAGTCTGCTAGAAAGCAAAGAGCCACAGTGCAGACATCGTTAATCAGTGTCAGTCTCAAAGCTGTCGCTTCAGACAATTATCAAATTAGCTATACATACAGCTATGTATAGTTCAATACCCATAGAGCTGGATATTAAAGTACCTTGCATATGGGTACAATGGCCATGTCCAATGCGAGATTCAAACCTGCAACCTTTTATCACAAGCCCACGCCTGTGGCCCGCCCCGGCTTTACCTCTCGTCCTCGTCACTCTCCTGCAGCTGTTGCGCGATCTGCTTCATCTGCTGTTTGCGCACGTAGTCGCGCACCCGGTACATGGCAGCGTCACGGCACAGCTCCCGCAGGTCGCTGCCCGAGTAACCCTCCGTCTTCTCTGCGATCTCCTTCAGGTTGATGGCATTGCTGAGCTGAGGGGGGGGGGGGGTCAGGGAGGCGCCAGAAGGTCAGTACTTGGCTACCGGTTGGTCATGAACAAGTATAATATACCCTGAATACCACGCAGGGTGTTACTGGACATGCGTGTTACTCCATCCTCACTAAGAGCAAAACTCAGACATTCATGTACAAAGGTTACAACCTGAGAGGCCCTTAGTGGAGGAATTTGTAGGTGCCTCTAAATGGTTCCGATGGCCAAATAGCCTTCAGAAAACTCTTTCACCTAAAGGCCACAACCTTTTTGAGTTTGCCGGTTACAGGGAAAACTTAAAGAAAAAAGAAAGCTTATATAAGTTATAAGCTTCATAAAAGTTAGGGACGTAGCACAAGGCAGAGGGATTACTTAGCTCTCTCAAAGTGAGATGCATATATTTCCAATTTAATACTTTATACAAGATTTAATTTCATGAGATGGCATCCTCTGGTCACTCTACAGCAGAAGAGATGAATGCTGCTATTTGGCAGTGATACAGCCGTAGTATATACTGAGACAACTTCACAACCAGTTTAGGTGTTCATATTTCCTGAGCACATCAGCTGACTGTAGAGTTTTAAGAACAATAAACAGTCAATTGATGTTTTTGTACAGACTGTCGCATAAAGTGCTGGAAAGATTCGAAATTTACATTCTCTCCTGCTAGAATCAACTTCAGGATGTCTTGTCTTTGCTTCACGTTCTGCAGAAAGAAAAGAGAACAGAGAAATCTTTAGTGTAATTAGATAAGCTATCCATGTTAATGACAATGACACACATTATCCAGATCATTAGATCACTGTGATTATTTAAAACAGCCCCTGGAAAATGACTACTGGTGCCCAGCATGAATTCATCTTTCATGCACATGTGTTGTAATAAACACATTTATTTGGGGAAAATAGGCCATATGCTTGTGATAATTGTCATATATGTTAATCTCAAATTAATTCTCATTAAAGCCCTATGACATGTCTTTACTAGCACAGACCATATATGCACTTTCACACAATAACAAAGTTAGACATCTTGTCAGTTATTTCAATGATTTCAATAACACTGACCGTCTATACCAATAGGTTCAATTTCCCCTCAACACAACATCATCTTTCTTCTCAGTATCAGTAGCAGCAGAGGTTGGTAGCAGTGGGAGTGGTAATATTTATTTGTATAATTTTTTTGTATAGCACATGCCCTTCACCAAGGCAACCCTCAGAATATACAGTTTTCCATTAAATTATCCATCCTTGATTTTTACATTCACCTTCTCATAATTAATATATTTATTCCATTACTGTAGACAGAATACACACAATAATATGGTTAACATGGGATAGGGATATTCTTTACTTCAAGTCATGTAGCTTACAATTCAAGTCATGTACATTGCTCAACAACAGTGCCCCCCCAGTGCGCCCCCCCGAGATCTGAAACAACTAATTCCTGCTGCCTCCATTCACACTGATACTTAAAAAAACATGTTTTCATGTAGCTCATTTTTAAAGGTTTTGGATCAAATGTGTGTGTGCTAAACTACAACCCTGATGATTGGTAATGTGTGCAGTGAAGGGGGGGGGGGGGTGCTTGAGTGTGTGAGTGTGTGCGAGGCTCACTGGAAGGCTGATCTGAAAAGCAGTGGGCATCCTCCGCAATATGGCTGGGTCCACATCCTGAGGTCTGTTGGTGGCTCCCATCACCATAACCTACAGAGACATCGAAACAGCAGTTGGAGTTATCTCCTATGCGATTAATACAGATGTGCTGCACCACTGTCATCCAACATCAAACTGGAACTTAAAAATGAAAACAAAATTACATGGGGAATAAGTCAATATGTGTTTGAAATTCAGGCAAGTGTGTTTGGTGAGATTGCCTGAGCCTGCCTGATCGCCTGAAAAAAAAAAATGTTTAGATTGGCTTCAGTGTTGACAGAGAGCAAGTGCTGTACTGTCACACAGAATACACAGCAGATGGAAAACCACATGGAGATGAGAGGAGGGATTTGGACATGGTACCTGGCTGTCTCCCGTCTCCAGGCCATCCCACAGGCTCATAAACTGGGCCTTCATCATGGCTGTGGCCTCATGGTCCAAACTGGAGCGGTTGCGTAGGAATGAGTCTGATGCAGAGAAACAAAATTGCAAACATAAATGAATAAATAATAGGAATAATAACAGTAAGAACAATCATTGGCAATAACAGGATGGTCGACTCAACCCACATGTCTATATTATTCAACGAGTGGGAGTATTAATCTCATTGAATATCTGAATACATCAGAAGAACCAACAGAGGATGATTGAGTAATTCAACTAACATCCCGCATTACTCCCACATGCATGCTGTAATTGACATTTATCTCTATTTTAATTTCTCCAACACAATTCACCTACTCCTCCTACCCAAATCACCTACGCCTTCGCAGGACGTGAGATCACCTTGGGAGAACAACTGGAGGAGCCCATGGACTGAGAGACAGACGCAGACAAACCAAACCCAAACCAAATGCTGGCTTCCCAACTCAACACCCGAAAGACTCACCAATCTCATCAACGAAGATGATGCAAGGTTGGATCTTGACGGCTAATGAGAAGACAGCAGCCGTGAGCTTCTGCGATTCTCCGTACCACTTATCCGTCAAAGTGGAGGCCTGCAGGTTGATGAACTGGCAGCCTGAAGCCTTGGCTGTTGCCTTGGCAATCAGGGTTTTTCCACAGCCTGGAGGCCCATACAGTAGCACCCCTGGGGCGGGAAAGAGACAGACCTTTCACTTACAGCTCCACATCAGTGACTAAGATATTTTTTACTTTTGGCTACATGAATATAACAGCATTCTGACAATAATGATAATGTTACATACATAAATATGTCTCAATACCTTTGGGAGGCTGGAAGAGCTTGGAGCCAGCGAACAGGTGTCGCTTCTGAAAGGGTAGGATAACCGTGTCCTGCAACTCCGTGATGACCTCATCCAGTCCTGCAATGTCCCTCCAAGTGACCTTGCAGAGGAAACCACAGCCTTACACACACTAGTCTCAGGCCACCACCTCTCCCCCTCTTACAGTTAGCTGAACACCATATTTTCATCGCACAAAACCTGCTGGTCTTCAGTCCCACACCATTTGTTGACACTTGTGTGTGAAACACGTTACAAAAGTAAATAATCCATATGTATTTAAAGAGATTGTACTGTTATTCTGAGTTTTTTAACGCAAATTTCAAACAGGTCCAGGGTTGCAGTACCTTCATGCCGCGTGGATCTACCAGGTGTGAAGCAATGTTCATCTCATACTCTGTCAGCTTCACCCCTTCCACTCCGATCTGCTTCATCAGCTGCTCAGCCTACAGGGCAACACAAACAAACACACAGAACAGCCTTCATACTCTCTGTAATTTCATGACTGGGGCTGTATGGCCACATGTATGGAATAGCTGGACATTTATAAAACATGCCATTCATATTCTGAATCCAATGTATATTAAATACAGTCAATAATAAAGTCAAACTGCCACCCAGTAAACAAGTTTGTTTCTGAAAGCAAAATATTTCCTGAACATCATCAACATTGAAACGATACAATGTAATTCCTCATACAATGTAATGCACCACCGGGCAAATAACTTATCTAACTTATACATGGTTGTCTGTATCTTTGGATATGTTCAAGTTTAACTGAGTCTGCCTGAGTATGCCTTGCTTCTGAATTCGTTCAATCAATGTTGAGCACATTCAGGGAGCCCAATCTCAATCTTCAGATGCAAAAATATACACATTAAATGTCACAATCTCTTTTAAAATCATGCACCAAGCCAAACTTCACCCTTTTCTTTGCTTGTAGCTTTTGCTTGTGTGTGGGGTCCAGGGCTTCCACCACCCATTTGATGCTGAAATAAGTGGCCGCTCCAAATATGGTCAGACGCACTATCATCCCCACCACCTCGTTCCGGGTTAAAGGTCGCATCAGGGCGTCCCGGGGTATGTCCTTCAAAAACATTTTTGCTCTCCGATGTCAGCCCATTGGAAGATAATGGCTAAGAGACAGGTGTCAGTTGCTCTGAGGAGGGGATGAATATAAAACAAAACAAATTCCATTTTTAATGATTAGATAAATCGTCAAATTACTAGATACCAAGCAGGCTGCACACAGGCTATATGTTACTTATTCTGACACCTTTAACTGTCTAGCTAGCCGCACATCATTCCCACAACACACAACTGCTTGGTACTAGCTAGCTAGCTACATTTTTCATATCGAACACGTCAAAATCAATCAGCTAGCCACATTCGGGTTATTCCGTACACCAAAGTTTTAGCGACATTGCTCTTCTGACAACAACATGACTCAGTTTATTGTTCTTAATCATTTACACATGACTGCAAAAACATTTTCTGAGTGTAACGGTACTATATCAGATATGACTGGCCACCTAGATTACGCTATTAGTATCACGCGCAAATTATGGCTATGGTTTCGTAGCAACGCATAATGGGTTGAAAAAGTAATCAGCATTATATATATGTCACATGTACGCTATTGAGATAACAAAATTATAATGACAGCTTTTGGGATGAAATTAAAAACAAACAAAACAGAAACATATTGTACATACAGTTTCCCGAGGCATCCCTTGTGTTACCAACATTGTGCACCGTTCGGGAGAATGGCGTTTAGGATTTCAGTTCCTATCCTGCGGATAAACCGTGTGGAAATGTGTTGCTGTCCTTTTTACCCACTGATTTAACCTTATCCATGTCAGAAATAGGATTTATGTATCACTTATAAACCAATAATTATTTTTCTAGATCTAATGGGCTGTAGTAATGCATGTATGAACATGGATATTGAGATATTAAAATAGTATTAATACTAATCCATAATTATATTTTCATTATTGTCGAGGGGGGGTGTGCCACACCATTTTGCCCTGACGATAGGTAACGTTACCTCTAAATGTTGTCAAATATTCTTGTTTCAGTTCCGGTAGGTCTGAGCGAGGTAACATCTGATCATTTTCGATTCTGTTTTCACGTAATAGCGTTAGACCAAAATAGATAATCAAACTGACATATCCAAACAAGTCCAAAACATTAGGCTATGTGATAAACTACAAAGTTTTTTTTTTTTTTCCCTTGAGATGTACTCTCAGTAGGTATAGGGTCTGACATATCCACAATTCAGAATTGTATCTTATTTCCTTATTTAAGGGTATGCTAGGATTCTATAAATCCTAGCTGGTTTCATTCCATTAAAAGTGGTATACCCATGTACTTAATCGGATGTGTAGCAATGCAGTGCCAAACCTTTTTAAATTGCACGAAGGCTATGATTGATGAAATCTTGTTGTCCAAGCGTTGGTGTTAATGATATGTTCGACGCACATTCAGTGATAAACATGAAAATGTTCTTGGAGACACAAGGCTAGAGTGTCACGATCGCAGTACATGTACAGTTATATGGAACGAACGTAGAACGAAGATAGTTTGTTCTACGTTCAAGCGGTAGTTGATGATTCAGAGTGAAAAACAAGATAGTTGCGAACTGAATGATACACTCTACTAGCCAACTCGCTGCTTCTTTTATCCTAGGTAAAAATTAACATGTAGTCCACTTGTTCTGGAATTTTTTTTTTTATTATTATTATTATTTTTTTTTAAATCTTATTTAGGTTACGAACAGAGCTGAGAAGCTGCTAATGATAGCTAGGTTTTTGTTATAATAGTTGTCCACATAAGTTGAGTATCAGTTTGCTGCTAGCTAGCTCACATTGTGAAGACGAGTAGAAAAATATGACGGAAAATATTGGCTATCTGGTGAATTCTCAGCCAGTTTACTACCATAACTGTGTGATGGTAGCAGTTTGCGTTTGAGTTTGAAACTGTGACACTTCATGAATTGACAATTTATGAGACATGAGAAGATTACATTTCAACTAAGACAGCATCTTATCGTTAGGGGGTGTTTTTTTTTTAATAACATCAGCTGATTTGTGAAAGATGACAGATGGGACTGTTGTGACAGACTGCAATGATTTATTCATAGCATAATTTGGCAGAAATATCCAGGCAAGACTGTTGCACAAGAACTTTTAGAGCTGTTATAATAGAAATTAAGCTTCCAGCCCTTGATGGGCTCTTCATTTGATAGGAGTGTGAGGTTTCATGATCAATACTGGCTAAAGCTATCATGAGCTTTCAGACTTACTGAGATGAACCAAGGGTTTCATTATAGTGGCCTTTTTATTGGATCATAGAAAGTCATGACTGATATCTTAAGATAACTCCACCCATCATGGAACTCATGAAGCCTCTTCATGAAGGCCTGTGTGTTGGGCCTCTGAATCTGCCAGGTTTAATTTTCATATTTCATCAGAAGGTTGCTATGGAAAATGAGGTTGCACATGCTTTGTTACCGTAGTATATTGTGGATATGTCTTATGATGGGTTCATGTGACAGCGTAGAAAGTACTCCTCAGGGTTGCCAGATGAAATAGTTTTCATGTCTCAGAAAAACAAATGTGCTACGAAATGAAACAAGGAAGTTTATTCAACCTGGACTGGAAAAGGACAGAACTGCGTACATGCAGGCTTTTTATTCAGACAGGAGATGCATTTTCACCCTTGTGTACTTCATCTCCCTTTCGGCTGAAAAATGTAATGCATTTATGACACATGGAAATGTAAACTTTATTCATTTTATCCTAATATCATTTGATGACTGTACATATTGTACAAATCTGAATATACATGTTCTCTGATATTGAACAGCCTATCACTTACATTTGTGTAATAAAATCTGTCATTGTACATTGTTTTTTTTTTCCACAGGCAAAATGGGTTATAGATGTTTTCAATAGGTAAACATTATATCTTAAGATATAATTTCACCTAATATGTATGTAATTAATATTCTTTCAGTTACGCTGAATAGCTACTATTTATTAGAATAGATTTAAAATTTGGATCGCCATATTGAGTAACCACATGCACAAGGCACAGAGACACTCCTTTCAATTCAGCAGTCTACCATTTCAAGATCAATCAATTCCACAATGCTATGAAAAAATAGCAATTCAATTGTAATGGCAGGTGGAATATATATACACTAAAAACAGTGTTGATAAAGTGTGAGAAGGTACAAAACAATGGGATTGTCATAAAAAAAGGCTTCATCTCTGCAAAATCCTGAATCATGTAACTTTAGATTTGATTAAATCCAGATTAAAAAAAAAACATGCATGTAAGTTTACAGAAAAAGTGAGTTTTATTTAATATGCAATACCAAAACCACCACCACTACCAACCAGCTAGCTAACCAAATCAAAGGGCAACAAGAAGAGCCCTGTTCTTTTGGCAATGTGTCAGCCAGCTACTGAATCCTCCACCAGCAACCATGAAATCACTACCATAATACTAAGGAACTGAAAGAAATGTTAAGTGTGGTGCAATTAAGCCATCCAATCAATCAGTACATCTTTTCTTTCTTAAGCTTCTGAGTATACATTTACAAGACAATCTGCAAACATTAGATATGAAAATGTAGATCACAAATATGTACATGATTTATAAACACAAGTTCTATTAACACCAGTTTTTGCACTTGCTGCATTACACATGACAAGTCCTCTTGAAGTTGGACCCTGTTAGCTTTGGGCACAGAACAAGAGGCACACAATGGGCCAGTGAGGGAAGTGTTTGACAAGGTGCCATATTGCAATAGTGCCACTTCCTACCGTACCAACACATCTGTGCAGCAGGGGACAGTGGCATTAAAACAGCAGGAGCCAGAGTGTAACAGGTTTCTGAAGCTGGTAGATATAAAGTCCATACATACATGTATGTATAACAGACCTGTAGATCAACAAGGTTCCTGAGACAGGAAGAACATGGGATCATTTTCTTTAAAAAAAATCTAACAGAAATCACCATGGTACAGTGCAGAGTGAAGATTTTGTACAATCAGAGTCTCAAACCTTAAATGATCTGGCAGGTTTTGTTTATGTCTTCTTGATTTTCATTTTGATTTTCATTCATGGCATGTGGAATTTTCATGCAGTGCCCCGTAGCCCTTAGGATCAATGCAAATACAATAGGACTGTTTTGGAGATTACATCATTTGTGAAACAAGCATGTATTAGAGACATAAAGGACAAACCCCAGTCAAACCAGTCAGTATCACCCACATCAGAAACATGTCATATATAAAAATACACAAGACTGATACCTAGATTACCATTTACCTGTGGAGACAGTAACTAAATTTGCAAAAATATAAACAAATTTCCTTTTCAAATTTATTAAATAAAACTAAAAAAAAACAAAGCAACAAGGGGATCTTAACCATAGGCTACTCTCCTGCCTGGCTTGCCAAACTGCATAATCATTCTTCAAGTAGAATGAGTCCAGGTCATACAGCTATCCAACATACAGATGATTTTGTCTGCCCCAAAGTTAAATGGGTAATGTACAAATCCAGCATATTCCAGATGCACATAGTGTCAGAGGCCTGAACTGAAATCTTTGAATTATTGCACGTGTGTGGCTTTAGCAACCTAGAAACTGTTTTATATTGCACTTGTGTGAGCATGTGAAGAGTACATCTATTAACGGGTGTGAAGGAATGTCTCAGGGCTATCCCCTGATGAAAGCCTGCTTTATTTCATTAGATGGGGCAAAAAATAAAAAAAAAACTAAAGCAGTCAAATCTGAAGCTCATATTCAGGCAAAAATCATCTGAGGCAAACTGAATTTGATAGAGAACATCTCTGCAATTAAAAAGAGCGATGTAGGACAAGAATATAAAAAGAATATCTATACAGGGTTCCTGCACATTTCCATTTTAAAAATTCCAAACTTTTTCCAAACCTCAATTTACAGACCTCAGCTGAGTTTTTTGGCTTGTGCTTTGGTGGCTTAGGCTACAAGTCATTGTATGTTAATCCACTAAAATGTTTGGCTGGAAAAGAGATCTCGGCTCTAACTGAAGGCAGAGACCATCTGTTAGATGAGCATTCGGACTCGTACCCTTTGACTCACGATGATTTTCTTAATTTAAATACTACAGACATTCTTTGTCCGGTACAGCTAAACATGTTCTAACTGCATTAAATATACAAAATAGGATGTCCCCCTTGATAGCTTGAGTGCCCCCTTCCAACTCTTTTTGCTTCAGCGCTTCCCTGAAGGCTTCCAGTGAGAAACCCTGGGTTACAGCATACAACTAATTTGCCGCAGAGCCATTCATCTATAATCATGTTGGTTGCATAATAGGATAATGAATAAAAATGCTGAACCTTTGGCCAGAATATGGCGATGTTATGGAATCACAAATCTTTTCACCAGATTTTTCCAGGTGTGAAAATTATCCATATATCTTCCACACTTTTGCGGACTTTCCAGACCTGTGCAGGAACCCTGATAACTACACAGTGTTGCTCAGCATGACGGCAAATTGCAGCAATGCTCAAACCAGTTACAATTGTCCCCAGTTCTAAATACAGCCAGTGCTGTGTTTACATTCCACGTCAGATCCGGGGGGGGTGACTAAAATATGTTACCTAAAATAAAATAAAAAAAACACCATACATAACTTCCCCTCACGTTTTTCAAGGGCTTGTGAGGTTGCTTTGACATTCCTATGATAACACTTGAGGAGCAGTTTGAAGGGCAGTTATTAGCAGTCGTCCTGCTAAGGTGCTCTGATCTCCACTCTTCGCAGTAGGGGGTCGTTGGAGGCCTCAGAGTGAGCATAGACTGGTGCGGGGTCACCATGAACACAGCTCCTTATTGCAGGAAACGCTTTGTCAAGTGACTTGCATGTCTAGTCTGGATTTGGCTGACTGGTGCAAAAAGTTTTGGAGGAAGAGTTTGAGTGATGCACCCCACTGGGCCCCACCCCCCCAGCACTCATGGGCTATACTGGAGGTGGAGGCGCAGGTCTCTGAGGCACAAGTTGTGTTGCAGCAGGTGGTCTGGAGAGAGAGAGAGAAGAGAGAAAAAGACAGTCACGCGAAAGCTGAGACTCTTACAGCACAGCAGCGCTCTTGGTTTTCCCAGATGACACAAAGGACTGCCACTGCCTTTACCGTGGGTGAGGAGGTGGTGGAGGCCTGACAGCATATGATGGCGCTGACGCAGTCCTGCTCGTCTGTACGACCTGCACACAAACACAACATCCAGACCGGTAAGAGGAGACCAGGGCCAGGCACCGCACAGGACGTGTTACATACCATTTAGCTGAAGCACAGGGATAAGCACTGCCAACAAGACGGTGGAATCTCTGCTTTCCTTCAAGTAACATTGACCAAAGTGGTCTTTTTGAATGGGCATTTATAAAATGCACTTAAAATGTAGAGGGAAGGTGCAGCACCATGTGTTGTTACAGCTCACAGATGTTCTGTGAGCTTACTGACTGTTTTGTCAAGTTTTACTTCCATGGAAACAGTTGTTAAATTAGTTACGACCGCTGGATAGTCAAATTGACTGAACGTGGTCAATGGGATCACAACAGACAGTGATCCAAAAATCAGACTGTCAACATTGCCTGATATACTCTATATATCTCTCTATTAATTATTCCTAGCAGTTGTAAGTCCAGACACTGCTACCTACAATGTAATGCCAGCCACCATTCTGAAGTAATGCCATGATTACCAGTTTTGTTGTCACTTATGTCTTAACATTTTGTCACTGATCCAGAGCGACTCACAAAGCAGTGAGTTGTGCTGTGGTGATGAAACGACAAAGTTGTGTGGTAGTGATGAAAGTGCTAAATCGAAACACAAACAGACCAGACTTTGCAGGGCAAAAGAGCTTTTCGTGTGGCGCAATGCGAGAAAGTGCCGATGCTCTTTTGCGAGAGGGAGGCGAGGACAAGGTGAGGGTGGGGTGGTGTGAAAGAGTGTGGAAAATGTGCAACCTTTACCAAAAGAACACACAATCAAAGACACAGGTGTCCTGTTGCAAAACAGGTTAGTAGAGGGTCGAGTAGATTAGCAAGAAGAGGGAAAGTCAGAAGCATGCTTGCTTTTCTCACAACCCAAAGGCCACAAAACCCCTCCTCTGAAAAGCCAGTTATCAGCTTCGGCATGTCCATGCCTCCAAAATAAGCGTACTGAATATCGATCTTAGTTTTCTGTATTATTCTCTCCAATTACATTTGTCATATAGTATTCATAATCTGTGGGAAATTTCTTTTTTTGAGACACCTTATATCTGTACATTACCTTATTATTATTATTGGCATTTAGCAGATGCTTTTATCCAAAGCGACTTACATCGGTTACAGTTTTTTACAATGTTATCCATTTTATAGAGCTGGATATTTACTGAGGCAACTGGGGGTTAAGTACTTTGCCCAAGGGTGCAGCAGCAGTGTCCAAGCGAGGAATTGAAATGGCAACCTTTTGGTTACGAATCCTCCTCCTTAACCACTATGCTACGCTGCCTCCCTCTGTAGGACTCCCTAGCCCTCAGAAGGATGTGTAAGTGATAGAAACACCCTGGTGTCCAGCAGCTGATGACAGGCTGGTGACAGAGGGGCCTTGTGGCCAATCCCTGAGGTGGTGTGCCAACAGGTCAGAAGGGTGCAACAGGGTCCCTAAAGCAGCAGCGATGCCTGAAAGACCCACTCCAAAAGACCAAAGATACCATGTCATTTACCTCCTCTGGTGGTAATAACTGAACCTGGTGCTTTTTTTTACAGAGGGGAGAGAAGAGGAATCTTGTCATTGTCACATACTTTCAACACTTTAACACATGTTTGTTATCACACTTTGATCTATCCCACACGAGGGGGGCATACTGAAAGATAACCAAGTCAAGTGCAGTTCTACCCGTATTTCTCCATGTAAGCGGAGCACATATTTGTAGTTTAGTTACGCAGAATACCCCGTATTATTATATAAAAAAAACATTCATCATGACAGAGAGACTAACTCCTTTGGAAATCTGGGTAATTAAATCTGGGAAAAGATCAACACAGGGCCTTATGAATACAGACAGACAAACAAAGAAACACAAAGCATAAAACATGGAGGAAGGGCATCTACACTAGACTAAACTATAGCCAGGTTAAAAGTGTGATCCGGTTATTTTTAGTGGTTTATTTGTCACTTTCTCAGCACATGCGTGAAGTTAGCATTCAGTGTATGGGGGGGGGGGTCACTCACTCCGTCCTTGACGATGTTGTTGGAGCTGCTTCTCGGGGGCGGTCCTCGGCTGCTGTTTGCCTGGGGTCTGCTGTCAGCCCTGTACGGGAATGCTGAGGTTACACACAGTAAAAGGGGCGGGGCTATCTCCTTAACAGCAACCAGAGCAATAGGGGCTACCCTAGCATTGCCAGTCCTGCATGGCCTCATTCTGAAATACCCATCTGCAGAGCGGAGTGACAGGGGGAGCTGCTGTAGCCCAGCCGCGCTCCCGGCTGCAGTCCAGAGTCCTGCACTGCGGCACTCACTCGTAGCCCTGGGATCTCTTCTTCCTGCAGAAGCGCCGTCGCAGTTCGTTCCTCCTGAAGAAGACGTAGAGGCCGACCGCCAGCAGGGGGAGCACCAGGAAGAAAAAGACCAGCAGGCCGTCCCTCGTGGAGGTGTCTTTGTCTGTAGGGAAGAACGGAAGGAGGGCGGATGCTCAGGTCGGCCCCATTCTGGCACAGCTGCAGTGGCTGTGCGGTTAGACACCAAGCACAAGCTCTCTAAGTGGGAAGACAACACGTAACAAGGGGCCTGCGGAGAGCCTCATCAGTCAGCATGCAGTAGGACCCTGCCAGCACTCGGCTGATAGGGGGACGCTACTGTCCTGTTGTCTCACCATTCCACGTGGGGCCACTGTCCACGCTCCCCCCGTAGCCTTTGGCTTCGCAGTTGGGAGGGGCCCAGCCGTTGTCACAGTGGCAATGTTTATTGCTGTTGCATACCTGGGGGAGCGGGTCAGGAAACAAAGACTCACATTTCAAACCAACCACTCAGAAGAAAAATGAGGTCTCATGTGGAATGAAGCTGATTGCATTAAGGAGATTAAACTCATATGATTGATATCTTCTTGGAATCAGCTGAGCTACTTTTGTTAACAACAGAACGAGGATGTATAGATTAGTGTTAGGTTTGCAGCATGGCATGATACTGACAGTGTTCATTTGAGAAGGGAAGGAGAGGGGATGTATTTTATGCTAGGACTTACCCCATGACCATGGCATTTGTTTTGGACGTCGCAATCATATTTCAGCACCTCAACACTCACACACTGGTAATTCAAACACACCTGAGAGCAAAACGAACAGGAGACAAACCCACTCAGTATATGCACTTAGACCCACTTAGCTATTAATGCAGCCACTAGAAGTGATCTGAGGTGGGCGGACTACCTAAATTAGGCAACAGCAGCTAGATGGAGACGTAGTACCTTGTTTTCCCCACACTTGGTCCCCTCGTTCACCATGCCCGGGTCGGGGACATCCGAGCCCAGCAGGAAGTCCACCCCCCAGCACTTTGTTCCAGCGACGGGCGTCTTGATGATGGACGGCTCGATGCCGAAGACCGTGACCGACCCCACGTTCTCACACTGCAGCTTCCCGCACATGGCGTTCCTGTGGAGACCGCGGTCACGAAATGGCCCAGAGCGGTCAGAGGGCAAACGCGTGCAAACCAGAGATCCCAGCATGACAGTACAGATGGCTGTGGCTTTCATGCGTATGTGCTGTACATGCGTGTGGGACGGGGCGTTCAGACTGACCTGGTTTCACACTTCTTGTAGCCGTGGCCCTGGTAGCCGCAGTTTCCGAACCGGTCTCCCTTCAGGTTAACATCTTTAAAGCAGAGGTCCGGGGCAGCCTTGGCCTCTGCACACAAAAATGAGGAGACTCACTGAATTTGACAGGATGCATCTCTACCAGTTTCATCCACACTTCATCAAAGTAGTTTGCATTTAAATACCGAATTACATTATTACTTAATGCTGTCAGCCAAACATGTCTTGCTCAAGTGAGAACCATCTAGTCAAAAAGTGTAGGAGCTAAATGCTACCTTATTATGTGCAGTAATGAAAACTCACAAGAGATGTGTCTCACCCCAGTGTAATTTACAGACATAAGCAGCTGATGTAATATGTTTACAGTTTTTATTGCACCAAAGGCTTTATTTGGCTTCTAGTGGAAGAGGCTTGCTGCACTACTGCACACTGAGCTAGCTGCATGAGAGCCTCCACAATGGACTACAGACATTTCACCACAAGAGGGCAGTCAGACACAATTTATAGACTGTATCGCAAAAGCCTTTTTCCTCCTAAGTAAGTTAGGTCCACTAACAAGACCATAATGACAGGACAAATGCAAGATTACTTATAAATTTGATTTTCTCCATTAATGTGCTTGTTGGAATCTAAGTAACCTAAATAATTCCTCTAAGGACCCTGTGGATCAGACCTCTAACAGTAGGCAATGTGGCAGACTCATGAATGAAAGATGTGGGTACTCACTTGGCCCAAAGATGGCCTGGCACTGCCTGTCGTAATTCTGGCACTTGCCATTGTAGCAGTAGGCCTGGCTCTCCTTGCAAGGGTGGCCGTTCTGCTTGAAAACGTCGCTCTGGCAGACGGGGGAGGAGCCGTTGCAGTATTCCGGCAGGTCGCATTCGTCCAGGCTGCCTCTGCATACCGTCCCGCCCGGCAAGAACTGAGAGAGGAGGAGAGGAAGGAGGAGGAAAAAAAAAAAGGGGTGGAGGGGTGGGGAGGAGGGAGGAATGGAAACGAGTGTGGGAATAAATTCTCCAGGCACTGCGGACTGGCTGGACGCTCCAAGTGCTTCTCATCAAGCATAAAACCAGTTGTCTGCTGTCTCGGGAACAGAGTCAACACACAAGGCCGTACAAGCAGAAGGCTGCAAGGCTTAGGGATACTGCTGGACCATCTCAAAAGAAACTGCCCTGATATACTAAGCGCTGCAGCGACAGGCCTGTGGGTAATGGTATTTGAAGACGTCTGGTGTCCAATCCACAGGGTGGCCTGTTGACATTACATTCATGTAATGTAATGTAATGACACAGTGTTACAGTACCTACCTGGCAGTTTTTGCAGCACACTCCGTCAGCACACTGCGCCCCGGTCTTCAGCTTGCAGGTCTTGGCCTCGCAGCAGGGATCTTTCTCACATTCCTGCATGGGAGAGAGAGAGTTTGGGGGTGATAAGTACAGCTCTGCGGTCCTCTCTCTCTCTCCCCAGTACGCGCACACAAGCTCGCCCCATCTGCAGCCAGAGGCTGGCAAACACATCAGCGCCCTGAGACCCGGCCCTGATTGAAATTCAGGGCTGGTGCTCTCCCCTTTCACAGCGGCAGCATGAATCCAAACAAGCCTGTCACTGATGCCGGGAATATCCATGCGGGTGTACGAACCGGCAACTCTGCTAGAAATTCAACCAAGGGAAAGTGCTTAGCTGGATACACCAAGCAATTATAAATCAGCTTTATTAGGCCACTGTGACTTGACCCACATGTCTATGGACTTCCAGAAATATGCCAATTTAAAGTACAAATTTTACATAAATGAAAAATGGTCATTTCAGAGTAAACTGCTGGTCGTTTTACAAAGAATACATTCAAGGTGGCAAAGACATTTCTCCAATGTTGAATTAAAATGAACATGGGAGACAGGTTTCTCTCACGCACACTCTCTGCGGCTCCTCACCTTATCCGAGCCGCAGTCACATTCCTCGCCCACGTCCACCAGCTTGTTGCCACAGTAGGGGGCGCTGTAGGCTTCGTCGGGGCGTGGGATGTTCAGCAAGCAGCTGCCCCCGCTGTTGAGGATCAGCTTCTCGAAATCGTCGGCACTGCAGCTGCTGAAGTTGCGTGAGCCGCTGTGAAGGGGGGGGGGCAGGGGAGGGGGTTAGAGTCGGGGGAGAGGCGGAGCACTGTGATGGACAGGTAGCCGTGACGACGGGGGGGGGGGGGGGGGCCCGGGGGGGCCGGGCACACTCACGTGGCGCCGGAGTTCATGATGCAGCTTTCGACGCTGCAGTGGCAGTTGCGGTCGTCATCGTGGTTCATCCCAAGGTTGTGTCCCAGCTCGTGGGCGACGATGGACGCGAACGACTGGATGTTGTTGCTGGTGTACTGCGAACCCAGATAAGAGGAGCCAGTCAGACCGCACATCATGTCTCGGGCTCAAGATTATGACTTAAATAAGCTTAAATAACTACGTATGTGCGGCTTATACAGTATGAATGCCCACATTCATAGTCACAGTACAGTAAAATACATCGTGTTCTATGTTAAGTATTACAAGGATAAATAAAAAAAAACAAGCATTTTTAATATTAGAGTATAAAAAGTAAGTTTATTTGGAAACAACTTTCAACTTGAAAGACCTTTTAAAACTGGGAGGAGTAAGACTAAGAGCATGTTTTTCAATAAACTGCACACTTCCCAACAAATGAGTATGCGAGACACTTCTACACATCATTCGCTGGGCTTAAATCAGTGAGAAAGGCGGTATTTCAGAATGTCTGCCTATGGCAATGCTGCCTGTTTCATAGTGAGTGTAAAAGAAGGTTTGGCTCGCTTTGGCTGCTGTGAGGTGACAGCCAGCCTGTGGGATCAGCCAGGCCTGGCTGATGCAGAGTGACGTACCGCGTTGATCCCTCCGCCGTGACTCCGAGAGCAGACCGTGCTGACGAACGCCATCCCCGCGGTGCCCCCGAAGCTCTTCTTCCTGGGGGAAGAAGGAGAGCACAGAGAGTGAGAATGGGGCGGCAGTGAAGCATAGTGGTAAGGAGCAGGGCTTGTTACAAAAGGTTGCCAGTTGGATTCCCTGCTGGGGCACTGCTGCTGTACCTGTGGGCAAGGTACTTAACACACAATTGCCTCAGTAAATATCCTATAAATGAAGGGCATGTTAAAAAACTGTAACATATGGAAGTCGCTGAATGACAATAACGTAATATTGATGTTCATGGGGACAGGGGGTGTGGAGAGGGGTGGGGGCTTGTGGTGTGGTGGGCGGGGTTGAGCAGTGGAGGGGGCGGGGACTCACAGGATCAGCTGGGCGCTGTCGTGTCTGCGTCGGGGAACCAGCTGCTGCTCCCTCCACTGGACGAAGCGGCCGAGAACCTCCCCCGCGCTGCCGTCCGTGTTGATGAGGTTCTGCTGGTTCCAGATCTCCAGCCCCACCAGCACAATGCGGATGTTTAAGGCCACGTACATCTGACATCAGAGAGTGGGGAAGGGTGGGGGTGTTCGTCAGGTATAATGGAGAACTATTGCCACTCAATATGAGCACTGGGTTTGTGATCAAGAGAAAAGGCATTTACAATGCACAGACTAAACTGGAAATCTGACTGGCTCCTTTCTGCTGACTCAAGTCAAGGGCGCTGCCATCTATGGGCGTGAGCTGCAACCTGAACACTAACGAGCCGCTCCGCCTTAAGTACTGTACTCACGCTGTCGACGTAGTTGGCGAGATGAACCATTTCCTCTCTCACAGCTGTCTGGTTCCTGTTCATGTAGGAAAACTGGCAGGAAGCAGGTAGAGAGAGTAGTATTGGTATGGTCCTACAACACACACACTGCAGAAACTCAAAGGACATCAAGCCAAGGTAAATCCTGAGAGCCCGAGGAGGAATATGAACACAGCATCCAAGCACATGATCTGTTTCAACACAGTTATTCCACAACATCTGCAGGACAACAGGGGCCCTTCTGTATTGCAATAAAATTAGATCCCATTACTCAATTACTTGGATCCCAACCATAACCATAAATGAATATAACTGAAGGCTGTACTAGAAATATTTACTAATTTTTCTATGTCTGTTGCAGTGAAGCATTGCAAAAACTTACTTGACAAGTAAAACTTACTTGACCTACAGTATAAAAGTGATGTGTACAGCAGCACAAAAGTGACCCAACCATGACAGACAGAGGAAGAGTTAAGCTGTTTTTTTAATCTTTTTTCATGAACATGCTTTGTATATTGTATTTGCCTTGTGGCTTATTTTCTACCTGCACTGCAGAAACCTGAATTTGAATATCACATTGAGAGATCAAAAATGTATTGCATTGCGTTGTGGTGAGGTGTACTATAGGGTACTGCATTATATTGTAGTTTAGTAGACTCTAGTGTCCTGTATTGTAGTGTTGTCTACTGTAGGATACTGCATTATACTGTAATGCAGTGTACTGCTTTTTATTGTAGGGTACTCACCCTTTCGTTGTCCACCACAAGCAGCAGCTCCACGTAGTGTGTCTGGTGCAGCACAGCCCGTTTTCTCTAGAAGAGCAGCAAACGCAGGCGTTACCATAGCGACACAGGGGCCACGGGCCCTTGCGCTTGCAGCAGAGAGCAGGGCCGTCACTCACCCTCAGCAGCTGGCTGACGGGGACCTCGCGCGGGTCGTGGTGCTGTTCCGACCCTGTCCCCTCCTCCGTTCCCGAGTGGGGCGTCCCGCACTGCAGGGGCTCTGTCTGGACGTCCTCCAGCCGATACACTAGGTGCTGGAAGCCCGAGGAGGACTCCAGGGGCTCGATCCCGTAGCTCCCGTTACGCATGTGCAGGACACCCCTGCAGGTCGAAGCACAGAAACGCGCCTTCTGATGACAGTCTGCAACGTTCCCGCCCACATCAAAACCGCCGAGCTTGATAATGAAGAGGACCTGCCGTAAGCCTTAAAAGAATAATTGTGGTGATGTTCTCTCTTCTATTCAGCGTCAGTTTAATCAGTTTCTTGTTACATGGACTATGTCATTACCACACTCCCAAAATGTGCTACTATAGGGGAGTGGACTGTAGACAGAAGGGCAGCGTGCCGGCTCTGCTCGTTAATTACTATATATCCCCTGAAGTGCAGCACTTTGGAAATTACACATTGATCAAAGTCATGCTTAGTCTTCTGATAGGACCAAAAGTACAGCTTGTCCTCAGAGCAAGCTTGCTGAACCGAATCGAGGAGGTCAAAACAAGACAACCAATTGAGCCCTTAACGGGAGGAAGCGGCTTTGGCTCTTCAGGGAAGAGCAAACCTGACCCAACAGGGGAAAAATACCTTGCGCTGAACATTGATAGTGCCATTATCTACTTCACTTCTTGGTTGTCTCAGGACAAGAGGAGTTATTTCATCAGTCACCCAGGGCTGCCTCTATTCCAAACCAAGACTATATTCCAAGCCTCTGAAGGGCCCTCTGTTAAAGTGAGCCTAATCCCCATTTCTACTCTCCAGCCCATTTCAGTTATTTGCTTCACTGGTGTAACAGGCGGACATTCACGTCGCCAAAGCACATGCATGCCGGATACTAGAGCAAGCGAAAATCATCCGTCTCTTGTTTGTGTTCTTGTCTACATGGTATACGGTGCCCCTCCCTCTCCCGAGAAGTGTGCGTAACTCCTGGCTCTGGATCGGATTCCTGGGAGATTACTGGCTGCGAGTTGACTTTCCTTCCTGGGCCCCTTATCCACTTTGTGGGGAGAGAGAGAGAAAGGCTTACAGTCTTTTAACTGTGCTACGGTACTTGGCAGGCATTATGTGACCGTCTTATTGACCCCTGCCGTCACAAGTGAAATTTCTTTTCCCCAAATGCCCTCGTGTGATGGGTGCAGAGAATTATCATTATCACCACAAAGGAAATTTCTCACACAAGTTGAATGCAGCTATATCTTTTTTGACAGATCAGGTTCCTTGCGCGTTCATAGGTGCAAGGACATTTCAGTCGTAACACTCTAGATCTCTAAGCTGTCACCGAGTCATTAAAGGAGCAAAATTCGGACACTGTGCAGACGTGCGTGTTTACTCTAAACGGGACCAGGAATTCCACCCGGAGCTGGATGAAACAACGGCGAGTCACGGCGCACGTGCTGCACATGTGAGGTTTCAGCGGCCCGCCGAAGCTCGCCCCGAAGCTGACACTACGCCACGTTTCGGGTCACCGCCTCCCCTTCACAGACCAGCAGTTTCTCTGCAAACCGCGGGAATAATCCAATTGTGTCACTGAATTGACAGTGAGAGAAAACGGCCTTTTCAGGACGTTTCTATCATGTTCAGTGTCCTGCTCACTGCTGCCCTGGAAACTGGAAAGAAAAAAAGAGCCAAAAAACAACAGTTGGTTGTAATTAAATCTAATGACCCTGCGCTGTTATATAATGTAGATGTTCTGAGGCAGTGCAGAAAAAGGGACCTTTCTGCAAGCACAAAAAACAGCTCACAATCCCCTTTCCTACCCATGAGCAGGCATAAGTTGCCTTCCTTCTAAAGCAATAACTAACCAACAAACAAATAAAAAGCCCACAGGTTAAACAGATGCACTCTTCACTTTGCTGTCAGCCATGTCAGTCAGCCCCAGCCCTGCTGCTTCAGGAGGCCACAGGGTGTCTTTGAGAGCAGGTGGCAACAAGATTCTTTCACCTTAAATCTTGCCTGTGAGGACTACCAGTGACGGGGAGGTGGAAGAGACTTAACCCCACAGCTTGATGGGAGAGGTGTCTGCCGGACTGCTGCTGGGGCCATGAATAATGGAAAGGGGCTTTGGGGTTGCGCCTCGTGCCTCAGCCCACGGCCGGCCAGTAATCCTGACCCCTGCCCTCTAATCCACTTTCTCTTCCCCGGCCGAGTGTTGGCAGAGCGGGCGGTGACAATCCCCTTACCTCAGGCCGGAGCAGATGCTCAGGGCCACCGACGAACCCTCCACGTCCTCCACGTAACCCTGATAGTGGCAATGATTCTGCGGAGAGGAGATGTGAGAGGTCAGAGGTCACTTCCACATGTCACGCATGATCAAAGCGCAAAGTAACAGGATGGCGGCTGGTGGGGGGATTTAAACAGGAACCTGTTTTAAAGGATGAGACAAGTCATTAGCTCTGACCATTGTGTGGGGTGAAACGCTTCTTTTCCTGTATTTGTAACTTTGGGGAGATCGGCACACTGGCGAGAGCTTTTGAAAGTCAGAAGTCAGCCTGTTTCCGCTTAGATCCTTGCACAACGGCAAAGTGATACTGATAGCCAAGTTTCGCTCAGGGTGTTTGGAGTCTCGGACTGCGTTTTCCAGTGGGTGGTCTAAACTCGTCCAAGACTGGAAAGGGGCCCGATGGTGAAAGAAAGGGGCAAGGTAGATATCGTTTTCCCAAAACAATACATTAAAGCAGGAAGTGATGTACTCACACGACATCTCCAAACAAAGGCATATTCAGTGCTGTAGATTATGAGTGTAATGTCTCCCCCTCTCACCAGTGTTCCCTTGGCCTCTCCCAGTCAGGAGAAAAAAAAAAAAACCTGGCAACCCTAAGCACTCAAGCAATAGCATGACCTAATTGTCCAACTCTTGATGCCTTGCATATGTGCAGTCTTCAAAACATGTCATGCACTGCAGCTGAGAAAGACACAGAAAGATACAGAAAAGCACAGCCTACAAGCTATTCATAGGAGTATTGGTGTTAACTACAAAGAAATCCAGATAGCAGGTCACCCTGAACGCCGAGTTAAAAATTGCTCTGCGACTGCATTCCAGGTTAAACATAGCATACAAATACTGTAATCTGGATGTCAGCGAGCGATCAAATCCTCCAGACCTAAGGAAGGCAGAACAAGCAGGGTGCTAGACAGAAAGAGATTTAGACTGCTGTTAGGAGTGGGTGTCTCTAACAGGGTTTGGCCTTTGTGCAGCACAAGTGCAGTTCTCTCCTCACTCTCTGTGGCTGCCGAACTCTGAGGGAGGTCACAGCCGCCACAGAGTCAACGGCACAGCATCCTGCCCTGGCAAATTCCGAGTGAGCGACGGCATTCGGTGCTAGTGGGCAGATAACCAAATTCGCTCACCGCTTGATGCGCGGTCTCGTACCTTGCCTCTGCGAGACCGCAAATAGAGCGCAGACGAGCGAGAAGCTTGTGCCCCGACTCCTCCACGGCTTTAATCCGTTAATCAGTTAATCGGAGAAAATATTTACTTAATAGTATTAATCAAGCCTGGTATATCTCCCAGTCTGAAAGGGGGGGCAATACCATAATGTGGCCGCTGCATCACTGTGGCTCTCTGTTCTGTGAGCGAGGGGGGAGACACACAAAGCCCTCACTGTCACCAGTGCGTCAGAGAAACAAGGGCTTCCACTCGGGGTGAAAACGCGCCAAGCATGCTGTCTGATAAGCCCTTCTTTTTCGGCATCTTGAGGGGAAAAGTGAGATGTCTACTGACCTGCAGTTTGATACATCGAGGGAGAGATCAATGCAGTACCACTGAGAAACATCTCCCGTTTTTTTTTTTTTTTCTTCATCCCCAAAGATATTCAGTGTGCTTATTTTTGCCAGCGTTGGGGAAGAACCTGTCATTACACTGCTTTTTCATGTTTCCCAGTATTTGCCTTGTTGATCGATAGAGGAGAAACTGCAGTGTAATTAAGCACAGCAAAAGGCTGACCTGAAGCAATCAAGTGAAGAGTGGTGCTTGTAAACTCTCACATCCAGGAATTTTTATTGAGCCTCAGAGATGGGAAACTGAGTCCATCTCTGCGGTGGCTTGGCTCAGAGCAGGATCCACACTCAGTTCCTGTATGGTTCCCACAGGATCGTGTAAAAGACTTCCTGTTGTGCAGGGCCCCGCGGTTCCCAGCCTGAAGAATGAGGAGGATCTTCCTGCTATCACTGTCCTGCTGTGAGCTTTGCCTACTAGGGACCAGTCCTGGCAGCTTGCTCCTCAGATGATTATCTTGCAAATTACTTTAGCTCCAGCTAAAGTACAAAAAAGTTGATGTTTGTTGTCGTGTCACTGTAATGATACTAAGATGTCCTTAACCCAAAGTTCATCTGAGAGAATTCATTAGCCACATGTAAAGTGTGTGTTTATGGAGAGGCTTGTGGGTTCATCTATGAGACTACTGATGAAATCCTACCCTGGCAGAATGGCAGAAATTGCCATGCAGCACAATCACACAGATGGAGAAAAACATACACTGGAATATGACTACTTTTTTTAACTCAAGGCTAGCAAGTTATGCTATCTGATGATCACATTCAAATTTATCCACTGGCAGTAGCAAATAGAGGGGAGACAGGGAACCGCCCTGCCCTCCAACAATAAAAAACATCTCCACTCATGACAGAGAGAGAGAGAGAAGCAGTGAGTGATAAACCCAGAGAGAAAGAGACAGAAAGAGACAGTGAGTGATATACCCGGAACGAGAGAGAGAGAGAGACAGAGAGAGAGAGAGAGAGAGAGAGAGAGAGAGAGAGAGAGAGAGACGGTATTATGTCCTGGCAGGGATGACATATTCAATGCAGTACAATGAGAGGCATTCTTCAGCGGCCAGTCAGGAATTAGACGAGCTATTATGGGTCGTGTCAACAGCCCCCTCCCTTCCCCGCACACTCGGGCAGGTTCACCTCGGAGCGGGTCCGCAGGGTTTGTCATTCCCTGTTGGTACATGGAGATCAGGCTCACCCCACGTGGCAGGGCGCTTATAACAGCCGCTGATGAGGGTGTGTAAACAAAGCAAAAACAGGGAGCCCGGCGTGCCTACGAAGGCACCCGCAGCCCCGTCAACGGCCTGCAAAGTCCAGGAGAAGGCGGCCAGCCCCTGGGTTTGCTTCCAAAGTAAATGTCTGCTCTAAAGGCTTAACGTGATGACAGACATTCAAAGGGGGGGGCGGGGGGGGGGGGGGGCATCTGGAAGACTTCTGCGAATCTTTACTTCACTGATCGATTAACAGAAAATGGAAAACTGCTATGCAGTAATTTAACCCTTTTCTACACTCTTGCTAGGCCCCACTGTGACCAAGGCGTTACGGCCACCGAGGTAAGCCTGCAAGTGGACGAGCGGCCAATTCTACATCCGTTTGCTGTTCCTTACTCTCTTCATTCCCAGAAATACCACCACACTTTGCTTTCACACTGATGAGATCAGCCCGGATTCCCAGTATTTCGAAACAAACGACTAACTGAGCTGTTTGTAGTTCACAGAATGCGGGGGCTGGGCACAGAAGCTGATAAAAGAAACAAGAAGTCTCAACCAATCCCTTTCCTGTTGTTAGGAGTGATTCAACATCTTACGATCTGCTCAGTTTTACTGAGAACTCTTCAGAAAACACAAGCTGAGGCTGCATTCACTAAAGACCATGCTGCTCTCCCTCTTCACAGATGAGTGCAGATGTCTGGTGGAGCGGAGTTGAGACACTTATGCTTTGAGGTTACACCCTCTCCAGCAGTCACCTGTGTCACCTGTGGCAACTCAGTTCAGTTTTGGTATTTATAACCCTTTCAGTCTTCTACATGGCCTACATTTCCTTCATCACAGAGGGTCCGTTCAGTACCATGACTGGACAGCACGATATCTTAAAAGACGTGTTACATGCATTTGCAAAGGAAACGAATCACTCCATGCTGACGTCAAGTAAACAGGAAATATTTAAGCTGTCAAGATTAATGTGAATTTGTGCTTGTCATATTAAGAATGGAAGGCTATTCAGATTTCATTCCTTGGAGAAAGTATGTGACTAAATAAACAATTCTTTGTTCAGCAGAAATATCTTCCTGTAGCTGTGCGGCCTCGGTTTCCTGGTTGAGAACTAGAGTCTTATTGCTTTTACAACATTTATTAAATCTAAATAAATCCAATAAAAACTGAATTAAGATTGACTGCAGTACAAGACACATCTGCAGCTTTAAAATATGTGAAAGAGAAAGTCCATAAATGGATATGTGCACAATGAAAAGCAATTTAACTTAATGTCTTAAATTTGGTTATGAGATGTTACTGCAAAAACAAATAACTATCACAGAAAACATGCTTTCTGTAATCCTAAATGTAAGCAAGCAGACAATTAAAGCTTGGCTAATTTTTTATTTTCTTATATCTCACAAGTGTATTTGGTGTGAAAACACTTTTGCCTGGACACACAACGGGTGGCTCAGATGTAGTTACTGTCTGTTCTCACCAACTTCCTCCCACACTAAAAAAACCCCACCGAGGGACATGAGCTCCAGAGGCATGCTTGCACAAAACAGGGTTTTCAGGAATAACAGAGACTTTGCTTTTAACTGCAGGAAAAATCCAGTGTAATAGACGAGGTCTGAGTTATACAAAAGGAAAGATGTCGAATGTAATAAATCTGTATGGGAAAATCAGCAATCCTCTCAGTGAAACTGCCTGCTTTCTCTCAGCTTACTGTATTACCCTCATGCACATGGCATAACCGCCAAATTACTGGAGCATGAGTCAGGTACTTGCACAGTGGAGCAACGGAAAGTATTAGGGATTGGTGTGTGTGTGTGTGTGTGTGTGTGTGTGTGTGTGTGTATGAGCATGCGTGGGTGTCTGTACGTGCAAATAACATAACAATGACCTCACTGTGTCCACAGGGTAATGTTGCAAAGACTGAATGAAACCAGGAGTCTAAAGCTCAAAATCAGCACGAGACACAACAGATTCTAGAAGAGGAATGATAACATTCACTCTGCAGCGTGGCCACTGCTGGTCTCCATTATCCCACATGTGCCAGTCAAAAGCCACTGTCAACCAGCTGCTCTGCTGGTTTACACATTCTGCTGGGGTTGTGTACATCCATAATGGTGGACTTTGCTTTGGATTCCTTAGAGAAATGACATCAGTCAAAGAAATGGCGCCTGAACAAACACTTCAAAAAAAGACTCCACTGGCAGTAATGTGTGGAAACTGTGAGCCGCTAAGGTCCAAAGTAACTTGTGGATTACAATAATGACTCAGTGACTCAGTGAACTCTCTTGTGTCGCCACCCAGCATTAGAGGAGCGACAGGGCAAATCATTACCGTGGCAGAGACGCACTGCAAAGTTGCACAGTTACAGGAGTGACAAACGCTTCTCTCCCCACTGCATTCGGCCCAGTTTATTAATACTAAAGTGGCAAGGGGTGAGCTGTGGGTTTGTGTTCACAACGACATGAAAACCCCACTGACATCTGAGGTGACCACATTCCTGCACATAGATTCGTAAAGGCTGAAATACTTCTGTATTCTCGTCTTCGGGTCCGATAGCATCTCAAGGCTGTGATCTCAGTGGTTTCTGCATGCCAGTGCGATAATCTCGTTAACTCCTCACCGCAAAGTACAGAGGGTGGGGAGCCAGTGGCTTCCAGATAACACGGACGACACCAAGCTCCACGGCGTCGCTGTGGCACAAAATCAGAGTTTACAAGTGCAATTAATTCATAGCCACGATTGCCACGTTGCATTTCCGTACCAGAACCACGCAGCACATGCAAATTTAAGGTGGTCTGGTGATTGCGTTCATTGCATTGAGGGGATCAAATGATGTCTGTTCACAGAGTGTAACAGGTTCCACTGCACTACTGTGAGGTGCTGATCCAGTCTCCCCAACCCCTCCCCCCCCCCCCCCCCCCCCCCCAATCCAGACCATACCCTACCCAAAGGGACACACTGAGTTGGTCCCCATCACAGGACAAAAGCGGCCCTACCAAGAGTTAGTGTGTAGGGTTAAAAGGAAAGAGTGATCAGCCAGCCATCTTCCAACTATGATTTAAGTGTAGTGACATTGATCATAATACTGTTCCTTTCTCAGACCCAAGCATCCTTAATTCTCTAGAGGTTACATACAATCCTCAAGTCTAACACTTGAATTAAAAAATCTCATTATGACATTTCTAGAAAGGACAGCATTTCTGCATCCTCTAGGAACAAGAAGTCACATGAATAATAAGTTTCCAGTTAATGTCCGGTGAAAAAAAAAAGCGACCTGAAATAACATCCAAAAATGCTTTCAGAGCTGTTTCTAGCGTAACCTCTTCCTCTTGCGTTTCACCTCCAACTCCCAGCTCCGTCCCATCAAGTTACCCGGCAAACATAAGGGCCGGTCTATGTTCTGGCACCACTTCCCGTCTGGCAGTGAATCACGCACCCTAGAGAGGGTCTGAGAGGAAGTGGGCGGGGCTTCCCATCAGCGTGACGCGTTTTCATCAGCACTGACCCCAGTCCCGTCCCTGGCCCTGTCGAGTGCCGAGCTGCT
This sequence comes from Megalops cyprinoides, assembly GCF_013368585.1. Taxonomy (NCBI): domain Eukaryota; kingdom Metazoa; phylum Chordata; class Actinopteri; order Elopiformes; family Megalopidae; genus Megalops; species Megalops cyprinoides. Next base: position 11,473,693 of record NC_050586.1, read on the forward strand.
GCTGCTGCTGCCTCGTCATGCTCCTGTTTGCAGTGGGATCCTCTGCGTAACCGGTGACGTACGGCGATTTCCCCATGGCCAAACGCCGCATCACCCTATCGCAATCACAGTTGTTATGGCGCATGCAGTCCATTGAGGATGTCTGGCCTGTCCATATAGAGGTTAAAGGGTAATCTAATTTGACCTCCTGAGAATGAGAGACAAAAAAACTAACCTAATCCCACTGCATGCATTTCCTCTGTCTGGCAGAAGGAGATTGAATTAGGATGCTTCTGTTCTGACATGCTTATTTCCCACTCCTACTCACTCCCTGCGCTGAGGAACACATGCTCTTTCCTTGTTCAATATTGTCCTTTGGATCCCCTTGCTCACCCATTCACTTTTATCTCTGTCGCCTGCACAACAGGAAGCAGTTGGAAGTAAACACCAACGAGGAACTCATTTAAGATAAATAGCCAATGACGGTGGTTCAGTGCAGTCCTTTTGTGGGAATGCACAAAGGTGAGATTAACTTGTCAGAGAAGTTACTCGCACCATTGCCTTCCAATAGACAGAGTATATTTGTCTGGCTCCTTGGCCACACCTGAAAAAGATCCTGCATACGGCTGGCAACATGACAATGCCGAGGGACAAATAGTTTGCTGTTTTGGCAATGCAAAGGACATTGAGACTGATGACATAGACTAACTTCACAAAGAACGTGAAAGTGTGTTTTAGGAGTTGCGATGACCACTGGGAGAAACAGGGAAGCAACATAATTTGACTCATTTACAGTGTAGCAGGATCCTTTGCACATTTCAAAAGTGGCAGATTCTTGAGGAAATAAAGTCCAACACTGTGTTGTCTAATTACCTACTGATGCTACTTTTAGAGAAGTATTGAGTCTATTTTCAGCAATAAAATCAGTGATTTACTGAGTAAAGCAGAACAAAATGAAAATTTATCTGAAAATTAACTGCTGCAGTACCAGTTCTCACACCATGTGGTCAGTTAGGGACTGTTATGTGGATTGTTGGGCCTGGATAAGGGAGGTTCTGTATACACTCATTCCCCCAATCATCTTGATCATTATGCAACCACTGACATCAAACCCCACCCATTTTGTGTTGAAGCTGGACACTGATCCAGGACTGGTGCTTGGGGTAAGAATCTGCCTAAACGGCTGACTGCTGGCAAACCTAACAGCTTGTCTTACCTGCATGCGGGGCCTCTCTGTGATCAGGGAGCCATCCTTTCCGTACGAGTAGACGGTGAAGTCCTCGGGAAGGAGCAGCCTGCAAGACCAGAGAAGGCAGTTACGCACAGTTTCGGGAGAGGAGAACGCAGACGGGCTCGGTGAAGCTCAGCGGCCCGTCGGACTAATCCGTGACCCGCGCACCACAGAGAGGACGTGCTGACGATCCATTTTTAGATCGCACCTACAGCTCAGGTGCACCCGAGCGCGGCCAGCGTGAGGGGAGGCGTGGCTGCGACGCCGGCCCCCTCCCCTCCTCTCCGCTGGACGCTGCAGAGGAGCATCTGGTATTTTTCTCCAGTACGTCATCGGGAGCGGCGAGTCCAGCGGGCGATTTGGGTCTGCAGGGGTGGTAATGATTAATCCACAGCAGCGCTTTGATCTGCCAGCCAGCTGCCGGGAACTAACGCTTCCTGCAGAAGGGTGTAAAAAAAGGGGAAAAAAGGAGGGGACGGGTGACCCACCTGCCAAACCCCCACAGCTCAATATCTCATGGGAATGACAGCCGTACTGCACAGCACTGGCCGCTAAGGGAGGGGCTGCTTCCTGTTCTGCATTCTAGTTCTCTGTTAGTTTCAATCCTTACTTCTCTGAAATGCTGATATAGATTTTTCGAAGAATGGGAAAAAAAAAGCCATCCAGGGGGCAAAGACCAAAAAAGAAGCACTCGATCTCGACCTAGCGTTGTCCGTGCACAGCCAGCAGATAAGAGCCGTTGGACAGTCTTCTGTCCTTAATCACATTTCATTGAACAGCATCCTCTGTTTGATGCGGTCTGCTCTGTCCCTAATAGCCCCATGTTCAGAACACCCGGACCACACTCGATACCATTACAACTGTCCCCCAGGAGAGCAAGTGGGAAAACATCAGCTCTCAAATTCCCTCAAAGCACCATTTCAGTAGACATCCTGCCAGAGCTGCCCGCTGCCTAATCCTCACGGCAGAGACTGAAATATATAACTTTAAGTAAGGGACAGGTGCGAGAGGAGCAGGTTCCAAACACAGGGTTTCTTTTGGCACAGGCGCCTGGCACAGTCTGAGGGCAGGGCCACAGGCACAGAGCTCTGCGCCTCTGCAGCAGCACAAAGGATGAGGTGGAGGGCATCCTTCCTGGAGCCTGATCCCTCTCAGGCTCTGCCAGCTTTTAACTTTTATGGATGGAACAGAAACGCTGATGTGTTCCTTTTAATTGCTTTATAAAACATTCCTGTCTCAGTTAATGGACTCCAGACCCAGGGTCTGGGCTGCACCCTCTCCATCCGCCAAAAGCCACCGACTGCAGACTCACCCAGCACAACCCGGGCTGAAAAAAAAATCATTCACACAGACCTTTTTTTTTAATCCCCTCACACTGCTCTCTGTGAGTTATCGGAAGCTCATTCCGAGCCCCAGGCAACCTCATTTACCAGTCGAAGTGTGATGCAGTGGCAGCGGAAGCCTGAATGTGACTGTTTTGTCCCCCCTGATGTCCCATTCCCTGGGCTCGGAAAGCGTTCACCGAACCGAGGCTGCTGCTTCAGGTCAAGTCGATACTTGTGAAAACGCCATGCAAGCTTCCTCCTTCAGGACTAGGAGACCGACACACAGAAGAAGCAACTTACTCGTTTTTCTCGAGGACGACGACATGGTCCTTCCCCTGGGCGCGGATGACATACGACACCTACAGAACACAGAGAGAGAAACATCCATTACACCGTGTGTTTTCATAAGGCATGCTTAAATAATGGCTGAATCCTATCCCCCCATCCCCCCGGCCCACCTCCCATCAACTAAGTTGTCCATTAGGGGAGAGTGTTTATTGGCCGGTGTCCTGTCCTATCAGTGGTGAGATATCCATTGGCACAGTGATGTACGGCATTGGTTTCTGCCCTGCCCTGCCCGCCCATGACACCGCATCACATCTGATAATCTCACCCCACAGTCTCGTGCCCGCAGTTGGCTCATTCACACAGACCATGAGCTTTTCCGCCTCAGGTTACGGAAAGTTCAAAAGGGAGCCGACGGACCACAGACTGCTGCTGCCCAGCATCTGCGAGCCAGCTGTCCTCTCCTACAGCACTATCGAATCAATGAACGTGTTAACGTAATGCTCAGCTAAAGGCTTCGCTCCATAATGACTGCGCCTTTGACCCTAATCTCTGCGTTACAAGGTTGGATGAGGAAAGGTCTGACCTAACTGCAGAGATCGTGGATGGGGACTGCAGAAGCTTTGCGGGATGAAACAGCAGGATGACAGGAATTCAAGAATGAAAAAGTTCCCGAAAACAGCGCTGGTTGTGCGCTCTCTTCGCCCCTGCCAAATTTCTGACACGGCGCCTTTCGATCACATCGTGCCAACGACAGAGAGCCAAAGAAGAGAACACATGACAGGAAAGGACAAAAGGAGAGATGAAGGACAGGCCAGGACAGAAGCTGTGAAGCCAGCTGCTTCTGCCGCGCTGTCCTGGCACAGCTGGTTCTTACCTGACCCCTTCTCTGTGTCTCTCTACCACCCTCAGCTACCACCCTCAGACAATCCTGACTCATGGAGCCCACCATGCCCCTGTGTTTATAGCTCCTCCCATGAACTGACTGCCTGATCGCATAATTGAAAACATCTGCAGAACCAAGAGCGGAGCTGAGTTCTTTTAAACCATGTGATCGCTCTGCGTTGTGTATGCTCTGATGGGGGTCAAGTAGACCGAAACATTAGCATTTTTTCTATAATAAACAGAGGTGCTCTGCAAGTGCAGTGTGTGGGAGTTTTTTTTATCAGATGATAGACCAGTTAATATGTACATCACAGAAAGATTTTAAGGAAGTAAGAATTAATGAATGGAATTTACAGTGGTCCTACCCAATTGTACACGAGTTTCTTGTTCTTGTAGGTACTTGAGTCAATTTGACATGATTATATGAAACACACTGATTGCGGTAAGGATACCAGTAAAAGCTATGTCAGCACAACTGTGTCATTATGATTAATATATGCATTTTAACAGCACTGGACAGGAAAAAAATTAGAGTACGGAATTATAAAGGCATAATATAATGCCTATAATTAATCATTTGCTTTTGTCCAGTGGCAGGGCTCAGATTACACAAGCTCAGAGCCACAAGCTCAGGGTCAGCCACCAATAAACAAGGGTCAGAAACTGTTACCCTTGGGTTGTCATCCCATTTTTCAAGCTCCTTCTGGGCACAGGCAAAGCAGACACCTGCGTCTGCTGATGAAATGTGCAGACCAGCTTCATCTAATTTTGCTAAGGGAGAGTCAGGATGCAGTAACAAAACTGAGCAATTTAATTAAAAACAAACAAATAACCATATGACAGGCTAAATATACGACTGCGGTCTGACCTACTGAATAAAAACATACTCATAAAACCACAGTGAAACCGATGTGTGCAGCCTGTCACAGATTTGCTCCGCATAACACTTCAGCATCGACAGCCTAGTTTGCCCACACAGGTGTGCGGAGAACTGAGCTGCTCCTGCCTGTGTTTGTTGCCGCAGGTATTTGCAGAGCCAAGCCCTAGTGCGTGCTGCTCTTAGTAGCTTCCCCCTCACCGACCGGGCACCTGTTCCTGACAGATGGTTCCTGCGGTGCTTTTGGATCCACAGAAAGGAGGAGTGTTTTTGAACCGAGCACAGGGACGAAAGAGCAACGGGCCAGTGCTAGGAGAGCCGAAAAGCGACGGGCTTTGCCCCTTTCTGCCACTTTTCCTCCATTCAGAGGAGGAGACATGAGCGCAGCAGCTTTGCCCTGGCTCTCTAATGTCAGCAGGCAGCCTCCCGACCCCCCTCATCTGGTGGTACAAACACAGGATCCAGTGAAGCCCATTCACAAAAACACCGTGGAACACTGCATTTTCCCTGCCATGCACGGACATACGCTATAATTTGCCCTGCCCCTGCCAGAGCGGTGTCATTACGCGTTCTAATTAAACAGTCGCTGTGTGAAGAGGAAGGACGAGCGCAGCCTCCTCTGTCCCAGATGGAACGTTCCCGAGTCTGAGCCGCAAGCGTGTTCAAACACGCCGACCAGACACACTGGAACTTCAGAACCCGTGCCCGGCAGGCAAGAATGCTGGATCACCCACAGCACTGCACTGAACTCCACAGCAGCAGAGTGTGCAACCAGCTTGGCTCGGTCTGACATATCTGTCATAGCACTGAACGGAAGTCTTAAACATTCCAGAGTGAATCAAGATATAAGCACGGATTTCACTGGCGAAGGACGGACGAGGGGGGGTGGGACTTCACTTGAACTTAACAAGGGAGGGCCCGGATGGTATTTGTCTGGCTTTTAGGAAGTGCTTCCCCTTTGCCCAGCAGAGTACCACCGACCTCTCCCAGAGCAGGCCAGCCAAGTGCCCTCTGGATTACATAACTGACCCTGGTTATACTTCCAGGCAGATTTCCACCATTATAGCACTGGGAAAGCCAACTGCCCAGTGCAGAGGAGCCAGCCAGCAGGAAGCCTGTTATCAGCAGAGGTACTGTGCTGGGACTGCAGTGGGAAAAATAACCACAGCGCTCACCCAGAAGCCCAGCAGCACCAAGCTCTGGCTGTCAGCCATCATGAGGGCTGCCCTGAATTTCAGGACACCAGGAGAGTGCAAGACTGGAGACTGGAGAAGTGTACCCTTAAACCTAATGCACATTATTATGGAATGCATCCATCTGACTAATACAAAGGCCATATATCAACACCACACAAAAAAGTACAAATTTTAAATATGTTTCTTACATAATGGTATGAAAGGAAGCTTCATGTCTGAATTGTGGTATTTGACCCTTATGCTACATTTATCTCAAATGAAGTAACTAAGAGAAGGGAAGGGAAGCCAGGCTGAATGAGGCGGGCCTGACACAGTCAGTGAGGTTAATATGTTCAAAACGTAAGAATTTGTCATACCATTCCACTAAACAAAGGTAGCAAGTCATGAAACTGCAATGTGTTACAAAGTTAAAGACTTCCTTCCACTGACTAGTTGAATTCAGCCAACTGCATTACATAGCATGGAGCATGTGGTGAGAGGGGGGACAATCTGGGAATAGAGCCCTGGGGTGAATGGGTGAGATGTGCTGTCATTTTGCCCTGGTGCCACACCTTGTCCGAGGCCACATTGTCCAGGTCTCTCCTCTGCTTCCCAATCCGCCTGGGGACGGTCACTTCGTACGCGGACAGCTGGGAGGTCTGGTGGGAGGCTGAGCCTGAGAAAAAAGGTGAAAAAGAAAAGAATTTCTACACTGTATTACAGAGCAAAATGATATTACCTATGAATGGCAAACATCTCTCATCATGGAGGGCTCATCCCTGTTCCCTGTCTATCCCTGCTGAGTGAAATTTCCCCATTTCCTCTAATGTGTCTGCATCACTTTTTATCATAAAACACTCTTTTAGGATTACCAGCAATTCTGCAAAGTGCAATTGATTTTGCACTAAGTGCTGTGCCTCTGATTTTTACTGTCTGAGCGGGCAGCACCTTTGGCTGTGCCACACTGCGGGATCAGACTGAGCCAGCCTCCCTCCTCCCCCAACCTCCGCCTGATTTGTCAGCATGGTCGGAACAGTGCTGGCGTGCCGTTTTCCTGGGGTGATAGGTCAGGACGGGGCAGGGGAAAGAGAGCAGGCGGCACAATGCAGGACACCTTCCTGCAGGAACCCTGAGCCACTGATAGACACCGCATCAGCAGCTCCGCCTGGCGCATGGGCTTCCAGCCCCCCCCCCCCCGAGCTGGCGGGCCGCCAGACTCGGGCCTGTCCTACGCTGCCAATAATGCGCTCACAGTGGACACTCGTGGCCCCTGGTGTGCGAACGACCTTCCTTCCCACAAGTGTAATATTAAATGTGGTTTAAAAAAAAACAAACAAACTCCTTGATTGGATTCTTGTTCTGGCATGTAGCCTACATGGTCTTTGTTCAAAACCGATGCTGTCAGTTGCAACATTGGTGTTCCTGGAAGAGTTTTACTGCTACATGGCTCTGCTATAAGTGGAGAAATGTGATTAACAATGACTGGATGGGAGGATTTAAGTCAAATGTAAAGTGAAAGTGAAGTGAAGTGAAAGTGAAATGAATAACAGTCTACATTAAACACAGTACTAAAGCTGCCCAAAGCCCATTTTCTGATTGACACAGAACACCCTATAATGTTTCACTAGAAAAAATACAATAAAATATAATAATATTTACTTTGTCGTTCACAGCATACCAAATATCTCAAAATTTGTCACAGAAACCTCAATCTATTATTCTATTTTATCACTTTATCTCTGCTTTGATCTCCACAAGACAAATATGAAAATATCCTCCCACAACACTGGCTGAGGCCCATTCTTGTGGTGAGCAGACTAAAACAAGGCTGCTCAGGAACCTCAAGATCACATTCTGCACTCTGCTGCAGAGGGGGCCCAAAGCAACAGCCTCAGGTGACCTGCAGGAATGGCAGCATGTGGTATCTCCCATGATCTTCCCTGACCTGCACTCTAATGAAGTAGTAAAGATGTAGCTTGTATTGTATTATCAATACTGTGAGTAGGGCTGGGTGGTATAGCCGTCCTATTTTTAGCGCAATAACAGCTATCCCTGATGCGGGAGCACACCTCCAGAGTTCAGTGAAATGCTTCCCGGGCAGAAAAATATCACTTGTATCTATATGTTGGTTAACTTACCTATTAGCTTTGAGGTTAGCATATGTTTTCACTCTTTATCTTTGTAGCCATGTGTTTCTATCTACCACACGGAAGCAGCATAGTGCTGTTGCTGTGATATCAACATTGAATAGATACGAGTGGCATTTTTCCCCCGCAAGCAATTCACATGGCCTCGGAAAACTGGAGGTGTGCTCCCGCATCAGGTATGGCTAAAGAGAAAAAATACAGGAAGAAACCTAACGCCCCATGCCGGGGATAGCTGTTATTGCGATGTATCGTGACAGCTATACCGCTCAGCTCTAGCTGTGAATATAGGATTAAACCCCCTTAAGATATAAAGTTTTGAAGGGTTCTGCGAGCCATTTAAATTGTTTCTTTTGTTTACAGCACACAGCCCTCATCTATCTAAATCATCTAATTTAAAGTGGCTCACAACATGACAATCTGTTGAAGGTCAGGGGCTCTGATGCTATGGTGAAAACCCCATCTCAAGAAATCTTGCCACACAATTTATTAAACTCTGACACGCATTTTGGAGGACATTATAGAGGACCATTACATTGATTAAGACTGTACTATACCTTCTTGTATGTATATAACATTCCAGCATTGCTCAGCACAGAGAAACAAGGCATGTTTTCAATTTCAACCTGACCACCCCCAGAATGAAATCAGTCTTTTCATCGGGTACCTGTAGGAGCAGCTGGCCCTCCCATCGAAAACACATTCATCACTGACCGGGTGCCACAATTATGGAAAGGTCAAGGTCAAATTTGCAATCCACATTTCTCTGATTCATACTGAAGTGGATAAATATGGCATAAGCAAAGCCCCAGCAAGACAGACTTCTGTGTGGGAAAACACTGAACTCCTGAATCTCAGACATGGGTGTTTAAATAAAGACTTTGGTTTGGCTAAAGTCATAGGCTGGAAAAAAAATTCTGCCTTTATATTACAGAGTCTAATATACAAATCAACAACAAACAACCAAATGGGAAATTGATTATACATTTGTTTTATTAAACTGTTATTTGCATACTTGTGGTATGCCCTACTTTATTAAATAAAGTAGCAGTCAGGTACTAATGTATCCATTCCAGTGAAGCATTACACTACTCATACAAGTGGTTGCACAAGCATCACATCTTCATTGACCATAATTCTGATCGGGGGAACTTCAGTCTGGCAACAGAACTGAACAGACTATGGTGTGAACAGCTAAGCAGCTTGCTGTGATCTGTGCTACACCTCAGACACTTTCCACGAAATAACTGCAGTAGACAAATAGACTTGATACAAAATCTGAAAAGAACATATGTTCTGCATTATTGTCAATTTGTTTTGCTTCAGTCACCAAAAACAAGGAGTGCAACCTTAAACCTTACTGCAATATCCATTTAATAAGGGTTTCTACAAGCATGAAAATTATGAAGAAAACATAAATAGAGAATATGTTTTGAGGCATGCATGCCTGGCACTGGCCACTTAACTTAACTCCATAGCCAACAAGCGTTCTTGCCTTATGACTTTTGGTGGTTTATTCACCCACATCCACAAAGCTATTCACATGAGCTAATGAATTAAGATGAGGGCAGAATTATGAATATGAACTCCAAGGGATACTCAGATATCTAAAATGTTTTAAGATGGCCTTTTGCATGGCACTGACTTTCAGGACCGAATGGACACCCAGCTGGCAAGTAAACATCCTTGAAAAAAATTAGTCCTCAATTGCTCCCAGCTCTCTCGCCTACTCCACACAGGCCGTTGCACTGGCGGTTTAGCGCTCTTTAATTAACGGGTGTGGGCAAGCAGCTGTGTATATTGTCTGCTGTTACATCTGCACACTTTGTAGGGCGCCTGGACTTCCAGCTTGGTGGGAGAGATAACAGCCAGCATTGTCCTCTCTATTGCCATGGAAACCCATTTCCCACATTGCCTTTACCATGGCGATAAAGTTCAGCCTAAATCAACCTCTGGCTAAACCAAGAGCAAAGCGACTAGCCATAGACACAAACATAAAGAAAGACCGGGACCATCCAGAAAGTCACGCCACACATTTAGAAACAGGGAACGGAAGGAAACATCTGTGGAGGCAGGAATGGAAAAATGTAAAGTCCTTGTAAATGAACAAAAAATACATGATATAGGGGCCACAACAGGATATTTGGGAAGATACATGTCATTTGGCAAATTTAATACAACTAATCAGCCACAGAGAATGCAGTCAGAGTGCACAACTCTGGTGTCCTAATTTTAAATTCTTTTGTATATAAATATTAGCAGACTGCTTGAATTAAATATTAATTGTTGGGAAAAGCCAAAGGAAACAAAATAAAATGATTCAATATCTTGATACAAGATAAACATACACTGAGACTTTGTACTGTAGTAAAGTAAAGTAAGTTTGACTGTACCTCTAATTTGTCACAACCTTCAGCCTGATAACTGCTCAAACATAGCGCTCCTTCAACCCTCCAAAATCTTTATCTTTACACCAGACATAGGATGTGGGCAAATGACAGGAACTAACACCTAAAGAAGCAAATCTATACTGTTTTACAAGTACAACAGTTTAAAAAAAGGACTAAAATAGGTGAGAGGAGAACTGAAAAGAAAGCTTTCCTCACAGACCATTATAGGCACTGGCAATTGTGACAAAGCTGAATAAGAGTTGCCCTGTGGTGACCTCAAAAGTACGAGTAACTGTAAAGTAGGCATTTCCAAAACATACAGATTATTCAAAATAAACGAGCTGACCTTTTGCTCAGAAAAGTTTAAAGTGCTCCTGCATGTCAATTATATGCTCAAGACGCGTAATTTGCTTCTTCCTACAATTCCAGATAATTATCTTGCAAGACAATAATTAATGTAAGTGCAAATAGGCTACACCTTTCTTTATTGCGACAAAAACTATTCGTTAGGTGTTTTTACGTGATATACCACACAACAGAGATTACGGTGATAAATTGTACGAGTGTTAGAATATGGTATCGTGGGGTTTACTATCAAAATATGTAGTTGGAAAACATTACGTTCCTTAACAAGGATCTAACGGATACGTTCCTGTATCCGTTAGATAAGATGCATCGCACTTCATAGCTAGCTAGTCAGTCGGGCACACAATATTCAAAAACAGTTTCACTGGCACGTAGTGAAAATATATCCATCGTTTTCTATCAGGTTGCTTTGCTATATACACATCATCGGTATATACCCAACATAAAACCTCACAGAATTAGACTGGTAAGCTGCTTACATGTGTACCACCACGTCCTCATCCCACCTTTAAAAACTCCTGTAGACTGGCAACAAGTCAAGGGAGCCAACTCGTTTTAAGACAGGCTAATCGACTGGACTCACAAATATCAAAAGAAATGATTTCTCCTGTCAGCCTGCGATTACGATAGATATCAGTTGGGGAGGAACAAGCGCAGAAGCTCAAACATTTAAAAACATACTAGCCAAGCGCTTGTCACTACATGTTTGTGGAAGTTGGAATTTAACATGTTTTTTTTTAGCTAGTAACGTTTGAAACTTCTACATAATGCTTCGTTTCTCTTCATTCGCAGTGGCAGTAACTGTCATAGGACACACATGTCATGATTTACCCGTTGTCTTTTTTCATGATTTACCAGATGTCTTTTTTGTTGCATCTGCGATGTATCAACCAGGAACCTTAATTGCGCGAAAACGTTAAACTGTCATACAGCAAATTTTAACATTATAACCTGCGAGAGTATTTTACCGTGAATGATACAAGTCACAAGCTAGCTAACTGGCAAGCTTTAGCATTTGGTATGAGAATGTAACGTTAGTTGACTCGCCAGCTAACCATCCAAAAAAGTGCCTTTGTAAAACGTAGTGTTGGGTACCTAGCAAAAGAGCTCACAGTAGATACAGTGAACCTCATCTACCGAAATGGGTTAACTTTAGCCATAGACTATTTAATTACAGTTGGCTAGCTTTGTTTTGCAAACCACTGTTTACAAACGAATAATGTTTGGTGTGAATCTGGTGTAAAAATACATTATAAGCACATGTATGCAATTTTTTAACCAGACAAGAAGCCAACGGTTTGACAAGTAGCCACAGATAACAGTCAATTATTAGCTTAGTTAGCTAGACAGATGTCCACCTTTCCTAGCTAGCCAGTATGGATTTGCGCACGACTTACTTCCGCTGCTGTCGCTGGGCTCGAAGAACAACGCAAAGACCAAAACGACTTGAAAGCACTGCTGAGGTAACGTTGTACCCATATTCTTAAATCCAAAAAAGCTGCAGAAAATAATTATGTTCAGTTTATCTTCCTTATCCAGGCGTTGCCTTCCAAGCCGTAACGCTGGTGAAGTCCCTCTCACACATACTGCGAAAAACCCCTAGCAATCTGTTCTATCTTGCCATTATTGTGTTCTTATTTCTAATTAGCGACTGACGTTACAGTTCCTACAATGTTGCTAGTTTATTTATCCGTATTACGATACCATGTGACTATAATAATGACAGATTATGCTGATTCATTGATATGTAGCTTGAACCGTTTGTTCGGACGACTACGAATGGCAAATCCATTGAACTATACTAGAATAGCTTAGATACAACAGAGCATGCGTCAGTAAACAGTTTGGAGTTATATATTTAACCCTTTGCTGTCTCCCGTCACCCTATTCCGGGGTTTCCCAAAGTGTGGTGCGCGGACTGCCTCTAGGGGGTGCGCAAGACTAAAAAAAATGTAATGGCGGAAATGAAAAATAATAATTTTTTAAAATCTAAAATAAACTGTTTGAAGTGTTTTTTTTTAGTTTGCATGCATTTAAAAATATAGCGACTATGTAATCATTAGAATCTAAAATGTCATAGCCTGTTAACCGGATATGCACCTGCCGACCTTTGTGTGGAGTTATCCAGCTTTCTAGCCATTGCCTGTCAATACCGGTAGCTAGCCTAGCCTGTGGCTAACTGAGTATAAGCGTATGTGCAAACATGTACAAATGGTTAAAATCGGGGAAACTGCCGTGCCAAAACGTTGTTCAGCTATTGGATTCGGATATCAGTAATGAGGGAGGAGATGGAAAGATCGAGTGTGAGAAGGGATCGGAGACCAGAGAAAGGGAGGGAATGGGACATGGAGAAATGGAGCGGGAACAGGAGAGGCTATTCCAATTATTATCCATTATTTTGCGTATGATTATACATTAAACTCGATGGCTTCGTGCAGCTGTAAATGTGCTATGTTGCGTCTTTTTTTTTTTTTTTGGGGGGGGGGGGGGGGGGGGGGGGTCAACTTGGTCAGGATGTAGAAGGGGGTGCGTGACCTAAAAAGTTTGGGAACCGCTGCCCTATTCAATGTAACGTTACGGTATGATACTTAAACTAAACCGTTGGTTAATTTGTAACGTTACACCAAGGGCGACATATTTGTTAGTTATGGCATATCTAGGTATTTCACATTAAAGACACCTTACTTGTGTAATGTTAACCGAACTAGCTAGCCAGCTAGATGCTTAAGGGTCATAGACACCTTAGATTACCAAAAAGGATTCGTTAACGGTAATGATTGGCATGGTGTTATTATCATGTAGCCTATATTTCCTAAAATATAAAACAGTTTATGTATAAACGCGGAAACAAGTGAATATCTAACTTGTGAGCACATATTACAGAGCTTGGTAGCTTGCAATACGATATACTAATTCATTCGCCTCGCTTGCTGAATAATTGTTTCTCCCCGGTCCCTTACATGCAGCCAATTGCTGTACAATGACAGTGAATGGACTACGGACATGATGTACATAGCTACTGTAACTAACGTTAGCTAGCGTCCGGCTGTATGGCCTGCCGAAACATTATTTTCTGAAAACGGTGCGTGTGAATAATATTTAGCTAACCCTAGCGACAACTACGACGTTTGGCCTGAAAGTTCTAGCTTGATAAAAAAAATTATCGAATACTCTTGTTACACGAAAATGTCACTGTTAAGCTAGCCACCAGTCATAGCCGTGGTGCAGCTAGCTTGCTAGAGGTAGCTAAGGTAACGTTAGCCAGCAAAGTTAGCTGTGAAATGAGCAACTTTCACATAAAGCAAATTTTAGCGACAGGATCTTACAGGCAAATTAGCTACATATAGCGTTATCAACGACCTTTATACAGTGAGTGTTTTCAGTTTAGTAATATGATTAGGTAGCTAACGTTGGCGTTTGAAAGCTTTCAAAGTGAGTTTTTGGATTGGGTTCTGCAGATGTAGCTAGTCAGCTGTGTGATCATTTTGCCAATTCACTTTATCAACATAAAGTTTTCTCATGCAGATCATACCCTGAGAGCTATACTAACTCTTATAAAAAATAAATAAATCGTAAGCGAGACAGCTTGTCAGACTGGACGGAGAATTTTGAAATTGCTGATTTTTGTTTAGTAGCTCCGGTTGGAATTGGGAAAGAGACTAAATCGCTTTGCCAGATAGTTAATTAATATATTTTTTATATCTTGCAGCGAGAGCAAGCATGGGTTCCGAAGCCTTAATTTTAGAGGATAATGTGGAGAAGATTTTAAACGGGGAAGGATTCGAAATAAAAGAATTAGATTCTGTCCCTGAACAAGTCACCGCTGTAGCCCTGCGGAAAACCGTTTGCTACATTGTGAGTGCCGTCATCTTCAATACAAAGGTAATGCAAGACTGGAACGCTGCCATGGTCCAAGGGAACCGACTGGGGTTGAATTAGCTAATCAAACTAAACTGGTAATTAATTCAGTTAGTGTAATTAACTTTCAAGTGGATTGAAAACCAGACTCCCTATTTGTGGATTTGGCACCGGTGTGTGGAAGTCTGCACTATAGTGCTGGGCTAATGCATGACATTTACAGTAGAATGTATTAAACAAATGAATTGTGTTTACAAAAATACTAAGATATATATTTCTACTTATGTTAGAAATCTGTTAAAATGATATGCTTGGACATTCTCCCAATTTCATATCATACACACCGGTGAAATTTTACCAGAGCACTGAGCGGTTGAGTCTGAAATACCTATGTTTCCATTAATAACCTAACTTGGTACTTAGTCTGAATATGAATCATGTCAGACATAATTACATGTTCACACAATTTCGGGACTGTATGAACGTGTTATTATGCACCATTCCTATCTTTCCTCAACCCAGAATATGAACCCTTACTCGTCTCTCAGTTTTTAAAAAGCATATGTAAATCTTAGCATAATCTGTATGTTATTAAGCTTATGGTATTTTGTTGGTTGTTGACTGTGTTTTCAAAATTTAAAAAATCCCATTGAAATACATTACGATGACATCACTTTATATTTAAAGCATAACTGTCCCTGGCCAATCAGTGTATGCGAAGCATAACCAATAAATTGTCAAGCCATGCACTTGAACCTTACATTGAAAGATTTATAACTCTGACCCTCAACTGATGGCATGGGGGTCCACATGTAGATATCAAAGGGTTAATTTATGGTCTGCATACAGCTCCAAAGTACTTGTAATCAAGTAGCTGATGGAAAAAATGTTGCACAGTAATTCTGTGAGACCTTAGGCTGGAAGTTTAAGTAATTGCTGTAGCAATACCCAGTTTGACATATTCAAGTTTACCTACATTTTGGTTGCTCTGACACATGCATAACCCTGTTAAAGCACAACAAAGACCAGGGTAGATTACAATGATAGAGAAGTGCATGGACCCCCAAAACAGCCTACAACCACGCATGTGAGGAGTGATATGAACTCCAAATGGACACTTTATCAAAAATGATCAGCAGCAACAACAACTTTACCCCCTCATACAGACCCCTGAAAACAAACAATGGCAACTGAACAGGACACTGGGAAAAAAAAACCCCACCATGTCCAGGGAAGCCACAGTATGTTCTCACACTCGTGGCTGCTGTCTCATTCCAGATGCTCTCAGGACACATGTCAGCTGGCAGTAATGACCGTCAGTTGTTCCAGCTAGCTCTTGAGCCAACTGTAGATCCCTCCAGACTTTCTAGCCTGGTTTGAAGCAAGCAAAATGGCAGCCCACAGGAACTTGGCAATTACTATTTCAATGAGACCCAACCATTCTTACTATTCTTAATAACACAACTATGATTTCTTTAACAGACTACCTCATTCACCAATGTTTGCATTTTTATTTCGCTAGTGTAGCATGTTCCTGCCAGCTTACTCTGCTGATGCTGTCTAGATAGTGGTTTGTATGTGGTTACAATCCCATGTACTGCTTGTTTTTAATTGGCTTAATTACCACAGACCAACCATTTCTTAGCTTGTATGCATCTAAACCACAATTTATGGTGTGCTGTTCTGATATTGGTTCATTAGGATTAATGTTTCTAAGGGCTGTGAAAATACTGCCACATTCAGACCTCCTCAGACACTTCAATTTTCTGATTTGCATTTTAAGATTGTTGCTGGTAGGACATTTTGCACTGTCACTTGTTTACATATTCTGCCCCCCAGTGGCTACAAAATAAATTTCAAGCTGTAATTTGAAAAGCATGGTCATTATATTTTGGGCACCATGAAAAACAAGTATGATGGAATAATGTGAATATTTGCCATGGCTATAAACTGAAACAAACTTATCAAAACAACACAGTTGGCATACACGTCTAACATTAGCAATGTTTCATGCCTTCCGAGTAGCCCTGACTCTTAATGGACTGAACTTGCCATGTCTTGTGGTCACCTTGGTTCACAGAATGAGGTGCTGATGATGCAGGAGGCTAAGCCTGAGTGCTACAGGCGCTGGTACCTCCCAGCAGGTCGCATGGAGGAGACCGAGAGCATCGTGGAAGGCATGAGGAGAGAAGTGAAGGAGGAGACCGGACTGGACTGCCAGCCCATCACCCTGCTGCTGGTACAAGAACAGGGGATGCAGTGGATCAGATTCGTTTTTCTGGCTGAAGTCACAGGTTGGACTAAACCAATTACCTGCTTGCTTTTATCCAAGGAATGAAGAAAAGATTTAATGGGATATACTTGTTCAGGAGGTGCTGTAACGTGTAGACTGCATGCTTTCCATATAACTACTAATATTGTTGACTTTTTATGTTTTTTTTGCTTGTGTTGTACTCTGCGTCACTTGTAAGTCACTCTGGATAAAAGCATCTGCCAAATGAATAAGTGTAAATGTAAATAACAGCAGGTACCGATCCTAAAATGCAGCTTGGCTGTTCTCTGTTAATTAAATACGGTGTCTTGCCTGACCCATGTACCATGTTTGTCCACTAGGGGGCACCCTCAAGACAGAGGAAGAGGCTGATGCAGAGTCAATCCAAGCTCAGTGGTGGGACAGAGAGTCCCCACTCCCACTGAGGTGTCGGGACATCCTGTGCCTGATTGATGCGGGTCTAAAATACAGAGAGAAGCCCTGGTTCTCTCCAGTCCTTCCTGCAGACATCCCTTGCCACATCATCTGTCAGAGACTTCTCCTGACCTTCTGCAACCCCGATGGAGACGTGTGGGTCTTGCTGGGCAGTGCTGGAGACCTGCACCTTCCTGTCACCCTGTCTGTCAGATCCCATGCAGTTACCTGGTCCAGCCACAGACTGGTAAAGGAGTGCATGCCCTCTTCCTACAACCAGCTCAATGTCAAAACCTGGGGCATTCTGGGAGTGCAGCACAATGGGAGGATCCCAGGGAAGACGGATGGGATTTGCTTCAACACGCTGGTGTCTGTGGGGTACACCAGCGAGGCGTCAGAGGCCAGCCAGCCACCTGTGCTGGAGGGCCCTGGGTTTCAGTGGCAGAAAGTGGACAGTCTTCCCTTAAGGGACAGGATTCGGGAGAGAATGACCTCTGGGTCCCTCCTCCCACTGCATAATCTGTATTGCTGAAGGGGAAACTTACTTAGGAGTCAGAGGCCATGGTTGCATTCCAAACCCCTCCCTCATCCCCATCTCCCCTCATTAAGGGCTCACTTGAAACGTCATCCCTGAGTGATTACTTTACTAGCCAGGGTCAGGGGGGAGCAGTGACCTGTGTTTTGTCTGAAATGCACTGCAGCATTGTGACACAGTCAATCTGTAATTTAGATTTGATCTACAAGCATGATGCAGATACATCAGTTACAAGGCAGTGCTCATTTTGGGGACACACACTGTATATACAAGGGTGTACTACTGAAAACATCCCAGAGTTCTGTAGATGCCACAAAGGCATCTTTGCTGAAATATACTTCAACGTTTATCAGTTACTCAATTAAAATTTATATCAGTCTTTTCTGCCAGTATGTAAAAATACAGAACAACCTCATTTACAAGGAGATTGAGATTTAGGTTTCTATTTTAGGACTATTTAAATATTTTCAGATATAATCACTTGTGTAAAGGCAATGCTTTGAAAGCAGGTACATTGTTCTACTCCCATTGAAATGCTCAAGACAGTGGCTTGGAATGCAGCCATTGAGTGAATGCTAACTGGGGTGGGTATCTGCTAAGGATGTTACAAAACCTCCAATATGTATCCAAGAACAATAGGG
Source organism: Megalops cyprinoides (assembly GCF_013368585.1). Taxonomy (NCBI): domain Eukaryota; kingdom Metazoa; phylum Chordata; class Actinopteri; order Elopiformes; family Megalopidae; genus Megalops; species Megalops cyprinoides. The sequence goes on from NC_050586.1 coordinate 11,492,070, forward strand.
CTTACCTCATGGACAGTAAACTGCAATATTCCTTCAGGTAAAATAGCGATATTTAATTTGATGGTTTAACAGATGATGTATTTCTTCAACTGAAAGCAAGGTTCAAAGATTTTACGTAATGAAATGTTTCATTCTGAGGAGGAATAGTTTTTGATACTATATAATGCTTTATTGTATGTTTCTGCTGTATAATGAATTCTATACCTCTTTATTCTGGTTTAATACAGTCCTCAATAGAGGCACTGTGTTGCAGTGGCCTGTATGTAGCCTTATGAGTTCACCTGCTTCTGCATCACCAAGTCAGGGGTTCATTAAGGCCTCACAAGAAACTACAATCAGTGATTACTTCAATACTGTAACTTACTTTTTAATGCTCCAGTTCCAAGGACCCCTCATCACAGGGTAGTGACCCTGTGTAGCTGATGACAATTTCATACAGTTACATCCCTAAAGAATACTCAAGTAGAAGGTTTAAGAAACAGCTCTTCATTGCAAAGTAGCCAATAAAACATTTAAATGTATTTTCCAAAACTTTGTTATATGAAGGAGTCTAATATTAGTACATTTATCCACATACAGAGGCTGCCAGCAGGCTGGAATGTATTGTTTGCAAATGGTTGCATGGCTCTTCTTTCTAATTTATGATTGTGCATTATTGCATGAATCATTGATTGACAAAAAATAAAAGGGACAAACTCTGGAGTTTAATGCTCTTGCAGTTGGACATTTTAAAAACTGTACAACGAACAGTGAGAAAAGGAATCCTGTCCGTATTATAGTAAGACATGACACACTCTTCCCAACACTCCAAAGAAAGGAAAATGAACACCCGAAAAAGTAAAAACAACCATGCAAATAAGCAGAAATAAAACTATGCATATAAATGCACTTTAAACTTTTTTTAAGCAAAATTGCACTGTATTAACCATAAAATGGCCTTTGAATTGATTACTTTTGATCAAATACATATATTACTTAATATGCGAAGGATATAATAAATGTTACCTTAAAATACATAAATAAAATATTTGCAATAGACTACTGTTCATATATTACAGAATATAACACTCAGATTTAAAACAAAGCAAAAGCTAATAACAAGCAGTCACATATCAGCATAGTTTTGACTGGACATTGCTAATCTTCTTAATGCACACATGTGCAGTGTCCTTTGTACCATTTAAAGCCTCCAAATCTAGAACCAGTACATGGTCTAGTCACATCAGCCAACAGTCCCTTAACAATACTGCGATGACATTTACCTGTGCAATCAATGTGATTAAGCAGCAGACTGACTGGTGCAGTTCACAGGACATGTATTCCTGAGGATTTGTACCAATGCTCTCCAGCTTCACAGGACAGCGTTAGTGTTCTTCTAAGGGAAGTTTGACGAACGCTATTGCAGCCAGCTCCTTACAGAACTCTTCCAGGACTATGACTCCCTTTAGCAGGGTCATGTGATCTGTTCTGGATGTACAAAAAGGAAAAAAAAAACAAGGGTTATGCAACAAGAAGTGACTGATTTTACCATCGCTGGTATTCAGGCATTTCAGGCCGAGCTGCTGGATTCTTTTGTTTCCTGGTATCTGAGCAGCGCTCAAACAACCAGAATGCAAACACACATAAGTACAGGCAGCCCTCATTTTTCACTGATTTGACTTAGAACAACCCAATGCCATCATTAATTATTTTGCAACACAAAGTGTTTATGATTTACAATGAGGGAGACTGACGGCAAGAGTGAAAAAAAATAACTGCAGCAAAGTAAAAAAAGAAACCCTATCAGCAGTCTTTGAGTTGTCTTTTTTGTACTTTGCTTGAACTTGTGAGGGGTAGGTGAAGATAACAGAGACTTTATCCTATGGAGAATGTGTGCTCTCTCATTTGCCCTGTAGCTAAATAAACATCCATCTGAAGCCTGCTTATAACATTGCATCTACAAGAAAATAAGAATCAGTTCCTGATGATCAGCTTTACAACGGAGTTTCTGGGAATGCACTGCGCCGTAAAAGCAGAGACCGTCTGCAGACCATAAACACATCTGCCTTTGTTTTGAAGCTGAGCTCTTACAGCGACTCGGGCTCCAGTGCCATCAGCTGTTTCCTCATGTGCAGTAGCCTTTCAGTGAAGTTTGGGATGTGCTGGATTCTCTGCATCAGGTCACCTATTACCTAAGGGAAGAGGGGTTGGAAGTTCTTGGAACAGATGTGTGGAAACAAAAAAAAAAAAAAAAACAATGCACCAGAAAAAAATGAAATTCTCTAAGAATTACACTTTCTTCAAGACTAGAACTTTCCAGATGACATATTATAGATATAGATATAAATGAAAAACAAAAAATGAATGAACATTTTATTCACATATATGTTAACATCTGAGATTAACATTTACACTCTACTACATACACATACTACACATACTATAATTTGCAAATAAAACCCACGCAGACCCAATGCAAAGAACAGCCAACTCCTGCCTGAGGTATGGGCTAAGTTCATAACGGTTTGGCGGTAATCCTTTATGACTTCCAAAACTGGACGGAGAACCCTGGAGGGATGGAGTCCCTGCAGTCACCCACCCTGATGAGGACAGAGAAGAGAGAGCGGCTCCCAGGGGCCAGGCTGATGTAGGGGTCCAGCAGGTACTCATGCAGGTGCGGGTGGGGGAACACGGCCAGTCGGGACAGCACTGACGTCACCTGGAGGTTCAGCTCATAGGGCTGGGAGAGGGGAGATGCCACCCTTTATCCTTCTCCCATAATGCACTGTGCCACTTCGCAGCACATGTCACATTTTTATAGTTGGACACACTGGCTTACCTGCTCCAGGATCCGAGCAAGTCTGTCAAAAAGGACCTTCAGAAAGTGGCCTTCAAAGAAGTCTGTGCCGACAGGAAGAGGCTGTGGGGGCTTGGGGGTGTCTGACCAACCCCATTCCAGTGAGAAAGCTGTACATTCTTTAAACTAGAAGGTTTAGGAATGACAATGTTACAAAGTCATCATTTATGGTAACCCCTACTTCTCAGATCCAAAACATCCCAAAGAGCACAGACTGGCTCCATCTTCTTGACAAACATCATAAATTGCCTAAACTTTTCACAGAATATGGAGGAATTGTCCTTTATCCACCAACAGTTATAATACGTCTTCAATTCAAAAGTATGGCAAAACCAAAGGGAAAATTCAGGTGCGGCCGGTCAAAAGCAACTAGGCAAATGGATGGAGAAGGGAATAAGAATTCTATTAAATATTTTCTAATGTTTAGTTCAGTGCTACTACTTTATTTACACGTTCATGTTTTTTGTGCTTAAGAAATGTAGAATAGTGTGGAGCTGAAAAGAGAGCCTTGTCCCCTATCCACTGCTGGTTTTATAGGCCATCATGTCCACATATGTACTTGTCTTGAGTTTGAAGGGGCTGTTCTAGGCTTACCAGTTCATGTGCATCATGTACATAAGTGTCGTATCCTGCTCCCTGGACATGCTGAGAGGTTCTTGCCTCTTGAGGGACCAGGCAAAGGAAACTGCAAACCAAAATAACATAAAACACCTGTCACCATCTGATAAAGCCTGCTCACATGAAGTAGTTTGCCTTCAATTCAAAATCAACCATGACCTTTTAAAATATCTTTGGAAATGTGCTCTTGTTGGATTGGATTGTGAAAATCAGGATAATCTGTCTGAATTTGGTAAGAAATCAGAGATCCCGCACCTGTTTACGATGTCAGCCACTCGTGTCTGTGCAGTGGGGTGTGGATCTCCTCGGTTTTTGGGCAGAGATAGCAGCTGTTCTGAGTTGAAGTGATCCTCGGGGTACATGTCTGTGAAAAAGGGGTCCTCCTCCAGCTCTCTGTTCACACAAAGAAAGGGACCAAACTCACTGTGGGAAGTTCCATCTGATCATAGTATGGGGCAGTGTTTCAGATCATACTCATGTACTGTGTCTTAGCTGTGCTGCAGGTCAGTGTACTGCTTTGTAATGCATGAATATTGGTTTGTAAGACAATGATCTCTGTGGACAAATTACCACCTGACATGTTGTGACTTAACATCTCATACAGACTTGTACTAAAGAGTTTATTGTTAGTGTCTGTATGTGAGAATTTTTTGGAAAAGTAAAACCATTCAAGAAACACCTGTATCCAAAATGTACATTACTGTATTACGATGTAGCGACTTACAGAATACTTTATAGGTTATAGGTATACGTTTATGTTCCAGATGAAGCTTAAGTTTGTATTTCATACTGTATATTGATACAGATATGAAAAGAACTCTACATTTAATACTACATTTCATTTGGCAAACTGGATGATGTAGACAAGTGGCGTCCATTTCTGAAATGATTTTAAAATGACCTTTCAAAAGGCTCATCCAATGTTCATCCAAGTGATCCTTTAACAAGCTGTTGACATGTAAATGCTTATTTTTTTCCTTTAGCTGCCCAGTGAAAGTGAAATTTCTGAGATTTTCAGGGATAAAAACTAAATGTCAGAGCATGCTGAACAAGTGCAACAGGTCTTAACAGGGCTTGTAAATGCTTCACAAACAACATTTATTTTCCAGCAATGGAGGTCACAATCGTAGTGATGTGCACGTATGGGCAAGGGAAGCGAGGAGAGCCTGGTGACTGCGGTGGGGGCTCACTCTGACTCGTCCAGGGGCTCTGTGTCAGGCAGGTGCCTGTCCTCTGTCCCCCCCGGCATGGGTGCAATGTAGCCACGGTGCTCCAGGTTCCTCAGAACCAGGTTGGACACAATTTGCTTGTGTGGTTTCTGCAGGAGCTCCTCGAAGAGACGCAGGGTGCTGACGCTGATCTGAGGTCAGAGAAAAGCGGTCAGTGCTCATCCGTCCTTTGACAGCTTGTACTGACAGAATCTCGGGGATTACTCATATATCAATATTTTGAAAGAGTGAAATGAAAAGTAATAAATAAGGTCATAATCAAAAACCAAATGATTCCATGTTGTGCAGATTATCAAGATTTAAATGTTGCCTGTTCATTATTATTTGTACAATTGTCAGTGGGCAATTGTCAGACAACTTATTTATGTTCACAATGGACAAGTTGCAGGCAATTCAATTCAGTAGATCTTTTCAAAAACATCTTTGAATACACCATCATTAATGCACTGAATATTAGTGAGATCTAACAGTGTAGCAAACAGACAGGAATAAATAAGTTGTGAAAGGAAGCTGTTGAAAGGTGAAAGTATGCATATTGCACATAACAGAAGTAAAAAAAAACCAAAAAAACAAGGGGTGGCTTTATAAAATATGCCCTTCTCAGTCTAGAAAACTGCTTAGTTTGTTATTTACAGGGTATTTCATAAATAATCTGCTTAATCCAATTATTTATGACCTAGATACTGGCCCTAGTCACAAATTCACATGACACATTGACATTTAATCTATTGCCCTTGTCTACTGTAATTTTATCATCATTTTTAACATCATTTTTTTCTAGTGACTGTCAAACTGATATGGAATGCCTGTTATGCAATCTAGCCTCACAACTGATTTATGACTAAGCAATAAATTCAACTACATGCATTCAATTACGTGCGATTATATTCAACTAAACTCAGTATCTTAGCAGCATGTTCTTTGTCATTCCAATGGGCAGAAACCCCAAGACCATTCCTAAACATCAGATGCCATTTCTAGCACAGTTCCACTGTGCTGTCGCTTTGAGTGGCCCCACCCCACCGATGACCCACCTCGTCAGAGATGTGGTCGCAGTGCTCGACGAGCTGGTAGCGGAGTACGTGGCTCTCCGTGTCCATGCGCAGCTCGCTCTGCATCTGGCTGCCGAGGAGGAAGAGGACCAGCTCGTCCAGCAGGGCAGGGGCGCTGATCTGGCGTACCGCGCACGACAGCAGGGCTGTGCTCACCAGGACCCCCACCTCTGACCTGCAATACAAAAAACCCAGCCTCATTACAGAATGGAGCTTGCGGGACACTCCGTTATGGTGCCAGTGTAGCATGGTGGTAAGGAGCAGGACTCGTACCCGAAAGGGGCACTGCTGTTGTACCCCTGGGAAAGGTACTTAAGCCGGAACTGCCTCAGCAAATATCCAGATATATAAATGGGTAACATGTAAAAAATTGTAAACCATGTAAGTCGCTTTGGATAAGAGCATCTGCTAAATGCCAATAATGTAATGTAATGACAGAGCCAACAGGAAGCACAGGGCAGAGTACTTACACCTGGAGCAGCTGCGGCTGCACGACCGCTGTAAGCCACTGGTGGTGAATTGCTTTGGCTAGTCTCACTGAGAGTACCTGTAAAGGCAACAAAACCACTTTTTCCCCCTTGTCAACTTTTAAGACGCAAATTCACACTGAGAATGAGAACAAGAATTTCCCATCTGAAGAACTGAAAAATTCAAGGCAAATTAACATAATAGAACACTTCCTTTAGAGCTGCCACACCATTCAGCTGGGCAGAGCATTTTCTCTCTGTAACAAGGTCAGGATTTAATGGTAATGCAGTAGACTGACAAACAGCTCTGAACGGAGCCTTGAGCCTTATACGTTCCTCTCACTTTTTGTGCCTCTTTGGCCAGTTGGTCACAGTAGTCTAGCCACTCCAGGAACACCACCAGGTTTTCATTGCCAGGGACTGTCAAGGTCTTCTCTGTGCAGCCAGGAGAGAACCGAGTTCTGTATAACACACATAGCCAGACAGCGACGTTACTCAAAAAAAAAAATCAGGAGTTAGTATGAAGTATACTTCATACATGCTTCTTCCTACAAACATCTACGTACAACCTGTTCTAGTCAGCTTGAGCTGTTAACATGTTGAGTTAAAGGTCGTTCAGTCCATTACAAAGTCCAGGAGCTCACACAAAGCTGAGAAATTCCCTATCAAGGGTTGAAGGGTGATACACAACCTCCAGTGGGCCCGAGGGAAGTTGTGGATATCTGCAGGGTCCAGGGAGGAGGGGATCATGCTGTAGAGTTCACACAGCCTCCCGGCCAGGAGCTGGCACAGAGCGGTGCTCTCGGCTAGGCACTCCGCAGTCTCTTCCTTCGGTAGCTTCACTAGGAGCAAGAGTCCCTCAAGGGCTTTTAGTGCAACTCTGCTTTTCTGAAAATGGGGAAAACATAAGACAAAGGACAAACTTCTCACCAGTACCGTGTCACTGCTACCTCTTTCCTTGCATTCTCTCCCCTCCTCCTTGCACAGTATGACTAGGTTACTTGGCTGGTAAATTTAATCTATACACCCTGTGACTTCCGCTGGTCATGTGATGTACCATAAGTCTGAGATGTGCAAACCTGGCTTTTAGTCAAGTGTATTAAGGCATGGATGAGGTCGTTGTCGGCTGGGTCCGCACTGGGGGAAGACGCCTCACGTGGGGGATGCTGGGAAGCAGAGGAGGGGCCTGGTTTCCCACTATGGAGGGAGGCTGAGGCTGTACACTCATGCTGGAGATTGGGGGGCATTTTGTCTGTGCTGGGGCCTTCACTGCTCTGAAGCCTTGCACTGTCTTCTGAGGTAGAACTGTTCTTCTTAATGGGTGCATCACGCTTAATCTATGAAACATGCAAGAATGGAAAATTCACATTAATATAACATGCCAGGTACATTTTAATTTTTTATTAGGATAAAATTTGTATATCACAGTAGACCAAAGGAATTTAGTAACTACATCCATGAAAACTATTTCGTTAGCAGTATGTTGAAACATTTCGACTTTTTAGCCTCATCATTATGAACAAGTAGTACTCTTTGGGTTATTAAGACAAGGTCAAACAACAAAACTTTTCCCTGAATGTTCAGAAGGCGGCAACAAACTGGGACCAATCTTCAGCAGCAGCAGTGTGGGCACTGAGTCCTGTTAGGGAGAGCCCAAAGCCCCTTTAATTTTTTTTTTTAAAGGCCAACAATGGTAAAGTACCTCCAGAATGTAGGTGAGCACATATGGGTCTTGTTTCAGTCTGGTGCAAACAGCAAAGAGAAAGTGTGCCTCCTCCCTCTCTGTCTGTGACCCAGGGAGAGCACACAGCCGAACCAGCTTCTGTTAAACAGCATGGACTACATCAGGATTTTTGAAGGACACAGCAAAACGGATCAAATGTATAATTTTTTTAAACATGCTTGAGATCAAATTGAAGAATATTAAAATTATTAATAACAGCTGGAATTCTCCATCAGAGGATTTAAGATTTAATATCATAAAAACTGGAATCATACAGTGCAGAACAATGATGACAGTGTTTAAAAACACTAAAACCTGTCAAACAACATGTTCCTAACCTGGACTGGCCTGTACACATTGATGATGTGAAGCATCGGCTGCTGGATCTGTTGTAGGAGTTTGGTGAAGAAAGCCAGGACCTGCTGGTTCATTCCTGGAGGGTACTGGACAGGGAGGAGAGATAGGGTTGGCATTGAGCAATGGGGTAGTGACAAAACATGAGAGGAAAACCTGCAGTGAAATTCAAATGACAAAGGCCCAAGCCCCTGAGCAGAGCTGCACGGACTAACAACACCTTTGTTCATCAGATCTTCTCCTAAAGGCCCCCAGCAAGACACTGTAAAAGGTATCTGCGCACCGTTGCGGAGCTTACTTCACTCTGCATGTGCCCTCTCTTGTGCGTTTCTGCGTTTCACCTGTGCTTTGCCTAAAGTGCAGAGGGTCTCCAGTAGTTTGTGCTGTAGGAGATATTCCATGCAAGGCCCCGTCTCCTCCGACTCCTGCTGCTGCTCCTCATAAACCAGTATGTCCAGCATCTGTTTCAACCGCCAGGGAATGTCCGTCTGTTTAGCGGGCGTTGTCTCATCTAAAAGAGCATGGGGGCCATTTAGACCAGTTCCAGTGAATAGAATAAGCTCCACCTTTGCACAAGAAGTGTTTGGGCATGGAGTACACATTCTTGTCGAAGATGAAAACCTTTCCAAATGAAAGTTTGGCATCACTTTCCATTCCAGAGGTTTAATGGATCATCAAACAAGGGCTTTTGTTCAAATGGGTGACACCTGGACATTATGACAAACCGGAAGAGATGTGGAAAAGATGGATAAAATCAATGGATCTGTTCTGAACTCACCTGTGGTTTCAATGTAATAATTAGTTATTCCTTTCCAGTGCTCCACAAAGGACTCCAGCAAATTTACTGAGGGCTCTCTCTGAGACAAACAGAAAAGACAGTTGAGCATATTTGGACATTTTAAATGACAGACGCCAGTACAATGACTTAAAACGGCAAACACGGATTGCTGCATATTTTGTACACCAACTGAGTATTATGGCAATACAAGTGAAACGGTTATCTAGATTTTATGTATCCCCCCAAAAAACAGGAAAAACAGATGTGAAGGGAGAAGTTAGAATCTTAAGTTTTATCGTTTATATGGTTTTATCAGATGGCAACCAGAGCTCCTTGAATAACAATCATCGCCAGCCCGAGAGCTGTTCCAACTTGCAGGAATGTTGTTACTGTTTTTTTTTTTTTTTTTTTTCACCCGAGGCATTTCCCACGTGAGCAGCGTGCAATATGAACCGGGAGAAAAGCATATCAGATTGTTTGTTAACGTAATATTTTGCAACAGTTATCGGATTAATTTAATCATCAAATGTATTCGCCAGACGCATGTGTAATACTTTAACTCATATTAATAAAATGGCTTTTAAAAAGTAGCTTTCTAAACTGGCGCAAGTAGCTCGCTACATGTTAGCTAGCTAAATGGCTAATGTTAGCTGTTTACCTTTTGCTCAGTGGCTAGCTGGCTACGTCCACAAAATAAACAGTTGGAGAGCACGGTCTAAACTAGAAATAAGTTTAGCCAGTCAAATGGCTGTTTTCTGGCTAACTAGTAAGACGTTGCCAGTCGCTATCTGGCCACTGTTAGACTGATAGCTAACAATAACTATTGCAGGTTTTAAAACTACCTACGTGGCGGTAGAAGTTGAAGCTATATCGGCAATACAACGCACCATAAAGCCAGCTAGCGTTAGCTAGCTAGCAGACTCGACCTGTTGCATTCCAGAGTCTAGATACAATGTAAAAACCTGCCAGCCCCGTACAGACGGTGCCACGATATATGCTGATACAGTATTTTGGTGAACATAACTGCAATTGCGAGGAAACTGCCAGTTTAAAATGGTAGCTAGCAGGCCAGCCTGAAGTGCAGCCGAAATACGACGAGAGAAGGCCATGGATAAAGCCGGGGAGCGAAGTTGAGGCATTGGTACTTCAACTTGCTGCGGGACATCCGTAGCTTGTTAGCCCGACGGCTTTACTTACCGTTTCCAACGCCTGCTGAAAGAGAGTCGTCAGTTTATTGAACATGTCCATTGTTGGCAGCCTTCTAACGTCTTGGATGTTTTATAGCTGGATGCATTTAATCACCGGGTTTTCGACCACGTAGTTTGTTCACAGTGTCAAATATTAAAACTGTGGCCATTCCATTTTCGGACGCTGGGTTCTTGTTGGCTAGGTTGTAGACAGCTAGTTAGCTGGCTAATGTCGTAAGGCCAGGGGAGTGTCTTCGATATGAGCAAGCTAGAGCTAGATAAGACGGGACCCAGGTAACTGACTACCAAGTGGGTAGGTAGCCTGTTAAATATTTACATTACTGTAGGTTCCTGCTGTTGCGTTTCGAGCCGCATCTTGAGCTTATTAACACCACTGCTACCGAACTGAATAATTGCATTGCTGTTAAGCAATAAATAAATATGATCTGTCAGCATAAATTGTGGAGAAATGTTTTTTTTTCTTTTTCAGATTTCTACTCTCCATTTAAATTTGTACATTTGAAGTGACAGTGAAAACGTCCTATATGACTAAATACAATGAAAAGGAAGCCAGGGAACTACTTTAAAACAAACAAAAACATGTTCGCCAAGTGATGGAAAAAATGCATTATACACAACCATACCTACTGGTGGATGTGAATAAAAATACAACAAAGACCACCTGACCCCACTTTATCCAGCGTTGCTTTATTGAACAAATACAGATATGGTAAATTAGAGTCGTACGTTTGATATGTGTGCTGGGGGCATGAACTCCACTGAAACAGGTAAACCAAAGACTCATCTGTACACATCTTTCACAATACCGAAGAAACATTACACCAGTGTACCTCGGCATAGCCTCAAAAAACCCTTTCGTATGAATACAACAGTAATACAAATGACCGGTTTAACACATCGATCCTTCATCTCGTATCGACTGCAAAATCTAGCAGTTAAAAACACGTTTTCAATGATGAACCACCTTTTAATTGTAGTACTTTATTAAGCTGAAAAAGTAAAGTGATTCACAATACCAAATGATAATTTGCATCTGACAGTCACATTTCATCCGTCAGTTCCTTTAATTGAAATGTACTTGGATACTCCGTGTGGTTTCGATGAAAGTAATTGCAGTGCATGATAACCAGTTCCTGGTCTTAACAGTAAAGAGCCTGATGTAGAGATTTACAAAACCGTGCTTAGCGAAATAATGAAAATACCTGCAGAAATCTTAATTATGACTTTCAAAACGTAATGTCTGTGTTTAGTTTTCACAGCAAGAGTTATGTTACCACTGTGATGAAACGGTAGAGCTGAGGGTGTTAGCAGTTTTAATGGAACAGGGGTGCAGGTTTGCCATCATAAAGAATAGCCTTTCAATGACATAAAAATAAACAGGAAGGGAAAGCCACAATATAGATTTAGGTGTTTTTAATGAATAAAAAAGTACCAAAAATAAAAAAAGAACAAGTGCATGATCCACATGCACAGTAATAATATATTCAGTGCAATATATACTTATACAAGTAAGGGAATGTGTACAAGGTGAGGGTTAACTGGCTGACCAGTCTCAAGCAGATGCCTTCGTCTCCCATTCCTAAAATAAAACACAAGAACATGGGGAATGGTTACACAGATTCTTCTGAAAAATACCTTCCAATCAATTAATCAATCAGTCAAAGAATCATTTCTGTGGCAGCCATTTCAGATAAATACCTCACGGCATTACATAGCTTCACTGCATGCAGCACAATTGTCATCAATTGTCAAGCTGTCATCAACCAGTAAACAAAACAAACACTGTAAATGGATGGAATGGAATTTGTCCAAGGGTGAAACAAAAGATCAGCGACCCTGGTCCCTGGTTCTCTATTAAGTCTCTTTTTTTTCTTTTTCAGAATAGCTGGGGTATTTTTAAATGTTGCTGCCCCTGCTGCAAAAGAGAGCAAAGAAAGCATGGTTCCAACAAAAAAGCCATAATGGCTCTACTGTGGTGTCACAGCTGCAGAGGAGGGAAACAGGCTGCTTTCTGTGGAGAGGGGGCAGGCTGGGAGAGCTCTGGGAATGGTAACCCTCTCCCAAAGAGGAATGGGTAGACGAGGATGGGGGAGGGCAGATGGTTACCAAGTCTGTAAGTAGATGTTACGTTTTGACTCTCAGCCCCCACATCCATAACACCATTTTATCGGGGACTTAGGTAATCAAAAACCGCTGTAACCTTACAATTCAGTTAAAATGGCAGAATCTGGTTCTTATGGTCCACAAAAATCGGTGGAGTTTGATTATCAACATTTTAAATGGACAATCCATTCTTTCAAGGTACTGGACATAAAGCCAGCTGTCTCTCGATCCAAATACATGATCAAAATACAGTCATAATATATTTTAATCCTATCAAATGATTTTTACATCTTGACGTCAGCTAATACATTAAAAATGATGGAGTCCCTTCAGTATGACACAATCTGTCTGGAACCAGTATTACCAGTTTGGACTGCTTTCACAGTGCCATCCTGTGCCACCACATACCTTTCTCTTCTGGAAGACCTTGCCCTTCTCAATAAAGAGGGCAGAGGGCGCTCTTTTCAGGGAGTTTTTGGCAGAAGCTGTCCGTCGCAGCAGAGGAGTCAGGAACCCTCCCTGCGGAACACACAAGCACCATGAGGACAGTGAGGCGGTATGAGGTTCCAGCATAGCATTATCCTAGCTGCCTCTCCCTAACACCATGCAGTGTTTTCCAGCCGGCAGCAGCACAGCCAGACACGCACACTCCACAAAAGGCCTGAATGACTGCAGATTCCGTGTTTAGTCTGCCCTGACTTCCACACCTCAAGCATCCACGCTGTTGCACACTACAAATCACAGCTGGATTCTTCAGCTTGCTTACAGAAGTAGTTGAGATGCTGTGAGATCAACACTTTGGCAATGCAATCCCTGTTCACACTGGATGAATTACCTGGGCTCCTGTGAGTCTTTTACTGATCTGATCACTTCAGTGACATCTCATTAATTTTGCTGTTCCAGAAACCTACTACATTAAGTGCATTTCCTATACCTCTCCTAATTTTAGTCCAGTGTAAATAGCTTGTCTGAATATCACTGGAACCCATCATTTCACATCAGAATGGCACACTGATAAGTATTGCAGAGTCAGCACAGTGATATTTGTTCATTTACAAATTTTACATAGAGGTGGATTGTCTAATGTACGTATGCATTATTTCTGCAATGCATGTGGGAAGCAGAAATCTTTGCACTGCAAAATAAACATCCATTCTGTAAGAATATGCAATATTTGAAGGTAACTGAAATACAGCAAATCTAAATTTTTAGAGGTTTTATAAACCTCTAGAAGAAGTTTATAGGAAACCACTTGTTGATGTAAATTTTTCTGAAATATATAAACAAGTTTCAAAATTTCTGTATCCATGACCTACATTTTAAACTGAGTAATCAATGTAGCTTCATATACAAGACTTGTACTGAGGATAGATGACTCATTAAAATGTGCATCACTGTCATTTTTTAGAATAAAATCATAACACTTTTTCTTCAGCATTGACAACTTCACTCCTGCATATATCCATCAATCAACTTAATCAGATCTGTTTAATTTGTGAGATTAGAGAATTAATTTCAAAAAAACAATATTCTCTCATTTTCAAAATTTTAAATTTGGGTTGTTCTTTGCCTTTTTAAAAAGACACTTCTCATATCACACTGTGAGTAGACTTTTGCATGTCAGTAAAACAACTCAGAAGACACCCTATGGTTTTTGAGAGAACATATCAAGGTTTGAGAGATAATCTGTTTGTTCCAAATTATTGATAGTTGAATAATTATAGCCCAGTGCAAATAGTACTAATCCTAATCTGTGTTGTCCAAGATCCACTTGTTCATTTTTCAGTATGGAAGAAAAAGAAGCAGAGGAAGTGTGCATGTGCTGGTTGGGAGGTTTGTGTCACTGGGGCCTGACTACAGGGAAAATTCTTGGATTGAAATTGAAAGTTTGGGGGTTTTGGCTTTGGTTTAGAAGGATTTCCTGTAAAACATGTGCAACAGATCCCACCCCACGATTATTACATTTGCGAATCTCTTAAGTGCTCCTTTTTCCCCTCCTTGCTCCCTTGCACATCAAATTTATTGGCACAATCTTCGGCGGAGTTCTGTGAAATATCCTGCACCTTCTAATTAGCATAGTGCCTGATTCAGGGATATCATTTAAAGTTTACACATGAGTAATTCAGTAGTATTTTTAGAGAATTGATGCCTGGGTATGAAATCAGCCCAGATCTTATCAATGGTGTTATCAACATGTTAATAAATTGTATAATAGGGCACATTAGGCTCCATTTCCACAGTCGACCTGTGGAAAGGAGTTCTGCCGTAGCTTTTGATCTCCGCGGAAAGCTCAGAGAGAGAAGCAGGTCTCTGGATGACCTCAGGAATCGGGTCATCACTTGTCTGGCTGACTCTGCCCCCTGCATATCAGGAGGAAGAAGCAACTGCGGCTCCTGCACGCATTCTAACTGCGTTTGAAAGGGGGCCTTCTGAGGCAAAGATTCCAGGGTGACTCGACCGCTCAACGAGGGCTGGGCTGGCATGTTCTGCCTGGAAGAGGAAGAAAACAAGAAACCTATCCCTGTGGATGGTATTTAGTACTTCATTACTGTCACCACTCATATGCTCCGGGCTCTAGTCACGTATAACTTAATATTGTGTGAGGAGTCACCAGATATGGAAAAAAAGGGAGGACCACTGTACAGTGTGGGTTACACTGGCTGCCAGTGTGGGTCTTTGCAATAACAGAACGTGTCTGCTGTGCGAAACAACTCTGGCAGCCTCCTTACCTCACACCTCACACTTGAAAAGAAATACACACATCTGTTAACAGGTTCTGCTAGACTGAGGCGGGTAGGGAAAAAGCTGGGCCGGTGCCCCTACCTGCGCTTTGTCAGTGCAGAAAGCCAGAGACTGCCTGAAGGAGGTGCGCTTGGCCGGCTTCCCTGCGGTCACCAGGTTCATCTCAGACCCGGCTCTCAGCTGCACCCTTCTCTTCCCAGTCAGGTCCATCTTCTGAACTCCTCGCTCCGGGTCAACCACTGCTTTCATGCCTGAGCGCGATAGTTGCGATTATACACTGAAAATACCACAACATATGCCCAGCTTTTATGGTGAAACTGCACAGGAAGCTGCACTTATAAAATCAGCTTAATTCAAAATGTCCAATTTTGGCAGTTTGGGAATTTCAGATGTTTGCCGTTTCTCTGCAGTGTACATTAAAATGGGACTTTTTTTTTTTTTACCAACATTCTTGACATTGTGTATGAAGGTTAAAACTGAAAACGTGAAAAGGGGTTACTCATTTCAGAATTTTTTTCTTTTCAGTTTTTTTCAAGAGGCAGTTTGTAGAGGCTTTCTCAAGAGAAAAACAAGAAATCGTCAGTGTGTTTAAGAGGCCCTTAAAAGGACTTGCTGCCACGAGGCTACATCCCTCTGCCACAAGCAAACCACCAAAAATGACAGCTAACCACCAGCCCCTTCCATCCTGGGAACACATGGGAACGAATTGCTCCTCTGCTCTGAGGCAGCACAGCCGGTTTAGAGCTCAGCAGCACACTGTCACCTTACTTGCACTTCTTGTAGAATCCTCATCTGCAGAGCATTTTATATTTCCCATTCATCATTTCAACTGGAAAAAAAGCTTTACCATCATTGCACTTTCATCATCATCATCACCATCATCATCATCACTATCATCATCATCATGATCATCAACATCATGCAAAGGATCATGTATATGAAACACCTCTAAGTTTGTATATTCATTGATTTGCTCCAAAAAAATAAATACTACTTCCTTATGACTTATGAATGTAATTGAATTATTCCTAGTTTTTCCACTTGTGTAATACAAGACAATCAAATATATTGAAAAAACTAGTGCTGTTGATTTTAGAGCCTGTATTAAATATCAAGCTTGTGTGCCTTGCAAAATCTCACTTTGATGCAACAGTCATACAACATGACAAGAATATGAAATGATGATGGAAAGTTCTGCTTACAGAATCTGTAATAACTACCATATAATTATTTAGACACTATCCATATAGCCAGACTGTGTGCAAGCTAAATTAAAACCAGATGCAGTGGAATTGTTTCATTTTTGCAGAAAGAAAGCTTCTGTGCATAAGAATGCTAATAATATCCATAGTCGAGCCACAAATTCTTCACTAATCATATGTTTTGCACTGAGGGGCAAAAAACTTGTTCTGTTGAAAAAGCTTGTTCCCCCTCTAAACAGACCTCTTTATTTTTCTAATTTGGTTTATACTATAGTCAGATTTATACTCACTGTCACACACAGCATTTAGCATTTTGGAACACAGATAACCAGGTTCTCTTAACAGAGATTTCGTTATTTAATGGTTAGTTAATTGTAAAAACAACCTTTGTTCCATATACACTGACTCCCCCAAATTCTGTGAAAATTGGTAAGAAAAAGCTGCAAGAGTGATCACAGATGGACACCTGGAAAGGCTAGTGCATAAAATGGACTCACTGTGATTGGCAAAAACTTCGTTGTTGCTGTAGATTTCTTTGGAAATTGCTGAATCCCCCTTGGCAATATTTTGGGATTTCTGGAACTGATATAAAATAAACAATAGAATTAAAAAACTGTGACTAGTAAACAGAAACAAATTTGACTCCTTTTGACTGCTGACAGCTGGATCACTTTCCACAGAAATCTGAAGTCTATTCTTCTCTTTCAGTATCAGTTTTTCCCATCTCGAGCCAGAAGCCAATCTGAAGCCTTGAACTGGACAAATAACGGCATAGCAAAAGCACGTATTAGCAGAGATCAGTACCAGGATGACATCAGCTCAAAGCACCCACTGATTCATCAAAAATCACTACAGTGTGATGGTCTTGGAGACTTTTGAAGTCCTGGGCTCCACACCCTGGGTGTTATGCCCTTAGTGTAGTATTCTATCTCCCACCCCTGCTCTGGAACGTACCATGTCCTCCATGATAGAAGAGTTGGAGTAAATGGGCTGGGAATGGCCTGCTCCACACAGCTGGTGAAAGGGGTCATCGATGTACATGTTGGAGGTTGGGAACCTGCGTGCCATAAGACCACTAGGGGGCCAGAAAAACAATGACTGTGTGAAAGGTTTTAGATGGGAAGTGCATTCTGTCCATGAAACACTCATCCATAAAGCTTTTGATCCCAGTCTGAAATATTTCCTTTTTATAAACACTTCCTCTGATCTATATTGAAGCTGACAGAATTATAGGAACAGAACCCATTACGACCCCACTCCATCTTCAAAGATAAAAGAACTCGCTCTCATGCTGTGGAAACTGGGGATGGAAAAATGCAATGGTCAACGTGACAGAATACAATACACGAATTCATGTTTTGCGCCCTGCAGAATTACGACGGAAACACCACAATCAGCTTTGCCAAGTAAGGGACCGTCTACAAAGTGTGTTGTTTTGAGGGGCAGTAAGGCTGTGCTGGTGTTTGTAGGGCTGTGGTAGAGCAGGCCTGTTACCTGAGTCCTCCAACAGGCCGTGCGTCCAGCGTGGTGTCTAGGTGCTCGTACAGGGGGTCAGCCTGACTCACGCTCCCGTCCTGCAGGAGCTGAACCCAGTGCTCTTTCTCATCTGCACAGCTGGCCTGCACACAGACACAGGGCACAGTCTGTCCCTCGAGCAGACAGCGGCCTTATAGCACACACAATGCCCTAAGTGTAGAAGGAGCTGCTAGCCGTGGCTCCTCCACTGTTCCCTTTTTTCCACATTACCAGCCTGTTTAATTTGATATTTCACGTGTCATTTCTGGATTCTAAAATCTTCTCTGCGCTTTGGTTCCTTTTCCTAAACGTTTATGTGGACTGTTGCAATGTTGTGCAACAGGTCTTCACTGAAAAGTAGAATTTGTTTTTTTGAGAACGAAACAGAGAATGAGCTGCTTAAGAAAGGCCACTTTTATTTAACTGTATTATACAGGTTTAGTTGCCAGCTCAGGTTTGTGTTATACAGGTTTGGTTGCCATTTGGATTGTGTGGCAAAAACTTTGGCCTACCTTTTTGCTACACAATCATAATCCTAATCCAAAATGTCTGAAATTGGATTTTAAAGTGTAGGCAAGGGCAATACTTTTCAGGTGTGGACTCAAGAGCTGGTTGGCTTGGATGTTAACCGTGCTGTGATCTCTTACCTCCAGCACGGCCACCTGGTCCCCGTGTTGGGTGATTGTGATGCGGTAGGCCTGGGCCGTGTCAGGGCCGGGGCGCACCTCGCACCCCCGCAGCTGCACGCTGTACTGGGGGCTCTCCTCGCACACCTCGTCGCGGAACATCTTCAACACCCCGTCCTCCACCTGGCACCACAGGCTCTGCCACTGGCAGTTCATGAGCACATTCAGGAGGCCTGGTGACCCCAGAGACACAAAGGAGCGGCGGTCAGGTGCTGCCAAGAAGTTCAAGACTGGACAGGGTGGCGATGTAGCATAGTGGTTAAGGAGCAGGACTCGTAACCGAAAGCTTGCTGGTTCGATTCCCTATAGGGAAGGTACTTAACCCACAATTGCCTCAGTAAATATCCAGCTGTATAAATGGATAACACTGTAAAAACCTGTAATTGATGGAAGTCACTCTGGATAAGAGTGTCCACTAAATGCAAATAATGGACAGGTTCTGGCTGTTTATATACTGGCATCACCCATAAGTGCAGGAGTTCACCCACAGTAATGAATGTATGTAATTTGGCCAGCTGGGATGTATGAAGGCAAACCTTGTCAGCACATCACAAAAGTGTGGAACGGTAGTTAGAGAGATGAGCTGGTAATCTGAGGGCAGCAGATTCCTTATCTAGGTGGAACACTGGCTTTGTGCTTTTGATTGAGGCACTTAACCTGAACTGCTTCCAAAAGTATTGAGCTTTATAAGCGGATAATATGCAAAAAAATGTAAACTATGTAAGCCACCCTGGATAAGAATGTCTGCCAAGCGAATAAATAATAATTCTCATGTGCTGCATGGATAGGACAAGCACTGAGATAACTGAACTCATGGCAACAACACTAATAAGACCCTTATTTGTTTCTCTTTGACACTAAGTGACACTAATTTCTCAATTATCCAAAGTGTTCCCTCCAGATAAAGGGTCTTTCACTGGCAAAACTAACCTCCTGAAATTAATTGGCAGAAAGAGGGTGTCCTTTTATAGCCTACTTTCCAGGCCTAGCATAACACTGCCACTAATACATGCATGGAGGCATGAGTGCATGGTGTGACCTCAATTACCTCCACCCTTCACAGTGATCCAATTACACAATCAAGACACCAAAACAAATGGGGTGGCACCCAAATGTGGCAGAAGCTTCATTATCACCAACCAGCAAACACTGTTTTTGCCATTAATTCTGTTCTTCCAGGGCCCCATCGATCAGTTATGTCCCTGCATCGCACTGAGCACCAGCCCTTCTTCACATGTAGGTGTCCAAACCTGTCATGGTTTGCTACAGTAGGTCACTTCAGGCTTTGTTTTGGGCCAAAGGTGGCACAATTTAATTCTCTTGGAATTCACAACAAGAATAGCCCAGTGTCAAATTGTAACACAGTGTCCTGTCTGGCGGTAAATTTAGCTCTCACTTAATTGTTAAAGCCAAACTAAACAATGCAACCCTGTCTTAATGGTGGCATCACCAACACAGCACAATCAAACTCAGTTGAGCACAGTCCTCACTGGGCAATTTCAGGTAGCGCTACCATTATCAAGTCAAGGGGTCAGTCCAGTCCATGTACATAATTTGATGCCATTTCACTGTTGTTATACAGGGGAAGGGGGTGTGGTCAGAGCCAGCTCTTACCCTTATCCTTGATTTCCACACTGCTGAGAGCAGAGGGCAGCCCAGAGAGCTTGTCCTCGTCGGAGTCCGAGTGAAGCACTGTGCTTGACTGCAAAGGAAGAAGCACAGCTGAAGCTGCAACCAGTATGCACAAGATGCACGATGGTCTCAGAAGACCTCAGAATAAGGAGAATAATATTCCCTCAGGCTTTTTGGCTGACAGAGGAGGATATTGTACCGTAATAAGGACACTGACAGCAGCACATTATTTACCCTGCGAGAGTCTTGCCTGTCACACTTGAGTAAGGACGAGGAGCTGTAGGATTCCTTCTCATAGTAGGAGGAGCCGCTCACCTCTTCAATTATCTAGAGGAGTAGATAGAAGATTAATGTGAAAAAATCAGCAGATTAAATTGCCTTAATGTTAATGTTTATTCTAATTCTGTCCCTAATGCTGACTCATTAAGGTCTCAAAGTACAGCCATGGGAGCTTTACCAGTGGAAGCGAAACAACAGAACCAAACTGACTATGCTTATCATTGTGCCCATGTTCATTGGGACCACAGTAGCCATACAAAGTCTATGGTGACCTGTAAGCTGAGGATTTCCTGTACTCTCCCCTACACGTCTCTCTCTCTCGCTCCCTATCCCTCCCTGCTTCTCTCTCTCTCTCTCTCTCTGAGGGGGGCTGTGCTGTTATCATAAACACCTCCAAACCTTCCGCCATTCCTCGGCCTGCTGGCAGCTCTGAAAGCCCATGACCACAGTGTCGGAGCCTGCCACCACCTTCAGCTCGTGCTGCATCTTCTTGCTGTGCTTGGACTTGTAGACCACGTGGCAGCCCCTCAGGCTCACCTCCAGCAGCGGGTGCAGGTCCTTGGCACACTTATAGCACTGGGAGGAAGGCAAGAGGGTCAAGTGACTGTCAAAAAGCAGTCTGCCCCTCCATCACACTCCAACTGTCACACTGGAGCTTCCTATCTTTTAAGAAGTGTTATTAGTGTCTGTATACTCAGCAGCAGAAAGAGAAATTTAAAGATTGCTTCTTCTGACTGTTTGAAAAGTTAAGTGATGCTGTGGTACTGTTTCATTCACAAGAACCACAGGTTACCTTCAGAGCAATCAACTAACGCAGAAGCATTAATATGGTGTAACAATTAAGACAAATCCATGTGGCACTGGAGCATAGGGAGTCCAGTTCATCTCAGTCCAGCCCATGACCACTGTTGCTATATATTAACATGTAATCTTTTCATTGGGCCCACACTTAAACACAATGAAGTAATGAACCATGTCAACATTTAATTGTTGTAGTTTTTGGAAAGGTTTTAAGGTCTTAGGTTAGAATATTTTAAAATTATTTTATCAGAAGAGGGCATCTAGCCCAGCATGGGACCTGCATTGATTGTAAACATGTGCGCAATGCTTTATGTGTGTATTTTTGTCACTGTGGAGTTGCTATAAAACATCAAAAAGCTTTACTACACAAGCCATTTTGATTCTGGATTTCATTTCAACAATGATTTTCATTTGCTCTTGTAAAATCAATACTGCTATGAAATTTCTGTATTGTACTGTCGTAAAAGTGAGCTTGTATTAGTGAGTAATGATCTGAACAAGATAATAGATTTAGTGTGAGAATCAGGGAGTAAAAGGGCCTTGGATTACTAGTGAAGAGGGCAGAGGACAGAAGGGTATGCTGGCTGTCTGTTCCAAAGCCTTAGAGAATAAATCACTGCTGAAACTGCTGGTGAGTCACACCAAGCCCCAGGCTTAGTGCGGTAGGGCCAAGCAGACAGCCAGGGCCAGTCATGCACCACACTGAATGAGCCACATCCTAGGGAGCTCTCCAGTGAATGTAGAAAATACCAGAATTTAAAACACCAGCGCTATCATTTACAAAGAGTTTACAGAATGAACTACAGGGCTGAGTGTCGGAACACACACTGTAAAACAGAGCAGGGGACTGCAAACACGGGTCCAGCAGTGTTATGAGGGTGAGGCTGACGTGTAAGCGGGGCAGGGGTGGGCTTTACCAGGAGTAGGTTGTTGCGGATGATGAAGAGCTGCTTGGTCCACTGGCCCAGCCACTTCTTCCTCCACAGGTAGCCACAGATCCGTGACTCGGGGGCGGGGCGTAGGCAGGGCTGTGAGGCGCTCCACTGGATGTAGTGAGCCCGGTCCTTCACAAAGTCCTCCTCCTCACCGTATGACTCGTAGTGACTGCTGTCTGAGTCCACTGTGTCTGAAATCCGCACAAACACACACCCACACACACATGTCAGGAACTACAATATCGTTGACCTGAGTTACAACACACTGAAAGGCACACAGGCATACACATCATGGCTACACTTCTGTTGCACTGGTAACTCTGAAGAGTGTCACAGAATACTGGAAGAGAGGAAGGACGTAGACTGGGGGAAATAGAGAAAATCTGAAATCACTAAAAATACATGTGCTTTGGCTGTTTCTGGCATGAAAACAATTCAAATGAACAAATACAGTTCTTAAATAAGCACTGAAGATCCAGTCTTGAATAAAAATCTCAAATGTCACCTTGGCTTCCAGGACCAGTTTGCATTCCCAGAATCAAAATTCTCCATTCAGACAGGACCTCATATAAAATTCTGATTTTAATTATATGAAAACAGTGTGTCAGTGTGTCTTTGTTATTACTGCACAATTCAATGAAGCTGACAACATTACACAATTAGACGGCGGCAAGGTGAGGAAGTAGTGGTTGTTTTTTTGTTAAATCTGACACATCCCACAGAGCCAACTCTGTAATGGTGCCCATGCACTTTAATGGCCAGTGAAGCATACCTGTGGTCTGACTGACTGGAACAAAGGGTTCTGCCTCTTCATAGCAGTCTTCATCGAAGTCTTCTGGTGGGTGGGGGGGCACTGCAGGACCTAGATTCTAGACCACAGGCAGAGGGAGACATGCTGTTTCATCTTGCCGCTGAACAATGACACATACTGTCAGGACCTGCACACATTCAGGGGATTGTCTACTGTGTGCTAACTTACTGAGCAGATTTGAAAGGATCTTGTTTTACAGAGTTTTCCCACACAAAAGCACTTCATTGGTCAATTCTAACACTAAATATAACTGACACATTTTCCAACTTGGTGGAAAAAAAATAAGGATTGATCTTTGGATCTTTGCAAGAGTATGGTAAAGGCACCACTATGTAAATGTGAGAACTAAATTCTTATGGATCCTAGAGTGGAAATATCAGCTTTATATGGAATGGCAAGTGATTATACAGACCCCTGATGCAGATTTAAAGGAAATATCTCAGCACACAGTCGGCCTCTAAAAGCTCAACATTATTTCAAAAGGAAAAACACAGGGCCAAATGTAATTTTGGAGTCCCAAAACCAGTGCACGACACAACCCAATTTACTGGAAAGAGGGAAATTTTTATTTTTTGAAGGGTCAGGCAGTGCAAGGGCTAAAATGAGAAAAACCGTTTGGAGGCAAATAAAGGAAGACAATGCCTCTAGCCTGTGCTGAGATCAGTAATTTGTACCATCTACCTCAGGGAACCCTCCCAAACCACTGACTTGGCACAGGACAGCATGACTGAAAAACCAGGAGGCTTCAGGACTGGTGGGTATGAGACATTGATGCAGTGTTGAAACAGCACTACACTGTCTTTTATTAGAAGGCTGTCCCCACCACATGAAATATATGTGAACCAGAGGCATGTGATGTTAGGAAGAAACAAAGGCATGCTGGGAAACTACATAACCAGAGCGGACAGTAGAAAATTAGCCCGATCTATCACATTCGTGCTGAAACACTGAACAATAAAAGCTACTGCTCTCATTGTCATACATTTCATATTTTAATAAAGTCACCACTTCACTTGTTATTATGTGTTAAAATGTCTTAATGAGGTACTTTTCTGTCTTTCTTATACTGTTGCTTTTTTTCCCCAAGGAAGTCCAAGGATTCTCCCTGTGAACGGAACTGTAAGTCAAGCTCCTGGGGTCATGGTGCTAGAACAGACAAAGGCTGACTTTGGAGCTGACAAGCCAATGAGGAGCAGGGGAGAACAGGAAAGCACAGTACAGCATGTGCAC
Source organism: Megalops cyprinoides (assembly GCF_013368585.1). Classification (NCBI taxonomy): domain Eukaryota; kingdom Metazoa; phylum Chordata; class Actinopteri; order Elopiformes; family Megalopidae; genus Megalops; species Megalops cyprinoides. Next base: position 11,516,271 of record NC_050586.1, read on the forward strand.
TATTTAATCCAGATTCGTATCTGCGGATGAGAGACCCCTCGCAGTCTGGGGGGGGGGGGGGGGGGGTGGGGGGGGGCTGTGGGAGGATGTGGGCCGGCAGGGGGCTTTCGGGGGCTGCTATGTCCCTTTTTTCCCCCACACTGGCGCAGGGAAAGTGAGAGAGTGAGTGAGAGCGTAGAAACGTGGAACGCTCACATGCTAAAGCAGTGGGAGACATGCCTGTAGAGCTTGTAAATGTCCATTCCACATTCTTTGCACTTTATAGGGAGAAGTGAGCTCCCTTTTTTTCAGCCAGAGTAAGTGGTGACCACAGCCTTTGTTTTGCACAAACAGTGATAAAGTTGAGAGTGCGTGCAGCTGTGGGGCCCGTTCGCACAGCTACTGGCTGACAGAGGAGCAATTAGCACAGGGGCACACAAAGCTGCCTCTTCATTCACCACTGTTCTGCCATGTGTATTCATCCAATAGACCCAGCTTTCATTTACTACACTTCTGCCCTGGATCTACAAACAGTTCACTACAGTGTTACTGAGGGCTGTTTAAATTTGAACAAATACACCTTGTTATCTACCGTTTATTTTTCTTCTCTTTTTACTTCCTTATTTTAGAGATTTTTTTTTCAGTGTAGATAACTTGCATGACCTGCTTTGGACATGTTTTAATAACATTACTACCAGTCTGTAGTACAACGAATGAAAAACTTGAGTGAATGAGCTTGAAAGCCTATGAATTACTGGCAGCATTTCAAGAAGCCACCAGCAATTTTACCCCAGATAAGATTTATTAAAGAATGCATTATGAACACTACTCCTAGTGGAGGCTTGTATGTAAGTATGTGCATTTGCATGTGCGTGTCCATGTGTGTATGTATGTATGTGTGTGTGTATGTGTGTTTGTGCTTGTGTGTATGTATACAGGCACGTGTTTGTGCATGTGTGTGTGCACCTTTGTGTGGATGAGTGTATCTGTGAGTCTGCGTGTGGCTCAGCAACTCCCGTTTTGCTCAATGCTGCTCAGAGGGTTGCTGCCGCTGAGCTCGTAGCCCCCTGGGGGCTGGCCTTGCGCCGTCCAACTTCCCCCCAGTGCGTGGGTGTTCTATCACTCCATCACGTAGACAGACATAATTACTGCCTGAACATTTACTTCCTCTCCCGGGCTCCATCTTGAGCAGTGGCATCATACTGATGGAGTGGAGATGGCTTTCTGCATAAACAGAGCATTTCCTTTCACAGATACTGAGCCTCTTCAAAAACATTTCCCCCCCAGGCCTTTGATTTCCAGGAGCCATGATCAGCAATCCCATGATGCCCTGTGGCACCAACCCCAGTGTCCCGCTCAGGCACACCGGGCGTGGCTCCAAAGGTTGGAGGGAGGGGTGTGGTAACGGGGTGTGCCTGTGGGTGAGTGGGGGCCACCTTGGGATTTAACAAACCAAACCATTTTGACGGCCTGCCTTAACAACATAATGTAGAATTCCACTCATTTCTTTAGCTCATCATTTCAAGAAATGAGACTGCCTCTGGGAAATACAATGGCTGTGCTCAAGAATGGCTTTCCCATGGGTTCATAGCTCTGTTCTCCCACATAAATGGTGGAGTAAATCCATAGATTTAAGTGATCATACAACAGTATATGTGCCCCATGGGCATCCTCTAATCCTGTAGAACATTCTAGATAACAGATGCAATGACTGAAATGTCTCGATGACGATCTAACTGTGTGTAAGAGCAGAAGCAGAATAAAAAAACCAACTCCATTTACAATAGCTGATTTTGGTGTCGGCATAATATTTTTGTTGTTTATTTCTGGTCACAGCTCCTGGCCACTTGAAAGGGCCTTGTTAAACACAGGAGTTTGGCCTCTGACCCGTTGCACTGCTCTTCACCCGTCGGTGAGACGTGTGGCGGGGCCTCCAGAAACCACATCAGGCCCGGGACCCTCTCATTAGCGACCCACATCAGAGCCCCCCCTTCGCCGGGCTGGCCTGAGTGCCTGTCAGCTGCTACTGTATGGCCCATTGCTCTCCCTTGTCATTATGGTCAGAGGCTCTGGGTCAGCCCTGAAAATAAACCCTGTCGCTGGTTTTCCTCTCCAGAACAGCCCGCTCAGCCATGGGAGAGCACAGAACCGGCGTGCAGGCACACACTCCATAGCACCAGGACCCCGAATGCATGCACTACCCAAATCCAGCCATTCCCAAATCTAGGATTCAGGGTTTTTTAGGTCTGGACTTACAAAGTCTGTGTTTGCGTGTGTGTATTTTCTTTCCCAATGTTGTTACTTTTTGTAATAGCTTTTGACTTGGAAAAACAGTTGACTGTTTCATTTGTGAGTACTGCTTCATGATTTTATGCTTTATTCATTACATTTAAAATAAATATTTATTCATGTCCACAGCGTTTAAGGACACAAAACATTTTAGTTGAGCTGAAATGGGATCTTATGAGGGAAAATTCTAGGAAGTAATCTCAGAATATTCCAAACTCTATCCATTTCACTTTCAGTACTGGACAATCTTGACACAGTCAAGCCTTCTGGTGATTAACGCAATCAAAATAGCGGTTGTGACACTCAGTAATACAGTCTGTGACAGCTTTGGTCCTAAATGTCAGTGTTTGTCTTTCCTGTAACTCCCAGAGATGGGGTGACAACTGGGCCTAATTTTTCTTTTGAGGCAAGTACCAAAAATAACTCCACTGAAGTCAAACCAAAGAATACAAGGACGGTTTTCCATGTACTGATCCTGAAATGTACTGTGATGGTTTTGGCTCAGGCGAGCCTTCATCAACACTTGTGTCTAGTCACATCAAATGAGTGAAACTAGGCCATTAGTCAATTGTTCAGTTCAGAGAAGCTAATAGTTTTTGGTCTACACAGACTATGAGTTAATTGGAACAAACTGAAAATGCAATGCACAGAAACACTACATTATTACTGTGAAGTGGTAGGTGTTATACACGTATGCACTGATTTCAAAATTGTATTTTTGTACAACAAAGTTTTTTAGACAAATTCCAGGAGCATGGAACATTTCACACATGTGTACTTAATACTTAATACTTCTGTACTATATATATATATTTTCATTTCTTACAAATGGCAGAGGCCAGATAGGATTTTTTCAGAAATACTTTATCTCAGCCATAGCTTTATCGCAAACATCAGCCTACCTGTTCTGTAAATGCATAGTATCAGTATTGGCCCCCAAAACCTATACCCTTAACCAAATACAACACACTTAGGGGAGCTCTCAATCCAGCATAATATAGCTTGACTTAGAGCTTGTGGTCCTGAACATGGCACACAGCAGAGCAGATGGCATAGCATAGTTAACAGTCACAGTGCCCTCAGTATTCAGAATGATTTCCCTCAATTGTTACATGATTTTAAACACTGTGTCAACATAAAAAAAATCTACATTTCTTAACCTCTAAAGACAACAGAATTCCTAATGGACGTATGTGTCAGATATTACATCTGTTACACAGTCTGGGCTGTCTTTGCTGCTGTGCTGTCATTGACTTTGTGTCTGTTAGTCATTGGTAGCTGGAGATAGTTGACTCTGTTAGACAAAAGAAACAAACCAAAAAAATCCTACCATTCTCAAATGCAACAGATGGGGAGCTCATTTCAAAGTCCCTCCTTCTTCTTTGTCTATGCAGTACAGAATCCCTTGGGACTAAATAAGAGGCCCTAAACAGCTAGCTAAAGAAATGCTTCCCCTCTGGTCTCCCAATAAATGGTGGGGGTTCCTCTGTAAAAATGTCCTCTCAGGAGGTCAAAGTGACCACTGCGGAGGGGACAAAGACTCACCCCCTTCAGCAGCCACTCAGCAGAGGCGGAGGAGGATGGCTCTGCAACGTGATTGAGGTCAGCCGTGGACTGGAGGCCACCTACAGGGACACAACCAGGGGTGGTCTGTATTTAGGAAACCAGGCACTGACCCATGAGGCATGTCTGAGCGGGAATCTCCAGGGACGAATCAAGAGGACAGCTGCTTAAAGCATGGAAGCATACCTGTGTCTGACGACTGAATTTCCCTGAGATCACTGTTAGTGGCTCCAGAAGGACAGTTCATTATCATGTACTCTGCATCTTCCACTGTAACAGAACACAGGCAAACAGATGCAAAACCCGTGAGAAAGGTTTGAAGCAGTCAAAAAAAAACATAATTCTTTCACTAACAGTCAGTGGATTTATCTCTTTCACCTTTGAAGTACTGTCACTATTTTTCCTCCTGACACTCTAGAGCACAATCTGATCAAGTTTCCACAGTTTTTTTTTCTCACACAAACTCTGGTCTCTCCCCATAAATGTTTAAAACACCCGTCTTCAAGGGGCCATGGCTGTGCAGTGTATGTCTCATCTTTTTTTACTGGATGGTGGTGAAAAGGTCAACCATAGACACACTTCCTGTGACTAGCAGTTGGAGTGAATCGCTGTGGGTTCTCCCGTCTGTGCCCCCAGCACTCCGTAAGCCAGTGATGGACACTATTTGGACCCCGCACTGAGACAGATGTGAGGTCATTGGAAACAGACCAGGGCTTCACAGTGATAAGGGGATTTATGGCTCAGCTGCAGTCTGCTCTTCTCCACAGTTTTTTCTTTTATATGTAAAGCACACTCCATGCCCCTCAAACTGTCCCCCCCCCCAACATACACACACACACACACACACAGAACAGAGGGTCATGCTTCTTATGAATGGGGTCTGTTTCTTCTGTCTTTCAGCTCCATTAAAGGACTTCTTTCACAGCACTCCCTATCTTAAAAGTTTTTTTTTATAATCATCTATTGAGTACTTCTAAGAAGAACTACACAGTATTATCTCTTTGGAATGTATTGCATATGCTTCTGCAGTCTGATTACTGCTTATTTGTTTCAGAAGGGGTCCTATTTCAACTTTTCACCGATGGTTCAATTTGTCATTCTATGAGCATCATTGAAACATCTGTCACACTCATTTAATACCTTAAACCTCTGAATGAAATTATGCAGCAAAACCTTCCCTTGTACGCTCCGAGGTGTTTCTCCGGAATGCAATTAACCTACCTGGCGTGTCCTGCAGCTTCATGAGCAAATCAGAAATGGACTTCTTCTGGGCCTGTGCGATGTAGCTGAGGTTCTCACTGTCCAGGACCAACAGAAAGGCCTGCAGGTCCGAGACCAGTCGGTTCAGTACTGTGGAGAGAGGAGCTGTTGTGATTAGGTAGTCCAAAGGACTAAAGCAGGATGGTGCTGTGGCAGTTTCATGTATCTCACCAAACCAGACATGAAGCAGTCCTGCTTGGCTTGTTTATGGAAGTGGTTGAGGGTAGTCAGGCTAAGGACTCCACAGAGATGCTGGACTGTGAAAGGCAGATATGGCCTTGGAATTGAATCAGTGGATGGCCTCTGCAGATATTCTACATTCTCACAGGAAGGACTGAAAGGTTCAAGTCTTGGCCACTGAATGCTCAAAAATTATAAGCAACATGGTGGATGTAAGGAAGACTTATACACATTCACCTGAAGTAGTGACTTACATCCACTCTACAGAAGTCTCATAAAATGGAACTCTTGAGCAACTAGTGGTACCAGTTGTTGTGCTGTCTCCACATTCCACGGCTTCCTAAAAATTTTCACAGCTAATTTAAGAAACTTCCTCGCATTATTTGTCAGGGAATGACTCCTTAACAACTTTAGCCCCGATTCATGATCCCACTTAGAGGGGTAAAATTAAACACACATACTCAATCACAAACAGTCTCTCGCGACACGGTCAACATCCACACAACAAAAGACAATGGCTCTTCAGAGACAGAGAGTGTGTGTGAGTGAGCGTGAGTGTGCTGGCTTACGCTTCACTGTGCATGGCAAAACCACAGGAAAACAATAAGCATTACAGTAATGTGTGATGACCACATTCTTACGTGGAGAGGGGGAGTAGAGGTCTCCCTGCTGGTTAAACCTCTTCAGCCTACATGCAAGCAAAGACAGTACAGCCCCACTTCTGCTCCTGTGGTAAACAGAGATGACTGGAGAATGTGGGAGAGAACCTCTGAAGGCCTTTGTATAGCAGTCCTAGTATCTGTGTATATTACTCTGTTTACAAAAAAAAGGGGGGGAGGCCTTTCTGCCCAGCACGGCAATGATGTCCTACAAAAAACAAGTCACTTGTTATAGTGTCCTCAATGGCCTTCAACTTTCTCTATGAAAAGAACGCCCAAATGCCCAAGAAACTGAAACAGAGGACCAGTCCTGAATGGAGCTCTCTCACATCGTTCTCGCTGAAGAGCTCAATTGTTTTTGTTTCATAACTCATGCTCCTTCCCTAGCACAGGAAAAAAAACACAACAGTTGAAGCTGATGCATTCCCACGGAAGACATGGATGGATAGACAAACTGCGCACGATGAGAGGGGTTGACATTCCGGCGCTTTCCTCTCTCAACCCTCACCGCCCACCACTTCTCCTGCCCTTGCCACCTTTCTATCCTACCTTTCTCATCTGTATTTCTGTAGAAATGTATCTCCTTACAGTGAGCTCCCCTCTCCAAGCCACCCCACACACACAGATGCTTTTCCCACAGTACTCTTTATACCGCGACCTGCTGAATTTACCACCTACCAGTATGCATGCTTTTACCCATAAAACTTGTCCAAGGAAACAGGCACCTGCGAGAACACGGCTTATTTGAGGGGACATCACTGGCACTCGGTCACAACCATGAAAAAGAGCCAGAGGGTCAGTGCATGCGATAACTGTATCTCCCATTCAGATGTCAGATAATTTCAATGAAGTAAAATGAATGAGATGTGGGAGACAAAGGCCAGAAGTCAACACCCCCTCATGAAGAGATGTTTCCAGACCAAGGTCATACGGCGGCCTGCTGTACTTCCAGTGGTCTCTTGCATCTTCTGAATGAACACTTCAAATTCAAATACCAGTTCATAAACAAGGGTCAAATTCAGATTTATTCCAGTATTGGTTATTTGTTACTTTGCTCTTGGAACAGTGTTGGGAGAATTTAGTTCAACTAAACAATTCTGAGGCAAAGACCTGTGGCACTCCACATTCTTCTTGGACAACAAAACATCCAATCTGGCCCTTGAAGCCTTAAAGGGATAACATAACTGTCCTTTGAAGAACAAGGTCATCTCACTTCAAACGAGACAAAAAGAAAACACTAGTACTCTAAATTATTTTCAAAAGGCCATGTTTTGAAAGTCCACTTGCTATTTTTAAATATCTACCAATTTAGGTTTTACACATTGACAGCAGTGATTTTCATGTCTGGTCTCAGCAAAATCATATATTTAAGCTTCCCCTCAAAATCCTGCTTAAATCCCAAACCAAAAACATAACATTGTGTGGCAACCCTGATGTTAAAATCAATTTCTTTTTTTTCTCACCTACATGAGCTTTTCTCACTGACCTTCAGACACCGCTGGTTTGGCAGAACAGTGCTGAAAACAAACAGAACAGAAGCATTCCAGCTAACCAGACATCAATGTTTGTCTAAGGGAAAGAAAAAAAAAGGTTTACAACCTCAATTGCCTCTATGGAAATGTAATACTTACATGTCAAGCAAGAGTGAGAATGTCAAAAAACAAAAGATCAAGGCAGATGCTTTTAAGTATGGATATCAGAGAAAAGCTATCTGTGCTAAATGGCTTTTTATGGGCAGGGACTATCTTCATTTCTAACACAGCTGTGAGTAACTCATGCTCTGCACACAAACAGTAGCGCCTGCCGGTTCTGTTCCAGTAGGAGCACTTGGGCTGTTTTCTTACTTTATCCAAGATTTCATCCTTAGGGGTAGAATTCCATTCGCCTCATTCCCTGCTCTAGTATTTCCTCCTTTCTCTCCTCATGAGAAAGATATTCAGCAAGCCCATCAGAAGATGTCTCTTAATACTGTCCAATTTTCATCTCACACTCTGATTGGCAAAGTCAACTCTATCAAAGTCAACTTTATCAACGTTCTACACCATGCAACAAACTGCTCTAAGCAATCATACCACAGAATGAGGTTCACCATTGGGTCACTCAGACCACAAGGCAAATATGTGAGGATGACAGAACTGGTGTTGACATCAGTATTGCAGTTTGACCATATAAGACCAATCTCATCTGAGTCAATAATATCTGAGGCCAAAACCTTGATAGGTGATTTAGTCATGTTTGTAAGACTCAATGTGCCCTCACATCCTCAAAATGACAAAACAGACACCACTACATCTAACCTGAGAGCCACTTCTACTCTGAACTTTAGGCCCTTCAATCATAATCTCTGCTACCGACAAAAGAAATCCCATGTACTTGGTTGTTGTCACATGGCAACTGAAAGCAAGTCCAAACATGTGGATGGAGTCATAGCAAAATGTATGACATTAAGAATGGATAAACTCATATGATGACTGAAAAAAACAGAAGCCACTCTGAAATGTTAGACACTGAAATGCCAAACCACAGAAAATCACCCCCTGCAAAGCATGTGAGATTCTTCCGCCTGCTTACCCAAACAATTACGATCTTCAAGAAATAGTGTGACCAGTCCTCACAAATCACACTAGGCGATCAAGGGTGCATTCTTCTTATTATTAAAATGAGACACCAAGGCCACCCCAGAGGGGTGGGATCACAAATAAACTTTTTGGAAACCATTCCAATTCCAATTTGTTAATATTTCTAATATTTCTGATGTTTTAAGCAGAGAGATTTTCCAGACATTAGAAATGATTATGAGCCCCACTTGGTTCAAAGCCCACTCAGCAGTGCCTTGGGGATAAGGGGCATGTCAGCTTTCCTCTCCTGCTACAGCTCCTGTTTCAAGTGGTGAGAGGGCTTGCCTCTTGTTGGCATATCCCATGTCTTCCCACTCAGGGGAAGAGGGGCCTGACAGAAATGAACTGCTGGAACTAAGTGGTATGCAGAAGGATTGCAGTAAGGACAGGAGTGGTGAAACAGCAGCTGAAGGGTCCCCTGAGTGTGGAATGAGAATCCGCTAATCATACCCATTTAACCCATGGAACAGCCTGGAAAAAAATCACCAAAAATCACAATTTCAATGGATGAACCTGAAAAGCAATTCTTCCAATATCATCTGGAAAGAGACAGGATCAGTGATTTCAAGGGTCAACTAACCACATGTGTAAATTTTAAATAACCCTGAAATAACAGAGTAACTCTGTCTGTTATGTAATAGTAGGTGAGGAATAACAAAGTCCACACTAACTCCAAAAATAAGAGCACAATTAGGTAAGTGTTATGCTATTGTGTTTTATTTCTTGCACAACATTGCTCACTAATTTCAGCAACCATCCAGCTCATGGTAAAGTAACAAAAGAATAAGCACTTGTTGAAATTCAGTAGTTAAAGATGTAATTTAATAGGGGTCTTAATTAAGCTACTGCCAATTAAGAAACTAAAGCAGCCACCAACATGCTGGAGGAAAAAAAGGGGGGAATGGTGATTATGTGGGATGTAGTAGATTTTAAGCTTCATTGGCCGGCTGATCCAGTGTCCATAAGAGGAAAACGTGGGGCTCTGAAGGCAGACAAAGCAAATGATGAGACACAGTGAGACTGATGTATAGTGACTGATGCATCGTAGTTAGTGACTGATGAACTGTAGTTAGTGACTGATGAACTGTATCATAGATAGTGATTGATGTATCGTAGTATGCTTGGCTTCCACTGCCTAGTCAAGATTGCCCAAGTTAACTTGTGGTAGGACTGTGGTAGTGTTATGCTCACACTCACTGGTTTGGGAGTGTCGTTAGCCCGCACTGACACTGTTGCTCATTTAACTTGAATGGATGGACGTACGTTCATTTGTGCTGGAAGTCACTCTGGATAAGAGCATCTGCTAAATGCATATAATGTCATGTAATGAGAGTGGGAATGAATCACTGCATCCTGAGAGGCTGTTGGAGGGTGAGCAGTATTGCGCCTAAATGAGTCGGGGAATGTTGATCTTCCAAATTAAAGAGCTCTATCCTGACATCAACACAACATCCTGTTCCCGAGCATAAGGCCAACACTGGAGGCTTTGAAGTCGGTCCGTGCTTGCAGGGCACATGCACACAAATATGTATACACGATCAGAACCGAGATCAGAAATTTGCAGGATCTCAGGCCACAGGGTGGTGATCGAAAATCATCTCTGGCATTTGGCTTGATGGTTTCAAGCTGCACGCAGTGTCTTTGATACACCGCACATCACAGAAATGCTGAATTTGTTTGAAGAACAATTCAGTCAAGCTGTGTGAACACTGAGGCACAGCCCAAGAGTAGAGGCTGCCTGTTCCAGGAGCCATAACCAAACTAGAAAAAAATCAAGACTGAGGATGCAGTGTCCATCACTAAATACCCGCTTGCTCAAGATGTGGTTTTTATGGGATTTATGTTAAATGAGTGGTGTACCAAGTAGGCCTATATACTGTACACAGTCTGATTTTGGAAGAATCCTGTGTGTGTGTGTGTGTGTGTGCGTGGGTGTGTGTGTATGTGTGTGTGTGTGACACAGTAGGAGAGAGAAAGAGAGCGGGCACACTCTTATTTTTCTGTCTCTAGAAAACAGTTGTGAAAGCGTTCTGCCGGTGACAACACCGCGTTACTTTCAGCTAGAACAGGGAAGAGGGGAAAAACAGAACTGCCCTCGTCCAACTGATAGCCTTGAGTGGAGTTTAGAAAGTTACTTGGTGAGCAGGGAAAAAAAGGAAAGCCTTACTGGGATGTAATATTATCCATGATGTCATTTTTGTTTCCAAACAGGGTTAGCTTTCAGAGGGTGAGAAGGGAAAGGAAAAGACGAGCATTAATACAGTCAGCATTTATTGTTTTTGAGTCGTTTTGCGACCCGATTCTTTCTCTAATGTAGCTCTAGAAAGAAACGAATCCGACGAGACTTTCATTAGACCTTAAATAAACAATCCCGCTGGTTCTGAATCTCTGGAGATTCGCGGGTGGCGGGGGGAGAGAAAGGAGGGTATTTCCGATTACTGCTCTGAAGCTATTACATACATTCCTTTACAATGATAAAAACAGCAAACAGTCGCTCGGACAGAGATTTACCGCTGAAGAGAGTACCTCTCAATGTTCAATTTGGGTTCCCAAACTTAACTTTTAAAATACAACATGAAACCGGTGGCTTTGAAGCGAAAATAAAAATGAACAGCGATCATCATTCAAAAAGACAATGCGGTCGTCCAGTGCAGAGGAATAAACTATTCAAGGCGCCCTGTCGGTATTTTACAGAGAACGACTTCTTTACCTATGAGCCCGGGATCAAGTCACACCAGGGTAGTGAAGCTATGCGATTTTCAAAGCGCTAAAATGATATACTCAAGTGGGGGGTGGGGGCACCGTGAAACTTAAGTTTTAGAGGGATTTTTTTTAGAGTTTGAAACAAATATGGGGCGTGCCGTTTATTTCTGCAAATCATCGTGCTGTAATACACTTCTGTTTCATAGTGCATACCAAGTTTATTCTTGCAGACCTGCATACATGAAAATGTTCAATAAATCTCACTGATACTGTAAAGCCTCATTCATGAAAAATAAAAGGCTAAAAATTAGGCTACTCGTGCACATGGAAAGTCCGAATGTGTAATTTTACTACCTAAAACATAATAGTGCATCAAAAAATGTTTAGCATCTCTTTTCGGGTATCACTGTTTAGCACTGATTAAAGAAAGGGCTTAATGAACGCTTGCAAAATCTTTTCCGCACAATTTATCAGTACCTTTGAGCTGGAGCACACTAAGTGCGGTTATAATAAACTGAAATGTTTTGATTCATCTGACACCTCCCCAAAACACAGTGAAGCATATATTTATATCAACAAAAGCTAACCAACTTTAATGAAGTTCTTTTTTTCACTTTCGCATGCTTTTGCTCGACTAGCGGTGGTCTGTTAGACAAAGTGTGAGCGCCGAAAGACTTTCGAACCTCTACAATGAGGGTGAAAAAGCCATAGACTTAAGCCTTATCATGGGAATATACAAGTGTACCTTTCTGTTTGTCCATCGCTGACGATGTTCAAGGATTTCCAACGGCAGACTCTGTATCTTTTCCAGATGTCATAGTTGTGTGAGGTCCGTTGCGCTGCGCCGACTTTGCAAGCTACAGTGCTTCAATGAAGCTGCAGGGTTTAGCAGAATGCGAAAGGATAGCAGCGACGGGATTCGGCCAGACTGCTTCTACCACCTTGAATGTTCTTGCACTCTCTCTCACTCCCTTTCCCTCTGAACATAAACACACGGTCATTACGAGGCGACTCATCAGAAGGGTCTAGCGGAGGGGATGTTCTGTTGCCATACACTGCTCCCTGTAGGGAGGAAAGAAACTTGCAGTTTCGATTAAATACTTGTGTCCCCAGGGTGGTGAATAGGTTCCCAAAATAAGCCATTTTGGCAATTCAACAAATGTTCTTATCGAAGCTCTCTCCTGATCATGACACTCATTGACTTTAATGTTAATGTCACATTCCGTGCAGTCTCTACTCACCAGGTGCGACGGTAACTGCATTATTCCTACTCAATTCAGTCACTTAATGATCGAACCAGTCTTCACTTAATGAGCATTGGACCAATGTTCACCAGCAACATAAATATATATAAAACATAAATAAAATTAAACACGTGAGGAAGGTAAGAGAATGTTAAACGAGTCGAAACCTTATCCAAATTAATTTACAGTATATAAAATTAAGTGCTCATTAATGCGGCTTTGAAGTATTCTAAGGACATTCAAGCGCAAACACCACTCACTCGAAAATCAAGGATTATTTGTATTTGTTTATTTTTTTTATTTCCAACACACTTTCACATAAAAAAGAAAAGTAGAAGAAAGTTTAAGATGAAGAAAATGCAACGATTACTGTAACTAATGTGCTCTGTAAAGTATGGCAGAATGCTCATTGTGCATGTAATGTTTGACGTTTCCGGTGCTTTCGTGAGATTCACGTGTCATGATGAATCGTAATGGTTTGCAAGCGGGTGAGAAACAAAACGATCCTGATCACAGGCATACTGCACGGCAAGGAGACAAAGCTGAATCCTTTAGATGGTTGGTGAAAACGTTCAATTTACCTCCAAGGCTCAGGTATGCATAAAAAGGGCTTTTTCTCTGAAAACAAAAACAAAAAAAGAAACTATGGAACTGGCACAGAAAAAAAAAACAACTGCAAAGCGATCACAAGTTGATATGTGCATAGGAAGCTGGGGGATTTGAGTTCAAGATGTGCATGGAACAAGCCCCAATCCCGGTGGCAGGCCGGGACAGGGCAGGGTGCATCCGCTGGGTGTGCGTCCTGCCTTCCCATCACACAACACACCTTAAAGGAAGAGCCCTGGCGGCCCAACAGTGGCGACATCCCAAGTTTCCAGTCCCGCAGCTGGGCAACAGAGCCCGAGAGGCTCAGAGGGACTGGACAGCGGCAGTACACCTCTCACGCCTGGCTCTCCTCGTGAAAACAGGCTCCGAGCGACAGGCGGCAAAACCCAAAGACAGCCGGGACCACAGCCGTCGCCCCAATGCACATGGCTGGGTCGGGGGTCTGTGTGGCGCTGGAGGTATGGAGCGCTCTTGCCCCATAACCCCTTCTCGTCACGCGCTCGTCTTGGCCCCACCTCATGTTGTCACTCTCAGTTAATCTATAGCGATCACTGTCCATGGTTCGTTCACATCTCCAACGTAACCTGCCAAGCATTTCTTGTCATCGGGGTTTTTCACCTTTTTCACTGATTCTAATGAAGACTGATGGTTATTTACTCCACATTCTTAGATTGATATATGTTTGTAAAAAGAAGGCTTTTCACCATTTAGAAAGTCATGCCACTATCTAGGTAGAAATAATATACTCTGCTGAAGAACAAACAGATGTTGCACGTCATTTGTTCTTGCGTGCAACTACAGCAGAGAAATGCCTAAAACTCTCTATAAATAAAATATCAAATACTTTAATATCATAAGTCTGAGTTCAATGAATGAGAATGATGTGCCACCCATCTCTTATGGCCAGTGCTGAGAAGGCAGACAATTGATGGGAAATTTTATCGATGTAAATTGAGATTCCTTCATAATTTATCCTATAAAACAGGAATACTGCTCTCGTTAAACAGAAACAAACTTAAAAGGTGCTTGAAAAGAGGGTAGCAGCTAGGGGAGAGACAAAAAGACTGGGACAAAGAATGATGTTTTTGCTGAGGTCTTCATTCCATGTGACAGGAAAAGATGCTCTACAATCATCTGAAGATGAGTGGATGTTTAACACACAGATGTAAATCTGCCAAAAGCTGTGATCCTGCATATGATTTTGCTTTCCTCTGTACACTGTATCTATAAGTTTTCTGTCACCTCAACTCATTACAACTCATTCTCATCAATTGAGAATAACAGTTCAAAGAAACTATCCCCTTTCCTTTATTTATTCATGTATTTTTTTGGTTGGTTGAAAAAAATGAAATGAATAAACGGGACATTTAAATAAGGTTTCGTTAACCTAGATTTAAATGCACTGATGAGGGTGCAGCAAAAGTAATGAGACCATCCTTTCTGCTGGTTGTTGTCTTTGCAGCAAAATTATGCTGCTTAATTTTAGGTAGCGGGCTACCAACCTGTAATTGCTGAACTAATTATGTTGACAGTGAAGTCAATCATTTCTACAGGCAAACTATTTGTGGCAGTGTTTGTGTGATAATGTGTGTACTGAGTACTGTGGTTCATATTAGGAAGAACTGAACTCAATACATACAACTTTCCAAGACTTTTTTTTCCCTAAAGTGGGAAAGCAGCCAGTCAAGTAGTCAGAATCACTCTACTATATCTCTTTAAGCCTGCCTATGAGGACGACATCGCACGTAAGTAAAGCTATCTCTGCAAGGTACTTGCTATTTGTCATTCCCATACACTCCTACAATGCAGCTGCAAGCTGAGAGAAAGAGAAACAAGATACAGTGGCTTTGACCTTTGATAAGACTGTTGATAGTTGATTTCTATATAAATATAACCAGGTACAGGACATTTTAAGATTCGATGCAGCAGGGCTCTGCCGATCAAAGATTTTTCGTCCTTTCCCGGAATTTGCACGATTGGTTTATTTTAATTTCTTGAATGTATATTATTTGCCTCATTTCCCAGGGAGTGCAGTGGCTTGTGTTCAAGAGTGCCTCTCCTCCCTCTAAAAGAGTGAAACCTTCTTCTTCAGGTCGTTGCGCTTCCAGAGAGAGAGCTGATCGAATTCCTCGATGGGCATTCCAAACAACTGCTGGAATTCCTCAGGAGCCAGGTGTCTCTGTGCAGGAGACGAGAGGAAAACAGGTCAAACCCTCCTTTCATGTTAAAAAAAAACACCAAAGACTGCAGGCCTGAATGTGTCCCCATAATAATAATAATATATAAACAGATACTGTAGACTCCCCCGACCATTTAAGTCCATGCCAAGAAGTGAGTCCTTCAGTCCCATAGATCTGACATTGTCAGAGGAGACGTGTAAGTAAACAACACATGTGTGCATGCAGTGGAACATGCTTACATATGACAATAGTATGAAGATATAATGCAGGAGTGAAATAATAGGTACCTGCATCCTACATGCTCCAAGAAGAGTTTTTAATGAACACTATCAATATTAAAACGATAAACATTAAACTACCAGAATGAAAAGACTTCTACCATAGACAGATGTCAAACCAGCTGTGATTGGTTTCAATTGTCTGAAGGAGATCAGTTGAAGATTTACGTGGTTGAAATGGCATGTTTACTTATCAAAACACCTTTGGGTGCATGAGACAGGTGGTGGGTACTCTCCGCTACATACCTGCAGGTCACACATGTGACATATTGAGATTTTGAATACGGAAAAAGTAACACACACAAAGTAAACAGGGTACAAGTTTTCGGCTTCTTAAATATGAAAAAGGATGCACACATGAGATCCTATTCCTGTAGCTGTCTGCAGAATGTAGATACAGTAGCTTGCTGTAGAGCTTAAATACACCCACTCATCCACCTACCTCCAGTCTCATCCTGTCAACCCCTGGTGGGAGTTTACTTCTGCCTCTGTGGGTCACAATGAGCATTTCATAGGGATAGATCTGAGGAGAGTGCATAGACACAGCCATTAAAAACACACTGTTTGTATTGGAGCAGGTCTGGGCCACCCATACACAGCAGCTTCAGATTCCAAAGAAGCACTACCCAGTATTTCTCAGATATCAAACCAATCCCATGCATAGCTCATGCTGTCTGAACCAAAGACTGTTCCCCTTCTAGGGCTGTATCAAATTCCTTTCATCACCCCATTAAAACATTCAAATTGCTATTCAAATTGCTTTATTCCTCAATTCGCCCTTTTTTTTTTCCAGGCCACTAAGACAAAACGCAGGCATTGAAAACATCAAGCGATCACTTGATTAAAAAATACAGCCATCAAACCTTTCATTCCCAGAGCAAAACCTTGCCCACTAATTCTCTGTTTTCATTTTTTTTAGTTACTGTGGATGGCAGACTAGACGAAGCAATGAAATGTTAATGGGTGCACTTCTTAGGCTCTGAAAAAATACACTACGGTGAGAAATAAGTGGAGCAGGTTTCCCTTTGGAACAAGAGAGGTTTGAGTGTCTGGTCAGAGCACTGTGTCAGTCAAGGCCCTCTCACCTTCTGTTCCAACATACTGGGCAGTGAGTTTCCTCTGTCCATCCTCCCTCTCTGAGATTCTCCATTCTACAGGAACAACCAGACACACCCGACACAGAGGAGATCTGTGTAAGCGCCCACAGACACACTCGCAATCTCCCCTCTACTCATATTCTGAAATCCCTGTCCTGCATGGAACTGCCAGCCGCTTACATAAGCAATGAGTATTGCAGCTACTGCTAATAACGGTGTGTTAGTGAAAATCCAAAATCTAACGTTAACGTGTGGTTGTGAAAATGAGAATTAACAAAGTAATAATGGACATACAGATATGTTGAAATTATAGTCAGTATATTGTTGGCAAGAAAATAATATGTATGCGCATATGGTTTTCTTGTCATATACCGTTAAAGCTCTCTTACCTGAAGACCTGTTGAACAAGAGAACAGAACAACGAAGATTGTGTTAGAACGCGGTCATGACACATTTTCATCCTGTGCTTCCTCTTGTTGGCAGACATCACTGTCCGTTACCAGATCTTTTGTGTATCTTTTTTCTTCCATTTCTACATGTCAGCCTTTCTATTCTTGGGCATGTTAGAGGCTGATGGCCACCAACATTAAATCTGCTGCCTTACCTTCTCCTGAATACACTCTCATGTATTTTTATCATTTATGCTGACTTTGATTGTATCTTTCTAATAGCCCATAAACTCTGTCTTCCAACAAACAGCCTTTTGTCTCTCAGTGCATATTTGTTGACATTGACCTCAGTTGTGCTCTTTTTATGTATCCCACCCATTTTAACCCCAAAAGTACGTATTACGGGTTTAGTAAACACATTTATTAATTTACATGCATTTCTGGGTTGTAGTTTTAACATTTACATTTACATATACATTTATTTATTTAGCAGACACTTTTATCCAAAGTGACTTACAAAAGTGCACACAGTAAGTATAGCTTACTTTATATATTTAAAAACAGTCATATCAACATATGCTTTCATTATTAGGAAATGCATCTGAAAAGAGAGAGCCTGAAATATCCTTTGCTTCAACAAAGGTCTTACACAAAAAGTGATGACACATGCTTGAAATGTACAGCAACAAACACAAGATAATGACGGTATACTGCTGCCCATACCTGATCCTCCCTTGTCATTGTCAGCAGGGGAGAACTCAGCAGACTGGAGCTAGGAGTGAACATAGAAACAAACTTGGAATAACACTGAAGACATCCGCCTCAAGTGGTGTCAGCTAGTAGAGAATGCCATATCAACGGCTCATTAAAATCCTCTGCCTTGTTCACAAATTTAAGAATGACAAATCGCATAGAACAGCAAGCACACGCTGATGTTGTGGAAACAGCATCTCCTGGTTTCGCACTCTCAAGACTCACCCTAGCGAGGCCAGTCCTGCTGCATGCTGGCAGGGAGGTGGATTTGGAGGCGTTGGAAGATGAACCTAGGAGAAATCAACACAGATGAAACAGCATTCAGCACCATGGCAAGATTTTACACAGCAACTACTGCAGTGTCGACTTGAAAAACTTTGTTTCCTTTTTTGAGGCCATTTGTTTCCTTTTTTTTAAAATTAATCAATTTATTCAAACAAAAGAACAACTGAAAAACAAACAAATAGAACGTAAACTGTTTCTAATGTAATTTTTCTCATCCTTGTTTTCTTATGATTTTCTCATACGCTTTCTTACGATCTTTACCGTCAAACAGCTGTTGGTCCATGTATTACCTAAAAAACTCTTCTTTCAAATTTGTGTAAACAATATTACTTTTAGGACTGACTAATGGAGCACAGAAAATGAAAGGCACAAGCTGGTGAATCAATCACAGATAACACCTCTGACAACTTATCCACACAGCATCCGAGGAATTCTACAAAAGAAACACAAATATAATATAACAAAGATCAAACTACACAAAAAATCCAATTAATATCTTTTGGCTCTTACAACTACCACAACCCTTATTCAGCAATCACATCACAAAGAAAAAAAAGCTGTATGAATACACTACCCAAAGTAGCGTGCAGTTTGAAGCCACTGCATAAACCAATCACCTTTCCAAGTGCAAACAAGACAAAGGAATCATTCCTTTATCCATTGGGGTACAGTGATTTTAATGCAACACATTTCAGACAAACAAATACATCTTGATATTCAGACTTAAAGGACTCTTACTTACAGTGTCCACTGTCTGAAATTCTGAAATGTACCCTAATCACAAAACTTATTAGATAAATGCAGTAGTTGGCAAAAGTCTCTTTTCTAGAACTCATTCATCAGACCATCTACATAAGGTGACCTCACACTCAGCTCAGCTGAACATAATTACTTTCCAAATTTAGGGGGTTATTTGTCTACAAAAGTCACTGTGTATATCACATGGCCACATCACCGTATTATTTGGATTGCTACTTTGACTGTTACGCTCATGGAAAATTATCATAATTGCAGAGGGGAAAAAAATATTCCCACGTTGCTAAGCAATCGTTCCCCTGCAGCAATGTAACTGATACAACAACCTGGGCTGGTGGAACCGTAATGATTAAACAAACAGATTAAAACACTAGCCAAAAATCTGCATGATCCTGAGAATCACAGGATCTAACCATCTGCCACAATTTTGTTTTTCGCATCCCATTATGGTAAGGCCAATATCCATGATAAATAAATCAGTCTTTGATACAAACACCTGTACACCTGAAGACATCTTTTATTATGGACAAGTTATTCAGCCCTCAGGAACGTTTAACTGTTCAGTTCTTATTTGTATCTACTGTTTGAGTCTCAGTAGTACCGATGTACTATTCCATGTATCACACTCAATGTATCAATGGAATGCAAACTCCCTCTGCCTGAAATCACCGGGCACCACCCAGGAACTCATATTTCCCTCACTATCAACATAAATCAGTCAAGGTTTTTGCCAACAAATGCTGCTAATTGCTGCAATTGGCTTTTATGTAACATGCTTGCTGGGCCTAAATAAGGCCATTTCTAATGTCAGAATTTTACGGCACTGTATAATCTCCAGTTGGCAGCATTCCAACCCCCAAAATACCTCCCCTCTTATTTCTCTGCCAACAATGCACAGTTACATCCTCTGACTACAAAGATGGGAATTCAGCTCTGAACCGCAGTGACCAGCTCTGGCCACTGGGTGTCCTCAGAGGTTTGGCTTCAGCAACACAAACCCTCACTGACTTCATGCATTCCACACATAATTCAGTCCCCAGAACAGAACATCCTTGTCCCTGTCAGTTCCCATTCTCAAAGTCTAACTTAATATGGAGAGCAGCATGACAGCTGTCTGAGAAAAATGGCGACATCATAATTAAGGCCAGCCAGTAAGATGAGGAGTGTGGAAAGGGAGGGGCCTTTGATGGTATGAGTCCCGCCCCTCACTGTAAGTCCTTTAACTAGGAGACTCAGGGTGGGTCCTGCATGCAGTGATAGGGAGACAGGGCAAGAAGAGAAGATGGGGGTTGTGCCCTTTGATTCAGTTGAAGTTCATGCTGGAATGCCTGACATTTCATCAGAAGATGAAGTGTGGGTGAAGCAAATCTCTGTCACACGACAGTGTGAGAAAGGGAGGACATGAGGACATCTGAGGACACAGACACACACACACACACACACACACACACACAGGCTCATTCATGGCTTAATGTATCTAAATAACTTCAAAATGACATTCTAACAATTGCACAATCTCTGAGAGCAATTTATTGTGACACTCCAGCCACCAAAATGCTCTCCAGATTTAAATGCAGATTGATTCAGTCAGTGTTTACCCTGTGGAGGAGGGAATTCCTCCGGCAAAGTTAAAACCTCAACCCTCTCTTTGTTCTCATCCTGATGAGTGTGGTGTATGGGACACAGCTATCTTGGTCAGCACTCCAGCAACAATGATCAACAAAGCCAAACAAATACTTACGCATACCCGCATGTACAAACACACACATGCACACACATACATATGCAAATACGCACACACCCACACACACACACACACACACACACACGCACACATGCGCACACAGACACACACACACACACGCATGCATGCACACACACACACACACAAACATACATGCACACAAGCGTACACACACCGACACACACACACAGATGCTGGCTCACACTAACCCAGGTGCATGGGCGTCCTGTCTGGCAGCGAGCGGGTTTTCCTGCGGATGGGGGCTGACTTCTCTATTTCCTCTTTCAGGATCAGTTTCCCCAGGTTGGACTGGATCTGAAAGAGAAAGAGTCCTGTCAGCGCCATTCAGAATTGTGAATTAATCATGGAGACTTTGGCCTCTATCAAGAGCTTATGGGCAACATGGTCAAATTCAAACCAAAGTCAGCCAAACCATCCATACCACTGTGTGTATATTATAAGGCATTACCAAACATGCTATTGTTTGTCATCATGTCATCATTATTATGTATATAGAGTATATGTGTAGACATAGATTCAGATATGTTCAGAGATGTTCGTATGGGGATATATGATTGACACTTTCCTATTCGCTACAGTGTTGGCAGGTGCATGTGATGTGTGCTCCGGTCGACGCTCTGTGCCTTGTTGAGCTCCTGCCTCTGCAGCTGCCTCAGCCTGGACATGTCCTCACTCAGGTCTCCATCATCGTACTCCTCGTCCTCCTCGTTCCTCTCTCCTCCTGCCTTCTTCTGTGAGGCCTTCTTCCTCCACTCGGTCTCTGTGACAGCAAAGGGGACAGCCAGCTGTGAGGGAGGCACACCGCCCACTGCCCTCTCACCCTCAGAGACGCTGGCTACATTCACCTGGCTGGGGAGAAACTCAGCTGTTTCACAGCGCCAGAGAAACAGAGGCTCTTTTTTTTGGGAACGCATCACAAGAGCACTCCACTGTTCCCAGGCTGTGACACAGCCGGTTACCCTTTTTTGTCATTAAGCAACAGTAGCGACAGCTCTGACAGCAGGGGTCACATGAGCACAGACACAGATTAAGCCCAATAAGGAAGAGGAACGGGGTCTGGCACGGGCCACCGTCTAGGGCCTGATACAGACGCGCATGCCGAGAGCTGATGTTGACATGCAGCTGAGAGAAGCCAAGAGATCCATGGAGAACAGTGAGAGGGCGGGGGGGAGGGAGCAGGGACCAGCAGACGCACCTACAACAGCCAGAGAGGGCGGACAGGGCCAGTAGTCTGTCTCGATCTTGGAGGGCTGGTTGGGATCGGGTGGCTGGGCGGCAGGGAATTTGGACGACTCGATGATGAGATCCTCTATGTGTTTGCTGTGCGGGACTGACATGGGGACATCTGCAAAGAGACGCGGGCAGGAAGAACAGCTGGAATGGTGCAAAGAGCGCTGATGAAAACCATTCACGGGGCGAAGGCGGCCAGCAGCGCTTACTGCTGAGGCCAGGCCAAACACAACCCAGGCTTCCCTGTGACTCATGAATTATTTGTTATACAGTACTGCTGTTCATTGAAGCTCCGTTATGAAGAGTTCAGAAAGTAGATAAGCGCAATGGAATATCTATGGAATACCTTGTTTGTAAATGGGTGGCTTCTTGTAGATGTTAGTACCGTTGTCTGAAAGGAAAAAAGAAAAAAAACCTATCAAAATCAACCCTATCGTTTGGTCAGATGCAACTCAGATGCATTACATAAGAAGTAAAAATGATCTAAAGTACAGAGAAGTGCCATCACGGCGTAAAAGCAGAGTCAAAACCATTACTGCTTTCGTTTTATCCAGTACAGCGCACAGTGACATACGTTACAGCCCTGGTCAGGCAGAGAGGGGCCCCAGCAAGGGGGGTCCAAGGGCAACACACATACCTGGCCGATGAAAGTGCTGCATGGGGCCCTTGGAGGAGCTGCTGACTTTGCGGATCTGAATGGTCGATCCCAGCGAGGACCCCCCAGGGGACTTCTCCTCTGGCCACTCCCTGGCCTCCTTGCTCGCAAATGTCTGTGCGTGACATGAGAGAGGTCATGGTTTGGAAAATCTATGCAGTACGTGAGGGTCACTTTATGCTGGAACGCCTAACCAACTTCCATATCAGACACCTGCATGAGGCTTTGTTGGGTGTGTCCATTTCTTTAGCGTGAGGTCATGTGTGGTAGTGTCTTTCTTTTTCACCAGAGCTGTGTTGGCTAGGGATTGGGATTGACTCATGTCTCATAAAATCAATCTCAGCCCTCTCCCTGGATGGTGACTGCTGAAGAGTAAGGCCCTCTAATTTCATTAAATTCCACCTCAGCTCATTCCCCAATTAGTTTAACATATTCAAACACTAACCAATCCAGCTGAACAGCTCCACAGCCCTTTAAGTAATTTAATTTTCAAAACCAGCCAGTCTGAGGCCATAACCATTAACATGCAGTTAAGATAATGGCAATAAAATAGCAGGTTACACTAAAGAGACCACCTCCAAAAGCAGCAAATATAAAGATTCACGCTTGGGTGTAGAGGGATCCAGTCTGATGAGTGTAAATCAACAACAACAATAATAATAATAACAATAATAATAATTTCTTATTATTGTTATTATTATTATTATTATTATATGGCCTCGGACTGAAAATTGAGTATTTTTGGCTGAAACAATGGACCTGTCACAGCATCTCATTTTGACTGATTACTCAAAAGTGAAGCAATGAAACCATATTATACTGTACGAGTATGTGTTGTTCAGAATGTTCTGAAACACCACCTGTGCAATTTCTTGTCCACCCTGACACTGAGTGTTGTATGTGTTCACCACTGATTTTTACAGACAAGTACCACACATATAATAAGGCTAGCAAGCCTTTCACACATTGTAAATTTAACTCCTGTCAGAAAACATTCCCCCCTTTAATTACACACTTCCTGCATCATAAATAACCAGTTTGGCCAAACAATCCCTCTCCATAGCAGTACTGACAGACACCAGCAGGGAACTATAAAGAGTGGAGGCAGAGAACCAAACCACTTGATTGTCCTAAACCTGAAAGATCTGCTTGCTTAAAATCCTTTTAGTTATAACAATTTAAAAACCTAATTGGTTTCAAACTGATCCCTTTGAAATAATCACATATATTGTGTATACATTGAAGGCAATATAATTCCCTTGTTAAATGCATAAAACTAAAGACCATGAATGCTCTTGCAACATGAGACACAATTAATTAAATAATGAATTGGCTGGTGATTGGTGATCCATCTTTCGCAAGCCTGTGGATCATGTAAAACAATCACAACAGGTTCAGTGCAGTAATCAGTTTAAATACATTCTCTACCCCCCTAATTTCTCACTCATGGGCTGCCAGTCTTTCACACTGCTTCTTCGACTCTAAGCCGTCACACACAGCAGTCCTGACGAAGAAGTCAAAGCAGGAGGAGTCCGTCCATGGGGGAGGACGTGAAAAAGCTAGGAAGCATTATCACTGTGCAGCCCAGAGGGAGAAGCTATAATGTGGTCCTGTAGAGAAGCCCTAAGGTTTTATATCCCGGGTAATTATCCCTCTGAAAGCCCAGAAGCCATTTATCTTACCTCAGGGGAGGGTGGGGGGGTGATGGAGCGGGGCGACATGGACCTCTGAGAGAGGAGAGAGTGGGGTGGGGGGGGGGAGAAGGGGTAGGGTTAGGGGCAGAGAGAAAGAAGGGTGTGGTTAGCTGTCTTACCTTCACAGTGTGCTCACAGAGGCTTTGCTCAGACAGAAGCAGGGTCACATGACAGACAGGGAATAACTGCATCTTGCTTTCTCCACATTCATTGACAAGGAGACCTCATTGAGCTCCATTCACCTCTGAGCTGGAAGTCCCACAGATCACCCAGGATCCTTCGGCTAATGTACAAATTTGGGACATGAACTTGGACTTTATAGAATCTTATTATCTGTCCCTGTTTTAAACCTGACAATGACGCTTTTCTGGCTGTTCTCAAAAGAAATGAGTCATGGCATGTTTTAGTCTTACGATGGGCGTTTCCAATGACCCACCTTGGCTGTTGAATGTAATCCAACATAGTGGCCTGCATTATAACTGCCTGACTGAAATATCTTTATCTTTTTCTGTTACTGCCAACATCCATTACATTTGTCTATCAATAAATAAGTGAGGTCACCAGACAAAAATGTGCACATTTGCTCCCTAGTTTATGATGGAGAAGAAATCCTGATGCTTGTGTATTTGTTACTCCTGATTGCAGTAAATGATGCAGATCTTCAGTACAGTATGGGAGACAGTTGTTTATTCATTTTCTGGAAAGAATAATCAACGGTGTCTGGGGAGAGGACTGCTACCTTGCTAGAGAATTGCTAACGGCAGTTTCCAACTATGATGTTTAACTAGATAAACATGTCTGCTTTGGCTGAGCCTGAGCTGAGGGGAAAACACTATCACGTCTGGCACTGGTCAACCACTGGTCATCCCTGGTCTAGGTACCTTAGCCAACATGAAAGCTAGTTACATAGTTACCTTACCTAACTAGATATATTGGTGGACAAGCCCACTAGTTGCCTTACCTTTCACTGTGATTTTTGTAAACAATGTGCAACACTTTCCGCACATCGCTGGCTAGCTAGCTAATCACTGGATGCCTGTTTCACATTTCTTTCATCCAGGGACTGTGTGGAGCTGCACAGGGATCTGACAAACATTTACCAGTAATGTTTATTTGTCTGCACAGTCCGGTGCTGTTAAAGTATTTGAATATGCAGACCTACCTTTATAACTTTTTTCCCTGTATTTGACATTGCATGCCACTAATTACAGAGCTGATTGAGTCCAGTATACATGCACATGCGAGTTATAAGTCCAGTGTTTGTAACTTAAATATAGTCTGTTGTTTGGATCTGCAGGTCAGCCAGTGAGTTCCAATTAAGAATGACTGCAATTTTTAAATTATTTGACAATAATTCTAAATCTGGTTTTGATTTTTTTTTGCCAGATTGAGAAGCAAACCAATTTAAAATTCACAGATGATACTTTCCCTTTTTTGTTTCTAATGTAGATTATGTAAAAATTGGCTTTAAGATCAAAACAGATTTCTGATTACTTTGTTACACTCTCAATTAGTTATGGTAACCGAATCCAATTATATCTCGGTTAAATATGTTTAAAGTGAGATGGTAAGGGAAACATATTCACTGAAAACCATCGGCTACTGATAGATGATCCCTTCAAAAAACTCAGCAAGCTTTTTAATTTCATAAAACAGGTTAGGGGGATTTCTGTGACCATGTCTTCTTCCAAAACATGAGGCCTATACTTTCATATTATAGATGCATACACCATATGAACTAACAGACACAGTTATGTTAGTAGTTAATATGTTACCATGGGTTGTAATATGTTAGCTGTGATAAAATGACGGATGGTGTGGTAATGAGCGCTGACCTCTCGACTCCTGGGCAGCTCTGATCTATCCAGGGAGGAGTAGTTGAAATGTGGCTC
Organism: Megalops cyprinoides; assembly: GCF_013368585.1. NCBI lineage: Eukaryota > Metazoa > Chordata > Actinopteri > Elopiformes > Megalopidae > Megalops > Megalops cyprinoides. Next base: position 11,542,346 of record NC_050586.1, read on the forward strand.
ATAGATCATTAAGTCTGGCCGTTCAATGTCGAGTATGGCTTTGTCTTTGGGGATGGCTGCCAAATCCTTATATCCTATGACCTGATTGTCCATTTTTGCCTAGAAGAGATAAGAACGAACAAGAGAAACACTAAGCATCCACAGAAGAGAAAATGCCTCTGGTGAAGACAATGCTATTCTGCAATGAACAATGACAATGGACAACAGACAGAACTAGGCCAGAACATGTGATTCTCTGGGTTCGCACAAAACTGTGCAGATTTCATTCCTCTTGACAAACCAATGTATTTAAAGTAAGGGTTATAGGGTCGACCTATTATCAGACTGGCCGATTATCGGATCCGATATTCAACATTTTTAGGATTTTTGGAATTATTTTTTTTAATGCTTTTTCTACACTGAAGTTGCAAGAACACCACAATCTTCTGATCTACTTCTATGATGACAAGCATGCCCAGTTTCCCAGTTACACTGAAATGCCCGAATAATGCACTTTGTTGCAGTGATATACAGTTAACTATAACGAGATAATAGAGTGCATTTATGTAGCGATAGCTATATTTTTGAGTAACGTTGGTGCCAGTGCAACTGGAACTTTAGCTACCATTTTGCGAACGTAACATTATTCGCCCGTATGGGTTGGTGTTTTTACATGTTATAGGTAGCCGATGGTCATAATAATGTCAGCTAATGTTGAGTCTCGTAGAGCTAACTTGAATGCGATAGCAAACGTCAACGTTGAATTGGGACTACTAATTAAGACTCAAATTTCAGTAAAAATTTAAGTTTTGCTAGTTTTATTTTTTACTTTATTTACGTTATAAATCTTTGGGGAGCTATTTTGTTTGTTTATCTATTTATTAAAATTTTCAGTTAACTTTATAAGAAATGCTGCTGGGAGCTCCCTGCACTTTTTGTTTTAAGATAATGTTTAAAAGTTCTCTTTTAATTAAACTTATGCTTAAAGGCATTTTGTGTTGGAGTTTGTGCTAATCTAAATTTTGAAACCAAGATTTTCATTTTTCCTGCAAATGTATATCGGTTCCAAATATCGGTTATCAGTCTCCTTGATTACTTATAATCAGTATTGGTATCGGCCCTGAAAAAGCCATATCGGTTGACCCCTAAAGGGTTGTCATTTTTTTGCATCTTCACTCCAAGCTCTCAGTAAGATATCTGCCTGAAATCTTCCTTGTAGGTCATTTGAGCCCTGGTAGACCATCAGAATTGCTTATAGAACTAGAGTCACACCAGCAGAGATGTCAAAGAGGATGGAGTCACATGCTAAACAGCTGTGCTGGCGTACGTGACATGGTATGTTGCGAACATGTTCAAGCAGTTCAGGCAATATTGCAGAGCAACGTCAATACACCCCTAATGACAGGCCATGGTCATAGTGAGAGAAGTCAATGTGCAAGGCGAAAACAAGGTGTACGCCCACTTACCACAATGGTGACAGCCGGGGATCCAGGAACACTGGGCCCCCGGGAGGAGGACACACTGCCAGGAGAAGTCCGGGTCTGCTGCTGCTCCAAAACATAGGTCAGAGGCCAGAGGTGAGAAACACCATACATTCAGCGCCACAGAGCCATACAACACTCAGGGAACATCACACACAGGCATTTCAAACACACACAACTCATCAAAGAAAAACACATACAACACACAAAAACAACAGACATTAAAAATCAAAACTCATCAGGCAAAGACAAAAATAAAACTAAATAAAATCATTTTCAGAGAAAATATTTCTTTGTTTTTATTTCTCTGCCCCCCCCCCCCCCAGCCAATGCAGGATACAGATTTCTTAAGTTTAATCTGAACTGAGATGCCTCACTAAGGCTTAAATATTACAGCACTGACTCATGCTAACAGCCTTTTCTGTAGCTCTGTGCACTCCTTCAAATACCACAGAGTCCCTGAAGCTAATGTCTTACATGTTCAGTGCATTATGCATAAAATGTGTTTCTTATTCAAACAGGCATATTATATACAGATCTAGGAATCTTGATGCATTATCGTGATCCTGGAAGCCAATGAGCTTTATAACACAAACGAGGCTCTAAAAATTGGACGTGTCTTTGCAAGGAATTGTTTTGCTAAACACTACCTCTACACTGTGCTTTTGAAGGCAGGCTTTGGACAGGCCCTTGACAGAGTAAGTTCTTTTGAGTTATTACTGAGGTATAAAAGAAAGATAGGGTTACTGTCAGTCTCGCTACATCCAGGTAATTACCTGATGATGCAAATAATTTAAAAAGTCTGAAATCCACTGTCAAGAGCACTAAAAAACTGACCAGAAGGGATGATATAAACCACATCATTACCACAGATGTTCTATTATGCCTAGACATTTGGCTCCAGTGCTCCTGTGTCCTCCAGTTGGAAGGTTCCATTTGATAACTGGATATCCTGGTGCTGTCTCCTTTCCTACACTGACTATGGATGTTCTGTTTTAGACCACACCCCTTCAAGAATATGCATACTGTGCCAGCAAATAGGAACAATTGTCACTTCAGCAATGGTGGATACAAAATTTTCAGTGTGGTGTGCATCAAGCTGACTATCTGGTCCATACATAAAGAATCTGTGTCATTACCTTCTGCATCATTTTGGAGATGAAAATATGCTGTTCCCTTGATGAGTGTCAGCCAGATGGGGGTTTAATTTCTAAATAATAAAAACAAAAAAAATGAAAGTTTAATTCATAAAATAAGATAATACTTCAGACAAAATAGAGGGGTATTGTTATGTACTAAAGCCATAAGAGCTGGAATTCACAGCCACTGGAAGATCATTGACTTGTAGATGGATTAGTGTCCATGTGGCACGCGTATTAGTAAGCGCTGGAAATGAGGTCATAAAGCATTGACCTCTCCAGTGGAGGAAAGGTCAGCAGAGCAATGGGCCGAACACACAATGACCGGTCAATCTGGACCTGAAACTGAGATTCTTCCAAAGCATTTTCAATTTTGTATTCTGTTTGATTTACATCAAGTACTGACCAGTCTTGTCACATCTTACTACAAGCAACACACTTACGTCTTTATAGAGTAAAAAGTACAATGGCATGAAATTAAAAGCATACTATTAACAGGCATTGAATCCTAGCAAGCAAACAGCATTGTTAAAAACAACAAAAAATGCAATACTGCACATGACATTTCTGCAAAGCCTTTTCCAGCTAGTTCAAATACAAAAGACACATTCTAGGGCCAAGTACATTGTTCACCTCCTCCATTGAAAAATGACCTCTGTTTAAAATCCTCAAATTCCATTTTCAGGACTATATTGAAAAAGTATTCCCTCCTGATATATATATCACAACTCCCACTATGCTAGTTGCAGGTATGCTCATACGCATGGGGCAGGACATTTGGGATGAATGAAGTAAATTAGACCATATCAGTAGACTAATCTTTCCCACACATCCCAGCACAGATAATTACTGTAATACAACCAGCTGTATTTCAGTGTGCTTCATCAAAAACCTTGGTTGTAGCGTAATCCATTAATGTAACATTACATGTAATGTAAGAGTCTGGGTAATTTTAATACCTCAAGGGGTAGCGTTTCTATTAAGGGGCAAATACAGAGTGAATTTGCCATAACAGCTGTGGTGATTTTTCACCCATCCACAAAATTACAATGTTCTATCCAATCTCCGAATGTATCAGTGGTTTCAGGTAGTATCCATGAGGGGGTATTACATTATAGAGAAGGGGGAGGGTGATGGGGGGGAGACAAATGAGGCATCATCTCTATTCTGTCAGCAGAGATTGATTGCTTGTCCCATCCCCCTTCATTCTAACCATAACACATGGATAGGTTGATCAGCCCCCTACTGAATGAGGGGTTTATTGTTGGAAGAGCTCCACATTAATGATTTACTTCTTACACCGTGCAAAAAATTCCAACAAAACAGCCGTCTTCCTAAAGCGCCTTTGCAGAATGCCCACGTTGAAAATGAATCGTCAGAATACTTTCAGCAGCAATCTTACCTCAGATAGCTGATCGAGTCATTTCCAGTCAGGTTAGGGTTTATAACCCAAATCAGTTCTGAAACAGAAAAGAAGCATGTCATGCTGACTGTGGGTGCAAGTGCATTATACACATTTTAAATGCATACAGCTACAGATGTTCTCCCCCAACAGACAATCACAGGGCCTTTCCTATTCTGGGATTTACCACTGTTATAGAATAGCTCGCTCGTGCTGTTTACGAGGCAATAATTCAGCATTTCATGTTCTCTGTGATGAAGATAATCTAAGCCTCTGACATCCTGGAGGGAAATCAAATGTGCTATAAAGGTCAGTCACATTCAAGGTCACTGGCATAAGACATGATTCTTTCACTGCATCTAAACCATCCGGTTTTGACCTTTCCATTGTGGTTTATGAAAGCCTGAAACCACTCGCAACAGCAATACAAAGAGTGACTTCTACATTCAGAGCAAATCAAACAAGAAGTCTGTGCAACGCCAAGTAAAACGACGTACAAAACGCTACTAGTCACTGCAAGTAATAGATCAACAATTCTTGACAACAATAATCTGAAAGCCTTGTGCAAGCGGTCCCATCTTTCTTTCCCATCGGTTCCTGATGTAGAAGCAGAGATCATCTGAAACCATTTGGATAGACGATGGAGCTCTGTGTTCCCCCTCAAAAGGTATCGATCCATGGTGGCTCTTTATCAGCAGTGTGTTCTTAATAATTCATACCTTAATGTAACCTCACCTTGTACTCAAATGGCTCATTTTCTCACTGGTAATTTAGCTTTTGTTCTCTGTTTACTGTTTTTTTTAGATATGACCCATTTAGGTTGTGAATACAGACCTGAAAACATTTTATAACAGCAGTCTCCATCCCTTCAGATAATTCCGCCTGGAGTGAAAAATGACTTCACAGCACTTCACATAATGGTGAAATACAACAGTGCTTTTTTTTAAATACAATAGCAGTTGCAAAATAGTTGCAAAATATACACCTATTATATGTAAAATGCACATGTGTAAAGCGAACATCTCTCTGGTGACCAGCAGTGCCCCAGATGAGGGGAGCAGAGTCATCGTCCAAGATAAACTAGATGCTCAATCACATGTGCACAGACCGTTTCGTCTTGTCAGCACCATGTTGGAGAGGTGATTAGCACCGTCAAACCACAATTCAATTCACATGCCTAGTACAGTAGGGTTCAAATAAATTGTTTCTCCTCTAGGTGTTCTGTCTTAAAAAAGCTCTGTGTCCTTAAAAAAGGAGGGATATGCAAACATTCCTCACTCCTCTGCTCCCAAGTCAACCGTGCTAACTTTTGTTTGCAACTGTCAAACAATATGATAATTTACAATACAAAGGCGATCATAATCATCAGATCAAAGCAGGATAGCTAAATTGGTCATGCAGAACACTGCACTGCAAACAATTTCACGTATGCATTCCATTAGGACTGTCAGTGAGTGTCTAGCTGAATAATGGACAACATTGTCCATGTTGATCTATTTCTAATTTTAAAAGTACCGTAACAGACTTGTATCAATTCCATAGATGTAGCTGAAAAGCATTTGTCTTAATATTTTACAGCTGAAGGATGGTACTTTAAATTTAGACTTGGATGGTGTAACAAACTCGAAAGCGTTGTTTCGAGGGCGTTTCTTCTATTCTCTTCCAGATGGGTGTTAAAATTCTCTTAGAAACCACTCCCTTCCTATCATGACTGCCAAGGTTAGTTCCAACTCCATCACGCAAGCAGTTAATTGACTGACACACGTGGGATTGTACTGTTCCCCTGTGTCCCTGCAGTCTTAACACAATGCAATTGCCACTGTCTTCACCAGGCATGAGCTCTGTTTCTGAAACAGTGCCACACCACTGTGACAAACGTGACAGGCAAGAGACCCTGACGATGGAGAGGGTGACTCATGGGGTGGTATTTAGAAATGGGAGCCGGGAATGAAGCCAACTGCACGCACAAACATACACACACACAGGGCTCAGACTGGATACCCTCCTCAGAGCTCTGAAATGCAAGAAGATGATTCACCATGCTACCTGGTTCGGTGGGAATCTGACAGAGACATTGAGGGAGAGGAGGAGGGTGGAATAATGATGTTACACCGTGTCAGAACTTCGCAATAGTCCTTCCATAGCCTCGCCGCGTCAGTCACGATAACAAGCAGAAAAAGAAATGACACTCCTGAAAATATCCTTACCAAGTGCCAGCAGTGGAGACCTCCCACATCTCCCCTGGTTCCCTACTAAGTTGTCTTCCCATGACAACCATTTGCCTGTCTCTGTGGTGCAAAGAGCCAGAACCCATTCCCAGTGTGTGCTGGGCTGTTAGGGATGCAAATCGTATTACCAGTGGTGTTGGAGGCTGAATTCTCTGGGGCCTTATCAAGATTCCAATATATTAAGTGTGGTCCCTTTGAGTGGAGAGGGGTTTTTAGAGGATTGGATTCTGCTTGTAAATGCAAAGGTATGGGGTTTTTACTACAGGATGAGTTGGAGAAAGATTTGAAATCAATTGTGATGTTTCCTGCTCATAAAAATAGGAGTGGAGTTTGGAAGGGGTGGGTGAAATAGACACCTTAATCAACTTTCTATTTTCAAAGGGGAAAAAAGATCTTTAGTCAAACTTAATTCAGACTCCGTATTACCTGTAAAGGTCTGGATCCCTCACTGTATACAGTATACAGAAATAACATGCATGGATTTGTGTATGTATGAATTTAAATTTAAAAGTGATCAGCTGTTTCAGTTGTTTGTGTGTGACTTCCTTTAAACTCACTGACAGGCTGGGAAGAAAAAATAACAGTCCCCCAATGGCTGCAGCGTGATGATTCAAACACAATATATACCACAAGGCCATGCAAAATATGCATGGCAAAGTACAGTGCATGTTACCATCTAAAGTAATTGCAACTGTACAGATAGCTACAGTTACTGATGGTACAGATAACTAACAGCATACTAGGACAAGGCATTTACTGAAAACATGTAAACTCACACGACTTGAAAACTCTTCTGTGAGAGGTGTGTCTTACCAGCCAACTTTCAAACAAACCTATAAAAGCTCTTCACAGTAAATAAATGTCTGACACTACCTTACGCATAAGGAATGCTGGTGTAAGTCTTCAACTTTTCAGAACATGTTGTAGCTATAAAAGTGTCTTACCAAACTCAATGAATGGCTAGCTCCTGTTACTATGGGTTGAATTTATTATGTACTGTATTTCAGGGAAAAGTGGACAGTGTTATCTATGTTTGCCGCAATGATATAACCATGTTGGAAACTAATGCTTTACTCTCCATTAAATGAGTTTAAGATCAAATCAATGAAATGTTGCCAGCACAAATGCTTTTGGTTTGAACTGTATTGTGTGTCTACTGCTTAAATAGCTCTGAACACCACCTCTTATCTCAGGGTACCCTCTATTAGTCAAGTGCCATTATTCTGTTAAATATGTCCTCTGAAACTACAGGGAGACAGAGATTGGCTTAATCCTAATGCACAAAGCAAGTTCCCAGTTTCAAATTTATGCTCCAGTTTATGGTTTTGAACAAGACATATAGTTATGTTTTTGCTGATGATTCACTGCAAGATACTGCTTTAATCTCAGGGCAGAGGAACAAGAGATAGCAACGAACATATTAACTTGGATTTGAAAACTGAACTATTTCCAGAACAAACAGCTGGCTGATGGATTTCAGGTTATCAGGTTACTGATGGAAATCATCCCTGAACACAGCATATTTGCACTGCAAAAATTTAAATATCTAGTGAATACTGTGTGGAATTTCCCATTAAAACCAAACAGCCACTGAAAACCCCTGATTACAATTTGCCTAAATAGTAAAGACGGAAAAAATTGAATTTGGAGGGACCCACTTGGTACTTGAGGGGTTAATGAACACACAGAGGAAAGGAAACCATCTAATGACTGGAATACAGAGCTGTTCATCCCAAACCACCAGTGTATTTCACATAACACACAAAGGTGGTATTCTGTAACATCTGCCCTTGAGATTCTATATCCACTGATGCACAGGAGGATCAATACCCAGTGTATTCAGCTCAAATGTCCAGCAGACTTGCTGTTCTTTGGGGAACACAAACCTGAGAAGTTGTTTACATCCCTTAGATTTTCGAGGACATTACTGCAAGAATCACAAGGCAGGAAGAAAGGATGGGGATTTTTTTTTTCTGTGTAAACACACACACCCAGACAGAGCCGAAAGTATGCAAATATATCTAATCCCTGATTACTCAGAGCTTGAAAGTGAAAGACAGTGAACAAAAAAAGCTGAAAATCAAAGCAGACCAAGATTTCACACCCATGAGATGAACAACAAGACAAATAATCCCCCCAATGCTCGAGTCACTCCAATTTCAAAACCACTTCCGAGCTCAGACCGTACTCCATTAGCTGCGCTTCAATTTCCCTGATGGTGTAAACATGAAACTCCGTGTGCTCAAACGCAACTCTGTTTTTTTTCTTTTTCCTGGAAGCATCCTGCACTGGTTGATGCGCGCTTGGAAAATGATGGGATGAGTGAAGTGGAAAATCTCAAACTCAATGACTTCTCATTTCAAATTGCATTTAAAAAGGCAGTGCTGATAAGGCTGGTCAAAGTGGGATGTTGTCGTGAGTACTATGGTAGAATTTGAGACTGCAAAGCTGGTTGGGTCCCTCAACTAGTGGAGGCCACTATCACTGACGTACAGCCTCATTACAGAAAAGATTACAGTGGGATTCATCTTCAGCCTGCCACAATAACCTGGTTGCCAAGCTGAGGGAACAGCTATTGGTGAAAAGGAGGTACGCTTGCACTGCATTGTGAATAACTGGACCTCATTCTGGATGCTTCTTTCAGAGTTGCAATGAATCAGCATGCCACTGTTCAAACCAAGGCTCCGTAAAAAGTATAAAATAAGGGGTGGGTGAACTTCAATGTACAGAGACAAAGAACACCAAAGTCTTCAGTATTTGTGCTTGATATTGATGGGCATGCTCACCCAAGCCAGTTGGAGGGCTTTTTTTTCCTCTCAGGCCAGACTGTCGCACTATTAATGACTTTCAAAGCCCCTCAAGAGAAAAGAGGTACGCTATCTCCACAAACTCCGGAAGACAGAGGCTGTGATGCCCTGGGCAGCACTCGTTAGGGAGCGAGTTGGTGTACAGGTGTGTGGGCGTGAACAGGCCCCTGCGGAGGCACGCACATGCGTGCAAAGGATGATGGGCCAATTCAACGCGCTCCAGAACCGCTTGCGTGCCCGCCTCTGAACTCAGAGAATGCAGACTTCGCCCCCAAGGTCCATCGCTCTCTGCTGGGAGACGCTCACCCAGCAACCACCTACTTGCAAACAAGCACTAGGGCTTAGTCATTCTGTGGCCTTTCAAACAGACACAGGGAATCACATGCACATATCTTAAGAGGGAAAAAGTCCACCCAAGCAAACCAGTGCATTCGATGGATGTACACTTTCTCAAGAGGGATAAATTCACCATTCTGTTCTAGATGGTGCCACTAACTAGGACTTTTGCAGGTACTCCTCAACACACTATGGATTCTGTAAAGATATGGCTGGTGTAATTATTGACTAAAGTGTATTTTTTCAACCACTGCCAGACAGCTAGTTGAAGGTTTTCATTTCTAGATCCAGTCATATAAGATCGACTCAGACTGTGCTCAAGGTTGATCTGATGTTCTGTCTCATTACTCCAATGTGTTCAAGAGAAAGAGACATTGCAATACCTATTAAGACAGGACACCTCCAATTGCCATGTTTCAAATCTTTCTCAGCTTTCATAAAAACTCTTTCAAAGGTCTGTTGCAGTAAATTAGGTTGTGATAACAAGTCTGAAGGTATAGCAGGTTCACAGTTTTCATCACCAGTCATGCAAGGAACACAGAATGGTGCCCTCTCCTTCACTGTTCTAAACGGCTCTGTACTTCACTCCTTTGCTAGCAGACATCGATAAGACAGCACGGTTATGTGTCTATGCATTACAGTACATTACATTACATTCATTTAGCAGACACTCTAGAACATATATGTACCCATTCGAGTTTCTGATTTATTCACTGGATATGTTGGTCCCCAAGTTGAAGGGAACAAGGAAATAATGCAATTCAAAATGTCTTTAAAAAGAATATTTTTGGAGGTGGATACAACACTTTCACTGCATACCACACAAGGTGGACAATGGTGTTTTTGCCTTTATACAATAGAAAATCAAGACACGTCTATGAGAGTGAACATGCTGAGTAGTATTAAATGGATGCTAGCTGATTACAGTTTGCCTGTTGACACTTGACATTATTTTTCATTCTTAAGCAGGCTGTGTGTGATTTCGTTAAGTTTAATTCTCACATTGAAGCAGAATCAAATCTGACATTTCTCATCAGCTCAATCAGTTTCTTCCTGTCAAGTGTAATCAAAGTACATAATTTTAGCTTTTCACAGGGTTCTTTTTGAAGTCCCCCCAGAGACTAATCCCGCTAAAAATGCAGAAATACTCAATGCAGGTATTTCATTTCAACAGAGTTTTTTCAATTTTGCGGATTTCTTTTACTCTTAGGTGATGGTAGCATGTTGGCTGTTAACATTGACAGGCTGGTCTGCCACAGTAGCTCTCCCAGTGGAAGGAGAGTGCCTGGATCAATGTAGCTGTCCAGACCACTCCACTTTTTATTTATTTTCCTCTTTTGAAGAGAATGTCACAGCTACCCGGGACTGGTGACCTGTGTGAGGACCAGGACCGATCCCCCACAGCCCAGCTCTCTTTTGAAACAGGGCTCCCAAACAGCGCTGTGGGATTAAATCAGGCCTGCGTTGAGCTGCCCATTGTGTTTTCTCCAGAGCTGCACATTACACAGATTTATTGGCGGCCAGGAGGGTTTTTTGTGCCTGATGTTTGCCTCCAAGTCAATTGTCAGTGGTTTCTGTTCTTTTTTTTTTTGCTGACTACCCTTTACAACAGAAACACTAAACAGGCTAGCTTCAAGAGCAAACGCTGTTAATTTATGTTTATGGCGGCGTGTCTGTTTTCAGAGGGATGTTCCACCCAAGAAAGAGATTATTTACACTCAGTGGATTAGACTCCACCAAACGGGTGGCAATAAAGACCTCTTGCACCCTTCTCCAATGCAAGTCAAAGTCACACTTTACTTGTAAAATGGTGGCAAGCAAGAATTTTAGGTTTTGATAAGATACAGGCATAAATATCTGAAATTTGTTCTCATGCAAATGTATCTGTAAAATTAGAACTAGACAAATTTATAAAATAGGAAGATCAATCCATAAACATCCCTATAAACGCAGCACCTAGCAAAACCAACTATCTTTCAAACAAACAACAATGGCGCAGTACACACTACTAATGTAAATTATGGAATAACTTGCTTCACCACATCTCAGAATCTGAGACAGTCTCAACACTCAGATCCAGACTAAATCACCTTCTATTCACTTGTTTCTTTATCCACAGATATGCTTTCATAGTTTGACCGCTGCCAATGTTCCTACATTTCACCTACGTGTGAGCTGATATGTGGAAATACAATATCAATTACCAATAACCTTTCTCTCTGTTCTTCTTCCCCATGTCTATTGCTGTGCCTTTGAGATCCTACATCGACTCCAACAGCAAGGGTGACCTCTTTTACTCCGAACCACCCCAAGGCAATAATCAGTTGGTCTCCCATGAACAACAGACAGATGACAATGAGGGAAGAAATTGGCTCTCCCGTAGTTCAGTTGCCTCTGTTTAACGACATTGTTTCATGGAAGCCTAAGGATGTTTCCTTTTGTCTCTGTTACAAAAATACTACGTTATTTTGCATCTGTCGGATCTCAGTCTCTCTTTAGACCACCTTAATTCTCTGATATACCAACAGGGTTAAGACAAATTTGCTATTTATCTTCGCTACAATCTCAAGAGTAAATCTTATGTGTAATACCTTATGACACCTTCCTGTTACAGCATTACATCAGGAAATATTTGCTCACCAACTAGAATTGCTTAGATATACCTTGTGTTTAATTGTCTAACTGTTTTCATTAATTTAGGTGGTCACCAAATCAGCCTAACTGTGTTTACGAAGAATTAAAGTATAATTTCTTTTTATCTGTGATTCAAATTAAGAATAAAGATTACTTGAACCCAGGTGTAAACCTCTGGGTGATTCGTTTCCACTCTGTTGTCACTGTGTAATTGCTCTTCTTTTATCCATCTGTTATGACTTATACTGTTTCTCAGTATTGCAACTCATTAAAGCACTCTGTGACCAAATAAACAACCGTACTGAAAGAACACTGTACTAAATCAAATTTGATTGGCTGATCATGCACAGCAGGTTCCCTTCTCCAGGGTAAATTAGAGCCCCTAGATTTTACATTTTAGCATAACTAAGCTTAACACCCACAAAAGCAACTTATTTTAAATTCCTTGCTCAGTAATACTACATTGGCTGAATCCCATGACTCACCTGGTGATTTCCTTGTCAGAAGTCTGGTTCTCTAGCAGCTATTACACATACTCATCAACTGCTTCAGCACCACACAGTACCTGCCAGGCTAGGACACCTTTGTGAACTATATTTGCATTTGCATTTGTTCACCTTATGGTACAGATGACAAAACACAGATAGGATTGTCACATCCTAGCAGTCTTGAACTATAGGCCAAAGATACTCAAGATCTCAGCCAAAGAAGGATCCTATTTACTCCTTTAAATGGTCCTTCTGACTGGGGATGGAGCCACTTTGAGCAGACAATTCGAACCAAACCATCCACTCATCCACCCCACGGACTTTGCCATCACCTCACTCAAAACACACACAAATTAAAACTCCTTCAAATGTGAGCATAATTGCTTATCTTTTACATTTTCCACAATCTCTCTTTCAACAGAAGCAATGTCCAGAAATGTACCAATCCCAACAGTGAATTTACATAACTGTGAATTGTGTCCTTCATGCTTTTCATTCTGTTAAACTACAGTCAGTGTTGAAAAAGCCCCTAGGATTAAAGCCATGTGCTCTAGCCGAGTCTGCCACTACTCTTCATGAGAGACGTGCCTCCTTGCTTATTTTTTTTCCCTGCCACACAAGCTTTTACACAAGGCATGCTTGTTGTCAGGGAAACGTGACGCAATAAATCTCAGTCGTGAGAACAGCAATAGAGGCTCCCCTCTAATTACGAGGACCGCATGCATGACTGAGCGGTGACGAGGACATTAACTCCGCAAGGTCAAGGGCGACGTTTGTTAAAGCCACTCTCGTGACATCATCCGCATTCTCATACAGAAGGACAACAGAGGCGTCCACATCAATCCACCAGACAAAAGGAGATGATGCAACTTTTGGGGAGCTCCCTCACGGTGCGTTGTCTCAAAATGAGCAACTAAACAAAGACAGCAGAGAGTCTCTATCAAAACAGCAGCTCCTCCTGGTCTACTGCTTTGAGCCTTTAGTCTGAAGGTTCAACTCTTACATGCAAGTCAGCAGTCTTCAACAGCTGACATGTACTACATGTGCTGCCACAGTATTTAAGATGATTAAGAAAATATGAATAACAAGGCGTGAAAAAAAAGTCATGTGCTCGGCTGGGTATGAAATTACTAAGAACTTCTAAAAGACTCACTGAAACATGTTGAAAACACTTGATTGTTAAATGGCACATGGAAGGATCCATAACACCATATATACAGCATATGCAGTACACATTCTATAATGTGTGTAAATACATTAGAGTAATGAGAAACTGTCTGTTCACTGAACATGTTTGCCATGTCCTTTCCTAATTCAAAGAACACTTGCACACCTATGACAAGGTGATAATCACTGAATGCTATAGAACAGCGTTTCTCAAACCTCTCCTGGAGGACCCCTTGGCCTGCATGTTTTAGATCTCTCCCTGGTCCAACACAGCTGATTCAAATGGTCAACTCATTATGAACTCCTGAAGCTGCTTAATAACAAACTAGTCATTTAAATCAGCTGTGTTGGACCAGGGATATATTATACTTTCTATATTTAGACTTCATATACATTTTGTTTGATGACATCAACAATTTAAAAGCTTTCATTTAAATTTAAAGTTTCACTGGAGAGCAGCATTTGGCTTTCAGTCAGGAAGGGAAATATGAAGAAATGCCAGTTAGGCAAGCAGAAACTGCTCTGATCATAGAAGAGGAAGAAGTTTTCCAAATATAACTACCAGTATGAAACAGTCATCATTAACAAGGGTATAGTGAAAAGATGCCTTTATTGGAAGAGTGCATTTATTGAAACATTGTTTATAGTATAGATTCCAACATGTGAAGGGGTTCTGAGGTTTACTATGGTCTGCAACAAAGTGAGACTGGCTTCAGGAGCCAAGACGAACCACAGCCCACTTAACAGGGTAGACACTAGCCAGATGTATTTACAGAAGGGCTTGCTGTTATCAATACAATTCATACTAGGCAACTGTTACTCTGTGGGAATGCTTTCAAAGTCTATAGAGGCCTCAAGTAGCAAACAACAAAATCCACAGGGCATGTTCAATAAACACAAGCTCTCAGTGGCAAACAATGAACCCCTGTGAGCCAAAAAAGAAAAAAGCATGTATTGGAAACAGAACAAAATTATATTCACAGAAAAGAAAAGGACTCTAATTAGCTAATGGAGAGATACAAAAAATCCGAATTGTTAGTCTACCGTAAAATGCACTTTATGTTGGGATTCGAGGATGCTAAGTGGAAGAGCCCAACAGAGAAGCGCCTGTGAGCTCTTCTCTCTCCCTGTCTTTTTTTCTGTCACTCTTGCTCCCAACAACCCCACGCCAAAAAAAGAAATACACTTATCTCAGCTCAGCAAGAACGACCAACGCCCAGTCGGCCCGATGCTGCCGTCACCAGGGCAACACTCCTCTGATTGGTTCCCTCAGCCACCACTAGTGAACACATCACCTTGGCTAGGCCTCTTTCCTCCCGCAGGAGCGCACATGCACAGAGCTAGTCACATAACCAAGCTGCTGTTGCAGATAAGGCACTGCACTGTGTTAGCTGACTCTAACCAATTTAGAAAAACATACTGTAATCAGGACGGAATGAGAGGGAACTCACCCCCCATAAACACATTACGTCAGGCCTGTTTGATTTCTGGCATAGCCAGTTAATTTGCTCTCATAAAAGCATTCCTCTCTTCAAAATGCACAGTCACACAAACAAAAACTTGTGGGTACACAGGCAGTTTCACACGCACAAAAATACATGGTTGCACACACACAATTTGTGAATGCTTTTTTACCAGAAGCCTAGGTATACCTCTTGGCTGTACACACAAATTCTATCAGGCATTCTCTGTTTACATCCCACTACCATGTCTCCCTCAGATGCTGTGCTTTGATTGTCCTCTCCAGGCCAGGGGAGAGCAGCCCCAGCTGGGCTCAGCAGAAGAGCGCCAGGTTAGCTCATTAGCATTGAGCTAACACAGCATCTCCCATCCTCGGCAGCCTCCCTGCCCGTACCCATCTGTCGTTCCAGGCCCAGCTTTGTCCCACCATTCCTCCACATGCCTTACACTGCTGCCTCCTTGCTGGGGACATACTGAGTGTCCCAAAGGGTGCTGGGGAAGCCTGGTCTTTAACAGGCTGTGCAATCAGATTAGTGTATCGCTATTTCGCTCCATATGCATCTCAGTTAGCATCTGGACTCCTGCAAAGCATGCTAAATCCGGTATTTTTCCTTTTTTTTTTTTACAAAATCACAGCCGGAAACTGATTTGATGGTGTTTGTTCAGTTTGTGGCTGCATTTTCAGAATGACTCATCCCATGACTGCTGACTGAGAGGACTCCGTAAGGGCACCTGAGGTGGCTACTGAAAGAGGCCAGGTCAGAAAACACAGGCACCAGTGCCAATCAATACGTTACCCACTGTGCTACAGAGAAATCACTTCACTGTGCTTTATGCATCCTGTCATAACAGCCGATACTCTTTCCCTGATTGAATAAGCATCATAAATATTCATCTGCCTTTTGAGTGTCAATCTGATGTAGAGGATATTATGTGGGTGTTTGTCCTGGAGGTGGGCAAGAATGAGAAAGAACAGAATTGACTGATTTGTATTACTTTATATCATATATTAATATTTCAACACATTGCAATGACACCAGCACATTCACACAGCAAGGATGGTGAAATATAGTGCAAATCAGCACACATCTCAGTTACAAGCCCTTAGGGTGCACTATCCAATATGTAGGAGAGGGTTGCACAAAGAAGGGTAGAGAGTATTGATGGTCCTTGTCTGTGCCGTGATGTATACAACTTATAGGAAAGCTGAATCCTCAACAATGGTTCTGAATTTTTGTACATCTTTTTTAGACCCGAAATTTAGACCCGCCTTCAACGAGTGATCCGATCACTAAATAAAGTTGTCTGAATCGGGCCACTCAAAGGCCCAACCAAGGCCTGTAAATGAAGTGGTTCAGGTCAAAGGTATGAAGCCCATCACCTTTGTGGCTCACAAGCATTGCAGCTAAAAGTTAGATTAACTTCCAACTAGATCAGCCACCAAAAAGCCATCTGCGATGTAGAACTTTTCCATGAACAGCACATAAATGATCATTAGCATTGTGCACTTGCAAGTAGAAGCAATAACATTCTATGGCCAACTGCACTGCAGTCATCATGTACTGAACCATCTCCCGGGTCTTAAAAGGATCTCTGGAGAACTTTCAACACTGCTTTCAGAGAGAAGTAGACATCAGAGCAAATCAATACTGCACTGAAGCGGCTACCACCGTTTCGATGGGCCCCCACAGCGTCTGACAGACATTAATACTGACATGACTAATTATGATAACAGAGCATGTGAGGCTTTGGATCCCAGAGCCGAAACACCCCCTAACAGCCTCTTTTACATCTCCGCTGCCTGTCACTACATCTCGCAGCCAAACTGTTTGCAGAGACGAGAGGCCCAGTCCTAGTTTCAGGCTATATACTGCAGCAATGGTCGCAGTCTCCACATCGTGACTCACTCGCACTATTCATGTTTCCCAGTGAAGGGGAACGCTGGTGAAGTGTGCTGTTGCCGAAAAGAGAAGAATGGAGCACTCCCCCTCAGTCCCCCAATCCTCTCCACACACATGCATGTACACACACACACACACACACACACACACACTTCCACTTCCACCTACCTTTGCGGCAATAGCGCTAAGGCATGTTCTGCCTTTGCAAACAGCTGTGAGAGGCAATTATCGTACATCAAAACAAATCACCCCACCTTCTGCTATACCGGCTATAGTGAAATAGTGACGGTTCAGCTCAGAGTGGGATTTGGCAGGAATCGTTTTGGTGCGGAGTAAATCTGCATTTTCTGGCTTAGGCACATGAGCCAGACACAGAAATCTTAATCCCAGGCTTGGATTTCTCATTTTGAGAGGAATGGGGTGATGCTTTGGGGATCTTTAGACCAGGGAGGAAATTGCTTGCATCTCCTTAGGAAAGTCATGCATTTAATGAATAGCCTGTTGTTAACGCCCTGCCATGCTTCTTAAAATTGGGACTTTATTAAACTATCAATAGCCCAGAGAAACTGCTACAGCAGTGAGAAATTAAAGGGGGGGACAAGGATATTCTTAATGCCAGATGGTAGGTTTGCAAGGGAGGAAGTAGCACTGATATTAAGCCCTTCTCTGCCAAATACACATTCAGTTATTTCAAACATTTCTACAACTACCCAGAACATTCAAGTTTAACTTCAGTGATAGACACAGATTATTAAGAAATAAACAGTGGTCAGTTTGCATCTTTGCACTTATCAAAATCCACTGGATTCAGCAAAGTTACACAGATCAGTTAAAGTTACATATCCTCCTTGTTTCTCCTATTTGTTTCATGCCATGGCACTGAGGACCCAATATGTGACATCATCATTTGTGCCTGATTTTAATTAAAAATCCCTGTCCCCCATGAAATCCTGTTCACAATCAATTCTCTGTTAAGAAGCTTAAGGAAACCAGAGGCTAGTTTGCCAGCTAAGCAAGTAGACAAGAAGCTCAGCTTAATCAGTTTGCTTGCCTTTGTCTTGGATGTTTGTAATGACAGCTCTGGGCTGTAACTTTGAATAGCTACATTTGATTTGTTGCACTTTACATGTGTGGTGAACATGTCTACACTACAGAGAGTAATTAACTCTATCAAAAAAAGTACTTAGATGTTAAGAATAGAAAACACATCAGTTTAAGTCTTAAAAGACAACAAGAGAAAGTGAGTGGATAGCATGAAAAAGGATGAAGAATCAATACAAAAAGGAAGCTTACGTGTTTTCCCTCACAGATAGCATAATAGCCAAAGGCTATTATGGGGATCTCTCACAGTCTAGGGTGGGAATCAGAGCTGAAGCTGGCCAGCTGATGCTGAATTTATATGGTGGAGTTATTCCCAGAACCTCAATTACGCTTCAGTCCCATCCAGAGAATGTGATAGACATAGACTCTTGTTAAACCTACAAAATCAGAATAAGACGTGGACACAGTGATGGGCAAGAACTGTACAGAACAATACAATGCATTGTGACAATTTGTAGTTTCAAAAAACATTTTGTTCTTCTCACTTGTTCAACAATTTCCCCAAAAATGGCGTTCTGTGTTAAAACCATAAAATTAAAACCTTCTCACCCCACATGGGGTCAGTGCAATGTTAAATAGCTGAGATCCTCTCTCCTTCTGACATCTAAATCATAAGAAGCATGCTGAATTCATTGAAAATTTCCACTTCAACCCCAAGATTAGCACGGCAGATGTGAGACCCCCATTGTCAAACTGTTTCTTCAATTCATGCCCTTCCTTGTTGAAACTTGAAAGAAGTAAAATGGCAAAGAAAATGGACTATATCACCATTTAGTCAGAGGACATCTTGTTTATTTAGCTGCTGATAAGGTATGGTGATTAGGTGAAACTCTTCAACAAAAGGGACTGTATGTTTTCTGCCTGCCACTAATCACAATGGCTTCCCAATGCTTTTCTTACTCCACATGTGATAATGCAGTAGCCTTGACATTTTGTTGACCCATGAGACATGATACCAGCCAAGAAACAGTAGGAAACAGCTGATACCAGAAGAATTTCCTGCACCTCCTGAAATTGGGGAAAGCCCTTTTTTTCAACAGCTAGAAAACTGTTTCCTTTACCTGCACATGGAATTCTCACCTTCGCTTAACAGAGCATTGTGTACAGTGATAAGACTTGCCAAATGAATAAAAAACACAAAACTATCCTGCATATGATATTATAGCAAACAGTTTACAGCATGAGATGATAATAACTTCAAAACTAAGGTCTGAGCGATCACTTTGAAAGAACACATTGGCAAAGTGCAGAAACAATCAGTGCCTCACACAACATTATCAAGTTTGACCTTAAAATAGCTAACATTTTGCCCCCCTAAAAAATGATCAGTGTTCCATTTTAAGGGAAGGACTTCAAGGGCATGCTTTGTGGCGGATATTAGGAGAAAGTCTGACTCTATGAGCCACCCTGGATTGGA
The DNA here is from genome assembly GCF_013368585.1 of Megalops cyprinoides. NCBI lineage: Eukaryota > Metazoa > Chordata > Actinopteri > Elopiformes > Megalopidae > Megalops > Megalops cyprinoides. The sequence goes on from NC_050586.1 coordinate 11,561,887, forward strand.
TTCCACCAGGTACCTCTGACATGACAAGGGATTTTCTGGTTAAGGCTTAATAGTGAAATAAGTAAATGTATGCTGACTAGCTCACACATAAAGAGAGAGGTACTCAGCCTTTTCATTGCCTGCCTCTTGAATGTGTTTTGCTGGTATGTATACCAGTGTTTTTACTACCTGGTCATGGGGACCCACAATTAGCTTTTGGTTGTTGCAATGTGCCTGTTCTACTAGAAGGATACAAGTAAAGGTGCTACTATAGGTTATTTCTACTCATCTGAGCCACTTCAAGAACTTACCGTTACAGGCAGATATTTCACTTTGTTTATTAAGAGTTGTCATTTGTTCATTGAGACCAAGAACAACAGATTGAAAAAAGAATTAAGTGTCTTGACATCTCTGCAGAATTTGTTCAAAGGGCTGGTATTAAAAATATATAAATAATTTAACAGCATTGGCACAAACGTCACACATTTCAGTAAGAATCTGTAACAGGTTACATGTGTAGATCACATAAACTTATTAATTTAGTATTTCCATCGTTAGGGAATCACACTTAATTTGAAAAGCTCAACTGTAGAGACATGGTGGATCCATAGGACTTAAGGTTTGAGAAACGCTTTACATTACCATAAGACTTTTCTGATTATACACTATTCCAAAAAGTCTTAATGGTCAGAGGTTTAATGCAACGTGAATAACTGCTCCCCCGAATTCCGAAGCTCACATTTAAGAACATTTAACACATCGTGCTGTTCAGGAGGATCCACTATCGATTAGAATGTAACCACGGTGCATGTAGGTTCAGGGCCTCCTACACTCAGCTACCGTTGCTAAGCATACACCTCCTACACATATCGTGGGCACGAAAACTGAGGGAAAGAAAATGCTTCCAAACACTGCAGCATTTTCTTATATGACAAAACGAACGCTTCCCGAGAACTAAACGTACTGATTCTACTTCAGTGGCATACTAACATTCACAAGCACTAGTTTCATTTCTGTGCAGGCTGCAATGGACATGTCATAGTAATGTCATAATACCTAAAAACATAAAGTATATCATTGTGGCAGTTCATTTTAAGGCCCATACTGATAACAACCAAAGAAGAGTCTGGCAGCTATTATTCGATGGCAATTAATTGTAACTATGTTCATTGTACATCGTAAAGCATCTTCTACTTATCCTTTCTATTTTATGTTATGTATTCCCAAACTACCAGGACCAACGCTTCACAATATTTTCGCACGTGCAACGTAGTAGTACTAAAAAGGGCCGCTTCAATCTTACGGAACAAAACCTTATCACTGCGGTCGCACTTTCATTACCCTTGACTGTCACTGCATCCATTTCACCGCTCGCCCGTCCTAATCCGGCGAGCATGGGACCTGTCCCGCTATCTCCATCGCCAACGGTGTTACGTAAAAACATCACATAGACCCTGTATAATCCCATACACATATATTTCAGTTATGTGCGTCTCATAGTAAAACAGATTCAGTCTAATATGCCATATTTATAGGTTTGGTTGAAAATTGAAAACACAGTAATTCTCTAGCAAGTGTAGACTCCTTCATTTTATTAATAAACTGCTCTCCGTGCTGTTTACGCCGATTCAGAAGTGTAAGATATGACATCAAATAGGCTACCACAATAAGCATCACTGGAAAAATGCAGTGTTACTGTTTCAAATATCGTTCAGAAACGACATTTTTTTCAACGATAGTGTTCATGTAGATAAAGCACCGGTGTCTAGGAACGTGATGGAAAATAATATTCAGTGCTCTTACCTTTTCACACCTGAAAATATTGCCTTCTTCCAAATAAACAATTCCCCTTCCCCTTCTTCAACAATCCAGCAAGCTAATCCCTTTTGCTTTTAATTCCCTGGACACTACTGTCAATTCGGGGGGTTAATGCAGGCCAAAACTCCCCATTCGGTGCCGTTACATGGAGAGAATATGTTCGTTTCGGTTGGGAATAGTTATCTGCACTAGACTCGCGGTGCTGAGTGCACAGAGCGAGGCTGCTCTATAAAGATAGCGGCAATGTGCGTTTCTACTGTTGCTGCCTGTCGCACAGCTGGCTCGATCCATTCTCAATGACGGGGGGTACCCTGGAAACATGACATTGCACTATTCGCCATGGAGGAGACACAGCAAACATGTCATTCTTTGAGCTGCCAGACCGAAGAGCATGTGAATTAAATCCCAGTGCATTCTGCGTATTTTAGGAAAATGCTGAAGCCTGTTGGAGGTTTCTGTGTACAATACAACAGTAAGCTATCTTCCAAACCTTCTTCAGGGGTTTTAAAATTGGCATTACCAGATACCGAATGATGCAAATAACATGTGAAAGACACTTCGTGTCCAGTTATAAAAACAAGAGAAAAACGAGACAATATAGATTGTGGGTTTTTCAGTTACGTACAAGTAAGGATACGTCATATACCAGCATACCTACTAAATTAGTTGTTGGGCTGGAAATTGTCATGTAATGAAGACTACGTTAAAAACAAATGTTATGAAGTAGATACTGCAGGCCTATATTTTAAATGTGTTGTTGTCTGAACGGCTAGTGAGCAGATGAGACTATATCAGCGTACTGTACTACATTTTCCTTAGCATTCAAGCTAGCGAAGCAGTAGGTGCAGTACAGCAAAAAAAAAAACTGAAATAATACATAAATAAACAGAAGGCACGTTACCTCAACATGAAACGTGCCGCCTCACGAACCTCACGCGAAATATAGCTCCGTTAGGAACCCATTTCCTCGGGCATCCTAGCACCGGTTGCCAGGACAACCATTTCTCGATCGTTGGAGGCGAAGGCTGTCCGCGTGTGGGTTTAAAACAGATTACTGATTTAAATTACAGAAATTTTTAATGGGCTTCCCACAGCGTGTTTTGCTCAGCACATAGTGGACGTGCCATGTAGACGTGCGTCTCCTGCTCCCCTTTCGCTTCAACAATGTGTGACCAAACGTGAGAAATATTTTTTAGCCAATGGTTATTTTATTGAGAATAAAGGATAGTAGTTGAGTGGATGTGCGAATTAGATGTTTTCTTTTCCTTATCCTTTTTTGAGGTCATATGGGTTTATGCCGCTGGTTATTGTATTCCTTTTTAAAGCTTGTTCTTCCTTTTGTGGCTTTCTTTTGTTATTGGTCTGACGTTTTCTGCAGGGTGTATTATTGCTTGTATGGGATAAAGAGCTGCTAGAATGCATACAGTACCAACCAGGCACGTGGCCACCTGACCTCAATTCTCAAAACTGTCCCAGAATGGCATTGACAGGATTCCATTCAAAGTGTGAGGTCAAACATTCTTTACTCATCTAGAAGAGATCCTCATTCGAAGGATCTACACATACAGAATGGCCCAATACCCCACAGGCTTATGTATGATGTGAAAAAAGGAAACCCCAAAAGCTTTGCATGCCTTTAGTGGTAAATGTAAATGTTTTCCTTTGGGCTGATATACATATGCACAGCAGAAATGCGTGAGGGACTGTATAAAGAGAATAATTTACTGATCAGCAACAACCAATTTATTCTGACGTTCTGCACAAAAACAACTACAAGTGCATTGATGTCTTGACTAGGTTTGGTGCAAATTTGTTTGGGAATGTGAAAACCTAAATCTAGCTCTAAACAAGTATTTTCTTCTTGTCCACATGTCAAGGCCAGCACTGGGGAATGTGACATTCAAAAAAGACGGAAAATTAGATGATGCATTTTGCAACAGCATTTGGTGGTTGTAGCTGTTACACCAGGGTCACAGTTACACGTACAGTTTAAAAGCTCCCTTTGAAATGTTACGATAAAGTACAGCTCTTCATGAAAGCTAGATAATATACCTACTGAACCTTGCTTTGGGTACCACTTGACAGAAAAATTAGGGGTTGTAGGCAACCAGAAGGCTTTTCAAGCTGGATTTCTGGTGCTTTTGTACTATGGTGATGTGCACATCTAGAGAATATCTTAGTATGGAAATATTACTCAGATGAGTGGATTCGATTACATTTACACTAGAATCTTGAATTAAATTGTGCATATCAAGGGACAACAGTAGTGAGCAGCATATTGAGCATGGACAGAGACTTTAATGCCCTGACAACAATGCTAGAATGAATGTGCCAAATGTGAAAATGAGTGAATTCTTTCAAAACCCATCGATGTGTGAAAAATGCATTTTCCAGCCATCAGGGGTCTGGCTCATGATGTGGAGGGATGAAAAATATTTTTACATATTTATACACTAAATGTTACAAATTCCATCCCAATTAAGCTATGCTGTTATAAAGTTCATCAAAAATGTGTTGTTACCATATTGGGCATACCTGAATAATGACAGGCAGTTTGTGTGCATGTGACAGCTAATGCCTAATAAAAGTACGAAATGTGAGATGAATGGGGTGAGTGCTGTGTGAAACTGACATGTGTGCAAAACATGCTTGGTAGTCACACTGAATGTAGCATTGAACCTAGGGCAACAAACATCATCTCAGCTCCTATCCATAGGCCATGACCAATAGGTGTGCCTAATTCGGGGTGAAATTGGATGATGATGTCAAGATTTATAAGCAGAAGGAAAACAGAAAGCTAGAAAGAAGACACAGGATCAAAATGGTAGGTTTTAAGTCTTTCAGGCTTGAAAGCCTTAAAGTGGTTTTAAGGCAGGGCCAACCCAAGCTTCCTTAATTAAGTGGGGCCATCCTGCATACAGAGAGAATTCCCTTAGCAATCTTAGTGAGTCAGAGATTGCTTCCATGTGTTTGAATTTTAGGTGGGGCCATTAGGCAGTTTAGGTTGACCAGGCCCACCCAGCCACCAGCAAAACTGGGCTTGTTTTAATTCCTTGATTCCAATAGACTCCATTCCAAAAGACTCCTCTTCATCAACTCAAAGCAATAAGGATTTGGTTATTTAAAAACAAACTGATGACCAATTTACTAACAATGACTGATAATACTGATGATGACTATTCTATGCTAGGACTAAACATGATAGACTAATCCTAATGACATCTGGCATTGGCAGAAAAGGTAAAAAGAAATCTAAACTTTAATCTAATCTAATCTTTAAACTCTAATCTAAAGAGGTTCTGATAAATTTTGGGTTCTACAGGGAATCACCACAGGACCCAGTGCACCAAAAACGAGACTTATATATCATAGTGAGGGAAGAAAAATGTCATTAAAACCGTGTAACTGGGAGAGGTAAATTTGGATTTAAAAGCTTGTTATATTTATATATAAAATATGGCTTTACTTTTCCCTAAATGAGCACAGGCAATACCCACAAAATATTTTGCAGTACAATGGGAAGGTGAAATTTCTGGGTGCTCTAAACAGCAACAATTCCCTAACATTTTCAGTGGTGTTTTCCCATTCTAAACACCTGAAAAGAAATTGTGGCAAAAGAAGGAGGGATCCAGAGCCATTCCATGAATGGAATGGACCCCGCAACGTCTGTATCTGTGTCACAAACACCAGAACAGGACTGTATGGAGAAACAGAAAATAAAGAAAACAAAGCCACAAGTACCAGCAATGTGTCCTTAGAAGCTCTTATGGAAAATAACTCCAAAATAATACCTGGAATACTTTGGTTTTGTGGGAAGGACAGAGGTTGTAGTTGCTATTCTTTTCTGTGAGAGCAGAGTCTTTATGAGCCATCTTCTTTTCCTAAATATGATTTTTAAAAAACATTTGTAATGCTGTTGTACTCAACAGGTTTATTTTATTTTACATGCAGCATAGAAAGTTTATCTAACTTTAAGTATATCTAAATAACTCTAAACCTTTTTGTAATTAAGATTCACATTTAAGACAATTTTGAGGGCAAAAACTGAGGGCAAAATGCATATAACATTTTCTTCATTGACAAATAAATCCCATCTTTCCCTAATGCATGAAAATGCTCAAAATATACTTATTTTCAGGACATTCTGATTGAGTCCGTCTTTCTACAGCTTTTTCCAAGTCTGCAAAGTCTGTATTTAGTCCAATACTGCAAAAAGTACCACACACAAGGCAAAACATGCTGACATTTGTAAATCTATCTTATAAATATCTGAATTTTTGGTATAACTGACAGCTTTATAAAAACAAACTGAAGAAATAAACCATTATTGGAACCAATTACAATTTTTTTATTTAGTTAAAAGTATGGGTTTTATTATGTATTTTTGAGTGCATAGGATTGATTAGTGTGTCCGGAATAAACAATTATTGTACTTTTGTGGAGCATTTTGCCATATTGTGATGACATTCAACAAGGCGAACTCAATTTTGCTTCGATTCCTATCCGAATTTTCGATTACTGCTTTTTTAACACCGGGTGGCGCCATAGCTCCTAAAATTGAACTGACGTCTAAACGCGCGTTATCATTCTTAATTATGGCTGAGTTGCAATGTTGTTAATACAGCTACGATGGATAAGATAGTCTTATGACAATTGAGTTGAAGTGTTGCATGAAGCCTCAAACTATAGGGCCATTAAACACCTAATTCACGTTATTCTTTCTCCTCTCTCAGTGCTCAAATAAAGGCCTATTGTAAAACTAGCTGAAATAGAGCTGACCGTATGTGTACTCCCGTAGTTTTGCTGTCGTCGCTGCAGTATGCACGGTGTCTTCACCTTCACCTTTGTGCCTAAAAGTCCGTGCACGTGCTTTGTGTCCGTTCTTATAGACTTCGTATAAAAATAACGATCGATAGTTTGTTCCAAGGTTAAATGTATCCTCTGGATGCACGGCGAATTTCTAATACTTGCTACATTCAATACAAGAAAATGTGATCAACTTTTAAAGCGGACAACCATAATACGTGAAACGCTGGTGGGAAACGGTAAAATAGACATTGTTTTACAGGTGGTGTTGACCCCTCAGATTTTCTACTCAGTCTTAACAAGCTTACAGTTTGAAGCACCTAATAACGTGTCTACCACATGTAACATTACATGTTTGAAAATAAATGAAAACGTTTTGTCGTTCCAAATTTATTTTATTTTGAAATGAAACGCTGGGACTGAACACTGACCGGACATTGACCAAATATTCTGACATTGTATTAAAAATCACAGTAATCAAAGTTAATTTCAGGATTCAATTAACTAATTTTTTAAAATATGCTTATCAAATATTTACCACTCAGCCTCTTGCACAGAATCTGACTCAGCCTGCAAATGTATAGGTAATTTGCTAACATACTTTGGGTTACATCATTAATTTGTAATTAGAATCTGATATTACAGTGGTGACTTAATTTTTTTTTTTTGTTGGTTAGGCGTCTGGGGTTTTAGATTACTGACACAACGGGCTATTTTAAGTTTCACCAATGTTTAGAAAAAGATAAACATCACTCTTCACCTGAAAGGCAAATCATTTTGATACATTACATTTGTTTAAATTGCTCTACAACCTGTCTGAGGTTTTGTATGAAGGCAGCCATCTACCATTCTTGTGTGAGGTTAAAACACCAGTGGGCCAGCCTAATTGTCAATTCACTTTGAGAAATGGGGAACGAAAAGTAAAACACCAAAGCAAATCTGCCCTAATGTTGACAAATCCTTCTTAGTGACATGTCAGAAAACAGACGTGTCTAAAGGGTCTTTCCCAGGCATTTTCCACACCTCACCAGTACAACTGAGGGTGGGCAAAATGGACAAGAAAAAAAAGACGATCTGAAGGGGCGACATTCACTTCCTTTTCCCTCCTGCTGGAATGGATTGATTAAAAAGTGCTGGTAGTCCCACAGGTGCAGGGCACTTTATTCATTCGCTTTGTTCCCCAGAGGCACAGCCACCAGTTTAATTACTGATAGTGGAAACGTTATTTCAGCAGCCATTTAAGTTTCCTCTTTAATGAAAACTTGTTTCCATAGGATGCTGGTCCAAATTCAGAACATAAACACAACCTCAGTGAAACCTATACAGGTGACATTGAAACAAAACAAACCTAAGAAAGCTTGACTGTAGTCCCTGAACATTCCTGAACACAACAATACAACCTTGCCGACCAGTTTCCTTTCTTTTGAGCACACCACATGTTCTCCTCTATAGAGACAGCAAGATGGTGAGCATTGACCAAACTGACAGAAACAGCAATGTGTGGGCAGAAGTAATGTAGATGGTTCTAAATCTTGGTAAGAGGTCTACCTGGCCCACATGTATGTATCTCACACAACAACAGCAATGCCAGAAATTTAAATGAGTGGTCCCAAAGCCATAGAGCTTTCTTCAGATAGAAATGTTTGCACCTTCTGTTGTTCTGTTGTGATGCCTTAAAGAGCTAAACAGGTTTGGAGTTTTTATAAAAATGGACACGTATCTCAGAAAACACAGCTCCCATCTGTAGATTTGTCAAGAGATTGTAATACTTCTAGTCATGAGACATTTCCATAAAAAGTAGTACCAGCTGATGTCATTCTGCAGATTCCTCTGAACTTATACGGATGTAGATGTACACAAATCTACTTTATTTTTGTTTATAATGAGTTCTCTCACTTGACCCTCACTCAAAGTAGAAAGCAGCTATTACCTGAAAATTGCAAAGAAGGTTTTCAAAAAATGTGTAGTGTTTCAAAACGAGTATGTAGACATCTAAGGAAATGTGTGGACCAAAAAAAAATCACATTACATTTAATATAACAATTTTAAGATACTTAGATTTAGTGCTACAACGGGAACCCTACTATGGAAAACCTTCACATGACAGAAACTGACAGCCATTTCCCTGCACCCCAGTGGGTTAGTGAGATGATAAAAACCAAACTGAGTTGGAACATTTATTCATTTCTAAATTCTTATGACCACTGCTCCTCTCTGAACAAAGCGCTGACACACATACAGACACACACACAGGAATATTAAATATATACATTCATTTCATTTGCTATCTCACCTTATTTACACATAGCCATTGTACAATGCCATCTATTTTTAAAGTCTTGTCTTTTTTGGCATTTAAAGTATTAAAAATATAAAAATAAAGTTGCATCTTTCTGTTATTATTATTTAAAAATATGAGTCCAATCCCAGTCCTATGTACAGTTTGTCCTTTGTTAGGGAGACATCCGTGACTTCCTGTTACGTTTTGCCCGTCGGGTGGGAGGAAAACTGATGAACTCAAAGTGTCTTGGTCTGTCCATATTTGGGAAGGGCAGTGGGCCCTTATGGAGCCTTTTGATGAAATGGACCTCTCTCTGGTTCTCCCTGGTTTTGGACGCCTTGATCGGCCTTCCTTTCCTGCTGAAGGCCACGTACCAGCCCTCATACTTGGCATTCTGGAAGGCCGTGTAGTTGTTCTCCAGGACTATCTCCGTGAAGATGCAGTCTCTGCTTCTCCCATTGGGCTGAGGGAGAAAGGAAGAACAGGCTTAAAGTCAGAGAGTGTCCCGTGGCAAACAACGTCATGCCAATGGGACTGGGTGACATTCATCCCTCTGTTTTCCGTCATTCACACTGCTTTTCAGACTCGGATGAAGTGGTTGAGTGAATGCACATGCCTGGCTGAACAAAACTCAGGGGAGGCCACGGTGATATGAAAACCAGAAGGCCTGGTTGCCATTTTCTGAGATGGAGATAGGTTTTAGCGCTTAGACAAGTGATGGCAAGGGGGGGGGGGGGGGACTGATAATCTGGAAAGCGATGTACTGCTTGATAATGAGGATGTGAAAAAAGCCCCCAGCATTCCCCAGCCTGAAGGTCCTGCTGGTGCGAAGAGCACTGGCCAATCAGAGTATAGGAGAAGGAGGCTGCTGGGATGCACACTACATTGCGACCTCCAGCAGATGACCATGGCATCAGTCATCGCAAGTGCTACACCAAACTTAACATATAAAATTCCATAAACTATCTGATTCAAAGCATAACAACTTATTGTAGCAAAGAATATCAATTTGCCAATTTCAAATGAGAACATTGTGCTACCATTGAGTGTCTTTGTTATTCATACAAAGGCATATTTGTGCAATGCATGCTAGCACATATCCAGGCCCTCTGAAGGTTCCCTTGTGATCAGCAAATATTTTAACACTTTGGCAATGCCATCTTTCACTTTACCCATGTTTCCTAGAGACAGGAGCTGTTTGAAAGCTACATTGCTTCATCCCATATCTGTATTTATTTATTTGAGATTAACACACACCCAGCCAGAACTTGGTCTTTCGACACACTCCAGAAGCTGTGAGCCCAGAAGCCCATTACAATACATTTCTTCCGATAAGTTTTGTTTTCATGGCGGGGAGACAACACTGAATAAATCTTTTCCATTTCCATGCAGGAAGAGGAAGACTGACTTCTGACCGACCGTCTTAAGGGTGTGAAAAGAATTTTTCCCCTTCCCTGGCACTTGCACAGGGATCTGCAGAGCCATCAGACCATAAACGACAGTCAGGTTCTTTCTTTATTTCTCACAGACACAGGTAAGTGCAGTGCTGTCTTTTCCTGTTATATCTGTAACAATTAATCTGGATGTAACACTGCACATTTTCAATCACTGTGATTTTTATCGTGCTCCATCCTTTGGGTGAATTATATTTGAATCTCTCAATTACCAAAATGAATTCAACCCAAAATTCAATGTAAAAATGTAAGCCATTTTTCATTAAATGAATATACAATATCCAGAACTAATATACACAAAAGGAAAAACATTTGTGATTCTTTGTATGTGGACAACAAAATGAAAAAATACAATGGCTTCTAAATGGTTAATTAAAGTGGAGTGGATACAATTTGAACAATCAATCAAATATTGAATGAAGTTACTGGCTGAGCAAATCAATATATTGTCACTCTATTGCATTTATAAATACTACAAAATACATTTTAATAAATATGATAAAGACATTTGTAAATATTCCACTGAACCACTGAATCTGCTGGGGTGGCAGTGTAACATAGTGGTAAGGAGCAGGACTGGTAACCAAAAGGTTGCTGATTTGATTCCCCACTGGATTACAGCTGCTGTACCCTTGGGCGAGGTATCTAACGCAGAATTGCCTCAGTAAATATCCAACTATATCTGAATCAGAACAACTGCTCCGCCTGAATTATTTCTTCAACAAATTGAAACCTATGTAAGTCGCCGTTTAACAGCATCTGCTAAATGACAATAATGTAATGAACTGAAAAATAAAATCCGAACATGTCCCTGCAATGTTGATGGGACTTTCACCTGGACTGTGAAAGCAGACCTAAACTAACTGTCCATCATATCCACCAAGTAGGTATTTATGCAGAATAAACTCGCCATGTTCTAATTCATAGCTTTATTTTAAATAAAGCACAGCTGTACGTGTCCTGTGATTTCAACAGAATATCACGACCCTATCTATCTGTATGCTTAGTCAATGAATTTTGTTTGGAATGCTTTGCATATACTACAACATTTGCGACTACTACTGAATTCAAAAGGTTTGGTTCATAAATACAATGGGATGGAGGGCCTGCAGGTTTAGCGTATGGCGTAGAGCAGGGAGGGATGGCCGTCTTGTGTCGTGTAATACTCATGTGTGAAGATAAGACTGCACTGTAAAACATGACAAACCTTTCCGACCAGCTTTCCTTTCCGGTTCATGCAGAGGTAGCGTCCGCTCTCTGCCCCTTTGATCCGAACTCGGCTGCCGAAGGTGTCCGTCTCTACAAAGAGCCTGGCTGGAATACAAAGACAATCCACCATATATATAAACACACGACCAAGGTGGATCTGCTTTCGTTTAGTACAGCTTTAGTACCACTGCCCAACTAAACCAAAATTCGCTGTCTGAGATCAAGGGCATTTCATATCAGATTGGCTCTTAAACTTGACACACAGGAGGACAAAATATCGCAGGTGCAAATGGATCAGTGCAAGGCCTAGGTCCAGCTTATGGATTCCGTCAAATCTCTGTTGCAGCTGATGTAACTCTTCTTAAACCATCATTGTCAGAGTTGGAAGTAAAAAATTGGTATTTGAAATACTTGAGAGACTATAATGTATAACTTGATAAAGTAAATACACAATGTAAATTGAGAGCAATAGTTATACTCGGCTGATTCACAATGATCAAATTGCAAGGTTCTGATGTAAAGAGTTCTGCCTGTAATGTAAAAATCAGAGTAACTTGAACTGTAAATAAACTGTTTAAAGGTCACCCTTAATTAACGCTCACTCTAATTTAATCCCAAGTGCAAAATCTGTCCAGATATTTCCCAACTGCCAACAATTTCTCCATTCACAAACCTCTGAAAACTGATATGTCTGTACTTCTACAGGATTAGTGTCACTACAACAATAAAAGACATGTCTAGTAACTACAATGCTTTACATCTCTACAAGTTTGGCACTGATTAAAAGAAAAACAGAATACATTCTTTGTAACTCGATATTCTACAATAATAACTGAGATGTCGGAAGAAAATGTTTATGCACTGTATGTCAAAGATAAGGCTACCTAATATTAAATTATATTTTAGTTTTTAACCCAGGGATTCAAGTGGCCCTACAATGAAGAGGGATTAGGAGCTACTTTAGCTACTGTCCAGTATGCATGTGATGATTTGCTTATGTTCTTATTTTAAACAATTATGTCATTATTCAATTAAAAGTCATAAGGCGTAAGTCAGAAATATCAAAACAAGTTTCAACCATTTAAAAAACCTTTGGAGACAGAATAACCACACCATAATAGCACGGTGACCAAAAGGTGTGCCGGTTTATCGTTTCTAATCAGGTTTTTCACTCATTATTGTGTATTACACGCAGACAAAAGGCAACGCTTCATTAACCAAACAAAGGCTAATCGCTCTTTAAAGTTTTAATTAGCATATACAGAACACATGGCGAGAGACATTTAAGATGACGGTCTCCATTACACTATAAAACACAATTTGATTTTTTTTTGTTGGTCTCTCACGGTGTTATTGAATGATTAACTCCCACAATTAAGCTAACAAACTTTAGAGCTCTATGACAGGCAAATTATATGAAATGTGTTTTACTGAAAGAAAAGAAAAACTAACCGAAAGTATTTCCGTCTTCAGCGGTAGCGGTGACCTTCTTGCCTTGAATCTGGACGTGCTTGCCGCTGGTCCGGCTATATAGTTGGTAGACCCTGATCTGTCGCCGGCTGAGCTGGTCCGTCACTGCGCCCTGCTCCCTCACATACTGGTTAAAATTAGGAGACGGGTGATTCTCCCCCTTTTTGTTTTTTATGCAAAGGGAAAAATAAAATCACATATTTTTCGCTAATGCTCTCTAAATAATCGAAATGAAACATGCAATGCAAAGTTAGCAAAATACACCTATTGTGCAAATTGTACACACTGAATAAGGAAAACTAAGTTTAGTAATTACAGCAATACGTATGATTGAATTGCTCCACTTAAATGATAATATATTAGGCCTACTGCAATAGTTATGCTTACTGTTATGACTAGAAATAATGTCATCTGAGAAACTGAAAAAGAATACTTAAACATATATATACAAAGACTGATAATATTGTTAATACCTCCGCAAGCAGCACAAATTTTATACGTTTGTGGGCTAACAACAAAAGCCCTTTATTATATGAACTAAGCGCTACATGAAGCTCATAGAGAAAAACCTGTAAGGCAAGTCAGGATTGTGAGGACATACCTGCGCGTGACACCACAACACGAAGAAATGAAAAGATCTGTGAAATTACAAGAAATAAGAAATTAAGTCTTAATGATTCCTAGAACTTTGCCTCTTGGCCATATTGTTAAAGAACATACATGAGAAGATTCTTACATGTAAATACAGCGCTGATTTATTGCATACATTCTCCTGATCTTCCTCCCAACGGTCGTGACGACGTTATTCCCAAATGCTGCGGAATGTAAATCCAACAGAATTTCTTCTTTTCAGGAGCAATTTGTGCTCCTACTTGACCTGTCCTTTGCCCGTTACCGTTCAAATGAACAAACTCACTCCATCCACAAATCAAAGTTCAGAAGTGATGGACGGTTTCTTCATAGGTCCACGTGAGAAATGTTGCTCGAATCAGAAAAAAATGAATCCAATTTCAAAAGTGAATGTGAAGTAAACTACATGAGTGCACAGATTTACAATCGCTACCTGGCGAGTCGTCAAATTCCATTATTACTTGTAAAGGAAGCTGACTCCTTGTTGGGGATGTCTACAATATACAAAAAGTCTCATTGTAAACACTGCAACTCGTATGCGCTGTAGTGACTTGGGTTGGGATGTCACGAAAGCGACTGCTGTAGCCTAGTGTTTACGTTGTCACTGCGTCTCCTGATATATCCAAATTTGAAATGCCTCCTCGCCCCTTGCGCGTCTCGGTCTCTGGCTGCGCTAAGGTGAAAAATGAGAGAAGGCGAGGTCCCTCCCATGCATTTGGGGAAGGGGGACCAGTATAGTGGGTGGGCAATGGGAAACAAAGTAGTGTCACCTTGAGAGAGCCCAATCAGTTGGAAAAAAGCTGTGGGGTAATATAGTGTTCAGAGAGATGATAAAAACGTAGGTGAACAGATAATGAGGAAGATGCAAACTATATCAACAATCAAAGCGTGTCGCGAATAGCAAGTTGATTCTAATAACCAGTTTTCATAGCGGATACATTTATATATACTTTGAGGAGTATAAATGAAAGCTACCATTCTGTACGCTTAACACCCAGTGGAAGAGTGCAGGTACAACCACAAGCGCTGTGTACACCTAATGTTCTCCGAATTTACATTGTTTAATGTGTGATTATTATTATCCACATTATATGTGTATAAAATGAACAATAAGCAAAGTGCAGCACGGAAAACACTTAAGAACTATATCCATTACAGAAGGGAGAGGTGGAAATAACCTGTGCCTATGCGTGTAGCGCTCTTTATCGTAGCGCCACAGGTTGCGCCAAAATTGCTTCGTTTGAGCTAGGATTTGATGCACGTGAAGAAAAACGTTCATCATACTTTTTTTTTTTTTTTTAAATGTGCTCGGTATTATCAACCACTGTATTTAAACACGTTTGGTTTAGCTGCCAGGTTTTCCGATAGTGGGTGTGATGTGACCCCTCCTGAAAAGCATTTAATTGCCCCCCCCCCCCCCCCCCCCCCATTTTGTTAAAGGAGTTTCGGCTCACACCATTTGCTAATGTGGTAGCCACAGTCGATAACGCAACGTCTTCTTTTTTGCTGTAGGAGCAGCGGTTATCTTTTGTTCGATTATGTGGAATCAACATCGCCTGAGTGTCAACAATTATCAACAGGATGCTCAACTTTCCGACTGTTAAGGACCAATAATTAGTAGTAATACGCAAGTTTTCACTCGTAAATATCTTTAGGAAATGCATTGCTATTCAAATCGATTTAAAACATAATCAAAATGTTTCACAGCTAGGGAGAGTACAGGCTTTAAGTTAATCAACGACTGCAGTCTTACAAAGTTTTTTTAAGAACTATGGGGACGTAACTGCAATCACCGGTGAGGAGTTGGATATAACAAAATGGGAGCTCAGAACTGCGTTGATTAAACACCATATGACATAAATGTCATTCATATGAAATATATAGATTTGTACTTGCGTTGTTGTTATCTGTTGTCATCCTTAATGATTCTATTTTAACGTTTACATATATACAATTTGACCTTAAAACATGTCTTGACATACATTATTTTAAAAAATACAAACAAAACCATAACCTGAGATCAAAGCTGCTTGCTTATCACACAGTCAAGGAACTAATCTTACCCATCCTGATTGAGCAACTTAGCCCATAATTTGTACCTTCTGAAAATCCCTGCTGTCAAAGTAGTGCTCTTGATTTTTCTTTAAGAAGACCCCTCAGAAAATGCAATTTGAGGAGACAAAAGATTCTCTGCCCAACTGAGCAGTAGAAATATTCTCTGTGTAATGGTATAAAAACAAGCCTTGTATTTTAACTCGGAACATTAAAGTAAAGATTACAAGAGAGCAAAGATCAGTTTAGTTTCTAAAAGACATGTTGCTCTGTAATTAATGCTTTCACTATAAAAGACTACATTCCTACACAGGACATCACGTAACCGGACTCTAAGTCATTTTGGTGCCAATCCCTGTACTTACATCTTCCCTCTATCCCTCTATCCCGCAGGTTAGTTGTCAAACACAATATTTAAGCTTCTCAAACAAGCCATTTGGCTCTTGAATGGGGAGTATGCCTTGTAGTAATTGATTCTACTTGTTAATGTAGCCTCAAGAAAGCATTCATTCCATCAGTCAATTTGTATTGCTCAAACCTGTTCTGACAAAGTGACCCTCACTGTGGAAAACGAGAGGACAGGATCAATGTCAAGATGTTGGCATGGTATCCCTTTAATTTTTAGATCATCTGATATATGACGATGCTAACAGACATATGATACATATATAATCTGCAAACTGGTTCTAGGCTTGCTTATGCGTACACAGCAAAATGAATGTTATTTGCATTATACTGAAGAAAAAAACAGGCAGGTGTGTACGCTCGCACACACACACACACACACACACACACTGTTCTAGAACAGTGTGTAAATTCATCTTGTTACATGTGCCAGTAATACACACCATCTCTGGAAAACACATTTGCTTCCCAGAGCATGCTGTATGCGTCTAGCATGTGGAGATATCTGAGCCACACCTCCGCATATTCCCTGTCTTTTGGCACAATTAAAAGATGTCCACAGACTGTTCCCTCTACAACCACCCAAAAGCACCACCACCAGCCTGCAGGCTCCCTCACATTGATTTTGCTACCCCTCCCATTGTCTCCCTTTCAATATTAACTACCCCATTGCTTTAGATTACTATTATTGTCATGGCTAGGAAGAAATGGCATCCTCACAAATCAGGTCGACAGCCTATATAGATGATAGATATGAAAGGTGTCCTCAAGAGGCTAGGTTGTGGGACTCTCTCCAGTGTCCGACTTGTTTGCAATGATAAGGACACCACTGATCTATCTCAAAAGTGATATTTAGATGGCATAATACATTAGGTAAATAGTACAGTGGTAGGTTTTTTAGTGGTGGTAAATCATTACATTACATTTACTTATCTTGAAAAAAAGACATGACCTTGGCATGTCTTTTTTTTCATCCATTTACACAGGTGGATATTCACTGGCTACCTTAGGTACGAACCTTGCCCAAGGGTTCGACAGCAGCGCTGCACTTGGGTCACTAACATTTGGGTCATGAGCCCTGCTACGTACCGGTACACCACACTAAACCAATGGAGTATTACCGGCACCTGTATGATAGATACAGAGAGAAGAAAAGTGGGATGTTTAGGTCATTTGTCTTGCTTCCAGTTATAGCAGGTACCTCTTGAGGCAATACGGGGGACAGTTGAGGGGAGAGGGAGCGTTTGCAGTAGCTGGCCTCATCACTGTGGAATTCACAGTTCTCCAGTGAGCTGCCTTGGGTGACGGCAAAGTTTTTTGGGAGAGGGATGTGCAAAAAAAAAAAAAAAGCGGCCTCATTAAACGGCACTCGTCTGATGCCCGCTCCCATAGTTTACAAAGTGACGGTGAGATCTGAGACCTTGCAACTTGATCTTATTTATTCGTGTCTCAGTGGGCTTTACTGACCCGAAGCACTGATGGAAATAACCTGCGGCTCACTTGCCAGCCGCCACCTACAACACCAGCAGAAAAGGTACAGAAATTCCCCCTCAGGACCAAAAAACCACTGACACCCCCCCTCCCCCCCAAACCTTGGGGGCCGCCTTTTAAAAAAAGACTGGGTGACGTTGCAGAAACACAGAACAGGTGGAGAGAGGGTTCTGAGTCAAGGGTGAGGACCCAATGTGGAATGGATCACATGTAGGCTTGTGGCCTGACCCAGACTCTCAGATTCCCGTAGGCCAGTCATCGTCCCATAGGACAGGCCTGTCTCACTATTATCAGAGCCCAAATGGAAGTGCAACCCAAGCGCAAAATAAAACATCCGCATGATGTCTTGCAAAGTGCAAGTGCTGTGTGTAATTTGGTCATCAACTCTAGAACTGGCTGTAGATTTTAAGTACAGGTCATAATGATGTATATAGTTTAAATTATGTCCTTCTAATTCTTCACCAGTTAAAGGAGAAGCATATACTCACCAAGTAAAGGGGCAATGAACATTTAACAGAACAGTGACTGGGGATAGCTACTGTTTACACTAAGAGGGATCAATGAGAGTGCATGACATCAGTTTGGAAGCGTTTTGTTTTTTAAAACTTGAAATCCTGAAACATCAGGCCTTGAATCCAGGTTCCACTGTACCCCAGATTACCGGTGAAAGGAGGATTGGTGGTCTCTTAACAGCTCCAACCACATCGTAAAAATCTCTGCCATAAAGAACAACTGGCCACTCATTCTGACCCCACAAAAATAGAGGCAAAGGTTTAGAAAGTGGGTGGTCTTGCTTATGAAAATTAAACTGCTCTTTTACAAAAGAACAGGTACAGTGTTATTACCTCTGATCAAGCTACCTGTGTTTTTGTACAGAGCTGGTCCTTCCTAGACCTGGGCCCATTGTGCACTCAGGGCTCACACGAACTTTTCACACAATGTTGTCTGGTAGAAAAATGTTCCCTCAGACCCCCCAAAAAATTCATTTATTTTCTAGTGTATAGTCCACAAAATACAATGTGCTGATGCATTTGATGTCAGTCAGATTTTAGAGAGAAAATAATGGGGAAGGTTAAAAAAAAGTGGAGACCACATTCTGGTAAATCATTTATTTGAGAAATGTTCAGAAACCTCATCAAGTGATTGTACAGCATGTGGAGCTATTGGCCATCAGTGGGAAAAAAAGCCAAAAATGAAGAAATCAGTAATTAATAGAGGAGCTTCCCAACCCCCACATACACCCCTGCCATTTGCAAAGGTTCAGCTGGCCATTTGACACAGCTGACACAGGCAATAAATTTGAACTAGTTCTCTCTCCCCTCCCCTTTTATCTGTACTGAGGGTCAACCCCCCCCCCCCCCCCACACCCACACCACCCCCCCCCCCCCCCCACACACACACACACACACACACACACACACACACACACACACACACTACTCCCCCTTACCCTAAAAATGACAAGCATCACTGACCATGTGAATGCAAACATACATGTCTATTATTTCCTCAGTAACACAAAGGCAGCCTCCTGTCCCCCCCCACCTTTGTACAGCCGAACCATTCCAAGCGTGTGTGCGCGTGTGTGATCCCTCAATCAATCACAGGCGGTCCCGTAATCACTCAGGCGAGGCAATCTGTTTTTAAAGTCAGAGGATTTCAACACAGCGACAGTGACATCCGTGGGGTTAGGCCCTGGCAGCCCCTCTGACAGGGGCTGAGCACTGACTAATGAAGATACTGTTAGCGATCAGTCAAACGCCTTGCAGGCACTTTAGGGTCAAATTCATTAAATGGTGAACCAGCAAGTAGCATGTTCAACTCCACTGCTGCCACTGTGCAGACACTTTAATGTTTAAACCCACTAACAAATTATTAGTAGCATAAACACTGAAGGACAAGGACTAATAATGTAAATTGTTTAGAACTTTAGTGTCCTTAACTTAAAGACAAGAAACTTCAGAACCCATTTGTAAAAACTACTGAAAAGTATGTTATTCTGATTCACTATTTGTTTTGAGTACTTTGGACAAGAATATTAGCAATTTATAACTGATTTGCAGCATGACTATGTAAAATATGGAAACTGAGAAACAAAAACTTAAGACAAACTCATTCCTTGCTAAACTTGTTGTAGCAGGAAAAAATACAGCCCTTAATATTGAGTGTGGTCACTCTGCTTTGCTTATTTGGAGTAATTTGGAGAAATTCTGTAATTCTGATTCTTCTGTGCAGTATTATGAATAGTGTAAATTACAGTGTAAACCAACAAACACTTCATTACTCTGGATCAACTTGTATAACCCCTTATTTTAAATACAAAACACTTAAGAGTCCTGTGTTCATTTTGATGTACACACTAGGGAATATTTTATCCAGCTCAAATCAAAATACTTTTTCCATCTGCCTAAAATCGAGAAAAATGAAACTGGGTATTGTAAAGTAAATACATAGGATGGCATATGATTTGCCTACCCAATGTTTTTTTCTATTATTCGACAACAGTAAGTGTGGTGTCATGTTGTTATAAGATGATATATTTGGGATGTGTGTGTGTGAAAGTGAGTCAGACTGGAGTTTTAAGCCTCTGATCTAGGGATGTCCAGCACAACAGTCCCTGCTGCCGTGGTACTGGAAGGCCGTGGACGCTCTGCGGGCGAAACCCGAGTTGCTGATCCGCGATTAACACCCGAGAGCCGCAGACGGGCTTCGGACTGTGTCAAGCGACGTGGCCTAAGACGCTGGCACCGCGTCAGACTTCAAAACTAAAAATGTGACTCAGGCAAGAGCCATTCGCAGAAAGGCAGTGAAAATAACCGGCCGCCGCCCAATTCCGACGGGGACAATCGGATGGCCTGGGCCAGGCCCAGCGCGTCGGAGCATCTGTGTTATTTTTAAGGAGCAAAATGTCACCGCGCGGCAAACATGCCCAAGACGCATGTGTAACAGGGTTAGGCGCAGGGGTCACGCAGAAGGCGTATCACTTTCTGAGGACAAGCCAGTGTTGTTAGAGCTGCACAGAGCAGCCAAAGCATTCAGAAAAGGGATACACTCCAGAACACAACCCCAGAGGCTCTGAAACAGCCTAATTACTCACCAAAATGCTGTATTTGCTAAATATACTGACATAGAAAGGAGAACCTGAATGATACACTTTTATAAACAGAATTGTTTAAAGGCGGCGTGTCAAGAGGGAGATGACTCAAAGGCTGCTGTTGAGCCTGCATTCAATTGTCAGACAAAGATTCCTGAGGAGCCATTGGGACCTTCCCAGACTCAGTCAGTGAACAGTCATTGCATACCAAGTTTAAATAGGTGTAATTAATTTATTTAACAGCTGTATCCAAGCACAACAATCTTCAGATCTCAATACGAAAACAAAGTCTTTTGAAACACAGAGGGGAAAAAACATTCTAAAAATGTGACCTCTTAACACCAGCATTTGAAAAAATAGCCATTTATTTGAGATTCGTTATGGTCCCGGGTTCTTGTGAACTCCTGCTCCCCAAGGACCCATTAGTCCTTTATATTTGACTGTTTTGGGTTGTTTAGGCGTAGGTGATGAGCTTCTCCAAGATTCATTCTGTCGTCAGCTGACACCACAGGCACATCGGACATATGTCAGTGCAACACTCTTGTGTTCAGTGCGGTTGACTATTTTTTTCCTGACGTGTATATTTTTTCTGACCGTTCTTAATGGAGGATGTGTCTACTCTAATTACAAAGCAGCTTTGCACAGCTTAATTTCTTTTTCATTAAACCGCTAAGCTCCTCCCAGCTACAACAGTATGTTACTTATTAGGCTATATTTTCCATGCATCTTCTTATAACCCAAAATACTCCCTCTGGAACCAACAGTGTGAAATATGTTATACTATATTACATTAACACATACATTTATAGTTATAATATAGTTTTATAATTAGAGTACACAATACTTGTGTATTAGACCCTGGAAAGTGGTGTCTGCTAAGTGATTATAATAACATGAAGATGAATGTTCCTAGCATTCACACAGCAAACAATGGAAACAATCCATTAAAGATATCCAGAACTAAAAGGGTTAATTAAAGGGGTCAATGGACACCCACAAACGCATGTGTCTCACCCTGAGGGATCAAGAGGTAGAGCCACTGCGTATACTGGAAACTCTGTTGCCGATCAGAGCCTGGTTGTCTGTATTACGGGGGCGGTTTGCGGGCCCCCCGAATGGCAGGCGCTCCAGCTGGTTTGTGAAGCAGTTTAGGCCTGAGTGGCTCGGGAGCAGCTGTCCGTCCCCTCCACCCCTTCCTCCTCTGATCTCCGCTCTGCAGTTCACACCTGATCACCGACGACTGCACTTCACGGAGGAATTTTCCATTTTCTATTTTCTCTCACCCCCTCTATGGCCCCACCCCCACAGGCAAGACAAGTGGTGCCCCACAACACAGTGACCGGCGACACGGCCAGCCGACTGGGGGGGGGGAGTAGCTGGGGAGGAGGGGCACGGCAACACGTCCAGCATTTCAGCTACGCTGCTATCGTCTCGCTTTCTGTGGGAGGGCAAATTCTTAGCGTCGCTGTTGTGACTTATAGCGAGCCGGCCGCTGCCGAACGGAGCCGCGGTGGCGACGCGGAAAGGGAGCGAATTTAATACAGAGCGATCAATCTTAAAACGAGGTCAAGGCTTTTCTGCCCGCCCAAACGCCGCTCTCTTAAATTTGGATTTAATGCGGATGGACAGATGATGAACTGTTTGACTATTGTCTCCAATGACACGCTGTGTGGTTTTTAGGTCTGAGACCTACTTGCAACAGCGAGGGGAGACAGAAAAAAAAGCTTCAGATATTGCCGCTCCACAAACAAGTTTCACAGCTGTCCTGATGCAATGCACCATGCAAAATACCAGCCGTGCGGCTTGTGGCTGGAGACAGCAGAGGATACTGTAATTACACATACTTATTAATACTGGAATAGACGCAGATGCTGGAGAAGTGCCCACACCATCTGTTTTCTGAAGGAGATTGATCTTAGCGGGGCTTTTCATGATTGTGGAAGTGAGGAGTAGAAAGGGGCTGCTTCTGCAGAAGATAAAATTCAAAAAATTACACTTAAAGGCATGTATTTTTTTTTTAAGCTGCCTGTATCTGGGCTTTGTAAAACTAGCAAGGCCCAGCCTTACAGTGAGAGAAGAGGAGCGCAATACCCATTGTCCTCAGGTTCCCATGGATGAGGAGTAAGAAATTAGTTCAGCCAAACCACTTGCAAGCTGCTGTTGGTGAGAATGCAGAGGCGTTTGTGTACAGAAATCGTCCCGGGTCAGTGACACTGTCCCTTACCTGGCAGTGACCTCACAGAGGTGGGGAGGTGGGGGGGGGGGGTGGAATGAAACCCACCCCCCCATCTCTCCTCACATCTCTGGACTCTAATCCGGGCGTCCCCCTCAACGGGGTCCTTGGTCCCAATCAACCCTTTCATCTCCGGTTGCAGAACCGCCAGGGAGACGCCCACTTTACAGGCCTGTGCTTCAAGTCCTGCTCCACCAATCAGTCACATGTTTCAGACACATAATGACAAAGTCAAACAAGGGCTGGTGACACGCGTACTTAAAAGAGTGGCGTGGGCTGCTGGGAGGACTGAATGAGGGTGTGTGTGTGTGTTTTGGGGCTGGGGGGGGGGTGTTGTATGGGAATGACATCCACTCTTTGTGGTCACATGAGGAGAGATGATGGCAAGGGGAACCAAAAATGCCAGGGTCCAGCCATCCTTTAGTTCTTTTGGAATTTCACAACTGTCTTATCAACTAGCGTATGTGTATCGACATACCCTTTGAGCATGTCAAATACCAAACGTGAAAAAAAAAGTAGTACGAGATTTAATTGTGACCTCATTATAATTACAAAACATCACGTATAGCTTTCAAAGATGTCAATGATGTTTGATTTAGTCAGTGTGGTCTCTTGTCAAACGGGTGAACATTAACCTTGGCAATTCTGACAAACACGAAAAACATTTCAGAGATGCCGAAGCTAAACTCCTTCTCGGGGCTGGCAAGGACCTGTGTGTAGACAGTTAAGAGGGGGAAAAAGGGCGAAGTGCCTGTCGTTCGGCAAACAAGTCTCACTGGGCAGTCCAAGTCAAAAGCTTACAATTACATTCACAATAGCACACAAAGTAATGGAAGTAATTGGCTTACCTTTGATGCTGGGGGAGGGTCAGAGGGTCACAGAGAGAGCAGGGTAACAGGACACCTCCAAAGACAGCACTTAAACACTTCAAAAAACACAAGTGGAGCTCCTGTTTCCCCCTCACCTGCGTGCCGCGGAGCTGTGCGGCTCGCCAGCAAGTCGCTACAGGACCCCTCTTCCACGCGTGAGCTGGGAACACACAAGACAGAAAGAGCTCTATGGCCGCTGCACGACGTTCATTTCCACAGGGCTACTGTTGCCAGTGTCTTTGGTCCACCCAACGGAAGAAGCCCACAACACCATGAAGCCACAGTTAGCTTTCATTCACGCTGCCACCAAAGACCTTGAAAGACCTCGAGACCTTGAATATCTGGAAACAAAAAATGTATGTACCATATGGCTGATCTCAAATACGTCATCCTGCAATCCTCATTACACTTTAGGCAAGATTCTCGTTAAGACGGATTCATGAGACATGAAAAGCATTTGCACTCAGTCAGTGATGCATCCTTGTTAATTCTCAAATGAAGCTGATATAATCACTAGCAACTAACACCAATGTCATCCAGTTAAGGGCACATGAGCAAATTCTCTGGAAAATTAAACCTTGTGAAAGCATTTTGTTTGGACAGCCTTGTATATGCAATCTACTTCAATCATGCTTTGGCTGTCCAACCAAGAACCTTCCCTTTCAGATACTTAGGAATATGTCCAAGGCAACTTTAACAATAATGATATTGTATCATGAATTTGTGGATGAGTAATGTGGGTGAATTAGAGAACATTGCCCGTGTAACCACTTCTGCTAGAAACTCGGGGGGCTGGATCAGTCCAAGAGTCAATCAAGGGGTCTTACTACCGATCTGATCATTTACACAGACACACAAACTGCCAACAGGATACAACTGTCATCACCTTTGCCAGCCTTCATGCAGCAAACTACAGAAATGTTCCTGGCTGTACATTTCAGCTTTTTATAGTGTAAATCACAGGGATTATAGGGGCTGATAATGTCTGCTAAAATCAAAAGATTTTGATATCTTTGCAAAATCCCATAACCATTCATAATAGATAATTTTTAACACACTTAACCTCATCAGAAGATACTGGAGAGATAAATATATAACGAACAGCTGAAAGGCATAGCTCACAATTACTCCAGAGCGTTAAGTGATTTCCTTTGTGCAGCAGAGCGGTGCAGGGGAGAGAGAGGATCTGTAGCACAGCCGAGAGAGCAGCTGAGAGAGGGACCACCCCACCGCAGCAATGGGCCCAGCGAGACACCCAGTCCACCGCAACTCACTCTGACCTCCACCCAGGTCCCCCCAAAGTGAACATTTAGACAATTAACGTTCCCCTCCACCGCACGAGGGAACCGGCGGCCATCTTGAGGCCTGTGTGTCACCACACTGTGTCAGTGGCTGTGTGGCCTCACTGGAAAATGAAGATTGAATACAAACGTGGAACACAAAAACTGCTGACAATACTCAGTCAAGCTAACAGAGGACAGGAAGAAAAGTGTTCAGTTAGGAGTTGCCACCAAACAGTAAATACAGCAGATGGGCCTGGATGAGGTTTAGACAGTTAAGACCAGTAGCGTGACGTGCTTGTGCCCTTTGTTCTGGTTAAAGCAAACAACACCGGGAAAGTGGGAGAGCAAAAAAGAACCTCCTCTGAGGTACCAGGGGCGAGAAGGCAGAAATAAACATATGCCGTGTTCAAGTCAGAAAGCAAAAACACACAGATTTGAGAATGTCTATGGTTACATGTCAGTTCTGAGGGCTTCCAACATTCCAGAGAGAATGTCTCCCCCCCCCTCTTTCTTTCCCCCACCTCCCTCCCTCCCTCCCTCTCTGGGGCTGTCAGATTGAGAGGCAGACAGAGGGGTCCACAGCAGGGGGAAACTTGGGCTGTCCATCACTGGGCCCCCCGTAGCTCACAGTGTACCCTGTCACACTCTAATTAAAACAGAAGCCGCACTGAAGGGCACTTTCTCAGGCACAACTTGCTCTTGCAGCAGGCTGAGCCAACCGTAGATCCACTGCCTGCAACTGCCGGCTCTAGCACTCCCATTTAAACCTTTATGCCAGGTGACATGCAACGCGGGTCGAATCATTCAGCAGTACCTGTGAGTGGGCAAGACATAACATTGGGGTGACCGAAATATGTACATGAGTGTCTGAAGCACCAGCAATGAAATAACAAGAACTGACAAACAATAAACAGCCATGACCAGGATCCTAAATAAGTGACAGCTTACTGTTGTAAGAAATCACCTAAAGTGTAATCAGATTTGGTTGAATATTTCTTTATGGCACATTTGTTAACACATTGATGCAATTCTTAGGGTTTTTGCTGTGATAAAACCCAAACCTTGGATTGTTGCCCACAATTGGGTAGAACAACAAAAATCCAGCAGAAAGTATGAAATGCACATTGTTTTTATGCAGTTTTAAGGTTTGTGGATGAACCCATACACCACATTTTAATTACTTTCAACAGCACGTGGAGGCACTCCTTTGATTTGTGCAGCGGGGAAGAGAGGAGAAACACAAATGATTTTGTTTCAAATGTACAAATACACACCCTTTGAGTCAACCTCCCCCTAAAGGCGGCGGGGGGGGGGGGGGGGGGTGCTATGAATGCCATCCTGTGAGGTACTGTATCTTTCTCCCAACCCACCCACCGCAGACACTAGCCGCTTCAATACACAACGGCACCTGAACCGTGAAAGGAAGGTGAAAATTAAGTCTAGTTTGGGGGGCATTAGAAAAAGAAAACCAGTTTATCTCCCGGGTGGAACGATTTCCCTCCCCTATCCAACACACAAGAAGACAGAGACCTGACCTGAATAGAAAAGCAGCATGGCCTTTTACAAAGACCTGTTAGAAACAATTAGTCCTGACTGCCGGAGTTTGATTTGGGGGGACTAATTGCCGGGTTGGGGCTGAGGCGGTGTGTGTGAGATGGCTGGGAAGCCGGGCTACTAGGAGGGCCCTGTGGGTGAGCGATGTCCACACAATGGCGCCCTTTATTCCACATTCAGGTGCTACAATGTAGGTGTGCTCAAAGGACTTAATCCTACATTCAAGCTCGACAAGAAAAGTCTTTCACATTGAAAGGTGGTACAACACTGTTTCAGGTATGTCTGCCCACCCCCCCCCCCCTCACCCCCACCAACCCCCCCCCTCTATTCTTGCCCCCTACCTCCTAGTCCATGTGACAAGAAAAGAAAATGTAATTACCTAAATTATAGTGTTTTTTTTTAGCTTACGAGATAAGAATTTAGTTTCTTCCATTCCGAGGAACTGTCCAGGGGAAACCCAATCCCCCCTGCCCTGCTGGGAGCACCTCAGAACACTTCACTCGCGCCGCCTCAAAAGGGGGCCAGTGGCTTTTTGCTCGCACCAATTTGACTGGGACGCCATTTTCAACAGCCTGACATTCAATGCGCCAGGATAAAAGCAGGGCGCACGCCGCGTTTTTGAGGCGCGTCGGCCCTCCGCTGCTCCCCAGCTCATTCTTTCGCCTATAGACACGGCTGCGTTTTCATTTTTTTTTCCCTCCACCTCCAGAAGAAGTCAGGCTTCACGTCCTAAGTACCCCCTACTCTGAAATCTCACCTGCTTTCTGCTCCTTTAATCGCTAGACTTTGCATTCCTTCATGCAATTTACAAAAGCCTCTCATGTACAGGTAAAGGGGAAAGAATTTGAGAACAAAAGTGAAGGAATCTATGCAAGCCAGGACTGACATCATGTCCCAAACAGAATCAGAATATATTTTACACACGCAGACCATTTCATTACACATTTAGTCCCAAAGAAACTGATAAAACCTCACTAAAGGGATGCCCATTTCATATTCACTATAAAAAAAGCAACTTGTCACCTACTAAAATTGCTGCAGTCAAGACGGCTGGCACAGATAAAGAATTCACTTCAACTAACATCTGCGCAAAAGTTGAAACTACTTCAATAGCCACTTAAGTTAAACATTCCCCATGGACCTTTCTTTGAGTTAAAAGAAGCTATCCCCACATAATTAAGATCTAATAAATTTCAAGATCAAATGTGAAAGCAGTACTGGCCTCTCTCAGCCTGCAAAGCCATCAAAGCGACGGTCTTCGGTGATTCCTTTCTGTTGGAGGCTTGTGATCATTTCTGCCCTGCGCAGCAACGCGTTTGTTTTTGCGTGCATGCAGATATTGGGGGGAAATCCTCACCTTCCGTGTCCCTCTGCTTCCACAGAGAAATTTACATCAAAGGGGGTCAGCCAGTCAAAGGGGCAATAGAGGAGAGGGGCTGACAAATGCACTGGCTGTAAAACTTAACAAGGTGTGAACGCCCTCCCTGCGCCCTGGCCCTCCAGTGCACAGCAGCCTGATCGGGGTGCCAGGGTCCGGGGGAAGGGACACTTGTGTTTGGAGAGGAAACATCAGGTGGCTGGACCAGGCCCTTACCGCGGTGCTGCTGGACACTCCTGATTTATCTGCGCGCTTCAGAATTATGTTCCTAACCTCTTCACCCCTCTGCCATTTGTGTTGTCCTCCCGGCTCTGTTCAGACAATTAAACACCCGTGCATCTGCCCTCCACCACCCCCCCCCCCCCTCCACACCCCCATTTCACCGGCTCTGGGTGTCACCGACAGTTCAGCGAAGACACTCCGCGCTCTCTCGGAGGGACTTGGGACTGTCAGTGTGAGGAGACTGTCGTTCCAGTGTCGTTCCCCCTCTGTAGTGCTGGACATTCCAGGACTGCAGATAGCCCCCCTGCCCCCCCCCCCCCCCCCCCCCCGCACACTCACACACTTTGAAACCAGATGCCTTGACACAAAGATAATATGCACTAGACACAAGGCCACACATAGAACACAGAAAACACACATGCTGGATCCAATTGCTTGGCATGTGGGCTGTCGTTCAGGCCAGGCACTGGGACATATTTGGGACACTTTTTAATTATATTGATATTTCAGGCCAAAACAGTGCAACATTTTTGAAAGGTAAAGAGCGTGTAATATGCAACCTCATTGTGAAAAGAACGCACATTTCACTGAATCAAAGGCCGAGTCATTAAGGTCGATTCTCGACAGTTCGTTACCAACAAACACAAAACATTTTATGAGTAACATTGCACAATATTAAAATCAATAAAAGGCTGACATTTTCTGCCTGAGATTTTAACAAATCAAAGAACAAAGCACAAAGATTACAGTAATTCCCAACCACCACCTGAACTCAGCTAACCTTTACTTTTTTGATTTTGTCTTTATTTTCTTTTTCCCTGACGTGTGATAACAGCAATGGCAGTGTCCAGCCAGGGTGCCCTGGTAGCAGCGCAGAGATGCCTGTCACTGCTCCGCGGGGGACTGTCATCGGCCACACCGACGATTAAACAAACCCCTCTTCAAAGCACCCCGTGGGGTCTCCCCACCCTTACCTGACAGGACACTAAGGATCCCAGTCTGACTCTCCCAAATTCCAATGCAGGATGACAGATGTAAAGAGTCACATCCTTACCTGGCAACCTGAGCATAGCGTCAGTGTGTGCAAAGGGACGGAGCTGCTCTCTTCTGGGTGGAAATACACACAGAATAATATACCATGGTGGGTACAACTTATCAAGACTGATATTTAAATAAAGCATTAAAACATTTCAGGGTAAATATCTTGTTCTGACAATCAAGGTTCTTTTTAACAAATGTAGCATTATGACTTTTGACTCCAAACAATGCCTTAAAAGAATATGACTTCATACTTCACAAATTGTGAAGGCAGAAACCCTATATTGTCAGAGTCAGCTAAACTGGGCATATGTTTTAGTAAATTATCTTCATCACTAATAATGGTAGAAATATTACCTGATTTCTTGAGGAATGTTCAAAGCCTCATTTCCAAATACTCACAGTTGTAAGGGACTCATGACAAACTAGCGCCGTCTGCTGGCTCCACAGAGGAGCACACTGTGAGTCAAGTGAGTTGAAGAATTCTGATTTCTTGCTTGGGCAAAGTGTATACATCACCCTGGTCTGTGGGACACCTACACCGCACTCTGGCCATTCTGTTACCAAAAGTCAATATATTAAATAGTGGGAAACTATCACATACATATTTTCATTTCTGTAATAATTACTGAACTGAATAATAGATGGTGACATGGCCACAAATCATTCATTTTAGAGAGGAAAAAAACCCAATCCATCCTCAAGGTCTTAAGTTCCATTCTGGTGCAATCTCATTTAGGTCACCATAATGACTCTGACTGATAATTCAAAAGAAGCAAATCCAAAACAAGAAATGACCACCACTGCAATACCCCCGCACTACTTTAATTTTGCTACACAATAATGTGAATTCAAAGGTAATGTGCAGATTTAAGAATGATGCATCTTTTGCCTTAACAATAGGTGGCTCCATTTCCAACCACAGGAGGGCATTAGAAATTCATTATAGCGAAATGACAATCGGAAACAAATGTGCTGTCAGTGGTTGTAACACTAATTTGTTAGAGCATATCTTTTGGTATGGGACATCCGCTAAGACAGGTGGCAGGGAAGCAAAATAAAGAAGCAAAAAGCAAAGTAACATCTTTCAAGATTTCAAGTTTACAAAATGAAATGACAGGATTTACACAGCACTCAAGTGACATTAACATTCAAGTTGCAGACCCTGAAAAAAGTGAAGTCACCTGAAGCCAAGCTAGCGAGGCTGAAAACTACCAGACATTGTAATCAATGATTATTTTGTCTTTGTTTCATGATGTGTGTCTTTATAGTAACTCTATCGCAATGTTTGATGATGTCAGGGAAGACCTCAACTGTGACAAACAGTATTGCGAACCTATTGCCAAAGGAACCACAAAGAGAACAATACTTGCTGTGTACACTTCAATTCGTCATTCACCTCACTAAATGTCACTGTATGTGTAATATATAATACTTTGCTTGATAAACATTTATGCTAAATTGATACTAAAGTTGGACCTATGGTCAAAAACAGACACGTTTTCAGCATGTCTGTTCAGGATCAGGGTTACGCACCACTGGCCTAGGCATAAAATGATTGTAAATAACTACACTGCATGGCTAAGTCAAGGCCAGTGATAAAACTGTAAAACTACTTTTAGCCGAAATTAGTACTTTTTAACTGTTTAAAGAAAAGAAGCGGGGAAGGCTTTAACAAAGCTGTCTGAAATTCCAGTTGCAAGATTAAGAGACTGAGGTGGTGGTGTTGAAGAGAACTTGCGCTGAAGTGACCTTTTCAACATGTCATCCTCCAAAAACAACATAACCACCCACTCCTACAGCTAACCATGCAAATGTTCCACATTTCAACTATTTCCTTGTGTATATCAGCAAACCTAAAAGTGACTAAGACCACTGGAATTGTTAACAACAAGATAATGTGAGACGCTGTACTGGACATTTGATCTTTGTATCTCAGTAAGATCACTGAGGTCCCCAAGGAAATCTTGTGACTTTTAGAAAGCAAAAGAAAAAATGACATAATATAAACACCCAAGTAACTGATCTAACTCACTCTCAAACACATTCTCTCTGGGTCTTTATGATCCAAAACCATATGGAACAGCATTACAAATTTAAATATCTTGAAGCATTGACAAACAATTTATACATGTGTAACATGTATAATGTTGAATGTGAAGGAATGCAGACAAAGTTTCTCAGTACAAACCAATGATGTTTATTTTGCAGTCACAATGCTTGCACTATAAGTAGCAGACATCCAAAAAAATCAACCAGCTACCTTATCACTCAATGGACCCAACACACAGTCGCCAAAAGGACACATTCACATCAGGGAACCAAAAATAAAATAAAAAAATAAAAAAAAAATAGCAAAAAAAAAAAAAAAAAAAACAAAAAAAAAAAAAAAAAAAAGAACTCTGATAAATATGAGTGTTGAACATGGTTAGAGATGAGCTAGTTCTTCACAATTAGCAGCAACGTCTGTTGAGAATAGCACAAGTTGCTAATAAAATCCACTCTGCATTTCTAAAGATCTTTTAGAGCTACCATAGTCTATGCATTATTTTTTCAGATATTGAAAATAAGTGATTTGATTTACGGGTGTCAATGAAGTAAAGGGTGACCTAGAAAAGAGTCAGCGAGAGAACCTTGAAACAATTCAGGTCTTGAATTTAGCCACACTTGGTCACTGATAAAATGCCAGGCTTTCCTTGGAATATGGAAATTTTCCTTGGAAAAGGGCAATACCCTTTTAGCCCTCTCCACCTGAACGCCAGATTAATACCAATGCCATAAGAGACAGAATTACTGTGAGATTCAACCAAAGGCAACTGTTGTCAAGAAAATGTTTAGAGTGATTGGACCAATACTGATGTGAGTCCAGTCTTTGGACTTTGGGAGTAGGGCTGAATGCAAGGCTGGCAGTGAATGGAACTGAACTCTGGTGATGGTCAATGTGACAGAGAGAAGGAGCCTGAGCCCCAGGCTAGGTCAAAGGTCACTCTCGGGAAACCCTGGTTTCACTGAAGGGAACGGATACCCACTGACTCGGACAGATACTCCTCCAACATCTGCAAGGCAGCAGGGCTTTGTATTTACAAATCCTTTTTGCGCTCGGGTCATTTGAAAGGTTACAGGAAAATCTACAACAGGTTTGATCATCTGAAATTCTCTCACACTCCCCCAAAACCCTTCTTTTCCGTCACAAAAATCCATTCTCCCACACACTCTCAGTTCTAACAGAATCTGTCACCTGGATATAACTGTGTACCCCTTACACACATCCAAACTCTGCACTCAACACTGCTGTACTACTACTGGACTGTAAAAATTTCAATCACACTGTTTTTTTGTCTTTTGATACTGAATTATTATAAACATTGTTCAAAATGTTACGAAAAAAATGTACACTTGATTATTTTTTTTTTTATACAAGGCAGGCAGAAGCAGACTACTACAATGACCAGCCCCCCTCCCCACTTGAAGATCCTCTTTCTCTCCCAGGAGGGGGGTTTGGAGAGGACGCTTCCCTCTTTGAAAGTCCTTGCTGCTCCCCAACTGTCCTTTAATTTCTCTGTGGGCTTTGAGCCTCAGCTGTCAGTATCTAGTCAGGACTGTGACTTCTGGAAACTGACTTTAAAATATATATAAAAAGCACAAAAAGGGGTTGTGGTGGAGGGGGTCCAGGCATGGAGAGGTCAGGGACAGGGGCGCAGAGGGACTGTGGCAGCGGCCCCCATGGCATCCGGGCCGGGGGGGGTAGGGCGGGGCCGGGGGCACTGAGAGGGGGACTGTGAGGCAGAGGAATGTCAGCTCATCATGTCGTTGCTGTTCACCCCGTACGTAGAATTCTTCATGGAGTCATTGACTTCCCTTCTAAATACTGAGAGGTTCTGGGTAAACCTGGTGGTGGAGGGAACCGAGGGATGATGGTTAAGACCACCATAACAAACACCAATAAGCTAAATCATGACTCACAAGTTACATCCATACTGATGCTTGGGTGCAAATCCATGCAGAACAGTGTATTCTTTAAGCCACATGGTGACAAAATAAAAAAAAAAAACTGCACCACTCATCTGCAAGATCAAAAGCTCAGCGGGTGGGCCGAGTTAGAATTTAAAATGGTTACATGTCAACGACCCAAACAAAAAAATAATTAAAACAGTGATGAATCAGTTCTCACGGCAGACAGAGCAGAAAATGAAGCAATACTAAAAATATCAGTCACAATGCAACTGGATCACGACCATGTCAGGATGCAAATGTACAAGGAAAATGTACACACCTGTCTCTGTTTTTTGTGAGTAAGTTGCGCTCAATGCCTTCCATTAGATTTTCAAAGCAAAGGTGCATGGCCTGCTGCTTCTCTGGCGGCTGGCTGTTCACTATACTGTTTCTCAGATCAGCAAAATACTGAGAACACGAGGAGGAATGCAAACGCAGAGACCACACATGGGTTAGTGCCCGACAGGTACATCTCATATACATCCATGGTCACAATTTTTGCTGGGATGCTGATCACATAAACCTGAACATCACAAAGCATCACAGAACTAAGGCTGCATTTCCAATGTTTACCTGCTTCACAAGCTCAATATTTTTTATGCTCATATTACCAATACTTTCAGGCACAGTAATAGTCATTAGTTACACCCTCTTAAAAATGCCACTCCATATAGCAACTCCAACACCAAAAAGAATTGTAAATGCTTAATGATCATTTTATGTTATTTGTGATGATAAATTTTGTCATAGCACTGCTGAAGAGTAACGGACTGAACAAATAAAGTGAGCAAAAATTCCATTTACATGATTTTGTCGAATGTTCAGGGCCATGAAATATTTCATCGCTGTCTGATTTTGTGTTAGATTATGATATTTCATCTCATGCCTGTTTCTCAAAATGTTACATATCCCAATTTCTCCAAAGCTTGTATTACAAACCTTTGTCCACGACTTTCATTTAAGTTACAGGTTGCAAAAAATGTGACAACGCCACAACTTTGACAATAATTAGTGGTTAATGTCATATCTTGGTAAAGACACATAACAATGGAATCAGAGACTCACGGTTACCTTCTCGTTTAGCAAGATCAAGCCCAGCAAAGGCCGGGACATAGACCACTGGTTTCTGCAGTCTTCAAAAATGATGATATTGAGTACAGTTGATAACATCTGCAAGAAATGGATGGGCGGAAATCATGACATTGCACAGCACAATCTGCTGCAATCAGCCGCATCTGTTGGGTTTCTGGGGTTCCTCTCCCCGCCACATTATATTACATTATTTTCCACTTAGCAGATGGTCCTACCCAGAGTGACTTACATAGGTTACAATTTTACATGTTATCCATTTACGCAGTTGGATATTTACTGAGGCAACTGTGGGTTAAGTACCTTGCCCAAGGGAACAGTTAGTGCCCCAGTGCGGAATCGAACCAGCAACCTTTTGGTTATTAACCCCACTCCCTATCACTACACTACACTTCTGCCACATGACAATGGAGTGTACATGTCAGTTACCACACACTTCCACACATGAACGGAACAGAGGCACAGATCCATGATGGTAGCCGAGCAGGGCCTTCCCCTTACCTGCTGAATCATCTCTGGGTGCTGCTGCATTATGTGCAGGAACCGGTCGCTCTCCTGTGGCATGGGAGCCGCCCTTTTCTTCGTGCTACGGGATAGCTGCTTAAATAGATACGTTACTATGTGGTCTAAGCTGGAACAACATCCTGTACATACCATTGTGTCTGGAAGAGAAAGGAGATGGAATGGAATTAGTTCATGCTGGAGAATGCTGGAGAGTGAGCACAGTTAAAAGATAACAGTTTGTTGGGAGTGTAATGGTAACGCATCAGTATTGGGAAAATGAATGGAGAGAGGCAGGGGCAGTATAAGCACAGATGAATGGTCTTCAAGCAGCTGTGTGTCATCTTTGTTGCATTTATTGGTCAAATGCCTCAAATTCACATACAATAGGCATCAGGTATCCAGATTTGGGGGTCTATGGATACAAAGAAACTTTACATAGCTCACAATGTCAGGAAGAGGCAGGCTGAATAACATACTCAACCCCTGTGTGTGATGGACTTAACATGGATAGAAATGAAAGTTAATCATCTATCACTGGGATGGAGTTAACAACCACTGTAGTACTTTTGATAAAATAAGAAGACACTTACCAAGCGCTGTAAGTCCTTCCGAGATGGAGGAGAGAATATACATGATGACATGTGGTTCCAGGCTAGCGATAAAGTTCATGTGGTCTTGGGTCAGTACCTCCAGCAGAGAGTAGTAGGACTGGCTGAGCTTGGGGTAGTCCTGCAGGAGATAGCAGTCGGCCTTGTGTTACACACTGTGTGAGAGTGAACGACAGCGCCCCCTGCAGACCTGCATCTGCTGCGACCATCACTGGTCAGGGTTTCAGTACCAACCGACAAACAGAAGCTTTCTCCTGTCTATGGGTCTCAGTTATTCCATCAGGGGAGGAAAGATTTCTTTTTCTGAAATCCAGTGTCTGCATCATTGGTACACTGTTATCCAACCAGCTTTGCTTAATATTCAGCAGTACAATTGATAATATGCTTAAAAACACAAGTCACTCTACATAATGGATCCTCATTACATTACATTCAGCAGACGCCATTATCCAAAGCGACTTACATAGGTTTACACAGGTAAATTTTATCCATTTATACAGCTGGATATTTATTGAGACAATTGTGGGTTACACACCTTGCCCAAGGGTACAGCAGCAGTGCCCCAGTGGGGAATCAAACCAGCAAACTTTCAGTTGTGAACCCTTCTTTTTACCACTATGCTACACTGCTGCCCCTAAGTAAATGTAACAAAGTCTTCTCCACAAATAAAGGGTGCCACATTCCAACCCTACTGACTACCCATGAGCCAAAACAAGCAGCTATTAAAGTGGCTATAATCTAGTTTCGGGTAACGGAGGCCCCGGTGAGCTCCCTGGTGCGTCGGGCTGCCTCACCAGCAGGTCACTCTGAGGGATGGAAAGGAGCAGCTTGATGAAGGTCTGCAGGGCGTTGTCCAGCGCGTCGTCGCCGTACAGGCGGAAGACGCCGAAGTTGACGTAGTTCCCGCTCAGCACGGCCTTCAGCATGGAGAAACAGATGGAGATCCCCTTCAGCTTTAGTGCATACACCTGATCCTTCGGCACCTCCCCTATCGTCAGGATACGGTTACCTGCGGGCGGGACACGGGCATTTCATTCCGTGAGGCTCACACTAAATGAACTATGACATTCATAAGCTTCCTCATCGCAAATCCTATAAGTGTGTATGCTACTAGAGACATCCTAATCTGGAACAATTGCTATGTCTTAATTTCTCATATTAGCTATTTATAAGGCTGGATATTTACTAAGGTAGTTCCTGTCAAGCACCTTGCTCATGGGAATAACATCAGTTCTACCGGGAACACCTTACAGTCACAGTCTCAGTTCCCTAACCACTGTGACAAATGGCTGCCATTAGTCA
The DNA here is from genome assembly GCF_013368585.1 of Megalops cyprinoides. Taxonomy (NCBI): domain Eukaryota; kingdom Metazoa; phylum Chordata; class Actinopteri; order Elopiformes; family Megalopidae; genus Megalops; species Megalops cyprinoides. The sequence goes on from NC_050586.1 coordinate 11,598,649, forward strand.
AACCGGAAGGTGTAGGGAATACAGTATGAATGTAAATAATAATGTAATACATAAGAATGTAAAAACACATGTGCTCCATTTGGGCAGCTTTGGTGCATTCATATTTACCATATGTAGTGATCATCTTGCTGGTTTCTCTAAAAAGCAGGATTCCGTTGGGCGACGACACGTCAAACTGCAATCTCTGTGACCTGCAAGACGAACACAGAATGAAGCTGGCTATGAAGCGGGGAGTGTGTATTTCCAGTTAACATTGGCACAAAGATGACAACAATTTGATACAGATGCAATACCGGATATATCAAAGTGACTCTACTGCTTTAACATTTACACCTCTGTCTCAGAAAGTAAAAAGTACAGAATATGAATTTTTTTCTACTGTATATTTTGGCTACATTTCTAAAACAAAGACAAAAAAAACATATTTCACTTTGGTGACCCGTGAATGACCTGGAATGCATTTTAGCATGAACACAGACACCAGGACAGTGCAAAGTCCCAAACAATCCTACCTGTTGTGAACAAGCTCTGCCATCAATTTGAGGACTGGAGTTGTGCATGCTGGGACGTGGTACCAGAGCTCGATGGCTCTCTGCAGGATGGGCATGTAGGAGGGATAACTGGCAGGGGGACAGAAGCTAAGGAAAACATCACTGAGAACATGACAGGCGCAATATGCACACCCCCACTGGAGATAAATTCAGTTACAATGTGCTTTGAAGAGGAACTGTTTTAAAAAAGAACATTTAGTCCTCGTACATGTTCATATTTCTGACATGTTCATATATCTGCTCTAAACAGCTGGAGGTTTCAATGTGTATTATTGTCTCAAGTTAAAAACGAAGCTAATGAAATAACACAGGAAATAGCTTGTTGAGTCAGTGACAGTGCCCATTCACAGTAGCATTCTTGCTGAAATGTAAAAGGATACATCCAGTCAAACAGCATCATGAAACTGGTCTTAGCGTTGAAGGCAAAGGCAATCCCTCTTAAATCTCTCACCAGGCCCACCAAAGTTCTCTGAGAAGGAAGAAAGAGTCAGTCTTTACAAACAGCACTGTTCTGAATCTTCTGATACAAACGGGAACAGCCATATCTTTTGCAAGCGTTTCTTCTCCACAGTAGAAACTGAGCTAGTTACAGAAATTGCACTAAAGCAAGTGGTTTTGTAAGTGGTTTTCAAGGCCAATCTCAGCAGACTCAGAGGTCACGCTTAAGGCAGAAGAGAGGTTTGGACACTGTCCTGTAGCCTAGCCGCAGACAGCACTCACTTTCGCTTCCTGTTCGTTGAAGGTGTTGGTGCTGAACATTTGCGCTACAGCCTCAAATGCAGCTGTCAGGGGCAGCATGAACTGCTCAAACTGGTCCTCGTCTTCACCTGCACAGAGACAGACAGAGAGCTGGTTACTCAGAGAATGTGTAGTGCCGCAAGTAGCAAGAAAGACCCAGGGTGCTCAGAAATTGTAAAGCTACTGCTAAGTTGAAGAGTGCTTCCTAAGTGCTTCAAGAGAACAATGAATCACAACAAGTAAAAGGTCTCCTCACAAAGTCTTCTGGTCGTACAAGTGGGTCACCCTGATCATATCCTTGAGCAAACTACCTCACTAACAATGCTGCTTTAAGAAACCAGCAGGACAAATGGGTTACAGAATGTGTAGTGTTGACTTGATGAGCTTTCAAGACCTTTGGCTTAGAGCACTTGTGCTTTTTTAATCCATGTAATTGACCTCATGGTCACAAATGCTTTAATACATGCAGTAGCACAGTGTAAACAGGGTTGGAAGGCCATGACCATGACTCATTCTGAAAAGCCAGACCCATGAGGGATCACGGGGAACAACTAAAGATCAAGATCACAAATAGCGGTGCTCACCTAAATCCACCATCAGCAGACGCCCCAGTGCTGTGTAGAAGGTGGTCCGACACCTCATGTCGCTGAGGTTGGACTGATTGTTAATGCCCAAGAAGGAAAAGTGCTCACTCTGTCCAAAGAAAAAGAAAACGGAGAACGTGAATTGAAAATTATGAATTCATACAGATGGTATTATATAGACTATTATGTAGACTATATGTAGACTATAAATTAATTATAATTAATTCATCATTTATAATTATAATTTCATTTTATAAATACACATTTTATATTTTATATTATATTATAATTGTAGTCTTAATGTATACATTTATATTTCTAGCCTAATTATATGGACTATAAATTCACATAGGCTGAATTTTTGTGTCATATTTATGTACACTGGGGTCCAAAATTATTGGGACACTCACTTTTTTTTCCTGAAAACCCACTATATTTTTGCTGCATATTCCATCAGACATTGGGAAAGTCATATTTATGTCAATGTCAATTTCAGCTTCATCTTCTGTGACCATGTTCCTACCTTGTTAGGTTTATATAGGCTTCAGTATGAGTGTTCAATTAGGGGGCAGGGCAACATTCAATCAGGCCTAATTGAAGTGATGGTCATTTTTGTTCACTTGTCTGCACTCAATAAGTATGTAGGTACCTTTTAAAATTAAGTTAATGTTATGGATTTGTCAGTTTGTTTGGCAGAATTAATGTCATACATATTATTAAAATGTTGGAAATAAGGGTAGTCATCAGGCAATCGTGTGAGATGTTTGGAAAATGTTAATAGTTGCTGAACCATGTAACTGTTTTCGCCACATCATAAATTAGGTCTGAGTGATAAAACTAATAGCTACATGGACACATCCACACTTAACCACAAAATGCCCAGGTGTCCCAATAATTTTGGACCCTAGTGTATATCAGGCCACTTAGTTTCAAATCATTGTCCAAAAAAACCCCCATCAGTGGAGGAAGACATTTTGGGGGTAGATATTATCTGGTACTTACTGTGTGGTTGTTCAGCATGAACTGAACAGCGCTGAGTTTCACCAGCTTTCTCACACTGCTGTAGGTACACTGAGAGTCAAGGTCAAACACACTGCTGGCTTAAACAACACCTCACCAACAGCTATAACAAAATCAGAACTCTCTACATTTGTCCATTTACCACACAAGGGCAACATGATGCATATTTAGCTTTAAATAAGATGGTGTTACTAATACTGTTTGACAAAACCAGAGATTCTGTTCTTTTCAATATCACACACATTATGTGTACAACCTTTCCATAACCCTAATGCCATAGTACCTTACCAAACGCTGTAACTAAAGTCAACAGTCCGAAAAAATCTGAAGAAATGGTATGTTACTGGCGGTATGTGAATATGTGTGGAGAGACAGCCATGTAGGAAATAAAGGATATCCAATGGAGAGATCGTTGAGGAGCTGCAGGGTCTTGGAGGTGATGGGTTCACATCGTCCCCAGTACTTCAGATTAGTGATTCTACACCAGATACATATTTATTTTCACAACAGCAGCAAAATGTACTTCAGCGGCATTCTCACAAAGTCATATTATGTGACAAGAGCATAATAACTCTTTGTGACAAGGATCAAGCGGAAATAATAACAGGAATCAGTGGAATCATAACATATCAGCCACTGTTGATAACTACAGTGCTGCCATCTAAGGAGTCCAATTAAATTCATCCTGGGAATTGAAATCCTGTCGTACGCACATTTTCCCAATGAAGACACTGAGCACCATGGTCTCGTCGTTCAAGCCCAGGACTTCTGACAACCGGCGGTAGAGCTGAAGGAAATTGACAGAGTTTCAAATGAGAAATGAAGCTGAACATTACACAACACATTAAATCCTTTAACATGGCCAGAGTCAAAGAGACCCACTATCAGATGAAGCCATTTACATTTAAGTTGTGTTGTTAATTGCCTCTGAACTCACTGAGGGTCACTCAATGACTACATTACATCATAACTGATGGTGAGGAGAATGAAAGCAAAAGTAGCAAACTCCTCTAATTTATTTTATAGCCACTTGAGTGTGTGATCTTAGGTATTTGCCACCTGTCACTGAGATTTTGTGACATCTAAATAATAAAATTGAATAAATTTCTATAACTGATTACAGATTTAATACAATGTTAGTATGACTACTAGGGATGTTAACATATATCTGGGTATCCGGTTAACCGATCAGAGCAGACTCACTGGTTTAACAAGTATTGGACATCTTTTGTTTTGGTATTTACAAGCACAAATCAAATCAAATCTCAATAGCTAGTTAGGGGAAGGGCCAACTGAGACTAGATGGAAGACACCTTGTAGATAACTGCACCATACTTTTGGATATCTGTATCATTTCTGAATCATGCCACAGCCCAGGCCAACAGGGACACTGTCAAGATGACCAGCTACATAGAAATGCTTCTGAGCAATAAAGCTCATTCTTTCAGTGCCTTATGTCCATTACCCTGGTGATCTCAAATAGCTTCAATATTTCCAATTACATGCTTTTGATAAATTATTGCTATACTCCCAAAGACTAAATGGTGCATGTTATGTTTAAGGTCAACTGTGTTGGAGGCAGACAACATCTGAGCTGGCTCGCCCGAATACATTTCTCATCGTTATTTACATCCCTTATCAATAACAATTTTTTGTGTTGCTTTTCAGAAAAAGATTGTATGCTGTGATCTGTGTATCAAGGAAAAAATAAAAAGAAGACTGCCATTCCATTTGAACCATTTTGGTATGTGCTGCTGATCAGGAATTGCACCATTCCATCACCACCCTTGGGTATGAATGAAACCCAGCTGCTAAAGCAGCCACGGGGTTTATCACAGCACCATCTTTGTCAATGATAACACTTCCTATAAATTTAACTGATGTAAATCTGCAAGCTTTTCACTGATGTTTCCAATGGACGGTTATTCACATGGTTCAATGCAATGGGAGTTTTGCCAATGTCACTGCTGGCTTCTAAAATCTCACACAATTGCACACCATACTGCACTAAATTAATGCAGCTCAAATACAAACACATCCATAAAACCCCCAATCAGCAGAACTGTCGTCAACCGTGATTCAAACTTCTTTTCAATATAACCCCCATGACATTATCAAAGCTCATTTTTGTGGGTGCTTGGATTGAGGAGCTCTGAAATACTGCTCCAGGAAGCAGCTTCACTGTACAAACATTCAGTTGTGAATTACCCTGATGACTCACGGGTAGACTACAAGTTCCAGAGAAAGGGGTTCTATAGTGTCTCATATGCAAATAAGTTCATTCATAAATGTCACATTGTCAGATTTCTCCATTCTTTTCAAAGCCCCATCGCTGCTCGCTAGGTCCGATTGTCTAGAAAGCCCAGAGGGACAGCAGAGGGGTCTAAAGCCTGGAGAATGCTAAAGCTAAACCAGATTCCAAGAGTGCAGGGGAAGTGGACAGACATGGCTAAACTACTGGTAATCACTTATCTGAGCTGTTCACATTTTGGAGTCTCTGGACAGCACGAAGGAAAACTTATTCAAGTGACATTTTTTTAAACACAGGTTAAGTGACAATCAGAACACTGGGCACTGCTCAGACATTGCAAATGAAGTCCAAAAAGACAACTCAGTTGCACTGTAACAATCTGCTTCATGTAATGCACTTTAAATGGTTACCGTTAAAAGACAAGGCATTTCTCATAAATTGTAATATGTGCCAACTGCTCTTATACCCAAAGGCTGTTTTATTACACCTGTGCAGCTTAGTCCTCTGCAAACACAAAAATAAGTCAGTAATTACCTTAGAGGATTTTTGCACCTGGTCTCCGATGTAGATTTTTCTAAACTGCTCGAAGAAGCTGAGCATGGCCAGCTCCAGCTTCTCGTTGCCTGCCTGAGCCAGTCGGGAATCCGTCAGGTTCATCAGCTGCAGCACCCTGTGGAGACGATGGCAGAGAGACAACGCTCGCAGTTAGGAGTAGACATCAGACATCACACAGATGAGCCGTTTCACCTGCCGAGGAATCACCTTCATTGAGGATCCTACCGTTTCCCTCAGCTGACTTTCAGACACAGGAATGCCACAAGCTATCCCGTAAAATAAAAGACTGGATTACTTGCCGACACACTAGCTCTCCATCCATAGCATCCTGTTCATCCGTGCTGGCGAAAGACACTCGGCCACCGATCACTGCGCCGATGATATAAACCAGCCAGGTCAATCGCCCTGCAGAGAGAGAGAAACATCCTGAAGCCTCTGAAATCAATGCATCAAATTTTATTTATCACAGTAGCAGTGTGGCATAGTGGTAAGGATCAGGGCTTGTAACCAAAAGGTTGCTGGTGCGATTCCCTGCTGGGGCACTGCTGTTGTACCCTTGGGCAAGGTACTTAACCCAGAATTGTCTCAGCAAATATCCAACTGCATAAATAGATAACATGTAAACCTGTAACCTTGCTCTGGATAAGAGTGTCTGCTAAATGACAAAAATGTAATGTGTCACCCCCAAATCTGGATACTTTGACATATGCCTATTGTATGTGAATTTGAGCTATTTGAACAGTAAATGCAACAAAGACAACACAGCTGCTTGAAGACCATTCATCTGTGCTTATACTGCCCCTGCCTTTCTCCATTCATTTTCCCCAATACTGATGTGTTACCATTACAGTAATGTAATGTAATGTAATATAATAGTGCTTGTAATAAAGACCGTCACACAGTACACCTGAGTGCATTGCACAGAAGCAATGCAGGCCAGAACAGATAAAAAAGAAATGTAAAAAATGAACAAAATGCCAGGAGAAGAGTGACTGCTGAAATCCTACATTATAGCTAAAGTGAAACAGTCAGACACTGCAGGGTTAGGCATGGATCACCTCACAGGAGCAGCAGGCATCTTGCCTGAAGTACAGTGAAAGAGAGGGCGGGTTCCCATACCTTCCTGTACTGCGATGTCCATGGCACTGGAGTTAGTGGACTGCAGCAGCTCCTGGTAGGACTGGGCCGACTGGTCGAACAGCTGCACCAGCAGGGCGCAGGTCTTCTCGTACTCGCACCGCCCGATGGTGGACAGCTGGTCCAACTGCTGCTGGACCAGTCCAGTGTCATCAAGAGGGTCCTCCAGACCGTCCCTGTCCAACAGAGACACTGTGTATCAATCATACACACCTCAGTGAACTGGACATCACCAACTGCATCTCCTGGTCCCTGTGATTAAGGTAAAAACTACGACAGATGTATGTGTCACCTTGAGGCTATTATTATACAATGTGTTATGAAAAGGCCCAGTCATCTCCTGTAAACTCTGACTTCAAACATAGAGCAAGCGGTTATGCACAACAATTACCTAAACTCAGACAGGGTGAGCCGTTTAGCCTCACTATGGCCAAACAGAGGCTCAAGTCTTTCCTCATTAGTTCTCAGGAGAAAATGATTTTTAAGATCTCCAATTAAAGATTTTCTCATTGATCTCCAATATTGACGACAGCTGAAAGTTAACACTGGATTCCCAGCTGTGCTGTGTTAGCATTATCTAAGCGACTGGAGAAGCAGCTGGAGTCAGGGGAGACGGGCCCTGGCAACCATGTGACTCAATTAATCCAAAAACTTCCAAACAGCTCAAATAAACCACCAACAGCACCTTTCCCAATGCTGAGTTAACCATAAACAAGTACTTTGCTAAAGAAAACACCCAGGTAGTCCCACTGGAGATGTATGAGTAAGGGAGGGTGGAGAGCCCCAGCAATGGAAGAACACAGCCTACCTTAGGATGATGTGCACAGACTCCAGGCGTGAGGTGATGTAGGCCTTGGTGACCTCGGGTGTGTACGTCTCCAGCATGTGCGGCTCGGTGGCCTTGACGTAGGGCACTGAAGCTGCCAGGCGCTGCCAGAGGCTCAGCAGGTAATGAACGCTGTTCGGTGCAAACTCCCAGTGCTGGGGGTGGGACACAAGAACAAATGAAATAGCTAGTGAACCTTCAGGGTCTTATGCATAGGGCCTAGAGAGTAGTTGGCAGAATCTCAACCTCAACCCCAGCTGGAAACCACTGTGTTCCCTACAGACATCAGGGTAACTAGTCATAAAGATAGACCGTTTCATGTCATAGTAGTCTGCTGTAAGACAAAGGCTAGGCCTTATAATCAGCACAGCCAGTAATACGTCATAGTTTTTCTCTCAAAGTCTGCTAAATTTAGCTCTGAGCACCACTGAATTTCAACTAAGAATAAACACTGCTGTAAGTCCTGCTGTTTGATGCTGATAAATAATGAAATTCTCCTTTCCTGATCTTGATGCACGGCTACAACAGCTGCCAAACTGCTTGGCCCACTTACACAGTAAAAAAAAATAATTACATCCTGAAAGCCCAATGTAAATTCACGGGTAAGCAAAAAAACAAAATAGCTTATTGAATGAGTTTACATTGATGGTCTTCATACATACACACAATGGTCTTCATCAGAAGTACTGTCTTAAGAGCTGGGGATCAGGCAGAGAGCTCATGCCAAACAAATCCACACTACGCTGCGGTTTCAATGAAACCCCTTACCCAGCACAACCAAAATTACAAACCCATTAAAATATTCTCCTTGTATCTTCACCCTAAGTATTAAAATAACTGCTAGTACCACATTTACACTGAAATGTGCACATTAATGCCAACCATTGGCTGCACTCTACATTCATAAACAGAAGCCAAATTCACTTACCTGTAGGCTTGTGACAGTGAAGTTGGCTATCAATCGAATAACCTCAGGATAATTCTCCACCTTGACCAGTTCCCCCAGCTGATAGTTGCTTTTCAGTCTGGCTAACAGCCGGCAGAACTCATGGTAGTTGTTTGGGTCTGATAAACTCTGGAAAACAAGAAGAAGCATTTACTCTCTTTTATAAAAAACTACTAAAGATATATCATAAACCTACAACTGAAAGATCATTCCCAGGAATATATAAGTCTGCAGTATAACTGGACTGAAGTTTTCCAGCATTTCTCAGAAAACTCACTTACCACATGAATTGAACCGCAGGGTCTCATGCAAAAAATGCCAGTCAACTTTGAATGTGTTCTTGAACTAACAGTCACAAGTGTTTGAGGTCTTTAAGTACCTGAGGGTTTTCTAATATCCTTTTGACCCCGTCTACAAGGTGGGACAGGAACTTTGCTCTCTCTGCGTTGTTGAATAGAGATCTTCGAACGGACGCTATTTGCACTAAGCACGACAAGACCTGGGGTGAAGAACACAAAGACCAGGGAAAAAACAGGAATGATTTAGTTCAGACAGAATCAATAAAACAACAAAAAAATATTAACAATTGCAACAACTATGCAAAATGACGATGTATATATACTCTGCCCGTGTCTACCCTCCTGGTGATGCATCATGGGATTGATTTGAGTTTGTACTAGAAAGCCTCTGCCCAATTCCCTGCTCCCCATGTCCTAAGAGCTCCAACTCCATGATCTGAACTTCTGAAAGATTAAACAGTGACTATAAATAATGTATAATGAAATATTGTTTCATATAAAACCTGAAATAAGACAATAGATTTGACAGCTCCACCACAACTTCAGAGGGGGTTCTTTTGTCTATTTCCCTTCTTTTATATGGACTGGACACCCGCAGGTCTTTGGAAAACATACTTGATTGGAGTTTAAGCCCTGCCTCTTGGGGGTTTCAATCTAGAGCAAAAAAAAAAAAATCAATTGAATGAAGTGTTCTTTATTTTCTGTGTGGATATCTCCGGCCTGAAGCCCCAAGAAGTTACGCATCGCGTTTGTGCTTCTCTCAAGATGTGCAGCGGATGACAGAGTAGTGTTAAAAGCACTTGATGTTGCCGACCAATTACATGCCTGTCGGGGGGGGGGGGGGGGGGGGGGGGGAGAGACAAACGCCCTAACCGCCGGGCATGTGTGCTGTGCTGACCGCAGCGTGACTTCACTCACCAGAGGAGAGAGGGACGGGGGGATGGAATGGTACAAATCAAAGAACAGCTGCAGGGTTGAAGAATCCAGGAACGCTGTACGGAGGCAGGAGACAAAAGAGAAAGATTGTACATTAGCATAATGAAACAGCCCTTAATAATCAATCTTTTACCAGAACAGCATGAACCTCTTAATAACGCTATGCAGTGAGGGCTGATTCAGACACAGCAACAGCAACAGCAACAGCTATAAAACAGATGTGTCATTAATCAAAGTGTTACAGTGGAAAAGTGTTGACGTTCAGGTACAACACTGCTGAATGATAACTATCATTATCATTGTCATCAATGTGATATGATCCTGTGAAGATGCAGTCTTCACTACAGACACTTTATTTCTTCCTGTTATTATTCGTGTATGTGTTGTGTAAAAACCCTGTGCATTATCATGTCTAAACCTCATAATAAGGTTTTTGTTGTCATGTTTACCTTTAAACAGTGAAAAATGTGAGAACGTGTGTCTAGCTGGTACTGCACTGTATAACTGGCAAATCGGTTAAGTGAGAAGCTACAGCCACCAAGAGGCAAAGACAGAACTGGGGACGGTTTGTGTTTTTACTCCTTGGAGTTTTGCCTTATTTATGATAAATGTCTTTTTTGTACATCTCTGTTTCTTAATGAAAACGTTTTTTTCATGGGAGCAGTTCTGGCCAGTGTCTTCACAGATCCAACCATCCTAGCTCAGATTCATGCACTGCCAGGCCCGGGAGGCCAGCTACACACACTATTACTTTAATACCGTTTGCAGTCCTGACACACTGCATGAACACAGAAGCACTTGTTGCAGACATATAATGGTTGCAATGCCCAAGCTAACTCCACCTGAAGGGGTGCTCAAGCTAGCAAACTGGTATTCAAGAGGAGTCCGGATGTGAAAAGCAGGGTGCAGCCCCACCTTTCCCCACCCCTCCTCCCCGCATCCTCACCCGATCTCCAGCTGGTAGGGATCTGCACGGTGCACAGGTCGTCCGAGGACTCGTCGGTGGAGGTGCCGATGAAGTCAAAGTTGAGGCAGTTGTGCGTCAGCTTGAGTAGCTGCATGAGCAGGCCATGCTGACTTTCGTCGTTCAGGTTCAAGTTCTTCCCAGAGGCCTGCCATAAAGAAAGCAGGCAGGGTCAGCACCTCCCACACCGCAATCGGACATGCCCATACTTGCACTTCAGTGTGGTGAAGTCCAGTCTCTCACATGCCAACACTACAAAGGTGTGGATCTTGGGCGGGACACTGGTGGACAGTGAAAGACATGGTTTTTCAGAAACAAGAATTAATTTTAGTTGTGTCCAACCACACATTATTTCCTTTTATGACTTTATATGACTTTAAAATAATCAGAATAAATTCTGATGTGTGAGGCAATGAATCCGAACAATTACCATAATAATATTTTTGTACTTCAATACAGAATCATTTTTCAACTGGAGAGATCAGTCATTATTAAAGACATGACGGTGCAATCATGAAAAAGAAGTCCTATGATGGATATAGCGGCTGACCCTGAATGTTTGAGAGGCTCAGGAAGGTGGCTGGACAGCCCTGGGGTCCTCACCTGCTTCAGCAAATTGCAGGAGAGTGTAAAGATTTCGAATAGTGAGGAGTCTCTGAACGAGGACGCAATCTTCCGGTGCTTCGTCAACGGATGCGTTGTGTCAGCCTGGGCGAAAAAATAAATCTCTCTTAGAACAAAAGTGACGGTCAGGTCTGTACCCAACAACAATACGGACTCATGAGTCATAAAGGAGACAAACAGCAGGCTGCAGTTAAGAGGCTGCACGTATCTCCACAGCTTATGAAAAAACACATAACAAACAACCAAACCAATCACACAGAGACAAGCATATCTTCCCTATATCAGTATTTATTCTAAACAACAAGATAAGCCTAACACATTTCACAATATTTGCTGCGTATTATTACAAAAACCTTACAGGCAATACTGAATAAAGAAAAAAAAAATAGTGGTTTCACCGTTTTGCCTAACTTGTGATTCTTCTGCAAACACTAGTGTAAAACTAGTGTTTCAGTGCAGCTACTGACATGCTATATCAACAGGATGAAAAGCTGCCCTCAAAGGACCAAATGCTTTACACCTTAAGGTTTGGAGGTTTTCTGACAAATATTTCTGCCAGCCACATCTACCTTTTATTTTTATTTTTATTATTAAGGCTGATTCTTCATGCTTCCTTAATTAGGCAGCAAGCATTTCTCTTGCGCTTCCTGTGTTCTTCTAAACAGATCCATCTATATTTGGTTGGCATATTTATAGGTAAGGCGCATTTGGAAAAAAACAGACATCAAACGCCTTCAAGCCAAAGTAATGCAACGGCGCCAGTTATGTCTCTCTCATACACTTATTCTTTAATCTGCTTCAAAGCAATGAAAAGAAACAGTATGACCAATACCTGAGATAATTGGGAAATATCTAGAAATAACACCGTTGACAGGAGACTAGGTCGTTTGCAAATATTGGTTTATTTTGCGCTTATAAGAATTACTTTAAATGTTAAAAAAACGTTAAAGAAAAAATTAAACAGCAGTGATAGAAAAAAACATGGCATCTGAAAACCTAACAGTATGGAAAATAGGCAATTATCAATACGACAAGATGGATTCATTAAGTAGGACGTGACATCATCAGTCCATTTGTGAGTGTTTCAATGACTTCCATGAGACCTGCTGTTCCAAAGACGCCAATAGCAGAGTGAAGAAAATTCCAGTATTTCCAATTTCCCTTAACTATGTAAACAAGTAAGTGTAAGCAGAATTTGAATATCCTCTTAAAAATACGCCCATTACAAAATGTCACCTCCTTCTTTATTATTTCTTCTCAGCGGTATTGTCTTATCATCTCTGTTACATACAGCAAACAGATGTATACAACATCCTATAAATGTGACTTAAATACTATTGAGTATTCAATGATTTAATATCAGAAATGATTCACATCTGCATGCTGGTGGCACAGAACACGGTGCTCACCACCTGAGGGGAACATACAAGACGACTAAAGTGTACACGCCAAGATAGTCAGAGAACAGCCTCCAAAACGGCATAGCTAAAGATAAACCCAACATACATATCAGAACTGGCTGATAAGAAAAATGTAATGGATTACAGCATTTGCATTTATGCAAACCATTAAAATATGAGTAGGAACAACATCAAATTCCCCAGAGTGTATGAAGGTTTGTATTACAGCATTTTCACCACCACGTTTAAAACCATAATACTACCCTATGAAACATAACTGCTATAAAAAAAAGTTGTGAAATTTGGCATCTCCCCTATGCAGCCATGCCAAATTTAATCCGAAACCATGACTACAAACCCTATTTCTGAGGGATAAGGATTCTGTAATAGATTTTGGCAAGTAAAATGGTGTTGATAACCACAACATAGAGCTGGGGGAATTTATACTTTTAAAATATTGAGTTACTCACAAGCAAAGCTGCTTAAAATTAGTGGGAGTGCAGGAGCATAAATAGTCCTTTAGTTAGGACAGGCTTTATCCCAAATTAGACCAGGTGCTTCTCAATCTGTAGTGGAACCCGTCAAACACATTTTGTTATGCAGGTAAAAACTGATCAAATGGGGGGAAAAATGCCTTACCAGCCAAGCTCGGCAGCAGAACCCAAGCACTTGTAGATGAAAAAAATGATGTTAAAAAAATAAACACTTACTTTGCTGAGGAACTTACTTGGTTAATCTCATTGGTGAGCTGGGAGAGAATAGTCACTCCTATGATGCAGTGCTCAACACTGTCCTGCAAGGAATGCAAAGCCCTGGGGTTAGTGGACCGCACACTTTCATTGGAAACATGCTGATTCACAGATATGGAATCATGACAGTATCAGTATCAGCTTAAGCCTTGCAGCCCAGACTATGAGGGGGATGAATCATGGCCATACACTGCTGATTAACCATAGTGGAAATCGACTGTAAACTCAAGACAAGAATTTGTTAATGTGAAAAGAGATCCGTTAATAAATCTCGGAAGTCTGAGCTTCTAGAGCGATGCATACGCAAAACCTCCGTTCACCATCCTTCACACTGCATAGATACCTGCAGGAATCTGGTCACATCTGCAATGACGTTCCTGAAGACGTAGTCTTCCTTCTGGCAGTCAAACCAGCCCAACTTGGTGATTCTGGCGTACAGCTGGATGAGGGCTTGCGTCACAAAGGCTGCCAGCTTTGGCCTGGTCGCAAGGTAGTTTAGGACATAGTTCCCTGTGAGGTATGTGAAATAAAGGTATAAAAAAAGAAACAAACAATAAAAGATGCTCACAGCATATGCAACCACTCTAGTGAATCATTGCCTAAGCAAGCAAACACTTTCTGTCCAAGCACCACCTTAAATTGGACAGCAACTTTGTGGCCTGAGCCATCATGTGACCAGTGGACTTTCTACTGTACTAAAACAGAATGAAAAGAGAGTCTTGGCTGTGCGTGCCTCACAGACTTGGCTCTTTGCGTTATATATTTTTCTCGTAACTTAATCAGTCATTAAGTGATTTTCAGCAAGTTAGGTGAATGAGGTACTGAATTGACAGAAATCAGCTCAATATAAAAGCAAAGAACGCCTGCCAGCCTGGTGCACACTACACTAAGAATATAACCTCAGAGGAGAGAAAAGAGAGAGCGCATGCAGCTTGCAGCTTGGGAATCACAGATTATTACTGTGTGTGTCTTTAATCACTGAAACCAGCCTGAATGTGACAGTATTTTACAGCCTGAAAATGTCCCAGAAACACTGTCAACATCCTAACCAGATGCCCTGTAAGACAGAGCAATGGCTCGGCACACCAAGTGCTTTCAAAACACCTGCTTCAATGAGAAGGAAACTGGGCAGAGTTACACTTACGAATGTCGATGCGCTGTTCCAGGGGAAGGGGATTGGTTGTTCGTGATACCAGTTTGGAAAGACATGTGGCGGCCAGCAACTGGGAATATGAAGACTGAAAAAAATAACAGGACAGAGGATAAACTACAGCTGCATGGAAACAATGGCTACAGACTCCAACAAAAAAATGTTACAAGGGATATAAGTCTGTCAGAAAACATCAAGAGCAAGTAAAAGTGAGCAAAGTGAAAATATTGAGTTTATATGTATGAATGGTTAACATTGTAACCAATATAAGTCGCTCTGGATAAGAGTGTCTGTGAAATGCCAATAATGTAAATGTAATGTACACTGAGATTGTCACTGCTTTTTAAATACATCTGTACCACAAAGAGAGGGAAATGAGGATAACATCCATCAAGAGAAAGACGGTAACAGATTGAGATCACCCTTAGTCACTTCTATCCAAATTTTAAAGAACTTACACTCCCCCTCTCGAGCAGTAGCTGGCATTTGCTCAGGCAGTCGGGACTGTTGGTGAACTCCACCAGAGCCTTCTCTGCCTGGAGCCTGGTGGTGGTGTCTGTGGTCTCATACAGCTGCTTGCACAGGATCTCTAGCTGCGCTAGGCTCTGGAACACAAACAGGGCATAGGTGTCACAGACGAGACATCACACAGAGCTCAGCACAGGGGACTGACAGAAACACGGTAAATCCAATGAGGGTTGCTGTTTTTGCAGTTCAAATAGAATGGACAATATTTTTTGTGATTTACTCCATTACATAGTTTTGGTACAAGGCAATATTTACCAGTACGTTTACGATATTTGGCATGTTCATATTGTTCTCAGTAATTGGCTGTGCAAAAGATCAGTGTGGAATGCTCTAGATGGCGAGCACTGTTAGTCAAAAGATAATGATGCGATAATTACAGCAATCACCAACGCCACACTAGCTTGGGTTGAGTCATGTCACATGACACCACTCCTATCACGCCCCTCACAAAAGCAAAGGAGAGTAATGCACAGCATGGGGCTACTCAACCCAGGTCCTGGAATACTACAGTGTCTGCATGCTTTCCTTCCATTCAAGCATCTCTCTACCAGACTCAATTAATCAGTAACGATTATGCTCCTCTAGTTTTCCCTCCCCAGTTCTGGGAATAGGAAAACCAGGTGGACTGTGGCTCTCTGGGACCAGAGCTCAGCAGTTCCCAACACAGTGGCAGCCCTGTGTTCACGCTTCAAAATCTCAAGAACAGACCAAACGCGTGTTTATGCCCCACTGATGTAAACCGCAGATAGTCAATAATAATAAGGACCGGGAGGCCAAGGGCGTGAACCTCACACGGAGACAGACGGAGAGCGTGCTTTGTGTATCCTCTGAGATAAAATAAGCGCTGCCACGCAGGAAGGCAACTGCACACGGCAGATAAGTGTGCCTCCACTTCAACTTTGTTAGAGAGGAGGCAGGGAAGATCGAAGCTACTGGGACTCATTTCCTGGGAACAAGTGGTCAGCACTTTCCATTATCACCCAATCATTTGCATAACTACAGGCCAATGTGTGCATCTGCAAACCCCAATGCAATATAGACGTTTGCATTTCTCATATTTTCAGTTCGAAACCACCTGGGAGAGAGGAGATTACCAAACGTATGGAGCTGGACCTCAGTAAACGAAAGGCCACACACTGAACATAACTTCAAGGTCAGGTACAGCTCTCCTTCCTAGGAACAGCCAAATCTTGACAGATGAATCAGTAATGCTGTCTATCTCCAATTAAACAGTCATGTTGCACCAACACTTGCATTACCAGATTTGTTAAGTTCTAAAATTTTTAAAAATACAGTATGACATGTACATCTTGACTTTACAGCTTTCAAATGCAGCGTAAGTGGCATACTCAAAGGTATTCCAACACATCTCCTGATTGCATTATGCCTACTCCACTCTGGCAAAATATTACAATAGATTGATTACGACAGGTGACTCCAAAGATGACTCATAACCAAAGTGCCACCTTCCATGCTCTTGGACTGTATTTCCATATCAATTACATCCATTAACACTCAATGAAAAAAACCCTTCTGTGGCACATGCAATAAGGGGTCATTATACATTAACATGCCGGTATTTCTATGTGTGTATGTTAGTAAGATAGATTGCATTTTTATCAACAAAACACTGACAAATAAGCTATTCCTAGCTAGCCAGATGACTACATAGCTGCCTAGTGAGATAGTGATGCACACAATTCAGCTACATAATGCCTATGAAAGTAACTATTGCTAGTCTGCTTATAAAGTAATTAATTGCTAGCCCCCATGCAACAAAGTATATTTATTCCAAAGCAAAATAATTAAATTTTAGCAACAATCACAAGTACAGCATACTGCTAGGAACTATCCACCCATTCCAAGGAAGTTGTAATGGTACTGTAATGATGTCACACTTCCCTTGCACTGCATAATCTAAACACAAATTTTAGTCTGTGTTTTGATAGCAACAGCTTTTTTTGACTCACATAACAGTAAAAAGTACCGGGTATAACTGAAATTGATACTGAGATGCACACAGAACCAATATACTCCATCCATCTACAACTAAGCACAATGACACATCCGCATGTGTACACACACACACACACACACACACACAAACACACACACACACACAAGCTCTCACACAGAATGTAGCAGAATAAAAGACATTAAGACAATCTGATCATAAAAAGTAAACAGTGGTTGCAACAGCAAAGGGAACCCATGTTTCAGATCACCTCTGCTGACAGAAATCTGCAGAGTCATTTTAGGAGGCGGCCCCTATGGCAGTAGGAGAGGGTTGTCTGTTTTTGTCCCTTCTGTGACCAACAATGCAGACTATGAACGCAGACAACACATTTTAGTATAGGAAATACATGCACCCATGATGGTGACGCCAAAACATTTTTAGAGGCCTATAATTTAGAATGCATTTCGTGAAAATGCCAATAAATAATCCATGCCATTTTCAAGGACAGCTTCTCCTCAGACCAGAGAGTATGACACAAATAACTGAAAATCTAATTTTAATTTTTGGCCAAGCCTTTCTCTGCTTTTAAAATGCTTTTAGCGAAATCAGTCCCAAGCAGGAGATTGACGTTTCAACCTTATGCTTGGCAAAGCTTTAGCTGTAATAAAAAAGGCCAGTTAAGAATGTGGCATAGCTGGCTCCTTGAGACAGACTACAAAATTCACTCCATAAAGGTACTTTAAACCTCGAACTGCTTCTTGACTTTGAAAATTAACACAGAAAATAGGCCTCAGTCAGTATTAACTTATGAAATGGAAACAAAACTGAATGCAAATACACCTCGTCGGGTTTTTTTTTTTTTTTTTTTTTTTTTGAGGCACATTTCGGTGACATCGCATAGTTTTCATCCTTGCCAGTGATGCCTCCCTTCTTGACAGGGCTTTAACGAGAGCCAAGTCTGACCAGGGAGGAGACAGCTCTGCACACTCCCCCTTATCTTTCTGTCACCATGCTGACAATTTCTAGGAACTGGTCCCAAAAATCTCATCCAGCGCTTATGAATTAGAGCAGTCTGAGATAATGGGCATGTGTTCATAAACACACACACACGATATGTGCAGAGCATTATTCTCATGTCAGCACTCTGCCCCCCACGGGTCCAGACATCAACACTGGGATGAAAATAAGGGCACTTTAACACCACAATCGTTTGCAATTAAGTAACAACAGGAGTACTTTCAACCCCCCCACCCCAAAGTTACATCCACTTCGCCATAGAGCTGCAAAATGCAATGGCATATCAACTGATTTGCAGACAAAAAGAAGTTTGTTTGCTCCCTCCAAATCCAAAATGTCAGCTATACAGAACAGGCCCTGCCCAATACAGAAGAAATCAGCCAAATGCTGCTTTCCTGAGGAGTGCTGATATTTTTGTGGTCAAGTACAGCTGAAAGGCCAGGCTGTCTAATTTTTGCTGTACATGGAGTATGTCTCATTTGCTGGCCTGTGTATAGCTAGAGAAATCCATAAAATAAGATCAGGTTTTATGATTGAAATTAGTTGAATTACATTACAGTTGCACCTGTTGTAGCTTTCTGATTTGGTTCTAATTTATATACTACATCCACAGCTAGCAGAACAGCACACATAAAAACAAATGTGAATTTACAATAACAGGGACACATTCAAGTTGAATTTTCATGGACATTACATTACTTTAGGAGAAACAGCTCATTCCTTCCTCTTGGCTGCTCTAAAAATATACAAGTAACATACAATATCCAAAACACATAAATTTTGCTTAAAATGCCAACAAAATAAGTTGACAAGTTGTTGCATTCTTATGGTGTAGACACAGAAAGAAATATTTCAATGTGGAGACATGTCACTGGCATTCTTACAATAGCTAGGACAGCTAGCTAGCTGTGAGAGTGCCATATGTATCTATGTTTTCCCATCAACAACAGGGCATACTTCAAGCGCAGTTCCTAGTTAATCAAGACCAATAATTAATGAACACGACAACCGGCTGCTCCTAAAATGGGGCCTCAGATATCAAACTTTTGCATTCATTCATTAGCAGTGTCAAACTCAATTGCCAAATGGACGTGAGTATGTTGATTTTTGCACCAAGCTGACCTCCAAGTTTTTTAAATTAGTGGAATCATCTAGTTGGTGTGGATTTTGTACACAATTATAAATAATATAAACTGAGATATGCGCACACACTCTATTATCAAATATTTTAATGCAGTGTTTTTGGGAAATTTTTTATGCAACTGCATACAACTAATAAGCTAATTGGACCAATTAATCCAGGGTAACTGCATAGAACAAGGACTAGCATACAAAAAGGTCCTGCGGGACTTGACTTGGATTTCTACTGTCTCTTCAGTTATGAAAGAACTACGCTGCTTGTATTGACTTTTCTTCCTACTTGTCTTATGGTTTCAGCCTCCTGTTGCTGCTAGAACTCACTTCAAAACCCTTGCTGTATGTCAGCTATTCAGCTCATCTTTGTCTTTGATCTATTATTGCCATTAACTTCACCCATTGCATAAGATCTTTGCCCACACGTACATAAACTGTAGACTTGGTTATAGAGACCGCTTTCAGTCCCCTGGGAAAAAGGGAACACGCTGTCCCATTGGTTGCACACTAAAACAGCCACGCACAGCTCCTACCCTTAGATTATTGGATCGCTTTCAGCATAAATTTTGCATGCATTCTTTATTACATACATTCTATGTACAATATACAAAATATGAATAACTTCAGCATGATGCTGTGGAAATTTATACTATGTAAAATGTAAGCCACCATGGAGGCAAGTAATGCAACAAAGGAGAGGCTAAACGGCTGCTGTGCTATTTGAGATCAAATGTTAAAGGATCTTCCCTATGCTTCAATGTCCAATTTCCAAAATGTAAAAACAATTATAAAAAATATAAAAATATTTACAATGTCCCACTTCAGTAACCATCATCTCCAATTCAATTACAGAGTGCACACCTGGAAAAACTATGCACACTCACACAGTAGCACATGTGCAAGCACACACATATTTACAAGTATGCATACCCCAAAACACACAACAAACATTATGCGACACAAAATCGGTCATTTTAGTAACGTTACTGCAACCAGGTGCTTGATCACGTGCCTCGGTTTTGAGCAGGCGCTTCGCAGATCCAATGATATTAATATTAAATGAGCTGACAGACGCCCATAATAAGATTAACCCATCCAATATAGATTAGTTGTGCTGCGTAGTGCCTTCTTTAAACTAATTCCCATAAGCGAGCCAAATATTCAGCCGTCTAACCATTGGTTAATATCAGTAGCCCATCAAGTTCATTCTCTAGTGTGCGTTAAACGGACAGTTTGAAGTGTTTCGTTCAACAGCAATGCTCACCACTACATACAACTCCATCTCAGAAATCTAATTTCTTAACCTTTTTTTTTAAGATACTGACAATTAAGACCTACTGCATACGGCGCACTTCAACATGTACTAGCGAAAGGACATAACACCTCTGAAATAGTAATCACTTCGTTCTTTCAGGCTAAATGCGGGCTATGAGCACCACGTGTATCGCCCTTCGGCTGAATGATTTTTTTAATGGAACATACTTCATATTAATGTCAGCTAGCTAGGTTTTCTAGTCCGCTAGCTAACCAGCTGAACCTGCTTCAGTTACTAGATGTAATAACTACGTAGCTAGCTTGCTAGCAAGCTTACGACGGTGGAGCACACTGCAGAAGCATCACTTCCTTCAATTCAATTTACGCGGGCGAAACGCTCCAAGTCATGTCGCAAGAAAACAAAACTATTACCGTAGTAAAACAGTCATGGATGTAACTAGATAAGCTTCATCTTAAGCGAATTGTACGGCACTAAATCTCCCCTTAATTTAATTTGATTAAATTGATTGTGTCGCTATTCTCCGCTTCGCTCAGTTGTACCAATACAGGGGATGCGCCGGGCCACCGCCGACCGGACACCAGCGAGCTAGCTGACCATATAACTAAAGCAAATGTGGGTCTAGAGGTCAGCATCGCGCAGTGGTCTTAAATACGACTGAAACCGATGCAATAACTGGTCTGGCGCCTCGATCATATGTGAAATAGTTTCTTTTAGACTCATGCATTTAGCTAACAAAGTGATTAGCGAGCAAACTGCTACTGATGTCAAGACTACTGACCTAGACACTCCTCATAAGCGATGCAGTGCTTAGCCAGTTAGCTGGCTGCATCAGCAAGTTACATCTAAAACGACCCGAATAAACCACAGAACTAGATATTTCTGGTAACGTTTACAGCTAAATAATCGTTATATGGCAAGCCATAACTGTAATCAGATTTGGACCGTTTCTGTATTAAATTCCCAAAATGACCAACAGGCCGATCGTATTGGATGTCTTGTTTACTTGTGCAAATGTGCTGCACACGGACCCTCCTTCACAGCTTCAAGTTCCAGCAGCCAAATATCGCATCATACTCTAACGTTACATGGACAATGGGACAGCGTGTTCCGTGGGAAGTACAATAGTTTGATGCGTTTTTGATTATACACATTTAATCTACATGGACCAATGAACAAGATGACAGGCCACAACAGGTCAGCATGTTAGCTACTCGCTCTTATTGGTAGCCAGTGAGCTAGCTATATCAATATACAACGGAATGCTAGCTAGCTTGCTAGCTGATCGCATCCTCATTAAGCCACCGAAACCATCAGAATTTTGTCTGCTCCCTGCATGCATAAATAAGTATTTTGCCATGTAGTCAGTCTAGCTGTCGAATCCCTAATATAACAAAGTGCCTTATTTACGCTCATATATTTTTACAATTGCAAAACATAAACCTCTGGTTACCTGCACATGATCCGCCATTTTGCTCCATTCATGCTCCTATCACTCCCCCCGACACAGAGCATGCGCGCGAATGGATAAATTCTATAAAACACTTGCGCAATTACCGAACCGCATTTTCGCCGCTGGAGGATGATACGCAACTTTTCTGAATATGACCCTACTCTCTGCTTCAACGTCAACAGCGGGTCTTTGTTTACATGGTTCTTAAAGGGAAACTGTCTTCTTTGCAAGAATGATAGTAACCTCCATTCATCCACTGCAAAGAACGGAAAACTTGGGACACTAACATGTTTTTAAAAGTCTCTCTCTCTCTCTCTCTCTCACACACACACACACACACACAACAACAACAAACAAACAAACAAACAAGAGAATGCCCTATAGCCTACACTATGTTTGCCACTTCATAAATCGAATTGAAAACACATGCTTCTCATTAATTACCGTTTTTGACTTCACATAATTATCATAGTCTAATTATTATTATTGGACGAATTAGGCGATGAGCTTACTACACAAAGTAAGTTGGATATTAGGGGCACTATCACAGTTCACGCTAAAATACACCCGAATTGCAAAAAGCATTGTTCTTCTCTTCAGAATAAACGTTATTTGTACATTTTAAGCCTGCATCAATGCAATCCATTTGGAAATGCTGACGGCTGAACCTAATGTAGTCCTCACGACATTAACTGAAAGCCAAACTAATCCCTGACAGTGGGCACGTGTCAGTGTCTCTCTGGGAAGCATTGTTCTGCTGTGTGGAACACAAACAAAAAGACTTTGGAGCGACAACTTTGTCATTGGTTGTCACTATAGCTTTATTTAATAAATTGTTCTGGAATCGTAGCATGACTGACATAGGTGATGTTCTCATTCCTACCCAAATATTCGGCATTTTTCTCGCCAAAAGTACTCACAGACCTTGAAATCAGAGAATCCCACGGTGAACACACTGGATTTTGGTCACAGTTATCTGTGAAATTCTTTAGACATACATTTTTATGTTTGTGTGACAAAAATTCCAACGTCAGATTATAACATATATGCAATCTACATGTCATGACTAAATCCAAGAATTTGACATCTTTACACGCTCAGTTGTCAAAAACTGACTATGGAAGTTAAGATACCTCGGCATCAAGGTTATTCAGTCTTGCCACAGAAATTTGTTATATCTGCTAGTTTAATATGAAGTGCTAACAAACTAAATTATATATGTGCCTAACGAACGAATTGCTTTAAATTGTTCAATATACTAACTGTGTCCTCTTTTGAGGGTGGTTCTGATTGTGCCCAGTCATTTGTGGAAAATAAGAAAGAATTGCGTGTTTGTAATACTAATAAAATTTTACATTTTATTATGCGAGTTTTCAGTACAACTGCAGTTTCAAGTACAATTTAAGAAATGGCATGCTGTGTTATAGGCTATATTGATTGATGGAAGAAAACATTTTTTTGTATTTAAATGGCTAGAATCGGACATTAATGGGCAGAAGCGACACCTGGAGGAAATAAAATGCACATCGTTCCAGCATGACCCTTCGAAATGCCTTGCAGAACAGAATAGCTCAGGGCCCTTACCCCGAGGATACTATTTTGCATGACAGCTCTCAACTCATACTTTTTAATGGTGATTAGCCTATCTGATATTCTTTCTCAGTAACTGCATCGAGAGTAGTGGTTTAACTATCAAAATCTTTGACACGCCAGACCTGTAAATCTTTATGTGTTGCTGCCATCTCGTGGCGGCGGTCCTGGGCACAATGTGTGGCATAGTCTCATATTTCTATCAAAACTTTTAAAAGAATTCCTTACATAACACTCGCATGAAGAACGTGGGCACTGCTTAACCCAAATGCATTTACATAGGCTGGATGGTGCTGGCTGCAAACCATTAAAACGACTTAGTCTGTAACTTAATATTTGGAAGCATAAACAGTTCAGTGGGAGGGAACGCGCTAACGAAGAGAAGCTTCCCAAGAAAAGCTTGTTAAAATTGCCCACTTCATGATTTTCGGCTGAGACAGTCCTTCGTGAGGCTGTTCTCAATCATTTCAACTCAAGGTACAGACAGGACACCGCCGGGGGGATGGGGATCAATGCAGAGCGCGTGAGAGACTGGAGAAAGCAGAGACATCAAAGGAGGTGCGCTCTGTTCCTTGTTGGATTACTGCTTTCCTGTCGTTTTTATTTTGACCGGATTTAGTGAATTTCCAGAGGACCGCTAAAATATAGGCTTCTTTAACGCAGATCTCTCTATCGTTTAAATGCAGCGCTTCTTTTTCTTTTCTTTCTTTTTTAACCAATCTTGTTACTGTTTCACAAGAGACCGGAGGCACCAGAGGAGCTGCAGGCTACAAGCTCTCTTCAGCAGAAGTTTCTGAGAGAAGACTACCGAGCATTCAGTGAAACCAGTAACATTTGGAAACGAGAGGAAATTTGATGGTGCTCTAGAAGACATAAAACAGTGAGTTGAACAGAAGATAGATTTATTCATTAATATCAACAGCAGGGTCTTACAAATTCTTGTTAATACGTCCATAGATTCGAGAAATTTAGAAGTCCAGCTAAATCTGTGCATAGTAAGATAGCTGTCTAGTCATAGGCTTTTAAAGCAGTCACGATGCCATGGGGTAGAGTAATTCTTGCACTGATGGTGATGAGCCTGAGAAGGACTGAAAGCTTCCCAAACAACAAACTCGAGGACATTGAAGAGGATGTTCAACCAGACGATTTTGACCTAACGTTACTGGAGGATGAAACAGACGGCAAAAATGCGTCTGAGTGCGACCGTTGTTCGCCAGAGCTGTGTCCCGTGGCAGCGGGCTGCAGAGCAGGAGTTGTCTTGGACAGCTGCGGCTGTTGCCCTGAGTGCGGGAATTTGGAGGGACAGTCGTGCGATCTGGACTCCAGAAACAGCTTTTACGGTGTCTGTGGTTCAGATCTTCAGTGCAAAATCGACATCTCAGATCTGGGACGGGGAGAGGTTCCCGAGCCACAGTGTGTATGTAAATTTCAAGAGGCAGTGTGTGGTTCGGACGGCAGAACGTATATGAACATTTGTCAGTTTAAAGAGGCTGCGTTCTCTACGGCTGGACTGAGTATTAAGGGCAACGGTCCCTGCCAAACAGGTATTGTATATTGATCATATATCTGTACATAAACTAATATTTATGATTCCCATATTTCACCAGTGAAAAGCGTAGGCTACAGTTTGGCAGAGGGGCTATTATGTACATGTGAAAACACGCAAACAGCATCCCCCAAAACAAACAAACAAACAAAAAAAAAATCTAACACAAAGTTGTTTTTTCCTTCAGTTTTAACAAATTTTATTTTTGAAAGACTCAAAAATTTGTTTCCAGATTTAAAAGCGAGGCTGTGGGCATGTGCTGTTTAACGACCTGTTGCCTTCTCCTTTGCTCCAGAACACAGCCGTTTTTATGTCCTCGAGGAAGTTTTACTGTCAGCTATTAGGACATTTTTTGTGTCTTTTCCCAACCGGTGTTAGAAAAGATTTATTGCCTCTAGCTGGCGCCAAGATATGGATTGCCACATTCAGCTCACACATCCATTCACAGAATAAGCTCGTGATCTTGATTTGATTTTATTTTTTTTTTCAAGTTCCACTGATTAAGGTTCCACCACATAACATTGTAAACGCGACCGGCAGCAGCATGTCGTTCCTGTGCGAGGTCTTCGCATATCCGATGGCGTTAATTGAATGGAGGAAGGATGGTAATGACGTAATTCTCCCGGGAGATGACCCTCACATTTCTGTACAGGTGAATGTTACCGAATCAGAGATATTGCACGCACAACCTAACATCATTTGAACGATGACGGTTTTGCAACATCATCCAAAGTCCCATGTGTGTACTCTTTGCACAATGTGCCTAATCATCATAGCCATTGAAATGATGCAAAAAGTTTGGATGTCACGTACTTGTAATAACTAGATGATGTTGCATCTGTAATCCACTGTTAACGCTGCTGATGTTAACGTATCAAGCAGTACTCTGAAAATAAATGATTGAGACCATGCCTACACTGTGTACCACTGACAACCAATACTAATGGGAACTACTTAGTTTAAGTGTAAACACATTCCACGTAAACGACAGACTTGATACACTGCAATAATTCATGACAGTCATGTAATTATTGTATATTATTGTTCAAGCTAAAAATTACTATGTTTTACACACATAACTGCAACTGCATATTATTTTCTGCGTAAGGCTACAAAACTCTTTGTTGCCTTTTATCATGCAGACAGCTGAACATTTGTAAGTGTTTTGTGTCTTGTGAAATAACCAACTCAAACAAATTATTTGAATATGTGAATTTATTCAAAACAATAAATGGAGGTGTATTATTGAATGGTTGTGAAAACAACCATTTTTTCCCAAAAAGGTAGTAAGAGAGTGTAGAAAGACAGGCAGTAGAGCAAAAAACAGTGATTAGTGATTTTTGAGTGATCACTAACTGTCAAAAATCATCAAGAGATGGTTTCCATACTCACTGTGATATTCAGACTACCAAAACTGTCATGTTTGTATTTTAAAAATTCAACATGGCAAACTGGTTAACTAAAAGTAAATGCATTGTGCAGTGTGGTAGTGCAGCTGGATATTACTAGCTAGCTAGCTGCACACATCTCCAGCTGTTCCACTCCAGGGGATCCGGTGCCTTGTGAGGGAATTTGCCTACAATATGATGCAGATGACTGTACTATATTTTAGTAAGTAGCAGTTACCAAAAATATGTTCCTCAGCTAACATTAGCTGACTATTTTGGCTATATAATGTAATGTAACTATGTGGCCAGCCAGTTATACATAATAGTATGTTAGTGATACATAATAACTAATTGCAGATTTAGTGTGGGTTAGCCAGCTACTTAAGGTTAAAATATTGATGTGGTCGCTCTAGCTATACTGAGTGCGTGACGCCCATTAAACAGCAGTATACGAGTGGCCAACACAATGCTGAATAGAGTGAGACTATTTCTGCGTTTTAGTATAGGCCTACATGATAAATATAGTATTTAGAAAGAAATACACAAAAATAAAAATGTTCAGATCTCCAAACAGTTCCACCAAAAGTTGATCTTCAGTGACCCGGTTTAAAGCTATTTTCAAATATCACTGCTTAGTATGATTTACATTATGTGTAAACATGTAAGCTGAAGAACTAATGAATTTCATTTAAACTTGCTATAAAATTGGATTCCTTTGAAATAAACAGCAAGATATGGCACAAAGTACCACACTTGCAGTATTGCAATATTGTGTGACCTATTGCAGTTTACATTACCTATGAATGTGGCCATTCTGTTGGTTGAAAATGTGACCTGTGATTGCAAGATTACAATGTCCTAAATTCACAAAAAGGCTGCCTTAGAATTTTCTGCCTGAGACCTTACAGTAGAATTTCAGAGCACTGTCCTCACCCTTGGCAATGTGAGACTGTACATTGTCTGTGTGTGAACTTTAACCTGTGTCTCTTGTGTGCTGGTCAGTCACGAGGAGGTCCCATGAAGTACGAGCTGTCCAGCTGGCTCCAGATTGAGGACCTTGCCCCAGGCGATGCGGGCACATACCGCTGTGTGGCCCACAATGCGATGGGTAGTGTCTCTGCATCGGCTGTGCTGGGAGTGCTGGGGCCAGGTTGGAGAACCTTTCCTGCTTTACAGTTACACAGCACAAATACACACACACACACACGCACACACACAAGCAAGCACATATCTATGCATGTGCACATGAACACGTGTGTACAAACGCACATAAATACACATACACATGCATGCATGCATAAACCTACAAACGCACACATACTGTCTCTCTCTCTCTCACACACACACACACACACACACACACACACACAGTCACAAACACATGCAGCCATCTCAGCATAGTCACTCTGGATTAGGAAGGTTGATACAAGGGGAGCATTCAATCTCGCTTCTCTGTTGCTTTGTCCATAACTTTGAACCACATATTTAAGGCAGTACTACTTGGTCTCAATCCCACATATCTCATATTCATCATTTTTTGAAAGGAGTGAAAACTAATTTTTAAGGACTAGATGTCATAGTTGAATAAATGCAATACTCAGAGCTGAAGAACCATAGTAGTTAAACTCAATTTGGATCCTCCCCAGCTGTAATGGAGGGTTACAATGGTGAATGAAATGTGCTACATAGTAAACAAGCAGGTGAAATGCAATGCACGCAGCATTTCCTTACCCAGTGTCGGTCTGCTTTTTATTTTTCAGATGAGATGTCTGCCTATTTATCGGAGAACATGTCAGAAATGTTTGGATATGACCATTCAAGAGACTATGATGAAGACTACTACTAATCCCCATGCCGTCCCCTGTCTCCTTGAAACGACCGCGGCGTTTGTATAAGTCAGTGTTCAGCTGAGGTTAGCATCACTTTTGTGTCTGCAGAAAGCTGCTGTTAGGTTTGAGGGCTGCCACGCTGAGCTGTGGTGTTGCGCTCAGCCGAGCCGCTCATCTTACAACCACTAATAGGCTTCTTCGCTACGATTTGGTTTAAGGGAAAAAACGATGACAGAGGAAAACATCTGTTGATGTGAAAAACACACATCGTTCGCATCGGCTACAGGGACTTAAACGCGATCATATTCTCATCCATCCATTATGGGGTTATAATATCCATCCTAGTGTCCAAGCTAGTATCATAGAGCATAAGAAAGCAATAGGGATGAATACCCTTCTGTTTCAAAGTGATCGTATCACAGTTCCCTTGTGACTATAGACATAAAATAGGACTGCTTTTGAACTGCGACATTCCAAAAACGCATGAATAGCATCTTGTAAGAGAAGATCCCAGACCATGTTCGTACTGTCCTTTAAAACATTTGACATTCAGCTTAGCTTTCTCCCTGAGGTGTACACAGTATGCGGAAGCACCAACTGGATCGCATTTGAAATGTCTTACTGAATTCATCTCCTTGTAATGCATATTTCGGTTAGGTTTGCCTTCCAAAATGCTGGATCTCTCATACGCGTGCAGATGTATGATGCAAGCCAAGCTCCGACAGGGGAGGGGGAGCACACAGATGGTTTTAATGTTTGGGAATTCTGTACAACCCAGGCATATGTAGGGTCTGAATCTGTTCTACAGGAAAGCTATATGTCATGTGAGCAGGTGACAAGCCAGTTCCTAAATCACTGACCCCTTTTCACCACCCAACAAGGGTGAATACAAGGTTCCCCCAAGTGAACCCCTCAGCAAAATCGTGTCCCCTACCCCCAACTAATCCTGGTCTTCAGAATACCCCACCACCTGGAGTGTGTTTGCCCTCTGTGTTCTTCTGCCAGAATTTTCCTCCGTTGCTGGTATTTTTTATGAAAGATTAGGAATAGTATCACGTGTGATATAAAAACCCTACTCTGTCCCTGACACAAGGAAACAAATTCTTCAGCCACTTCCATGCCATGGTTCATGTTTTATTTGTTTATTTTTTCTTTCATTTTAAAAAAGAATAATGCTTACTGTTTACTCATAGTACTTTCATTTAGTGTAATTTTTGTAAACGGGTGCATAATCTCAATTGTAAATAATTATAAAGTCAGTAAATGTAAGTGTTAATGTAGGGTAATGTAAGGTTGTTTGGCTCTCTGTTGGTAAAATTGCAACAGTTCGAAAGAATATATGAAATACACAGTGTAGTTATAATGGTATATTTAATCATGCAGAACTCCTGCAAAAAATTCTTGTGTGAGACTGTAATGCTTCTGTAATGCCTCTGTCTGTCCTTTCTTGTTCTAAGCTAAAATGCATATATTGTGAAAACATGACGACGGGCGACTTGAAGCAATGTAATTCTGTAAGAAACATTCCAACAGAAATGTAAAATTGATAAAACATGCAATAAAAGAACATTAACCACAAACAGCCCCTGAGTAAAGCGGACTGCCAGAGACCCCTCAGCAACACAAACTGTTAAAGTAATTAGAGTCCGAAACCGAATAAATCAAAGCGGCAATGTCACTGAGCCTCGCGGTGCGGCCTCTGCTATAGACAAGAGCTCAGCAGTCTTTCGGCTTGTTTTCATCTTTACTGTATATGTGAGGCATTCAGGCAGCTTTGTGCCGTCTGAGTTCTACGGTAGCCCCTGGGTTAACAACCGAGGAGCAGTTCAGTTCCACCCGAACTGCTCGTTACTGCTCCCGATCGTGCGGACACGGAGAGAAATAATTAGAGAATTTTTCTAAAGCTCAGAGGGTTATTGAGCTCCACTCTCTTTTGTATGCTCCTCATATCCTGTGCAGGAAAAGCCATTACTGGAGTAGGAGGAAACCCAAACAGTTTGAAATGAGCAGTTCACGACTGCTAGGGGTGCAGCTGCCCTGGCCCTGACTGACAGTGACTGAGAGCCCGAAGTGGAAAACATAACATTCATTCATGGGACTCGACTGGGTGCAAACTGGAAACGTCAATGTGTCAGATTCTCTGTCTCTATGATATGGTGTAGAAAAGCAGGGGTCATTAAAATTCCATAGGCTTTGTGTATGATAGAAGCCCGAAGGAGGTTTTGTGGATTCTTGTGAGAAGCACACCGCTAGCACCTGGAAGCCATTGGGGAAACTCCTGTTCAGTTCTCCAAGATCGCAGCACTGAATTGGTGTGAATAAAGGAAACACTCCAGCTTTGGCACCCATGAGTAAACAATTTACTTGTTTCTCTTAAAAAAAAGAACTAAACTAAAGTCAAAATGTAAAAATTCCAGCATTTATTTAAAACATATAACAGTGCATAGAAAGTCACTTTCCATTTTTATATTAAACTACACGGAGTTAAGCAAAAACAAAGAACCAAACAAACACAACACTTAAAATCCACTTTTATGAATTATGACCAGAATGGTATGGTATAAACAACTCAACAGAATGTCCAGTGGTAGTCAACAGATGCAAACCTGCCCTCTTCTGGAAGAAAGATGTAAAAATCAGGTCTGCAGTGGCTGTCTTGAGTCAGACTGGAATGCAGTTTGCAGCTTAAATCCTATGTGGATGTTGGTATGTGCAAAATGATTCCACCCCAGCTCAGTTTCTCTAATTTAGGGTTCCAGAGACGTAGGCTAATGTCCAAGTATGCCTGGCATGCCACAGTTTCCATTACTGTGGTTTGATCATTAGGGCTAGTGGTCTACATTGATGGTTTTAGGCCAATGATATAATGCCAGCTCAGTAACATAAGCAGATGAATTGAATTTGTTGACTGTGTTAATTACTTTCAGAAAAAAAAAATGTATTACTACAGTAGCTCAAAATAACAATAGCCCAAAAGCCTTACTTTTAGCTTTTGGAAAACATGGACATTTCACTTCTCTCATCTTCTGTTTCTGATATATAGAGGGAAACAGCTGTCATTATTTCAGTCATGTCAGGTATTTGTACAGAGCTGGCTGAAGCCTCAGAGATTCCTGCAGCTGAGCCCAGAATCCACCCGTCTCTCCCATGAAGCAGATGTGAGGTAGGACCCCACCATGCAGTAGGCAGAGTAGGGATGTTCACTGCCTCCCGCAGAGTGGTGAGGCCCACTGCTAAGACAAGCTCTGCTGTTTCTGAGGCTTACCGTGCTTCAGAAACAGAGAATAGGAAACAGTTGATGGAAAGGTGGGAGCAGGTGGGAAGGAGTGTGGTGGGTCAGAACTAAACACTTTAGAAATGGAGTGTTTGTGTATGGGGCCTTCGGATACGATAGGCTCGCAATTCCCCTTTCGTCTGTTGAAATAAGGTGGCAATTGGTGGATAAATCTCTGCCCAGAGATTATTCAGGGAGTCAAGCTGGTTGGCAGATGTGACAGCAAAGGTGGGCCTGGGGGACTGGGCCCTGGCTCGAAGTCCACGCTTCACCACACATGGGTATCTAGGGTTCTGTCACTCACAGTGACGCTGCCACTGGTGATGTGGGTTGCGGATCATGACATCATCCCAATCATAACGATGAGGAAGGGTACACCGACACAACCCTTCCTGCCTCACTCTAATATGTCTGTTTATATTCATATAATTATAAAAATATAATTTTATACAATTATATACACATTTCTATCTAATTTTGATTATTATACAATATAAAACAAATATGTGAGCTGTTATTTTTTTTCTCTATAACTCATCTGCCCTGGCTTCAGGCTGGCTGCGCAGCCCGTGAGATGACTTTTAAATTGCAGCCTTGCGTTGCAGCCGCGGGAGGCAAATGCACACATGAGGCGACCAGGCCGAGGTTTTAGAGTCCTCACATCACGCTCGGTTTAACTCAGGTGCTCCTGCTGAGGACTGGGGGGCTGCTGTTTATGAGATGCATGCGCCGTTTCAGAGAGAAGGCCAATATACATATCAAAAGCTTCTCTGTGCCTCGAGACACAGCGTGCGGCTTCAGACGCCGGGAAATCTCTGATCGATTGCTTTGATTGGACAGCAAATGAGGGGGAAAATACAGTCCCTCTATTAATGCAAATAGAGCAACAACAAGAGAAAATCTCTTGATTAGAGGGAAATGCCAGGGAAAAAAGAGAAAAAAACAGAAACTTCAGCCACATCTCCAGAGCTCATTATCATCTAATGAGTGTAGTGCTTATGAGCACATTATTCCAGGTTAAAAGGATAAAATTCTGCCGCTTAACATTTCTGAGTGAGGTTAATTGTACCCAAATCCCACTGAGCCTTGAACAAGATAGAAATATGGAAAACAACAGCTTCTTTTTAAGGTGCAACTGGCTCCCGTTTCTTTCCAGTGTGCCTTTAAAAGCCCTCATTATTATTTTGCTTTATAAGAACTGGTCAACAAAAAACTCACATGTGCACTGAGTGGAACACAGTTCTTCTCCCTGAGTGTCAAAGGTTTTTGAATTATTGACATGGATGACATCCCTTGTAATGGACTGGGAATAATGCACGTCATTGTCATAATGAACATTTCAACTGATCGCAGCTCCCAAAGTCCCAAAGCAAAAAGAGGGGAGGCAGGTAAGAGCTCTGCAGTGTAATTTTTGTTGTCTTCATTTTATTCATTGAAGCTCAATAACTAGTGGACTCCTGTGAAATGGAAAATATAGACATCTGCAGAAAGTGAAAGGAAAAGTACAAACCTTGTTAGACATCTCTAAATGTCTCATGTTTTAACACCTTTCTGTGTGACTCGTGATATGAATGGCTCAACTGTCCCACTTCAAAAAAAACAATTTGCAAAGAGTCTTTGAGTAGCTCCATATTGATGGTCAGATCACGCGGCTGTTGCAAAAGGATACTATTGGTTAGCATAAAGAAGAATTAAGTGTTCAATCAATAAAATTACACGATTAAATGTATCTTTATTTCAACTACTTTGGCTAGAGATAGTTATGCTAACAGTTACAGGATTGTGGGTCGTCACGTGTCACATGCCAGTGGCCTCCGTCTGGCCATCCCTCACAATTTATCCCATACTTCCTTCCCATAATTCTTCACAGGACAGATGTGTATTTTCTCCTCACTCTTCATAAGGTTCCAGAGCAGAGCCCTGCCTGCCCTTTGGCAATCTGACTGTTACACTGCCAGACATTTGGAGATCATATTGGCTGAGCATATGGTCCGTGTCCGGCACATGGTCCTCACTAAAACCATGAATGCTCTCTCATTCTACTTCTGGTGTCCACAAAGAAAGTCTTTCTTCTCTCAATCCAATGTTGACGTTGGTCGTATTTTATATGATACTGCAAATAATTACTCTCACTCTTACTTTTGTGCTCAGAGATGTGGCAATGCATTTATGTGAGTGTCGATAGTTTAATCTCTGCTTATAAAATTGGGGTACAATTACAACATTCTTTCCTGTGCCTCCTTTGGAAGCACAAACAAAAAGTAAAGCCTACTTGCTGTTTGTACTGAAAACACATAAAACTGATTTTCATCAAAAACACAATATTAATGTAAGGTGAACTGAGTTCTCCAGTTTGGGTTTCTCATTGCAGTATGGTAGACACATGGTATATTCTAAGTTAGGGCCAGGATTGGGGTACACTTTGTTACAGCAACGTTCTCTCATGAATGAGGTAAAGACATTTATGTGAATAGGATAGGGATTCATTTTGCGTGAAAAACATCATTGTTTCTCAGTCATGAAATGAGAAACAGGAATTTTTGAGCCAACGCATGTGTGAAAAACAAACTAACCTGTAAAGGTTTGCAGTTCTTAATACTCATTCTTACCTTGTATTCAGTGACACCAGAGTCTCATTGCTTGGTTGAGAGCTTAAAAAGCTTTCCCTACCAAGTTCTTCTAATATTGCAGCAGTGTAGGAATGTTACTCAGACTCAAGGGGCCAGTGTAGAGTTTTGGTTAGAGTTATGAGCTGCAACATTACGCTGCCAATTGGGTTCCTGAACAGGCAGGGTACTTCCTCTGAGACTTCGCCTCTAAACCCCCCAATGTATTGTGGGTATCAGCTGCAGTCACTAAATCTGCCAATATGATGAACTAATGTTCCATTACAGGGAATTGCTGCACCCTGACTTGATTAGTAATCATGAAGGCCAGGATGACCTTCATCTGCCATCTTCATACACATAAATGATGTAGGACACTAAAGCACAAAAGTAACCTATTTTTAAATCATTCCTCACCTTACAGTTTAGTGGGTATTCAAATTAAGTACACAGATCTGTGAAAGTGGTCACAGATTTGCTCTTTCGTTTCTTTTTTCACCTAATCTAATGCCTGTTTTTGAATTTACAACATTTCTTTGTGAACAAGAAGTAAGCGCATGCTTGATTTCAGATTTCCTACAACAACTGAGTATTTTTGCAATCTCAATATGAGCCCCTAAAGCATATTCATCCAATTAATACATTTTAAGGGGATGTTCCATTCCGTTATATCACAGTTTCTTAATCGATGCTCTTATCCAGAGCAGCTTATATATTTCACATTTTTACATTATCCATTTATACAGCTGAATATTTGCTGAAACAATTCGGGTTAAGTACCTTGCCCAGGGGTACAACAACAGAGTCCCAGCAGGGATTCTAGCTGGCAACCTTTGAAGCACAAGCTCTGCTCCTTACCAGTGAGATATGTTATTATGTCATTATTTGTAAAGATTGCATTTGAAATGGATGGTGATCCCTTCAACATTGCTCTTCTTTGCCTCAGGTGCCCAGCATGCAAAGTGAGATTGTTCAGTACAAATGGAGAGAAACTGAAAAATGCACGCTGGGGTTTACAAGAGACTGCTGTGGAACTGGTTACAAAACCATCAAAGATATTTGTATTAGCTTGTTTTGTTGCTTAGTAAGAATTAGGGGTTCCTCATTGTGAAATGCTACCATAATATAAGTGGAGGACAACATACTTTACTGTACTTTAACACGATACATTTTTGATATACTTTTGACTGCTTTCTTAAAAGTAAAAAAAAGAGATGAAGAATAAAATAAGACAAAACCATGATTCATTCCATAACAGATTACAAGCAATTTGTGGCTTTGTCTGGGTGCAATCTTTACTTAGTATCATCGGAGGTTGTCTTTAAGGTTTTAGGTTTTGGGGTTCTGCTGTGGTCTGAGCAGTAGAATATCAAGGTATGCTCTGGGAGGTGTTTTAGAAAGAGGGCAGGCCTGCTGAGGGGTTGCTGGTTGCCAACAGGAAGTGGCTTGGCTGGAGATTACAAAGAGGAAATGACATTTGTGACTTTTGCCTGAAGGAGTGGTGTGAGTGTAACCCATTTGAGTACTGTGCCATTTTTGGTGCTGCCAATGGTGGCATTGGAAGAAACTCTGAAGCACCAAAATTGGATTCCATGTTCAGAGGTACACAATAAAATGAGCTGTACAATGCATATCATCTCCTTGTGTTTGGAAACAACTGCAATAAGATACCTTAAAGTTTGGATGAAGAGGATATTATTTTTAATTCTAACCATCAAAATCAAAATTAAATCCAATGAGTTTTTTTTTTCTGAACAGTTCTTTGTTGGGTAGTTGTTTTAATAACGCAGTCTGAATGAGGCTTTGTTTCCTCCAATGATAGTGAAATAAGGACAGATAAATTGCAAAGCTGATGGAAAACTAAAACAGGAACAGGATGCTCTCGTTTGACCACAGGACAAGAATAGTGAGGTTGTGAAATCTCAAAATAATCATGCTGTGAAAAACAACTGCCAATGTGAGGAGGTTAGACTCACCATCGCTGTGGTATAGCTGCATGGGCTGCTGTATTCTAAGATTGCTGAAAGGACAACATGAACACAGATACAAATAAACCAGACAAGGAGTGAAAAATACAGTCGGCCATACACTTAAAACCTTCCACCTCAATCACTGAGGTGGCAAAGAGAAAATTAAGGGTTAGGAGAGAGGAGGGCAATTAAATTGTAGAGAATAGATTGCGCAGGTTACAATATGGATTTCAAGATGAGGGGGTTAGAAGGATGTTTATATCAATGGAGAACAGGAGGAGCAATTGGGATGATTTTTTTTTCAGCCAATTGTCACATACAGGAAATACAGAGAAACAAAACATTTGTGAGGGAGAGAGAATCTAGCCTGACTGGACCTGAAACGAATGAGAAAGATGGAATTATTCAAGACATCAACCACAAGCACGACGAAAGCCCAGAATGGCAGTCAAACTTTGAGTACAGAGTGTTTTACAGTTGCTGCTGTTTGTTTCTGTTGGGAGGTGTGTTCTGACCTTATATTGGGCCAGTTTTTCCACACTGTTTTCTGCTGAGAGGGATTCATTTTTGTGGCCGTTATCACAGAAAAAGGAATAGTTATTAGTAGTTAAAGAAATAATGGAATACAATGATGTAAGATGGGTGGGTGGGATGCTATTATCTAAAACGGATGTTTACTTATCTTTGGTTGTTTTTTTGGCTGTTATTTTTTTTTAAAAGAGCTGTTGGGCACAGTCATTGCATGGACACAAATTATATTATCAGGTGTTGTGTAAAGTGTGTGCATACACAATTACCATTTTATTCCACATTAAACATATTTTGCCAGGAGAGGTGGGCACTGCAAATGTTAGATGAGTTTCAAGGCAAAAAAACGCTGAAAATGTTTGGCGTTGTAGATAATTATTTCCCAGAGGGACCAGTCTTGATGGTGTTTGTCTTGAATAATTTTAAAAGGTTTTCAGCATATGTGATTGTTGTTTGTTCACAAAGTACAGTGAATGGTGAATAATAGGGGTTCGTTTTTGTTTTGGGACATCCTACATCAATGCCTTTTATTTATTTGTATAGTGTAAAACCAAACAGAGAAATTTGCATAGCTTTGGCTTTAACTATATCATAAACCACAATGCAAACTACACAGGCCCCTGATGGGAAATTATGACAAAATGACGGAGCCAAGCCTGGTCCACCATGTAAATTTGCCCTATAATAGATTACTTAGGGTGAAAAGCCAGGTAGAGTTTCCTTACTGTGAAAGAGCTGAACATGACAGGGAGAACACTGGGGGAACTCATCACTCCGATCCTCCACACCGAAATGCTGCGTGTTGCTGTGGGGTGTGGGCACTGCGACTATAATTTACACTCGTGTCACTGACAGATCATGATTTGACAAAAATAGAACGGAAAAACGAGAGCAAAGGATCGCGGTTTTAAAAAGCAAGCACACATACGCACGCGTGCGCACACAAACACGCTTGTGCAGCTCTGCTAATTTGTACAGTTGTATGAGCTGAGTTTTGAACGGCGGTACAGGGCGTACAGGAAGTCAGAATGACAGGGAACTTGGGGCCCTTGCGTCACTTGCAGTCACCACAAGCGCAGCTCATCTTGCTGCAGGGCTACAGACGTCTCGAGGGAGCCAGAAGAGGAGAGGCCCCAGGGGAGGCGAGCTGCTACACCATGGACGAGGACATCAGGAAGAAGGGAATGCTGTATATTCAGCAGCAGAGGTTTGGGAAGGTAAGACACAGCACCTCTATTTAGGCTCCAACTGTGGAGTCCCTTCACTTAATCGTGTGTGCAGATTGGCTTTGTTAAAAGGTACACAGTATGCCAAATGTGGAGTTATCAGTAGTTTACAGTGATCAGTTAGCACATACATATAATTGGTGCTTGAAATATCATTAACATCCTCTTGGAAAGGTCAAGAAGTATTTGAAAATTAGCCTTGGAGAAAGTGTTCATTTGGGAATAACAAGGACAAGTCAATGACCGTTACAAGACTGATTTTAAAATGCTTGATATTCACAACCAAACACTTCCCCTGGGTTTTACCGTCTCCTAGAACCACCTTAAGTGCTGTTTTGGGTCAAGAGGAGGAATCCCTAATGACGTATCAATAACCCTTGAAGTCTCTGCGCTAAATCCTGTCTCCTCACTTTGTGAAGCTAGGAGATTAATTCAGCGCTCTTGTACCTTTATGGTCTCTTTATCATGCACAAAGCAATGATTCCTGAATACATTTTAGATTTTGAAAAAGGGTAGCAAAAAAATCATGGTCAAGGAAATTTATTTGAGAGACTTGTTTGATATCTGTGTCTTTGCATTCCATCTGTGACATTAACATGAACAATGTGCCACTACGTTCTGTGAATTATCATATTGAGATCATGCCTACGTGACTAAGCACTAAAGAAAAGGATGTGAAACTACTGGCTTTAACTCATGGTTCAAACTTTATGAAGCAGTGGTTTGTTTGGAGTCGTAAAAAATGGGGGTTGGATTCGTGGAAAGCGACTAGGGGCCGGTGACTATCGAGAGATTTGACTCATAAAAAAGTTCTGAGCCCCTAATTTATTTCATCTCCTGTTTGGAAAAGAGCGTTTCATTATGCGGGAAGACACACGACACATTGGAAAACTCAGCTGAAGAAATACACCCTAAAAAAGTGCTTTCGCAATCTCCAGCCCTATATTAATATATTGTTTACAGATGTAAACAGTGGTTAAAATCTAAACTGGAACAGGACTGGTCCCTTAGGTCGCCAAAACTAACACTTGAAATTTGCTGTTGTGAAACGCTTGCTGGATTCGAATGCGAATTTAACAAAATATATATTTTTAATCAGGGTGGATTAAAGATGAGTGCAATCCCAAAACCCTCTTCAGAAAACACTGATGCTATTTTCTGGCATTCAGAAATCATTTACTGTGGTTCTTGATTTGCCCTTAGCGAAAAGCTTGAATCATATTTTGTGCTTATATTAATGTTTTCACTCAACGATTTTACAAATGAAACCCGGCCATCGAGATTCCTTTCATCTCTAATTTGATCCTGTTTAACATTTTTTAAAATTTTTATAAAGGACATGCAACTTACCACATTTATATGTGGCGTTCACTACGATTTGATGGATGTTTTGATGACACTGTTAAGTATATCCATTTGGGATTTTCACAAAATTAGTCTGCTGACATTCGCACTAGAAACCGGGCTAATTGAACAAATTAAACTGGCTTATTCTGATAACCGCCTGCACAAGGAAACCTCATTAAAATATAGCAGATATATAAAGTAAATAGGCTGACTAAATGGCAGAAAATTGATTTTTGAGGGGAAGCAACGTGCAATACGATATGTCACCCATTACTACGCTGCACATTTTGCACTTGAGAAATCTATGAGTAATTTAACCTTGTGGCAGAGAGGAAGCACTTAGTGAGACTTTGTGGGTTTGTGTACATTGTGAGCCACTCCTATGAACAGACCGCTTGCTTAGGGCCCCACAGATTCTTATGGGAAATAGATGCAAACTATCTTACTGAACAGTAATGGCTGTGCATGCAAAACAGTCGCTAGCCATTATGAAAGCACTGAGGCAACAAAGAGTAAAGTTCATCTGCTTATTACGGGGCCTGACATTGCAGGGATTGATTGATAGCTCGCAACAATAGCCCATTTTAAACCTGCTGCACTCAATTTAAATATTGGCAGTTTCGCCTTTTTTATGGCTGTTTCTCACGGTCATTGTTACGATCTTGAAGAGCTATTGAAGTACCATTTGGGCAGACAAAGTCTATGTCAAGATGGCATTCTAAGAACCAGATAGAAATAGAAAATTTCATTCAGTCAACATACTCAGCGTTCAAAAGTCAGTGACAGGCGTTTCGTGTAAATATCGTGCTCAGGTCATGGTTAATCTGTGAATTTGAAGGCATAAGGGTTTTTTTTCCGTGGCCTCACTGAAGAGCACTTTGGGTAACCTAGCAACATTCTAAGCGAGCTTTCATAAAAATGC
Organism: Megalops cyprinoides; assembly: GCF_013368585.1. Classification (NCBI taxonomy): domain Eukaryota; kingdom Metazoa; phylum Chordata; class Actinopteri; order Elopiformes; family Megalopidae; genus Megalops; species Megalops cyprinoides. The sequence continues at coordinate 11,638,967 of NC_050586.1, forward strand.
CACACAGAGGAAAAATGATCAGAGCAGTTTCTTTTTCTGTGTTTTTATTGGCTTCAGAAGGAAACCTTCTGGGGGTCGAAAACTGTTCTGACATTAGAGATTGCAGACAGAGGTGAAAAGGGATTGGGTATCATGTTAACTGCACAGTAGCAGGGCCTCTTGCAAACCCATTTCCATTGTAGTGGCTGAGACACACAGCAGACCGTGCACTCTCGACCAGGCAGCTGGTTCACGATTTGACCAACATTGAAATGTCACTCCCATTTAGCAAACACCTTCGCATTGTTAGATTTGCACTTCACACAGATTTGGACATTTCCTCGTTGTGGATCAACGTGACTTTGAGTGATCTGTACTGAGAGTCTTAGTCAAAATGCGATTGAAAAAGGCAATTTATGAGAAAACAACAGATTTGTTCGGAAATAGAAAATCGGCATTTGTTCCATTCAGTGTAGTTTTCAGGCATTTACTCGCTACAACGAATCAAGTTTAGAGTGTAAAAACACTATGATGCCAATGAGTCCTGTTGTAGTAATTATTGAAAAAAGAAATCGGATTTTATTTTGACGTGGGATCCTTATAATCTCTAAAAATGGTATTGTAGCATTACTGATCATAATCACTTTTAAAGTTACTTCTCCAACAGTAGTTTGGAATTTCCAATGACATTTGTCATTGACCACTACGTATGTTTTTTTTTGGGGGGGGGGGGGGGGGGGGGGGGCATTAATCAATCCACTTATGCTAACTCTTCCAATCTTCTCTCCTGTAGAAATGGAAGAAGGTCTGGTCTGTGATCTACAGAGAGAGCTCCTGCTCCATCTCGCGGATGGAGTTCTTTGAGTGCAAGGACTGCGCAAGCAACATGGAGAAGTCGGACAGGACCCTGCGCAAGCAAGAGAACAAGAAGGTGATCAAGCTGAGCGACTGCATCCGCGTGTCGGAGGTGGAGATGGAAGGCTGCCCCAAGGACTGCGGACCCTTCCTGGTGGAGACCACCGAGAAGCTCTTTGTGTTCGCTGCTGAGAACTCCGAGCTGGAGGACTGGACCCAGAAGCTGTGCGAGATCGCCTTCCCAGTATGTTCACTCTGACCCTTCTGTCTGAATACAGGGAGCCATCATGTTTTGTTTTTTTTTTTGTCAATGGACTCAAATACATGTAAAATTCAATTTAAAATTTCAAATACCCAGTAGTATCAACTGTTTATGGTAACACCACTACCAGTATAGATTTGTGAAAATGCAGAAACAAAGAATATATGGAACATATTCTTGCAGTGATGCTGGGTGTATATAGTTGGCAGACACATTACATTACCTAGCAGATGCTCTTACCCAGAGCAACTTACATAGGCTGCAGTTCTTTACATTGCTATCCATTAATACAGCTGGATATTTACTGAGGGAATTGTGGGTTAAGTACCTTGCCCAAGGGTACAACAGCAGAATCCCAGCGAGGATTGAACCGGCAACCGGTTGGTTAGAAGTCCTGGTCCTTAACCACTATACTACACTGCCACACACATCCTTTGCAAACATGGACAAATTTACAAAACAGCACTCAGTTAAAAAGGAAGTTTGTCAGACTTCACTCTCTGCTGACCTGGGGCACACCGGAGGTTGGAGACCTCTGGTGTAGCCCTACACACACAGACCCATACACCCTACATCGCCACAGCTCTGACATATTCAGTGTCATATGACTCTTAACACAGCATGAGTCATGGCTCCCTGTACCATGTTCAGGCTAAAAGCAGTAAAATAGGAATTCCTTCCCAACGCTTAATACTCACCAGGGATACAAAACACACAGAATCTGTTGTAATATTTAATGCGCTACCCTCTGCACTTCAGTGCAGCGGGGGATGAGGGGCGGCAGGGCATTCTGGGAGCAGTCTGCTCGTGTATCGCATTGTCAGCATGAATACTTCCACACACTTCCATACACCTCACACTTCCAAGAAATGTGCATGGCTTGTCACTGGTCCCAGATGCAGACTGTGTATCTTCAGTTATGCTCGTTTGTTGCTAAATACAATGCTAAATAGACTAGCCCATGCATGTCATGGCCCTTGTGGCTCGGACTTACAGAGGCCACAAAAGCTGTTGTGCAGCACTGCCACCGATAGTCTTACACTTTGCATCCTGTGGGCTTAAAAGAACTATTACTTCCTCTTCAATGTGGACAATGTCAAGTTCTTTTGAAAAACAAAATCATATTATATATTATATATATCCTTTATATACACAAACACAACACACACACATACACACACACCCTAAAGTTTGCAAGAATACAGTATATATTACACTCTGTTCCTGTTTGGAGCTAAACTGACATCCAGTCTGGTTCACATCAGAAGGTTCTCAGAACAGTGGAGAAATATCAGAATGAGGAAATGTAGGAAATATAGAAATACAGGAGGAGAAACAACGAGATTGCACAGCATGTAACAATGTCCCTTTTGTTTGGTGCGGGAAAACATTTGACTGCTGAGAATGTGTGCAATCTTTAGCTATAATATATCACGTCACAAAAACATACCAAGCTATTTATGACCAGGCGGCCTGCAAACTAATGATGATAGGACCAAGCACGCTCAAGCACATCTCATTTCCTTAGCTAACCAAACCAGTTTTGTTTATAAGCAACTGTGTATTTGTCTAGCTGGCAAGTTGGCAGAAAAGCGAATAGAGTCAGATATATTATGGTGGCATATGGCGGGCAAAATATGAGTGTGCTGGTCAGATTCACCAATCTATATTAGTGTATGTGCTTGGTGCTGATTGATGAGGCTGGGTCATAGTCTGCATGAAACATTTTTGCTGTTTATGCTGTTTGAACTGAAGCATACACAGCTGATTATTCACATTTCACAAGGTCTGGGCGGCCAGGGCTGAATTTTCCGTACGAGACGCAGACACTTTTTCAAAATCGTGCTCAGTAAACTCCCCACTCTTTCAGAGGGTGGATTGAAGCACCAGTACCTCTTTTAAACTTAGTTGCTGATCAATGACATTTGTCACCCTATGCAGATGAACTGGAGCGAGCGAGGGACAGCGAAACGCAACAGTGTGCAGCGCTCGAGGGCGGATCCGTCAGAAACAGGAATGGAGGACAACTCTCTCTACAGCAGGAGGGAGTGTGGTAAGAGCCTGTGGTTTTTTTTTTTTTTTTTTTGCTCGTGGTGTCCGACAAAAATGGCTTATCATTAACAAACTGCTGGTGATACAGAGAAGAACTTGTCCAAGTGCTACTGCACAAAAAAAGTTTTAAGGACTGCTACACCCTTTTAACTGAACCCATGTCTCTCATTGGGTGAGTTGTTATATGGAGACAGGAATATATATTTCTGTAATAATTTCAACTGAACAGACATGGGGTTTGAGAGCGAATGGCATTAAATAGTCAGACTTGATGGGTTGAAGCCTTCTGCTTCATCTGTCTCTGTCACTGGGGCATTCTTGCTGCCTCTTTACTTTCCTGCCTGGTAACAGGACCACATGTTTCTCACTGTAAATATTGGAGACTTCCAGGGGCAGTGTTTTTAGCAAATTCATCCCTGTGCATGCGATGTGTGTGAAAAGCTGCTGCAGGCCTTGGCCTCTGGGCTTGAGAGACAGCAAATCCTTGTTGTGTAGAGAGAAATGGCCTACTGTGTTAAAGAGAGGACACGCTTTCCGCTACTTCTCACTTCCCTGTGAAACAGCCACAAACAAGACGCGGGTGGAGAGCCACCTGGCAATAATCGAATCCGAGAAAGGAGAAATCCGCTTTTGGCAGGTATCTCACATTCCCAACATATGGAAGGGGAGGGGAATTCAGACATAACAAAGCAGACAGGAGACCTTGCTCTCAAACACCAGTGCTTGGATGGTCCTCGATCTGTTGCTCTCCTTGCGATTGAAATCTTGTTAAATATTTCATGAAAGTGACAGAGATACAGTGCAAAAAGGCAATGGGATTACAGCCCCTCACACCCTGTGTGCTGTCTCTGTGAGATCTGGAAATGTGACATTCCTCGAGAGATTTTCCCGTGTTCTGTTGGTTCAGAATGATGGGGAGCATGCTTGCAATGTGTCATGAGCAGCTCAGCCAACCACCACTTGCTCCTCTGTGGGCACTCTCTGGAACCCAGTGGAATATGCTGTTGCAACTGAGAGCTGTTCCCCCGGAGATGCTTACAACTAGATCGACGCTCCTCCCCACTTCTCCTTTTCTCTCATGTAATACATTACAGTGAAAAATATCTCCACCCTATGGTGTATTTTTCTTGTCTTGTGGCTGAGAAAGATCACACTGCTGGCCGCTCTGCATTGCAAACTGCCCAGTTATCGCTATATCTGGCTTACTCTACTATACCATCTGCAAACATTTTCCATTTCTCATTTTTGCATGATAGTGGCTCTGTTTAACCAGCATATTCCACCTTTTTCCAGCTGTGATAAAACCATATTTCTGTCTTTGTGCTGTGCTCTACTCAATCTTTGATGGGCTGTACAGCTTGTGCTTCTTTGCCCATGAAGTGATCAGTAGAAACAAACTGCACATATTAAAGCAGGCATCTTTGTGCTCACCCAAAATTCCTCCTGTATGTGGTAAAACTGCATCTTTATTGTAGTTGAGAATGTTCAATTTTTAAACAAAATTCAACTAGATTTAAAGCATTTTCCATCATGAAAACCTTACCACAATAGATCTCCTCTCAAGAAAGGCAACTCCTTAACACTCAAAAATGTGTCACTGCCTCCAGGGAGCTTCATATAAACATCTTCAAATATTTATGTCAGACTTCCCTTTTCTCCTGCTGCTAAAAGTCTGCCTCTGTCTGTGCTTACTTCTTGTGCGTGTGGCAGATGAGAGCTCTGTGAACAGTCAGACAACTTCATAAGGATAAGGGCTGAGAAGCACATAGTGTGCATCAGTCACCAGCTGCAACTACATCATTCCAATCAGTAATGATAGTATTATTCCTCATCTATTTAAATAATCTTAATAAACATATAACTGGCTGATTTATTCCTTTATTTCACAACAGGGCTATAGCCTCAGTCAATGTTACTGTCTGAATAAAAGGAAATAGTTTTGCTGATTAAATGATTATCGTTTTTCTGGTCTTCAGCAACCCCATCTTAGGATGACCAAATCACAGCGTTACTAAATCGGGATGGTTCTAGAATAGGTGGGGGGCAAATTAAAGCTTTGATATTTTATTTACCAAAGGCAAACCATACAAAATTTAAATGTAATCAATTAAATATAGCAACATACGAAAGCTACTGGAACATAACACAGTCGGTGACATTAGTGATACAGACATAAAACAATTCTCACTACAAATTTCACTCCCTGCATTCAGTTGCCACTGAAAAGCAGGGATTGTCTGACGCACTGCAATGTGTTGCTGCTTTTGAGCAGAATGGTGCCAGCGTGTTCATAACCAGTGCCTCAGTGTTAGTCCTGCCACAGGTTATCTGCTTCAACAATACTGAGGTACAAAGAGTTTCAAATTTCAACTGACAGCCAGTGGAGTGGTATTTATCCTGATGCACCATGTTGTCGTGCACATTCCCAGATTCAGGAGTGGCATCTGAAGACTGCGTTAGATTTATGAAGGAAACTACAGTCGAGAGTGTGACTTCTCTGACCTTTAGTTTTTTTTTCAGCTTTTTGTGCTGCTTGTTTCACATCTGTCTGACTGCCATGAGAGATGCTGAGAGCTACTTTTCTGCAGACTTAGTGCAAGTCTTATGCCGCACTTTCATAAGAAGAACTGTTTTGCCATTTATATTGTGCTTGCAATGTACTGTTATTCTTTTTTTTTTAAAAGTTTTTCTTGGATTGTATATTTATATGATTACTATTAATCTGGTGACCAAAGAAGTTGGGAGTAACCCATACATGCATAGTATGTAACCCTCATTGGTTTTATGCTAAAACAGTGTGGCTCGTTAACTAGAAACAGTCAAACACACAAAGTACACCTCCCATGCCTCCTGCAGGATTTCCCCACTCCATGGATTTAAAAGTAACCAAAAATATTCCCAGTTCCTAACCTGTGTTTATATTAATACATACTTAATGACCACGTCTAAAATAACAATAAATAAATAAATAAATACATTCATACATACATACATAAAAATAGTTCCAGTCAGATATAAAAAAGACCATGACTGCTGGAATATTGTAATAATAAATTCTAAACGTTACCTTTCTGAAGTACACATCAGAATGGATTTAGGAGTAGTTTTTAATGTGACTAACCAAATATTTAATAGGATATTTGCTCGGTGTCGTGCATAAAATAATTTAATCTGTATAGTGGATGACAAGAACTTCAACAGCACTTATATTGTCTTTCACATGAGAACTATCAAAGTTAAAGATACAAGGATGCAGTCTTGGAACGTTTATCTGCCGCAAACATAACCCTTCAGCTGCTAATCCAAGAGGATGCATTAGTTGACGGGCGATTCCATTCTGTTAAAAGCTTTTTTTTTCTCTGTTAAATGAATCCGACAACCGCTTGAATGCAGCCAAAAATGCGGAGGTGTTTCCCCCCACCCTCACTCGCTCTGTCCTCGTACTTACACCCACTAACACATTACAGAGCCCTTGGGAATTGATTGAAACCAAATCAAACGCATCGTGCGTGAAGCACACAAATGTATCTCTCCGGGGCGCGAGGTTGTCCGCGGTGAAAAGACACGATGTAGAGCCGAGCTCTGGAATCGTCAGAGGCAGATGCTTAGGGAGAGCACAATGGAGAAGCGTGCTGGAAACACTGCCGTGGTGACGGGGTTGTGAGACATTAAGCCAAACTCACTGCTGTCGTGACCGAAGATTCCCACTGGGTTTTTTTTTTCTTTTTCATTGCATTGCAGATCTCTTGAGTCGGTTAGGTTAGGTGTTACATTTATTCTTGTAACTTTTATTCTTCTAATTTTTTTTTTTTTTTTTTTTTTTTTACCATCAAGTCATTTCTCTGCTTTAAGTAAATGTATATACATGTCAAAGTAAGGCAAGTAGTTGGCGTGTTAGAGGCTTAAAAGATTTAACTTGTTCGAAAATCACCAGGTATCGCTGAAGAACGCTGTTGAAGTACATACATGGATACCCCACACTGTGTCATTAATGCAGGAGAAGCATCTGCTTCAGCAAATATGCCGGGAGATTTCGGTCAAACTGCCAGGGTATGGTCAGCCTTCCACCTGCTGGATAATCTGCTGGACAGAGGCCACCTGCTGCTGGATCTGATTGGACAGGGGTGTTACATCTAAATCTCAGGGTTCTGAATGTGGCACAGACCACAACATCAAAGCTATGCTCATCACCCCATCTACAAACCCAGTCTAGTGCTGAGGCCAGAACTGATGCGGGAGGTCAGTGCCCTGTACGGAGCAGCGTTCAGCTGGGATCTCTTTTGACTAGTACTGGTGTTATTTTCATGTGTTTATTTTACCAGCTGGTGAAAGACTGCAAAAAAAAACGTAGTGTTCAGCCATGCACAGCTGCTGCATCTAATGAGTGAATTGTAACACTCCAAGCAAATGCCAGCACTCTGCACCATCAGCCCTGTCTCCTTGACCAGTACTTCCTGAACGCTGTGTGCACAGGCAGGGTAACAAGAGAGATGTTAACTCACTTGGGACAGCAGTCTGGAGCTAAATGCCCTATTTCCCTGAAGTGATGGAATCAGCGCATAACAAGCCATACCTTTTTTGTTTGTTTCATGCATTTGGTAAAACAGGAGTAGCACAACAACAAAGGCAAACACCTGTTTATACTCAACCCAAGTAGCAGAGCGGCAAAACCACATGCGGAAATCATCTGATCTATTTTCTGCACAGCAAAGTTCTATTATAGAGCTTCAATTCTACAGGAAGGAAACAGGCTTTTCGTTCATTTTTTTGTCTGTTGAGGGAACGGTGAAAGATGGTATCGGGTTACACAGCTGCAACAGATGGCAACTTTTTTTTATTTACTGAGCAACCTTTGCCTCTATGGAAGCATGGCTGTGGCTTCTAAGGCCACATGTTACAAACAAGCTAACTGCTCGTAAACCACGTTTTACACACAGGTGCTGCTGGGAAACAATAAATCTATAATCTAAAACTGCTGTCTCCATATTAGTATCATGAGAATGGAGTAAGGAAATAACTCTCCATTGCAAGTTGTTTACCCCTATCAGACAAGAAATTTAGCTATCACAATGTCAAATCTTCTGGTGTAGTCCAGTTATTGTTATTTTTTAAGGAGAAATTCAATAGCTATACAATTCTAACAATTTGTACTGTGCAAATGCTTCACACCCACACACCACACATGCACACACACACACACACACACACACACAGTATGCAGTCCTAAAATATCATTTCAAAAATGGTATCTTATCATACCAATTCATGTCGCAATGAATGCAATTAATGCTGTCAGGCTCATTATTTGCATTGTGTAGCAGGCATTGTGTGAAATTGAAATTTCCCATAAAAATCAAAATTTGCAGAACCCTTTACAAAACTCAATCCTTACCATGCACCCCCCAGTGATATGTTTTTAGTTCCCTTACTATGAGAAAAACCATTGATAACCGTTATTAACTGAGACATTTGGTCTGTGCACTTACAGGGTCTTACAGTGACAGAACCATGCTTGGCCAAAACCTCAGAGCATAGATGCCACAATAACCAGAGACGTAGCTGAAAATGAGACGCAAGCTGTGAAAAACAAATAGCATCTTCATGGTGAAATGGGGAACTCAAACTGATAGTCCTCTTTTTTCATAGAACTAAGTAGTTGGTGACATTAGCAAACATATGCACAGTGAGGCCACAGGGGCTTGTGCCCAACTTTGAGCCTGTTCATGGCGTAGACTAGCAACATGTAGATTAGGTGTGGTGAGTTGTGCATTGCTGTGGTCTGTTAAAAAAAAAAAAAAAACAAAAACCAAGACCACACTTAGGTAGCTTATTTTGATCTCTCTATTCTCATGGAGAATTCTCACATCCGCACTTTATGGGAGAGATGTGCTCAGTTGAAAGGGGGAATTCAAACTCGTTGTTCTACTACTTTGTCGGTGAGACTACTTTCTATGTGGACGGAAAATCAAAAAGCCTTGCAGCTCTTCAAATTATACATCCGGCCATAAATGGAACGTGATCAGCCTGTGTTCGCTCGTGTGCAAAAAATATTTCCATGGCAGAGCTGACAAGCACTTCTGCGTGTGCAGCGGCTCACAGCTCGGAGTAACTTAACTGCACTGTGGGTTACAAGGCTTTGCCAATGAGCCAGCAGACCTGGTTTTGAAGCAAGACCTGAGCGGTGCATGTGCAGTTCAGTACAAAGAGCCTTTCTCCATGTTGAGGAAAGACACCTGGCGTGACAATGCATCCACACGCTTCAACACCACACGGCAAATCGAGTGCAGTTGCTTCCACACTATGATTTTCGGCCATTGTGAATCCATTCATGTGTCTAACTGTTTAATTGCGATGCTGGGTTTGGATGCAAGGAGAGAGTTTTTTTTGCACGTTTTTGCAGCATTACATAGACCTTCTCCCAATGTGCTCCTGCAGTGCCGAAGGACTTCAAGGTGACGGTGAGGAAGACGGAGGCCTCGGAGAGGTGTCGGCTGCGTGGGTCCTTTGTCCTGCGGGCGGACTTCGACAGCCTCATTCTCATGGACCCAAAGTCAGGAGACGTGCTCTACACCTGGCCTTACCGCTTCCTCAGGAGGTTCGGTCGGGATAAGGTAACATTGCTGTGAAAACCACAGAACATTTCTGAAAGAAATGACAGTTTTAGCTAACTAAGGAACCTTGAAAACTAATTACATTTGCATAACCACTTTTCTTTGAACCAGATATGAAACCCAAAAAAAGACCTGTTAACGAGTGGGATGGGATTAGACAATGTTTTTTTCATTTTACGAAGAGAATTTTCTCTCAGGCTAATATCATCTTATTTTACATAAGTTTCACATCCTAGTGTGGCCCTCATTTATTTGTGAGCTGAGAAAGGCTGAGGATAAAAAAGAAACTCTCTGACTTACCGTTTCAGGTTACGTTCTCCTTTGAAGCGGGGCGCAGGTGTGACACTGGGGAGGGTAACTTTGAGTTTGAGACCAAGCAGGGGAACAGCCTCTTCCAAGCTGTCGAGATGGCCATCAACCTGCACAAGAACAGCTTCGTCCCCCATCGGCAGCAGTCGGGTGGGGTGGAACCGGAACCTGCCCCGAGGCCCCCAGTCACAAAGGACAGCGGTGTCTACAGCACCGTTTCTGAATTGCCGATGAGGGACAGCCCTCCTCCACTGCAGGGCACTCGATCCAAGCTGGAGCTGCCCTCTGACAAACTTCTCACGGGGGTAAAGAGCCTGACGCTGGACACCAGGCCTCCACCCCGCAAAAACCAGGTCAAGAACATCTCTAGCTGCCCGCTGATCAACAGTGAGGACCAAGCCTACTCCCAAATCTCCATGCCCCGGGAGCAGGCGGAGCCGGAAGAGGAGGTGCCATCCTCTAAGGCTCCATGCAGGCCTGGCTCTCAGGACTCTGAGTATTCCCTCCCGTTTGACGCCATTGCCAAAAATCTGATGGCCAACATGTTCCTTGCTGGCCACCTGCCTATGTCCGGGGACAGCGAGAGGGAGGACTGTGTAGATGACACAGAGGTTCCAGATCCTCTCTATGACTCTATTGATGATTCAGTTGTCAGGTCAGTCATCAAGGCCCGTTCCAACAACAACAATCCTGCCAAGGTGGAGCACATTTACGACGAACCAGAGGGGTGTGCAGCGGGGGCTGCTAAGAGTGGCCCTACATCCTTTTATGATGACCCGGAGGAGGTCAAAGGTTACGCGTGGAAGCTGCAGGGCACGGCGGTGGACCCAAGTGGCCACGAATATCCGTACAACCCCCACATTGATGACTACGCCGTCCCCAAGCCGCCAATGAGGGCTTTCCCAGAACGCCATGTGGAGGGAGCAGATGAGGAAGATGACTCCCCTTACGATAATGTGATGGTGAAGGTGATGGACAGAGGGAATAGATAATGGCGTTTCTACAAAACCAAATTGCTTTTGGAAATCAATCATAATTACAAGAGTAATACAGCAAGCCTTTGGAGAACTATGTGAACTTTACAGACTGGATGTAGACTCTCTTGGCTTTTACTGTGACCAAGGAAACATGCCTGTCTTGCTTTTGCAAATATATGATAAGAAATGCCTGAGACCGACAACAGACATTCAGTCAATGAAAGCAATTAAAAGTCAAGCAAGACAAAATGTCAAAACAAAAAATGGCTCAGGCATTCGTTAGAAAAAGTGAGGTCGAATTTTGCTGGTTTGCCTTGAGTGGTGCAGTGAAGCTTTTTGTCAAGCTCTCATCCTTAAGGTTCCATGAGTGACTCATGTCCATCTCTTCTCTCATTGCCGTCTGGGAGGTGCTAGATTTTGACATTACAGTAGAGCGCAGTTGCTCACTTATTTTAGATACCAAAAGAGAATTGACTGAAACCACTGACTTCTCTGATCAGGGCAAATTTAAGATGCATCAAAAGGCATTCCACAACTTTTTCTTGTTGAGAATGTATTATTCCACAATATTAATAAATCATTATGCATGTTGCTATTTTACATGCATTTATTTATTATTGACGTCTTCAGCTGGTAATAATTTGAATTGACTCTTATCGTTGAGAATTGGATTTCACACTGAAACCCGCCTTTTTGATGTTCTCACCGAATGGGTATAAGCATTCCCTGAACAGACCATTCTCCTGCTCCATCTGATGGGCAGTGGAAGCAGAAATAAGGAGTGCAAGATGAAGTTGCAACAGCACAAAATGAAAAACTGTGAAAATGTTCACATTTGTGGTAACGCAATCTGTGTGTGACATTTCAACCTCAGATCTGCTCCTTGTTATCTCATTATAGCTCGTACAACTGGTCGGCAATGGCAGCCCTTTCCCACAGCCAGACCCCGGGTAAATGAAATGTTTTACAGCTTTGTTAATGAAATCTGTGACCTTACTTCTCCAATTTTTTTATTTTTTATTTTACAAATGATTGTAACAAGGGGCAGCTTGATTAATTGGAGGGCTAAATTTGAGTAAATTAAAACAATTTATAATGTTAAAATAAATGAGCACGTATTAAGTGGGTTATACATACATGTTAACTACGCCATTAATCAATAGCGACGTGACTCAAGGAGGCTCTCCCTTGAGCTCAGCACCCATATTAAATAAATAATCAGGGCAGAGGACTTGTGGCATGGAAATGATTCGGCCTGTGGCAGACAGAGAATGAGAATGTCACAATACCCCATTAATTTCCCTGCCCTGACAGTCCTTTTGCTGCTCACCCCCCCCCCCCCCCCCCCCCCCCCCTTCCAGGTCATCCTGCTCTAGCTGTGCTAATCTTGCAGAGATGGGACACCCAAGCAATTAAGCCACCCCGTACCACCTTGTATTCTCCCTGCACCCCCCCCCCCCCCCCCCCACCCAAACGTGCTTCACTCTCACCAAAGGGCATTTTAGGATTTATTTTTACATTACGTTCCTCTGAAGGTGACGAGAGTATACAGGTTGTGGAGCAATATGCACAAACTGCTGAGGTAGACTGCGGTGTGGGGGGAGTTGTTCACATGGCAAGAACCTTGTGAGATGGCTGGTTCTATCACAGCTCTACCAGCTGGTGCGGGCTAGATGTGGACAGTGCTGGTGTTTGTGATCTTAATGCTTCTCACCTGTGCCATTAAAAAGGATTATGTATGGGAGGGAGGCGGTGGCATCACACGACATGCACAGAGCGCCATATACATCAACAGTGCTGCCCCGTCATCTACAATTAAAAAATGTCTTTGAAAAGATCAAAATGACTGAGGTGAACACAAAGACCGCGGCAATAAATCACTTTGAAGCACAATCTAAATGCAAATAGTTTTTTCAAAGCGCAAATAAATCTGCATCATGTGTACCCCTGCTGGTCCGAAGAGAAATTAAGGGAGCAGATGGAAAAAAGGGCATAAAAAGGGACTGTTAAGCAGTGGTGAATATGCATTCGTCTGTCCTGCTCACACTTCCCAGGCCCACTTATGTTTTTCCTCTTAATTATCCTCTTGATTTGCATAGCACAGAATGAGTCTCTATGTCGAACACATTCAAATTCTGGGACAAATCAAATAACAAAGGAAGGTAAGGTGAGTAGAAGTGCAGAACTGTTCATTCACTGTTGTCACTTTGCTGCATGCTTTCGTTAAATGTCAGTATATTTTTATGGCCTGTGCTCTATTGTCAATAAATAAAAAATGTACAGTAAGGAGCAGATGTTTTATTTTATGTTCCATTGGTTTGTTGCTGGGGTTGCAAGCAAGGAATGGTATTACACATACAAGAATTTCTGTATTGTTAAAATCAGGGCAAGATAAATACAGGGAAAAAACTGAAATATTAAGTGTCCTCCAGCCAGCCGCTATGCCCAGATTCCCAGCAGTGTAATGTTTCCAGTAGTACACAAGGGGGCAGTATTTCTCTTTGCCTCTGTGAAAGTAACATAACGTTTGTGCATAAGGGGTGTGGTGAGGTTTCCAATCAAAGTATAGTGCTGAGTGCTGATATATATGTATGTATATATATGTGAACATTGTGTTTAGTATGAAACTATCAGGCAATTGCAAGTTACAAAGTATTACAAGTACAAAGACAAGTAACAGAGCAGCCTAAATTATTTCTAAAATTGTTGAATCATTCCTTGTGCAATGTTACTATGGATCTCTGAATGTTTAACAACAATCATTTATCTCATGAATATTTGAAAAAGAGGTTATCTATAGCTATTTTCAGAGATGTACTCTGCTGAATATTCTTGTTTTCCAAACTTGTAGTCTTTTAACCCATTTAGGATGGGAAATGGATCTGAACAAATACCAGTAGCAGGGGTAACTGTGATGTGCCACTGATCTCTCAGCTTCACATGCAAACAATTGACACTTTACTTAAGAGATTTGTTCCTTATTTGCATAAGGAATAAATGAATAATCTCACAAAAGAACAAAACAGCTGCATTTGTAACTTCCGCAATATTACAGCAGTGCTTTATACAGTAATGCTCTCAGTACTGACTGAATTGAACTCTCTAATCTGTTTTCTTCATGATGATGTCACAAGACTGACTCCACCCTGGTTCTCATTGTCTTTCTGTTTGAATGGAACGGGACTGGGCTGCCATACGGAGGAGTGATTCATGTGCCAACTCTGTGGCCATCGTAAATGTTCCCTCATCACAGCAACTGGATTCTCCCACTCTCCCCTCCACAATAACAAGCCCGTGCACCGTCTGTGTGTTCGTATATGTGCATGTGTGTCTGTGTTTGTTTACATGTGTATGTGCACATGCATGCTCTTATGGGCAAGAACGTAAAGCATTTTTGCTTGTGTGAATGTGTTTGTGTGTATCCATGTGATTTTGCATGTGTTTTTGTGTTTGTGCATTCACAATATGCTTGTGCGTGTATGTTTCTGCATGTGATTGCCTGTCTGCATACATGCATCTGCGTGTAAGTGTGTGTGTGTATGTGTGTGTGTGTGTGTGTGTGTGTGTGTGTGTTTGCTACCCTGGTACATCTCACTCAGCCATGCAGAACTAAACCAGAGATTTGTCACTGCAGTGAAGCACAGCAAAACTTGTCCAGCCTCATTAACCCCTTCACGCGTCAAATGAGGACTGAGATTGCTGACTAAAAAAGCCTCTGGAAAGTGTATGACTGTGTAGAGCCATGGAAATAACATGAGCTGCAGTAGAAAAGACAAAATATTCAAGGAAAACATTAATGTGTGTTTATTCGTTTACCCATTCATTCACAGCTACTGGCTAAAACTTACTATGCACAAAGTCTTCCCCAGGGCACAGTTCTCAACTGGAAATCACAGAAAATGAGGGATTTGAATATGCAATACTGCCACACTATTCCATATTGTTCACAAACAGAGACCCATAACATACAGGCACATGGAGGCAAGTGTGAACACACACAAGACCAAACTCACACATGCACACATACATAAAACATTAAAAATTCACTCCCATATCTAATTCTCTGTGTATGGCTGGATATTGATTTTGATACATTGCACAGTGTTAAAACAGAACATTTGTATGGTGAGTGTATTCAGAAAAAATACACTAAAAGACAAAAATAATCAGTACAAAAGACTGCCTTTTACAACAACGAGCAAGACAGATTTTTAATCCTCACGAATTCCAGGCAACTGCAATAAAAAAAATGTAATTCCATTGCCAGTCCTTCAGGCTGACATAGCAGGATTCTTCTTTTGGCCTCTTTGTGTTGTGAACATCTCTGCATCAGTGTAGCAAAACAGCATGATGTGGTTTTATTCTGTGGGTGAAAGGTCACCGTCAACATCATTACCAGCCTGAATCATTGCTCCTGTAATCTATTATTCATCATATAGTGCTGCTGTGTTAACATTCTGTGAACAAAGTCCCCCCGCTCTGTACACGCCATTATAGTTTTCTCCATTGCTTAATCAATGTTAATGAAACTGGAGTCAAAGACATCAAAACCAGTCCCTGCACAACCAAAAGCATATTATCCTATGCAAAAGCATTGGTGCCTTATGCATCTTTCCACACAAAAATTGAAATGCACTGTTAAAAAACACCAAATGCCTGCACAAGATTCGGATTTCCCCACATATGCTAGTAACTGGATGCAATTAACTCCATTTGCATTCATTCTGACTGTACATGTGCAACAGCAAATTTGTTCAGTTTTTCAGTTATCTGTCAGACCTAAATCATGAATAATAGGAGCCAGTCCTGTGCTTCCAGCACATCTGTGAAAATTTGTGTACAATGCTCCTTTCAGAGGAAACAGACATGCTCTTGACCCTGTTGACGTGGAGTCATTATTGACACCAGATGTCATTGTTTCAGGAAATGTTACAATTATTGACAAAAGCAACTTCAGTTTTTCATTTTATATTACAGGAGTGCACTTCTGGTGCTGAACAACATATCAAACAACCATGTGCTTTCTCCTTGGATCTGAATTAATGCAAACTGCACATGGATATAAAGTTTACTTGTACATATAAATACTTATTGCTCAACCAAAATTCCAGCAACAGTAAGACATTTGGGTGTTGGCTAAGGAAACGTATTAGTCTTGTACATCATCAAACTACATGCACATGAACATAGGCACAGTCCTACTCAGCAAAAACAGGAAATATGGAACTCATTCTGCGTTTTAATTGAGATGTTAGATTATCCTCAAGAGAACCAAAAGATATAACATTGGCAAGAAAATTTTCCACTGGGAGGTCAAAGTTAATCAAATTTCAGCTCAAGGGTCTTACCAGGGACGTTGTTTTTCAAGAGGGGTATATGACTCTGAGCTGCACGGTAGCACAATAACTTATTGCCTGCCGTCTTGCCCCATAAAGGGGTTGAGCAGTGAACATGCGCCATGATGTTATTGGACCACAGAATGCATTACCGGAAACAAGCAATGAAATTACAGAGACAATCAACTTACTGAGTTCTTTTCCCCAGTCGCCCGGTGATGAGGCCAATAACACCACCACCAATAACAGAGGTTTGTCTCTGGTGGAATTAAAGCAAAGCGCAAACACTTCCCTTAGAGACCTGGTGGGTTCCAGGCAATGCGTTACCGTTACTTATTAAAAACCTGGATCCTCTTGTTACCCCAACTGCTGTTCTGCTCTACTTTTTTGTGAGTGAGGGTCTCAGGGGGCCTCTTCAGGTGGTGGGATCGTTTTAGATACCGCCCAATGAGTAATTAATCATGGCTGGCAACCTGACAAGCATTAAATAACCGACTGTCCGAAAGCCTCTCCTCTCTAATCCTCACGCACACAAATAGCACGCTGGTTATTTTAGATTCAATTTTCTGACACATGTGCCCCTTTCTGCAAAAATAAAGCCTTGCTGTGACTGGATCAGGGACAGACTTGAGCATTTACACTCAGCCTAAAAACTGAGCCTTTTGTTATACAATGTATGGTACAAATTTATATGAATCTAATAAATGTATATACTCCAATAAATATAGCCTAAAGTCAGAATAGTTATGTAGTAATTAACCACCAATAGTCAGAAATCACCATTGCATTTGGCAGTAATTGATTTCCATATGTGTTGATCTCAAATATTTAAATGTGAGTACTACAGTGATGCTCCTCATGTCAATAACAAATGAACCTGGTTACGTGCAATTGTCTCCTATCAATAAACATCTGTGGATGTAATATTCAATGGAATGTTGTAGCTAATTGGCTCCAGTGGAACCAATTAAACTTGAGCCCGTTCCAATGAGTAATATAAGCAAAAGGATATTAATGAAATGGATTTAAATGAAATAGCTATCTCGTTGGCCAAGATGAATATACTGCAAGAACTCAGTGTCATTTGAATTCTAATCATTTAATCGCAACAATGTTCTATGAGAACATCTACAGCTTATATGCATGTAGTTTCAATTACTTTAACTGATGTTGTGAAATGAGAACATCAAGAGATTGGAAAAGGTCTCTTTATTTCCCAAGTGTACATAAACAAATCTGTTACAGATTATTGTTTTGACGTATCAACACAGCCTCTTGTTCTCGGTGCTGGCAATGCCAAACAGTTATACTGTTGGTGGGAGTGTATTTTTTTTTCAGTTCCTTCATTTAGAAAAAGCCTCTAGTGGCAAGGTAATGCATGGCAATAATCATGCAGTTGACCTTTCCAAGTTAATTCATTCATGGGTTTTCTCTTTCTTCTTCCAGATATGGGTGTTGTTGGTTATTGATGAAGTCAGTGGCCATTATTTGGTCCACATGTCAAATGGAATTTTTGGTGATAAATCAAATTCACCACATTTATTTACAAGATCTTCAAGCCAAATTGCTCCAGAGACCTGATAAGCACTGACCATATGGGCAGAGATCGATAGAAAACATATCAATTACTATTGATTCTTGATACCCTTTGTTAACCTCTTGACCCAGATTGTGGTGTGGAAGTGCTGATGTTGGGGTCAGTGGCTTCTCTGGTTTCAGATTGGTGAAGTTGTCTGTGGATTTATATCTATGATCATTCTCCATTTCCATTGGGAAACTCCTCCCCAAACAAATGATCAAGACCTGATTAATTCCATTTCAAATGTCTTTCAACTTTACCACCAAATAAAAAAAGAAAATAAATGAATTTTGAATTCAGGAGGGACACAAAATAGAATATCACTGATGGATTAACACAAGGCTGTCTTGCAAAAATATCTCTTGAATTCTTGAGTGTTACCATGTGTTACTTACAGTTTGTCATCCCTGTGAGAAGCATCCATTTTTTGGCCCAGCAGCATACATTTTCTGGCCCAGTACCAAATATGAACTTGATATCTGATAAAAAAGAAAAGACAAAATGTCATTTCTCCTGTGTAAATGTTTGCTTAGAACAACAACAGTTCTTTCAGAAGAGCTTTTTAAAAGAGTCTAGATTCAAATTCCTCAGTTACTGCAGAGCCAACCACCCAGTTAAAAGATGACAAACACCACAAAGAATCCATTTTTCTCTCTTTCTTATTGACCCTTGTGTCCTGTAGTCCATATGCGGAGTCCATATGAAGCCATGCCACTAGGATTTTTCTGAAACCTGAGCTGGAAGAAAGGCACGGCTTAATGGGACACACTTGAGCAATTGATGGGAAACGGCTGCATCGTTCATCCACTGAAATGACATACTCCACGGGCTCTGCTTGTATTTCACACATTCTCACTGCCATCTTCAGCGAGAAAGAGAATGCATGTGCGACTCTTACTGTGGGTAATGCCTCGGGGCCCAGAATGCTATGCTACTGATGCTATGCCATCGTTGTTGGAGACCCCCCCCCCAGCCTGCCACCCCCCCATTCCCCATCGCCTCTTAGGCCGTGACTGAGTGGCAGGACAAAACGAATGCTGACGGCGGGGCAAAAGAAAACCCACACAGGAGCCGGCGCGATTCAAACCCACGCAACACGACGACAATTATCCTCATCAATCAACACACACTTTCCCCTGCTCAGCCACCTCCAGCTGTACCAACGAGTACAAGGGGAGAGAGGAGGCAGAGCAGGAGGCAAACTGCACAGATTGCTCGTTGGCACATCTGTGTCAAAGGTAACTAGGACCCAACAATTTTACATCCACTGAAATTCTTACTTGTGTTGATGCAGCAGAGGTTGAGAAAAAAAAAAAAAAAACAGCACTAATTTGTGTGTAGCTCTGTTCGGCATTTGATTTCACCAACCTGTACAAAAGGGAAGTGACTCACCGAAAATGAGTCAAGCACACTTTGTAGGTCTCCACACAAAGTAATAACAGTGAGAAAATTAACACATCGTCTAAAACCATATGAACGGAACAGTAGTGAAATGGACCCACGGTCAAAAGACTCTTAGTGAATTTTTTCACTTAAATAAACGCATGATGGGTAGTAAATAACTACTTCTACTTCTTTTTAAAGCAACATTGCTCTTTATAAACACACAGATGTTTACAAAGCTTACAATTTAACAGGAAACGATTAACAATGAATGCATGATTCATCCGCGGATTCATCCACAATTTCATTAGGAAACAGGAAAAGTACAGATAATAGGCAGGTGGGGGGTGGTCTACCTGTAAATACGTAGTCCTCCAAACTTGGTCATGATTTGTTGTTCCCAAGATCCTGCCCTGGGATGGGAGGGGGTCTCAGATCAGGTCAAGTGAGGCAATGGGCTGCAGCAGACCCTCCTCCCCAGTGGTTTCCTCTGCGTTAGGGAGTGTTCATGCCGAGCGGAGGAGAGGGTTATCAGGGCCTCGGTGAGCATAGCATTACTCTCAGGAACACTCAATCACAGGGGTAACGCTGGGGGTGAGCTAGCAGTCTCTCGCTGCTGGGTCTGAGATTCAATTCGCTCACAAGGAGGGGGTGGGGGTAGGGGGTGCCGGAGGAGGGGGGTTACAGGCATTGGGGGGCATATTCACTGCAGGCCTCGAGTCAACCCACTTGTTTTCACCACATGGGGCAACAGAAAAGAACAGAGTGTGAGCACAACTGACCTTGGTCTCCTTGCAAGGCTGAGGCAGTTCATCACAGCCTGTTTCTCACTTGCCCTTTGTTTCTCAAATAGTACAATTTTGTTTAGGCAGCTCTAGGCCCTGGGGGACATATTCTGCTGTGTATCAACACTAGTTGTACTTCTGCATAGTGCTTTTTTTCATTTCCCTAATTCACCACTTAACTCCAGACGCCCAATCTGTTCAGATCCGCCTGTTCTCTTAATTAATGCCAAGCTTGGCACATTTGAATATTAAACAAGTGCTGAAGTTCATCGCTTTTGTCTCTCTGCTGAACTAAATTTATAAAGCGATGCTAAAAACAGCAGATAATGTATGCTCATTATTATTTATTATTTTCCAAATTGTGATCAACATTTAATGCCTAATGCAATTCTATTTCAGCTGGGTGGCTACGACAAGCCCACTCTGTGTAGATCCTGTAAGGTTAAGTAAATAACTTTGTTATTCATTCCATGTGAAAGACAGCTACTGCTGCAAAGGATGAGAATTATTTCCTCTAAGACTAACGTCCATGTGTGCTCACATGTACGGCTGCATGTCACATGTACCACAAAGGACTCGGCACACACAGATCTTCTTTACTTTCTTTGAATACAGAGGAAGGACATAGCCCATAGGCTGTCTTTCACTAAGAGAACAAGGTTACCTACCTACCCTATGTTTTGTATCATAGATAGGCAGCCACTAGATTGTATAATGTAGAGCAATACTATAGAACATGTTACAAGGAAGAGGCTATCGGGTCACCCTTTACCAACTGACATAACATGTTCAGGTTTAAGTGAGGCATAATATGTGGACAGATGACTACTGTATGTAGAAGTTCCCAGGAACTGAACTGGTTCCCTGAGCAACACACTCATGTAGTAGCACATGGTGCACGGGAGCAAAGTAACTACAAACTATAACCACATTTTGATGGAAGGTAGCCCTCTGAACAGGGGCGGAGCTATAGGCGGGGCAGGCGGGGCAGTTGCCCCTGGGCCCGGGCCCCTCCTGAGTTGCAGGGGGCTCTTCATGGCCCCGATGTGGGCCCCCTTTAATGCACATTCCAGGCTGCGTCCTTACGATCAGTGCTCTTTCTTCTCCCACTGACAAATCAATAAGCCAAGCCAGCTCAACTAGGTGCCGGTCCCAAGCCCGGATTAATGGGGAGGGTTGGCATTAGGAATTATAGCCTAAACTATAATGAGAATAGATGATTAACTGTTTAATATTGGCCTATGGTTTTGCACTCCACTCTTGTCACTGGCATAGGCGGGGTTGGGGCCGGGGGGCCCTTGACCAATTTCTGCCCCAGGGCCCTTTGTAAAGTTGTTCCGCCACTGCCTCTGAAGCATAACACTCATAAGGCAGTAGATACTAGGGCACTGAGATGAGAGGCTACTGCTCAGAGTAGGGCAAATCCAGTTAAAAAAAAGACCCATAACATGTGAACCTTAACTGCACTGGGTCAATCTGAGTCAAAAAGGCACTGTCCAAGTCTGAGACTCAGAGGAGGTTTATTACACCCAGAAAACCCCAGAAATTGACATATGCCCCTAAACTATGTCATCAGGAGGCAAGGGGCAAGACACACAAAGTAACCAGCACTCAAAGGATGTGCCCAAAAGGTTTGAATGCAAGCAAGAAGACTAAAGGCCAGCACCACTGTCAAACCCTGCTAAATACTCTTTGGTAATGCTATACAAACGCACAGTATATACCATTCCTGATAAACATGCAGGACTGGTATGAAGTGCCGTACAGCCAGACAGAGAGTCTTTAGCTCCAGTATAATTAAGCAAAGGGTGGTCTAAGTAGGACGACAATCCTGCTGATTCTCCTGCTGATGAGTGCCTTTACTACCATGCACGTTTTGAATCTTGAAAGGTGTAGAAGGAGAGGAATCTGCTGGCCCTCACTGGCTGCCAGTGAACACAGTCTGCAGTAATGAGACCTGCTGTTGCTAAAAGGTAGCTAGAAGAGGCAAGCTTGCAAGCTACCTGAAATCTAGTTAATTAGCTACCATAGCTGTAACAAAAGTGAGTGCAGCTAGGCAAAGAGGTCCAAGATTGAATCTACTGAGACATACAGCAGTGTGAGTACAGGAAAGGCAGCAGCCTCAATTTGACTTGTCACTGTTAGTCCTGTTACCTTCCCTGGCAGACTTTAAATATAGAACATGGTGGGCAGACACACTGTGGCTAAAAGGTAGCTAGGGGTGGCAAGCTACATAGCTACAGAGACGAACAGCAGAATGAGTCCAGGAAGGGCGCCAGCATTTAACTTATCCACTTCCTGCCACAAAAGGTCAATATATAAACTAGAAAAAACCCATCTATTACTGTGAGGTAGTGGAACAAGCTAGCTAGCTACTGAGACTACTAAAAGGGCCAACAGCTGACCTGCCCTGATGACTGCTCTCTTCTTAAGGCTACAAGATCAAAGCCACAATCTCTATAGTTATTTAAAAATAATAATCCAAAAATAATCATTTAATAAACAAACTAAAAAACTAGCTTTCTCCATATTTTACAATGGCCTTTGCTCATACACTCACCTGATACAGAAGAACTTGCCCAGTATGCATGAGAAGCAAAAAAGGAATTTTTATGTTGAGTCCTTTACAGGATGTAAGACACAGAGTCATGCATGTGGACTCACATTCATGCCAGCAAGCCCTGCAGAAAAAAAAAAATCCCATCCTATGTTGCCGAGGCAGCAACATTACATTTCATTTTACAGCTCCATGTCTGTATACAGTGGAGAATAGTAACATTTTTAGTCTCTTTAGACATTTTGCTGTTTATCTTATAAAGGCCATTAGATTCCAATTCTTGCCCTGCTCTCCCCCAGTGTCAGGTCGTTTTAGCTCCAGCTGTCTATGCTCCAATATAAACGGCAATTCTAAATAACAAACGTTGAGAAAAGTAATGCATTGCATAACCTACACATTTGAGTGACTTGAGACGAAGTGATTTGAGCACAGATTTAAAGGAGGGATGGGTTAGCTTGATTATGTCACCGGCACTTAATTGAAGACAGAAAGGGGATTGAGACTGTGAATATGCAGAACAAAATATCCTGGGGTGGAGGGGGGGATACAGCGACTGGGTAACGCAGTTAATCATGTGGCCTGTCGGCTTCATCTCTCTGCAGAGTTCTCTCTGCAGAATCAGCCATTTCTTCCACTCCAGCAGCCCGTCTGAACTCACTCTGCCTAATAAGGTCCCACTCTCTGCCAAACTCTCATTCGAGAGGAACATCCAAAGCCCGTGGCTCAAAAGCCGATTAGAGCAAACACAAACAAAAAAAAGGTTCTTTTCTCTCTTCTTTTTTCTCTCTCTCAGTCCCACTTTTACTCTCTCTCTCTCTCTCTCTCTCGCTCTCTCTCACACACACACACACACACACACACACACACACACACACACACACACACACACACATACATACATAAAAAGCAAACAAAAGCAATTTAGTGGCCTTTGCGCTTGTGTTGAATGTGTTCGTGCTGTAAGAGTTCATTAGCCGATATCCTGATATTCAATTAGCTGGGAGTCTTTCCTTGATGAGTGTAATACACTCAGCACTGTCATGTTGTAAACTAGCTTCCCTGTGTGGCTGCAGAGGCAGATTAATCAAAAATTGATTTCTCCTGTGGCTCACTTCTTAAAATGTATTTTGTTCAAAAGGAATAATATATCTGTTCACCAAATTTGAGTGAAACTATTTGTCAAATATCAATGATTAAGTAAAATCATACAGTGATGGCTAGGCTCTTGGTCAATGCAGACACTGATATGATAAGACTGACATACTCTCGCTGTTATTTCCAAGTATAATTTGTCAGACTGATTAGCACTGTCTGAAACTGAATGGAAGATGTTTGTCTCTCTACACATTTATTGCCTCATGAAATATTGCCTTTCATTAAATCAACTTAAAAAGCCTGCATTTTCCAGACATTATTCACTTGCCATCAGTAACTGCAAGTTCAGACAGCCCTTTACAGCATAGTTTGTCCGAACAAATCCAACAGAACAACTTCCATGAATCCGTTTCAGAAGAATCAGCAATAATTTAGAGAATGCAAATAGACTGGTGACTTATCTCTTGTCTTTACTTTGACATGTGTTAACATAGAGACCAGCAGAAGGCCTTTCCACAATAAGTGTGTTGACCAACCCCAGATTCAATAGTTGGTTGGCCCAGAACCAAGATGAGTCAAACATAAGCATGCACATAAAATCAATGTTCACTCCAAGCAAAGTGGCATTGGCATTGTTCAAATATCAACAGTAGTTCATGATATAAAATAATAATAAAGGTTTGACATACAGACATGAAGATTTCTTCCTCCGAGATGGTGGGCATCTGTTTAAATCTAATGATCTCACTCACTCATTTTCAAAACAAATGCAAAATTGTTTGTCATACTAAAAATAGTATAGTGGTACAAAAAAAGAGAAACTTTAAAGATAGTGATACTAGCACTTGAGCAGCAGACTCGAGACTCCATTAGTTTAAATTCAAACTCCCAGATTGTGTTGCATTAGAATGGAAAAACATACAGTTAAGGCATGTCAGTGGAAATAGAGTTATTGTTTTTGTCTAAGACCTCACTTTTTTCTTGTAGAGTTTTATTCATCTAAAAACAATTTTCCTGGAAAATGGAAGAGTTACTCACTCCTCACAATAACACAAAACATCGATCAATAACAATTCACACATGCAGTGCCATTATGGCCATGCCAATCACAGAATTCTTGCAGTGAAAGGAAAGTTCAGTGCTATCTGTTTATCTAGCTAACTTTTATTCCCTTTCTTCTAAATTAAACATACTCAGCGTTGGCTCTGAAACATTTTGGAATTACAGCTCTTTGATATACCAGTGATGATAATCAGGAACCATTCTGTGAAAATATTTACAATGACTGATTTAATTAGTGATTCACACTGATTGCAATCATGTGGTGAAGAAATATTCACAACAATGCAATTCCAAAAATAGCTACAACAGCTAGTGAGCACAAGACTGAAATATACTTTTAAAATATTACCCATTAACATTTTAGAACATATTATCAAAAAACTACTACTACTAATATTAATATTTGTTTATATGGTACCTTTTCTAACCTTCAAAATTTTTTCGATTTGGTGGGTGTTGGGAGCTAAATGAACATGGGTGATCGACTGCAGCCAATTTGTGGCTGACAAAATACCACACATGAACTCAAACGTCCAAAACGCGCCCCCAACGCGTTTTTAGGCTGACAGAATCATTTCTCAGTTTTGGCCTACCTAAGAACTCAGACGCCCCCTGATGACCATGAGAAAGGCTGTGGAACATCGGCTCAGACAAACTTCTTTCTCAAACAGAGCATGTTGTTCTCAGAGTATGCACTTGAATGCTTTGATCCCTGTAGATGACCCTAAACAAAGATGTCACCCAGAGTGTAAACACATTGCATGACTACCTTTCAATAATTAGGATTCAGCAGCAAACCAGCAGCGAAAACCTTTCTCTCGGTCCCACCCAACTGGCTCCTCATATTGAGGATGATTGACAGACAACCCTGTCTACTGTATTGCTTTCCTATTCTTGTTTAATAATTTTCCCAGGAGGTTGGATATTTGGCAGCTCATTTAACCCTTTCAACATGTTTTACTGTTTAAGATCGTATTGCAGTTGGCAGCAGAGCACATATCCATTGACTGTGAAAGAACAAATAGTTGGACTTCTAAATATAATAAAAATTGACAATGCCTTTTCCCCTCACAAACCAAATTTCCTTTTAAAGTCATTCTCGTTATTTCATGCACACTGTCTGCACCCTCTGTGAAATTACTGTGCAGAGACAATGCAGTTTGAGAACACAGAAATTTAGTATTAGCATTGCCTGAAAAATAAGACTTCCTTCCCTGTAAAATCTTAATGTGAAAGATGTTGTCCACTCACAGTGAATACTGGTCTCAGTGAACAAGAGAATTTGTAAACAGAGGAAGAAAGAAATGCACAAGCTGCCAACTTAATTTTGTTTCCCTTCACACCAAAACAAATTTCAAAAGATTCATGGTCAAACTTTAAACACGCTTATCCATTTTTGAAGTTCTTTACATGATGCAGTCTGACATTATAGACAAGCCGAATCTTGATTTACAAAGTCAACAACAAAAAAAATCCCAAGTGTAACTTCTCCCAGTGCTAACAGCTGGACACTTGGTGCTGCAGTACATCAAAACCATTGATCACACACTTAAATTTCTTCATTAGGACAGTAGAATATATGACGGGACTCAAACTAGCTGAGAAAGCAATTTCTGAGCATGCATAGCAAGGTTGATTTTTTTTTTTTAGTTTTATGTGCCACAGTTCTGTGCCCTATGTGTTAACCCTTTTAAAATCTTAAACAGGCTCTAAATCGCAAAACAACTGAATTTGCATGTTTTATGAACTATGTTGCCGTAATCTACCTTGACATTCACCATGTATTCCTAATTATATGAAGTAAATAATGTGCGACATAAAAGTGAACCTATAACATAGCCTTAATGTAGTGCCTTGTCTTCACTGGTCAGGTTACAGACTGACTCTAGCCTCTAGACAAATTGTGAGCATCTCCGTTGTCACTCACACCTATCCAAACCTGTTGTAACATCACCGACCTGGACGACTTTTGCTCAAACAAACCTGTCCAGGGGGACATGTCAGTGACAACATAATAAAAGTGGGCATGGCTCATTGAATGTGACACACCTCCTACTTTCATGCATTGCATCCAGCTAGTGACACAGCTAACTTAGCTGGCTAGGTTACATCTCATTATTGTACAAATTGATTTGCTTAAAACATAGACTTTTTGAAATACAAGTCCATTTCCTGGCCATGTTGTTTTCCCCTCTTTAGAGCCGGTTTCCAGTAGTTCTGAAAGGAACTCTCTGCTTTATGGCCACTTGCTGACATGAAGTCCCTGGTTTGTAATCCAGCAACAGAGAGCCTTTGCAGAGTTGTCTAATCTACAAAAGTGCGCACATCTATACATAAGTGGTATGGCAGACTCAGATGGGAGACTTTTAAATCTCTGGCTGGGAGACTGCAGGGATGGAGAATCGTTGTTGTGCACCCACTCCCCTGACAACCCTCAGGCCACACAAGGTAATTTATTGGTCCACATACCCCCGTGAAGCACAAGCAAGCTTGACAGTAATTGGTCATGAGTCAAGTTCATTTCCAAGCGCTGATTCTATATAACTTGCTAGCTAAGAGCAATACATGCTCAGTATTTGATTGCAGTTAGTTAAATAACTTTGATGACATTTTGAAATGTGTTGAATCAGTGCTCTGTCTGAGATGGTGCCAACTACCTACACCAGGCACCCTTACTTTATCTATCAGTGAATGACAGTTTGTTATTGATTGATGTAAAGTGATCAGTCAATTTTGACTAACATGGAATGCCAAATTGACCAGAACTGGTCAGAACTATCCAATATATAATATGTTATTTAGATCCCTCAATAATAAATCCCTGTCTACAGGCATACTTTGCTCCATTATTAGAGGGCAGTGATCCAACAGGTTTTCCAGTTCTCTTGAAACCACCAATGCTGACAGACTATCGGGAGGTTAAATTGGTATAATTAATTCAGTGATGAGTAAGATCAGATGGTTAAGTGCCTGGCTGGAAGCAAAGCCTGCATATAACTGAAATTGATTATGCTTTTCGATTGTGAGTAACAACTGGTAAAGTTTTTTAGAGCTCCTTTCTTCAATAGTCTTCTTTAGGCTTCCACATGGAAGTCAGATGTGAATGCCTGCCTCTTCCTAACCTTGTTAACACCTGACCTTCAGGGGGTTATGCCTCTGGTTCATCTGGAGGGAAATAAGGGGGGGTTCTCACAAACAACAGAAGAACATGAATTCAGATCCAGCTAGGCATAGCAGCTTAGGATGGGGCAGTCTCTCTTCCTTTTTTCCACCTCCTATTTGCGTCATTCAAAGCGTCTGAATGAGCACAGGGCAAATTTGCATGGGTTTTCATCCTCTTTCTGAGATGGGATTCGCCCAGTGTCAGCAAGGGTGAAATCCTGCAAATTCAGCTGAAACAAAAAGATGCCAAATGTTGCCTCCTTTCTCTCACTCCAGTGGCCATTTTACATGTGCAAGAACGGGGAATGGAGTATTCAAGGGGAAATCAATTTAGTCTGTTGTCGGCGTGCTGTACAATTTGGTTACAGTCTGATCTCAAGAAAGTGGCACAGTCATCTCTGACAGCTCTGGATTGAGCTCAAATAAATCTGACTTCAACTCCATTATGTTGACATGTTTATAAGAGGGTGCTGTTGTTGCACCATATAGTACATGCTGGAATTGCACACAAATCATCAGATATTATGTGGAGAACATTTTTAAAAATAAAAATTTGAAATCAAACCTGTGTTTAAGCCACTGACATGGTCCAGTGTAAAAATCCACAATTTTTTACATTCTCAATGTCACTTTCACAGACCTCTTACTGAGCTGAACAAGGAAGCAAATCAAACTCATTGCAGGACAGAGTGCTTTGGCAAATCATTTTTTTCCAACTTTTACACAAAATCTTTTAAACATGTTTTTAATGTTTTAACATATTTTAAGCTGGTATATGTCTTATTTTCATAAGATTTTTGTTATGATATTTCATAATGAAAAAAAAAGTCAGTTGCAAGCATGGTTCTAAGTACAGACAATTAAGTCCATAGACACATAAAAAAGAGGACCTGTGTGATGATGACGATCAATAGTTTAAGAAGGGCCATGCGCACACACTCACAGATGAGGACAAGGTGACAGTACGAGTGAAGTGCACAAAATCCCATCTCATAAATAACAATATATAACACAATAGGTAAACACACAGTAATGAGCTAAATGGCGCCAAAAGCTCATGGGAGACATTATTTTGAAAACAAGGGACAGCACACTCTTGCGGCCCTGGTGCAGTCAGAATCTCTCAATTTTCATTCAAAGCTGTAAGAAATTTATATTCATATGTATGTTTAAATATGTGCTTGAAATCTCAGCAAGAGAGCCTTATGAAGAGAATATGTCTGAAAAGAGCTCAAGTGAATGCTGATGAATGTTTCATAATGCACATTCACTTTTTATTTCAGAAACTACTTTTAATAGATTTCAGTTTTGGGTATTGTCACAATTATTCTTTTTTTCTCTCACTTTGAGACAGCTTACATTTTGGCAAAATACTTGTATTGTTTGTGGTGAAATAATCCATACCTTCATTTGCGGTATACATTGTCCTTTTTTTTTATCAAGGTCTTGCTTTGAATGCATGGCTAGCTCTCTGTAGATGCAAATGTCATATTCATAAAATAATGATCAGTCTCTCAAGTTGCACTGTGAGATGTTCATGATACATAGCACACCCAAAGGCACACAGAAATAGAACAACTGCATTAAAGACAACAAGGCATCCCTTTGTAGGGAAGAATAACAATGGCCAATAAAGCTAAGTGCAAGCTGCTTTGTATCACTCTTTTCAGAAGTCAGATCCTTGTCAGAGATGGAACAAAGTTCTTTTCAATTTTATGGAGAGGAATTTGACTCAGGACAAAAGCTATGCTCCTTGAGAATGTCAAAGCACCCATATGAATGAGTCACCTCTCATGTTTATGTTTTTGGGTGTGACAATAGCCAGCTTTGTGCCACTTGCAGGCAAGTCTACCATGTTTCGTCACTCCAAGGCATCTCAGCATCCTCTACATCTCCCCCAAGCATATCCTGACGGCGCTGTCCGTGAGCTGAAGTGACTGTTTGACCCATGACCCCATGAACAATGCACCAGAGAGAAGAACGTGGTCATGCATACATTGTCAGGCCCTCCGTGTGGATGAGTGCCCAGTGAAATGTGGTTTGAGTTGATGACGGTGGACATTTGGTACGAGCACATCTGGAGTTCAGTTCTGTGTTCTGCTCCTTTCTCAGCTCTGGTGCTTGCTCCAACAACAGGAAACCTGATACAGACCAGAGACAGAGGCAAGAGACATGACTGATAGCAGGGGGACAGATGGAGGCATTTGACCGATTTAGCCTCAGGATCTCTGAGTTAAAATGTGGAGATCTTATTTCATTCATATAAAGACAGCAGAGTAGTCTGCAGACCCAACATTACAGTACCTGGTGGAGAGTCAGCATGAGCGAGGAGGAAATTCTTACAGTTTTAGGCAACCTATTTAATGAATTCTTAAATTAGATATTACATTAGCTGCAGTTTGCCTCTAGGAATCCCTACACAAGATTTGGGATATTTGGGAGGGTAATTTGTCTAAACATCACCACGAGTTAAGCTTTCATGCCCTACTTTAATTGGAAGCAAGCTGCTGTAGCTGCTTGTAAGGATATTCATCTAATCAGCCTAACCTTATCCGGATCCAAGTGCTCAGCCTAAGAATAGGGATTGAGGGAGATTTCACATTTATTGAGGGTAATGTTCAGGGCTCATTATTTGTTTAGAAAGGGAAACGGCGCTCACAACAGGAGGCAGGAAGGAAGAGGACAACTGTGCCTTGGCCTGTTCGTACTGCTGAGCTGGCAGCGCATGCTACCGAAGGCGCAGACATCCCCCCATGCTTTACATCGTGATAAAGTTAGCGCCCTTACCCCCCAAGGGGCCAGCGCTGTCCATTAACCCAGGCACTTCATTGCTTAATGCGAGATGTGGAGATTGCGCTGCCCCTGCGCCCTGCGCGGCACATGTCAACACTCCTCTGTTGTGATTACCGCCGCTGGATTCCCGGCTCCTTTATTACATCTGTCCAGGCAGAGGGGAGGTGGGGGTGGGGGTGGGGGGAATGGGGGGATGGGGGGGGGGGGGGGGTGCTGGGGATCTGGGCCATCGGAGTCGCGGTGATGACTTCTTCACCAGCCGGCTGACAGTCACGTCACGATGACTGATGAAGCGTTGGATCCGTCCTGACAGGAGCTTTGCAGAACTCGCTGAGGAACCCGAGAGGGAGAGCATCATCTCGAGTGGTTGCCATCCCTCTGGTATATGATCAAACAAAAGCCGGCGGAGGCCAGCGAGGTTAATATTCAATATCATAGTCAGAGGGAAGCGTGACGGTGCGGTTTGGGGAATGGAAGGGGAATGTGAACGATTTACAGCGAATGGCATTGCATAATATGCCAAAGAGGGGTGGGTTGCCCTTGCCAGATATCACTTGCAGATGACAATTTGAAATGTAAGGTAGAAAAGCAGGGAGCAGGTATTGATACATATTAATCAAGGCAACATGTGTTGGAATCATAGCTCAGCTTCTAACACCCTAAGTAAATTAACAACATAAACAGAATTTTATGTTGAAATCAGGACAGCTGCAATTGTCTGAGTGGATCTTTACTCCTGCACATGACCCTTTGTGCTTTTGTGATTATGGAGACTGGCATCTGTCTCTAATGTCTGCACATTAGCCATGATGCCACAGGGTAGTTGGACACACATTGGTCAAGAGAGGTAGGGAAACACAGGAGTCCAAAATATTGGAAGGCTGGTGTTTATTACAGCAAGGTACAGGTGCAGAGGTGAAACATATAGAGTGGAGGGGAATATATATATATATACTAAAAAGGAAATACATACAAACTGAAACACAGTGTTACAACACACGAACACTTGTCAGAAACAACAAGAAAAGAAAAATACAAAAAACCTAGCTCAAACTACTGAGCAGACTTACAGAAAAGACTATTTGCAGTCTCAGGCTACAACTTTCTCTCCCAGGCCTTGCAAAGGAAATGGCTTATAATACTCTTTACCTCACAGGTTACCCCTGACTGGAGCGTGCCAACTTGAAGATGGGCAATTGCTGTCTGGATATCACACATTTAAAACCAGGCAATTCGTCACATAACAGCAATATTTTACTAAACACATAAAACCAGACAGCCTCATTTCAATCTACACAGAAGATAAATGGACTGAGATCTGATCATCAATGCGTTAAGAATTCCCGTAGGAGCATTAGCTGTTTCACCCAACGTCTATAAGAGGGGTACGCGCACAGGCGCGTGCCTTTTGCCTGTAACGGCACCTTACACGCTACCGCGTACACCACGAGGTAAGTTACCTTCTTCCACTGTTTCTGTTTAAATGCATATTACCCAACCCAGCTACACAAAATGTTTAAAGTAAATGCCATTATAAAGTCCACATTCACATTCCTAACGACGGATTTCACCAACCGACGCGATGTGCATATTTCCCTTTACATGCGCGAAAGCCGGCATTTCACGGTTATATAGGAAATGTCCGCACTGATTTGGCAATCGTCACACAATAGCGCTGTCGATCGGAACACAACATAAATCCCTACAACCATTTATGTTCTTTCTCCCACATTTTGTCAAAGTGAACAGGTCGGTCCATATGTGATATACAAATGAAATGTGGCGCTAAAGTGCAATGCCAACGCTAAGTTGCATCGTCACACATGTTTTTTTTTTCTTTAAAGCAATGAATTATAACACGTAATTCCTAATCGCCTGCAATATGGCCTACATTCCCTGCATCACAGACTCTAAAATGTATTTTTCATTTAATTAATTCTCCATTAATATAACGGAGAGCAGGTATCTTTGAAAATACCAGTTGTCTGAATTATTTCACCAGCTGACGACACAATTTCAACAACAGAGAGAAGGAGCAAGATAGACAGAGAGAGAGAGAGAAAGAAAGGAAAATTTCATTCTTGGTTTGTGGCTCACAGAGCGAACAAAGTTGAAAATTAATCACAGTTTCTCTCAGAGAAGACAGCTGTGACAGATTGATGCTGTCCGAAACTTTCGGCAGATGGCAGATGGCTGTACTGTAATGACCTATTGGGCATAAGAGAGAACAATAGTGCGGGCAAGTGTGGCAAGGATAGCTTCATAAAGAGTAATTTCCTTTTGTCAGAACTTAAGATGGCTCCCTACTCTAAGGAACAGGAAAAGGTTTCCCTCTAACCACTCTCCTGTGACATACAGCACTTACACTTTACGAATTTGATGTTTCTAGCGAGGGTAATACGGTCTGTGTTAATGTGTTTAGGTTAATGTGAGGACACTGCATCAAAATGATCTTATATTTACAAATGATGTGTAGGCTTGCAAAATGGCTTCTGGTTTCTAACTGGCTTACATTTCCACAGAAGATCCCATTGTCTCATGGCGTGGTTAGTGGCTTGGTTGATATTTCATTAACATCATCGTTGGCCGGAGGGAGCGTCTTCAGTGTCCGGAGTCAGTCGGCGCTGATCCTCAGCTAGTGTCTGCATGCGACCACAGCAGGGCCGGAAGCAGTGCAGTCTCGGGGGTATGTATGTATTTTCTTTTCCCATCTCAGTAGCTTTTCACATTGACTCCTGGAGAAGCCCTGGCAATTTCTCAAGGCCAGGCATGAATTGAGCTCTCGGAGATGCCTTGATGGGTATCAGTTCCAGCGACAAGGGCCAGACACCTACTGGGGCCAAGCATGACTGGCCAGACAAGATTACTTCACTGCTGGGAGAAAGACAGAGTGAGAGCGGGTGTGAGAAAGGGAGTGAGCACGAGAGAGAGAGAGAGAGAGAAAGAGACAGAGAGGGAGAGAGTGTGTGTGTGTGAGAGAGAGATAGAGAGAGAGATGATGGCCCTGACACTAGGGCCAGCACTGATACCTCCCTGTGTTGTCATATTGTCATACATACCTGCAGATCCTATCCTGGTGAGCCACAGCCAAGCAAATGTTGTGATGATAGTATTGTTCTATTCCCGTTGGAAAACCAAAGATAGGTGTATGTAAGTGATGCAGCTGACAAACACTGGAATAAAATGTGTTTAATCTTCGAAAGCAATGTGATAACAGATGGTGGTTGACTGTACGTGGTCAGATGAGTCTGGATGATGTTTTGGACCTTAAATTTCCTGGATTGTTAATGTACCCAAAGCTTTCTTTTTTGGTATTTCGGCTCCCCAAAAAACAGAACAGTAAAACTGAGGAGGACTGGGATGCCAACATGAAAGAAGTGCAATGTATATGGCAGAATTATGTACTGAACTTGTATCTATGAGGGGTAGAGAGACTTTAAATTTTAATGGCATGGACCAACCTATTGCATTTATATGGTTATGTGGATGTTGGTATCATGATGGTGTCCATCTCAAGTATTCTCACTGACAATCTGTTAACTCTACAAGCAATAGTTAGTGCATGCACTGTGATTGCTCAACAGGTATTGTCTCACTGAATGATTTCATTTCATCATTAGTCCCACATGAAACAGGTTTTGAACTGTGACCAACATTACCACAGGATTCTGTCAAGTGGTTCCACCAAGATAGCTCCCTATACTGGTACTCCCCTTAAGCTGAAAGCAAAAAGAATGCATTTGTAAGAATGTAATGATATTGAAATGTATCCTTCTGTGGGAAAACCTGAAAACCAAATGTCAAAATTCACCCAACAATATATTTTTAATGCTATTGCCACAAGCACTGCTGAAACATGTTTTGCGGGATTTCCCCATTTTTAATTAGTGCAAATACAAAGGCTGGTTCAGTTGTGGGGATGTGCAGCATTTCTCACCAGTAGCGTGTCAGTCTTTTCATTTCTGTTGACAGCTGTGCCCCAAACTGAGACAGCATCTGTGAATTTCGTTGCGAAATCAAGAGCACTGGGTGGTTCACCCACTCAGTTAGGGTGTAGTAACAAGTAAGTCTCTCCTCTGCTGTGTTTCCATACGATGCATATTTCATTGCAGTGCATGCTTGCCTCCAGATGCATGCAAGGCTGGCTCAGTGAGGCAGGCCTGATAAAACCCTGGGAAGTCTATTCAACCTATCCAAGAGTATCTACATGATGAATGGTAATAAATTACCTGGAAATGACCTCTTCTGACTTTACTTCTGCACAGCTGGAGTGACAGGTCGAATATCACATGTGGTCTTTTTTGTCTTCATTTTGCAATTTGGTCAGAAGGATCATGTTATTTCACCTTGGACAAAATTAGAACAAATCAAAGACTAGGGTCTTTAAGACATTCTCTCTCTCAAAAATATTAATTTGAAACACTCCATAGAATTGTTTGTTGGTAAGACAGCATTGCATCATAAAAAAGCCTGTAAATGAAGCTTTGTGGAGCATGTGATCTGATCATTGAAATAACGTACTGAAAACACATCTGAAAATCAAGAGCTGTGGGTCAATAGCATGTTTAGTGTTAAATATTTTCTTCAGAATACAAAGAAATCTTGGCCAAACCCAGTTTTAACTGGATTCTACTGTACTTGCACTTTACAAATTTGCTGAGAGCCATCAGCACACAAAACAAAGGTGTAATTTTCTCATGCATGTCTTGGGGTTGCATGTAGGCTTAATTATCTCGACAGGGTTGCAATTTGAGCGCGGTGGGAGGACCATAATCAAAACAAAAGAAAACAAACAATGGAAAACAATGAGTGGGCCTGGGAAGAATTTCCCAAGACAGGGTGAAAATTCTAGGAGCGGCGGTCTTGGTTCTTTTGTGCAAAGGGTCAAAAGCGTTCAATCTCATGCTTTTGCGGGGCCACAGAGGAACGGGTTGTTATGGATGTCACAACATTGGTTACAGATGAACGCAGCAGGCGCTGCTGAGATACACACGAGACAGCCATGCCGGGACAGAAACATTAGTTTATTTATGATTGCATTGGCGCTCAAGCTTAAAATCAATCCCAGTGTGAGATTACTCTGCAGAGCAGGGCTCCAGTGGCAAGCCTTTGTGGAAGACAAAGTTAATTCTTAACCCCAGCAGTGCAAAGGAGTGGTGTGAAGGTGGGGGTGGGGGTGGGGGGGCGCATTGTGTAGTTAGGTGGGGTAGGGAATGAGAGGACTAAAGCACAACACAGACTGACAATAAATTTTTTTGTCAGCATAAAAGCACCAGAGGATGCATGCCTTCCACATACACCAGGCCCTTTAAAGAGCATGCAACAGAGAGGGAAAATCATCCACATCTGCATAAACACCTGACTCCTTTAATGGCACTCAGTAGTGAAAATGAGGAGCCAGAATGAATTCTGTGTGTAGCATGATTGACTTAGGAGTCTGACACAGAATAATGTATTTGTCAGGGGCAATCTTTGACGATTTGGTTGATACTGTGGAGGAGTTCCTTTACTATGTGTGAACTGAGATTATATACAAAAGAGCCTTTCAATCTGCTGTGCAGGCCCGGGGGATTATCTCAGAGTCAAGGAGAGCTGCAGTGGCCGAGTTTTCCTTTCTTTCCTTCTTTCTTTCTAGGCAAATAAGAGGGCAGATGAAACGAAAAAATAGCGGCAAAGGCAGTAAAGGCCCCATGACCGCAGCGCGAGGAGGCCTGCCATAAGTGATAACAAAAACAGATTAAATTGCAAGCGATTTTTATCCGAATGCTTATGCCAAACGGCAAACATCCGTGCAAGGATGGGGGGGGGGGATAAGCTGACAAGACTGGCAGTCGCGGAGCTAAGCAGACAGACGGTTGGGTGGGCTGACGTGTGTTCCACTCAGGGGCAGGAAAAGACAAAGCAATATGCGGCGGAAGCTGTCCTCACGGAAGCCACGCTCCCCTTGTGTATCACGGGGAAGCGAGAGCTTAATCTCAAGGTTACCTGAATCCGGTGCATCACGACCAATTTTCCCCCGGCGTCCGCACCAATGTCCTCCGCTCTCTGAGGGGCCGGGTGACTTTGAGAGCCAGCCGGCCGACCCGAGTGCGGCGCTGCTTCGGTCTGTGCGGCGTTGTGTGGTCTCGCCTCGTGGTCGAACAGAACACATGAGAGTGCGGGCTCCGTCAGGCTATCAGCTGTCCTGCATCACGGAGGCTAATTCCCTTTGATTTTCTCAGCTCTGTGCATTTCACAGCATCTTCTCAAGACGGGATGACATGGCAGTGAAATGATAAATACTCTTGGAAATACACAGAATAGCAGAGGACATATTGAGGTGAGTGATGGATGGATTCAGCACCACCCGAGGCAATGCAGAGTTTCCCCCTCACACCATAAGTATTTTACATGTTTTTGACACTCACTCTTTATCCCTCGGTCTCTGATGCCCTGTTAGACTGCACAATTTCCACCGTGCCCTTGTATGTCCTGGTTCCCCTTGAATTCAAGCATCCACTAATTGCTGACACAGGCTGTCACAGTGAATGTGGCAGAAATCTGCACCTCACCTTTTTCAAATTGTCGCTCCATGTAAAGAATGGGAGGAAACACATTTGCTTCATTTTTTTTCCCTTTTTTGCTGCATCATTGCAAACAGGAGACCAGCTGCCAAGTGTGCAGTGAAATTCCATCACTAAGACAGGGTAATAGCATTTTACAGGATGTCTTACAGGAGCAGAGACACATTCATAAAGCTTTGGTGCCTTATGAAAGACTAAATGTTTGTCAGCCACTGCTCATAAGTCAAATATTGATCGTTGGGGAAAAGTGAAAAGCACTGCACAGAGAAAATGGAAAATTTTTTCTGGAAGGGGGCTTTCTCTGTATGTGCGTTTACTCACTTATGGAGCCAAACCTGCAAAGCGGTAGAATACATGGTGTTTTCTCAGCCAGAACATAGGCAGACGGCAACAAAACAATTTCATAAATTCATTATTCCCTCTCGCCCTCCCTCTGATGAAAACATGAATGGCAGTGTATTGTGTTACGGAGGTAACGGCTTTGATCTTTATTCTTTTGCTTAGCTGCACCTTCAGTATGCACTGGAGAGGGGGGACATTGATGGAGACGGACTGAGGGTGCAGGCAGCACCCTTAGGTGTGTCCCCTGTGCCAAAGCTAGTATGCACCTGGCTTCCCCCCCCCAGAGTGACGCAGAAGTGACGGGTTGAAAGAGACCTTTGGTTGTGCTCGCGTTGATGGTGTCATTTGGGAGTTGGGAAGAGCGAGTGTTTGCCCGTTGAAAAGTCTTAGAACAAAGAGTGAGAGAAACCTGCCCAGAGGGGCAACAAAGTGTTTTTACAGAGTGCCCTATTTTCTGGCACTGTGAGACTAATAAGCCTTGCCACCAGCTACCTTATCTAAGGAGGTGGGCGTACAGACAAGGAAGTAACCCCACAAGAGGTGAATATATCTTTGATTATGATTAAGTTTCCTGTCTGAAAAATGCCAGAAGCACAAGCTAGGCTGTAGCATTACTTTTTGTGCGTTTTCTAATCAGTAAACTGATTTGGACAGTGGCAGCCAGATAGATAGCAAGTGAGACAGATGAGTTTTTCGATCGTTCATAGTGTATAAACCTTACCCATTATTTTCTAGATATTTTATTTTTGTATTGTATTTGTACATATACACATTTGTCTATTTGCTGCATTATTTTCAATCCTGGGTCATTACCAGCATATGATTTTTGAACCATTTTGTTTGTTTTGAGGCCTACCAGTACATGTAACTATTTAACCCCCTGATATGAATGGGGTGTTAATCGGTTGGGCTACCAGGATAGGTAAGAGATGTGGAGTAAATGCAAACCACTATCCTTTGCTTCATTTTATACTCATGGCAACAGTGCAACACCAAATGAGCAAGCAGGACTCCCTTAAATGTTTTTATTCCCTCGCTGTGTAGTAAACTAATTACATTTCTGGATACCATGTGACATTCTCGGACTTGGGGGCGCAATCCAGGGCTGAACAGGTGCAAAATTTTTCCTCTTCACTTGTTGATCGACATTTGAATTGCTATTGTCAGGCGACTCCTGCTGTACCTCAATGCCGGAGTGCCACCAGTAGTTGCTCATTTATTCTCTCTACGTGGGGCCTGACAGAACCTTAAAAAGACTTTCACTCCTGTGTTATTCCTCAAAGAAGGCCCGCGTCTGGGCAGTGAATTGCACGCAGCGGGCTGGCCCTGACACCGGACGTGGCGCTCCTCCATGCAGGTTGGCTTCCCTTTTCATCCCTAACAGCTGCAGAAAGAAAGGCTGCTGTCGGGGGAGTCCGCCGTGTTTTTTTTCTTCCTTTCCACCCAAGTGATCAGGTACGGTGCGGCATCCAGACGGCTCCGCTCTGCAAACGCCCCCTCCGCCCATTCTACTCAAACAGAGGTGAACAGGTGAACAGGCAGAGCTGTTCTTTTCAGATGAAACGAGGCTGGCACCCATGCTCAGCTTGCGGGCTTATTAAACCAGGGGAAATTGCCATCCGAACACGGGGACAAAAAAATAAATAAATAAATAAATAGCACATTGATACATCACAAAGCAGGAGATGGGAAAAGTAAATAATAAAAAAAAAGAAAAACATAGGTGAAAGGGGTCGTTTGAAATCTCTCAGGGGTCTCCTGAAACAAGACTCAGTTTGCCAGCTGAGCATTGCATAGGCATTCACAAACTTATGATCCATAGTTGTGCTATCAATCAACACTAGCAATTAATTAAAGACAATATAATGCACATATTTATCCCTCCTCCCCTATCCGCTCATTTAATTATGACACAGTGGCATTGTGTTTTCAAAACAGTTTTCAGTATACAAATGGAATGTCCTTATTGCTGTCTGACGAATTAAATAAAATATTCATGATAACAATTATCATGATAAATACTGGTAATATTATGATACAAAAACAGAAAGGGAAAAGGCTGCAAGGTAGAGATAAATTAGAGAGAGTGTAGGGTAGATGGAAAACTAATTAAGTAAAGCCTAAGCAAAAAAGCTGAAACTGAGGGACACTTTAAAATGAGAGAAACAGAAATGCCTCCAAATCTAAATCTCCTGGCTGGGCGCTTAACAGATAAGCAGTTGGGGAAACACACATTAAGGTAATTTGTAACAGTGACTACTGGTGAACAGTATTTAGTTAGGAAAGAGGGACTGCTGAGGGAGACTGAGGAAATGCTTTTGAAGTTTGGAGTTAAAGGAGGTGTATAAAAGCATTAATATATTGTGGACAGAGACAGATGGCCAAAAAAACGGAGAAAAAAACCCTTCACTGCCTGGCAATAGTTGCATATTTCCCTGCATTTTAGCAGAGCGGTTCCATAGACGGGGATGTCAGCAGTCACACACCCAGAACGAGAGAAGGAGTCAGCTTGCTGCAAACGGAAACCTCAAGGGGAATCCATTTCACAGACAAGGTCTGACAGAAATGTTAAAGTACTGGACCTCTTCATCCCTGAATTGATCATATAAAACACAAAATGAGAGACAGACAAGAGGACACCGCAGAAGGAGCACATTCATCTTCAGGAAAGCATGCAGAGTTGACAAGGCCTTGTCTTTCCCACTGCATCGGAGGCTGGTGAAGTGCTGTACAGTAAAGGCGGCTCTTCTGATCTTGAGTAGGAGAAGGCCTTGAGCATGTGGTCTCGTAACATTGGAACAAATACACATGAAACACACATACATTCATGTACACACACATTTATATACATGTACACACATGCAATCATGCATACACATTTTCATACCTCCACTCAGACAAATATACAACCTGTCATATACACACACACACACGCATATATGTGCATGCAGTCATACATGGTACAGGTTTTGAATTTGTTCTGGGCTAGGATGTATCTCAGTGCTGGCTAACGGAATGGACATGGAGACTGCTGTAATTATATGCTGTTATTGCTGTCTGAGATCCAGGTTCTGTCTACCAGACACAGTTAAAGACACAGAGACAAACTTCAACAGGTCAGTTTAATTGGATTCCTGCCCTAAAACTCTGGACTTTTCTCTTAATCTCAGCTCACTGGAGCATGAGGCAACTACTGATGTTTCCCAGAGCCATGGCATCCAGACACAGACAGCCTTTGGAAAACACTGCTTTGGTTCAGTAAGTCACAGATGAATACTGCTTTCTTGACTTTTAACAGATGTACTGGTTCCAGAGAAATGCAATCTATTTCACGGGCCTTCCCGATATCTGATTGTGAACACAGTGAGTCTCAACAGGGGAGAGATGAACGTGTTGAACACTAATGGCATCTGACCTCCGCCCCTCTTCTCCTCCCTTCTGCTCATCAGTGACCAATGAGAACACAACCCCTCCGGCAACTTTTCTCAATGATACGTGGAGCTGTTCAACTCGGGCAACTCCGAACCTCATGCCGAAGCATTCAGCAGCGTTCCCTTCCTCAGATCCTTCACATCAGATCATATAATAAATCAATCAAAAGATGTCCAAGGCTAAGGCAAAAGAAGACGCTTTTTTTTCCCCACTGACTTGGCTTAAGCATGCATATGTGTGTGCCTGTGCAACATTTGTGTGCACTAATTTCCATATTTTTATACCTTTAGAGAACCGAAAAAGGAACAAGGAATGGCTGTGTTCCCAAAATCTTATGCTTAAAGCAGCCAGTAAAGACATGCCCCCCCCTGTCATGGGGAATTTCCATATTACGCGTGCACATATTGCAACAGGAAAATGAATCATATGTTTGAAATCACAGTGTCTTGTAGTGTTATAGCTATCACTCCTCATTGTGATATACACATAGCCATATGTTGGCATTAACTCACTTATGACAGTTGAAATGATCTATACGTGTTATTACAGTGTTATATTGCAGTGAAGGTGCTAATGAGATTTACGCTGCTGGCATACTGAGCTTCCTTGGGGCGTGTTTACCATACATGTGGGTATGTAGACATGTTTGCTTGTTTTAATGGTAAGTCTGCGTGTTCTTGCATGGCTGTATGTATGACTGCACATCAATGTACATTGTAGTCTTGTTATCTAGTATAACAGAAATATTACAGTCATGATGCTGACTTAATATTAATACACAATGTCTTTCAGTATCTGGGTACTTCTCTGGGAGGGCTCTTTGCAATGGAATAGGAAAAAGACAGTGAGAGATATATACTGTGTATATACAGAGAGAAATAAAAATACTTAGATACGGATCCAGAAGTGTAAATGTGCTGCATGAGGAGGTAAGTGAGGAAATTTCATTTGTTTATGCTGGTTATATCATGATATTTATCCCAAAAATTGCAATTGAACTGCATCTGTGTAAATAAAAATCTTACACACACACACAGATATAGTTAGGAGAGGATAGTTAAAGACCCAAGCTAAAGATCTATGCAATATATAGAGTACCAAGGCTGTGTGACCCCTCCTTGATGGCTGAATTCTTGAAGGGGTTCAAGAATTGATTGACCCAATGAATGTTTTAAATCAGACAGATATCACATCACAGGACAGTATGACAGAGAGGTACCCTAAAGTGAATCTGAACAGTTTCTGTTGAAGAACTGTGTTTTCCTGTACTGGAGTCTCCATGTGATCACAAGCCTGCAGCGGGCAGCTGGTTGCACTTGCCTCACTTCTTGTACAGTAAAGTTAGTGTGTGTGTCTGGGGAGCTAATTAAAATTGCCGTTGGGGGTCAGGCTGTTGACTCTCTTCCATAAACTCATGCATGAGGACACACTGTCTAAACTCGCAAACTGTGAAGGCAGCGCACGTGGTAACATGATGGGAGGTCTACATTATTTACCACATTTGTAGATTTTTGAATGAGACTGAATCTGTGACAAGCAGCTTGGAGTGACTGTGACTTTCCGAGCCACTGGCACAGGTAGGCAGAGGAGAGGAGTCACCAAACAGCCACGTCCAGAAAGGTAGAACAGCAGCCTCACTATGCTGCTTTTCAGCTCCACTGCAGCTTACCTGACAACTCTGCACAGAATAACAACCCCCTCTCTCTGCCTGGATGTGCTTTGAAAGAACCATAGAGGACATACTACTCAGTTGCTGAGAAATTGGAACATGAGATAACAATTTCCTATGCAACCTTTGACCTTTGTTGTATGTATTACTGAACTTATACCTAAATATGGGCATTGACATAACTCAGCAAAAAATGCAAAGAGTAGGAGTTTATGGGTTGATTTGCACTATAGAAAAAATATTACTCGTTACATTTTGCCATCTGATAGTTGGTAGTCTATGTATATTTATGACCTGTTGAGCTTCCTGTGGAACAAATCTTTCAGGCCCACCAGAATCAGTTTATTTTAATTGCACGCCATGACTGTAAAAGATTCACGCTCGCCGTGTGCAAAGTAACTCAAGTAAATCGTGTTTAAGACAGATATAATACACTTTACTTGGTCTGTAAATCACTGGCACATAAAAAACACACGCAGCCTAGCGCCCCCTGCTGAAAAGGAGTTGCAGCACTGTCCTGCAGCACAGATTGCCCAGGTTTTCCTCGATGACTGTCATCTCTCCGTTACTGAGGCGGTGTTCCACGTTTACGAGAGAAGAGTGTAACTGAGAGCTCTTTCCCCTTGTTTTGGATTGGCTGTGCAGCCCTGGGGATTCAAGCTGGGAATGAAGAGATAACATCCATCTGTTCCTCTGGAGGGCAGGGGATGGTGCGGCACAGAAAGGCCCCAACCCAATCTTTGTCATTGAGATGAGACCCGGTGATGCCACGGAAATCACATCCTGGCTTTTTGACTGGCAATTACTATTTATGAATTCTACTCGGGCTGACGAAGAGGTCCATCTTTACATAATTATTTCTTTTTTTTTTGCCATAAAACGGCATGGAAACATTTCTTGAGGGCTGCGTTGGAGGCACGAAAGAAATAAGCGTCAGTTTTTATTCTGCATTCCCTGTAACGACAGTGTCTCGTGTGGGGCGGGTTTATTGTCAGGTACTTATTCGCCAGTGGTCAGGCATCGCTCCTTGTATAGCTATTTAAAATTTCATTACACTGTCGCCTTGAGTTACAGTGCACAGCGAAATAATGAGGGCGTATGGGAGGCTCTATTGATTCACTCCCTCGTATTGTCAATCATGCAGCTGCTGCAATCCCCGTAATGCAGT
Source organism: Megalops cyprinoides (assembly GCF_013368585.1). NCBI lineage: Eukaryota > Metazoa > Chordata > Actinopteri > Elopiformes > Megalopidae > Megalops > Megalops cyprinoides. The sequence continues at coordinate 11,682,938 of NC_050586.1, forward strand.
GAGGCCGCAGAACCACCAGATGGCTGCCCTGAACTTGGTATCACATTAAGCTATTAATAAGGTGATAAGGTGCAAGTTAAACCCATTACTAATTTACCACTGAACTTTGTATATGTTGGAGGGGTTCAGATGATGAATCCATTTAGGAGGGATGAAAAATCTATGGAAAATTGCCCTCCGTTGTGTGCCGTAATTTCTCACGGCTGGTGCTGAAGGTGTCTGACGTGACTGCACAGGCATTTCAAAGGCCTCCTTCTTCTGGAAGTCATGAAGAATTCATGACCAAAAGGAATAATGAAGTTGTGACCAGGGCAAACAAGCAATAGGGGGCAAGCTGATGTCACCGGCTTTATTATCGTAATGAGCCACAACTCAAGTGCAGACTGAGGAAGATGGAGACTCAGTGAGACATGCAGTCATTCCTTAGGGACCCTGAGATGTCAGAATGTCAAATAATGCTCTTTCCACAATCCCATAGGAGGGAAGCATAATTTTTGGTGGAGGAGCACCTTTTTTAGGGGTTAGGTGTTTTATAACATTAATAAAATGCTATATTCAGAAAAAATGAGGTGATAACTAATCAAGAACGTTAAACTAAGTAAAGCTTACACGTTGTGCACAGGCGAAATCCTCTGGGGAAATCCACTGACTCCTTCCATTTGTTCACAACACATCTGGTCTAAACCTTTATGTAATCTGGCCACAAATCAAATCAAGAGGTTTCTAGCTCCTTGTCTCTGTTGAAGAGCAACCAACCCACTAGCTTACTGTGCAGTGAGCATATTTTCTCTTAAAAGATGCCACGGTGTTATTTTAGGCATGGCATGGGTCAAATAAAAATACCATGGTGCTCTTAGTTGAATTTCTTTATTTTTGTTGCTGTTGTCTCTTCAGCTAACAAATCATATATTGCATTCCATGATATCCAGCTGGCTGAGAAAAATTACCTTCATTGGCTACATGTATTTTAGTTAACACAGCAGTCATGTCTAAAATTGCATAAACAATAATAACACATCTCATGATCAGTGCTTCTTCAGATACCATTTGTCAGTGTTTATTTGCAAAAGCTCATTTGCATCACATATACAGCAGGTATGATCATTCACTGCAGGGATGCTTGGACAAACTTCTCACAAAATTCTGTGCTGTTTGCTAACTGCCTCTCAGCTTATTAACAATTTCTATTGCGAGCTGTTTATGTACCTTTCTAATTACCATAGCAGATTACCAATTATTTTATTGTGATAGAGTGTGGCGGACCGGTCAATGGAACTCTTGCCTTTTATCCCAACCCCTGTGGTCACTGAAAGCTCTGGCATTTTGAGCTTCTCCCTCACAGGAACACACTTACGATAGTTTCAATGTGCATTTGCACATTTGTGACTAAATGGGAAAATTCACACTAAGAGCAGCCAGCCTCCCTCAACAGGAAGGAGCAGAGTGCAAGGTGATTTATTCTCTGTCTGTTTCAAAGGCTGCCTTTGGTGAGAAAAGAAAAGAAAAAAACAACAACAACATAAACACACATAAAATTGTGTGAATCATGCTGACAAATTTCGGCGCTCGGGTGTGTTCACCAGCTCCCAGGTGCAAAGAATTCTGCTGTGGTGTGCGGGAAGAGACGGGGCCACGGAGATGCAATCAGACAGCCAGCCAACACAGCAGCAGGCTATGCCTGGCTCGGACCTGTCCCCAACCTGCCCTGCATAGGATGTCACCCCTGTTCGGCAGGAAAACACCTCTCCCCTCTCCGTGCTTCAATTCCCTGCCCGGGTGTTGGCGCTGTCAGATAATAAGCAGCTATCGGCGGGTGAATCGCCTGCTCTGAAATTGCCTTTCATATGGAGCCAGGCCTGGTGGCGAGGTGGGACGCCTCTCACCATCCTGGCCTTGGATCAGCAGTGCTCTCAGATCCCTCTGATTGGGCCAGCACAGCACTGCTGCAGTGCCATCTGCACCCCCGACTCCCCCGACCCCCCTCCGCCCAAGAAACCCCGGTGGAAAGATATCGCAGAGGCCTGGAAACCAGCACGGAGTTATCTCAACACAGCAAAGACCCGTGAGGGGACGGCAACCATGATAACCTTCCTGTACGCTTGCCACACCGGCTCTACCTCAACACTGTCCATTTCTTTATGGCAGGGATTTACGGAGAGATATGGATTCACAGAGAGATATGACAACGTATGAATTTGATCTGAACATACCCTATGGATAGAAAATAAAAAAAGCTTGAACAGGAATATAGCTTGCTACTAATATCTGGCTAGCTGGACAGCTAATATCCTCAGAAGCCCAGTTTTTTTTCCAATGTAGTGCCTAAACATTGGTTAGCTAAATGCCAGTTCCATTTTGAAATTAATTATCCAGTAATAATTACTAACAAAAAGTTGCTCATATCCAGCATGTAACTTTTGCACATCTTCAAATTTCACTGCAGTAGTTGAGAACATCATATATTGAGTACATCAGTCACTGTTCATAACGGTTTAAAATAAATCAGTGGAGGCACAGAATAGGTTTACCCTCTATATTAATATCTATATTAATCTCAGTGTCATATGAATGCTTCCCTGTCAAAAGAAGTTCTTTTCGAAATATTGTGGTGTCTTTCTACTGAGTCTCAAAATGTACCATCGCTATCCAAAAAAAGGCTTGACCGTAGTTATTCCAGCTTTTTCCAATAATGTGATCATTTTCTGTACCCCCTAAGTACCCCTATTTACTGTACAACATATAAGGTTCAAAATGAGAAAATAACCACCATTTGGCATGAACCACTGCGATCTAGGAGCATACTGAGTAGGAATTCCAGCCTCAGTAAAATCACAATATAACTACTCCCTGTACCATATAAAGCTGAAGAATTATGGTGAGCACAGCAGAGGCTTAGAGGTCGTTAACAATGCTATTTGTCAATGAGAAGCAGACCCGGAAGTGGCTTAATTGATTTGCTTCTTGAGGCTGCCCTTTTGCAATCTAAATATTTGTCTTCCGGATCACCATGATCTTTGCTTATCTTTAGCTCGATGTAGTTTGGAAGATAACTTGTGGCACTCTTTCCGATGTACCATTCGTCATCATGTGTACATTTTCCATGGTGCCTGTGGTTTAAAAACTGCGAAGTGGATAGAATAAATGTTAACGCTAATAGCTTTGAGCTACAAAGTGCAGTGGTCTACCTCTTAAAACGTGAAAAAAGAGGTTACAGCACCTCACCACCCACTCTTTATTGCACTGAGGCTGAAATCAACTTTCGTCTCTATATAAGTGCAGAAGCGATGACATCTAAATCCATAGTCTATTTGGTAAGAGCAATAGAGGCTCACTCAAATCATTACCACTGCTTGCCCATAAATGAGCTCTGTTCTTTCCCACTCCATAACAAATCACTCTACATATCCATCACCCAAACCAAATGTGCCATCCTTGTTATTTTCCAATTGATAACGGGGAGAGGAAATAATTTAGTCATCATAGTGGAATTAAATAGCAACACCCAGATTAAATAGCACACATTGGAAAACATTATCATTCACAGCGCAAGTGTCCCACAAAGCTCGAAGTGCAAATCATTTTTTAATGATCCCAACAATATCACCTCACACATTTCATCTTCAGGCATACAGAGAGAGAGAGAGCTTCGGAAATTGATTTTTAAGACTTTCCAGCAAGCGGAACAGCAAGTAACTTGAAAATTGTAGTTTTTGAAATTCAGCAAGTGTTTCCTTCAGCTCCCTTTGAACATTTCCCATAGTTATATTTCACCATTGCTGGTACCCTGGTGGAGCATCTATGCCAGAACCTTCATGGTGCTTTTGATTGTACTGGGCTACATTATGATGGAGTGACACCAAACACAACCGTTCTTCCTGCTGTGCGCTATTATCTTGATCAAAATACATTATCTCTTATCAAAATGCAACAGAGTAGCAGATAGTATAGTAGCTCTGCAGTAACAGTTGAAATATCTCCCCCACGTTATGATGCTGTGGTCATTACATTTGTGTTAGGATGCTAGCATATTTCGTAGCTCCACACTGAGAGCCCTTCTGCATTCAGCAGCATATAATGACTGCAGAAGAACACGTGCTTCCCAAACATTTGACAGTCGGCAAAAAAGAACATTACTGGCCTTTCAACCAACATAACGTGGTGACAAATAATACCTCTTTACTTATTTTTAGGTGATCTCTGAGGAGATGATGGCAAAAAAATGCCACACCATCATTGCATCAGAGGAAGAACGCCCAGGGACTGATGAGGCTCACTGTTTCTTAAATTCAAACATGTAGTCTCCCTGATCTCTGTAGGAGTTCCTAAATCGGTTGAAGGCCTTTTTAGCACGTTTATGCTTGCATACCAGAATATTAATGCTCACACTGGAGCATTCAACTAACGAGGATACCCAGCTACAAATCCCCTGTGTGGACAGACAAAACTAAGAACAGAAGATTAACAGCAGCATTTGAAGAGGTCCTCCACATTTAATACAAGGATTCAGGGCTCTTCTGTTGGCAGAGGTGTCCAAAACCCAGTGCACCTCCTGCAAGTGTCTCTGGTACTATTTGCATGGTTTCTCTTAGTGACAGCAAACCCTGTGTCTGGGATATTTGCGTCAGCTCTCATAATAGAATAGAATCTGATGAACATCATTGTAGTTTTGGAAAAGTGTGGCTAAAATGACTTTTTTTAAATAAATGAAGGCGGAAAACGTATTACCACCACCTGGTTTCCTCTGCCTTTAATGAATGCAAGATCCCTATCAATGAAACAGTACAGTAACTCAAGGTTGTAAGCCACAATGAAGTGCAGCAAAGGTGGGAACGTTGAATGATGGCACTTTTCAAATAGAGCATCCTTCATTTTCATGATATTTCACAAAGATCTTTTTAACAGAGTGAAAATCAAGTCACTGCTGCTTGAAGTGAATATAGTAATGAAAAAAAAACATAAAGCAAAAACCATAAGGATGATTACTCAAATTCTGCCACCACCAGTGTGCTTGGGGATGCAGAAAACAACCTTCATTCAGAGGCTTAATCCATTACCGGTTGATATATTTTCACATCTGTGTGCTTGTGCTTCATTGTAATTATTTGTATATGTAAATGAAAGACATAGGTTCATTTTTGATATCAATATCAAAATACCAATAATAACCAAGAAATCCTGTGCTGGAAGCAACAGTGAGGAGTTTGAACACTGAAAAAATTGGACCCCAGTATCAACACTAGTAAGTTTGCCATGATGACCTTGAAATGAGCAGGTCTTTGTATTACAGAGTAGTTTATTGAACCAGTGGATTTCTAGTTTGTTCTCTTTCTATAAATGCCTCAGACAGCTACAAAAAACCCTGTAAACAAGCAGCTGTACTGTTATTTCAGTTTTGTAGCAGCTACAGTGCCATCAGGGAAGAAAAAAAATAATTTTCCACCAGATACTGCATTGTGTTGCATTTAATGTGTTTTTTTGAACAGCCAATATACAGTATGCACATACCCTGCTCTTTCAGAGCCATTCAGACATCTGCCATCTTTGGAAAACGTGAAGGTCGCTATTCATGACAGCAGACAATACACCCAGCCGTAAATCACTAAAGAAATATGAAGGAAACCAGATCTCAAAGAAAAATAAAAGCTCTCACTGTGAAAACCACAACCACACATCATTTTCATGGTGGTGTTCCAAATAGTGAAAAAACAGACAAAAGCCCCCACACTAGCCACAGCGCCCCCCCCCCCCCCCCCAATTTATTTCGGATGAGTTATTATTTTGATCTGTAAGTGACTGTCTTCAGATTTCATCATTCTCTGAATACAGTGGTACATTGTGGGCTATACTTTGACTCTTTATTCTCTGCCCTACACACCAAATCCAATATGTATGCAGTAACTTGTTGTGGTGTTCCAGTGACCAATGGGATAATTCACAGTGCTCCATAACCTGACTGACACGGAGTCTGTGCTGTCAGTTATGAGGATGTGGGAGCTGGGGTGAAAGAGCTAAGTGGGGTGCAGCCATATACATGAGGGTTGATGCCAGTAGGGGGTAGATGGTGACCTTTCCTCATGTGGTTGTTACCAGCTCCTGATTACTGCAGCTGGGGAGCTGCAGCAACTGATCCTTGGCCTTTCACCATGTCCTGATTTAGCAGGCTTTCGATTCCCCGCCCCCCCCCCAGTTTCCCAGACCCAGCATTGCAAACCCTGGGATGACAGCACTGGATATGGCGTCTCACATTAGAACTTTCATCTTGGGTCACACGCTCTGCCTCTGTCTATTTCCAACACAGAGCCACCTTTCTCCTTTCTGCAAGAGCCAACACCATGAGGCATTTAGAATCGGAAGAGCCATTTGCTTCACGTTTAGAGTCTCACACCATTTCTAAAGATGTTACATCATTCTTGCTATCCTTTGCGACTGCATTTGTACAGGTCTGATGAATAAAAAAATGAAACAGTTTCCTACTCCCACAGTTATGTTCAGACTATTATCTATTTTTGATTTTTTTTTTTTTTTTGCACACACTCCCACAAAGTGTTACAGTACTAAGAACCTGTACATTCTTCAGTGCCTTTGGTGATAGTGATATCTTGGATGCAAGAAAAGAAAATAAGGAATCTGTCAGTTGCAGATTCACTCCAGGGTTCTGTTGCTTTTATCACATAAGATTGGTTCTTCCTTTCCCTGCTCCCCATCTTTTTTTTTCAATTGAGAGCATTAAAAGCATTAATCTGGATAAGAGTATCATGGGGTTAACTTGGACTGGTTCCCAGCCCTGCGCTTATTGCATTGAAAGTCAAGTCCTCTGACTTGTCTTCAGTTTGCAAAACAAGGACCTGTAATAAGGGAGTAGTTTGTTCCTGCAAATGTTCTTCGGCATATTATTTTAATGCATACTGTATAAACACACACACACAGACACACACATGCATCCACACAGCCATAGCTACAAGGGTCTTTTGGGGTTTCATTTCATGGTTGAACAGTGTGAATGCAAAGAGAGGTCATAATCTGCACCATTCTGAATGACCAGGATCAATCATTTCAGTCTCGTGCGTGTTATAGATTGATGTTTCTGGGAACAGTTAACCTTCGTGCCACCAGGTATTCCAGTATAGAGGATGTCTCAACAGTCATGTGCCATCCAGTCCTAATGGAACGGCTCTAGCAACTTGGTGTTTGTGCTGTTCTGCCTCAGCCAACATTAATCATAGGTAAACGAATGTCTTACGTTAATAAGCAGACTCCAGTTTCAGTAAGTGAAGACCAATAAACAGCTGTCTGCCTACCCATCTGCCAGAGTATAAGGCCACTATAAGCCAGGAGAGACCAAATTTATCTCTTTCAGCTCTCACTTTATAAATAACACACATCACTACAAAAATGACAGTCAGTCATGGTTGGGGAATTCTTTTGTTTCTGTATATTATACAGTGTAAGAAATTGTAGTATGTCAGACATAATGATGCATGGGTTTCCATGGGTTCCAGTTATCATTCTGCCTCATATTTTGCTGGATTAATTGGCTTGGACAGGAATGTAGATCCTATCTTAGGTCATAATTAACTCTTAACTGAAATGTATCTCATTTCTATAGGATCACTGCTTCCAGTATAGGGTTGATCACCCCTGAAAATATAATGCATAAAAAATATATAATATAGTAGACTCCCGATTCTCCAGGCTATAGGCTAGAGAGAAAACATGGCATAGATAATCCACAAATAGCATTGAATATCAGATTGTTAGCTGGAGAGTGACAAATGTATCTAAATACTGCATTCAGAACTTAATTTGCTCACAAGGTAAGCTAACTAGGATTCTCATGTATGTTATTGTACTGTTGTAGGGAGTTTCAGGTAGCATAAATCATTACGTTCCTCTCTGATAATGTCCATTTGAAAGGCTGCAGAGCATTAGACAGACCTCTATTCCAACCATCAACATGTAGAGATTAAAATAATATATAAAAAAAAAAAAAAAAAATTTTATTTATTATAAATTATAAAAATGTAAAAAGCACATAACATAGATTTCAAACCACTAGCATGGTTGATCCGGGTGATCCACAAACAAGGTAATCTGCAGCTAGAAAGTCAGCCCTGTAGCCCAACACACCTGGACTATTATGTAGCTCATAATATAATGGTGATAGCAGAACCTAATTAGATGATCATATGTAGACATTTAATTTTTGAATTTCACATAATTTAAATAATCAATAAATATATACTCGAAATATGACAGTTAAATACCGATCACCCACAGTAAAGGGCACCATGACTGGTGAGTTTGGTTTTATTGACTTTTTTGTGGTCTGGTAAACAATCAAAATCTAATTGATTTACCATTATATTTCTGTCCAGATTTATTTGACTCAGTGTTAATACCCTTTTCACATTTTACTAATTTTAATTCTCTGTGTTACCTGTGTAACTCGTGTGTGCGTGCGCATGTGTGCACAGACACTTCTCTCAATGTGACTGTCCCGTGAACACTGTGCTTGCAAGGCATATAAATTGTCATAATATGAAACAGAGCAATTTCTGCCTTTGGTAGAGTAAATATCCCCAAACCATTTGATCTTCTCTAAATAGGTCCTTTTATATCAATTTCTCATGACCCAGGACACAGATCCAATAGAGAACAAAGATGGAATCAAATCATAGTTCATTTGATCTGTGACAGAGGGTAATACCTAGTCATAAAGTCATAGCTCTAGTGCCATGAAGTATAATTTAGGTTAACTGAAAGGCAGGAAATGATGAGCTGAAAAGCTCTGTAAATGGGCAGGATTCAACCTTTCAAATGATAACAGACAAAGCTGAACTGATATGTATTGACCCTTTGCTGCATCTAGGACTGTGTTCCAAATGGCACACTTGCACCTTTTACACACTTGCCATTAGCACTTGCCCCCAAAATGTCACAAAGTCACATAGTTGAGTGTGTCAGTGAGAGAGGAACTTTTATTGGATCTTGATTACTCTGTTCAACTAAGCATACATGCAAGTACACTTTGTGTTGGTTGGACATCCCAGGATTCCCTTTTTTGCCTATTACCACAGAGTGTGTGTTTGCACTGATTGCTGTTTGTAAATATCCATTTGACCACAGTATTTTACCATTGAGTCCTACTGTATGAACGAATGTGTCTTGCACACACTCACAAAACAGTGCTGTGATTCCAAGTATTAATTAGGCATGATCAGAAAGTAGCACATGATTTCAGTGCTGGCTGGATTTCAATGCTTAGACTAATTTGAAACACCTGTGAACCATTTATGTGGTTACAAAGTGGCTAACTGTAACTATAATGACTGTAGCTTTTTTGCGGCAAAGTCAGATTTACATGCTGTGAAGGAGAGCCTTCACCTTTCCAACAAAACTGTTAATTGTTGAACTGGGAACTTGTTAAATGTCTGTTAATAAGATTTTTGCCTTTCCTATTAATACTTTTTGGTATTTGAGTTCATGCCTATCAATTGCACAGCTTAATTGCTCCATTGGTAATTGCTATGTTTTCTCTTTCTTTTCATTTATGTATGTGAGCTTCTTCACATGTGTGACTGTCTCTTGCTACAGTTTTTAAGATAACTCACTGACTTAAATTTAACATTTTAGTTGTTACATTGTTAAAAAGGAAATGTTATTGAGAATAGCACACCAGTGTTAAATTATGATTTGCTCCTTCAACTCTTGATTTTTTCCTTCTTTTTGTATAAAATATTACTCCTGTGGACTGATTTAAATTTTAAAGTTGCATTTCAACAATGGGAAAGAATGTTTTTCAACAATGGGAAAGATCAGTGTGGTTTTGCTTTTGAAATTCATACAAAATATATTAAAACGATAGTAAAAAAATATATATATATATAGTATAGCCAAATATAGCCAAACGCAGGCCTTTTCTTCCCCAGTGATACAGAAAATGTCATCCACATTTGCTGTAGTACAAGAGTTCAGGATTCTTTTAGCCACTGGAAAGCCACTGGAAGTCCCCTGCAAAACTCTGTCACTACAATCCTGACAAGAACAAAAACATTTCACTGGCTGTAAAATCACTCCACTGGCTACCAGTTTAATACTGGATTGATTTCAAATTGCTTCTACTAACTTAGAAAGCTTTCAATGGGCTTGTGCCTCCCTTTATACTAATTTACAAGATCTCTTAATCTCTTACAGCCCCACTAGATTGCTCTGTTCACAAGAGGATGTCTTTATGGTTCTCCCAAAAATAGGAAAAATGAAATATGGTGGTACAGCATTCTTCATTCTTCAAGCCCTTTGTGGAATAGCCAAATTTTGTCTAGGAATAAAACACGATGTCAATTGTGACTTCTTGGTGATATGGAGGGTGGATGTTTGCCATAAGACGTTTCTATTACTAGCTATTGCTAGCTGTCGCTTCATTTCTAGTTGGTCTGCCATGTGATTTTAGCAGAACCTAAATTGGGTAAGACAGTATTGGATGCCTTTATGGCCATGGGTCCTAACTTACTCCTCACCACTTTTTGAATGGTGGATTTTTTTTTTTTTTTTTTTACCTCTGCCAGTGTCACATTGCCAAACTTCACACTACACCCAAAATGCTTGGATAACCTATGACAACCACTTCTGTCTCCCTCCCTTTTTCTCTCTGTTAGTCCCTCATGTGATCCAAGCTACATGTGCTCCATCACGCCCTCCCCCTGTTGCACTAACATTTATCCTGCCTCAATGGACAAGATGCCCGAACATCCCCACCCTGGCCACTGTTTGACGGAAGCTGCCCCTTACAGATACCCTGAGCAAACTATGCCATCCCTGTGGATGACTGTATCTGGACATGAACTGATGGATATTCCATGCTATTCTGCTGTCTGTTAACATTTCATATTTTCCAGGAGTCTCTCGACAGCCTTTTCCCAGGATTAGAGAATAATTTTAAAGTTTCTCCCAGGATATTTTTACTCTTTCTGTAAAGTGCAAATGTTCAGTGCTTAGTGACAATTCAGTTGTAAAACTCTGCTATGACAAACAGAATTTGATTGACATCTGGTGCAATGGGCAGTCCAGCTGTGCTGCAGGCACTGATAAGTGATTGGCAATGCATTTAAAACTTTAAGTAGTCTGGAATGAATGTACATCAAGGCACAATTGTCAGAATATTTTCATATGTCCAAAAAAAAAAAAATTAAAATGACAAGATTAAGAGACATACATTTTGCTCACTGTTCTAGCCCTGCCAAAAGTCGTCCTTTTTAGCGCTCTCGCTTCCTTTGATGGTCATTGTTAAATGGATGTGCAAACGCCTTGTGAGGAAGATTGGGTATTTACGGCTGAGCAATTTTGTAAAATAGGCCAGAGAAAGGAAGTGAACAAGAGTTAGGACCACGACGTTAACTGTGATATGCTCACCCTCTCCAGGTGTGGAAGGAATATATCACAATGGAGCACTACATACAGAACAGACAATTGCCTGTTGTTTCAGAGAGATGATCTAAGAATAAGATGAGATAAAATAAGCCCCTGGGCCACTGTAGTTTGATGACAAGAATTACCTTTAAGTAAAATACCACAGCATTGTTTCTAATTGTGGTTAAAAGATTGTGGATCAAAGAGTCTTCCTTTCTCAATTAACACAAAAAATATTGGAAAAAATAATTTGTCAGACAACAGATGATTACAATGGCTGCAAGTGAGTCACCTGGGTGATGTTGTTCGAACTTAGAATGACTCATGCACATGGCAAATCAAATGCTGATTTCTTTTGTGATGTAAAAAAGAAAACACACAGTCCATTGCAGTTTAGGGAAGGATTATCTACATAATTTCAGAAGGATTCTGTTTAGAGAGAAGTTTCTTTTCAGAGGGGTGAAAAAAACCCCAGTGAATCATAATGAGCAGGTCTGATGCTCAGTTACATAGACATACACATGTATAACCCTGTTATAATTCAACACTCGCAACAGCAGCACATGGAAACAAAGCCTTACAAAGAACAGGTACTCTGTATGACTTACGGATGCCCTGATTTTGTTTTGAAATTATTCTAAATGTTCTTCATTTTTTATGAAAAAAAAGCACAAGTTCATTGCCAAAACGGAGCAGAATCATCCAAAGTTGTGGCACATTCCTCCTCCATCATTGCTGCATTTTGTTTGCATTGTGGAGCCAGTTGGAGAGCTTCCCCCGCATGGTGATAAATCACCTGGAACTGTTGGAGTACGTAAACAGTGTGCAGAACACATGAATTACAGACAATACCCATTCTCAGCAATAGAAAACCAGTCCACAGAGCCCGACAAAAGGCAAAATCCCTCAACGGAGAGGCTGAAACTATGCGTGGTTTTTTCTTAGTGTGGTAGGGAGACAAGTTTCTCAGAGGGAATGCCACAGCTGTTGCCTATTGATAATTCATAATCTTGTTCAAGAGACAGACATGCGGTACATGGGTACATTTTTTTATGGAGCTGCTTTTATAAATATAATTTCTGCATTAATCCTACTGATTTATCCGTGCGTAGCCTGCTCCCAGTGAAACACCTGCAGTGAAAGAATTATATATGTGTATGTTGTTTATATATGTTGGACTGTGGGGATGAGGCCATGAATGCATGAAATAATGTTGCCTGAGAGCTCACCACAGTGCAGTCTTTGAGCTCATCACACACACAGTCCGTTCACACATTTCTTCATTCCATTCCAACATACATATTTTTTATTATACATTATATCAGAGGGCATGCAGACACCTTTGCAGAAGCTCGTCATTCTTCAAGACCTTTTGCGGTGTGCGAAATAAAATTTGCCTCATCTATTTTCGCTCGCCATTGAGTGCGAGTGCTTATCTCTCATCTCCACAAAGACGCCGTTATCTCCCTTCACTGCAGGAAGCTTCAGATATTATTACATCCATTTAGTGTAGAACACAGAGTTTCATTAACCTCGGGACTGTTACATTGCTATTGATTTTTTTTTTCCTTTTTCACCTCTCTATTTTCATAACGTCTCACTGGAGCTGTATTGCTCTGGAGAAAGGGAGAGAGAAAGAGAGAGAGAGAGAAGGAGGTAGAGACAGCAAAAATTCATTCGCTCTTGACCGAGCATTAGAAATAAATGACGCCTCAGCCACTTGATACAGCCATCTCTTTGAAGGAGAGGAACAAAGACCCATCTCTCCTCTTTATCTTTTCCCACTCCATTCACGTCACTGATGATGAAAGTGTGGTCTGATCAGGAGATCAGCTGATCGTGATCACCGGAGTGGTTCCCTCTCTATCCAGAATTGACGATTTCAATATGAAATTAAATAATAAAATGCTTTTAGATGTTCTACTGGCTACAGCTATTTGAAAATTGCCAGGAAATATGTTTTTGCGTTGACTCTTCCCTTTAACTGCTGTGTTTCTGTCATCTGGAGGCACTTTACTTCTCTTTTAATTACATATGTTTTTCCCTTTATTGACTTATTCTAAAGCTGAAGATGTTAACATAAAGGGAAAATTAATCCATAAAGTGTATGTCTTTATTTTCAAAGGCAACACTTGTCAATGGCTCTATCTCCGTTTTTCAAGATATGGAATGGATGCCATAGAAAGCTTCTATTCTTACATACATTTGCTCATGTTGGCTTTGCTCATTTAAAATAACACAGAACCTCGTTAATGCTAGCATTTTTACATTTTACTTTTCCAGATATTCTAAAGTGCATGGTTAGGTATAAAGTTTACACTTGTTATAGTAAATGAATGGCAATAGATAAACAACTGCCAAGAATGTAAATAAAGGTAACACAGGCGGAGTATAATTTTTTAAATAAATTTTCTTACTGATCTTAACCTGACTCTACTTTTCTGTGGATCACAGCCTCAATTAACAAGCAGCAGTCAGGTGGTTGACTGACGTGTCAATCAGAGCTCCTTCACATGGACATTTGATGTAACCTTAGGAAAACAAAGCATTGAAATCCATTCATCTGATGTGGCTTAAGTGTTTGTCACCATCTGACTAATTACAAAAAAGACCTCTCGGAGTACTCACGTGATCTCCTCTTGCATTGTACAAAGCTTTTGGCATATAATGGAGAACTTCTCTGTGTACTGTGGAAATAGCAGGGTTTTTTTACACCACCCTTTCAAAGAAGCACAGGTGCGCATCTGTTTGGTTTGTGTTACTGTGCTGCTTGTGTAATAGGGGCCCATGAGTCTTGGATGGGAAATTCCCACTTGAAAACATTGAAAACGTGTTCCAATTGTACAGTGGAACTTGGGTTAAAATACACTTTGTCATTGCACCATTTTACATTAGGGCCACAATCCAGCCAATATAACAAGTCATATACTTTGTTTGTATATGCTAACACACAGTTGCAAGGACCTGACCATGCACAACAGCTCTCAGCATCCACTGTGTTTTCATACTCCCACTAAATTCACTGTAGTGGGATGAAAGGAAAGGAAAGAACTATTTCTAGGTGTGGGCGAACACACTGTACGGATGCCCAACTTCTTTAAGTAATGGTGAATCTCTGTTACATTGTTGGTCTAAATGGCTCACCCCATCCAAATATAAACATTTGACCGAGAACTACCCAGAATGCCCTACGTATACACTTGAACTTGGTTACCAGGCAACCAACACACTCTACAGTATTAGTCTACAAATCGTAAGTCAACCAAAGCAAAAACAAATCTGGAAACAGCAAATGTTTAGTGCCTCGTTCTGAAGGGATGGCATCTATATTTGTAACACATTACGTAAAAATACATTTCAAATGACCCCCCCCCCCCCCCCCCCCCCCCCGTATCAATTAGCAATACAGCCACACATACAACCAACATAAATGATGACAGCCATTGCAGCTCGTGGAAAATCTCATCCCATCTGATTTCATTAATATTAAATGGGAGTGGTGTCATTCACTCCTGTAGAGGTTGCCTTTCCTTGCCATTCCTGCAATGTTGCCTCTCTCAGAGATTGAAACATTGTATCATGCACAATATGAAAAAATAGTACGAATTAGAGTGAAAGAACAAGGTACTGTATGAGGGGGAGACCAGCATGTTGATATGAACAAGAAAGAGCCACAAAGTTTATAGCCTCACTACTCCCTTAGGCTAACTTAATCTGTTAATAAATACTCCATGGTGAAACCAATGTTTCAGATCCCCTGTGCCATTGTCAGTATGCAAATTTCCATGGTGTACCTTTTCTAAACAAAGTAATGATGTAGGTGTTCAGTCTAGGAGGAAAAAAAAAAAAAAAAAAACTGTCAATTCACAGTTTACATGCAAACACATACCCTGATGTTATGTATACAGTATGCTTCATATTATGCAGATGCAAATTAGGCATGTCTGTTCATTGGAAAACCATGGAAAATTGTGAATTTCAGCTCAGTGGAGTGCACAGAGCGCATGGCGACAGTGTGAGTTAATGCATGCCCCAGGGCCATTTCTCACTGCAGAGCGCAGCCAGGAGGAACACGCCTACAGTTCACATAGTGCACCCGCCACTGTTTGGTAAATAGCTTCCACACAGCACAATACCCCACATAACACCCGGGCCAGCACCCCAGCACCCCACATATTGCCATCCAGCGTCTGCATAAATTTAAACAAGAACAAAGAAAAGAGGAGGTTATGGAAGTGCAAAGTAAATCATAGAGCCAGTCAGTCAAGGAGTGGTCAAGTGGGAAATGGGGCTTTGCTTGCTGTTATCTGTGTTATTTCAATAATAAATTATGGATGAGAACTAAAACCGCTGTGGCAAATGACACCATTAACATAACATTGGAAATCCATAGATCTGCGCAGTTATTCAAGCATATCCTCTGTAAATTTCCCCATTACTACATAATGCATTTCTGCAGCCTACTGGTTCCCTCACACTGCAGATGCTCAGACAAATTGGTCTAATAGCAACTCTGATCTATCAAACGCGATAACCCTGCAAAGGCATTGGATGGGTTTGCACACAGCACATTAGTGTTTGGGGATTGAAAGGCTTAATAGAGAGGCCCACTTCAAATGACCATGCATTTTATATAACAAATACATATTCAAATTGATACCAATGCTCCTGCATTAAGGGTGTAATTTAACAAAGGAAGCTAAAATGTATGCTTTCATAAAGCGAAGTCCACCTACTGAGTAAATGACAAAACGGCTTGCATGTGCTCATGTGTGTGGATAGTTGGCGGACAAACATGACATGGGCACGCTACATCAGGATTGATGGAAAATGGTGAAAACCCTAGAGTGTCCTTCAATTCAGTCCCTCTGCCCACTGAAATGCACTGATTAGTCAACAAAAACAGAAAGACAAACAGAGACTGATTGCCAACGTAAGCTAAGCTGCAGACCTCAAACCGGCAGCCAAAACAAGGCCTAAAAAATCTGAAATTGAAGGCTGACTTTCACCCATCTTTGTGGGTCAGTACAAACCCTCTCTATTCTCTGTTTGCTTTCTAGGGTTTAAACAGTGGCAATCAGCAAACATCCGCTCATGAAAGAGCGTAGAAGAACTCTGTATTTCTTTGTTTCAGGCTTTGTTTTCTTTCCCTGTTATGAGTTAACTCCTTAAGATTAACAAGGGGTAGTTTAGCTCCCTTCCATGTTATACACAATTAAGTAATTTGGAGTGGGTATTAAAAATAAATGCATGAAAGGATCATTTAATCCTTAATGGATAATCCCATAGCTGTAATGAAGCATACAAACAGTCTTGACCCCATTCTATTTTTAGTGAAGACCCTTTATTCATATCTTTGTTTACACTGTTCTCCTAATGTTTCTTGTTTCCATTCCAGGGGCATACATTATTGTTCTCCAATCAATCATTTTAATTTCTTGCACTTTTAATTCTCAGTTTCTACAATTACTTTCTTCAAATTCCATATTCATAACCAGGAGGAATGTCCACAGCATCCATCAATAACTATTACTCACAGGAAAAGAAATCTTTTACGCTTAAGATGTCCTAGAAGGACCTATAGTATTGTAGTTAAAAGGAATTGATTTAATGTGAAACTGCTTGGCAGCAAACCATCATATTTACCCCTGTGATATGACATAGCATGTCAGACTTCAAGTACTAATAGTGTCATATTTTGGTAAGCTTTGTCAAAGTTATCCTTCCTCAGCTCCCTCCCATTTTGCACAAAATCATTGCCTAAATAATATATAGTGTATAAAATGATTGAATTATAGTTATGGCTGTAATAATGATACTAATACTGCTATGAAAAAGTGCAGTTATGGAATAAAAATATATAACTAAAAGAGTAATGTTAATACTATATATCCTCAGGCACCACATGCAGAAGTGATGTCACAAGCTTGTAAGCTCTTGACTTTGCTAAAGAGTCTGGATCCTTTACCCTCATACCTTCTCGTGATATGAAGTTCTAGTTATTGCTTTCATAATATCATCTTCATACACTAATAAACAATGTCACCCTTAAAAAGAAGGACTCCCTCTTGTATCATCACCTACAACATCCAAAATGTGCAGCTACAGCTACAATGTAATTACATGGGTATTACATTATAATGACAAATATGTACAGTTTTATTTCTTTATGTCACTTCAAAGCCAGTACATACAATGGAACACAATGGAAATTAATTTGGTTTGTGATCACAGCTATATATAGTCTGTCTTTATGTATATAAAAACCCCTCCCAGTCTTTGAAATGGGAGATAAATTTTTGTGTCCCTCTCGGCAAAAAAGTAGCAATTTTATTGAACTCATTACAGGGCAAACCTCTTATCTGTCTAATCCAGAAATAAAGCATTCAGTTGAATTACTGCTTGGAGTGACAATAAGACAGTATTGGTCAATCAACATTAAAAATCATTCTGGCAACCATTCACTGTTTCTATGGATCTAAAAAGTTGTCAGTCAGTATTTTCAATAATCCCTTGTTGCAATTTAAAGCACTCATCCTGCTGGTCTCTTGCTTTTCTGAGCAAAGTTTAACAGGATTAAATGCAAAGTCTAACAGGATTAAATACTAAATTCATTGCATCAAGCCAGCATTTTAGAGAATTTGACCTCTGTATTCATTCAACATTTGTCCTTAACTTTAACTAACAAATTACTAACAAATGCAAATGTTAATTTGTTACAAGCACAGTCTGGCATGTTAAGTGATCACCAAAATTAATAATAATAAAAAATAAACATTGAACAAATTACACAGCAGTATTCAAAGGCTACATAAACACAAATTTTCCTAATTTTTTTCCATGCTCTGTCTTTTTTTTATTATCTATTTTCCCATTGGAAGGTGGGGGTGGCAGGGATAGGGAGAGGAAGAAGAAGAAACAGAAAACGATAAGGAAGGAAGAGTAAAATGGTTCAAGTTAGGGCATTCAATCTATGGGCATACCGTATTACATTGTATCCAAGTTCGGTGTTTAAATGTGCTGAGATGAAAACAATGAAAAGGGCCTCTAGATGCTGTGTAGGGCTATGTAATTTGTCAGATGGCGTACCTTCCCTCCAAATTTCAGCATATCAGAACAATCCTCAGCTGTACTGTAGAGGGAATGTTTATGGAGTCTTGCCTCACAAAATCATATAAATGTCTTTATATTGTATTTACTGACAGTGCTTATTGGAATAGGAGTAACCTGAATAATGTATATGTCTACAGCGGTTACATTTCTTTCCATGTCTACTTGATGCAGTACATTGTTGTTGGCAAATAATTTACAGATGACAAAGAATTTAAACCAGTATCCATAACATTGCCTGGTTTTACTAACATACTAATCTAAGATCCATTGCTGGACAGACTTCTGGGTTTTTATTTTTCATTTCTCTGGCACAAGTCAGCCATCATGGACCAAGAAAACACTTGGAATTTCATGTCAAATGAATTTTTAGATAAGAGCCCTTCTGGCTTGTACATGCCAGATAATACTTATGACCTTGTTTGAGGTAGTGATTGATATTTTGGTTAAAAAAAAAACAGACCATCTAAAAAAATCACTTTTAGAGACATATGGCTATCCTGACTCATTTTGGGCCCCACATGTACACCAGCAAGTCTGCCTTGATCCCCTGCCCCACAGGGATAAGCCAAAATAGGATTTCATTAGAACATTTCAAACACCACACATTCACCTTAGTGAGCAAGATTCACCCACGGAGCAAAGCGGTAATCCTGGATTATCACATGTATACTGGTGTCTAATACCACAATTCAAATTCATTTACAAATACTGTAACCTTAATCTGTGCTTTTGAAAAATTTTTTGGTGCTAATTATTCTTAACTGGTCCTTGATAATTTTCTTTAAGCCCCGGGTTTATTTATAATAATGCTACCATTTTTGTTGTTTGTGTGCAATGTAGTGATAAAAATATAATTTGAACAGTGTTGTACAATTCAACTGAGAAATGTTTCTCAGATGTTGTTGGAAGCAAAATTGTATTTTGTTTTTTTGCCTGTTGAAAAATAATTCATATTAGGAATTCAATTTCTTGCTGTATCTGTAGCAGCAAGGGTCTTTGTCCTGAAATATTTGCTATAATATTCAGAAAATGCACAACATATTACTAAAGATGTCTGTTATGTCATACCACTTATGTCTCACAGTGTTCCATCCAGACAGTAATAGTAGCCATTAACAATTAGTTTGGCACATCAATACATTGTTGTCCATTTTAAAATCACGGAACTGCAGGGTAGGTACAAAACACTTAAGTAAAGAATAATAGTTAGTTCGGTTTGCTTCATCAAAGGTAAAAAAAAAAGTGCAAGGACATAAAATGCTTCAAGGGCTATCAGTGAAAAATGTACAAAATGGTTCTGACAAAATATTAAATGATTTGACCTAAACTGTTCATTGTATGTTATTGCCCGGGGTGACATGTTTTGTGGTTCCTGTACTCACTGCTTTAAAATGAACAACTAGACAGAAATGGCATTTTTATTTCCATAAAAACTCTTCACCTTTGCCCAGGACCTGTAACTATAGGAAACATATGACAGTGGTCATAATTTACTGGTGGTCCACCAGTAAAGCTACAGGATGTAGTAACACCTGGAAAGGGGATATTCTTTGGGAAACTCTGCTCGTAACACCAGATATTCTTTTATTTATATAGTATTTCCTTATTAATGATAGTAGAAGCGCTGCTCTCAGCCATCATAAAAAATAAAGGTGTTTATTAATTCATTAAAACTGATGCAGGGCACAAAGAGATATTGCCAATATCTCAGCCATTCTCTCCCTCCCTCTGCTCAAGGAAGTTTCTGTGGGTGTATGCTTACCTCCTTTTCAAATGTAGCGAGGCTCTGAAACAATAACAGAAGACAATCAAATGGAACTAAACACAAATGAAGCATTTGTACTCCTCTTATGATCAAAGTGAATGTTTGAAGGTAATTGCCTGCTTTTGATAATCCACCGCACAAAATTATATTGCCTAATACAGTACAACCTCCTGTTGAGAATGAGCTAATGTAACTTGGAAAGCTGACAAGAAAGCTGAATCGCAAGGATTGCAAACTCTTCCACAAACTGAAATAATTAAAAATTACGCTATAACTAAACAGTTGTAGATTGCTTGATGACATTTCAGTTATAAATGAGACAACTTTAGGGGCATTTATTAACTGAACAAGAAATAATATACTCCCATTTGTAAGTGATCATTAATCATGGCATTACATGTATTTATCCTTGTGTTAAGAAAATATATTGTTACACTGCATTATTGTCATTTAGCAGATAATCTTACCCAGAACACCTTATAAAGTGTGAGTGCAAAGTCTATCTAGTGACATTGCCTGAAAAGCTGTACAAACAGAACACCACTGCTCACATACAAACATGTGTCAGGACCACACACAGTGCTGGTATGACTACACCATTCCGAAATGAAAGCTACCACATACTTTGTAGCAAAACTATTACATGCAAGGGGAATGAAAGATCACACTTTGGTAGGGGGCTAACGTGCTGTCTGAAGAGCTGAACATGTTAACATGTCCTCGAAAATCTTTTCAGATTCATAAAAATGTATAAAATCTTAGACGCCGACACACAGATTCAAGTGTGCACGATACCTTCTTTGCTGCATATACACTTGAATGGTCCCTTGAGTGGGTGTCAAGGAGTGCCAATTGTTGCAGTTTTTATTCAATAGTAAGAATATATTCATACATGTATTGAATTATGTCACATTTTGTAGTACAATCAAATGAATATTACTGATTTTTAACCCCTGCATGATCAAGTACCACGGTTCTCTGATTTTGTTTTAAAAGGCCATGGCATAGCAGTGGTTGGTGTGGCAGGAAACAGCACATTTGACTTTAGGATCAAAATGGCAGGGGCTTAAGTTTCCTAGTAAGATTGATCACATTTATTCAGCTTTATGTAACACAATTTTAAATGCTCTGTGGGGATAAGTTAAGTATTTACACTCAGAAACAGCATATATGCTATATGAATCATTTATCATTGAACATATTTGAGAGCCAGTGCTAAGTGTGCATGACATGTATATTTTATGTACTTTAACTTCTGTTGTTCAGTTTGTCTTTGCATTCATGTTAGCTTTTTAGTCATCTGCTGACACCAGCAATATGATGAAATGTATCTAATGGTACTGTTCTAAAACCTCAGCTGGTGTGTTGTTTGGGTAGCATATACTGATGAATGAATGGAGGTAGTCATAAATAAAAGTAGTACAGTAGTTTGCTCGGTGTGTACGTGCAATTCAGACCTTGAAAGTAGGTTAAAATTTGGTATTAAAAATGAAGTACCTAAAATAAAATAGTGTCTCCCTTTGGTTCAAACTACATGGTGGGTTAACTTCTTCTGTTCCTATTCTTAACCAACTTTTATTCAAAGAATAATGGGCAATTTATTAAGGGGGTCATCAAAAGCCACAACAAGTGAAAACAACCGCAATCTATTAATTTAAATGCCACTAGTGACTATAAGTGGCTTACTTTGTGGTGAGGGTATCTGGATCTGTTGGTGTAAGTGGTTGGGATGGTTAGCTTTAACAAAATGAGCAATGTATGTAGAGGTAAGTTAAACATGGTTCACTGTTACAGCAGCAAGAACACACCTTTTTAAAGTGAAATCGTACATGGATTGACCTCTGTAATGACTTCTTGTCAAACAGCAAGGCTTCCTAGACCTTGTTGCTTATTTTTGCAAGTTAGCAGCAGTTCCTGAAGATGTGAGAAATGTGTACGGATCCTGGCTACTTCGAACATAATGTTTCTTTTGACTGTCTTGGATTCAATCTTCGCATTCTTAAAACATGCTTTCGATCTCTGCACATGTTTGTTGAATGATGGGGGATCAATAGAACACGTGTAGGGTAAATTTCATGGAGTACAGCAATCATGGAAGCTAGTAATCATGTAAAACCCATGTTTTAGCTTGTACAGTGCTTCACTGGTATTGATGTGGATGTGTCAGTGTAGTAAGCAGCCCTGATTGCTCTACACAAGCCCAAGTTTATAGCTGCTTCCATCAGACGTGGACAGTAACCTCTCCTGCAATTGCTGCCAAACTCAATAAATGCCATTTGGCATTTCTTCCAAAATTATTAAGACACATTTTTTTTTTTTGTATGTAAGTTTGATTGAAACCTGTACAGTAACAAATTTTCCTTAAGTCTTGGACTTCATTCAATGCTATGCAGTTGATAAATTAATGGGTTGGAAAACACGGGGCAGCACAGGAGTGGTAGGGGTTACGTTGCTGGGCTTGTGACCTAGAAGCTGCAGTTGCATTCCTGGGAGTGAGCTGCCATTTCAAATAACTTAATCTAACATTTCAGTAAATGTCCAGATGTATGGATGTGTCAGCTAAAATAAATTGCATGCTAAAGAGTTTTCATTGTATGCAGAATCAAGATTTATGCAGCAATATGATAAATTATTTTGATAACCTTTTGAAATTGGTAGATGCTCTTATGTAGAGTGACACACAGGGTGTGAGTGCTGAAAAAGTGTCATAAAAATTTGTAAATACACACACACACACACACACACACACACACACACACACACACACACACACACACAAGCAAGGTTCATTGAGTTAGTTGGTGCATACTCATTGAGAGTAAAGGCCTGAAGTAGGCTCTATTGCAGAGGCAGCCATTATCACTACCTTTGATGCTTTGTTTTTCTATAGCAATTATGCAGCATCTGCTTAATCTCAATGACCATGTGGTAACTAACTCTAGCACCCTAAGAAATGTTTGCTAGTATATACTGCTGTTCCTCTACTTTTTTAATTGTATGTTTTCATGGCCCCTTTGAGTGCCCTTTTCTCTGCTGTGTGTTTTCTCTTTCCCATTAAAAGCATATCCCAGACAATCCAACTACACTGAGAGAATGTGCAGAAATATTGTTGCATGTACAGCATATTTCCATGCAGTACCATACTGTATTAACAAGCCTCTAAGGAAATCTAACATCTGCTTGGCACTGAATGTAAATAATACTTCTGGTTATTTAAATTATGAATTACCTTGTGCTTGGAACACAATGTGGCGGACTGAGATATCTACTTAATAAAACATTGCAAAAAATCCCAATGCTAAATAAATGATGGGTGAAAAGATCTGTTGTTTCCTATTGAAATTGTGACTGGACTGATAACCATGAATGCTATCTAATTCCTATCTTCATTAATTCTTTCCAAACTTTTTAAAATAATATTCTAAAAATCCATCTTTGTAAATATAACAGTCACAATTATTGGAAAGTCTGCACAGTGTTCAGTGGCTAAATCAAATTCTTAAACTATCTACACCAATTTTTTTTTAATCCACTCATTGAGATAATGTGTCCAAAAACCACAAGAGAAAACAGATTAGTGGTTAAAAGCTGATAGGCGTCTCATTCCACCTCTCACCAAGGTATTGCTGATGTTGCTGTTGTATGGGTTTTCAAAGGGTGTTTAAGCCTCTTAACACAGAGCCTTGTCCATACAATACTTAGCGATGCCGTCTGGAAGTAAATCAAGTAGCAGCTGAAATCTTTGCCCACTCAGAAGAGGCCCTTTTGTCTGAATCTATTTCCCTGGTATCACGGCAAAGATGAACTCAAACGGCATGATTTATTTGCGAGATCAGATCAAGAAGACACTGACCAAAAACCCCCAACAGATACACCAGTCTCATGAGAGATGTTGAATGAATTACTAATGGCATCTGAAAGTACCCTTCAACTGGGGTTAGATCTGGCCTGAGAGTTCCTGCATCTTGAGATAGTGAAGCAAGTGCAGACTTCCGTGAAGGAGAAGTTCTCAGGACATCCTGATCCCAGTTCAGCATAGCACAATGACAGCACACGAGGCTTTAAAGCTCATAGCTTTGTCATCGCTAGAATTCCAATCTGAAATGTAAGCTCCACATCACTGGTTAAGGCAGTGATGTAACTTTCATTTCAGACATGTTCTTACAAAGCAATTTAAAAGCTAATGAAATCACTCAACTGTCTTGCTAACTTTGTATGTAAGTAAACAGACCTCCGCGTAGATACATAAAGCAGGGTTATTGATTTGAAATTGTGGACAGTGTATTGCTTCTCAGTTAGATTTTGAAAATAAACTGCAAAGCACAGGTTCAGTTCCATTGCTATTCTGTTAAGCCTTTATTGCCTATTGTGTACACACACACACACACATATATATATATATATATATATATATATATATATACACACATATATATCACATCTGTTTCAATGAAATCAATTTAAACACACAATTTGATTGTTTTATATTAATAGATGATACACAGCTATCTACATATACAGTAATATATTAGGGGAGCATTCATCATAATAGTACCATAGTACTGTATCTACAGCACACAATTGTAGCACCTGCAGATACCTCCCGTTTTTCAGTTTCGATACAATCCTTCTGCTTGCAAAGTCAGACAACTGAATTTACATCAGAACAACTGCAATATAATATTATCTCCATATTTCAAAATGAATGTGTGTGTGTGCGCGTGTGTATGTGTGTATGCATGGTGAGGTCAGGAATTGACTGAATTATGACTTCATAATGATAATGATTTGTGGCACAATAAAACCATTGGTGAGGATGACAGAAAAAGCAGTAGAAGAGCTGTGCAATTAAGGGCCACAGCCAACAATGGTTGGGTGCATATATCCTCCATAGATCCTCTCTTTTCTTTATTGCTCACAGACGGGTCATTGCTCCATGGACCAGGTCATAGTAACCCTTACTCACAATAGTGAGGGTTGTAACTAAATCTGACTCTGTATCATTTCTGCAGCTGAAATACAGTGGCTCTGCGAGAATGCGAGGAGGCACAAAAACTACTGTTATTATACCCAGTTGATATACACTATAGTCAGTGTCTTAATGCAATACCAAGGCCTTAGTAGGTCACCCCAATATTTAATATCAGGTTGATGTTTCGCTCTGAGAGACAATGCCCTGAGCAACAACGGATAGCTCCAAATTCTATTTATGCCCCAGGGAGCTCTACACAGCCAACAAAGGTCAAACAACACATACAATACAGCTCCATGAGTGCGCACTGCTCTTGGGCCTTAGTGATTCTTTCCTGACCTTCTGTTTCTAAAACAGCGGAGTATCAGGTCACTTGTGGCCAAAATATAAAATTAAACCCATGGAGACTTGTGGTGATTTCATGTATCCTCCCATTCAAAGTTAAGCAAACTAATCAAACACTGCTCTGTGCCAGTAATCCTTTCACATGTAATTACCGTGTTGCACACTGTGTTAATAAAGCAACCAATTTATAAACCAGCATGTTCTGTATCTAAGTCTAGCAGTGGGAATTCTGTTGATGTTTTAGGGTCTCTATGTTGAAAACAGAAAATGATGTATAAGTTATTTTAGTAACAACTTAAAAAGCATTTGACTTATTTGGAGATATTAGAACACCACTGGTAATGCTGTAAATTTGTTAATACAAAATCAAAGCAAGGCAACTTTAAGAGCAGACAGTTCCAGAATTTTAGAAAATCATGAGTTTTTTTTTTTTTTTTTTTTGCAATTTTAAGAATAAAATAGATTAGTGGGGTTTCACTACATTACATGAAAGAAATTCATACACAGGCATCAACTTCATGATTTATATTTGTCTCAGAAACAAATTTCAAGAATTTAAGCATAAGTCCTTGGATCAAAATGTCTTTGAATGCATGTTTCCCAGTATCTTAATCATGTGTGTCCAAAGTTTTGACTGGTACTGTACTCTGTCTGATATGAGTATGTGACTTCTGTGTAGATCAGAGCTTGAGTGAAATGTAACTCTACTCGTTCTAATTCTGCTTTCATAGCTGTCAAAATCTGAGAACTGTGTTTTTTTCTGACTAAAATAAGTGGAAGAGACAGCTCATTTTACCATACTGTTATTACAAGCTGTGTGTTAATGTCCACACCTAGGTGCTGCTAAAAAGCAGTTTTTAATAGTTCTGAGTAATCCAAAACCAAGAAACTCATGCAAAGGAACTCAAAAGCATTAAGATCTTCAAAATGTTTGAGAGTGGATGATAATTGGGATCAGAACGGGCACACTGCAAGACAGCAATAATACGTAACCTTTGTCCAAATAAATGGCCTACATCTTTTATCACCAGTGCATTTAATGTGGTTAAGTGGGTGACATCTGTGTGTGGATAATGGATCTCAAGTCTTCTTGTATGATGACCTTCAAATACTGTATATTAAAATCTCATACCAATTGCCAGTATGGACAAAGGCATAATAACATATCTTTCCCTGATTGAAAGTTGGAGCATAGAGTTAAATAAATTGGAGATAAATAAGTAGAATATTGCATAAGTCTTTCTTATGAAGTTTGCTTGGAGGACTTTTTTGTTTGTTAGGCGTAAGGTTCTAACATGGTTCTAATCATACTTATCAACCATTGTTTGCCGCAGTGTTACGCTATTATACTGATTTGTAATGCAGAGTGTCTCTCTTTTACTGCACTCTTTGTCCTGAACAATTTATTGTTTTTTTTCCCCAGTGGTAATAACAAATTGAAAAAAAAAAAACTTTTTTCCATTTAAATGCATTAACTGTTTCAGAATTTGCACCTCTTGCTTTAGGACATCAATATTGTCTTGTAGGCCAACTCATAACTTTATTATATTTTCAAGTATGAGAGGACTAACGAGTCGACTCAAAGCAGTACTTCCTGAAATTGAAATCATTCTTTGCCAGAAGTAACAGCAATTACGTGATCTAATGCATAAAGTGAGAAAAACATCAGTTCTGTATTAATAAACAAATTCATAAAAAATAGTTCTGCATGGTATATCTAATACATGTAAATTTTGCATATGTGTTGCATAGTAATATGGCGTATAATGTTGAACTAGAAACATGCATGTAGTGTTGGAGTTAAATTTGTTGATTATGCTTGTGTCATTTATTTTAATGAGAAAAAAATGGATCTCTCATTTATGAATCAAACAAATGTGAATTCTTTCTCTTAAAATCCATATTGGTGCAATACAGAAATAAACAACTGAGAAAACAAAATGAGATGCTGGGGAAACAAATTACATGTGGCACATGTGAGGTGTGTGAGAAAACCAAGACTGATATTAGGAAAACAAAATGAGTTGTCTGTGAAACACATAACAATGATATAAGGAAACCAAAATTAGATCTCTGTGACAAAAATAAGACTTATAACTACAAAAAACACAAATAGTTTACTTACAAGAATCATGACAAGCATTTTACAGGATGGATCTACTGGCACTGTAAAGAAGTTCTTTGCCAGTTTAAAAGTATCACTTTCAGAGATTGTCATTGCAAAAATGGAATGCTCTGCACCAACATATCATCACACACTATTGTCCTGATGTATATTTTTTTCTTTGTTTATTATTTTTTCTTCTACACTGGATGTGTGTCTTTGAAAAATGAAATAGCAAAACTTAAATGAACAAATCAGTCAACTTCTAGCAATAAATCCACTCCAGGTCAACACTGTTTTTTTTTCTGTGGTAGTTATCCAGTCATAGCAATAATAATTTCTCTTGCAAGCATGCAAGCATTCACACACCTTGTCTGCAAACCAAAAAGCATGCATTCTGTAAATATTTTCCAGAAAAGACACTGGGAAAATGATTTGTTTCTGAAACGGAAACATCCACCGTCAGATCTCACTTCATCAGATGAGCAGACCTCCCTCAAGACCAAGTAAAATCAAGGACTTTCCTGTACAATGTGGGAAACCAGGCAGTCGCTAGACACGTGGCACACACTTGCCGTCCCTGCAGAATTCTGTGATGATGCCCTTAGCAATTTCAGCCACTTTGGGGAAAAATACAGCAAGAAGTAATTTGCAAACTCATAAAAGCAGCCGCTCCACTGAGTCCTGTTTGCTGGGAGACATATTTAGATGGCAGTAAAAGAGAAAGCAGCCAAATCAATTAAGACATTATCTAGTTCACGTTTATGCAAGGGTCCTCACTACTGACATACTGTATATAAAGTTGAAGCTCCCATTACCTTTTATTCATACAGATATGTGTCTATAAAATGGGTACGCACTTCTCTTAGTCTGTTACTGCTCTGTACACCTCATTACAAAACCTTTCAATTTACTTGACTCTTACATCTTTCTAATGCCCCAAGTCATTTCACCTCAGACAACCTGTGATTTTTTGTCCTATGCATTTCTTGTTACCAGGCTTCTCTTTCAATCTGATCTCACTGAAAATAGGATATGACTTACATATTACTTCTGTTTCATTTTATCATTTGTTACATATTCTTGAAATTTCTGTAAAAGTATTTTGCTTTTGTAGTTTTGCTTTTTATGTTGTATTTTTGTGGAACTATTCTGCACTTGCATTTTAAGTTTCCATTCAAGGTAAATCAATCAATCAAGTCTATTACTACTAATAATCATGATACTAATTATATTGTTTTCAATAATCAGTACATCATGCAAAAATGTGATGGATTGTTCAGTAAGTGCCTTTGAAGGTGTTGGATATAGCATGCTTTAAGCCTGAGGGCTGCTGATTTGAATCCAGGCTTTGTCTCAGGCTCATGACTGAACTCCCACAGGGTAGCACAAAACTGTCCTCGCTTTGCCAGGGTGGTGTGAGGAGGCTTGCTGGGATTGGGCAGAACTCAGCAGCCTTTGCCCCCGGCTGGCCTGCACCGGGAGCTTGGTGTGAATTTCACCTGGCACCTGTGCCCTGGGTTCAGAGAGCCAGAAAGCTGCGGATAGCACAACAGAGTACAATTGAAAGCATCACAAAAGCCTGGTTTGCCTTCATCTCTCCAGGGGACCGTGGCTGCATGCTTTAGAAGAGAGAGGGGAAAAAAAATAAATGCTGATTGAAGAGGAAAGCCTTAAATAGATATG
Organism: Megalops cyprinoides; assembly: GCF_013368585.1. Classification (NCBI taxonomy): domain Eukaryota; kingdom Metazoa; phylum Chordata; class Actinopteri; order Elopiformes; family Megalopidae; genus Megalops; species Megalops cyprinoides. The sequence goes on from NC_050586.1 coordinate 11,712,329, forward strand.
CTGAACACAAGGATTTGAAAAAAAAAAGGTAGATCCTGTTCATGAGGTGATCAGTATTGTGAGGGTGCATTGCAAAGCCCACCTGGTCAAAGGCTTAGCAAGTGTCCTCTTTGTAAAAGGGGGTGTGATGTCACGGAAAAATTTCTCAGTGAAAAAAATAGAGGAACTTAGTTTTATTTATAGTTTAAGGAAAGTAAGCATGGAATACTGGGACAGCAGTGTGGTGTAATGGTAAGGTGCAGAGCTCATAACCAAAAAAGGCTGCTGGTTTGATTCCCTGCTAGGGCACTGCTGTTGTACCCTTGGGCAAGGTGCTTAACCCCAAACTGACTCAGTAAATATCTATCTGGATAAATGGAAAGATTTGTAACCCACTGTATGTCAATCTGGATAAGAGCATTTGATAAATGACATAAATGTAATGTAAATACTGTCCTGTTTTTTGGCAAATGGGGCTCGGGAAGGTGATAAGGATGGATCACATGGAGAATCGTGGAGACAGACAATGTACATATTTAAATCAGAGTCATTCATTCAGTGGACACTAACTAACTTCTCACCATGAGGGGCAGGACCAAAGAAGCTGTGAGAACTCTGTGGAAAAAAGGCAGATCCTGAGAATTGGGCTGTGTGGCAATGGGCAGGTGACTGACATCTCTGCAGATGTGATTGTCCAACTGATTGGCTTTCACATCATACTGGCTGCATGGCCAAGTACTCTACTCTCCCTTTTTCTCAGTGATATTAAAGTTAAGAAACACCATTACAAAATGTTCCAATGAGAAAGCATTTATTTTTCCATTGCATCCAAGGGTGGGAAATGATCTGTCTTGTGGTCGACGTGTACAGTAAGGCATCGATCCTAAGTGGGTGTGAGGTGCTGTGCTATAAGAACCCTATCAGATATCCTGTACATCACCCCCACGCCAAATGACTCAGAGCCATTTTACTGTTCCGTCCATTTGGGAGGGGGAGAAAAAAAAATCAATGCCCATTAAAAGCCATTACACTTATCTGTCACAGCCTATTTCAATCTGTCATCAATTTCTGTTTCCTCAGCCTATAACAATAATGTTAATATTGATGCCCATACCTGTGAGATGTGATAATGTTCAGTGCAAGTGAATATCTAGCGTTTCCCCACATATTGGTGAAGTTCAAATATTATAGAGCCTGAATTATTGCCTGTGCATGCTGCTCAATTATTTTTCTCTTTATGACTGCAAATTTGAGCATGCTTTTTTGCTTAACCTGCTACTTACTATCTTTAGTCCAGGGCTATTGTAAGCAACTGTAGGATGAGAAAGCAGGGAGGAAGGGCAGGTAGACAGGGCTGGGGGATTACTCACCTTAATGTGATGCACCTGCTGCTAGTTACACAGCGGGGAGGGTGATGAAGGAATTCCCTGTATTTAAACAGACTGCAGCCAAAAGAAAGATGGGAAGGAACACAGGGTGGTGAGAGGTGGCTGGCTTGCTTCAGTTGTGTATTGACTTTCTTTCTTCAGCCGGTTGTACATGTTGTAGAATGTGTCTGCGTGTTTGCGCGTGGTGTTTATTGAACGATTGAGCGGGGAAGCCGGCTGATGGATGGACACTGGCATGGGGTGTCTTCCCTACCAAGCCTGGCAGAGCAGTGCTGGACACTGGATGTGGAGGACAGCTAAAGTGCATATTACAAGCTAAAATGTAATTCTGTTATCCATCCAGATAAGGGGCAAGCTATTACCTGTGCTGGTTCGGTGTGTGTGCGTGTGTGTGTGTGTGTGTGTGTGTGTGTGTGTGTGTGTGTGTGTGATGACTGGGGTTGTCAGTGTGGCGGCTCAATGTCCTCGCATGTTCACGGGGCCGTGGTGTTGGGGGGCGAGGAGGAGGAGGAGGAGGAAAAGAGGAGGAGTGATGGGGAGGCAGTGATGGTGGCTGTGGGATCATTTATTTTATTTTGATGGTGTTCTCATCCTGATTGGAAGTTTCCCAGTGCAAGATGCCATCCTGAGCTTTTACTTTGTGTTCACTGTGTTGTGTCTGTGTGGCTGGTGATGCTCTGTCTCTCCAAAGGTATGTTTGCGCTAGCTATGTTTCATTTGTTAACAAAATTATATCTAAAATGCAAAAGACTCACACTTTTGGCTCATAAGGAACAGACAAATTTCTCATCTTAAAAACACTGCCACAATTAGGGTATTTATCTTCTATAAAAGACAGCAAAAAACGAGTGCATGGTTTTGTTGCATTGGATTGCAATGCAATTGTTGCATTGACTGATGCATTGCCTCTCTATCAGGCTGCTTCAACACTGGCCTAAAATCTCTGACACTTGTACAGCAGGGAAACCCTCCCTTATTTGGTATGATATATTCTTGTTTGTCTCAGTTGGTAGGGAAATCTACTACTGCACACAATTTCGCCTTGGAATATAAAAAAGGTAGAATATGTCTCTTACATGCCTACATAGATGCTTCGGATTGCAAGGTATCAAGCAAATCTGCATAGGCAGGGGTATAGCTAGAGCTTCTCTCAGGCAGTTGTCCAGGTGCAAGTTTGTCAAGGTACTCCTGTGTTTGGATTTTATTATTTACCTGTCCGAAGCGGCTTACATGTACAGATAAGTAAAGCCAAAGAATGTATTTATGTGCATTGTACATTTCCTTGTGCTACGGTACTTACTCTGATCCAGCAGAGTCCAGAACTGTACTTCCACAGCCCTGGCTGTGAGTTGAAGGTCAGACTGCAGATTTTGTTTTCCACAACTGATGTGTCCATATGAAAGAGTCTGGCCATTTTACTAGTAGCATTCCCATCCAAGTCCTTGGCCAATGGAAATGGAGTTTGTGGCACTATAGTTGACAGAAAAGCATTTGTAGATTTTGTTTGAAACCATTGAAGCTGAATCTCAGTGTTCAGCTCATTCAGGTTTGCAGTGATATCTGATAAACAAGCTAAAACCAAAAGCCATGTAGAATCCTCCGGGTGCCTGTATTGTGTATCTCTCACAGCTTTAAAAGTCTTGGTTTCATGTGTTAAATCCTTGAATCTGTAGGAATTTACCCCTACTTAGTCACCTCATGTTATGGTGTAAAAGTAGCTCCATGTGTTCAGGATAATTTCACTCAAACTGGGAGCTTACCAGATGCCTTTAGAAACCTCCTGCATGAACTGAAGTACCTGCTGATGCATACTGCAGTGATAACTGAAGAAATCTGCAAATTCCGTGTCTTGATGGCAGAGCTCAACAAAGCTCTTTATATGGGGGTGGTAAGGAGCAGGGCTCGTAACCAAAAGGTTGCCGGTTTGATCTCCCCACTGGGGCCCTGCTGCTGAACCCTTGGGCAAGGTACTTCACCCAGAATTGCCTCAGTAAATATCTAGCTGTATAAATGGATAACATGTAAAAATTGTAACCTAAGTTTCTCTGGATAAAAGTGTCTGCTAAATGACAATGCAATGATTGGCCTGTCAGGTGCATATTCTGCATTCTGCACAATCTTAAAAGATGGGCAGATTGGAGCAAATAAAGTCTTTGAAAACTCAGCAAATACATGTACACTTGCCTGCACATTTTGCCTTTTGTGGGACTGATTTTAAGTAACTGCTCTTTTGTTCTTTTGTTTAAACTGCTCAAATGAAAATACATATTTGGAATTTATCAATTGCATCTGTGGATTTGTCAAACTGAGGCAAAAATATGCACTAATCAATGTCTGTTTTAACGTCAAGTCCACAGACTGTCTCCCATCCTTTCAGAACACCTTGTGAATGTGTTACTTGATAACTGGATGTCTTCAATTGCAGCAGTTATTCCTCTTTGTTTTTGAAATTGTTAAAGATCAAGTGCGAATGCTCCAGGGAAAGCCTTTTTCACTAACTCCCCACCTTCGTGTGGGTTTTTGTGCTTTGCAAGTATATTGCTCACCTTGAAAGATGCAATGGTAGCTGCCTTTGACTGGCCTTGTAAAGATCCCCTGTTGACCAGCAAGTTGTGATTTAAGACCCTTATTCCTTTTCTTCCTCAGTACATGTTTTGTTGGGAAATCTGTCATACGTCTTGTGGATGGTTTTGAAGTATCTCTCAACTTTGTTTGCTATTGATATGTTTGCCTGGCATATAATAAGACACAACGCTTTTGAATGAATTAATATATAAAAAGACCTCATTTTCCCACTGACTTTGAAAACGATACATTTTTGACCCTGTAAAGCCCGGCCTGCACTCATTTTAGCTGAAAAATAACATGAATAAAAAAGCAAAACTTAATTTACTGGTAGCTCGCATTCTTCTCTCACTCGCCTGTGAATTTGCAATGATGCAAGAAGAGGGAAGTATGGGCACTGTTAAGGCAATGTGATACGAACGCTGTACCTGTCGGGTTGCACGGAATGCACTGGGAGGCGCTAATAAACTTAGAAAATGAAGAGTTTCAGCTGTAACTGCAGAGTAACTGAAATGATTATTAAGATGTATATGAAGAAAAAAATAAATAAATTGCAGTATGTGAAGACTGTCAGTCAATCACAGTCAAAAACATTGGCACTCCTGTACAACATGCTGCTGAAGCAAAAGCACAAAAAAAAATCACTTCTATGGTTAACAATAAACTAATAAGTTGCTTTCAGTTGCTTTCAGTTGGCAGCTCTTGAACTTGTAAGGCTTTAAATGGGATTGCACCTGCTTGTTTATGAGATCTTCTAATGCCCTATAACCCCAACAGATTGCATCATTTACAAGAGGCTGGCAATTTGGAGGTTTCAAAAATAGAAAAATCTATATCTGGTAGAGCCTTCTCAGAAAAAGCCTGTCTATTATGGAATAACCTATCACATTTTGTCTCAGAATCAAATTATTTCAGCCTTCAGGTTTTGGCTTAAATATGTAACTATTCCACATGTGCTATATTCAGACTTGGTGCTGAGGAGGAGAGTAGATTGTGGCTACAAGAGATTCAGATTTTATGAACTGTCTCCTCACTGTTAGTAGATCTGCCACCTGTTTCAGTAGTATCCTATACCTTCTCTTAATATAACAGGGCTGTCTCTGATCACCTTCATGGCCACAGCTCCTAGCCTTCCTCCTCCCCTTGTTTGTGCGCTGCCATAATGCAGCTCTGTTGGGGGTACAGAGTGCTGCACTCGATTACCTTGGTCTCTTATTCCAACCGCTCCCTTCTTTCATCTCTCTTATCTCTACTTCCCATTCCATCAACAAGTGCAGCAGCAGTCCAGCCTCAGCGGTCCAGGGCCACCAAGAGTCAACATAAACAGTAATCTTTGTGTCATCATATATAACTCTGCATCACTCGATAGGAGACCTGGGCTGTCATTGGACAGGAAGTTCCCAACATTGGAGAGGAGACTCTAACCTGTGATGTGCCACAATCAACCAATGGCCATCACTCCATGGACCAATACCTTCTGAATTTACAGTATGTGGTGAATGGTGATACTTGCTTTTACAAGCCTTCACTTCTGTTTTCTTTCCACTTTTTTTTCCTGAAATGTTGGTCCACCTCCTGGGGTCAGGGTATTATTTTCCAGTTTGTATCCAACTGGCCTAGGTTTTCCATTTATTTTTAGCTCTCACTGGAAATGCTCACAGTGCCTTGTGGCAATATGCTATTAAAGATACACTATAACAAATAAATTTGATTGATTTGATTGAACACTTAACAGTAAGCAGTAAAAACATGGAAAAGACATACATTCACATCAAGTTTCATAGCAACACGAATTACATTGTCTAGTTGGGAAGCCATTACAACATAGTGTTTTTCTTATTTAACAAGCTCACCTGATAATACACAGTGTTACTCTGTGTCCTATTAATTCGGTCTGCTTTAGACAAGGGAAAAGGCCCTTCTAATAACGTCCTGCAGGACTACTGAAATTCCAAGAACAAACTGAACTGAAACCCACAGTACATTTGTCTGTCCTATAGGGCATCATTGTATGGAGTACTCTACATTAATGTTTCACAGTTTGTCTTTCCTGTGGGTGTATCTGCTTGCATCTCTGTCAGGAGGATGTGATAGAATTTCCAAGCCACTATTCCATGCTCTGTGTACACAACGTTATGTACCATGACACTGCTCTCTTGGGTTTGACCTCTAATGTATCTCTATGAATAAACCCTCAGTGGTTACTGGGATAATGCATGAGGGGAGCGAGAAGGAAGAAACACAGACAGATAAAGAAATATAATGCAGGAAAAAAAATGCAAAAGCAACACAAATATTCATAATCCAGTCATCCCATCCTGCAAACCCTCCACCTGGCCTCAGTCTCCAGTGCAATTGTGTGCACTCCACAACTGCAACAACCCCTTTGATAAGTGGACTTATTTTCAAAATGTGGCGAAACAAAAGTTTGAACAGCAAATTATTAATCAGTCAACCAGCTGTATGCACACTGGGTTGGGCTGTAATCACTCAGATGGCAGCTGAAAAATGCGCTCAGGGACAAGAAGCGTATTGGTATTCGTAGTGTGTAACAGTAAAGCTAAGCCTAAGAGATTGAATTACCCTGTAATGTGGGAGTTCTATAGCTAACATCATTCCAAAAACAAGAGGAGGAAAGGAAAACAAAAAGAATATCAATGAGTAATGGATTTCTCTTGGATTCCCCGCTCTCTTCCGCTACAGCAATAAATCACAGCCATAGACCTTCAATCCAAGAACTCAGTGAGTGAGAAGTCTCTCACCTGGTGGTTTAGTATTGGGATTAGGCAACTTGACATGGTAAAACACACAGGGAATTTCCTAACACAGTCAATTCATACAGAACACGTTGTCTCAGAACTTAAAAACTCTAAATAACGTAACCAAGAAAACAAAACACAATATCTCCTTCGAGGTCAGCACCATTAACACTGGAACAGAATGGCAAAATAGAAAGAGCCTACCTTATTTGAACTTCTTTGGTGAACAATGCTTCGCCACACAAACAAGTAATTGCCCAAAGAAGTGCCATTTATATTCATTATACACTTATGAATGTGGATATGATTTGCCAATATAAGTATGTAAGTATTTTATTGGGATGTAAGGCAGAATCAATGTGATGTCTGTGCACAAAATGAAATGGAAAAGTGAGTGTGCTTTCTGTTTAAATCATCTGACTCTTTTGCTTCAAGCCCTCCTTTCTCAGTAGACGCAAGACACAAAAAGGACAATTGTGTAGTTTCTTCAGACCTGTGCTTATTGTTAGAGATACCATGCTACAAGTAATCAAATGACATCAATTCATCCATTGCAAAGTTACAATATTATTGCAGCCTTGAGTCTTTCAAATGGAGGAAACAAGAGAAAGCATAATAAATGTCTTTATGGAGCACAATATCTCTATTTTTTGTTTTAAATTAGAGCAGCATAAAATGCAAATTGCTATAATCAAAGAGCAACAAAAACAAACATTTATTTATATATTGGATATATACATTTTGCCTTTTCCTGACAGACAAATGGAGGACATCTCTCCAGAAATGGCCCTCTCTCTCATTTCAAATAATTCTCCGTTGCTATGGCTACCTACAGCCTCTCACTGGTTAGCTCACATGTACAAGCTTTTCAATGCTTAAAAATTATTGCATTGAACTGATTTAAAAAGAAAACACAAAAGGTTAATCTTTACAAGACAATTTCAGTAACTCTGCTCTAAAAACGTGGGCAGGCAAAGGTTTATCCTGAGACCTCATATCTTACAAAAAATAATATAAAATGTGAATAAATAAAAATGCAAAATTGCAAAAAAAAAAAAAAAAAAGTTCTGAACTTAAAGTCTAACAGGCCTCCCACATGTAACATTCCCTTGGACTTGCAACATTTCATTGTAAGGTTATTTACTTTGATATCATTAGTGACATATGTTATTCAGTCAGAACAGTGAAAAAAATTATTATTTCATGTCCTATACTTCTCATGTTAGAATTTAAAGTGTACTCTTATTAGAGTAAGTGCGTGCATAATTAGGGGTGTTTCAGATGCTTTGCCATCAAATAGCATTGAAACCTCTTACAATGTTTAAACATCTTAAAAACAAAATATATCTGCTACTCATTAAATCCACATGCTGTTCCTTAGCTTAAATGGACTGTTAAGCAACCCACCTCAGACAGCTTTTGAAAAAACTTTATTGTCCCCCACCTGCTTCCATGACAGTTTCATCTGGATCCCAGGAAGCATTTTGCAAGGTTGGACTCTTCTTAAGACTGAAGTCTCACTCTAGAGGATTTACTGGGCGTGGTCAAGGAGAAGTGAGTTGGTTAAATATGATATTAAAAGATTGTGAAAGATTGGCTTTAACCCAAACTGCTTCCCACACCTTCATTGGCTAACTCCCCCCCACTGGAGAGCGTGCCACCTCCTATAATGAATGTTGCCGGAGTTACTAGGTGAGCAGAAGGGGCTTGTCATGCCCTCTGCTGCCCCCTGTAGAAAAGTACCAGCTTTGCAGCAAGGGGGCAAAGTTGACAAGCCATAACTCTTTGCATAATAGGCAGAGGCAGCTCAAACCATGAACTGTGGTCAGTAATAATAATTGTTAATATTTTCTGTCACTGTTATAAATTTGAATGTATGACACATAATATATACTAATACATTTTCTATATATGTCATGGAAATAAAGTAGCTACTAGGCTGGACTAGCTTGCTAGCTACAGAAGCACATAAATACCAACTATTATAGTAAGTTTACTGGTAATTTATTCAGCTGCCTTGCTGTATATTAGTTATTTGGACAAAATTACTTGCTAGCTACAATACACAGCAAACTAATGCTAGATATCTGACTATTTATCTAGCTGCTGTGCAATATAATAGTCACCTATCTGCCAATAATCACCAGGTAATTAACTTACAAAAAGGAACTAGCTATATTAGCTAGTTAACTAACCAGATCACTATGCCTGTGGAACATTGCGCTCTAGCAATAGATTGTAACTACCTGTTGGCTTGTAATCTAATGATTGCCTGTTATTGATTGCTTAGTTGAATATTTACCTCTAAAAAAAGTTTTGTCATGTAAAACCATTCTTTCTGCATTGAATGGAATCCTGCTGCAATGAATGAAACCAGCAAACAGTCTGCCCAGAACATTCTCTGAAGTTTGCTAGCTACATTTAATGCTACCTGCAAAATAATGTACACAATCATTCAGTTCTCAAGTGTTATCCTTGCCAGAACATCCTCTGCAAGAGTCCATTTGTAGAAAGCCTACATAAATTTACAGCATAAATTTTCTGTGGACATAAATTGACAGTTGCCACACAAACACATTACTGCTTGTTCATGGTTGCACAGCTTGCCTTGGTTCGCTGCTCTTGGTTTCACTTGAGGAAGCTAAGTGAAATTTTCTCTGCCTCTCCTTTTCACTTGTTTGTTCCTCCGAATATGCTAGAGTGAACATGCAGGGTTGGATTTCATCCTCCAGTAAATCTTGTTTGAAAAGATTGTCAATGACCTGTGACATGAAACTCATAGGAGCAACTGCCATGTTGAATACCTGGAGTGTCAGGCACCTGGAAAACTGAAAACCTCCCCTTATTTGAATTTTTGTGGGTAAGGACAGATATGAGACCTATCTTACTGTGATGGGGACTCAAGGAGAAGAAGCAAAATTTAACGAATCACTGTCATCTGATTCTACCTGTACAACCTTTGAAGGCTCAGATTTTGACTGTAATAATAATTGCTTGTTTCAATGCATCCAAAGTATTTGATAAAATCTCACTCTCTGGAGTGGGTAAATGTTGCATGCCAGCACTTTGTGAGTAGATCTAAAAAGATCCAATTTTGGTGTTCTTAACAAAAATTATAACATATTATTGTGCTTCCTAAAACTGGTCAAACACATGCCGTAGGGTAGAAATTTCAGATTTGTCTGCCTTGAACTGTCAACCATTGAATCAAGAGCACTCGTATGTTTTTACCACAGGCATTGATTTCAATTAAATAGTTTGATCTTCTTTCAGTTGCCTGGCTCCTATGACATGGCTTTAGGATTTGTAAAAGATTGTTGGACCATGCAGGGCATGAGGGAAAAAAATCCATTATAAAATGGATTAACACTATCATTAAATATTTTATTTTCTGGTCCTGTCAAATACATAAAATGCTATTACTGCATAGACATGAGGGTGCTCTTGAGCAAGAAGTGTCCTCGTTTTCACTGTCATGACACCAGAAGCATAAAACCACTGGAACAGAAAAATAACCTTCCTCTCTCCTCTCCCTCAACTGAAATGTACAGCAAAACATATTTTACATGCAAATGAATACATAGATGGATAATAATAATAATAAACAAAAACATTTGACAGATCTCAGGAAAATAAATAATGAATCTATTTTTTTTTCTACTGAGGCCCTGACAATAACAGTGATGAATCCTGGCTCCTTCTCTAGGTCAGGTCAGCTCCTCCTGTTAGATCGCCATTAGGAGAGATGCTTTGAGAAGGGAGATATCATCTCTTCGCAGACAAGGGCTGTGTCCCAAAGTAGAGCTGTGGACACCTACAAAATAAAGGCATGCCAAAACTCACTGTACAAACGATAAAAGAAAAAGGAAAGCAAATCTAGAATTAATGTGACACTGTAGGATTTGGGGAAAAAAATGACATTTTACAGTAATCTTCATTTGTGTTTTCATTGTACATTGTGACTCAGTTGACTATATTTCTTTGACTTGAAAACAAAAATACTGTCAGGAAAGGTCAGAGTCAAATATCATGAATCTCAGTGCAGGACTCATTCTGCATGGTGAATATCCTCAAACAGCATAACAGTCATAGCATTCAAGGTTCATTGCTAATTCATGCTTTGCTTTTTGTAGACAATAAATGATGTAAAAAAAAAGCAAACATCCAGACACGATGCTGTCGTGGAACTGTGACAACAGAGAATCCTCCACGATTGTAAATTTCCTGTTTGAAGAGTGTTCCCAGTAGTGAATCATGTGATGGAGGCTCGGGGCGTCTCTGCACGACCGAAGACAGATCATGAATAAGGAAACAAGCTATCTGACAGATACGCCTTTGCTCTCTTTTGCTTTACGAATGCCAAGCAAAAAAAAAAAGTTCTAACAGGAAACCCCTCCATGGCATCACGTCAATGGTGATGTAACATTAGCTGGATCATTATCCAATGGAGGAAAACGTGCATAAAATGTACAGTGATTACATCCTTTTCCACTTACCCTACTGTGCCACTTTGGTTCTGTGTTGTCAGATCTGCTGATACTCTTTAATAGAGGTGGGAAGCTGTCTTCTAGAACTGTTAGGATGTGCTACAGCAGCCTCTTCTACTTGCCTCCGCAATCACTGTTCAGCTCTACAGAGCTGCTATGAGATCATTGCTGTTGTTTACTAGCGCATGGAGTTAACCCAAGTGCCAGGGTTTCTTCTCTCCACTGTTGATGCTGTGTTTTCAGAGCACAAATCATTTTTTAAAAATTGGTTTCATAGTGGGGTTTCATAATGAAACAGCTGAAATATACCAAAACTCCTGAGAAGTTAAAAATAATGTAAGCAGTAAAGTCCTTATCTTTATGGACCTAGATAATAGCTTGTCAAATAGGTTGTTTATGGAATTACTAAGCTTTGAGCTCAGTGTGAAATTGTCAGCATCTCTGTCATCTTGTGTTGTTAATGTGAAAATAACTATGAATAAAGATTGGTTGTTGAGCCATACCCACATACCCCTACAGCACCGAAACCCTTTTTGGATGTTCCACAGAAGTAACCACAATGACCCTTATGTCTCTTTAAAAACATTTACCTCTGTACCATCCAGTCTTATTTGAACAGTGAGAAGTGATATACAGCTTCATATAGCCTGTAACCAGGCCAATGAGGAATCAGTTCTTGAATACTCTTGGATTGATTTTAAACATGTTAAATTCAGTGCAACATAAATTATTCTGTAGTGAAAATGGTTATTAAAAATGGAACATTTCTTACTGTTTTTAAAATGTTTTGCTAAAATGAAAATCCTGCTCAACACTAGTCTGTCCTTTGGATAGCCTAAATTCCATTGCCATTTGTTATTCCAACTTCTACTGTACACTGAAAAAATTCTGTTTCAGATATCAAAACTTTGAAAGACAGACCTATATTTACACACCTGTATGTGTTGATTTCACCTTGGGAGCAACCTGGGCTTTTTGTAGGCATTTTTTATTACATCTCTATATATACAAACATACATACATTCATTGTAAAGAGAATATGTTGATATAACTATTTAAAAAACAGCGTGTTTCTCATTTTTATAAAATCAACATACTATGTAAACACAGTATTGCAACAATATATTTTTATACTTAAATTAAGTTGCAACACAATGTAATTTCACCATATTTAGCATTTAAGTGTGCAGACTATTGCCAGCATGCAAAATTCCAATATTGTCCCAAATAAAATTTTGATAGGCCTAAACAATGATTGGCCTCAATTTGACAGAAAAAATACACTCTTGTAACATGTTGCAGAGTCCCATAATAACAGGTGGAGCAGGGTATTGTGAAAATGTACTTGTATCTGTAGCTAAGCCTACCGCTGAGGTGGAAGTTTCAAAGCTGCTAATGTTATATCCATTGCTCAAGGTCAATAGTTCTTACTGGAATGAAATGATATATTTCATTCCTGGGAATATGGGTCCTCTCACAATTTTTCTTTCTAGTGATGCCCTTGTAGAATAAAAAGTGTGAAGCGTGCTCTGTATATCTACAATCCATATCAATTTAATTTTAGGGCTCAAACATGCAGAGTAACCTGTTCGAGGTGCCTACAGGGGTTTGACAGACAATTAACTGAGAAATGTACTTTGACTATGTCCTCTCTGGCTATCTCGTCTTGGGTGGCAAAACTAATTGCCTGTGAAGTTGTTTTTGTATCTGGTGCTCCCAGTGGAGATAGTGCTGCTCTGATCCACGCCTGTGTTGTCTTTTTATTAGACCGTTATGTGATTATTCAATATACAAATAGCAAATCCTACGGGCACTGGTTTAACTTTTTTGCCAAATTGGATGAGGCTTGCCGGTCGGATAACGGGCTCCTAACTGCCAAGCAGACAATCGAAAAAACGGGGTGACATTAAAATAAAGGTTAATTGATGTAAATGGCTTGTCAGACAGAACAGAACAAGCTATCTGGACGCACAGGACGGAGATAACAAGGGTTTTTGTCCTGCACCACATGGAGCCCTTTTTCACAGATCCTTTGCTAATCAGATATCAGTGTCTTTTGCTATTCTCCCACCCTCAGCAGTTAATAGGTAAATTATGGATTTCAGAGGCCTCATATAAAATTTGCATATGAATCTTGAAAAAAAAAAAAAAAACAAGGACAAGGACAAGCACAAAATGAAAACATTAAAACTGCAAAATGACTCAAAATTGCCAGTTTAAGTCAAGGCCCACTCATTTTTTCTCAAGTTAAATACTCGTTAAATGTATTACGTTACTGTATTATTAAACGTGATAAATAACTGTGATGAATAAATATACATTAATTAAAAGCCTTTGATTAAATCTAGTTTAGGCCTAGTTTCAGTTGAGTCACATTGAGCTTTGTCCTTAACTTTGAAAAAGAGAATTATGAAATTCCTACATTTTTTTCTTTACACAATATTTTTTTCCTGGTTTCAGAGGCTGAAACTACAACATGTGTAAGCATTGAAATAAATGCTTAATTTACTATTAAAAGTGTTCAATCAAAGTTAATTAAATAGCTTTTAGAAACAATTATTGTTGGATGAACTTGGCTAATGAAGGTTAGCTACATAACTAGCTGCATGAATTAAGAGGAGACACCAGACTAAACAACTTTTATTGTTTACATGAGACTTCACTTGTATAGTGCCTGAAAACCTCCATAGCCATGCTAATATTCATGATATTCGTCGACTACCTACTTGCTAATGTTAGCAAGCTAACAAATCGAAAGTATTGATCCATTTTATAAAAGTGTTATGGCACTCAGATCCATAGTATATCATGAATATTAGCACAGCTAGGGGGTTACTGGCACTCTGCTGTGCATGGTGTCTAACAGCACTCTTTAGCGATGCTAATGCTCATGATATACCATTGGTTCTCATGCCATAACACTTATAAACTCTCAAGCTGAAAGCATGATTAGATTTATTTATTTAGAAATGTATTTATTATTGTTTATAACGGACCTGGTGATCACAGCCTAAATCCAGCCCTCTGCCAGTGATGGTCTCTGATTTCCCATGTTTGCTGAATCCAAGTGAAAGAAATGTCATGGGCTCTTCTCAAAACCCGCTGAGGACTGAAACCTAGCCGGGATGGCTCACGTTCCTCTGCTTGTCCCCGGTGCTGATTTCATTAACATTTCAGGTCATTAATGCGTCAAAACTTAATTAGGGAAATTGAGCGACCTGCTGAGCCTCTTGTCAGAATACATTACGGAAACAAGCATGGATTGTAAATGGCTGAGACGTTTCATGCAAGACGCTCAGTCAGAGGGTCAGAGTTCAGATGTAGTTTTCTTCTGCCATGGACCGTGATTTAGACTATGCCCCCCCCTAAAGAGAATGTGAAACTGTTATGCTGCTAAAACTAATGAAGGTACTATACACATTATCATTTTTTTCACCATTTTGTTGAAAAATGGTAGACATTACAATGTATGCTCAACACAAAGCAATATCATTGTACTGCGCTATCAGTGGGAGAGTCAGAGGGAATAATTTATTTTGAATACAGCAGAACTCTCTTGCTCACTGCAATATTTAAGGGCAAAGAAAGGGCCTGGGATAATTTAAGATGCCTTTTGAACTCGAGGACACTGTAATATTGTGGTCACAGTAATAATTTGGCACAGAGAGGAAAAACCCATGTTCTCCAAGGTACATTTGAGGATGAGGGAATGAGTTTGGAAATAATAAACTGTTCAAGGTCATCACAGCTACCACTTTCCATTAAAGAAGTCATGTCATCCTATTCAACAGTTGAATTTTTAAAGATCTTTTGAATTGACAAGCTTTTCAATCAATCATCCCAGTAAGACAGTTGCCTTCCTCCAATGTTCTTTTTCTAAATCCCAATTTATTGTCCCTCAACACCAAACAAAAGGCAGCATTTAAGGGACCCAGCAGACGATGATTTTATAGCTCAGACAATCATCTTGGCTTTGGAGCAGAGAATGTCTGTCCCCTACAGCAATTGCACATAAGAGAATGAACTGTGTGCTAAAAAATGCAACATAAAACATTCATTTTAAATGTTCATTCTGTCTAATATTTTAAAATACATAGTCACTTCCAAAATAATTGGCAACCTTGATAAAGATAAGCAGAAAGGCTGTGTAAAATAAACAATGCAGTGAATGAACTATGTTTTATTCTCAAAAATACGGGTAGGCTATATTCTTTTACTGCAATACAATTGCTCAGGGGAAATTATTTATTTTTTTGTAATTTTTTTTTTCTTTTTCAAAATGGTGGGTGCCAAAATAAGCGGCACCCCTAAAGATAAATATAAATAAAATCAGACAAATCTACCTTAAATCTACATTATGGTTATACTTTCTAACGTTCATCTCAGTTGTAAGGAATTGGACTGTGACCTTGCATGGCTTCCTGTTTCACTGGAGTATAAAAATGAGGTGACATGCATGTAAAATCCATTTGTGATCACCTTGTGGAAGGACAGAGGAAAGAGACAAGTGGTTTTTGGCCTTCATAAATCAGGCAGTGGGTACAAAATAAATAAATAAATGACTTAATATACCACTGATCACAAGCAAGGCACTAACTAAGCAGTTTTAACCACTGTAACAGTGGTAAACTTGCCTTGTAGACAATGCAAGTGTATCCTGCCAACATGCACAGTGAGATGTTGGTGAAAAAGAAACAAAAGTTTTTTTGGCTGAAAAGGGTTTTTGACTGCTCGGCTTTTGATCACCAGCCAGGTAGATTAATCAGTATAGCTTATTGTCAAGATTAATGGCTTGTACCCTCAAGATTTCAGCAATTATCTGCCAATGTTTTATTTTATCATTGCAATTACTAATTGCAGTTTTGTGGAACTTCTAATGAACACTATTGTGGTATAATTTCCAGTTGTCACTTTTAAATGGGTGCATACTTTTAAATTTCATGATCATGTGAAACAATTACGGTCAATGCAGACATTCCATGCTTGTTGTTAATTCAGATAGGAGGGTTTAACTAATTCAAAGTAATGCAACTTCCTCAGTGACTGTTGCAAGATTTAATTTTGTGCTGAAAGAAAAGCAACCTCATTCAGATCCGAATGATAATGATGTTATCTAGAATGCATTTTCCTCCTTTTTGCATTTGAAACTTCGTAGTGCAAAGCTAACACATGCAATCGGTATCCTTTCAAGTTTTTTATTTGTTCATCAACATGTCATTATGATTTTATTTTTAAAACACAAATTTTTCTAACAGGCTTAACAAAATAGATGAACCTTTTGATTTGTCTAGTAAATTTCACATCCGCTTCCAGATCTATTAGCAAAATTAAATGCTGTCATTGAAACCTGTTAACATAAAATGGGCATGAAAAGTAAATTTGTGCTGTTTCTGTAAAAACATCTTATGTAATCAGAATACTTGGACTGCAACTTGGGAGTGAATATAGTTGCAGTGAGGACTTTTAACGGGCTCTCAAAATAAGCAAGCAGGTGCTGACGTTTCCCTGACACAATCTTAGTCTTCCAGTCTGTGATAGCTGCCAATATTTACACTCAATGCTGCATTTCCACTGTGGCATCCAAATTAGAGTACGTCTCCTCCGTTCCGACAGCTTACTCCTTTCAGATAAAAAGTCAAGGGAACGCGGAGAGCACGGTAATTTGAGGAGGTGAGGGAGAGTGAGGTAAAACAAATTCAGGAAATAAACCTTCTCAGATCGCCCGCGGGCAGATGACAGAGCCCGGGAAACTGGAACCAATTGGCTTTACTACAAAAACACACAGTCGCAGCCGCGTTCGCCCCAGTACAAATAACTAATTTCAGGAGAATTTCCGCATGCCGTTGTGGAAGATATCACATTAAACCCTTTTCTCCAGAATGGTCACAGTTTACTTTGTGTGGTGTGTGTGTCTTTCAAGAAGCGTTTCCTTTTTGGAGAGACTACAATTAACTGCCATTGATGGCCAGACAATTGTTGACGTGCAGGAAGAATGTATAATTGTGGCACAGCCGCTGAACAGAAAAGTTTGAGGTGCTTCCAACATGACTGCAGAGAGCTCTCTTCCTCGGCTGGATGACTATTACTATTGTGGCGCTTATCTTCAAGATGACCAGATAGAAACTTTTTATTAAATGATGCTCCAGGCTGATTCAGAAATGGCAATCCTCTCAATTCCTGGTTTGGTGTTTTTTGTGCAGGCACAAACAGCACTGTGGAGAGGGGTGAAGTAGAGTGCAGGTTACACTGGTAACAAAAAAACAAAGAGACCTTTGGAAATACTTTTACTGGCTACATTTTTCCCTGGTGAACAGGATTGCCCCAAATTCCAGTCATAAGCGGTTTACTTCCTAAACTGTCCTACTCATTATTTGGAAAATATCAAGCTCATTTCATGCTGTATATGCATTTGGTCACCCTCAAATCCTGTTTATTTAGGGCTACCACCTCACTTCCATGCACACCATAAAAAGCCTGAACACCACCTTGATCAGGAGCCAACACAATGGCAAGCAGGTTTAGTTAGGTGCTGCTTGCACTTACTGGTTTATTATTTTCCTGCAATAGCCAGTATGACCTCTAGTACAGCAGTACCTATATGGTTCACTGGGTGGAACTCAGAAACAACACAATGATTATATTTATATGCAAAAACAATGCAGGCCTTCATGGTCCTGGAAGGAGACCAGCAATGCAAATGTGAGTGCTGTCAGGTGAGAAGTGAGTTTTATACACAGCAGAGCAGGGGCAAGGCGTCATGTCCCATCTATGCGGAACTCAAGCAGAACAAGATGACCTTCTCCTCGGGTTCTAATTAGGTTACGCGTTGGTTGTTTTAGGGGGAAAAAATGCCTCAACCACCCCCGGGAATTCCAATGATTAGATATTCAGTTTAGGTAATGTTTCGGAGATGGGTGGCAGTAATGCTTTATAACACAATTAGCTGTGCTGCTCAGGTTTACGGCGCCATCTGTTCCTTCCATTTTTTCACACGTTTTTTTCCTCACTTAATACGTTCTGCGTATAACAGGGACTCTCCATCAAGGGGCCAAAATGACAACTTGAAACCTGCTTTTCTTGTGCCAATTTGGTCCCTCCTGACACAACAGATACAGATATACCCTAATTCCCTTCTCGTGGTTTGTCCCAATATTCTTTCCACAGTTTTGTTGAGTATCATTGCTACTACCGTGTTGCAAGACAGCAATGATACTGCACTTATACTTACATTGTTACAGACCAGGAAACATAACATGTACACAGAAGCCAAGGTCAATAACCTCAATTTTATTCTTTGCAAGCTTGTTGATTTTCTTTATTCCTTTGCAGTGCTGGTCTAATTCTATATATAGAGGGTCAAAGTGTCATTCAGGCCTAGTATGTATACTTGCATAATTATTTCTGTGAGATTCTGACAAATAGATGCTTCTCAGTCTTATAGCGTACGGACCATTCTTGGAATGCAACTCTGTGGTACTTCAGCCAGTTCTTCCAGCCCCAAAGTCAATCTGTTCCATCTCTGAAGTCTGGTATTTTCAAGGGCAACCGGATTGTTCCCCGAATAATCATCAATACTCTTCCTTACTTCAGCTATTTAACATGTATGCCTAACTGTAGCTATGAATTAAAAATGCTGAGTACATCCAACTGCACAGCCTCTGCGGATTTAATGTTTTTTTGAAAGAATAATGCTGGAATATAATTTATGACAATCGTGGAACAAAAAAAGATGATTGGGAGTAGCATTTTTTAAAGATTGGATCGTTAACCCCTCTGTCTGGCATGCCGATGCCGCACAGGAGCAGAAAATCGTTACTTTCGCTCTCACGTAAGATTAATCACAAACACGGCGGCACGGATAGTTTACATCTCATTAAGGCCTCCCCTCAAGTTCACACGCCCCATCCCCTTGTGTTTACTAATGAAGACCTGCTGTCAGTGGAGTGAGTGCGTTTCCCCAGCACCTTCACCTTTCCGTCATCGCCGAGCACATTGTGTGCAGAGGGAGAGGGTGCCAGCTGGTGCCGCGCTCCGCCAGTAGGCCGCTGCCAGGACACAATCCTTGTTAAACATATACAATCATCAGCTAGATCCGTCATTAAACTGGCGCAGGCTGGCTCTGTACCAGTGCTGTGTGGATTTGCAAAGCTGCATGGTACTGTGGAATTAGATGCACTATCTATCTGTGCTTGCTTTTTGGCATATAACTGGGTTTCCACATCAATGGGGGCCTTTAGTTTGGTCCTTTAAAAAAAAAAGCACACTGTAATCAATGGTGTCTACCAGACCAGCCCACTATTGCCTACTAAGTGATCTCTAAGCTTTGGTTGATTTATATCGAATGGCCTACCCTTAAAGACGAAATATCCATCAGTACTTACAGACCATATAGACTAACCCACAGACCTACACCAAATTTGCATGCCTTATTATCATATTGACATACATTGTGAAAGTCACATCTGTCATTATTTAACTGTTACAGGTTTGGAAGCTCCACAATCAATTAAACAGCTCTCAGCTTGTGGAGTTCAAATGCTGACTAAAAATGTTGAAAGCCGGACTAGCAGACAATCAACAATTTCAGGCAAATCATCACTTGAGAGAATTTATTTTTGATGGAAATATGAACCAGATTAACCATTATCAACAAAAAACAAGGAGTTATATTTGTTAGTTTAGTATTTCTAAATTTAAATACAATCAAAGCATAAAGGTTACTACTGATGTGGGTTTAACAATACTTATATTTGTCTTGGATTCTGGTGAAGGGATTGCACCTGTGTCACCCGCCTCCAGCCAACTCCTTGTTCAGCCACACCCACGCTCTGAGTCACCTGAGTTTTAACCACACCTGCAGCAAATTCAGTTAATCACCACTGGGGATTTAAGGACTGCAATTCAGGCACCTCTTTGTGAGGTATTGCACTTGCATGCTGAACTGGTTTCTTGGTGTTTGCGCTTTGCTCTTTGCTCTGTTCCTGTTTTGACCTGTTTGCCTGTCTTTTGACCCTGCTTATTGTCTGGCGGTTTGGATTGGTTGTTTGGTACTACTGTTTGCCCTCCAAGTTCTTTGACCCTGGCTTGTGTTTGGACCATTCTAGGAGATTCTGTTTTGGATTTGTGGACTCTATTAAAAGTACTGGAGCTCTGCACGTGGGTCTTCTGACTCTTTCGTTACAACCTGGCCATGGCTAAGTCTATATTGGACATTATAAACAAGCTAGAAGGTGAAAATGATGTGGAGAATTGATACAAAAACAAAGCAGTAATTTGAATGTTTATACTTTTGGATAGGACCAGTCTGATAATTGCATAGGGAAAATTGTCTTCCTGAATCTTTGTTTGGAACTTCTATTTAGCATTGACAGAACACTTTAGTTGTTTTATAGTGAAACAAAATCAACACAGTACAAGCTCTCTAAGCATGCACAGTGCAGAATATTATAAGATATACTTAAGGAATGTGAAATAGAGCAATAAATAATTAAATTAAATACATTGTGAATGGAACACAATGTGAACTGAACCCAAATGGCATGCTTGAATTCCACATGGTGGCACAGAAAATCCAATTGCATTAAACATTTACTGGAGAGAAACAACAGCTAAAACACAAACACCAGCGAAAAACAAAAGCGCTAATTAATTTGATAGACTATAGTTGTGAAGTTCTATGAATAAGTCTTTCCTCCAAAAAAAAAAAAAAACTCTTGGGAAGTGCAAGCTTTCATTAGCAATTCTCTTTGGTCGAAAAGCACATTCTTTTAAATAGAAATCAACTCAGAAAACAGGAGATAACACTAAAGGTAAACAAAGTAAAGGATACAGTTACATTGCTATGAACGCAGTTCATATTTACGGTAATCCCCTGTAATAGTTGTATTTCATATCTGAATACTACATGGGTGTGTGATACACAGATGGTGTGGAAATGAACTGGCATACCACATGTGAACTGATGCATTGCTTGAGAAATGCTGCAGCTCCATGAGAAAGCCCCATTCATTTGACTTCTAGAAGTGCAAATTAAATGATAGAAGCAATAAAGCCACAGACACAGATATACTTGCACTCGTAAAAATAACAAATTATTGTAAAGCTGCAATCTGAATAGCCAGAGGTGTGCTACTCTTATGGTCTGGAATAAAAGTAATCAAGAGAGAAACCTGGAGGCTAAACACAATGTTTCCTCACCCACACGAGCCACTGCAGACCACAGAATCAGCACATTTGTCACGGACACTGGCCATATCAAAGTTTACGAAAAAGCGCTTACCACCACTTCCTGAGAGGACAGAATAAGTGCTCCTTTGAACACAGGCTCATAGCAGTGTTGGCCTGGCTCGGTGACATCACTTACATGCACTATGCAAGTTCCCAGCCTGTGACTGAATGTGCCCGGAAATATAATCTTGCAAAGAACAACATTTTTTTTTTTTTTTGTACAGGAATTGCCCATCGCAAATGTTGCTTTTAACATTCTTACTGTAAGTTGCTGGTAATTTCATTAATTAAGAAGCCATTACCAATTATGTTTAAAAAAAATGAAATGATTTTAAGACATTGTGACCCATGCATTTTCTAGTCATGATTCATTTACAATGTTGTTCATATCTGTTATTCTTACTTGCAGTCATACTGAAAAGAAAAAAAAAACATCACATTGTGGAATGAAAAATCTAACAAAATGCTTACTGGCTGTGGCAGTGACATCATAATATAACAAGGCTGCATTTGAATGAAGTGCAAAACTAGCTTATGTAGCCAGTGTAAACTTAACCACACAACAACCAAGTGCCCTTGCATCTTCACATCTTTGTGCTATGATTTCATGCATTCTGTGAGTGTCACATACTGTTGTCAGATGTTTTATTGGTGTGTAGCTAAGGTAAAACCTGCTTATAATGGTTTGAAATATTATTTTTTTTATTATGCTTTCATAACATAACTATTGAGGGGAGGGGATGTTAGCTAAATAATGTGTCATGCCTGCTTTGTGCTTAGCATATATATTTTTATATGTTTTTAATAATAGATAATTGTGTTTTGTATATTGCAGTGTAGCATTCGATACTTCAATACAATATGTTAGATGCATCTCCATGAAAACAATTTTTGGCCTTGAAACATTTACTAGTAACTAGGCATGTTGGATGAGATTTTATAGGTTTCTGTAAACATACCCACACAGAAATGAAATATTGTAATGTATTGAGAAATGTGTTGTTCAGTCCAAGAATATGTTGCAAACACAATCAAAATGTATTAATGCTAATCAGAAATGTATTGCAATATATCAAGGTAGCAATAACAAACATACTTGATATTAGCTGAGCTAAAAATATATTGCAAAAATATATTCTCAATATGTAATGTTTTGGTATGGGTAGTTGTCATTGGTTGACTGTCTGCTTGCAGACAACTGGAACAACAAAACACAAACACCATATACATTTTCAATAAACCCATAAATCACCCATATAAAGTACTTATAAAAATGTCCATTAATAATAGTGCTGCAGAAGAAAGTATTCTGAAAGAATACTTTCTTATATGTTGATTACAGTGAGGAGGGTGTGGACAAGAGTACAGTACCATTTCTTTCTGTCTCACTGAGAAATCCCACCTTTCTGGATTTATTTTTCTTTTATGCTGAATCCTTTCAGGTCCAGTGTTATGGTAATCATAATTGAAATCTACTGATTCAAGCAAGCACATTTTCATAGGTGAAAATCGCTATCAGCTCCATCTCCAGGCACCCGGATTCTGGTTTCCTGCTGCGTGTGTTTACGAGAGAGTCTTAAGAGCAGCAGCCTCATGCATTTTCTGTTTCCATGTGTCATTATTCCACATACTGCCAGGTTCAGCCATTAGAGGGTAGATTACACGTCTTCACAATGTTCACCAGAGGGGACGTTAGCTGATCAGGAAATTACAAGTACACGTATTAGCGTTGTTCAATAAAGAATACAAAGCAGCATAATAATCACAAAGGCATAATAACCATCAAGGAAAATGACACATTTTCAATAACAGAACAATAATGAACTAACCCGTCTATAGCTGCGATCCAGTCAATTGACTACAAGTACATAATGACTGGTGCATAGTACATTTCCTGAGGATCTGGCTATGCAAGGCATTACTGAAGATACTAAACTGGAGAAGCTGAAAAAGACAAAATCTGTTGTTTTATTTTAAGGCAGGATACTTCCGGAAGATAAGAGCACTGATCCACTTGTTAAACTGAGGAGTGTCAAATGCAAAGTGGCATTAAAATCCACAGACTGCTCTACAATTACACTGCCTACAATTTTCAAAAAAAGGAAAGAAAAAAAAATATGTCTGAGAGACTCTTCAAGGGTAAAAGTAAAAGCTATTAGCGACTGAAAGTCTCACCGTTTAAACTAAAATCATTAACTTTAGTAACAGACTTTTATTTCAGTTTTTTAACAATGTATATTAACACTAAAGCTGTCCATTAAGTTTGAAATCATTTACTTTTCTGAGGGTGAAAGAACACTCATATAATTGTTCAGTTGCTCAGCAACACTGAAAAGCCCTTTCAGTTTTTTTTCCTTCATCTTTGGAAACTGGGTTCCTTTGTACCATCTTGGTAAGCTCAGAGTTAATTTCATGTCAAGAATTCATTATACCTATTCCACTGTTACATCCTGCGAGCGGCATTTCCAGGGGTAGCTACGGTAATTAACTTTTTTAAGCCTTTATCTTTCTTGCCCTCGCTTTGTCTCTGAACTCGCCTCAGCAATGCGGCAGCACCATTTCCCCATTTCATCTTTCAAGGCTAGGCTCCAATCTCTGGAGGAAAGCAAGTACATATTTTTGTTGTTCAGAATGTTTTAAAAATTAAATGGTCGACTGTGAAATCTCAAAGGGAAAACTTGGATTGAACCGGCATTCTCAGGAATAAGGGATGGACCATCTGGGCCTCAGTTCTCTCGCACTGTAAATAATCATTTTACAAGCACAGGGAGGTGTTGTGGTTCTCCCACTGCTCCGCTGTCTGCTGTAAATCAGGGCACTCTGCTTTGGGGTCACATTGGTAATGCTGTGCAGCAGGGCAAAGGCCATGCAATGTTGCCTTATAGCAACAATAATTAAGGCAGCATTTTCCACATAATTTTGACCATTTTACAGTCTTTTACAGTCTACACATTTCACCACGTCCGAGGTCAGGGTATCACTATCAGTGGCACCCTTAATGATCGTGTGAGATCACCAGATTCGTCACTTGTTGGTGAAGTGGACCATGATTGGTTGGCACATCAGACATGTCTCTACGGGGTGATTTTGGCAGCAGCCCGAGAAACAGTCGGGATCCTCAGTCTCACCCCACAACTCACTGAGGGAGTGGCTCCTGAGGCTGTAACAGCAGAAATGTTCTTTTGTCACTGGAGGGCAAAAAGGCCAGTTAAGTGCTCAGCAGAAGCCGTTGAACATGCTGGCCCAGTGCTTGCTTTCTATAGTGATCTCTGATACAGCTGTAGATGAAGGCTCCATTTCTTGTCTGTTTTAGAATGGATTAATTACAAAAATAATCAGAGACTCATTTCATCCTTTTCAGAAGACAGACAAATACATTCACAACAAATATATTTGTACCCTTCAAATATGCAATGCAGTGAAACTCCACAAATCCTGCACTAATTAATTGTTTATCTTAGTAATTTGAACTATAAGAATCATCATTTTTGTTCCAACTTCGAAGCATGTCATTTAAGAAGTACCCAGTCTTGTTTAAGAAAAATAATTTAGTCTAATATCTTTTTAAAATGGATGATTCATTTTCACCCACAGCATGCAACATACTGAAAATTAAAATAATAACAATAACAAAACAGTATTTAAACAATTTAGGTCTCTTGCCAAACAGTGATGCTACACAGCTGTGAGACATTATCTGGCAAAACATATGCTGGCAACATGTACTTGCACAGATCATTCTACACAGTCACAAACATATGCAAAGGGTTCTGGCCTGATGACGAGGTGGCTTACCTCCCTAATTTTGTGAACTGGCTCTTTAACTTGGCCCTGTTACAAAGTACAAAGGGGATCTGCAGACTTCCACTCTGATGACATGCCGTGTCATCATTTGTCACCATTTTAGGTCACTGTCACTGTTCTCTCTGATGAGCTCGGGTCACCAAGGCAGTTATGAGATTTGTTTTCATCTGTGAATGATCAATGAGATGAAAGACTCTGCCCCTGCGATCAAGTCCTCGGTAGGAGAACGGCTCGCAAGAGGCTTTGGATCAATACCATGCACCGCAAGTCGAGAGAATGATCTAACTGAAACGGATGCAATGTTAATGCGCTTTGTACAATGCTAAATTGCCTACTGAGGCAATGTTGAATGTTTCCCGAGTAGACAGCACAAGATGCAAATCATCATGTTTACCTTATGACACATAATGGGAATCAACTGCCAGCAGCAAAACAGGGACAGCTATAAATTTGCTATTTCACAATTCATGAGCCTATTGCCACCCATGCATAATATAATATCACACCTCGTCTCTGCTGCTATACAATACCATTAAATACTGATTCTATTGGTATTCACAGCTCTCAACAGGGATACAGCAATCCGACACAAGTCAAACAGCCCAAAAAGAATTATTTTTGCCTCTTATGGGGTTATGGGAGAGATCAGGCAAAAGTTTATTATAATGTTATCACATTCTAGGCGGGGTGCTTATTCACTTGGTAGGTCTCAAAAGTACTGTAAGGTAAAACAAGTGTTGGCATTCAGAAGAAGCCAAAAACAAAAAAAAAATATATATATATATATAATAAAACATTTTATATCAACATTGCTGTGCTAATGATTTTGATGTATACACTTAGGATAATAAAAAATAATTTCATTTTTTGAGCAATGTATCTATGTTCAGATTAGATTGTTCAGTTGAACACCACACAGGTGTATACATATAGAAAAAAAAATATGGTGATACTCAGAATACCCCAGTGTTGTAGATGGATAAATCCCATGATGGTAATACCATCGAATTTTTATGGGACAGCACTTTTGGCACAATTCCAAATTTTCCCTTGAGAGATGCATACAGCACTGTTGCATTGTACCTGCACACTTCTGGGACTTTGGGCAGTGACAAAACTCCTCCAGTCTGTATGCAGAGTTAGCAGCCAGCCCCTGCTGCCTACCATGATACCATGTCTTCATCCGTACAGCTGGTATGGCAGGTGTAGTGTCAGTGTGGGACAACAAGCAAGGAGCAGGACTAAGACATCTTAGATACTGTCTGTCAGCGATGCATTCTGTCCTTCTCTACTGTACGAAAGAGTTCAATGAAACATTTCTTTCAGCAAACTCAATGTCGTGCAAGAACCTGAAAAAAATGCACATTCTTGAAATTGCTATGCAACTGCTGTTCTGACTTCGGAATGGTTATTATGTTTTGCTTCAGTAAAAATCAATCTGTATAATTCATGTTGCAAAAATGATTCCAGGCCAGAGTTTTCAAATAATTGTGCATGAAGAAAAGTATTTTCATGGTATTTTAACAGTTTAAAAAGCATGGGAAAGTCAAATAATTAAAAGGAATGGTTGAAAAATTAGGCAATGATGGTACTCAGGGTCTCACTCTGGCAGCTAATTGCCTATTGAATACAAGATTCCTATCAGGAAAAACTAATCTTTTAAAAAAGTAATGCTCCCTTAATAATTAATGATGCATCTATTACTTGTTTGATAATACTGTAAACAGGCTTGTAAAACAAAGTGTAGATGGATGGATGCTAAATATTAGATAATAAAATAGTATGTATTCATATTTATTGACACTGTAGCCTCTAATATCCCTGCTTCAGACATATAAGCTGGCACATACAGTTTTCAGTAAGTACAATCAAAGGCCTGTTCTTCAAGTACTTTGGAATTGTACTAACTCTGTTTGCTGATTTGCTCACCATGGCTGTAATAACATGTTCTGTCCAATACTGTATGTACAGGAAGTATCTGAGTGAATGTAATCTTTTTAATTAATCAGGAAACCGTATTGCACAGTGTGCATCTGTAGCATAAAAATTGTAATATAACCTGCTGCCATTTGGAAAAAAAATAATGAAGATAAAAATAAAATATATGAAAATTCCTTGTCAAACATATGGCAGTCTGGTAGAAGACTTTGCAAGGAAATGTCTTGTCCTCACCCCAATCCCCCCACTGGTACATTGTTGACCAAAGCATTTAACCTCATTTCTTGAACTTTGGCTCTCACAATAACTCCACACAGAGGGGGCGAAAATGGCTTTCTGCTAATCTAGTATACAATCTCAGCAGTAAAATTCTTCCAGGAATCGATAGCTGAATGTCCAAAGGGCTTTTGTGATGACCAATTGTCCAGAACAATCCTAGAGAATGTTGGTACATCATCACAGAACACAATTGCTATCCCACAGTTCGCATGATCAGTCTTAAAAGTGCGAGAAAAAGAAATGATATTTATGTGCTTTGAATAACTCATTGGCAGAAAGATGATGTTTTTACAGATGTTTTTTGGCCGCAGTGCAAGCAGAGAGACTGTGGGTGCCTAGGTCCCTGATCTGAAACAGCCAAATTAGTTCAAACCCTCCTTGTTGTCTGTCGTAGGTCTGTGAAATAGGACAGACTTGGCAGAGGAACCTGGGACAGAATGAAGATTAAAAGAAAAAAGGTAGAGCGTGAGATGGAGAAACAAGGGACAGCGGCCACTGCTGTCACTTTGGCATCTAACGTGGCATGAATAAATTGTGTGTGTGAACACAAAGAGACTCACAGCCAAGTATATAAACTGGCCCGACACCTGAACAGACAAACCACAGGGTTTCTTAAATTAATCGGTGAATGAAATACTGCATTGTGGAATACAATGCATATACTAACAGGTATAATTACTCAAGTGAAGTAAGTGATCAGACCAGCGAATTAAATTTTAGCATGTTAAGTAATGAATTCAGTTATCAGCAGCAGAAGAATTGGAAATGACCTGGGAGGGTGAACGAGGACAGGCGACGTGGGCCTTTCTCTGTGAGGAATCTCATGTCTTTGTCATGCCCTAATGGAATCTGAGATTATCAAATTAGCCACTTCCCCTCTGCAATGCATCTCTGCTCACATGCAATGCTTCTCTGAGTCCCTGAGTTACAAGTGGGGAGAAAGAGCCACAAAAACCACACACTGCTATTTGGAAATAAATAAATAAGCAATGCTCATTTGGAATACAAACTTTTACATTTGATATTTCAATAAGCTGAGTGCTTTGAAAATTGCATTGCCAACCGGAATAAATAACTCATTATTAATACCTATTCTTCCAGAATTCAGAACCAGGATAGTTCCCCCAAATCACACAACATGACAAAGTACTTTCCAGATTTCATTATTTGTTCGAATGAGCAGTCAGTCATGTCAGAACAGGCACCCGTTTAATTAAAAATCATTGTGGTATCTTCTCACCAGAACGGAAGTGATGTACTAAGGTGTTGCACAGAACTGCGATCTATGTCTGTTCATAATTAATGATTAGCGTGGCTCCTTATTTGATTTCCTATCTTGCGTGTGAAAGAGTACTCAATTACGCACAGAGTGGAAACTGTTCAATAGCACTACAGCTGTCTGGAGTGGATGATTAGGAAATACTTTATAGTCGGGTGAAGTGAAACTGGGCCTGTGCATTGAACAACTCATGTTAAATACTGTTTGCCTCTCATTCTGGGGCCACAGACATTGATTAATTTATTTCATGCAACCCAGCCTTTTGCCACTTGGAGTCTTCTTCATGGCAACAATGGATACAAATTCGTCCCAAGTCTGACTCTTTTTAAGAAGTTGCAAAACCTCTCAGCTTTTGACTTTAAAACACAAGTTACCAGTAGGTTTGTATGTTTCATGGGTACTTTACCTCAGTGTTCTGGCTGCCCTAATTCCTGAGCACCACTACCGAAGAGACAGTAGACACCCGGTATTTAAAATGCTAATCAGAATGGCATCTCTCAGAGCTACAAATATGAGTCAGTTCTCTCCTACCCCAATTCAAGTGTTTCTACTGCTGGCTAGACTCCTCTAGGTGAATAGTACACACAACTGTGGGTGGAATTTTCCCTCATTGTTGTAAGTGAATGCACAAATGATAATCAAGCCAATAATTACATTTGCGTCACAGCTCAATCCCTTATGTGTTATAATTGTGGAAGCCCTGGCACAACAGATTATGAGGCTGAGAGTGACTAGAAACTGTCACTTATGTCTCACTACTCTGTTTAATCACCCAGATGACCTCCCCTTTCCTGCTCTGATTTTGGGATCCAGAGTATATTTAACTATGTATATTTAACAATTAACATCCATAACCATGGACCTATTTATGTCTCTACTCCTAAGCTTAAATCCAATGCTGAACTTAACCTCAAAAAAGGAAAGGGAGGGGAAATGTATTGTTTAATAGTGTTTTGTTTTGGTGAATAATGGAAAAAAGAATAATGGTGTTTTGTAAGTATCTGTTTTTGCTGGACATGTTGGTCTGAGAAAATCTGCAAAACAGTCTTTTTGATGATTGTGTATTTTGTTCATTCTATATGGTGGCCATTTTGGAAACCGTTGTGAGGTGAAGTGATGAATGGCTGAAGCATGTAAGTTAGACGGTTGTGGTGATGCTTGAAGGTTTGAAGGACGAAGCTCATTTTAATGTAAAGATTGAAAATTCATCCCCTTTCCTGTGGGGAAGGCAGAGGGGTCTTTTCACCAGGGGTCACTGTAACACTGCCTGGCAGAAGCCTGAGTGACAGTGGCAATCTCTTCCCATTAGGTACTTATGAGTGCCTATTTTTCCCTTAGTTAAATTTCATATTGTGCTCACAAAAACAAATTATTCTGGCACTAGACAACCCACCACAGACATTTTGACAAAGTTGTTCTGTGTGGGTCAAAATAAGGAGCAAAGATGAATTAAATTAACTATTTCCAGACTGGAGAAAGTATTAACTTGATTAACTTGTTTGTTAATTCCTTGTAACCAAAATATGAAATACTGGAACGCATGTGTGTTCCAAAGGTTAAAGGAAGTTGAAATATTTCTGGCAATGATATGATTTATCACTGGTTATGCTGAACAGATATGTTCCCCAGAGGAATGCAATCTAATTTCTCAGCAAAGGTTTTCAATACGCAGTGGAGTCAAAGAAGGACTATTATTACATCAGTTCTCCTTTCCATGTTGTTCCATTTTCCAGGATAAACTGACAGTCAACCTTTTAGCAGCAATAACTGGCAATATCTGTCCTCTTAAGGAAAGTACCAACTGCAGTTAGTATGGGAAGATGAATATCACACAGGATGTCCTTCAGTCTCATAAGAAGATATGTCTTTAATTTTCATTTTCTTTCATTTTCTTTTTCAGACACTCAGGTAGTATAATAATTTTGCTGTTGTCATCCTAATAAGCCATGGTGTGGTCAGTGTTCTGTCAGTCAAATGCTATGATGACTTATAGAATGGAACATCATGTCTGCATGTATAAACAGCGGTAGGGAATTTGTTTGATTTGTGCTAATCTAATATTACTTTCCTAAATCATCTTAAAAGTAATTAAACATAATGTAAAAGAAATATACTTGTGAGAACTGACATGAATATCATGCATTTTACATTTTTAGAGAACACAACAATACCATTCCTGAGTTATATTCTACACTTGTATGAGCATTTCAGCCAGGTAAGCAAGTTCACAAAACTGGAACCATAAAAGGGCACTTTGATTTTGGAAATGCACAAAAATGAGTGTTTACCAAGTTCACCAGAAGGGCTGCATGGAATGCAAATTGAATTTGTGTTCCTTTTTCAAAGTACAAAACTAGGAGAACTAACAACTCAGCTCATTAACATTGAAGGCCGTGTACACCATAATAAATGCACTTCTGTGAGTTTTTGTTTGCCTCTCCAGCTTGACTTCATGTGTTCTGTCAGATGGATTACTAGAAACCCAGCTGCGGCTCAGTGCTTTTCTGTTTTTCCGATGGTTGATATGTCAGTCGAACTAATAAGACAACAGAAAGAATCTCAATAAACTCAGATTTGGTCAGAGAGCTTTCAGAGTCTAACAGATGGCTCGCTGTCTCCATCACAGAAAATCCAGGTCATGTTTTTCACCTTGAGAGTGTTTTTTTCCAAGACATCTTAGAGGGGTAAAAGGACTGGTGATTGTCGGGGTAATTCTGTTTGAGTGAAAGTGCAAACTTTTACAGTTTAGTAGCGAGAAAGAAAAACTGAAAAGTGGTACACGCATTTTTAAAAAGTGAGCTTTTCAGTGTTAACTTCACCTGTCACAACATACAAAATCACATTTGTGATCTATGCTCCATTCTCTTCAAACCAAACTTCATTTCTTCTAAATGCATACTGTACATCATGCATGCATTTCAGATGCCTACCATGCAAACTTTCATCTTTGATAATTATTTTTTGTTGTTTGTACGCAGTTTATCTATAATATAAGATAATCAAGAAAAAATGCAAATTAGGATATTTGTAAGGAAGGAACGTAAGGCATTTCAACTTTTAAGCTGTGACTTCAGCAAATGATCAGACCAGGTCATAGGTAGCTGACAAAAGAAGATGAAAGAAAATTTGTTACAATTTTTTCTCCTTAAACTGGAGAGTACTTCATCTGTTTGTCAACAATTATTCCCGGATATGGGAATTAATATGCGATTAATGCTTTATAAATCACGTGGATGTAAACAACGTCATACTGTTTTCTATGGAACGGTAAGAATTTGCTTATTAGGGCATTATGCATAGATGTTTCCCATTTACATCATCAGTCACACCTTTAAATTGGGCTGTGCGAGCCAGAATCCCTAACAGCTCATTGGGATAATAGTAGGTACACTTCTCAAAGCCAATTTCCTTCTTTCTCATCCTGGAAAATACCTGTTGTGTTAAAGATTGCACCACCAGGGGTACCAACGGTTCTGAAAATAAATCTTCAGTCCCAACAACAAAAGACTGGAAAGGAATAGAACATAGTCTATCAAGCATCAAATTGATAGGTGATCCCTGTTAAAACTGTGCAGTTTGCTAATCACAAAAATCTACACTATACAATATTTATATATTTCACATAATGATAATATTACACAATTCACAATGTTTTAGAATATAATGATGTATACAGGTAGCTTCATAAAATTAGACAAAAACCATAGTATGACCTAACCTGCTAGCTGTCAAACTGGAGTGCTTTTCATGAGGGAGACTGTAGGTTGTGTCAAAGTGTCAGCTATGTCTGAAGCCATTTATATTAGTGGTTGCCCTTAGTGACTCTATTAAGTATCTACCTTTACTTTTAGTCATTTGGCAGGTGCTCTTATCCATCAAAAACTTGCAAAGCAAAAGTATGACCACTATGGGAAGAACAGATGACCACCACATCTGATCAGATGGCATGGGGGGCGTGACCTGAGGGCAACCCCATTTCTTAGAGATAGGCACGTGTTCTGAGGTTGCAGTGCAAAGTAATATGTACAGTATATGGTATGATTACACTATTTTGCCATAAATATATGTAGTATTCTTGCTTCCTGCATTTCAATAGTGTTCAAAGTGTATTGTTGATAGATTGTAACTACATGCAGGAAGCAAGAATACTACATATATTTATGGTATATATAAGTCAGTGTTTAAACAGTCACACACTAAATATTAAAAAAATTAAACATTCAACCATCTCTTCCTTATTATCTAATTAACAAGACATTTTATATGAAGAGAAACACTGTATTTTGTGGCAAACGTCCTCAAACTTCACATTTACCAGACCAGAAAGAGTGCACCAGGCCTGTACGTTTAGTGTGTTTTTTGTCTTTTCACAGCTCTTGCTTGTTGTGAAAATGCTGCAGGGGTGAATGCACAGGACTGCAAACATAGCAGCCAGCGACTGACAGCAGGGGAAGCCGCGCTCCTCTAACTGAACCCAAAGGTGGTGTTAGCCGACCTCGCTGCAGTGCGCCACCGGTGACATCACTGCACATTCCATCATTTCGCGCTGAGACGTTTCCTCATTGACCGGCCATAGATTGTGACCTACGACTCTGCTATGGGGCAATGTCACTGTGCTCCTAATATATATACTCATTGAGTCATTATATGCATGCTGTTTGAGTGATAGGATACTAATGCTATAAAACTACAGGGTTTTTATGGGGAAGCTGATGTAAGGAGAGACATGAGGGAATGTGCATAGATCTCATCAGTATAATTTTGTGACTTTTTGACCTTTCAATTGGGTGAGACCCTTAAGATTCCCTCGGGTAAAATTTTCATTTTGAGGGATAGCTCGTAAAGGTTTTATTAACCCCACCGGTGATACAAGGTCCTTCTTTATGTTGACTTTGCTAAATAATTTACCAGCCTTCACAGACCAGGCTACACGTTTCTGTCTGATGTACCTATTTTTAAGAATTGTGGAGTATCATCATTGTATAATCTCTCAACTGCAAACCCTCCATGTCATAAACATACAATTATTGCAGGTAACCATATCAAACAACAGCAGTGCATTTTTTGCCAACAATGTCTGAATATTTTGCACATATGTAGTAATTATCCAGTTGACCCATTAATGAAGACTATGGTAGTTATTCAATCTACTTACATCTATTAAACTATCAACCTCTGACAACTATACCTATGTATAAATGTGATGTCTCTGCATGAATACAGTTCAGTGCCTCCGAGCTGCTCTGAAAGTATATCTTTTCTGATTGTTTTTTCAGAACTTACCCTTAATTTGTAGCTGCTAAAGGCACTATCTTTGCCTTCAATATATGGGTAGGGGAAGATCAATATTTAAATCTGCCATTACTTTGACAAGGACCAGTGCTATTCTCTGTTTCAGAAACTATTGAGCATGTTGCTTCACGGGAGATCCCGTTTATGAAAAATACTATTCTCATGGCTACTCTCATCAAGCATAGCTGACCTTCTCTGCCACTTTCATAACCACCAAGTCCTCTGAGAAATTAGCTAAAGTTTAATCTAGTCAAATAAGACTCGTGGCACAGAAAAGAAACCCATCTGCCTGTCCACATTAACACTGTATCCTCTCCTCTGCTACAGGGCATGCCTATATTTGTGTGGCGAGGTGCTTTGATGCAGCAACACTTGCACACTGTTCAATTAAATACGGTCACCAGGAGATCTTGTTAGTTTGTGTGCAGTGCTGTGTGTAACGTACACCGAGATCCCAATGTGCAATGGGAAAAAGAAATCGTGGGTAATAATTGTTTAACACCTCAACACTTTCATATGCCTCAGGACATGTTTAGAATAATTTATGTACGTTTTAAATAAGGATGATGTTCCCTTAAAAGATAATGAGCCCTCGGCATCCACTGCAAGCATTTTACTGCAGTTTACTTTGGAATCTTCACTGAACAGAACCCTTTAAAAAATAAACAATCTTTGGGTGCTTTTCACAGATGCTCAAAGGGGAAAACACCCCATTATCATATTTGCTAATATTATTAGGGTACTTAATACTGATAGCAGGTTGAATGAAAGGAAGGAGTGACTTTACACTAACAACATATAGGGAGCTCTGTGAAGCAAACAACCTAGGTAAAATAATTCTGTGCATGTTTGCTTGCATATATGCATTCTCTTTAAGGGAATGTGCTTGAAACCATAAGGTTGCAGGCATGATTCCAGCTGTATGAATGGAAAATATGATAAATCCAATCAATGTAAGTCATCCTGGATAAAGGTGTGTGCCAAGCAAATAAATAATACAGTGTGTGTGTGCGTGTGTGTGTATGTGTGTGTGGGTGGGCGGTGGATTGGTGGGGGGAGATTTTCATCTTTCATGCTTGATTTCCAATGTTTCACGTAAATCCCTTCTCCGAGAACCTCAAACATAACTGCTGTCGCTGTGAATAACGACCTCTGTGATTCCACTGCTTTTGCACTATTCACCCTCATAATTGCAGGTTTTGCGTATGATCATGAAATGAACTTTAAAATAATAGAATCCGCAGAGCTGAACCTCTATACCAACAGATTTTATGAGATTGTGTCCAGACATACAGAGCAATCTAACAAGGTTAGAAACTTGAAATAAATTGTCTTATAATAGGAAGCCACCCTCAGATTCATAGAAGCCATCACAATGTATGGAAAGACCAGAGTATTTGAAAGAGATGAACTTGTGGTTTGAATCAAAGTATTATGGAACTTTTCAGAAGATCAGTAGAGATAAAACAGCATATTAAAGTCGCCAACACAGTACAATTTTTGAAAATCACAAGCAAGTTTACTGTGAATGTACCTGTCAAGCTATGCTTGCTTCTTTTTCATTAACCGTTAGAGATAGAGCTGACACAAGCTTTGAAATCCAAGAGTTGTTGTACATGCCATCACTTCAGGATGTTGATGGGTGATTATTACCATGAGAATTATCACACTTGTTATTTTATTTCTGAGAGGTTTTAAAATACAGAACGAAACTGGGAGACACAAAATCAGATATTCTTCCATTTCTATCCTATATTTGCCATGGTAGGTCTCTGAAAAATAGATCAAATAAGTTACTGCCTAATAAGCTCATGTAGCAATAAACTCTCATCTCTTTCCAACATGTGTTTTTGCTTGTGTCCGGTTGGGATCATGTTGGTGTTCCTTGACTCCAGGAAACAGTTTGCTGTAATATTAATAACAAAATATTGTGAAATTATCATTTTCATTAGCTGTTGGTAGCCCTTATTGTGAAAGCCCTCTGAATGTGATTCTGTCAAGATATTTCTGCCATATATTAAAAAAGAGTTTGTAGGGACTTTGTAGGGAAATTGCCATAGCTTTTAAGCACCTAACACACTACAAGGTTTATACCATTGAGTTGATCTGTGATGACAGTATGCATGCTCCCAATTTCAACCATAATCACAGCAAACTTGTGTGAAAATCTTATCAGTGATTGCCAGGATTAAACTTGTACTTACTTCCAATTTTAATACTTGCATAACCTTCTAGTAATCTTAATACTTAATGTGCACAACATATGTGAGTTATATTCATCACTGCCATACTTGGGATCCTGAGACTACATCACTGCACTGCAGCTTTTGAATTGGTAATGTGGCTTATTGAAAAGAGGGGTGAGCCAAAGATATTCACAACAGGGGCGTGTGAAAGCGACCTACAAAATGTCTGTTTTTTTCTGTATTGTTTTTCAATCTGGTGTACAGAAATTTGACCGTGCTTAATTCAATTATTTATGCTTGTGGACAGAATTTTCATGATATCTGCTAAGTTATGTGACCAGAATTGAGACACAGATGCTGAAATTCATAATTCAACAGGGCAACAGTAAAATTTGTTTTATATGATGTGAAAAATATGAGGTGCTATATGCCTGTTTCAGAATAACAATATCAAGAACTGACCTTGAGCAGTAGAAGTGCAATATGCATAAGTTCTTTCTCTTGAGAAACAAAGTGCATTAACATTCAGTAGATCTCATTAATAACAATAAAACCACAAACACATATGTCTTGCCCTGCCAAGCTGGAGCTCAGTTCCGTATCATCTGTCAGGTAGTATATTGTCACTCACCTCTCACTATCTTGCACTCACAAATTTGAAGCCAGTGAAATGAGCTGTGGTGTTAATCAGCCTG
Source organism: Megalops cyprinoides (assembly GCF_013368585.1). Taxonomy (NCBI): domain Eukaryota; kingdom Metazoa; phylum Chordata; class Actinopteri; order Elopiformes; family Megalopidae; genus Megalops; species Megalops cyprinoides. Next base: position 11,749,207 of record NC_050586.1, read on the forward strand.
TGTCTGTTTTTTTTTTTTACCTTAATACCTAACACATAAAAATCTATTCACCATACAACTGCATTCAGAAGAAACTGAGAACACTGTGTAATTCCTAACAGCAATCCTAAAGGGCAACCAGTCGTTTTTTTTCTTACTCTGCGAGCATCAACAGTGAAAACTTTCATGACTTAGATACTTGTTGATAGAAATATACTTCCTCAGTGGGTATTTCAAAGTGAAAGTCTCAGAGGTCGCCACTCAGGACCCATATCTTCTCCTCAAAGTAAAGTCATTGCAACCAAATGTGTTTTTCCACTTGTTAAGTCTCAAATAGAAAATGCAGTCGACGCCTATAGAATTCTCCATAACCCTCAAAAGCTAAATAAACTCAAGATCTCTGTCATCACTCAGCAAAGCAAACCTTGTAAATGGAAAAGATGCCTGAATAATTCCAGAATATACAGACTGTCAAAAAATGGCTCAACGTGGCACATATCTCCCGGAATGATCTTAACATACACCAGATAACAATGTGGATAGCAGAAATATGTCTGTTTGCTGTTTATGCTGAATTGCTCTCTTGCTAACTGCACACGTGTGTACATTTATTTTCAGTGAGAGAAAGCCATACACTCAGAGCATGGCTTCCATTGGCTGTAACCTTTTCAGATTTAGTCATGCCATGACATGGGGTGAACCCAGAGATGCCTGACCCCCAGCAGTTCCTCTGAGTTAGAGGTCATCTCATCAAGGTCCGCACTGGCCGCTGTTGTCAGCGCCTGAAATATGAGAGGGCCTGACTCGATTTGTACTCCGTGAACCACAGTGTTCTCTCTCATATCCCTGCTAGCGCAATCAATAGGCCGGCCACTGAACAAATTAGACGGGAGAAACAATCTTTTCCATGCCGCGCTCTGCTCCTGGGAAGTGGGCGGAGACATATTCGGTTTCGGGACTGACCTTTGGCTATGATATATTTTTGTCATTCGATCCTCCAGACGGCTTGAGGAGCCCTGACATATTTCAGGAAGCCTGTGTTTTTTGGACCACGGCGTCTGGCCCCGAAGCGTTGCTGCTGCTCCTGGATGTCTGCCTGGGAGCTGCAGATTTGACGATGGGGCATCGGCAGCCCTCGACCAATCCACTCCATCAGTCCTGAGACAGACTGGCAGGAAACAGCTGTCCAAGCTCTGATCGACTGAGAAGGCAGGACGCGTCTTCATTAGCTTAAGTGATGGGTAATGTTTTAATTGGCTTACTTTTAATGATGATGAATCTGCGCTGGAACAGAGTCTGTTATCAGCACATTACTGAAGAAAAAGGAACAATGAAAAAAGGGAGGAGAGGGTGGAAGCACGAAGCATGCTTTAGAATACAGCCTCAGAGGAATGTGATTTCAGGCTGATATGAAGAACTGTAGCCGTGCGGCACCAGCAAAACACGCAAAGCACAACTGGGTTAAGCATTATTCTGTTTGCATTCTCATGTTCAGGAGCACCTTCTACAAAAATTCCTTTCAGTTCAGAAGGAAATACAATGTAACTGACAAAGGGATAAATACAGGGGTTTCAGGATGTACTGGCATCTTTTCACCTGGGTCATTATTACAAAGTGTTACAAGCCTGGTTGTAGTGTTGTAGAGTGTCACCAGCGCAGGTCTATTTGCCCCCCCTTTCTTGTCATGTAGCTCAGCTGTGTACTTATTTAAGTTGCACACTGCACTGTCTAGTGACCGTTTCTCCCTCTAGCTTAGGCACTTTTTGTCATAGCTTACAGTGGAACACACCTGAACAAACTCAAAACGTCAAAGCTACTGTATAAAATTGCCTCTTAAACCCAACCACGAGGACCTGTCCTGCCAGTCACAGTGTCAGGGTGTTCCTAGGGCGGCTACCTGCCTAACAGGAATAAAACTACTGCTGTCACCGGGGCAGCTTCATTATCCAACCCTCAGCTCCCATCCTAACATGGCCTCTACACCAAAGTTAGCCGGCAACTGTACGTTCATGACAGCCACAATTTTCATGATGTGTACAGGTCAGAGTTGTGTATCAGCAAGAATTATCAGGGTGTGTCTGAGGGATGATCTAGGAGTACTAAGCAGCACGACTATGTAACAGGGAGACGGCACCATGGTGACAGTGGGGAGTTTATTGGAAAACAATGACTATAATGGGATGCCACTCTTTTTAACCCAGTGAAAATAGCCCTTTGGTGTTCAAATCCCTGTAATCTGATCATTGTGTAACACAAATCACTCCCTAAATCTACCTTTACCTTTGACTAAGCACCATGCCAGGCTTCATAGGAAAAATGCCTGGGGCTTGAGCGCTTGAACGTAATGTTGTGAGAGGTAGCTGGGGACGTTACAGTATTGGTGAATGTAAGATATTTTTATTGATTCAGTTCTGAGAGCGGTATTCCACCAGGACACCTCTATGTCTATTTCTCAGTGTTCAATCATGCTTTGTTGTTTGTCTGTGTCTTTCATTTCTGATGTCTTTCAGTCAGTAAACCAAGCACGTCGCTTTATTTATATCATGACTTGGGTAAATAATGGATTCCAGTTGAACAGGTGTGGTTTATTATCAAGCGGCTCCTGAAATAAGCTCTTAAAATGAGCCTTATCACTTCAAAAATAACTTCCATATCAATTCCCAAAAGCATAAATAAACCAAGATTGACATCATAAGCTCTCTAGGACTATCAGTACATCAAACCCATATGTTATTAATGAAGACTTCCATTGCTTAAATTGCATTGTTTCAAAAACAGAGGTGCAAAGACATCTGATGTTTCTTGTTACATTTGATTTGACTGTTGCCTTGACAGTCCTGACATTAATAATAGTGTTTTGACCCAGGCTGTGTGGGACCACAACACTACAATACAGTCTGTGTCTTGCTAACATAACGTAATGAAATCAGTGTAATTTTCCTACTAATCTAGTTTTCACAGTACATTGACTGCCATTTTTAGGTTACTGGCACAGTAACAGAGCCAAGGAATTAAATAATACGGTGCATGTGCACATACTAAATTGTATAATGTTACTTGAACTTAGTAAAATCCATACTGAAATATTTTTAAACTACCTATTTTTTGTGGAAGGTAGCACTACTAAAAGAAGTATTAACCACTCTGAGGAATATGCAAACACACACTGCCTCAGACATCACATGACATATATACTCAGAACCATGCAGCCCGTGGAGATTTATGTTTTTGCATCACAGAGAAATGACTGGCAACCTAGAGACAAATTGCACAAATCTACACAATGCCCAGGAGTGTCAACTAACTATCAACTGCTGTGAACAGGCAGACTTAGTGTGATAAACCATGAGGGTTTAGGACAGTATGAATACGCTATTTAAAAAGGGGAGTTGTTTCGGGATGTACTGTAGAGACCTGATAAATTCTTTGTATCCTATCTGGAACATCAGCTTTCTGTGCCGAGACGCTGCAGAAAGTTTGGCCTCTGTGAGTAAGCACAAGCTGATGAGCGAGGGGGTTGGGGTGGGGGGGGGGGGTTGCAGCGTAAACATTCCTGTCCTGATTGCTTCTTCCTCATTTACACCCCCAGTTGGACCTGACTAATTGAATACTCCTCCTCTGCTCACGCCAAGGGGACGGAGAGAGACAAGCTGTTTATCCTCTGTCTGTCAGCACGCCGAGCACAAATGAACCTGCTGGGACTGCGCGAGCTCCCTTTATGCTCTGTACTGAGGGAGCCCGTTCCCCAAACCGCACTCTCGCGCCTCAGCCCTGCTGTCACGGCCAATACATCACGTCCCCACGAAGCCAAATCAAATCAGCGCTATCACCCAGCCCAGTCAACCGAAATGCCTGGCGGGGCCTAGCCGACACACTGGTTATACTGGCACGGCGTTCGGACCGCCAGCCCCCCGAGATAAGGTGCCAGGGGACACCTCGACACAGTCAAAGAGTAATGCAAGCTGGGAAAACCCACTGCTTCAAAGCTACCGTTTTCCCCGTGTCCTGGGAAAAGGAGCAGCGCACATCCCCATGCTGGGTGAGTGCTTTTCCTGACCCTGGCACGAAGGATGACAAGCTGCTGTAAACTGCTGTGATCTTTTCTTGTGGGGATCCGTGTGCTGTTGTGACATCACATTTGCAGTTTCCCCGTTGTGCTATCACTGCACATTCAGACCATGTTACACTCTTCCGAAATGTGGGCAAAAAAGCTGATATTTCATTGAAGAAAATCTATTGCTACCCGCGAAACAGAAAAAGAAAATTATTCTTCAAAACATTCAAAACAAAAGTATTCTTTTGTTTTGTTTTGAATCACATATCTTAAAACTAATTCACACTATTTTGTAGTAATCTCGTAGATAAAAAGAACATAGTATGATGACTACACTCATTATTAGCATAGAATATAATTAGCATAAAATCACATGGGTAGGAAACATACAGTATTCTATTCAATTGCACTTGAATAGAAAGTCTCCCTCCAAAACAGAAAACACTGATACTGAACTGCCCTTGCGTGTATAAATTACCTTGTAAATCTGTAATCTACACAAGTACAGTTTTGAACCACATTTCAAAATCCAAGTATAGTCCTTTCTAAGTAATTAATGTGTTACAGTAGCACAAACAATGCAATAATCAACAGGCTGAGACACAGCAGGAATGATATCCGTAATATTTTTTTTTTCCTTGTTAGAGAAATTTCTAATGGAAAGGATTTTTTGTCTGCTGCTCATCAGTAATATTTATGTCACTGTTTTCATAATTTCATTACTGTCTATAATCATGTCTTTCCTCATTAAAAAAACACAATCATGACAACTTCGTTTTCTCGCGCCACATTAACAGTGGCTGCTGATGTGCCCGACTGATGATCGCATTAGAACAACATCAAACGCACCCGCCGCTGGCTTGGTTGATGAAAATGACACTCACTGCCATTCACAGAGCTGAGAAACGCGAAACGGTTGTGATGCGTGTTTTCAGCACTTTCGCAAAGTTAAAAATTGTTTCGTGAATAACGGCTGTGACGCTCGCAGAGCATGTGAACGGAGCAGCTGCCAGGGAGAATGTGAACAAGCGGCAGCTGAAGATGTTATGAATACAATCTGCGGCCCATTATCCAAACGGTTCGGCTTTTCTGATCTGCCTTCCAAATGGAGTGTAAATCATGAACTGAAAGAGCCACTGTAAAGTGTAGCTTCACGATAAATGCTTTCCCAGGGCTGTAAAGGCATTGTTCAAGACTTTGTAAGTTGCTAAAAACTTGGCAAAATGTCTTGTTGAACTCAGTAATAAGATCATGAATTCTAAAAAGATAAAAGGCCCCTAACTTGTGCATATGAATCAGTATCCAGATTACCTATTTGCCGTTTCTGGGAAGCTGCATAACTGCAAAACTGGTCTGGGTGCATCACTGAACTAATTATTCATCTTTAAAAGCTTTTTACCTGTACATGTGTTAGCCCACAACAAGCGCTTGCATACAATTCTGGCAAAGGAGAACATTAAAAACATCTATGGGATGATGAAGTTCAGAGTAACAGAGAAAGGAACAGATAAAAAAATGATTGGCATGCCCTCCTAGTTGAGGATTATTGTTGCCTAAATCCTGCGTCTTTCACCACACACCAGATTGTCTCTTCAACTGCTATACCAACAAGAATCCTAATTCATAAGAGCTTTGCAAGAGCCCAAAACAGATGGGCTCAAAACAGGCCTTGTTTACCAATTACAAGCTTCTCTGTGAGGTTCGTAAGGCCTTTAAGTTAAACATTCTAAAAGCAAATCCTGATACGCTGCCAGGGATAATGACAACGGATCTAATTTTAAACTTTTAATTACAGTTTCCCTTCACATCCCCGTTTCACCTTGAGTTTCGCTTTACACTGACGGCTATTAAGCTTTTACTGCAGAGCACAAGGTTAAGTGAGCAGTTTTCCACAAAGTTCACAGATAATCTAGGCAAACAAAAAAAGAAAACAGCTGTGGCATTTGGATGAAATTTGCTCTCATCGGTGCTAGCAATGTAGTTAGTTGGCATGTAAGGGGCGGGAAAAAAATGCTGTCAGAGCTATTTGGTTTAATCCATTCATGTGATCTTCTTTTCACTCTCTGGGTACCACCGGCACAACAGCAGCAATCATGCTTAATTTAAAATGTAATTATTGAAGCATTTGATCATTCGTAATCCTCAGAAACAACGGGGGGAAGTTATTTCTGACCAGGCCAGTGTTCCCTTGATTCTGAGTTTTATGACTCACTGTTCCATCATGTGACATTTTGCTCTGCTTGACTGAAGCTGCCATTCAAAATGGCAATATATTGCTGGAGACTTTTTTTTTATTTATTCAGTGTATTGTGTACACTTGGATTCAAACAACATGGAATTGAGGGGTATATGAAGGCTAGTCATCCCATAGCGACTCCATGTGTTTTACACACATTCTAAGCACTCTCAGCACAGATGGTTTGGACGTAAAGCCTTTCAAAGGCACAGTCAAATACTGTCCTCACGAATTGTTTTTTGTCTGCCATACATACCCACTTAGTCATCATCTCCTGTCTTTGTAAAATCTCTGGTTCTTTATTTATTTATTTATTTTCCCCCTGGTGTATAAAAGGTAAAATCAATACCCTCTGCAAATGACTTCATGCAGTAGAGAAAACTAAATGGACAATCTGTGGAAGCACAGCAGGGGGTGAAAATAAATGACCGTCAAAAGATGGCAAATATAGGAAAAACAGAGGCGAACAAAAAGCCTCATGAATACTCTCTTGTCCCTCACTTGTAAGGGACAAGCACACAGCTGATTCCTGCAAAACCCATAATTTCACAGTCAAACCAGCATATGCTATAGGAACCATACAAATGCTGAGCAAAGGCAGAGGATAAATTTAGAGGGTTCATTTTCATCTGCACATCATCACCGATGCACAAATGCACACTAATTCCTCAGCAGACATACGATTATGTGCAATTTACTCGTAACATCGCCACCTAATGTTTTTTAAGCAGGGAAGTTGATATTGTTGATTCAGAATACTGGATATTGCAGTCAGTCAGTCGGAACAGAAGAACCAGAACGGGGACTGTTAATTTCAAGGTGAGTCTTCAGTCTGAAGCATAGCGCTGGCTGCTAGTGCACAGGGGACACCCAGGTAATATCGCTGTGTCCCGCATCGCCGTTTGCAGGGATGTATCCTGTGAAAATGTATTCTGAACAAATCTCCAGCAGGGATCTTGTCTGCATTGTTATTTTTCTACTTCATTTAATTGAACTCCTCACCTACCATTGTTAACAATTTCAGATGGTAAGCAAAAAAGCAAAAGAATTTCGAAACAGAGGAAGAATGTTGAATCTCACCGACTTCAAAGGTTGCCAACTTTGCCTGAATGCATAACAAACTCAAACTGTAAATGGATTTTTGTTTATGCTCATGTTCTTTTTGAAATGATCCCCCCTTTCTCCTTTTGCCCGTTGGTCATGTAATGGCTTCAGTGCAGTGTAACCTGGAAGACAATGGATTTCAAGCGCTTACGTTAAACACGGGGAACGTCATTAAAATTCAGCGCATACTGAGTGTTGGTGGAAAGGATTTGCTGAGGTCAGTGAGTCCCATCCAATGTGACAAGTGCAGATATGCCAGTTTGCATATAATAGCTGACAGGGCACCTACAAAAAGAGACTGATGTGAGCAATGCTGCTGAAAGGATGCTGCAAATGACGTTTCAGGGGGGATGTTCTCGCCTGGGGCTTCGGCGTGATATGGAAAACAGGATTGTTTGTGACCCTCTGGGATGACTTTGGCTGTTCTTAGTCAAAAATGGAGCGGTTTGCATTGAAAGCAGGTGATCAGACACGGTCCCCGCCATCAGCTGTGAGCCCATGCTGGTAATCCATGAGGTGAGGGGGGACGCACACCCCCCTTCCCCTGTGTAATACCCCTCTCCAGCCCACACTGCCCGCTTGATCCGCGAGCTGGCCCTCTGAATACTTCAGAATCGTGCCTGGCCGCCCTTGGGAGATGGTCCTTAAGTGGGATTGTGTGAGATTAGCCATGTCTTGGGGTTGAGGGATCTACCAGAGAACAAAGGCTGATGACTGCATTTTTTTCATCAGCCCCATTCAATTTCCTCACCTGTTGCATAATCACACCATTAACTCTGGCAGTGGGCCCCCCACCTACGGCTTCCATCTCTCTGTGCTTTGGACCTGAAGTAAAATAGGATTATTGCCACCGGAACTGCACTGCAGTTAGCAGTGGGAATATCTTTGGGAATGCCAGTGTGTGAGCATGCAGTTGTATAAGGCTGTGAAGCCACAGACTCATGCATAATGAGGGAGTGTTGGATGCATTATACTGAGGTGGGAGGGGTCACCTGATTGGGCACCAGCGGACCTTTAAGGACAGCAACTCCTGACTGCATACAGTGTTTCCTCCAATTTGGGCTCCAATTTGGACACTGCTACATGACTCTCTTAGCGGGTGACACTGGAATGTCTCGCACATCGCTCTGTGTGTCCTGCGGCCAGTTGAGGGAGACCATGTTGCACGCGCTCTCCTCATACTCCCTCTCAGGTCCGTGGAATGGTGACAGAGTGATATTGAGCAGAAGCTTTGACAGCTTGCCCTAATCCACTTTTGCCACCTCAGGACCAAAGCCAGGGATGAAAGGAGCTCAGCCTGAATTTAACAACCAGACAAGTTCCCTGTCTTTTTCTCCCGTCTCTCAAAAATTACCATTCAAAGGCGTTCCTCACGGCTTCCGCCAGAGGTCCCTCAACTGTCTTCACGCACGTGTCTGGACTGCCAACCGGCAGGTGTGTCTGTTCAGACAGAAAGCGACAATCCCCTTTTTAGGTTCCTTCAGATGTGCCCCCGCAGCTTAACCGTTCAATTGTCGAAAAAAGTATGCGGGTCCACAGGGAGGTGTTAGTGTTCTTTATTCATTAGTAGTAAACACTTTAAAAGGGAATGACAAATCACCGTAGGAAATGGTGACGTGAAAAGTGGAAATCCATAGGGGTGAGGCGGCTGAGATTTCACAAGATGAGTTTCAGCTCCAGCTTTCAGCAGCACTGGCAAATCGATGCCACCTAAAGACTGGGTACCTTGCGGCTGTGTTTAATAGATATGCAATGGCAGGAATGACCCACCCAGTAAGAAAGCCTTAATAACTGGAGATCAGGTGGGGGAAAGGCTTTCCTTGGAACATGACTTACGTGCCCAGGTAACTCACCTCTGCTTCAGTACAGCCTTACTATATACAGAAGTTGCGTTCCATGTTGCCATCCATTTCTGAGCAGAGACCATCTGAAAACCCCCGTCCATCTCTCGTTGAGTGCAATTTATTTTGCCTTTCATGCTACAGAACAACCGCTTTGTTTAGTCTGAGCATATCCAAGGAAGATTAAGCTTCTAAATGAGGCTTGTGCTGACTCAAAAAACTACATGGTCGATGTGTCATTAAATGAGTGTTGTAAATGCTAAATTAAAATGATGATAATACCACTGATGTTACACCATAATGACCGGTAGGAAAGGTTCATACTGTTTCACCTTGCTAGCTCCAGCGGTAGTCTCATCTCGCATGCTGTTCTGTAAAAAGACAATATTAAAGTATGTATGAGGAACATCGTCAGCTCCACTTTTTTTTTTAACAAGAAATTTAAATTTATTTGCATCAACTGTCTAACAACTAGAGAATGCATAGAAAACAACTACAATTCCTTTGCATTTTTTCTAGGTGTCCGGATGTTTTTTTTTTTTGGATGCATATTGACATCCTTAGCCCCCCTCTCCCAACCCTCTCAGGACCCCCTCTTGGAAGGGATTGTGTTGTCTGCCGAAATAATATTGACATAACCTCAGCAATTTGCTGGCCTGATCAGTGTATTTGATTTAATAATAAAAAAAAAAATTCCCAGGAGAACAAGGTAGCTTCTTCTGATTATACAGTTTTCGATCATGCTGTATGTACTGTTATCTACCTAGTCAATATTTTTTCTAATCTTCGAAGCTGACGATGATTTAAATATGTGTAGCTCAATGATAGACATGCAGAGATTTACCTGTATTTGTATCCATGTATGTACAAAAATCCAGCTCTTCCTAAGGGTATGATTACAGCCACACACCTTAAAGGTTTAGGCTTTCATGGGCTATGAAAGAGTCATGGTCATAGATGTTTCATTGTTGACGTGGTCTGTAAAGCACCATGCACACAGGGCCACTGTCATTCAACAGGCCCCATTTCCCCCGCTGCGACTCTGACTGACTTCAAAACAGCTCGAAATACAGCCCCTCGGTGGCCGACGACACATCTCTGCTTCCCTGGACGTCTTCCCGCGTGGTGTGAAATGCAGATGGACAGCGTGAATCAGAACTGTCCAATCTGTCACCATTCCCCACGCTCATTCCGCCTGATATCAAGGTGTTGAAATGACAACTCTGTGTCCTTTGACACCCATCAAGGCGCATCACGCAGAGGACAAATCGTGCGCAGATGTATTCACTGAGACATAAAATTTGCAGGTTATTTCTCCTTGACTCTTTACTGTAGTATGATTTTTGATGGCTTCCTTTGTGATTTAAGAATAGAATAATAATATTCAATATTCTATCAATTGTGCTCTTGGGGTTTGGGCTATCTAAAAAACAAAATACTGGTGAAGAATATGTCATTGTTTTAATGCACCATTAACTGACCCTGGCTTTGATTTTTATCATTGATGCAAGGACTAATCAAAAGACTTTTTGGTGCTTTATTCATCTCCAAAATTGTTGTTCACCTCATCGAGCCAAAAACTTCATTGCTACGCCTCCCCTCAGACAGTCAAACACAAATCAGGTGGATGCTTTCAAAGTGAAAAGGTGAGGCATTCGATATGCGCTCAGTACAACACTACGGGCGGCTGTCCACAGGGTGGTGTTGGACCTGCTAGCTGTTAGGCATGAAGACAGCAGTGATCCCAGGGTAAACATGTGAATAGGATTCTTACTGCTACAAAAAGCCTGCGACTCCAGCAGGGAGGAAAATTATACCCCAGCCACCATGACACATAATGGTAATTCTATTGATCTTCACATATACCAGACAACAGCACAATAAGGAGAATGCAGATTTTGCATTCTAATCTTGCATTTTCATGAAAGCCAGTTTATTTTTACATAGGACTGTATTCTCTTTAAATGCCTTTGAAGTTAAAAAGAGAAAAAGCAGTTAAGTCTTTAGGTAATAAAGTTAGTAGAGTCTCTATGATGTCAGGGGTAATGGGAAATGTCGCTATATTCGCCAAGGAAACAATATTTCTTTCAAATCAAAATACTGAGCTGCTTGAAATGATATCTTGCACAAGATGCAAGGGATCTAATAAACAGCCAAAGTAAAACATACAATCAAAAAGGTATAAAATCACAGGGTCTCTGTGTAGAGATATAAAACATGTTTGATTTTCAATGAGTTTGCTCATTTGATTTTTTAGGACAAGTGTTGAAAAAGGTCTGTGAAATCACTTTGAAGCAGTATTCATGTTGAACAAAATTACCTTGGGTCATCTGAGCTTCTCTTTTTTTCCAACTGACCTACATAATTGTGTAGTATGAAGGTGACATCTCTGTAATTTTCACTGACACCCTCAACAGTTTCTCTTGGCCAGTAAACCAACTGTGTTTTTCCATTTCTAGCCTCCACAGTAATTTAAGTCCATGGTGGTTTGTGAATCGAGATCTTGTCATTTTCAAAACTGCTGCTGCTGCTGGTGGTGGTGGTGGTGGTGGTGGTGGTGGTGGGGGGGGGGGGGGTTGTCTGCATCACATGTACATGAAACATTGGCTGAGTCATGCATTACATGATGCATGTTCTTTATGCAATGGCCAAAGAAAGAATCATATTAGAGTTGCAAAGTGAATGCCCATATTATATATAAAAATTAAATTATCAGTGCTGTGACAAATTTGTATCCTAACTGGTAATATAGAAATTCTACCTTTGGAGGATGATTGCTAACATCTGCAGTAACCTTGTAATTTCTTGAAGTGCCCCATGTATTAGCAGTGTAATTGAGTGATATATTTTAAATCCAGTTAAAATAGTAAACACACCACAGAGCATGTCTCAACTTTTAAATATTTTTGTGGTGCAGATTTTAAGATCTGCAAGATTCTCACTACCATGTTGTAATTTGCTGTCAGCATTTATGTTTTTCAAAATGAGAAGCAGTACAAAATACTCAATCAGAAGGATACACTATTTAAAATTTCCCCCTAACAACTAATCCTTTAAGAACATTAATGTCATACAGAATGTCATGTACTAATAAAACAATAGAGGACTCACCTCCCCTTGGAAGCACCCCAGACATCTGATTGGTCCAGTGAAGTGTGGCTTTGGGAGGCACTTGACAGGATTAGGTTTTAGTCGGTCTATTTCCCAATGTACATACACAAGAGAGGAAGCAAACAGTACTCCAGAAAAATTCTGATTCTGTATTCACCTGACACTTTTAGTAGCGTCTTTACCCCCACCCCCACCAAAAAAAAAAAAAAAATGTCAGTTTTTAAAATGAATGACCGCATAACTGTTCCTATGAGTTACCAGTTGAGATCCTATGAGTTACCTCTTGTTTAAAGCTTAAAGCTCACATGCTTTAGGCTCCATTAAAGATCCATTCACTTCAATGTTAGAAGTCATCCATCTGATTTTTCTCTGTGGAATTGTCCACTCAAATCCACCTTATTTTGCATGTTATATTTTTGGACATACTCTTGATTTTTACAACTGATCCCCCTCCACCTTTTTTAGGGGCTACCAGCAGAGTGGCCTTCTATTCCCCAGAGTGCCATTGACAATGCTAACAACATTCCTGTGACTGCTGCCTCTCACTACTGTCTTTCCCACCATGCACGTCTCTTCAGAGCGGAGACAAAAGATTTCTTTTTTGGCAAAATTGCTAGGCAATTACGACCGACAGCATGGGGTTGAATTCAATTAATTTTGTTGCGGCAAACATTTCATTATGCTTTGAGCAGGTTGATAAACAGATGTGAGATGATGCTACTATTGTTAAGAAGTGATTGAAGATGCCTGTGTTGCATCATTTGAGTCACTTTTATTAGGGTTTTTTTATTTTTTAATTTGTTTGCAGAGGGCGGGGTGGCTTCACCAGTCTTCCCTACTATAGTCAAATGAGTTAATCCCACTCCCCTGCCAGATTCCATTAGATGTTCAGAATTTTGTCTCAGTGTGCACAATACCTTTTTCTGCACAAGGTCTCATAACTCTCAAAGCGTGACTGCTGATTGGTGATTTACAGATATTTTACACATTGGTGGATATGTGGATATCTATGTTAGCTGCTAGATACAAGACTTCATGCGGGCACAGTGTTAGGAATTAGTAATGTCTTAGCACTGTACTACTTTTATTGCAAGGTGGCTTAGTTTAATATTGGAGACCACTGAGTGGTGCATGCCACTGCACCACTTTAACATATTAAAGACACTAACATATCAATATGAGTGAGCCTTACTGGAACAGTTTAATCTTAACCTGGTCAAGAACAGATAGACTGCACCAGCATGAACAATTCATACGTATTTGCTTTGCTATAGAGTAAGATCCCCAAACTATAGAGATGTTCTTTGAAAAGCAAACAAACACACCCAAGACAGCTAGAAAGATGAAAATATGCAGTATGCGTTCTCATAATCATACAGATTGACAAATCCCTGAGCATTTTAGAATAAATTTTCTTTCTATTTTAGTTATGTGGACATAATAAGTCAATTTCACTTCCTCAATTACTAAATGCCTTTCCTCCAGAGTGGCTGCTGAATTATTAGAATTGCACTGACAATAAGCATGTAGATGGTGGTTATGTTGGAAAGAGGTCCTATGGGAAAGCACAGAAGACTTCAGAATTTTTTAAAAATTTAAATCTGACATCAAATTAGAAACACTAATCATTTACTTGTGAACCATAATGCTGTGACTTCTTCACATTCCCTCAACGTGAGGTTGAACAAGCTCTTCTTTTCCTGGCTTTCCACTAAAATTGTACAGATGGATGTGTAACAGCAAAGAGTAATTATGTCTGTTTTTCAGTCTGCTGCTGAAAGTCTGAATTTCTCCCAATCTTTTACAAAGGGGGTTCTCGATGTCTTGACTGTGGTATTTTAAATCTGTCTCAACGAGGACTAACTAGAGTGTTCTGAGGCAGCTTCGAAATGAATAGGGCAAGGAGAAAACCTACGGAGCTCAGGCAGTTGCCATGAACATAGGTACATAAGAACATATTATGACAAGAACAGGCCATTCAGCCCAACTAAGCTCGCCATTTCTTAATTAAAGAAACTGCATCAAGTCTAGACTTGAACACAGCAAGGGTCTCTGCCTCAACTACATGGCTTGGAAACCTATTCCATGTATTGATAACTCTTTGTGTAAAATAATATTTCCTTATATCAGTGCGGAACTTACTCTTAACTAGTTTCCATTTATGTCCTCTTGTTTTACAGACTGAACTCACCATAAAAAATCTATTATAGTTAACCTTTTATAAATTTAAAAACCTCAATTAAATCACCCCTAAGCCTTCTCTCGCTTAGTCTGAATAGGTTAAGTAACTTGAGTCTTTCCTCGTAGCTTTTATATTTCGTTCCAGGAACTAATTTAGTTGCCCTTCTTTGAACCTTTTCAAGAACTTCGATATCGTTCTTATAGTGCGGTGCCCAGAACTGCAGACAGTATTCCAAGTGAGGTCTGACTAAGGCATTGTATAATTTCAATATAACCTCCTTAGATTTATACTCAATACTTTTGGCTATATATCCCAGCATCCTGTTGGCCTTTTTTACTGTTACAGCACACTGCCTAAATCCTGTTAAGCTTGGGTCAACTATTACTCCCAAGTCTTTTTCAAATTGAGCACATTCTAGTTTTTTTTTCACCAATGAAGTAGTCTTGTCTAAGGTTCTTATTTCCCACATGCAAGACTACCTTTATCTAAATTGAATGTCATCTGTCAGGTATCTGCCCACTTTTGGATGCTGTTTAGGTCTTCCTGTATTACCTTAGTTGATTCTATACTGTTGGCTAGACCCCCTAGTTTTGTATCATCTGCAAATTTTACTATTTTACTACTAACCTCTGCATCAAGATCATTTATGTATATAAGAAACAGCAAAGGCCCCAACACCGATCCCTGCTGGACTCCACTTCGTACTGGACCCTGCTCTGATACAATTCCTCCCACAAGGAATGAATTGCTGGATTTACCCTTCTGTGCTACATTAACAGATATGGGTGTACACACCTTCCACTCGGGGGTGTGTGGGGGGGGGGGGTGGATGATGGGTCCAATATCTGCCCTGCTTCACTAGCACTGCAATCAGCCAACTGCAATCAGCCCCTAGCCTAAGGCTCAGATTCACATGCTTCAGTCTGTTACTTGAAGTTAAGCAGAAAGTACTTTTCAGTTAGACTGAATTCTTCCATCCCAGGTTTGAGTATTTTAGGTAATGAATTGAAAAAAATTCTTTTTTGTCAATTCTCAGACAAAGTCATCAGTTTTGTGGGTTGCTGAAATTAATGGCAAAAGCATCAGAAACCGAAAGTAAATAAAACTTGCTTTTGTTCAACTCAGTTAAGGACAATGGGCATTACAGTTACAATAAACAGTGGTCTAAACTAGCTGCTGCCCAGTGGGAATAGGTAAACAACTAATGCCTTTATGAGAAGGCCAGCTCACAAGCATCCTCTGACGTTTCTCCTAATTCGGCACAGACGGATTGCAGACCCTCTCTAATGTCCCTGTTGAAGAGTCCAAATGTCTGCTGGACTGGTAATTGTTTTATCAGGGCACTGTCATCTGGAAATGTAATTATCCTGCAATCTGCTCAGAATCACAGAGACGCCAGGTCATTAATACTGTGAGAGAGGGAAGGGGGCCTTTAATGAATTTGTCTATGTAGACGCACAAGGCCTCCGTTATAGACCCAGCATATCAGCAGCAACTATAGGCTAAGTGCCTTCATTGTAAGGATCTGCAAAGTTCTACTTTGGCCTATCATTGATCCTTTTTTCTTTTGGTATAAGAAAATGCACTGCTCATACCTGGCCAGCTACTGTATTGCTGTGAGATGAAATGGAATTCATAAGAATTCATAATTCACACCAACATAGCCATCAATACACATGGCACAGGGGAATGACCTTAATCTATCCTTCAGAGCACTGGGTCTATCGGCACTTCATTTTACAATTCCAGGATTCACACCAGAACAGTTCACCCTGCCCAGTGAGATCTCAGTGTGTCAAGCTTCTTCCTGGGTACAATTCCAGCGCAGTAAAGCCTTATTTTTTTTTTGCTTTGATCTCCCAGAAAAAAAGAGCTACCAGAATCCCTGGCTGAGGTGAAATCATCTCTCACATCGATGATCCGTTTGTGCAATAGCACCCCTGGGCTCACTGTGGTTGCCATTGTAAAGTTTCTCAAGTGTGACGCAAATAAAATCAATTTACTTTTTTAAAGACATTTCTACTTTGTCAACATCCTTTAATTACTGAGGTAACGTTTGTTCCGTTTGTGGGAGGGGTTTGGGTGAGATTTATGGTTTCTGTTGGAACAAACAGAACTGACAATTTTCCTTGTTCAATAAACAAAACAGTGCCAATTACCTCAGGGAAAACATAGTTAAAAAACAACAACAAAATAAGCAGCACACAAACTGTATGAGCTGAAAGTATTCAGGGCCTCTCTCTGTTGTAAGGTAGGGGGTTCAAATTAGATTTTTATATAGATATATACACTTCCAAGAAGGATGGATTCTCCTGAGTGCTGTGTAATGGCACTCCTGATAATTCAACACTGATATTCAAAACCACAGGGTCCTCCTGAGAGGCTGAAGAAACGCAACCACAATAACAGGAAAAACAAAGAACTAGAAAAAATCAATACATCAAGACTGGGCCATACTTTTTGAATTTACATCCACTGTCAACCATTTTTCTCAGAGAAACGTCAGCTTACTGACTGGTCTGTTCAAATCATAGCTTTCCTCTAAATTTACAGGAGTTAGTAGCTTGCACCTACATTATCTTCAAACTGAAGATTGAAGCACTCCTTTCTACATTCTAGCTTTTGACAATCTACCATGGATTAGTGTGGACCAGAGCTGTAATCCTTATTCATACATGTGTAGGAATGTGTGCTGCCTGGAAATTTGTAAGATAGCTGCAAATTGGTTATGAGAACAGATGATTTGGCCTTGAATTCAGCAACCTTTTTCTTCTCAAGATACAAAGCAACTCTCTACTCAGTTTTCAGTGTCAGAGGCAGTTGGATAATACTGAGCATACTGCCACCTGCAAAACCCAGTAAACTTGAGAAAGCAAATGCAAAAAAGCCAGCATTTTGAACCCCCATTTTGATGTTCATACCAGCATGCAAGACATTTCAGGCACTGCGTAACTGCAGATAAATCACAAAGGTACAGCCAGAAGCATCTTTCAATCATCAAAAATGTGTCGTGCTGAGTTCTCACACAGTCCAATCAACCAGTGATTCCATACTCACCAAAGCATGAAAACGACTTGGGACAACAGTCACTAGGCCATTTTCCATCTACATGAACACTGGTCATTTCTGCTGGGTTATAATGGCTGCCTGTATCTTGCAATCAAATTAAATGCTTGGATGGAACTCATTGTGTAAGTCCTGGAAAAGGGCAGACTCACAGTAAACTTTGTATTAATAAAGTCTATTTGGGGAGCTTAATAGCAAACTGTGAAAGAAATGAAAGGAAAGGCTGCTGTTATCTTTTATTGAAATCAATGGTGTAAGAATGCATGGCGGCAATTTCCCATAAGTCAGCACGTTTTTGTATTGTGTTCCTCCCATATATTCATCAGAAGATGGGAATTGTCAGTAAACTGTACCAGCTGAATAAAAAGTCCTCTTATGACCTGAAAGATATCAAGAGAAATCATAAGAGAAGATGTCCATTTGCTTAATAAATTTCCTTTTACTTTTACAGAGTCAATGCAGGCCTAGTTGGAGGACAAATATTTCTGGGGGAAAAAAAAGAAAAAAAAATCATTTAAGGCCACGGTCTCTTTGAGGATACAGTGCAGCCAGCATGTTGGCAACACTCAAAAAAGAATGAACCAAGTTACTGTATTTTTATCCTGTGTATATCTGTTTTGTGTCTCAGGTGTATTTCTGTTTTCAATGAAGGCAACAGTTGGCAGAAGGCAATTTGACACTTTTTCATTAAGCAGACAAAGTCTTTTTTCCAGCATTATCAGCATTTAAAAAGATACATTCTTACCTAAAATAGGGGGCCTCTAAGAAAGGCCATGGTCCTGAGTGAAACAGACTATTTCAGTCACGGTGCAGTAAGATGTGAAGAGGACATTATTTCGGAAATCAGTGTAGTGGACAAAAAAGGGTCATGCAGACATCACTACACGTAGACACTGGATAATAACAAGCATAAAAGTGAGGTAGTGACAAGAGAATTTTAAGAGCATGTTACATATTGTAGTCATTTGGATAAACATAGGAAGTGTGGGCCCGAGGGATCTATTGAAAAATTTGAAAAAAATAATACAAACAATACAAAGTAGCATGTGAGCTCCTGTCAGAGCCCTCAGATCCTATTCCGATTCTCTGGGCACAACTTCGGTTTCTTTTTTTGTTTGTTTGTTTTTTTTTTTTCCTTTGTAATTTATTCCTTGAATGACCTGATGTGTTGCATAGTGAAACTGAATTAGATCGCCAGTGCCGCCAAAACAATTTAAGCACCATTCTAGCTCTCCACTTAATTACATTGAAGAAAGCAATTTGGAGGAAGTGGAACAATAGTTCATTATCACTTTTAAGAAAAAGATGGACAGCCTTTTGACAGATCTTCAAAGCCCCCCAACCCATTTCCAACCTGACCAAAGATCTAGCTGAGCTGATTGGGTGATTACATTTCTCCCAGACAGTATTTCCTGTGGATTCCCTGACCATCTTCTTGATGGGATATATTGCACAGAGGTGGGTTCAGAAGAGCAGAGGCAGCATCTTTCCCCACTCTCCATGACGTGGTCTTGAGTCATCTTCACAAAAGTAGTGCCCAATAATTTAAAGTGAGGCAGGTGGGAGAGGAAGATGTCCTTTCCAACAGCTTAAAACACACATACTGTTGGAAAGAGAGGAGAAAGTGTTTGGTTGGCTATAACAAGATTTTACAAATCAACGTCATAAGGGACATGCATTTGGAAGGTACTGTACAATTTAACACTTTCCTTATGATTCATTGTCAAATATATATTTACTTTTTTCAAAAGCTTTTTATGTAATGATCTTAGGTTCCATTGTAAAACAAACTACAGAACTGAGGGCAGCCTTAGGTATCCCACCAGTGCAGGGGTGCTTAGTGGGTCTGAGTGGGTGATTCTCCACAGAAGTTCAATTCACGTGCATCCACCTGTACAGTAGATAGGGCTGGTCAAGGAAACTTACATTCTGTCCATTTCCGGACTTTCCTGCAGTTCAGAGCCCTTGTAGACATTGTTAGTGTTCTCCTAAACTGCTTTGTAAAAGGGATCATGGTATTATGAGTATGATTCGACTTGCACCCGAAGCTGAGAACCAGTTCTAAAGAAGGTGGATATGGTCAGGGTGCAATAAGTCATGCATTTTCATTTTATTCATTTGACCAATTTGTTTGATAATACCTGATCAAGTCATATCTGCCCAGGCTGAGAGTACAAACTGTACCGATTTATTTTAACTACCTGTAACCCCCCCCCCCCCCCCCCCCCCCATTTGCCACTAGCTTCATAACATCACACATGAAGCCCTAAAGCACACATCATAGCACTAACAGGAATCCGCTCAAATCTAGTTATCTAGAGAAAAAACAATTAATTTTTCATTAATTGGTGGGTAGAGTGTGGCTTTGATTCTAGCTCTTGGCTCAGTTATAATTACAACTGTAATTTCACAGGAAAGTTAAGTCAGCTGTGCATACTGTAATTATTGTGAAATTGTACAATCCATTTCCATTTATTTAGATAGTGTGATAAAAGCAGATATCATGGTAACCTAAGTAACACAGTATTTTTAAATGAAAAAAAATTGCCATTGATTGTCATGATTTTGCAACTCCTCCAATAGGCAGTCAACCTCTAACCATCTATAATAAATGATATCCTCGTACTACAACATTGGGAGTTACTGCTGAAAACTTTCAGTTGTTGCAATTCTAAACACACTGCCATGTACTCAGCATTTTAAACATGGAACTTCAGAAACACTACCTCATTTGAGGATCTCATGTGGCCTTCAAGTATTTATTTTCTTTCTCTGTAAGACAAAACACACCACATCCTCACCTGCATTAAAATGTACATTTTATAAAGCATTTTTTTTTTTTACCTCCAGTGACTTTTTACTTTTACCATCACAGTGTAGCTTGAAATCTTGCTTTCTCCAGCTTCAAGAACTGCACAACCTGAACTGTAAAGAGGCAAATTGTATTTTTCCACCCAGAGCATAGAGCACAAAATTGACTTTAAAGCCACCACCAATTCTCATATTTACCCATTCATCTGTAGCTTCAAACAAAATTAGATGGCAGTTTTAGATGGTAACATGAGTTTGCCAGCGACCAGCAACTGGGGCAGATGAGAATGATAATTATTGCCAGTTAAGGCTAATGTGTCACACTAGAGAATCATCAGCTGAGTGGACTGGACATGGCATATAAAAGTCAAATGGGGAACATAAAAAGCAAAGTTTGTGGTAATGCAAGTCTTTGGAAAAATCAAGAGTGGAGTCATTTGAACAGTTTTTTTTTTCTTTTCCTCATTTCGGTTGAGTTGTGTTGGTGTGTTTGTGTGGTGTGTGTTCCACAGAATGTGGTGGTGTCTGTGGGAGCCACAGTCTTACAGGAAGCAGGGAGTTGCTAGAGTGAAGTCATGGCATTTCTTGTTTTACCTGGTGAGAAGTAAATGAGCCAGGCTGGCTGTGGGCGCTTTACACCTGTGGGGGAACAATCTGTCTATTTACATGAAGCTCAATCCCTTGGTCTGGTGTGTGAGCTTCAGTGTGAGTAGGGCTCCTGGGGCATTTTTTTAGTGCATACTACTAATGAATAAATAAATACATGCACATCTTAATGTGCATATGTTCATAGAATAATGTTGCCTAGTTTTCAGTTAGGTTGAAATGTGAATGACTTTAGTGTGGGGAAAAGGTACTTGGCTTTGTTAGTTTTTGGGCAATCCTTCAGCCTCAAAGGAACAGGCAGAACACTCTGGCAAAAAATTCAATCTTCACTGCGTAAAGTTATCTTACATAAATTACACAGCACATGATTGATATGAATTTTTCAAAAGTGCTCTTGAAAACTAAAAAGAGAATTGGGTATAATGAAAAATAATGGAAAATGGATTGAGTTCAATGAAGGTCGCATGGCATATGGAGCATTTGTTTGCTTATTATTTTTAAAGCAATTTGCCTTTCCCTTTCTTAAGGGAGACAATTATTCTGGCAGAATTCAAATCATCCTCCAAAACACAGCCAAACAATCTATTCATGGCCACAATTTATTACAGCTTACCTGTGCATCTTCATCACCGTGCTTTCAAAAGAAAATGAAAAACGACAAAGCTAATCTATGCTCAACCTCCACTACTGTCTCAGCCACCGCTATAAAAAGCAACTGCCATTCACTTCAGATTCAGAGATGTCAAAAGGTAACGGACTATAGAAAGGGAGAGGGGAGGGGGGAAACGTTTTGCCCACGTAAGGACACCGCCAGTGACTGATGAATGCACAATCAGATTCCTAGAGAGTTCGTCGGCGGCAGTGGGAAGAGATAATAAAAATGCGCAGCACCGTCGGGAGCTTGTGGGAGTTGTCAGATGTTCAATCACGGCTGCGGTCAAGCAAGACCCCTCTCCGGCTCCAAACGGGCACCGCTGCCCGCGACTGCCCTGCCGCCGTGGCTCGCCAGACTCCTTAGACGAAGCCTCTTGCATCCTGTTCTGCTCATTTATCAGCAGTGGTGTACTCTCCACATGATTATTTCCATCTGATTGAGTCATCACTGCATCTTCCTCAAAGGAAATGACCTTGACACTATTGTATACAACACAGTATTTATAGTATGCATGTACAGGTAGTCTCAGTAATTCAAGGTGCGTGAGAGTTAGTTTCAATGCACATTTGCTCATGCTCAATGCTCATTTTTGATGTTTTTTGCTTGCTTTCTTGAGCTCACCTAGCTCAATTGATCCAGTTGGTTAATTAGCCATATGCTTTGAGCCAATGTGTTCTGAACAATGTTCTGTTGCAAAGTAATTCTTGAACATAGGGAACAAGTACAATTGTCAATGAAACCTATCATTTGTAAAGATGGTTTAAGAATGCAAACTGAGTCAATGATTCGGCTAATTAAGAGATTAAGAAGAAGAGATTATGGAGAAAAAAGTAGTATACATATGCCCACTCCCATGAGCATTTAACAACCCTTTCATAAAGACTAACATAACATCAAACAGTGCAGAAATCTCAAAAAGGAAAAAAAAAATCAACAGAAAGTACCACACAATAGAAAAAGTTATTGTCACTGTTGGAAGTATAAATTATATGGTAAGAATGTACAGTAGTATGCAATTTAGTGGGTGTAAAATCATTCTAAAAAGGTCAAGTGCTCTATCTGCGTTTTGGTAAACATGACATGTATGCAGTAAACTGAAAAATTGTATTTTGTATGACTGCAATAATGTGGTCATCACTACTGGCTCTAGACTGAATGATGAAGACAACAGAGACAAACACTGGAAATAATGGATACTGGATATTCAACCCTACCCTCAAATCCATGTGTGTATTATTTTGCATATTTAATGCCCCTGATACATATATAGCACAGTAGGCAGATGCTCAAATGATTAGACTGGCCATGACTTCAAATGTGGCCTTTTTACCTGGATGAACTACTTATATCAACTATTTAGAGAATAAATCATATCCACATTTAATGTTTTGTGTCGACCTGTTCTGGAAGAGATGCTTGATACTCACTCTATAACTTTCACATGTAGCCTAGAAAAAAACTAACAAACATGGTTATCTTTCAAGGTTGTTTTCCAAAATTTGTGTACATGTTCCCCGATCTTTAAATCATGATGGCTTATTCCCATTCCCTGTACCCATCCACACATCATGAACATCAGTGCATCTGAATGGAATTTTGCAAAGTGTATTTCTTTGCAACAGGGCATCCTAAACTTTCTCAGCCTGTGGCCAACTTAATGAGTGATTATACTTTCTGCGACCTGTGGCAAATTAAAAATGTTTTATTATATTAACAGTAACAGGATGTAATTTAGTCTGTGCAGTGTGAGTGTCTATGGAAGGGGTATGATATGTGTTTTTGTATATTGCAACCCACCTCACCTCAAATTTGGGATCTTGAGAACAAATTCTTTCACTTGCAATAGAAAAAGCTTCTCTTGCATTTTGAGAAGCAGAAAATGACCTACCTACTATATCTTTATTTACTGCATGGATGGATTTTCCAGTGCAGAATATTAAAAAAAGCAAAAAGTATGAGAAAGACACTAATTTACATTACTGATAGAGATGCAGACATCTAAAGCCAGGAAGAGTATAAATCATTATATTCTTCCTTACAGCCAGAGTATTAAAGAGTATCACACAGAATGTGATCCCAGAGACAAGATGGATGAACACATGATTGAAATTCAAATCCTGTTCTTATACCATTCTAAGTGACACTTACTTTATTTCCCGGGCATGCACATAAAGGACAATGATCCCTCTAACACCAGAATGGTTCATTCTTTTATTGATTCAACAGATAAATTTCACTCCACAGAACAAACCAGTGTTCCATTTCGCAAAATGAACCCTTCATTTTTCACTGTCAAAGCATGTACAGTATTTGTGTTATGTCTGAGGAAATCAATTTGGATAAAGAAAACCCTGCCTACAGGTGGGCATAAAAAACTAGATTACTCTCTGAAATGCCACAAATTCTACAGGTATTGAAACTGCCACTGAAAAGTTATAAAACAAATTTAGTGGAGTTACTGTAAATCGAATCGTGTTTTCACCTGGGAAATATCCTGTCTTGCAGCATGCAAGGTGCAGTTACTGTAGACCAAGATGGTGTGATTCACAGAAATACCAAATTAATTTTCTTTAATATCCTGTGAAACCCACTAATAAAAGAGGTTAAAAATAAAGCTGTGAATCATAAAAAGGTGCAGGCTAATAAGACTGAAAACTCACTTATGGAAAATAAAGGTAAACATTCATTGCACCTTGTTAAATATCTTCGTAGATGTCACGTTCTGTTGTAAGACTGGCATGGTGAACATGATTCTTGCTTCTTTTCTTATGTCTCTTTTCTTAAGAACGGGAATCCACACGCTTCCCCACTGTCACTAAAATTTGAAAGTGAAGTTCAGAAACATAGTGATATCGAAAGGCATAATGATCATTGAAACACAGAGGATGTTTTTGGGAAAAAAAAAAAAAAACACTGTGGGGTTTTTAATCACATCATTAACATGCAGACTGCAACTAGAAATGTGCTGCCGTGAGCTCTAATCTACTGCCAAGGCACAATGCACTTCATGGTCGAAGACCTGTGTAAATTGTAAGAGAGTATATTGCTACAAAATTTTTTGTATTCCATTTAAAGCTTTGAGGGGAAAAGGCCCTTTCAATATGTAAGTGATGTTCTTCTTCCTTGGCCTGACTGACAATAAAAACATATTGATAAAAGTTAAACACTGAAAATCAATTATGCTGTAGCTCCACGTCTGCAGAATTGACACTGAACATGAGGCAATGTTACTGCAAGTAAGCAAGAGAGGTATCAAAAAATAAAAACACAATGGTCTGTAACATATACAGAGAATTTTTTAAACAGCTTCAGAGGAGGGATTCGTAGGTATTTAGCTATATATTTTCATAAACGCGTAGCATAACGGAATTTGCTGTAATTTTTTGGTGCCTGAAGGGTTACTGTTGCCATAACAGATGTAGCCTTTTTCAATAAAAGGTAGTGTGTGAAGACCACAGTATTGGGCTTTAGCTATTAATAGACTGCACTTTCAATGTGTTTGGGCACTCCATTGAATTGACCTCCCGTGCTGAAGGTCCAGCATTTCCACGTGGGATCAAAAGGTGAGGCACAGCAATTGTCATCCACGGTGGAGAGGCCAGGGGAAATAATTAATGCATGCTTTGATAAAGATGGTGCAACACATGGCAACAAACCCTCATGCACGTGCTGCCGCAAAGCACCAAAAAAAGGTGTGTAAATTAAATATTAAAGGATGTACAATAGGAAGGCTCTATCTTTAAGACGTTTTATTTAATAGTTTTTCATTTGTATTGAACCATTTCAATTTAAGTCCCCCCCCACCAAACCACCCACCCACCCTACCCCCCATAATATCTGTGGAAGGTGCAGTCCGGGCGGACTGAAGCGCGGTTCTGTTGATGTTAAGTGTTTGTGAGAGGCTGATAAAGAGCGCCTCTGTGAGGTGATGTGCTTACGTCTGCAAATTTGAACAGCCTCCTCATGTAAATAACAAAGACTAATGGAAATGTCAAAAAATGTCCTTTTCATACAAGCTCCCTGTTAGCGTGGCATTAGGGCATGCTATCAGCTTTATTGAAGCATGAACGGAGAAGGGGGAGGGACCTAGAACTGGCCCGCCAAACAGAAGAAGTAAGTGAGAGGAATCTGGGCATCTTCCTGTCTGAGAAATACTGATCATTTGTTAAGGGAGGCTTTGCCTTTTATTCTGGTTAATTCACTTCAAAATCAGTCAAAGGTTATTTAAGTAAGCAGATGCCATGCACATCTTACATACGGCATCTATCTTGGGTAGCTAACCTATAGCTACAGACATTTTTCGGGTAAGACTATGAGATTACGAGCAGGATGTAAACAAGCATTGCTTCAGCATCTGCGACATGAGCTGCATCTATCACTCCCAAAAAACTTCCCCTTAAAACATGCTTTACCTATACCATTTAATACTGTTTCCCCTGAAATAAGATGGGTTTTGTTGCTTGCTTTAAAATAATACCCAACCTGCTGCCACCACATCCCCCATACCCATCCACGGAGTTGCTGGCCATACTATTTTAGGGGAACCACTGCAGCCCGGTCACAGACTAAACCCTTTGAAAATCCAGGAAAGCCCTGCATGGCCTGTCTTGTAAGTGTGGCCTTGATTCTGCACTAGTGTTTCAAAACTTTGCACAGCCTCTATCCACAGGACATCTTGTTTACAATATTTTCATTGCCTTTATTGTCATCATTTCAATTTTCTCAATTAGGGTTTGAAATTATTTATGTCAACATGTTCATATTTACAAAATAAATGTCATAACGTGTATTGCGCTACACCCATAATGAGTGTAGACCATCTTTACCAGAACATGAGCGAGACATGTCATGCATCCAGACAGTCAACAGTTTCAACAGAGGAAAACAGTAAGCATTTGGGCTGCCAGATGTCCTGCTATTTGTTGAATATGCAAATGAGTGTGAATATATGCACATGGATAGTCACCTTGAGTTTAAACATGAACAATATACTGTAGATTCTCCTCTTGATTTCCCTATGTATATTACATTACCGTTAAGGCTGTTTATGACTGATTTATGCAGAGAAGTCTGTGTAGTATCCCTTTTGCTGTGTTGCAAAAAAGATATCGAGAACATTCAGAGGTTTTGAAATTAAGAATTCCTTTTCAAAGGCATCTGGAAACATCCTATGATAAAATGAAAAGAAAAATGCAAGTATTTGGCATTTGTGATATTTGTCAAAAATCAGTCTTATAGGGGACATTCTTGGTGAACTAATAGTACACCCAACTAAACACATTTTTTGGGATTCATAATTAATTACTATTGTCTGCTTACAGTAAACTAATTTAAAGCTCCTTTACACAAGTCCCTATATACACATAATACAGATTTGTATAGCATGCATATATATGTAGTATATATAGTTTGGATACTGCGCTGTAATTAACAAGGAAGACTGTCCCTGTGGAGCAGTGAGATAATCTTTTTGCTTTTCACATTTTCATGTTTCATGTTAACTTACAGCTATCATTCATGCTAAATCAATAGTATACTGACAGCTAAATGGCCTGCTCACACATGTAATGTCCATTGAGGTCTTATGTTTCAGAATGAAAAGTGATTAAGGTGGCACTCTGTCAGCCATCAGAGCCTTTTGCATATACATACTGTATATAAGTGCGCGTGCACACACACACACATACACACTAAAACTATATATGTTGTGTGTATATTAATATGTTAAATAACATGGGAGAATTGAAATATTATTTCAGAAACAAGGCATAAAGTGCCCTTTAACCCAAACAGCTATGTGGGTTAAAGGGCAGAATATTCATGGTAGGGATATTGACTGCATTCATTTGTGTATACATGGCTGTATTGTGATAATTCCACATTAAATGTATACACAGGACCTCTGAGACCCTCCTGTCCCCGTTAGCGGAGCAAAATAAACCACATAAATGATGTGGAGTGAATCCACACTTTACCTTGCTGTGTCTATGCATCGCCATTACCAGGGCACACTGCTGTCACATTGTCATTCCAGCACACTCGTTCTAGTTAATGGTTGTGTGTTTGCCCCCCTCCTGCTTATTACTTACACATTTCCTCTAGGGGAGATCACATGCTGCCATGATTGCCAACACCAGCCCTGTGCTTCAGCCCTGCTTCCACCTTGCTTTGTCTTCATGCTTCCGAGCAGCAGATAAGCACACATTTTCTGAACCAGAAAAGTGGGCCAACCGACATCCTGACAGCGGTGCCCTAAAAATACCACTGTCCGAAATTACTCTGTATGTTTGAATATTGATGTGTGTACAGCTCAAAAATTGGGACATTGTCTTTGACCCAGCACTTTACTGTGATACCTGCGTGCTTAATATCTCTGAAGTGCCATTGTTGCACATTATCCCTGCCTTGTGTCAGCTGTATCGGCTCCCTGTTAAGTCTCACATTCAGTACAAGGTTCCTATATTGACTTTTAAAGCATTCGATGCACCAAGTTGCTACAGTTCTACAAGCCTACTCAGACATTCCTCCGATATTGGACAACTTGCTATGCCTGAAACTAAATTCACTCTTAATCTTTTTCAGCCTTTATTATTATTGTTGCTATTATTATTATTATTATTATTATTACTATTATTATTATTATTATTACTTCTACTACTACCACAACCACTGCTACTACTACTAACACTGCTATTGCTACTACTAATAGTCAATAATGTAATTATTATCATGAACAGTAATCATAATCAACATAATGAGAGTCAGAACCTCAACCAACGAGTGAATTCACACTTGAATAATAAGCCACTGCCAATGAAACTGGCTGAGACCCTCACAATTTGCTGCTTTTGTTACCTGTGCATAATCTTCCATTGTAGTGACTCACCGACTGGAGCAGGGAGAAAGACCCTCGCTGAGTTCCAGCTCCTGATACATATTCAACAGTGCGTTGGGCTGACAGAGGAGTATGTTTCCTCTAATGTTCAGCGAGGGATGATGGGGGTATTTGCAGAGAGGACAGAGGAGGTTTAATTTAAGCTGTCCACAGCACACGGGCCTCCCAGCAACAGCAGGGGTTTCTGATTCAATTAAACACAAGCTCAGAAAGCTGCCACAGCCCTTCTAGCGCCAGGCTGAGGACATATCACTGTGGCCATGCAGAGGGATGGGAAGGGGAAAGCTATGAAAGGGTGTCTATGGGGTCCTTAGAACAATCAAGGTTCTTATTTTCTGGCAAATATTCATCAAGGCTTCTTTGAAATATTTGAATTATCTATCAAACCTCATACTGCCATCACCACAAGCCTTTTACCTGCTCCCCCACCCACATACACCCACATACACCCACATAATTCAGTAACTGTTTGAACTGTTTGAAAAACAAAACAATTGTATGATAATGTTATTTAAACATAAAATAGAAAAAGAATGAAACACCAACTGAAGTTTGAATTATCCTCTCAAGTAAATTTTCTTACATGTGTAACACCTGACACATCCTTGTTGGATTTTTATGAGACAGATTTCATACACATGAGATGGCAAATTAAATTTGCCATGGTAACCTTATTAAAGGGTGCATTTGCACCTTCATCTAATCCTGTAGCAATGTGATAAAAGTGCTGTTTGAATAATGATTAAGAATGTCAGTTTCAATAGCAATGCAAGAATATGAGTTTGTGAACACATGCAGATTTTTTTTCCCCTCATTTCCATCAGCACGGTAAAACTTCATTGTCTACGGGTGGTCTAGTGGAGAGGAGAGACTGCCTGTTGATGAAATTTTCACCTGTCGTCTGAAATCGGACTGCCTGACAGGTCTGTACTGTCCCTTAATGGACTTACAATGAGGCAGTCAGGGATTGAGTAACAACAAGGGCCTCATGCTGAGACGGACAAAAACCGGAATTTTTTTTCGACAGTTTCCGATGGTGACAGGAGCTGTCGTCCAGTGACAATGTTTTTTGGTAAACAAGGGAGTGAAAGCAAACATGTCACAGGGAGACAGAAAGTCTGGTGCTCCTTTAAAGAGCTGGGAGCAAGGACAAAGTCATCTTGAAAATGTCCACCCAGGTCAAGCTGACGTTTTTATACCAGAAAGCTGCCTTTTACAATGAAATTCAAAGATGTGTCAGGATGTGTTCAGCAGCAAGTAGACCAGTGGTTAGGGCACTGGATGTCAGAGCAGAGTTGCCTCTCTTTAAGAGGATACATGAACTACTACAGACAAAGCCAGCTGTTTGACTGAGCAATATCTTAAATGTAAACATACGTCATCCAGGATACGAATGCCTGTCAAACCAATAAATAATGCAACACTCCCTCTTCTGTATGTATTTACATTTATGTTGTTGCTTAGCCTGTCTGTCTCTTTGAAGATACAAGGCAGCCAGAGCAACTCAGCAACTCTCAGAGCTGTAATGGAGGCCATTAATAAATACACCAGCAGCGCACTGAATTCTTTCAACACAGCTGAGTTGACTTGCTAGGTAGCGGCACTCCTTGCTCCCTGTCAAGTGATGTAGCCACACATAATGCTAGGAGGGAAAGTTGTGTGAAAGTTATGAAAGTCAGAAACAGCCCGGGCCTCTACACTGTGCTCTGTTCAGTCGCCCGTGACGAGAGAAAAACATTATGCATCTGCTGATAAATGTGTATATCAAACAAGGGTAATATTATCGCTTGCGATGTGGAACCGCTGAGCTCCAGTCCCGGCAGCATTCTGATGACAAATGCAAAAAAAAAAAAAAAGAGGTAATTTCTCAACCCAACAGTTTAGGAATTGTTTTGGTCCTCCATGATGACCCCTCTTACTGGGAACACGTGTGCGTGCTTGTGTTTTTTTGTGTGCACGCATGTGTGTATGAGTATAAGGGAAAGACGCAACAAGAAAGAGAAATGTAAAGTGGCATGCTGGTGGATGTCTCTGTTTTGTCCTCACCTTACTGGATAACAAACACCCCATCAAATGGTATCCATTCGCTTCTCTGGAGAACAACTCAAGAGAGTGCACATAATGTCCACTGTACATCATGTTTTTGCACCTGTTAATATTAACTGAAAAAATGTATTATTCCCATATCATTGTCTCTTTGCTTTTAACTCCCACTCAGACAACAATTCTCTGAGCTTTTTAGGCTTTTCTTTCCTCAAACAAACATCACCAAATTCAATTTGGAGGCCTTCATGTGTACCACTAATGCAATCTGATTTTTTTTCTAATCTGATTTTGATGAAAGGAAACCAGTACACCACTCATATTATTAAGCTGTTGCTCTTTTGTCTCGCAAAAGCGTAATCTTTTAATGGAGGCTGCTGGTGGAATGTTTCATTTGATTTGGCTTCTGAAATGCCACAGTCAAAAGCAAGAAGTTACACAAATGAAACAAGCCATTGAAAAATCCCTGTATTCGGCGCTTGTTAAAACCACTAAAAAACCTGTCCGTATCCAAACGCGGAAGCCATAAAGGCTTTTGGTTTTCCAGAAACCTTTCAGCACATTTTGCTTACTGAAGCATGTGCAGTTTAAACATACCAGTCAATCAGCCTTGTGTTCTTCTCAAACAGGTAACAGAAGAAGGAAACCACAGTGAACCTTACTTTTATGCTTGGTGGTTTTTGATTCCCTATTCTCTTTCAGCTCTGTCCAGGTCCTCCACAGGTTTGCAAGCACTGAGACTCCAGCTCAAAGCCTTTTTCATGTCATGCAGGTGAGCTCAGCAGCTGCAACCCTTCCCTTTTCGTTTCTTCAGACTCTTTCACCAGATTTTACCGGAATGGAAAGGTTGTCAGCTGGCAGACTGCAGTCTCAACAAAGGTCAGGAAGACAGATCTGTCGCTGACATGACTTACTGCTTGAAGAGGTGCGGGACTCCCACAAGGAAGAGTGACACTCAATAATCAAACAAGGAGAGGCACAATACAGGAAATCAATACCACCCTCACAGGAACAGAGGGCTTTATACAACGTTACACCCTAAACAAACATTAGATCCATTGCTCTATCTGTTCAAGACATGCCAGGATGTGCAAACATGTGCCTTTCTCACTTGAAAAGTTGCCCATGGGGCACTTTATAAGTGCGACCCTTTTCTGAACCCTCTTCTGTATATTAAGGAAACGTAGTGACATGGGCCAAACACTGCATCTATGCTCCTGCTCTGCTTGCAAAGATATCAAACTGATCTGACTTGCTTTTTTATAGGTGACTCTTAAAAAGCACTCCAGTAAAATACTATCATTTGCCCTTGTGTTTCACATCTCTGAAGCAGGTTGGGTACTTTGTGAAACAATGTGAAACAATCCCACTATCCTCCAAAAAGAACTGCAGAACATCTTAAAGCTTTTTATTTTTTTTTGGGTCATTCAGGGCTATATGCATGACTTTCTGTACATTTTACAGATTATTGATGGCTATATACTGATGTAATTCAGGTTGATCAGGACTGTAGTCATGTAGGACAATCAATTTTTAAAAAAATTAGATGTTAATTAATTGACAGAAACATTGTCCATCTACTTAATTTAAGCCATAAAAAGACAAATATTACTTTCCTTTGAATTTTTGTGCACTCTTATCACACAGCAATGCAGACAGTTGCACTGCATATTTGCAATATGTACAATTTTAATATTATTTTAATCGCAAAAAGTGAATGAACTTATTTGAGCAAATTCAATGGAAAAAAAAACATAAGAAGCATGTTAATGTGTTCCTAATGGCATTCACACATTCAGACAGCATTTATCACATGCTGTTCCGCTTCTCTTTCCTTAAACATTTAGCTACAAAACAACCTTTCCTTTTGCACTGTTCAGCACCCACATGTCTAGCACATAGTAAGTAAATGTGTGAACCACTGGTGATATAAAAATATAGGCAGACTTTGCATCACTATTGTAGAACCAATTTATTGTTTACTGATGATATACTTGACACATTGAAAGTGACAAGCCTCCTTTACATATTAACATAAGTGCAAAGTTTCTCCAAGCTATTCAGTGGAGAATAAGGTAAGATCATACGGCCACAGTCTGCAGCTCTCGGGCTGTATGGGTTAATGTGTGCTTCACCAACATCCCAGTGAATATTCAATAGCACTATGCTGGGGGGGAGAGGCTCACTGCTCTTGGTCTCTCTCTCTCTCTCTCTCTCTCTCACACTCTCCCTCTCTCTCACTCGTCTCTATGCAGTCTTGGAGGAACAGACAGTTGGGCGGCCACTCGATTTGCAATGACAGTTGCTGCCCTCAGGTCAGTGCTGCTTCCCTACGCCACTGCAGAATAATCCACTGCAGTTCATTCATTCGTCTCAACAGACTTACTACCACAGACAGAGGGAGAAGGAGAACAGTATACTCCGCATGTTATCAAGAGCATCCATATACTCGAATTGCCGATTTTTCTCTTTGTCTTCATTTACATCAGGCTACTTTTATATAATCACTGACCTTGGGACAGGGATGAAAGTTTGAAAAAAATGAAAAAGGAAAAAGGCTGAAAATCTATGTGACTAATATTATGAATTGCAGAATGAATATCAACTAGAACACATCATGACAATAAAATAGATGTACATTCCTTGGTAATTTTCTCCTTTATAGATATTTTACCTGTGTAATTTTGACATCAAAGTGAAGACTGGTAATTCTGTCATAACTGAAACTTTTCAAAAGCACTTATCATTAAATACATTCCTTAATCAAAAATAGAAGATTAGTAGGCACAGAAAATACCTCCAGCTCAACTGTGGTGGTGGGCACATCTTTTAATGGCATTTTATTATTATTTTATTATTAATAAGTGTTTTTGAATGGTGATTTATCATATACAAGTACATTTCATGCAAATCTGCATATACAATGGTCTTCCTTGTTCATATTTCCTCAAGAATGTGCATGGTAACACTAACTTTGGTAGCCTATTGATTTGGAACTCATGAAAGGATTCACCCTTCAATTAGCTGGATTAGCAATCCTTGTAACAGTCATCCGGTATGGAAATTTGTCTGTGGATGAATATAGGGACCCATATTCTTACTCTGCCATGATTACAAATCTTCGTCACATCTTTTTCCTTTGGGGCAATCTTTGCATGAAGCAAATTATTGCATGGTATGGGGCCCCATCAGGACACATACATGTTAACTTGAGGCTTGTTGTTTCTTAGGGCTTTACAGTGAAACAAATTACTTGTGTCTACCTGTCAGGTCAGCATACAATACCCCTGAATGGTTACTCCTGTGAGGACCTACAGCCGTAGGAGGGGGTTGTGGGTGGTTTGGTATGGGTGGTATGGGTGTGGACTGACAATCATA
Source organism: Megalops cyprinoides (assembly GCF_013368585.1). NCBI lineage: Eukaryota > Metazoa > Chordata > Actinopteri > Elopiformes > Megalopidae > Megalops > Megalops cyprinoides. The sequence continues at coordinate 11,783,168 of NC_050586.1, forward strand.
GAATAGCGAAGACCTACTAAGACTACTGTTTTTTGTCAGATGCACATTAGAGAGATCGAAGATATGATTTTTTAATATTGTAACTAGATTTTTGTAATTTAATTCTGTTGAAAAGCTTGTGACACCTAAACAGAATCTCCAGCAAATCTCATCTGGGCACTTTGGATAGAATTCTTTCCTTTTAATGAACAGAAGGTGCTTACCCTTCATGAAGAGTTATCCAAGTACTTGCACCTGGAAAAAAAGAAAAAAAGATTTCAAGTAATTTACATGAATAAGCCTTAAAGTGCTAACACCAGCCAGCAAACATCATTTTATCTTACAGGGTCATTGCATTGTCTGTCTGTATCATGACAAATCTTGCATTTATTTATTTCATTTTATCATTGATGATTTCATTGCTTCACTTATTTAATTTATCACTGTGGTGCTTAGGAGGGTACACTGGTTTGATTTCAGAGCAAAGAGATACTGGAGCAAATAGAAATGAATGGAAATTTTCAATTAGGAGGATAGTACACAAAGTTGTACTTCACAAAGATGATGAAGAAGATTTTCATCACAATTCCCTATCTTTAGAATTGGTTCATTCTTGTGATATTTTTGCAATCTGAGGAATGAATAAGACAAAAATATTGGAAATTATTGCTCACATTCTTTTCTGAAACAGTTCAATTAAGAAGTAACTATATAATTAATATAGACTACCTATTGATTATGTTGGCAGGGGTTATATTATCTTGAGCCAGAAACAAAAGCTTCGCAACAAAACCATTTGATTAGTTATCCCTGAAATAATGACATATCACAGGGTGAACATTTCCTTGTATAGCAACCACTACCATTGAGAAAAAAATGAATAAAGACTAAGATTAAAAACTGAGCAGGTTCTTCAGCAGGTTCAGAAATAACAGATGTTATGAAAACGAACATATCTGTTGCAAACCTTGTATTGTCTGCATTATTTTTAGATGTAAATACATGTTAATGGAAGCTATTTTGAGTCAATGTCCTTTTTGATTTTCTTCTTCCAGTTCTATTTTTATGGACATTCTTGCTTAATGTATAAAAAATGTTTGCTTAAGGCATGACATTCTGTGGAATGACATACTTCAATGGCTTAATGCACATATGCATTAATGCAGTCTGAACCAAGGCACAATTGCTGAAGCATATTCATTTAAGGTGTGTTTACGTTTAATGCTTTCTCCAAGACTATGAAATACAGTTCCCTTAAATATAATTAGCATAGCATCAAACATGAAACCCAACTTAAAATCTGACCCTCCTTACTGTGCCAGATGTGGTGATTTTGGAAAACTGTCCACACACAAGCCCTCTTGCCTTACTTACTTTAATCTGACCCCTCTATTTACCTGCTTAATCTGCACTAATGTCAGGAAATACACACTGGTCTCTTTCAATCTCTGCTGTAAAGATCGCTAACAATGTCAGCTAGCAGGCAATGGTTTGATTGTTCAAAAACAAATGAAAACTGGCACTAGCTGTGGTTAAACAAATCCACTGGATTGAAAAACAGTGGGCCATTACTTCCTTTTTTTCAACTCCTGCCTGAAATGCAATAGCCCACTCATTTTGCCTAATGCAGTTACTTAAGATAACGGGTTAAGGGGGTAACAGAATGGTTGATTATGTACAGAATGTTTATATAAATATTCAAGTATGTGACCACCCTGGGGTGCAGATGTATCTAATTCTGTCCTTTTTGCAGATTCTGCATTCCATTATCGGATTGAAAGAGCTGAGAGCTATATAAAGAGATGGTTGTTGACTTGAACTTTCTGTGTTTATAAAGAGTGTTGACTCTGTTACAGTTTTATATGCCAATTTTCTGTAATTGAAAGGGTTCATGCTGACTTAGTGTAGGGGAAACCTAGGGCCTTATTAATTATTTACAGATAATGTGCATGTAATTTATATTGCCACTATGCAAGGTTGCTTGGGAGTGAAGGGATTAGGTTTAAGCCTTGAGTTGGGGTTAAATGGCCACAGTCAGAATATAGCTTTGAGCTGGGTCTAAGCATATGTTTATATGTCTTGTCTTAAAATTGGCAAGATAAATGCTAACGTTATACAGATGGATAAATGATACTGAAAAAAAGATTATGGAGCAAATAAATAGCCTTCTGATTAATTTTTACAGCTCCCTTAAAATAAACTGTTACTTAGTTTCAATAAGAAAAAAAGAAAAAGCTATAAAGCCTGTCAGTTTCGGGCAGTCCAACAGTTTGCACTGAATCTTGAAAGTGGGTGTAATATTTTTGTCACAAAGTATTTTAAGGCTTAGGCTTTCAGTTTTTATGTGCCTTTTTTCTGCCGTTGCTCAGTTACATATCACAAATACCTTCAGTGAAGAATGAGCCTTAGCTTTATTCCTGGTTTAAACAATGTTATCAGCATGCAAAAGTCATAGACATATTAATGTGTTCTAAGAAATATTTATACACAATTCTTGCTTTGATTTCTTCAAGTGATTACAAGAGATCACAAAAAGGCTGAACAGGATTTTGTATCTCTTTCAACTGAGTTGAAAGTCTCTGGTAGTAAGTAGTAAGACTTCCTCACATCATGGAGGGTCTGGTTCTGAGTTTAAAAGGGATGAGTTTAAAAACCATGTGTGTGAGAACATGGTACAAATCATAAAACATCTAAAATTTTAATTTTGAACTGTAGTTCCGCAAACGTGCTTATCAAACTACTGTTTATAGTTTTTTTTCTGATAAAGATGTAATAATGGATAATTTTATTAATCACAGCTGCCCTAATAAAGACTGATCTGCAAAACTGATTAACAGAGGATTTGTGGTTTCAGTGAAGAGATCAATAAACTACTAAATGAGAACCTGATCCATTGTTACAGATGACCAATCACAGTTTCACCTCCAGTGGGTCTCAGTTAACATTTTTTCCTAGAATCTTTAATTGTGTGTTATCACAATTACATTTACATTTTGTCACTTAGGCTCTTATCCAGAGCAATGTTCAAGATGAGTACATTTCACATTACATTTGACATTCAGCAATCACTCTTAACCCGAGCAACTCAAGGGGTTAAGCATAAATGGCATCCAAAAAGATGACACAAAACGTTTCACAAGCAAGGACACCACCATCCACACATCAAGAAGTGTAAGTGTCGAACACAAAAGACTGACCACAAATGCATATTTGGCCAGACATGCAAGTGCAACACAATATACACAAAGGGAGTGTACCATTCCAACTCAACACCAACACATACAATTGGGTTTAAATGGATGAGTTGTACTGAAAAATAAATTAATGACAATAACAGCAAACAAACACCTAACTGAAAAGAGAATCACTACTGACATGTGATGAATGAATTTCTGTCATGTCTTATCAAAAATAATAGATTTGTATTTGTTTCTTTTTCATAAACCAAAATATTTACAGCACTGTAAAAAAGCAATGGTAAACAAGGATGTAGCTGCAGGAGATGGACAAGATTGTTTCTTACACTGGAATTCAATCAGATTATAGAATCACATTGTAGTCCATGACTCATCGTAATTGAGTTTGTCCACATCTGAAAAATACATTATGGCTCCTTTTTGTAATCCACTTTAAATGTACAACAAACAGCAGTCATTGCTGTACCTAACAAACAATAATTGGAATTTATTCGCTATTGGAAAGTTGTGAGATCCTTGATGTCTGAGCCAGGACTAACAAGCTAAAAACTCAGAAATGTTCAGCTTATTATGTACTTGTGGACATTTGTTATCTGAAAGTAGACATTTTGGCTCCACTGCAATCTCTGGTGAAGTTCTTGCTAGCATCAAACCATTTCACAGGCTAAACTGTCTTTCTTTCAGGTGCACCAGCAAATTATATAGGAAAGTAAATTTGCCACTTGTTTAAAGAGTACTCCAGCCAAACCTGCCGTTAATATTCCAATAATTCTGTTTTCACTGATTGCCTTTAACTAGCCTAACCCCTTCTGATTGCAAAAAGAGGTCCACAGAATGACACTCATTTCATGATGGAGATCAGTTCAAGGATGATTTTTCTTTACAAAAGAAAATAATCTAATATTTCAGACCATGGTGTGTGTGTGTGTGTGTATCTATATACACAAGTCTGAATTTAAACAAATGATACTAGTTTTATACAAAATGCTGGGAATTCACTACTAAACATACGTTGGCGTTTCAACATACCATACATGTATACTTAAATGGCTGTTTTTGACTTGTGTTGTCCGTCCTGGTCTGTTTTATATATTTACCTTCTTTTCATTTTGGTCTTTTATTTGGAAGGGTGGACATCATATTCCCTTCTCAAGAGAATTCCAAATGAATGTGAAAAATGTTTTGTAATAGTCTTTTTTGTGCTTCAATGATACAGAACACTTCTGAACCAATCCAGGTAATAATCCTTTCCTGAGTAAAGTAATCCATAATTTGTCTTCCCCTTCAGCTGGAAACAGTTTTAAAATGATAGTGTTAGTCTACCGGGAAGTGAGAAGGACAGTTCCTCCATATCTGCAAACAAAAATCACACCACACACCAGCAACTCACAGAATACATGAAAACTATGTAACTGAGCTATGATTAGATACACCTAATGGTTTGGTGCAATCAAAATCATTGTGTTAACTTAATGGATTAAACTACAAAATTCAGACAATAGAGATGATGGCAACATTTTAAAAATCCTTCAGTGTATAAATGCATACCGCAATATGCCCTCAGTGTATAGTACTGTGGAGAAGCTGGCTGACGCTTACAAAAATGAGCAGAAAGAGGAAAAGTTCAAAACCCAAAATGTTATAGTCTGAAAAAACAGCCTGAAAAAACCTGTATTTAATAGCTTTTAATTACACAGGTGTAGCTTGTTAACAATGGGCTGGCTGTCCCCAAGTAAACCACACATATTGACACTCACAAACAATTAAACTGTTTAGATGAAATTGCCCAATGAGCTCAGTTATTTACAAGGCCAGAAATAGAAAGAAAACAATCCTTACAAGTTTAACAAAGTAGCCATTGAACAAACAAATGGTTTTAGGGGAAAGGTGAAGGTTCCCCTTCACAAGCAATTAGATGGATATTACTTATTTTGTACAAACTGCAATCATTGGAGAATGATTGAAAATCAGAAAGGATGGACAATAATGATAGTAAAAAAAAAATATGCAAAACAGAAGGCTGAGTTTTGCAGTGGCAAAATGATTAAAATGCAACAGAGCTCAGCTGGCACCAAACTGTGATGCATGATTTAACAGGTTTGTCACCTTTGGTTCAGTATTCATTCTTGTCTTTGTGATAAATAAAAAAGCCTCAAATCACAAGCTGACTATGCATTTTCTGTGTTATTGACACATACTGATGAATAAAACTGATATGCTGATATGTATCAATAGCCATGAGCACTGCTTCATGAATGGATGTACAATTAAACTAAATTAGTAATCATTTAATAACTAGTTGAGATGATTCAGGTACCACACAAGGAAAATTGTTAATGACTGCTCAACAGGTGGCCCACTGAAGGGTGCTGAGAAGGATTTATCAGCATGTTACCACTGGGAAACTGAATTGCAGCATATAAAACCCAAACAATGCAGTGCTCTGATCTTACAAAACAAATGAAACACTTCTGCTAGAATTTGTACTTAATAATTCATGTATGAACCCATCATGTGTCCTGGTATATTTGTTCATGCGCTAGAGAGGTGCTGTCTGGGTGTGACCATACTGGAGATACACAGCCCAGTCTGAAATAGTTTACACCCAGGTAAAATTTTTGCTCCTTGCAGCACAAAAAAGTTAGTTCACTGAAAAAAAAGCATTTAATGCATTATTGATAGTAACCTTTTACACTTTTTTTTCCGCTTATTGAAAATAAGGGGGAAAAGGTTAATGCAGTTTAATGCAGTTGCAGAAGTAAGGTGTATTTTAAACTTTAAATGAAAGCAATGGTGAACAGATAATAAGTGAAAAACTTTTGCCTTCATTTGAAGGTTATTCCTCCTCTTTAAATGATCACAACTCTAACATTACAAGGAAAAGATCATAAAAACACAAGATGTATTTTTTCTTAAAAAGCAACACAGACTCATGTAATCAACGTGACCTTGGACAAGTTTGAATAAATGCACTGCCAAAAAGTTAAGCATAAGATTAGAACAACAGCACACAATTCAAGCCCACACAACACAGGCCTAAAGTCACAGCTGCACATCTGCATCATCCAGTTTGTTTCCTGAGAGCAACTATGACTTGCTAAGAAACAGAAGGCTGTGGTTGATAAAGAGTCTTGCAAATCACAGCAGCTGGACTATGGTGTAAATGTGTTGTAAAAGTGTTTTTTGCTGTAAAATGTGTTTTTGCATTTTAGTCAGCTTATGATGTTGCACTGAAGTCATATTGTAGTGGTGTGGCAAAGCATCACCATTTTGTGATTTCACTTTTTTTTTCCAGCAGACATTGCATGTGTTGCAGATTATTGAATTTTAATTTTTGAAATATTGTCAAATAACATTTGTCACCATAGTACAAATATTTGTTCTGTGTTCAAATATTTGTTGTCTATTCAATGGGGTACTCATCACATGTCTATTTCAGGTAGGCTTTACCTTAGGATGCTATTGATTCTGTGGTGTAGAATGTGGTTAGTTTAGCAACATATGTAAGTTAACTATAAGCTAATAATATGGGAAGCTAGCTTATTTAAACATATAAAGTACCTTATATTAACTAGATTTAGATGTGGAATAGAAGTAAATTAAAAGAAGTAAATTAAATTAAAGGTATTGACAGTAAATTTTTGTTTTCCTTGTAATTTCACTTCAATTTCGCAATATATTATAATCTTTACTTTTTACAGATTTTTAGAGATTTTTGTACAGTGTTAAAATATTCAGCTGTACAAATATCTAAAATTCACTCCATGGAATGAAACAAAGAGAAAATATGACTTGCTTAGCCAAACACATACAATGAAATATTGACAACTTTACTATTTAAAAGTACTACTAAATTCATGCCTTAAAACAAATTGCTCCCTTATGTCCTAGGCAGTGGTGCTTACTGAAATTGTGGTGAAATTGTCATACAAGTATTTCATAAGATTGATATTTATAATCCTATATTCTATACAATTAGTATTGTTAGCAGTTCTTGTAGCTGTAGTAGCATCAGTGCAGTAGCATCAAAAGTAGCAACAGTATTACTCAAGTAAGTAGCAGCAGAGACAGTAGAAAATAGCATTTCAGGCCATAGTAGTACACCAGCAGCAGTAACAGTGGTATTACTATAGTAGTAGCAACAGTAGTTCTGTAAGTACTACTGTGGAGGCAGACAAAAAAAGCAGTGGTAATATATAATATTGGTGACATTGTATTTGCACTGCTTGGGAACTGTCCCTGCTTGGGGACGCTTCTCCTAAGACAGATCCATTGCACTTACCCCGATGGTTGTCTGAAAAAATAACCTGCTCACAATTGTCCTTTAGAGAATAGTCCCTCAGTCCCTCAGCATGGACAGTGACCCATAATCTGAAAATACAGTTTAATCAAATATAAGAAATATTATAATGTGCTTTTGTTGAAAACCTAAGATATTTCCTGCAGTGCTCTGTGTATCTTCAATTTCAAAGAAGACAAACACCAAAATTAGATCAATTTCAAAACACAAGGCAGTCAATCTGCTTATTCAAAGACTACAAGCTGATTTCTGGGACAGCTACCTTACAGTAATAGGGTGACTGCGCTCCGATTAGATTACAGCTGACGTTTGATTGATGTATGCCCTGTCTGCCTGTTCCGCTCGTTGAAGCCCTTTTCCCAGATGAGATTCTAACAAGACTATAAAGCTTTGCTTGCAGCCATAAAAAGCCAGATCAGACCAAGATTCAATTGTCTGTAAGTAATATGATGATAACTTTATGTATCACGGTATAGCTAATAAAAATGCATCTTAAAAGGGATTCAATCAAGTTTAAATGAGAAATGATGGCCTGTAATTCTTTTTAACATGGGAGACCTTATTTGGGAATGTTACCAGCCGGACTCACCACTTACCCTTTTCAACAGATCACTGGGTCCCTCGTGCTGTCTGAGTCACTTCCCTGGAGCTCTTGCTAAACTAAAAAGCCTGAATGCCAAATGCCATCATCAATTGACGCAGTCACACATGAAGGGATATCACACATTGTAGATAATAATGGTGAAGTTAATAGTGCAATTTTTTCCCTCTTTGTCTGTAATAGGGCATGATACCACATACACAGAGCATGCTTAGAGGCATTGTCTCTTATCGTACTTGTGCATCACACAGCCCTCCTATCCCTTTAAAAAATGTACCCATACAGGGATGAATTATGGATAGTTACCATGTACTCATGCTTTTAGTTTTAGCCCTTTTGGACAAAGAGCTGAAGATTAAATGCAGCACTGTTTTAGGTAAATTACTTGCAGCAAATGTGAATACAAGTTGTTTGTATCAGAAGACCATCCAATTGTTTTCATTATCTTATTAGCTCTGAAGTTTTCTGGTTGAGATCATGAATGAAAATTTCCCAATTTTGTTAATTTAAAGCAACCTTACTTTAATTCATTTAATTAAGCACAAAATTGATCCATGTGTCCAAGGCCACTATACATCAGCATTGATTCTAAGCTCCCAGGAAGTTGTAAGGCAACTTTCTGGAGGCAGTCTGATTTAGAGTTCCACTCACGTGATGTCTGGTTGGCTGAAATCAGAGTGAAACAAACAGCTGAGTGATTCTTCTACTTTCTCAGGCACAGATAGCGCTCTCACACAGTTCCACACAATGCACTCAGGAAGCACCTACTTTGTAAATGGACACTCACAAAACCAACTATCACACACACCCTATCCCACCACCACCCCTCAACACATGCCTTCAGACATCTTCAGTGGTTGTGCAATTGTCTGCTGTCTTGCATACCTATTTCAGGTATGCACTTCTGAAAGACACGTCACATTTTGGAAGTTTTCATATTCCTCTGGTACATATTTAAAATGCCTCCCTCAGACTATAAGGTATAAGGCTTTAATTTTCACCTGGATGGAAAGGCAGAAAAAAGCTACAGGGAACCTGTGCATATAATGGACTCCTGTGAAAGTAGGCTGGATCCGAAGGTATCCACTCAGCAAATTAAGTAATTCAATTTTGCAATTACACTCAAGAACTTGATCCACTGAAAAGCCCCCAAGTAAGTTTCAATCAATACCCTATGACATTTAAGTACCCTATTCTAATTTATGCCCCCACGCAGTGATTCGCATTTGAATGAGGAGACACAGAATGCAATTAAAATGTCCACAGTGCTCAGAACCACCTCAGCATATTGTACAATTTTGAGAAAAGTCCCCCATGGTGATCTGGCTTGCTTTTAATCTCCACTTCAGAATGCTCAAATGCTTTCAGCCAAGCTAAGGCAACATGGTTGACAAGTGTCTGCTTCTTGACTGCAGCACAGTTACGCAATGTTCAGTGGCCTAAGAGGTGCCCCATTGTGCTTGATTCTCACACAGGGAGGAGCACAAAGTGACGTAGTTCAAACGCCTCTTGGTACAATAGCACTCCAGGCCAGAAATTTGATTGAGTAGACTTCCCTTGGCAGATGACTCCTATGGAAAGTGGATAGCTCCAGATCTTTGGCTTTTTGGTCTTTTTCAGATTACAACACCTTTTTGGTTTCCACATTTATCATAGTTTTTGATGTACTGTATAAAAGCAATACAAGCAGCATAATAGCACAGACATCTTTTTTTCCTGAACACTTAATATTTTGGACTCCCAAGACAAACTCTCTTTGAGCCATCCCTATTTATTGCTTCTGCAAAGCATTAATTAATGTCCAAACTCAATAAACTTACAATAAAGACAAACAGTATTTTATAATTCAACTCCTTCATTGTGTTTATCATTGTCTCTAGAGGTACATTCTAAGAGGGTATATTCTACTCAAGTGCAATGGGTACTACATAATCCAATGAACAGTCAGATCATGTCATCCTAAATTGCAGTAAGCACTAAACTGTATTCATAATTAACATCTGTGTATATATCTTCTGCCTGGGAATACTGTTGTGAAATATTGGGCTTCATTATAAAATTCTCCATGGATCATTTGTTTTCTTTACCTGTCACTAGCCCATATGATAAAATGTGTGATAACCCATATGATGACCTAAAATAAGAAGTTAAGTTATCATGTGTCTACGGGTATACGATTTATCAGGAAATGTTCACATTGCATTGAGCTGATGTAAGAAATGACATAAATGATGTGTAGCCATGGGGAAAATTGTCTACTTAAACATTTGTATTATCTCTGCACACAATCTATTCCCTTCTGAATGAGGGGTTAGATTCTCCCTTTTATTTGTAATGTGCGCTCTATCTTTCACAGGCTGCCCTCCAACAGAACTGGCAACTGGGATTTCAACCAATCGCTTAATGTATGCACACAGCGATATCATTCTCTCCAGTAATACAGTACTTGCGTATGAGGGCATAAATGGCCTCTTGTTATCGGATAATACAGTCTCTAAATTTAATTCCTGCAATTGCTGCGAGGAAAATAAATGGCAGTGCACCTGATATACTTTGATAAATAGCTTTACTGCCTTAATCTGAACTGCTGCGGGTGAGATTTTTAACGTGCAGTAAATGGGTTTGAGAAAACCGAGGCTTGTGCATTGAGGATTGTGCGGATACAAATGTGTTATCAGCCTCATTTTTGGAGGATATATTTTACTATCGTTTGTTACTCAGAATCTCCATCTTAGCCTTTTATCCGTGTGAAGTGTACCTCTATAGCAAATGTTGCAGCATTGCAGTATGCATTGATTTAATGACTGATAACACTTTACCACTGGACACAAAGCCCTACTAGAGGCAATCTGTAAACTCCAGTCATCTGCATGATGCTTCATTTTCAATCGAATGTTTCTTGTGGTGCTACTTTTAACAAATCTGTAAGGAGCCTAGTTATGCTGATACCATTACTGATGTATTTACCCTGAGTTGGCCAAAATACTTTAATAGGACACATTCTGTCAGATGATTAAATCATTGCTTATACTGGCTGTCTCAAGAAAAAGTAATGTAATAAGCAGGATGTGATATTCGATTTTACCATCATGTGAGCGGACTCGAACACAGTGACTCGCATAAACACATACAGAGACAGTATTATCGCACACTCACAAATAGGATCTGTGCACATAGCAATAGATCAGTATTAATATGCATCTCAGCCAGAGAATCAAACAATTCAATAGTTCAGCATTAAAACTAATGAATGTTTCCATGTGAAAACAGAAGCCATTCTTTGCTCAAAGAGGGATTTTTTATATTAAAAAAGGCAGCCCGAAAAAATGTATTCAGGGAAAGCACTCCTTTCAGTACAGACATCTTCCCAATACATTAACATATAAAAGCATTTGTTGGTTCCCACCCCATATTGTCAAGATGTTTTTTCTGTGTTGTACTTTTCATCAGGCTATTAGGCCAGCATGTTTGCTAGCCAACAATAATAAAGTATTACAGCACTTTCAGTCCACTTCGTGCACTGTGGTGATGGTGACAGTGATTAAAGTGCTGTTCTCTCTAAGCGCAACATAACAGGGCTCATCTCTTCACTTCACCTGCTGTTAAGAGTACTGATTTTTCTCATTAAGATGCAAATGTCTTTTATTATGTGCTAGTCTTAGGAAGAACCACACAAAGTTTGATTTAAATTAACAGCATCAAGGCTGGTGCTGGGTAATGTGTACAGTATATGTTTTGAAACATTCAGCCTTGGTGCTTCTACTCAGAATTTGATAAGGTTTACTTACAAATGTGACAACTATAAACTATAGGTTGAGAGGGGGAGTTTTGTTACTTAGCTAAAAAATAATTACACAACCACTGCCAGTGTGTGAAGTATATTTTTGTGTTTTTGTGTCCATGATATTTTCAGTGCAGTATACTTGATATAGGCCAATAAATACGCCCGCATTTCTAACATTTATATTTTTATTCAACTTGGATTTCAACTTGAAAACCTCACAACAGCATTTTAGATGTTTTTTTTTTTTTCATTTTGGAAGCCAAAGGCTCCTTCTCCTTCTGTGTCATACTTTAACCAAATATGTTATGCATGGACCTCTTTATCTATAGGGTACAATAGGACAAATGTGTGATCCCATCATGAAAGAGGAAAAGATACAGGCAGCTGGTTTACAGTCATCTGTACTTACAGCACATTGTTTACTGAAATGCTATTGATTCTATTAAAATAGTAGGTAAGTAGATAAGGAGAAAGAAATGGTCTTATAGCTGGGAACTTCTTTGAGTTACACACATTATATGTTATACACAACAGTGTGGTAGGGATCAAGACTTGTAACCCAAAGATTGACAGTTTGATTCCTTAGCCCTTTCACCCCTGGGAAAGTTAATTAACCTGAATTGCTTGAGTAAAGATTCAGCTGTGTAGACGGACAACATGTAAAAATTGTGAGCACTGAGAATGGTGCTCTGGGTAGGAGTGCCACATAAAACTAACATAATATCATATAACTAACAACTAACATAATATATTGTTCTGACTGTGTGAAGTACGGATGCACATGTGTACTCCTACACTATTAAAATAGAGCAGGAGAAGGGGTGACAGGTCATTATATGATGAGTATATAATTAATGTCAAAATTAGCCAATATAAGCCTATAAATACATTTCTATGTAAATTAGTCATGTTGTTATGGCCTCCTGGTGGATGAGAAATTTATATGGATATTTCATGGGTTTGTGCTGGTATGTACATTTTATTCATCATTACAAATCAGCAGAGATGCTTATTAAATTTGTCTCATTCCCCTGTTTTCAGAAGCGCTAAAACGAAGATCTCAGCTTTATCCTTAAATTGTCATTGGAGTAAATTTAAATAGAGCACACACCAATAATAACATCATTAAACATGTAGTTCCATTGATCCCTGATATTCATTGTAATTTCTCCATAGAAAAAGTTTACTTGCACAAAGTTCACTGTTTAAGCATTATAGTGCGATATTTCTTCCATGAATATGTGCTGAACAGCACAGACAGAAAAAAAAAATTATATACACAAATATATAGTGTTTTTATTGAAAAATGTATCCAAATTAAGCCTTCTCCTGGGCTGTATATACTTTGCATGGAGGAGTAAATTGAACATTTCATTCTTTTAAATAAACTCTACAGCCCCTGTGATTGTACAGCTAGGTACTGGCACAGCTCAAATCATTGAACAAATCTGAGTAAATGGTTCAGTATTTAAGAGAATTTTGCACCAATGAAAATTCTAAGTTACTCATGTTGTTTTACTTCTATAAACTACTGCATACATTTTGCAACAATATTTGCACTTTGTTTCTTATCATGGTCAGAGCTTGTATGCAAAATCTTTGCAAAAATTATGATGAAATGGCTGAGGCATTTGATGTTGAATTTCACCAGACAGAATGCAAAGCTGGGGTGGAGATGAACTATAGCACAACAAGCTTTGTGCTGTAATGTTGGGTAGTCATTCCAACATTCCACACAGTACAAAATAGTTGTTCTTTAAAATATAATTCACGAGCAGACATTATTTACATCTTTAAATATGTACCCTTTTAAAAATGGGTGCAATTGTTATCATATATTTACTGGCAATGTAGAAAGCTGTGATAGCTCAGGGACGTGGGTGTATATTTAGGGGCTTATTCAGGCTTAAGGGCACTGACTATTTATTGTGCACCTCACTTATACGTTTTTCATTTTTTGTGATTCAGACTTACTTTACACACCCACATATTTCTTAATATTTGTTAATTCTTATTGGTGCAAAGTTGCCAGCGGTGAATGAATGTAAATTGCCAAGGAAAACCACACCTCCCTGCCGAGAGCTTGGTGGCCGATGGATTTTCTCTCACTTTATTAGTCTTCATTGCAGAAAGCAGTTGCAAGACACAAACTGTAATTATGAAAGATGAGCAGATTTTCTGAGAAAATAAAATACTTCTGGAAGCAAGACCAGCCTTTTTAATACTTCTGCTAAAATGTTTAAAATATCAGTCAGCTATAAAATATTTTTATTTTTAAAAAGGAAAACCACCACTATAGTTATTTCTACATTCTGCTCATCAAGTAGAAAACACAGCAAAAGGAACAGACAATATGGAAGTTTGTTTAGATACACCAGCCATATGAATGACAATATATGAAAGTAGTGTTGAATTCTTAATATTAAACAGTCAATTAAATGTTGAGTGTAGAGGACTTCTGATGGCAACTGTGGGCAGCAGCACCCCACACAAGCACTGGTTGAAGCACCTGGACATTTATGGAGATGAGGTTGTCCATGGTCTTAACTAGTGAGTGGCTTAGACTAGCTAGCTAGCTTGCAATGTGGTCCAAAGTACTTTCTCTTCTGGGACAATTGTGTTAACTCTCTCATTGAACTGTGCAATGCCCAGTAGGCAGTTTTTTTTTTCATTTTGCAGCTATATTTATACAGTAGTGCTGTCACAACTTTCATTTACATTTATTCATTTATTACATTTACATTTATTCATTCTGGGAGAATTGTGTTAACTCTCTCATTGAACTGTGCAATGCCCAGTAGGCAGTTTTTTTTTTTCATTTTGCAGCTATATTTACAGTAGTGCTGTCACAACTTTCATTTACATTTACATTTATTCATTTGGCAGACGCTTTTATCCAAAGCGACTTACATAGGTTACAGTTCTTTACAATGTTATCCATTTATACAGCTGGATATTTTACTGAGGCAACTGTGGGTTAAGTACCTTGCCCAAGGGTACAGCAGCAGTGTCCCAGCGGGGATCAAACCAGCAACCTTTCAGTTACAAGTCCTGCTCCTTAACCACTATGCTACACTGCCGCCCACACTTTCAGTGTGTGAAGACTTGGAAAATGCATTAAAAGTAGCCAAGCAAGCTAGCTAAATAACTATTTACCATTTTATTTACAGTAAATATTACTGTGGCATGTTGCTAGTCTCTTCCAAACATGGCAGTGTTAAAATGTAATGTAGTAAAAGTCAAATTAATACCTTTTTGTATTTGTTACCTACTTAATTGCGGTTTGTATTCACAGAGGGGTAAATCCTATCCTCCTTTCACAGCTATGATCTTATTGGACTTTGCCTGTCTAGGTAACAAAAATGTTGTCATTACACACAATGGCCACTGTGGCAGGCATCTTATTCAACCTTTTCCTTTACGGCAGGCGGAGAGAAAATGTAAGTGTCAAGTCAGACAACATGTATATTGTTAATTAATGAGACACACCCTCATTTTGATTAAAATTCCTTCAGAGGCACGCAACTGTTCATGGAAGCACTTAAAGGGGTTTATGTGTGCATACCTCAAGTCTGAATCTGTCACTTAGGGTCTAAACAGAGAAATAAACCACACGAGTAGTCACAGTTGTGACTGCAGCAGTTGTAAATGGCATTCTGTCATGCAGCTTTAAGCCATCAAACAGACAACATAGTTACTGCCTGTTTAATACTCAAAATCCTGTGCATCTTGGATCATGCAAACATTATGGGGTTTTCCAGAGATATGGTACTGTAGAGATCAGAGAAGATCTTGACAAATGCAATTTTTTAATCCTTTCCAACCAAACTACAGCTTTGCATGTCTGAACATTTGCATTCAGTACATAAAAGCAAAGCAGTTTATTGGACCTGAGCAACAAACCAGTCTCAAAGACTGACTGCAGTTCCTGAATCACATTACTGTTTAATTTGCTGCTCTTTTCAACTCTTATATCAGCAAATGCCCATAACGGAGAGGGGCAAACATGGGAAATATTAATCTAATTATTTAATCTATTTTAATTTGATAAACATCATTTCGGCATTTATTTCCATTCTGTTTTTGTCAAAACACATTTATAATTAAGGTTAATTATGAAAAACCCTTCTATGGATACTGATTACAAGGCCAATTTAAAATAATTGACTTGTTTGCTCCTAGTACAGGATGAAATAAGTCATAATTAAACAGAGGAAGAGATTGTGTCTACTGACAGAACAAATGTATGCATTGTCTCAATTTTCCCCCAGCTATATTTAAGGAGTAGATGAAATTTTGAAATACACAAAATTAGAGAAATGTAGATAAATTTGAGGTGATAGTAACACTGAACAATTCATATTCAATACTTCAGAACTGAGAAGGAGAATGGCGGCCTTTATCCTGACTGTGAACTTTATGAACTTTATGCATGATGGATGCACAATTATGCACGATTTGTTATGGATGCATACATGTATTTTGAGGACTGGCTCTCTATCTGAATCATACCAATTAATGACCACCTGTGGGCATAAATAATTTGTCTGCACATGCTTTCTGAGATTATATTGTGATCATATCATTCAACACATTACGTAGTGGGGGTAGGCAGGAAACCTGATGGACAGCCCTGGAAGTAGGATATGAAACATATATTTTCAGAGGCTGAGCCACAGGCAAACAAACTCGAGGGAGGGTTTTATTTCAACATGTAACCAGCAGCATCCTTTGGACATGTAAAAAGGAGTCTCTCAGCAGCTAGTCAAATAGATGGACATCGTACACGGTGAACCTCTTGTTATCTCTGAAACTGTAAGCATGCTGTCATGTCATGCGCATGCTGGTTTAATCTGATGCTTCTGAAACACTTATCAGAGGGGCTTTAGGAATCCCTGCTTCATGGTGCCTAATTCCTTGTTTGGCTTCATGTCAGATGCTGTGCTTCTGGAATAGATCTGCCATGGTAAGAAAAATGTAGCTGCGCTTGAAATGTTCAGCTAGTAAGATCTGTATATGCAATATGTCCTTAGCCGCACTCGAGATATTCAGATGGAAACATTTGTATATACAGCAAGTCCTTAGAAATAGTAATTGCAACCATGTAAGATCAAGTCTAGAGTGGAGATACCTGTTTCTTGATGAAAAACAGACTCTATGGTTTCCATATTGGGACATGCCTCATCCTTTGAATGTTTTGGAAGTACATATTGTTACTGATATACTTCAGGAACAAGTCATCTGCTTTTTACCATTCAGATATCCTTCCACATTTTCAAAAAAAAAAATCTTTTTACAAACTGCTGTAGCCTAAACAATTCTCAGCTAAGGGATATGATGGGCTCAATGACCCTCTGATCTATTCCAGAGCTAGGTAATTGACAAGACAAATAATTAGCCGCTTAAGAAAAGTGTAGGGTTCAGTAGCTAGTTTCTGAATTCAATGACGTGCATAAGCTAGTGTAAACAGCAAAAAACAATAACAGGGACTAGGGACAACAGATTTTGGACACATTTTGGCTGATACTGTAGTCTTTCAGACAAAAAACTTCAGGAGAAAACAAAAACTAAAACCTTAGTGTAAATATCAATCAAAGTATATATTTGCATGGGTAGGTGCTAAGATAATTTGAGAAAAAAATACCAGTGATTGTTGTTGTTGTTGTTTTGCATATAAATGTGTCAATAGTCATTCTGTTTCAGGGTTATTTTAGAGAGCACCATGAGTTGTTGTAAATACTTCATGGCTGTCTTGGAAAATGTCAGACAGGTAAGTGGCACAGACCTAATGCCTGGGGCACTATGAGTAATACCACAATGGTCAACGCTTGAGGCATATCCTAATACTGATGACTTGAATTAAGAATGGTTTTCTTAAGGCAGAAAGGTAGTCTACAGGTAATGAGTGGGAGGAACAAATGGCCAAACACATCTGTTCTCATATTTCCGGAATGACAGCTTGGTATTAACGGGAGGTGTCAGCAGCAGAGCAGCCTGGCACAGACTGTGTTGTGATTAGCTAAACCCTGTGTGAGGGCATCCTCGCAAAGCCCATTTCAGATGGCTGGGTTTAGACTTCATCAAGTCCAAAAGCATTCTTTTCCGCCTGGGCACTGAGATCAAATGTCACGTTGTCACACAATGTCCCCACAGCTGTTGTAGAGATTAGGCAATTCATTCATTTCAGTTCTTTGTTTTTTCTCATAGTTGACTTATGATAATTGCCCTCATCCAATAGGATATTCATTTGATTTCCAGATAAGTCTTTTGTTTTGGGGCTATACTACTCATTGCATTCCACCCAGCTGTTAAGGGATATCTTTACTATGAGAATGATGGGTACAGGAATTAGATAAATAGATAAATATTTTGAGGATCCTTTTCCTTTATGTTAAAAGATGTAAATCTCTTAAAAAGCTGTAAAACTATGTTCCACTTGATTACCAGAGACCATCACACATATTGCATTCCAGCTATATCTGCCGCTTTCAATCACAGTTCCTGACCCACAACTTTTAGCTTTACAAAACACAGGCTTTCTCTAATCCCACTGTGAGCTTTGTGGCTAAATTGTACCAGACAGGGCGGCACGGCAATCAATTATAAGCACGAAGGGCTAATTTTATCAATAGAGAAATCACCCATTGTAATTCCTGATCCTGATTCTGGTAATGCATTCATGATGTCCTCAATTAAAGTTAAGAGCATTTACATTACAATGGCGGCAGCATCTGTAATTGTCAATTACTGGAATGTCAAAGTCAATTTCCTTGAAAAGGGCCTCTGAATTCCTTCCTTCCAGCTGAGAGATACCACGAGCATAGGAATCCAGAGACAGAAAAGAAAAATTGGCCTCATTAACTTCATCATGCTCTGTATTCCAGTAATTCAAGTACTGTATTCTGCAAATGCAAAAAAGTCAATATCTAAAGATCCATGGTGTCCTCACACCATCTCATGATCAGTGAATGCACTTTAATGTTTTGTAATATCCTGACTTTGCGTGACATTAGAAGATCCCTTTGCAAACATAAAATCAAATGAACATGACAAGCACAATTATTTGTGTGTAAATGAATGAAACACACACACACTCACAAAAATGAAACCTACAGATCAAGCAGATGTGACAAGAGGGTCATATTCTTAAAAATATGTCAGCCTACACTCCACTTCTGGCAGCTTGGAACCGGAGACAATGTTCTGTTCTGCTCACCATACTTTTGTTTCCATCAGAGCCCTATAACTGCAGTTTGGGGTACAACTGCAGCCACCCACCAAAAAAGGGTTAACATAATAATAAAGAAAATAAAATGGAATATCACATCTGGAGAAGAAATAAAAGTTTTTTGGGTGTTTTTGGCATTACCTGTACACGGTACATGGTACAAATTCTATTAAAAAAAAAGAATCAAATGGTTGTCATATATATTACATGAAATACAGTCACAGCCACCTGGAGTTCATATTCAAAACAAGCATAGAGCTTTATAAATGACCTGAACTGATTCCCACTCAAGGAATGCTGGTTAGCTCTGTATTTCAGTGTTATATGCCAAAAAAAAAAAACCCAACAAAAAATCACAACAGTCAGTGATAAATTCATTAATTTACTGAGCATCTGTGTGAGCATGCTCATAACAATGTTGGGAGAATATTTTCTGCTGCAAGCCAAATAATAACATCTTCAATTATTGCAAGCAGGGTCCAGGGAGACTCCTGCCTTCCTAGATAAAACTGCCCAACAATTCAGACAGCTGTCTCTACCTGTTTCATTACCGTTCCGGAATACTGTTTGTGTACTAGAATACTGTTTGTGCTGAGAACAATTTCTCATTTTTTCCCTGTCTCCATGTTTCTGCTTTGATGTGTTTGTTGCAAAGTATGTACGACAGACAGTGGGACAGTACAAGCAGTTTTTTTTTTCTTTTGTCACCTGTTCTGAGTTATGGACAGACATTTTTGGGAGGTTGGCAGCTTAGGAGCAATTGCCTTCCACTTTCTACAAAATCATGATTGAAAGCAAAGTATGGTCAACTGGCATATGATGGATTTTTGTTTGGAGCCCTGATTTATGGAGGCCACTGTTGCTCAAGCATTCAGAAAAACCCAGAGATTTCTGTCATGCTTAGCAGAAACCTTACTCTTTAAGGAGAACAAACTGTATTTGTCCAGGGTTTGACATTGGAGGTGTTAATGTGACTGTTTATCACTGTTTACCACTTACATGAAGGACTGCGAGTCTGTATTATCATATTAATACATGACAGCTATGTTCAGGACACTCAACACATAATGGTGACAAAATTAACCACAAAGAAACAAAAGCTTGACTTGATGAAAGAGACACACTAAATACTGAACATGCGAGTGGCAAGACAAAAACTGAAAGCAATTTTAACATGATAAAATAAAGTATAAATAAATAAATTATAATAAAAACTCTGCTTGCATGCATTCCCCTGCATCCCTTTTAATTCATCATCCCTATACTGAATGAAAACATCCCATCCAGTTGCTTCCAACAGTGGGAACTCCCTCTAATTAATGCACAGGTGTAACTCATTCATCCAATGTGCATACGCATGCCTAGCCACCAGATTCAGATGGACAAATCAACAGGAAAAATTAATGACAAGATGAAACAGCAGAAAAGCAACAACAGGAAAAAAAACAAGTAAAATAAACACATATGGGCCTCTGGAAAACAAAGAACCAGGCAAACAGTCAGGAATATCAAAAGTCTTAAAGATACAATACAAAATCATAATACATATAATTAAAATACATATAATCTATGAACATTTTCAAAGGTTCTCTCCATACACTTGGTCTCTGCAGCAAACTGAGTCAGATGCAGGCTCAGATCATCCATATTGTCCTTGTCGATATATCAGCGGTCAAAGTTTCAGCCAGTTCAGCCTGTCGCTGTGCAGGCATGTGATGTCCAGCATGACACTCTCTCTCCATTTCAGTGTCATTGCTTACATGTAGCTTGTGATCAAAGGCACCCTGCAGGCTCCTTTTGGATGGACCTTAAATGAAAATACCCACATCAGTGGGTAGGCGTCCCTGATCGTGGGGTGCCGAAAATGTTTTTGTGCCATCCGAGCTCTCGGTGACATTATTGGATCAGTTGCATTCAATTCATGCAAGCGACTGTGCGTTAGAAGGGTCTCTGCATTTTTCCAAACGCATGTGGTAACCTGCATTAACTAGGCGTAACGGCTGATCCAGTTATGTGACTGAGAGCTCTGAAAACTGACATATCTTTGAAACTCCGGGACTGGGGTTACCTACGCCATGAAGGGGGCTATTATATTTTGGATCCATCCAAAAGGAGTCGGAAGTGCACTTATGATCACGTACTATGCCATCCAACAATCAGTCCTTGATCACAATAAATAAATAAATAAATAACATGACATAAAACGTACAGCCACTGAGAAGCAGTTCAGACATCTTAGTTCAGACCACTCATCCAAGTACCTGCCTTTCTGCTGGGAACCTCACTTGCCCTTTGTGACTCCATGTCTCAGCATGAGCTGTTTACCATCTGCCTACGACGACAAAATATCACTTGATGCTACCTACAGAGGGGGAATCTTAATATTTTGGAGGAGCATACTCCCAGCAATAGAGGTGTAATCAGGCATGTAATGATCCAGGAACATTTGCATTTAATCCATTTGTAAGGGTGAGGACATTAACAGCTGCAATAATAGGAGGTTTATTTGTGCCTGGAAGTGCACAGACCGAGATGTTGTTTTTATTGATTTTGTTCCTAGAGTCCACACCCAAAGCTGCCCAGTGACACATACAAACCTTTAGACAACAGCAAGCATTTCATTAATGCCACAGGGAGGGACACTGCTACGGTAATCCACTTCCTTTCACAGCCTGAAGGGTCTTTCTCCCTCTATCTCTCTTTCTGTTGCTCTCTCTGTCTCTCTCTGTCTCTCTCTCTCTCTCTCTCTTTCTCTCACACTCACACACACATACACACACACACACACACACACACATACACACACACACAATTAAAGCAAATCACTGTGGTTTTCCAGACTACCCCTCCCATAAAGGATTATAAATCACAGGTTTACTTTAAGACAGACAGGCAATTAACAAGTGTATGCTATATAAATATTAGAGCCGATTTCAATTCCCCATACTGTGCAATAGTGTGATGGCTGAGTGGCAGGTACAATACTGATTCTGAATACCATTTTCTCGGCGGAAAACATTCTGTTCCAGTGCCTGGGACATCCATAATGATTTCCTTGGCACAATCCATGTGACACTTTGCTCCATGTGACATGTGACCCAGCTGACCAAAGTTGGTTAAGAGATGTGAGCACAGCATGCATGTTGCATGGGTTGAGTCCTGCTGGGTTATATGGCAACTCGATACATCATTATTATAGGTTGATTGGTGCCCTAATTGATATTCCGTGAGTGATAGCACATGAGAAGAGGCTGACCTTCCCAGCAGGTATCAGTAAAGTCACCTGTCTCAGGAGCAGGTTATCTACCTGTGGATAGATGATTGTCTTCCTTGTGAAAGTGTAGATGGAGTGGGAAGCTTGTTGATTTTATGTATTATTCCTTGTTCTTCATTAAGAAAGGCATCCTTTTGAAACCAAATCCTGCATAATAACTTTATACAGTGTTTTTCAGCAGGTCTTTGAAAGAAGACAGATGTGTGTCCTAAAATGGACACCGTAATCCAAAGTAGACCTTAAGGTCTGCCTTCCAGATAACCTCTGGACCCTGGATTCTTTGTCTCTATGGCTGTTTCAGTTTTATTGAAACCATTCGCTGATGTGGCCCTCTAGGTATTCCCCTTCAATCAGAAAATCGTTCTCCCACGACACTGCCATTGGCAGCCACTGCTGCAATGTTGTTACGGGGGAAAATAATCTAAAAGATGGCAACCGGTTATAAAATGATATTTCAGATCATAAGAGAGCTCAATCTTTTTTTGTCTTGCCTCCAGCTGGTCTTCTGCTAAATCTTTTTCAAATTGAGCAGCAGATACAGTTCCACCTGAACTAATGGTTTATTAATTTCATTTCTAAATCAAATGGGAAAGATGCCTTTGAAGTAGAGCAAAGAAAGACAAAAAGGTACAGAGATAGGACTTGATGGCTTTCTCTGCTCCCTTCAGTGAAATGGCTGCCTGCTTCATGTGCATAGCACAGAAGGTGCTGTTTTAACAGGGTTTACCACTTGTTTAATCCAGTATGTAAAAATGAATGCAGATTTCTTTTAGCAAGGTTCTTCTTGCTTTTAAATGAGCATATATTATACGCACATTCTCTCAATTTGGTAAAGTACTTTATTAATAATCTTCAAATTATGGATAATTGAAACACCATGAATTTGGTTTTGCTAGATGTAAAATATCTGAATACTTATGATTAAATCATTCTTTTAGGGTACCACTGATTCACTTCACTTTTTCAGAGGTTCAAACAATTCAAAATTCTGTGATTTCAGACTTTGCATTCAGAAGGCAACAAGGATGATGTAGATGGGGGGGGGGGTGTCACATATTGTAATGAACTATCATACTTAAATTAACAATATAATATGCAGCCTTGAAAGTTTTTCAGGTGTAGTTTTCTGTAATCAAACTTCTTATACAATTCCTTTTGCATCTGCAACTCTTGTAAATGGCTGCATTAAGCACTGCACCACTTCCATCACCTCTATGCCCACATTTAAAAATACAGTACATCACATCAAAGGCACAGGAAATGACTTTGATAATATTGTTGCTCTGTGTACACCGCATCTGAGTTCCAAAATTTTAACCTCATATCTTGACGAGAAATGTATTTCATACTTCCAGCTGGCAGCCAGATTCACACTATGCCTGAGTCGTTCAGCTAGATAGCACTGTGTTTTACAGAACTTGATAGAGTCTTAGTCCTTGTATTCTTCGCACAATGTATTCTCGAGTAATTTCGATGAAAACAAAGCCAAAGCACAAACGTTGCAGGGTTCAGAAAAGCAAACAGACTCCCTCTCTCTGTTCCCTCAGGGATTGATTTGGAAAAAAAAAAAATCTATCATTTCTCCGCTCTCAGTACAAATCAATTCACCTTCTCACTAGTCTATCAACATTCATCCTTCAGGCTGCAGAAATCCCTGCTTTGATCTCCTCTCACATGCTGTCACTTCTCTGTTCCTGGAATCATGCAAAACCCTTCCAAGTATTGGAGTATTTCCCGCTTACCCCCTTTACCCATCGTTTCTCCTCTGAGGCTCTTTAGACCCTGTCAGACTGCGTCCGAAATAACAGCCTCGGTTCCACCGGTTTAATTGTTTGTCATCTGTCCGGGAGTCCTGCACTTAAACCCTGTTGGAAAAAATTGTTTTGTCTTCTGAGCAGAAACCAGACAAAAGCCTGACAACCCAACAGGACACCGGCAAAAAGACCAGACTAAACACAGGGGGCATGAGATGCATATAGTAATGTACAAAGGATAAGTGCTGTCTGCCTTCGTGACTGTAACTACCAAGTGGCCTTCCACAGACCCAGGATCAGACAGGAGAAACTGGGCTCACTGAGTGATGCTGTTCTTTGGAGACTTTCCCTCACCCCGGGCTGCCTGATTTTTTTTTTTCTTTTTCACTGAACATTGATTCACTGTGTTCTTGGTCCAGGCACAGCGACTGGATTCCAGGTACATGCGCTGTTCTTCATCTGAAGTGGAAAAGAAGAAATCAGCAGCACTGGCCATGATCCGTTTTGCCGGTGGGTCATGCTGCATCTGCATGCACAGTGGCTGTCAATCACTTTTTTGTCTGCGTGGCTCCTGATACAATCACATGCATAAAAACACTTAAAATATAAGATGCACTCTTTTGTGGTACAGTGAGAAATGTACCCACCACCAGCAGAAACAAATCATTCTATTTAAGCCACTGTGCTCTGAAATGAAGGATACAGGTTGTTGGTATTGATCTTGTGTTTTTGCTGTCATTTTGATCAAAAGATCATTTATGCCTGACTGCGATATGATTGAGTGGCTTTGACTCTTGCATAATTGGTGCATCACCTTGGCCAAAATGTTGACTGGGCACAGCTGATGAAGCGATATAATTTTTTTGAGTGTCCGACATTGTGAAAATTAAATAAAAACACAAGGGAAATGAATGCTCACATTCAGAGAAGTCTATTCTTTTAAGGATACAATGCTCAGATTAAAATTAAAAGATGAATTTTTAATGGATACAAGTATTATGAATCTAATTTCCTAGCGAGAGGCAAAGTGAGAACTGTGACATGTTAGGGGGAAGAGGCCAAACCCTTGATTTGTTGCCTCTCAGAGGTGCAGCATTTCAGCATGTTCACACCGCTTACTGGCTATTTTTGAATATCTCTGCACTTTCTAGGCCAGATATGATGAGTACTCTTGAGGCTTAAATGCATTTTTCAACTCGTAGAAGAGGATGCTCAGTAGGGCCTTAATTGTATAACATTATGTTCAACTCGGGTGCAAACAGAACAGGTAACAAACCGCAAACATCAGCTTCATACTTGCTAAATTCCCTGCCCCTATGCCGCAGTGAAGCCGATGGTGAATACACATCAGAGGACAGTGGGGAATGCATTCGGTCTCTTTAATGGAAATTTGCACTGGGTGAGTCACCACCGTCCCCAAGAGCAGACCTTATTTTCCTCCAAAAATCAGAACACTGATTTATAATATATAATCACTGGATTATCAAGGACTTTTGTACATATACATGATCAATTTTCGTGTCATCCACCATGTGCTAAGACACCCCAAAAGTACACACACATACAGTAAACAAATACAAGCACACGCGTACACACACACCCACAAAGACAGTCAAGTCTAGGATTTCTGTGCATATACTCGATCTGTACATGATCAATTTTCATGTCATCCCCCATGTACTGAGATACCCCAAAAGTACATATACACATACAGTAAACACGTACATGCATGCACATACGCACACAGAAAAGGAAACGTTCCGTAGGAGGCTCGTCCAATGCGGTGTATAATACACCGCTGATAATCCCATTTACTAGCGACTTGTGCGGTGGATTAATGATCCCGCCGGGAACGGCAAGGTCTCGGGGAGGACGTTTACAAGTGCGGGGGAGCCGGGAGCCGTGCGGGCCCACCAATTAGCGCTAAAACACATAGGGGTCAGCACCAACAGGAAAGGAGAGAATAAATTGGAAAAGCGGGAGCTGGAGCGTAAAAGACGCGCCAGGGTAAGGCTCCATTAGTTTTACTGTGCGCTTAAGGTCAGTCCCAGATGGGGGACATAATATTCTGTTGTTGTTGCTCATTCACAGTGTCAAACCTTGTTCGGCAATCCCTTCCTTGTAAAGCAAACGCTAATGTTAAACCAGCTTGAACATAACTCAATTTATTAGAGCGAGGTGTGCGGAGGACGTGGCGCAAGAGAGGGTGAAGGCACGAGGGTGCCTGTCTCCTCAGGACAGAGGAAATGATGAGATCAATAGAACTAAGCTCACCCCGACCGTAGTGACAGCTGCAATTTGTATTGCTTTTGTTCCCCTTGCGATCGGAATCAATCACCTGTACTGTGAGGTGTTCAGCACATGCTGTTTTATTATGAACTTCCCCCTTGTGTGTTTCCACAATATCAGCAATGTCAAATGATCCTCAAGGATTAGTTACATTGAAGTGTATATTGAACACAGCATAATTCATATCATGTATCTATTCTTTTATGACAATGCATACTATTTCTATTATTGGGTTTTTTTTTTTGAGAACTCAATTTTAAATTTTTCTACTGTTGCTGTGTCATGGGATGGTGAGCTTTTGCAATACCCACCACTGCCACCAGGGGGTCCATCACTACATGTCCACTACCACTGATGCATTGTAGAGAGGCAGTAAAGGACTTTCATGCCAGCACCAGGGTTTACTCTGCAATGCTTGCTGCTGACTGACAGGCCAAACATTGAGTGAGTGGCCAGGATGTCAGAGAACAGACACTCGTTGGCACTATCTGGGTGAAACACAACGCTGCCAATCCACCATTTAGACTTGCTTCATTCCTCAAGTGGCAATAGTCCAACACACTGGGCATGGACCTTGTCAGTGCCCCATTGGTGTGAACCACCAAGATTAGCCCCCCACCCCCACCACTTCTACAGGTAATACGTCAAAGGGAGTGACAGGTACGCCCCTAATAGCTGTGGTTGACATCCCTGGGTTCTGAGCTTCTCTGAAGCAGGACAGCTTTGTACATTGCATTGGGGGTACTCATTATCTTCCTGTTACTGTCAACAAAGCTGCAAAGACCATTTCATTCAGAAGTGTTATGCAAATACAAAGTTGGTGTAGTACCAGCATCCCCGTCTATGTGAATGGACAATGCTGGCATCATGTTGGTATAATGTGGATGTATTGCACTACATACAAGAGATGGTTTGATGTCAGCACCACACTAGCCTGGTTCCTGTGTGAAGAGCTACTGCATTGTTCTGTAATGCAAAGGACAAAACTAACAACCAAAAACTAATACCTAATACCTCAAAAACACATTGATCTGACAGTCATCTTTCACCCATGTACTCTGTAATTTATGGTGCTTATTACTGAAAGTGTTTTTGTCTGTTAACTGAACAATATCTGGCATGTTAGCTGGTAACTACATCCTGTTATATTCAATGTATAACCACCTGTTATATCTGTTTTACTCTCAGATATCCCTGAGTGATTTAGTCAAAAACAGTTGCTTTGTAGAACAAAGTTTACAAACCATGTAAAAACATCTGACATCTATCAAAACTGTGACATAAAATGTTGCCCACACCTGCTGCTAACTACTTAACACAGATGATTGACATTAATGCAGAATATATGCTAGCAGTAATGGGTTTATTTGAATGTCTTTTTCAGATCATTGACATAGACATCAAGGCGTTACAGTACTGGTACTGTGCTGTTATTTGTTTGTGTGAAAATGGTTGAAGTGAATGAGGCTACACATGGAATTAATCATTGCAGATGATGAGACCTCAGTAACCAGGAGACCTTTAATAAAAATAATTTTGATAAAAATTTCCACATGAACATGAGAACCAGCAAAACAAAAACAAAAGGAGAATTTTCAAAACCTTTTCAATTTATTAAGGTATTATTATTATTACCAGCATGTGTTCCTTTACCACATGTAACGCTTACACATATTAGATTTTCTTTTCTTCAACATCCACTAGATCCCACAGACCTTACTGATCAAGGTAATTTATATTTAATATTATACACTTGGGGTGTCAGTACAGATGAGAAGAATAACTGTCAAAACATAATTAAGATGAGCCTCTTGCAGCTCAGCATTTTTATTTATGGGAATTCTTTAGACCAAGTCTACCAAGATTCATTACAGTATATTGGAGAAAGGATATATCTGTATATGTCTGTATATATCTCACATTTCCATTTATATAGCTGAATATTTATTGAAACAATAAGGATTAAGCCCCTTGCTTAAGGGTAAAACAGTGTCCCAGCTGTGAAGTGAACCGGCAGCAATTATGAGACTTCCTCCTTCACACTGAACCTCACTGCTGCCTTGCAGTACACTATCATCCATCTGTCCACCTTGCCTGCATGTTTGATGATGTAAGAGTAAGGTTTTAAGGTTGCCTTGCTGTTTTGCCAATAAACCCTGAAATGCTTATTTCTTATATAACACTTATATGCGTATGAAAAGTTTGCATCCTTTGCGGGTTATTGCATCATCTTAAGATGGTTCTATTTTTCAATTAGCTTGACTTAAATAAGTAATTATAATGCATAACCCTTTTATATATTTGATGATAGTGGAGTCTTTGACAGCTGGGTTCCAGGTAAGAGTTCATGGAAGTTTTGAAGTGTAATAAGGTGAGGATAAAAACAGCAAGGAGGTCCAAGCAGGTGCAATACATGTGAGAACAGGGACACTTCAAATTTTTCTGCTGATTCCACATTCCGCCTCGTCTCATATAACTCTAAATAAAACGGAGCTCTTTCACATCTCTGCCCTGTTTTGGCAGGAACAAGGAGAAAACTGTCCAAGGCATCTTCTGTATTTTCAAAATGTCCTGTCACCTTGTGGAAACCTGAAGCATAATTTGTCAAGAGTAGCATTCTCAACATGTTTCACAGTTGCAACATTAAAGTGAATGTATTGTAGGTTATATGACACTAATGTTTATGGATACTGTTTGTTGGGCTCAATTGTGCTGTGCTGAATTTTTTTTTAAATCAGTCTTTCCTCTTGTGGACCAGATGAGGGACACACTTTAATAAGCTTTCTAGCAGATTTAAATTGCATCAGCCCTCTCCACTAGATATATTTCTTGATGCAGGTAGGGAAAAAAAAAATCTGTAAAATCTGCTTTCTTTGCTTCTGCACAGGAGAGTAGACCAAAAAATAATTAAACTCACAATGCACTGTGCAATACTGATACAAGCCATTTATCAAAGCAGTAGTTGTCTGGTTGCACATCCCTTGCCCTGATTTGAAGAAAAACTAAAATAGGTGATAGTCTAACTTACCTAATGAGACAGAGAAATAAAATCAACATGGTCAGATCTGTGAGGCTGTAGCTGGTGCCTTATGCCTAATGATTCACCTCATCACAACAGTTCACAGAGACATAAAACACAAGTACTGTTTCTTTCTTAAAAAAGATATGACAGAAAACAGAACACCCTTGGTTCCTTTCTCTCTTCTTCTTTTTCTGATGTTCATGTTAATGGATATCAAGGCATCATACTAATAAATTTGTGACAGTTCAAATTCAGACTCTCCAGCACAGAAGTTCTGTATCCCCATTACTATGTCCAAGGGTGTTTACTTTCTCTGAGAAGGCAGCACAGAGAACCCATCCTTTGGCACCCTCTTACCACACCTTGGCATCTGACTCACACCTAAAACACCTTGTCCCAGCACATGGAAGCACTGACTCACACCTGCTGATTCCACATGCTCAGCATCTTAGGTCTCCACCCACTTCTCACCCCATGCGCTTGGGCTGGTGCTCTTCTCTCTGCACTACTGTTGCTGCCTCCATCGTGGCCTACCTGCCAGTGTGTCTGACCCCTCCAAAAGCTCGGGATTCCCACTGCTTGGCTGGGCCTCTTCCTCCTGTCTAACTACCTTGCCAAACATCCCCCCCCCATATCCATTTCAAAATTGTAGTGATTCCTATGTGACCTAACCTGGATGAGACAAGATAGTACTAAGAACGTAGTACTACCATGATACTACTGCCACTGTTACCACCACTACTACTACTACAACTAATATTGATAATAATGACATTATAGCATAATAACAAACCAATATCACTATTGACTTTAAGCTACAATGTTGGGGTCACATCACCACCATGTACAGCTATGACTTCTGCTTCTGCCTTACCTTCATTGCCATCTTCTTGCTTTATCTCCTGCCTGGGAAACTAGTAATGGTGACAAATAGTGAATTCGTATGCCGCTGGGAGCAAACTCATTATGACTGCTATTTGCCATCATTACCCTCCCCTTTGAGTGAACTGTGGAAACTGATAGAGTGGCATAAATTTGCCTAAAGAAATATATTAAAAAAAAAAAAAACCTGAAGGGGCTGAAAATATTTTTGAGAGGAATTTAATAACGTCTGGAGTTCAGAGCTCAATAGATAGCAACAGTACCCAAGAGGTAACTTTTTCAGAACCTAAGGGTTTGAATTCATGGCTTTTACTGATCTACAAACTAGCATCTCAGGGAGCAAAGCTCAGAGTGGAGCTCAGACTGTTACATCCCGCTTTTCCAAACCCAGCAATATGTTCTGTCTCTAGAGCAGTCGACAGTGCAAAGGCAAGATTTATGTTCATTTCTTAAGCAAGAACACATGGGTGCTTTACTACCTACCGTGCATTTCTGTAGAATTTCACAAAATCAACCATCACCCCAAAGACTGGGCTGTGGAGTCATTTCTAAAGCGAGAGGAATAGGAGTCCTAGGGGTTATGATTTCATGTAACAGGAAATCATTTGTTTGAGAGAATTACTTCATCTGGGAATTATAAGGCAGCTATCCCTGCATCAATTATCAATGAAGTGGCTGATCCATTACAGTTTCTAGCTTGCATTTTACCTGAATGTATTAGATATAAATATACACATGGTCCCTCAACCTTCTAAAAGATTTGATGGAAGTCATATCAAAAACATGTCAAAACATATCAAAAACACCACGAGGTACATATGAAATGAATTTTTTCACTTTTATATTTTTTGTTCTCAAAGCGTCTTTACTGTAGCATTCCGTTTACAGATTGGGATCAGTCTTGGAAATCACTTGAGAGAAAACTCCTTAGGACACAGATGTCCATGTGGCCTGCTTCTGAATCTCCGTATGTAGAGTCTACCAATGTAGATATTATATTTTCTATTTCAGCTTTGCAGCTAACTCTGACACACTTTTGCAGTTTTTTTTTTTTTAATCATATGTATAGTCTCACAATGACTGTCTTAAATCTCACAGGACACTCGGAGCAGAGTGCTACATTTCACTTTAGGGAGGGAGTGCAAATGAGCAAAATTGCTAAAATAAGAAAACTTGCTCCTAGCAGAGACAGCTTGCATGTCACAAAGGAGCCTATACAGACCCCCCACCCCCACCCCCTAAAATTGGAAATAAATGAAAGTTTGAAGGGAATTAAATGAAGAGGATAATCTCATAGCTTTTTTGTTTCTTTCTTTCTTTCAAAAGATGCCACAGAAAATGTAAATGAAGATCTGATAGAAGTCAAATGAAAGAGCTAATCTCCTAGATATAATTTTTTGGTCATTTTAAAATATGTCATGGAAAACGTCTTATAATATTAAAAAGTGACCCCATCACAAAGTCATGTTAGAGTAATTTTGAGTGTTTTGTTCTTAACAGTCCAGAGTACATTTACCAGTTTGTAATTATCTTTCATATTTCAATCTTGCATGCAAACATGGGCATGTAGGTTGTGGTAATTGCTGAGTATACATGCTATACTTATTAATTAATTCCCCTACAGCAGAGAACATAAGACATGTACACTTTTTACTGACTCTGTGGGCTCCACTGAGTTCACAGATTCTAAAAAGGCAGAATGTACTTGTGCCCTTTACTTGATTAATATTTATGAAAACTGTTTTATGTGATGAATGCTTCATTTTCATGCATCAAAATCTGTGAACCGCACAGAGCTTTCAAATTTAATAAACAATTCTTCCACGCATTTGAGGTTTTTAAGAGATGACAGCTGTATTTGTGATTATTCTTTCAATCCAGATCAGAGTTCTTGTTAGCCTGTCAGTCAAAAGACAAATTATGGGGGGATGACAGAGAGAAAGGAGAAAAAAAAACAACTGTTACAAAATTACATTTTTAAAGAATCTGTTTTTATAAAACTGTTTGTTGAACATGGAATTGTACCTAAATA
This sequence comes from Megalops cyprinoides, assembly GCF_013368585.1. Classification (NCBI taxonomy): domain Eukaryota; kingdom Metazoa; phylum Chordata; class Actinopteri; order Elopiformes; family Megalopidae; genus Megalops; species Megalops cyprinoides. The sequence continues at coordinate 11,815,510 of NC_050586.1, forward strand.
ATACTAAAATTGCTGAAGGTTTTAAGAACACATTGCTAAACAGTCAAATTAAGTTAAAAGAGATGTTTCCTGCATTCTCTAATTTTATGCATCACCTTTGTGTAGGTGCTATTCCCCACAAGTATCACTGCTTTACCCCTAGTTGACTTTGTAAAAACTAGATCAAAAGGACCCAATGGAATTACTGGTGAAAACATAGTACATAGTAACTAGAATTACTACTCAGTTTTGGAACTCCTAAGAAGCTGAACCTAAAAATGTTCTATGATTATAGGTAATACTTATTTTTGGCATTAGGACAAGGCTTGATGTACTCCTAAGATATTAAAGACATAATAATAAATACTTGAAATAAAAGCATACATTTAATTAAATTTAATTCTAAACCCTACCGAATAGTTACTTTCTCTTATTCAAAATATGATATTGTACTTGGGTCAGGGATTCTGTGCTGATTTGAATCTTAAATCTCATGCAAGATTTGACCTTCCTGCATAAAATTGCAACAAAATCCTGGGGGCAGCATTTTCCTGAAATGACCCACTTGGTTTTTTACTAGGTCTGGATTCAGTGATAGGTGAACTATCTGTAAGAGTCATTCCTGTTTAAGCATTTGTTTTGTCATAACCTGGAATGAGATTTTGGAAACTTGACAGACAGATAGATACTGCTCTTGGTAGATACTACTCTTAATCTACCTCTGGTTGTTAAGGGATTTGCAGTATTTTTCAGCTAGTTTTGAGTTAATTCTGCAGGTTTACTCAGCTACAGTCCCTACTGTGACTCAGTGGATGATGGGCAGTGGGCCAGATTACAACACTATACACGGCAATATTGCCAATATGTTTATAGTACAGAACCCATTTACCTAGGTGAGCGACAGCCATAGCATATCAATTCGGCTCATTTCAGGTGGATCAGCGGCAGAGACTTACAGAAAGCAACACAGCAAGGGACCTTTTAAAGCTGTTTTTATGTATGTATATCTGAGGTGACAGACAGGTGGGACTCAAATGTTGATTTCATGGTGCTTTTCTGCTAAAGTGATGGTATTGAAGGCAAGGCTCTGCAGTTCCTCCCACTGAGTCCTACCTCTGTATCTGATTGGCTTCCTTCACTTTATGTAAGCCCAAGCTGGCTCCGGTTTGTTTCCCCCACATTAGCTGAGGGCATGTCCTTTCAAAACAGCTCTTTCCCTCAGTTCCATTCAAATCAAGTGGCCTATACTGTGGCGGGAGTTAACCAGCTGTGTGCATTTTAGACCTGAAAAAAATGAAAAGGATTTAATATTTAGCTGTCAGTTTGGCACGTGCACCTATTTACCTGTCCCAGAATGTACAGCTTCATGCTTTCCTTGCCCTTTCTATAAGACACACACATATCCACACGCACATGTATGCAAGCTGGCGCGCACGCACACATTGTCACAATCACACTGAACCTCTTGCATCCTCAGACCATCTGCGGGATCTGTGTTGAAAGAAGCTCCACGCTGTCAAAATGTATTTTAAAACTCCTGAATGTAACATTAAATAAAAAGGGACTAAGGCAGGCGGCAGACACAGACACTGGTGTAAGAGAATGAAATGATGTGTGAAAAGAACAGAGCAGAAGAACTAGAGGCAAAAATAATGGAACTTCAGGAGCAAGTCAGATGTCTCCTCACATCCGATGTAATGGCTGTTAACCAAAAAAACAAAACAAAAAACCCTCCCCTTCATTCCTAAAAAAATCCTACTGCCATGACTTGCAACCATGAATGCTCAACTACAACAGAAAAAAACAATGCAAATTTAAAAAAAAAAAAGGTCAAGAGGAGGAAAAGAATTTAATTACAAACAATATTGCAGCCTACCAGCAATATTTTTTCTGCCTTAAAACAATAATAAAGTCTGTGCAGGCACTTTTGGGGAGTTATCAGACTCACTCGTGCCTCCCTGAATAACAGTGGTCATCATTTTTCACTGTTCCTGTGAAGATGTGTGACATTTTCAGGAATACTACCCTGCTTGCCAAGACCTTGTTTCTCATATTGTCATGAATACATTACATTTTAAACACATTCAGGCTGATTTTCAGATGGGGCAGGGGGACAAAGTATGCAAAACACCTCAAAGACAGGTGCCAAAGATGAATTTTCTATTGGCCAAATGGTACTTTAAGCACAGTGATTTCAGAAAATGGTCTTGCATTACAACTTAAGTAATAAACGTACTTAATTGTTGCGGTCTAAATACTACAGTCTAAATACTTTTCTCACTCTGTCAAAAACATGCAGGTACAACATGAGACAACATCCATCTCCTGGCAGACATTCAGACAGTTGATGGCTTCTAAGAAAGCAAGTAAACCAAGAATCTGGCATCTCTGTAGTTTTGTGACAATAAGGCAAGAATTTGGCATGGAACAGATCTTTGCTCTCTGCATCAGCTTGTTTCATCAACCAAACTTCACATGGGTTTACTTATTGTAGAACTCATCTACATATCTTTATCTAAAAAAAATTATGTTAACCGTGTGACTAAATAATGTGTTGGATAATTGGCTTGTTAAGGAGGCTTTAAACCAATTCTACTCTTAATTTAACAAGTTATTACTAGGAGGCACAAGGGATGCTGCAAGGAGTAATACATCTTTGTTGTGAAAACTGAGATATATGATTTGATGGCAAATATTTCAGTCTGCATTTCTTTCTAATTAAATCACTCCAGGAAAAATCAGAGTGATTGTTGCTTGAGTCACCTGTCTCTTTAAACATCTCAGAAAAAATGCAAATGACACAGGCTGAATTTAAGTGATGAGGATCAATCTGTATGTACCCATGCAAGAATAGCAATCTGTATTTTAATGAGGTGTTGCTTATCCATACGGCAAGTAAAGTTTCTGTGAGACACCTTTTTTGCACAGTTTTATTTCTGCCCAGTGGAGATCAGTTAATTACTAAACAGGTCAGACAATTTTAATTAAGAATTTGCTTATATTTAAAGTGCTTGTAATCAGCTGCTGATTAATTTGTACTTGAGGGACAGGAGAAGCTGAACTCTCTCTGAGCTGATTCATTCTCAAACACATTTGTTCCAGTGCAGTGAAAGATCTATCGTAAGAAGCACTATAAAACAGCCCTCACAACCTTTGTCAAAATATATTGACATCAGAACCAACAATTTTAGAAGTTAGTCTACAGTAACCTCACCATAAATGTGAGTTTTAGTATGATTTGCTTAAATACAGCACACATATTCCCTATGTATATGTATATATGATCCAAGATGCTGTATTACTATGTTTTTCATGACTTTTGATTGATAAAACTGGTTTTTGCAACAGAACCTGCACTTTATTGTATAATGTTACTCAAAGAAACAAATGTTTTATTGTTTTTAAGTAAAGGTGCCTGTTTGAAGGTTATTAATCCTGTGAACCCTGCCCTATATGAGCTTACCTCATTCCCTGCTGAATAATTCATTCTCAGTCCTTTTCACACATAGAGACTGTTTATTTTGCTATTTTGCTGTATACAGGAGGCTTGTCACATTCAATGTGTGGAATACATCATCAGTAAATGTAAATCTGGCTCCACAATAGCAGTGCAAAGTCTGCTCTTTATGTTTGCATCACCTGCAGTTCTCTCGTTTACTTCATAAATAACTTCGGTTCATCTTTTTTTTTTTTTTGCTGTGTACCAGATACATGGATCTTACATGGTGCTTAATCAGTAAACGACAGGCTTCGATACAATAAAGATGCAATCTTTTTTATCAGTAATATGATATGACTAAAATATGAACTAATTTATTATTACATCACATATATATTATTGTTTTTTTTATATTTATTTTACAACCTTTTGTGTGAATAATTATGTATTGTTGTAATTTATCTTTACTGTTATTGTTTGCTTTGTGTTTTGCACATCACTATTTGCTTTTGGAGGGACATTCAGGTAAACTTTATTGTGAGAATGATTTTACCTCATATAAAAGAGCAAATCCAAATCCTTCTGTTATGATCAGGGCTCTTGATTTTTCATTATACAAATTAGCCCTGCAAAAAATGATATATGGCATGTGTGGATAGCTATTACAGATCCTGAGTAAAACATTGAAAATAGGGCAGGGGGCAGGGTGTTATAATATAGGGTAATAAAATATGATAAATAAAGAATAATTTTGGGGCAAATAAATACTAATCCAAAATCATGGTATTCAGCTACCTAATTAGATAGCTAGCTAGCTTGCTTGCTTTCCGTCTGATAATCAGTTTAATAAGTTTTATTTGGAGAATGTAAAATCTTTAAAAATCCTTATATGTGAACAATTATGATCTGTCCAATTATACTGAAGAATTAATCACAAAATAAAACATGAAAAAGTAGAAAAGAAATCTACAATAATGGTACATATATTTTTTGTGTGTTACATCCTACATAATCAGTGGTATAAATATATATCATAAAATCACTAAATCTTTACTTAGTATCACTCGGCATCAAACCGAACCTAATTAGTTCTCTTTGCTATTACATTAATTCTTCATTAAGATTCAGATTGCCCTATATAACAAGGAGATAATTGTTTTCATTACAGGTAAGGGCATTTACATTAGTATGCACCCCACAAGTAATATTCTCTCAATTAAATAAATAAATAAGAGAAAAAGGGGAAAACCCACAAGTAGAATATTTTCAAACAATTGAACTGGACTTACCCATTTGACTGTGACTTAACGGGGTGAAATATTCATGACGATCGATTATCCCATTAGGGCTTACAGCAGTACACTTTATGGTGCTATTCTTCACAGCATGCAGACAGAAAATCCAGTTTTAATTGTGATTAGAATATTTTTAACCCTCTGCAATCCAAAGAGCACATACACTGACACTGGGAGTACAGATCTGAAGTGCACTTATTTCATGTCACAAACTGCGGCAAAGGTTGAAATATTTTTCTCCGTTGTCCTTTCAGGTTTCCTTTTAGTACACAATCAGAGCAAGTCTCTTGCAATTAGCGTTGTTGATTTGGAGAGTCAATACTCTGGGCTGAGGTGACCTCATGTAAACTGGGAATTGACTGCTACTCACCAAATCAAAAGCTCAGAGCGCAGGGTCACTTTAGGCAGCGAATGATTTAATATTACTGTAATGACACCTGAAACACTGGGCTCAGAGTGTGACCTTGGAGAAAAATGAAGAGTTGGAAATCAATAAAGAAACACAAATGATTGCATTTCTACAGATGCATTGATGTATGTTCTGGGAACTGGTGAGGAATTTTTTTTTCAGCCTTGGTCACAGCAAGCTGTGAAGAGCTAGTTTCATTCAGTGCATGTTCAATTTAAGAACTTAAACAAGCTTAGCTAGGGGTTGCAACTTTTAATGTCTGTTTATGAATTGTTCTTTGCTCCATAGTCACGCCTTTGAGGTGCCAGATGCAGCAAAATAATGCAGTATATAAGCAAGAATAAAACCAGACAAAGACAAATACTGAATAAAATGTGATAGATTATCCAAATGAAAATGGAAATAATTTCTCACTTGGGAAATGTTGAGGGAGCACCGAAATTAATAAATGAAAAACTGAGTTTGACAGGTTGTAGAACAACGTGAAACTGCAGTCAGAGTGTAGATATGTGGATGCTGTGTACTGTAAAAGATGAGGGGCAGCCAGTACGCTAACAGCTCTTAGAGAGACCAAGAGAACTCCCAAGCTGAGGTGTTTACATGCCTAACATTTCCCTGACACAATGCACAGGACACAAAAAATAACAAATGCTTTAACTGACACTGTCCAGAACTCATTATCATGAAGTGTTTAGTTACAGATCATTTCCCTGCAGTGGGCTGCGTGGTGAAAAAAAAAATGAACCTGTTATTGTAATTTCGATAAACGACCTTGTTTACGCTGTGCGGATATCACATTGACGCCTGTGTAATTTATAATTAATCTGCTGGCTATCTCACTCTTACAACAGGGGGCTTAGTGGCTGGGCACACACAAACAAAATGTCATCTTTTAACATCTAAGGAGAAAGTGAGAGTAAACAAGTTCTGGGCCGTTTTTAAAGAGAATGTGTTTGGACAGCATAAACACTGTCCCTTACAGGGTCTTCTGCAGGCAACACAGAGGCTCTGCTTTGTGTGAGTGAATCCTTGGAAGTTATTGAATCCTATTACACCTTAACTGATTTCCTTTCAAAGACGAGCACGATAATGACGAGTATGCAAGGAGATTAAACAGACTTAGATCACACAAGTGACATTATTGCTATTTCAAGAGTTATGTTAAAAGCGTGAAAAGCATATATTCAAACATTATCATTCATTTGCATATCTGTACATCTGTTTCAGAAAATGTCTACACAAGAGAAACTGAGTAATGGCTTCATTTAGGTTGCACAATTAGTACATGTTAATGTGAGATAAGATGACAGAGAGAGTGTCTTTGCTTATGGAAGCTGACATCATGCCATGGTGTCAAAGAGGTATGATTGCCAGCTTTGATGATAAGCAGGTTTGCAGTTTAATATAACACTTAACCGCCTCACAGAAGTGCTGAGAAAATACTCTCCCTCTCTCGTGCCTAGTCTTATTAACCAGAGGTGAAGGCAGGGTCCTCAACCATCATTCAAGGTTTTTTTTTTTGTAGGCACTGGGGTCTGAACCATGACAAGCATACTCATGGCCATGGTACAGGGGGACATTGTTTTGTTTGAAATTGACACATTGATTGTGTCCCTGGGTAGTTACAGTGGGATGTCAATGCAGGACAGAGATTGGTGATTAACCAGGAGATCTGAATGCTTTATTTAGATTGCCTGGAAAACTTCAGATGGGATGCAAGCCCCTAACAGCACTGTTTGGCCACCTCTGCCTACCAGATAGTGACAGCTGTTTTACAGACACTTCTCAGTTATCTCTAATGAAACATAAATATGATTTTAAGGCAATACAAGTTGAGGTGCACAGAAATATATAAGCTGTACAAACCATCAAAGCCTTGCAAGCCAAACCCATATCTCTTATCATGTAACCCAAACAGATACAAAATCTGTGACTTTTTCAAAGACGTCGGCGTGGAACAAAAACTGTCTCTGTACAAAGTCTGCTGCTCTGTTGAAGACCTGAGCTCACTGCCAAGTGAGATCTCAGATGAGATTGTGTGAAGTTGTCCATTTTCTGCACATTTGACAACAACATTAAAAAAACAACCCTGTCTCAACAACAAATGTAACAGTTTCCTCTGCTAGAAGGGCAGGATCGGGGTCAATTACAGTTAATTTTTCAGCGTCATTAGAAACAGTGTAAGTAATTCATCACAGTTCAGCTGCACCTGCAACATTTTGAAGGTTGCCATGAAAGACTATTCCGATCAATGGCATTCACAATAACAATTTCCATGTTCATATCACTCTCTTTATTGCTTTTTAATGGAACTGAGATCATCTGCGGCTAATTGTAATTGAGCACAACATTGGTGTCATTGCAATCCACCCTCACAGGGCCGCTGTAATTGTAATGTTTTAATTATAAAGTTCACAGGAAACTGCTTACACTCGCATAAATGTAAGTGGCAACAAATGAGTGACTAAAAGAATAAATCACTGGAACAATAGCACAGGGATGCATTCTTTATTGGCAGTTCGTTGTCCCTCAGTCTATTATTTCACTGGCACATTTTGTAATAATTACTAATTATAGAACACTTGTCCACAGTGCACGCACAAAGGCTCAGTTTTTAATGCATCCCAGGTGATCACATGGACCCAATTGTGTGCATCTCATTAAATGTGTGCTGTTGAAACATCAATAATATCAATGCAGCAATCATAATATATTTGTAATTGCTACATACTTTGAATCAATGTTTACACAACATGACACAGGAAATACGCATTCATAACCCAAGAAATTTTACAGAACATTCTATCCAGCACACTTTGATACCTCTTCTACATGTGTTCTGTCATAAAATGAAATAGTAGTATTTTCTTTCATTTTGAAGTTTTGAAAAGCCAACAGAGAAATAATACTTCCTCTTGTCCTCTTCTCCCTTCCTGCTGCATTGTTTGAAAGCTGACAAGGTCACAGGATTGTTTAAAAGCCAAGACATCCCTTTTCCAGTGCCCCCTGCCTTGTCTTGTCACATACTTCCTCTTTCCACTTTTCAGTGGAACCAGGGAAGACTTACAGTCAAGTCACACACAAAACATAGATAGGAGTAATTTACCTTTTCCTGTGCCAGTGTTGGTATTGGATATATTGCGAGCCATCAGGTACTTCTTAAAAAAACTTCTTAGCAAGCACTGGGGCTTTTAACTACCAGCAGGGCAGGATATGTTTGTAGTAGGTAAAAAACGCTCTTACACAATGAATTGAACATGGAACGACTATAATGAGACATTTGGAAACGCTCAGTATCATCACAATGACTCAAGACTACTCTGATTCATGCTCCATCTACAGTAACAATCACTTTAATGATGGATGAAATTTAGGACAGGACTGTAAAGCAACAAACAAATACTACTCCACTTGAATGTAATACAAAGGCATGCAAGGCTCATGACAGATTAGGCATTGTTGACACTGAGTTACAGAAACATTCAGTAGCTGGATGTTGCACCTTTTCAAACTAAAGGTCTTTGGCTTTTGGATGTGTAAACATGCACCTGACCCCATTGGCCTCCAGGTAAGTTTGTATTTCAATGGTCAGTGAGAGAAATGGTTAACACTGCCTCCAGTGTTAACATTTATGGTGGTTTCTTTGGTTTTGGCTCACCCTCCCCCCAAATACTACATCATTATGGAAAAACAATGGGACAAATCAGACCAATTCACACAACCTCCTCAAAATATGACAAGCACCTTGGGTACTGAATCATTTGCGTCATCCTCTTCCTCTTCGCGGGGGGGGGGGGGGGGGGGGGTTGTTTGCAATATGGGTGGCAGTGGGGAAACATCAATCGGCACTCAGTCAGATTCACAGCGCCGTCTGCGATGATGAAATGTGCGTGCTGTGTGCGTGGCAAAAGGAGCCCGCACAGCCTCTTATAATTGCCAGCTTAATTTGTAACTGCCACCAAAAGTGCTTTTTGAAGACTGCTTGGTTCTGTGCAGGGGTTAGGTAATAAATGAGCCCCCCCCCCCACACCCCCAGATCAAGAGAGAGCTTTGCATATCGTCAGCCGGATCTGGGAGATCAATCTGCCCGCGTGAGGGGTGGCCGGCGAAACGCAGTGAGAGATGCACGCAAGCCATTGAAATATTGATAATATCCATGGCTGTCACCGGCAAAGTGATGCATGTGCCATGAAGTCTGCTCTCCCCCGGCACATATAAATGAGTCTGAAAGGGGTGGAGTGAAACCCAGCAGGGCCCGGGAGCTGCACCTCTCCGTCACGTGGAGGGAATAAGACAATATGCAGCTGCAGGTTTCCAGACTGGTTTCCTGTTTGCAGGAAATTATAAAACTGCTTTAAATAGGATATCTGTGAGGAAGTGGCTTATGTAATGTTAAATGTGTACAAAAGATGTACAAATGCCCACAGCTTGTTAAAATGAAATGGGTCATGCAGCTATTTATTGGCAGATTTTCTGACTACAAGCACATATGCTCTCAAAAGAAATTCAGAATAGAGTAACCGAAGCAAAATACCAAAAGGAACAGCTGACTTTCATTTTGTGCCTCTCTGACAGCTTAGTATAGCTTTCCAATTTTGCTTTCATGTTCCCTTTCAGGCAGTTGTAAGGATTTTCTATTTTCAATTAAAAACAAATAAAATGCAGCGCTCAGTGAAATGATTTTAGTTCCCCTGATGGAGAAGTACAAAGGCACCACTACTAAGAGTTACGTCAACATTTGGACAATAGCAATTTAATTAAGATTGAATGGTAATTAAATGCCTGAATTACTTTTGATGTTTTAATGAATCTGGGGTGGGGGGGGGGGGGGGGGGGGAGGAAACATCCAGGGAAATATTCATTTTATCTGATAGAGAACAATGTTTGAAGACAGTCTCACCCCACCGTAGGTGTGAGCGTGTGTGTACAGATACGCACATATGCACCATAAATAAAACATTCTGTTTGCATACTGCTTCTCGCAAATCTCAAAGCCAAAAAAACTGACATTTGAATTACAAAAGCCGATGGCATTAAGATAAATATGTATGTAGCGAGGGGAAAAAATGTGTGATAAACCGAGGCTCAAAACTACAACACACAGTAACATATGGATGTATGCACTGTAAACAGGAAGTTGAAACCACTGCATGGTCAGAGGGAGACTGCTGCAGCTGAGAGTGAATTGTTCTGGTCCTGCTCTGCCGCTTGTCCTACATTCAAGAAAGGCCCAGCTCGTACCCTTACGCTCAAGGTGACAAATGGGCACATGCTCAAGTGTTTAATCAGCGACTCATGCAAAATGAGTCACTCACCGAGGGCTTGACCTTAATGGTGACCCGACGCTGAAACATTTTGTGTCATAGCCGCCCTCTTAAATCTCCCCGGAGCTTCACCTTGGCGCAGGAGATGGACCACTCTCATTGGCTCTCTTTATATGTCACCTTAGCCATCCTGGGTTGTGCTTCATAGTGACTGGTGCACTTTCATCTCCACTGCTGAACCTTGGGGACTATATTATTTTCACACTTCAGCTATGATTACCTTCTGGATGTTGTTGCTACCTCTTTCCAATATTCCAAAATTAGTTCTTTTTTAATAAAACATTTGTAAATTGCAAAAGTCTGCAAGTAAAAAGTTTCAACTTGGCAAACTAATGAAGAAATGGAATTAAGCTGGATTTTACAAATATGATTTTAATCGACATAAACCGGGTAATGTGCGCCAAGTAAATTCAATAGTGGTAATCTTTACAAATGTGCAGAACTATATGTGTTCAGTTTTTATTACAGATGGGATGAGCCAATAGTAATTAAGATCAGCTGATGCATGTTAGAATGGGGAAAAAAAATCTATCACAATTCTTCCCCAATAATGCTAGAGAAGAAATTGAGTTTAAATCCAGGAGGGAACAGAGTCCTGATGTCAGTCTGAGCAATCTACAGTACATTTCTCCCAATCTCCTTTCTACTCCATCTCGCCTGACTCTTCTGACCTCCCCTAGGTATTAACCATGGAATATCATGCTAAATATACTGCTGGTAAATAATCTTGGTGGAAGGAAAAAGAGGGGAAGAGTGGGAAAATGGACAGCTACAAACCACTTTGACTGATTGTTTTGGGTTAATAAGGCACTGCAGAAAAGCAGTAAATTCACACCCCCAAATCTAGTATTACTATAATTTATGATAATAACCAAAAGTTTTTTTTTTTTTTTTTTACAAATATGAATATTGGCTTTTGGAAAGCTAATAGTTCATTGCCTTCTATTTTGCACAGAAAGGCTGATATTTGAATGTGATGATCATTTGTCCTTAACTTTGACTTAGACTTGTAACAGACTTGTAGACACGCATTGATATTTAAAATGTGTCCAAAAGTCAAAAAGATTTGTATCCTCCTGCCTTATCCCCACCCCTCATTGTTTTCCTCCTCAAAAGGCCCACTCAGTGTGGTGGGCAAAATATCACATTAAGGAGACCTCAAGAGATAGGCATAAGGCTGCTAATGAATACTTGTGCTTTAACTGTCACTTGTTAAATTATCAACTGAAGTGCATTAAAAATGTCTGCTGGAAGGGGCAAATTAATTTTTGTTGATTAGTGCCAACCTGTCACTCCCTGTGCTCTTACATACTCTTCATGCTATTTGTACTTAGGTATACTTAAAGCCCCCCTCTATTTGTGTGCCCAGTTAGCTGACCTTAGTTGCACCTAAAAATACTTTTCTGCCTATGCCACTGGCCAGGTCTATACATAACTGGTTTATTTCTAGCTCATGTATGTGGATCTTTGATGAGATTAATCTTAACACATACTGTGTATCTTGAAATTGCTCATATTGCCTCAATTTACCCCCTAATCATACAAGACCAGACTGTGTCTGACTCTTCAGTAACTTCCCAGGAGAAACTTGAGGCATATGTGTTTCTCTGTGATGAAAAACTAACTATAGAGAAAGGAAAATGGCCATCGGCATTGCATTCAGTCAAATCGCTGGATCATTCTCCTTTAAATCCATCTGTGCTTAATACATTTTCTCAGATATTAGCTCCACCTAATCTAACAGTCTCCTTACTGACTATTAAAACAGCAATGTGTATGCTCATGTGTGGCATGCTGATTCCAAGATGCACACTGTGCTGACACAGGCCATGACCAGACCACAAGCCGTCTGTATTGTCTCCCCTTCACATTGAAGCGTCTTTTGAGAAAGCAGAGGCAGCAGCAATCCAATCAAAGCAAGGCTGTCCATTGAACAGTGTAAATGCTTCTGTACACCCTGCTCCATCCACAGTTTCTTCAGAACATATGCCACGTAAACTCAAGAACAATATGTGAAATTCAATATTCCTTTTTAGTTAGAAACTACGTATAATATTCATTATCTCTGGTCTGCACTGCAGAGTTCAAAAGACATAAGGCGGGGATGAGGAAAAGTAATATCTCACTTTGATAATAGCTGTGATGTTTTGTATTTCTCTAAGTTTATGTGAACTTTGTTTTCCCTCTGCAACAATGGGAATATGGCTCAGTGGTGCTTTGAAAATCAAGTATGTGGGGATTATTCTCAAGGTTAACGTGCATATTCATTAATGTGTGCACCAATATCCCTATTAAGACTTTCTGCTAATAAAGCCAGTGAGAATATGTGTGCGTTGTGTTGAAGCGGTCTGCTTATCAGCCAGGATTTGCTTCACATCATGATCCTCTCATTTGTGCCATCTTTGTCCTGTGAGGACGTAACCCAAATGTCCAGCAACTATAGTTTACCCTGCCATTCAGAATGGCACTCCATTGTCCATCACTGGTTTCTATGCCCACAGACTTCGTTTTTAAAGATAGGGGATTCCATTGTGCGTTTGATTACCAAAGTCTAGCAATCCCTAGGAGAAAAAAAGCCTCCTTCTGTAAGTGAGAGCTGTGTGATCACAACAGATAGAGAGTGTGGGTAAGGAGAGACAGATAGAGTGAAGGAGAGAAAGAGATAGGGAGGAAGTCCACTGAAACAGGGAGCATATGCTAGTGAAAAGGAGGAAAGAGAAAACACGGAGAGAATAATATACATTTGGAGGGAGAAATTACTTCCTGTGGTCCAGGGGTTTTTTTTATCCTATCAGTGATATTGATCATCTTCTTCTTGCACTCAATGTAAGTGTTTTCCAGGAATGCAGTCCCAGCCTTTAACGCAGAATTGTGACACAGCTGAAAGGAAGTTCACTTCCAGGAAACTAACAGTCCAGACAGGACCTTCCCCTTCTGTAATGTATTTTCTCTGCTGTGTTTCTGAATGCTTGGTACTGTAATTAGTTGAAATGATGGTGGCCCAGGTTGTAGCAGAGGCAGAAGTGTTGGGGAGAGGACAGCAGTGATGAGGCACAAATTCTGCGCGTGGTAGCTTCACAATGCCCAGCTGGCACAAGGCCTCACCCAAAAGAAAGGCAAACTGAGCTGAATAAACATGCCATTTTCTTCCATACAGGCCATTCAATTAATTGTATAATTCACCTTGCAGTTTGATGAAAAAAAAGGGGCCAAACCTGTAGAACATTAGTAACTGCTCTATTTAGCGAATGACTAATGACTTTCAAATAAATTACAGGTTAAAAGCCCTCCTTTTAACTCCCGTGGCTCGGAGCAATAGAGCTCCATTGCACATTGCGTCATAGAGGGGCAAGATCATGTCACAAAATACTGGGGAACAAAAGACAGCAGCTGGCAAGCAGGCTGGCAGACATGCATCACGCAGGGCCTGACACGGAGGGCTGAGACACGCACAGAATGTATTGGTGATTGTAGGCTAAAAAGGGGCAATTCCAACACGCTCATTATCACCTCCTCAAACACTGTTGCTATTTACTCCCCCACCTCTCGACTTCCTGTGAGCCTTTTGGTACATCTCTGCTAGTTTACTTAATCATGTGATAAATTTCTCACTTGAGGAACCATGGCTTCTCCCTAACATCTGCATTGCATTGTATTACCGACCATGATTAAGTTCAGCGGTTGGAAAACTGCAGGAGAGAGAGGTGATCTGCATTAAGCATTGCCTCCTGTTGTGTCTTAGAAGTGGTGGTATTAATTCAAATAAAAGCTTTAAGCAATTAAAGGCAATCCGCAGCTCTGCATGGCTGTCTCAACTATTCAATTAGACCTGAACGACCTGACTTCCCCCAGGTACAGTACAGGTTGGCATAGTGAAGAAGAAGGTTGTTTTTCTCACCTCTCAGCTTCACACTATACACATATACACATATACACACTATACAAATAATTGCATAGAAAGATGAAGAAGAAGCTTGTTTTTCTCACCTCTCAGCTTCACACTATACACATAATCGCATAGAAAGACTAGCTGAGCAATATTTTAGACATGGCTATTGCATAGCTCACAAGTTGCTCTATTGTACATTGTGGTATCTATTTGGAAGGGGACTTAGTACCATAGCAACGGATAGCTTATCAAAAGCTAACTGACACAAAGATTGATACTGGAGTTCAGCGCTGAACAGCTGGAAGCTGAAAAAGGTTTTTAAGCAAATGGCAATTGAAAAGTAATAGCAATCTTATGTTATTAATGTCAAAGTTGAACAATGTGCTTGTATGACAAACAAATGAACCATTCAAAAATGGTGTAGGGAAAACTAATAGATATGAAAGACAGTGTGAGACTGCTAAAATAATAATAATAATAATAATAATAATAATAATAATAATAACAACACATAGACATATCAACAAACCTTTATATTCAAAAGATCCTTAAGCATTGAGCCATGTGATTTCCAAAAATAATGGAAAACAGGTGCACTGCATCTTGTATTTAGTATAAGGTCACAGGAGGGCTTTGCTCCACACATCTTTCAGATAATATCAGTGAGCATGTGATGGCACACAGTTTCCTGCCTTATAAAGGAGATGCAAATATTCCTTTTCTTCTCCACCTTTGTTTGTCCGGCGCATTATTTGAGGTACTAGGCAATCACAATTTCATATTACTTATTAAAAATGTTTTCATGTGAATAATAACAGACACAAATGGCATAGCAGTTCAGGAGTCATCACTGAAAATTAGAGTGCTCTTAGCATTTTTAGCAAAGAAAGTGAGAGCTTGAATAACAAATTATTACCCCAAAAAATAAATAAATAAATTAAATAATGGCAAAAACAAGAAGTACTTGAATAATCTCAGGCAAGTAAATCAAAATATATCCTATGGTCTGAAAGTTTTCAGTGTAAACAAGACTGATGAAAATAGCTAGGGGCAAGTTAAGGTAAAATAACAAAATGAGTTTTGAATGGATTTGTCACATTTAGCTTTAGAAATATTCACTGTAACACTAGCCTGGCCATTGCAAAGCCTTTAAAAGCAGTACCCAAATACATCACTGCTTGGCACTGTGCATCATAAAAATGTGGGTACAGCCTGTAGGTGTTAAGTTTTTAGTGGCTTGTTATGATGAAACCAAAAGCATAATGCTATTGCTTAAATAAGCAAAATTACCAATGCTTTGTTCATACAGCTGATGGCATTTTGGAAAATCTTCCAAAATGAATTTTGTCAATTTGAATTCATAGCCATAGCAGATGCATGAGTACTGAATTGAATGCCATACAAATTCCATACAGATAATCGTCACTTATGATAATCGTCTAATATTTTAACTCACAGCTATCAGTGGTGCTTAATCAATAGCTTACTGGCAGCTAAACGGCCTGATCATGTGATGCATGTGACTTCCATCAATATCAGAGTGAAAAGTGATTAGGTAGCCACATGTCGGCCATCAGAACCTTTAGAGAGGTGCTGTCAAGCATCATCTCCACTATAAAGCAGTTGAACTGACAGCTGATATCGGAAAAATTCTGCCAGGACCAACCCAGTTTACCAACAGTGTATTGCTGCTGTAGAGAGGGTACAATGTAAATTTCTCTTGTGTATGTTGAGTGATCCAGACCCTTGTCAAATTACGACTCAATGATGTCACTGTTGGCTTAGCACAGAGGAAGAAAAATGGGCATATGCAAAAACACAAGCAAACTTTAGCAGGCCTAAATGGATGTCAGGGTGGCTGACAGCTCAAATACCCAGCACATACCCAGCTGATAGAGGGTCTAATTCGTGGCAGAATTACAGTCATTGGAATGATGCAGAATGCTGGGGCTGCAGCTTATGATGTGATGGAATGAGCAATATGAGGCATGGTGCTATAAAGCTGGAATGGGGAGCGGCTCTCCACAGGCCCATGAGGAGTGCAATGCATGTGATCTATTTACCGTGGCAATGCTATGTTGCTATGGTGTGGTGTGCTTGAAATGGTTTGATCCAGTGGGACACTGGAGATGTCATGTGACTTCTTTGTATTTTGAAAATAGAAGTAAAAATCAAAACATTTTCTCTAGTGCAATGAGATGTGCTGTGTGCTTTGTTTCCTGGTATTCCCAGTTCACTTTTCAATAAAAGAGAAAATGCTCAAATTGCATTGTTAATGGGGCAATTACACTGCCACGACAAGAAAACTTTGGGGCTAAAAGGGTTTAAATTTGATTTATCCATTTGGAAAAACAACAGGTCCTGGACAACTGAATCCATTACGTGGCAATCAAACAAAACACTAAGGATTATAGTTTTTCATCTTTTAAAGCAAGCATTAAGTAATGGGGATGCTATTTGTTTGTGGCACTTAGCACACATTTCCCTCAAGAATTGCGAGCTTCTAATGTTGTATGATATGTCCCATTACGCTGAAGATGACTGTCCATTTTCTCTGGGAAACAAAACATCCCTGCTTTCAATGACAAACATTCTCTGGCAGACAGATTGTGACGAAGTGCCTCCTGCTGTCAGAGATGTTAGAAATGCAGAGCGAGACACTGCACTTTTCTCTTTTCTTCAGCTTAAACTAAGGGCAACTGGAGAGGGGAAATGAGGATTCATAGGTTAGACCACAAGATCCTCCTGATAAAGACATACAGACACATCATTTATCTTGGGGAGCACTAGGGATTGGAGTTAAACTATAATGTGTCCACTGCAGAAACAGATACTTTTTTTATCAGGGGTTTGACCTGAAACAGAAAGTGAACAATAAACAAAATGAAACAAAATTTCATTGAGGTGGAGACAAATTGAATTTCATATGCTCCAAGACCAAAACAGTGTTTGTTACTCCATAAACCACTTAATTAATAGTGAATTAATTGACTCTTTTCCTCTTAGCTAGCTATTACACAAATCCACATGCTTTAAACATATATGCATTTGTGCATAGGCAATGCATGACTTTTTTGGGGGGAATGTATATGTGAGGGGTGTTGACAGAAAATGTGATTGAGATCCCTAAATCACAAAGCTTGTTGTCATACAAAAATGAGGGCACATCAAGTGTTTGATCTAATTAGTGAAGATGAATGGAATACCTGGATAAAGTGGATTCGTTTTATTTGAAAATGTATGGATGAATAAAAATAGTCAGATGTACCTTTTACACTATCCAGAATGAATTAGACAAAACATACTATTAATAGAGTTGTTTTTATTTCCTCTTAAAGCACGAGCACCTTCACCAACTGATCAGATCAGCAAAGGTTTGGATACCATTGCCAGGTCTATTCGATCTGCTTCCCTTCAACCCCTGCATCACTGAACCCTTTTGTAAGCAGAGACAGGACACAAGCACAAAAGCAATTAATGGAGAACTACTTTCCAACAAAATGTCCCCTACCCTGTGCTGTAGCTGTACACTGTTCCTACAAGACCATTGTACACCTGCAGCACAATTTCGGCTGTGGAAGGACCAGTTAGCTGACGAAGTGTGATAATTGAGGTCTTGATTAAAAGTAACTGCTAGGAAGCACCTCCACTTTGGTGTATCTGAAGAGTTTATGGATGGTGCGGGACCAAGCAATTAATCTCTGCCTAGAATGAATACATCTCTCTGAGAGTAAACAAGTGCATTTAGTCTTAGCTGAGGCCAGGGAGGTCTGGTTCTGTCATTTATCCAAAGTGAGGGTAATGGGAACTGGGAGTAAGGAACTAGTGTCTGCCTTCACAAACACAAAGATGTAGAGCAGAGCTGCTTGTACCTGCTGACTACAGGCCATCAGTGGAAATCACCCCCATCCCTGTAGATCAACATCTGCTAAAATACAAATAGAGAAGGCTAAATCAAGCAGACAAATGCAATGTGATACAACAAAATTAAGAAGCTGTAAAATCTTCAGTTCATACACATATACATATAATATGTTCAGTGGCAGCTGGAATAAACTTTTATTTATTTATTTATTATTTTTCACACTTATGCATGCAGCACATTACATTTTATTGAATGAAAGGCAGTCAAAATGCAGACTAAAGAAAAAACTAAAGAAAAAAGGTGATCTAGAGAAATCAGACAGACAAAACCATTGGTACTGAATCCTGTAGTTCTCAGTCCTCAGACACTGAAATTTAAAACAGTAATTTTCACTTTTTTAAAGTCCATATCATTGGATCACACTGGCTTTGGCTGACCAAAGTGAGACACATCACTTTGGTAGTTTTGGTGCTGGTATATGCAGCCTATGTTGTTCCTTTCGGAGACACATTCAGTATATTCCAGCTTTGAGTTACTCACTATTTTCTTGCTCTGAGATAAAGGTCTGGGAGCCTAAACCAAGTCTTATCAGTCATGCTTCACTTGGAAATCAGAAGAGCTTAACAAACCAGCAGGAAAGCACTGAACAATCCTTCACAGAAAATAAATCAAATCAAACAGTATCACATAAACCTTTACCCTTAGGATTCGGTACCAGATAAGACCACTTCTGAACCAACATCTGTTCTTCACCACATAAGATATATGTAACAAATGAACAACACATTTTCAAGAAAAAAAAGTACAAAGTAAATACAGGATCACAACTTTAGGCAATGCTTCTCCAAGGATGGATTCCCTTTCAACTAATGTTATTTCAAATGAAAACACTTAATTAGGATAGTTGTAAGTATTTGTAAAGGGACAGAATATCCTATTCACTGAAATATTCCACAGGATAATGCAATCAAATGCTCAACCCTGCGTGAATGCTCGTTATTCATGCCCATTGATAAACATTTTAGTATGCCTCTACAATGTTCTGCTCTTGTAAAACTCAAAAGCTCTCTTTACAAAACACGAGCAGCCTAGGGGGTTTGTGTTCACAGAAATTAAATTCATAAAATATCTTTTATTGGATGCATTCTGTATACAAAAAGTCCCAGAGCCCATATGAAAAGTTACACTGCAGGGTTGCGATGTAATGGATTGAGGACTATGAAATTGACTTACATCCCACTTATGACGCTTACACCCCTCTTCTGATTGTCTAGCAAAAACAGACGGGCAAAGCCTAATAAAAAGGTTGAGAGGGAAATACGACGATAACAAGATGTTAAAATATGATGAGACTCTTTGAATGTTAACACAGTTTGCTTTAACTTTAATTGTTGGGAACAAGTAGAAACAACTAAACTTTTTTAAAATCCAGATTATGTCATTCAGAAAGGCAGAAAGGATGCATCTGGTAAAATCTGTAGCAAGTAGAACGTAAAAAGACAGCATATGTTCAGACCTGTCCAAAACCACACACTCTGTTAAGACTGACAGCCATGTTCAAAAACATGGCACGAAGTGTTTGTTTAGTAATTGGGTGAAGTCATTTGCTTATGACTGCAGTTGATGGTAGAATCAACTAGAACAAAAAAAAAAAAAAAAAACAAGGTATGGTCCAAACCCAGGAAAAATCTCTTTTTTAGTGAATGCAAAGCATAATATCCATCTGGGGTAGTACATAGTTAAATCAGTCAAAATAAGGTTTTTCAGTATGCAACATAAATTTGTATCACATATATAGAACCAATAAACAGACATCTGACATAACAAAAAAAGCAAAAACAGTTTAAACTGCATGACTGGGAACAGAAGCATAGGCATTTTTAAGTGTCCATTACATAGTAACCATTCAATTAAGAAAATAATTTATTAATGAACACATTATTAAACAGTGAATATGAAGCAAGATCACACCAAAATCAGTAGATTCCCCAAAAATTAATTCCAAATTGACTTCACCCTGAGAATTCCTTTCAGAAACCATGTACCAATGCACTTTTTGTCTCAAATAAGTTGAGCTATAGATCATCTGTAAATTGTTCCTCTGCGTTGCACGAAATTTGAAAATGTCTAAACCAATACGGATCTGATTTCGGTAAAGTAACTTGTTTTTCATGGATGACACAGTATGGATGTTGAAGGCTTAAAAAAGACGACTTTACAGGTTTTGTTGCCGAATGCAATTCAACAGACATGCCAAAAGCACATAAACACACTTGCCAGTAATATCTTGGTACATAATTTTTCAGGCAGACAGGCTGATCACAACATTTCAAAAATGTTCAAACACCACCCAAGCAGTAAGCTGCGATTTAAAGACCACCTTAGGGAGGGATTGGCAGAGAACATACATGGATTCTGGGGATCTCTTGCTGGATTCTATTTCAGGGATTTAAGTTAAATGTAAGACAGAACTGGACAAGTATCTTGGTTTCCTGCAAGGAAACACCTGCAGTGATTCTTTGTTAGAATTTTCGATGAAGTTGCTAGGAGGCTTCCCAAATTATTACAAACTCCCCCTCAAAAGAATTTGACATTATTTCTCAATTACCTAAATGCTGAAATAAGTACATTTTTCTTTGACCCAAGTTCCAACAGTCATTTATCAATCAATTAAAGAGAGCCGTGTTCATAAATGATTTAAGTTAACAGTTGTATTTAACATAGGCTTACAAATCAGTAACTCAACGACTCTGATAATTTTACTTATTTGTTTTTATATTTATTTATCATTCATCTGCCATGACTTTCATAGCAGCTACAGATGCTTTGTCATAAATATCAAATAAACAGGTAATAGAAGATGTGAGATTGTTCATTCTGACCTTCCTGTTTACCTTCTGCAGTTTGGACTTACTTTGTGTGCTGCATATATGACATGTAGGGACAGTATATCAGGGACATTTCCTGACATGAATTACACTTTGGTTGTATTCTGCATGATATTTAATTGAAGATTAAAAATCACCCCTGGAATGTTAGTTATTAATAATAAAACAATCAGTCACTTCAAAAGTGGACAACTGACATTCTTAGGGGGAAGGACCGGACTGCAAATGTTTGTTATACTTCAGAAGCACTCACAAAATGTTCACTTTACTTTCTTTTACTCTACCTGCCAATCTCAAAATCCCTTTCTCCCCAGTCTTTCTGATATGCTTAGTACCATCTCCATCTTTCTTTCTCTGTGTCTTTATTTCTCCTTTCTCTCCACCTACCCCTCTCAGTCTCTTATCTTTATTTCCTCCCCATTTTTGCTTGAGCTGTATTTCTCGCTTCCTTGGCTGTCTGTAATTAATTAAGCTTTAACTCTTCATTCTTTAGTCAATCAATAAAAATGTTCTGGACATATTGTTAGGCTTTGGTAGAAAATGTGTTTTATAGAAAGAGTCATGCATGGCAAAATAACATCTTGTTGTTAACAGTGAAAATGTGGATGTGATATAATACTGAAGGGCACTTCATGTTTTCTTTACTAAATATTAGTGTTGGGCATTTTGACTCTTTTTACAGAACCCAAATAATTTTCAGTTCAGTTCAGTACAAATATTTGGTTCACTGAGTCCCTGATTTACCCGCCCTCCCCTATAATCTTCAAGAATGAAGTTGCAAATAACATTTATTGCAAATGTTCTTGTGTAAGCAGAACACAATAAGTAATGTTTTGAGACTTTGAAGTTTTACATCTTTGATATTATTCCCTTCATGTTAATAACCATTACTTAGTATGTTTCTGTCACAGACAATAGAGATCTGTTCAAATATTTGTGTAGGCTGATGTGTAGCATGCTGTAAGAGATGTTTCAAGAGGTCAATCACAGATATCAGAGATGTGTTTTTTTTTTTCCATTGGGGCAGGGGCAGTGTGGGAGAGAACCTGGCCTCCGTATCTCCCACAGGAGTACCAGGCCCTCCAGTGCATGACAGGCCCATTCCCTGACAGAATACACAGAAACATTGGGGACAATCACATCTGAACGGTCAGGTCCTTTTTTTTACCTCTCCATCTTCCTTGCTCTAAATTGCTCTCTTTCTGTCTCTCTCACTCAGTTTCATTTTCCTCCTCTGTCTCAGTTTGCCCTAAAGTCCTCCCTTGCTTTCCCTGTCTCTCGCTTTCATTTTTTTTTTCTTTTTCTCTCTCTCCAGATCCAGATGCATTTCAGTAATTAGTACGATTGACCAGTGTACAGGACTGAAGTCCATTATTTAAACCCATTACACATTAGGAATGTGTAGCAAATGCATTGGGAATTCACTGGGAGCTGAAGGCATGGTGGTACTTTGGTTACAATTATAACAATCATACCATCACAACATGCAATATGTATTTATCAGTTGATTTATCAAGCTGTAAGTCTTCAGCTATTAACCCTTAGATACATGCCTCACCCAACATGCACATTTACATGGGTGGAGTCACGTGTGACCCCAATCAAAAAACCTGCCTTTTGCCTTTAAAAATGATTATCTAAATGTTAACCTAAGTGAAGCTGTTGATACACATTCTAGAAAGACTGTAATGTCTAAATTGTTGTCACACATAGATGTTCTGAGTAGATGTGTCTTGTGGCACTTTTCTTTTTTTCCCTCTGATACAATTTGCACAATAAATAAATTCTTGACAAAGCAGATATAACACAAGAATTCCCATAAGAAATGACTGTGTAACTTAGAGGTAGTGACCCTAAAATACCATTATCTCAAAAAGTAAGAAAGATAGAAAATTCATACTGGTGAGTGTTCCAAACAAATTTCAGTAGGAATACTGAAATACTAATACTAAGAATATCAGATAATCAAATGCATTTATTAAGGAGGTATTGAAAAAGAAAAAAGGTATGACAAAACAATGTTGGAGTCTCCTCCCATGTAAAGGCTAAGAACTAAACTTTTGAGGTTTGGCACTGACAAAAAATAGTTTCTCAGCTGTCTGTTGATAAACATCAGTGGAAAGCAACTGTGCATTCCAAAGTGCTAGATATGGCTAGCCAGCATTCCTCAGAGAAATGTCCATGATCATGCACATCCAACTCCACACATCAGATTCTGACTAGAGAAATAGCATTGTACAGAGATAAGTGCAAAGCCCACATACTCCTTTGGTCCAAAATACCTTCTTAATGAATACAGCAAGGTAACAGACAACATTTTACAAGTTCTTAAGTGGCCTCTTAAGTACTCTTAGGCTTTGGATTGTTCTTAAGTTCTTAAGTACTCTTGGGCTTTGGATTGAAATAAAGGTATGCAGGTACAATAAAGTACATACATTAAACTCTACACATAGTATGTACTCTTCTACATTGCCATAGCAACTTAGCTGTGAAAAAGAGAAAAGAAGTTAAGGGACTGTCACTATTCAAGCCTCTCATTGTAATATACATTTGGAAGTCTACAAATGTTGAAACAACCAATTTTCAGGTTTATGATAAATGCCTGTCAAAGAAATTAAACCTGTATGGCCTGGTCTCTTCCATCTTTTGCTTGTCTGTGGTAACATGAATACAGTGAAAAGCTCTGTATTGAACAGCTCTGTACTGTACCCACTGATAAAAATCCCATTGCAAGCTAAATTTCGCTTAGTTCCATGCTTATCACTTCAAAAGAGCAGCAAGCTAAAAAGACAGAACTACGCCTTCAAATCTGCGACTGACTAACTGAGCTGAGAATGAAAACGGCGATTGTATTGTGTGGAAAATGCGATTTCATTGTGTGAATGTAGACAGAGTGCACCAGTCAATAAAGCTATTTAGCAGTGTATGTGGTGCGCTATTTTCAATGGTGTGGTATAGAATTCCATGATTAATATGTAGTTTGTGTGGAATGCAGGTGTGTGATGCACAGTAGACTATCAATACAAGTTTGATTCAAGATGCAAAAGACTGTTTTTCATGTGTAAAACAAATATTGCAAAGCCATTACAATGTCATGTAAAAATACATCATACACCATTGGGAATATAACTGTGAAATGCTATTAGCTCAATTTTTGTCTTTTTAAAAGGATGTTTGGTCTTTTGGGCTATATTCATCCTATTGTCACCCCCTCAAAGTGTGCATTGCACTGATTGCTTTCACTTTAAATGGTTGGCGTTTGTTTAGGCTTTTGGTTGAACTGATCCTCATGTAAACTCTACCCCTTGTTGTCAATCATGGGGAAATTCCGCAAGAACTCATTATTTACCCGGCCATCAGATACCATTGATCTGCTTTTTATTTTGATGAATTAGCTACGGGTCAGTCTGTGTCACATTCATCTGCATGTGACATTCAGGGGACATCAATAACACCCCCAAGTGATGCTCTCTCCAAGCTACATTTTTAAAACTGATTGTGTAAGGGGAGCTTTGAGTGCCAACTTATCTACAGTTAAGGGCAATGTTAATGCAGTGTTTACCTACCAAGTTAAGCAGACCTGGGGAGAGCATCTCCAAATACCCAAACTGAAGCAAAGTGGTGATCCCTGTCATTTTGTTCAGTATACACTGAAAACTAACCCCAGATTTACACCCTGCATAGAGATGCTTCATTGGTCAACAAATACACTGAAAGGATCCAACGGGCATGCAAAAATATAGTGTATAAGTATATGAAAATGTACTCATTTTAGCGGCTTGTCAGGACACCTTAATTGAAGACCTCATTTCAAAACATTTGATGCCAATACTACTAAAATGTTTTTTTTTTTTTGTTTTTTTTTTACATGGGTAATCTACCATGACCTTGTCAAACAAGTAAATAAGTAACTGGTGCTTCAAATTCATATAATGAGAAGGCAAAGAATAGTATCAAAGTATTACAAAAATAAAGGAATGTACAAGGCACACTTCTGAATGGTGTATGTGAATTTAAGGCTGTTGGATTTATTATCTGTTATGTATTCAAATATCCAACAAATTGTGTACACCATGTGTAGTGTTATCCCTGTGCTCAAATAAATATATGAAAATGAGATATTTAATGATGAGAAAAGACCATTCAACCAATGCAGGCTTGTTATTTTTACCTGTAGTCTAGAGACTATCTGGCACTGGGTTGAGGGTGATATACTCTAAGGGTCTTTGTCTCTACTCTGCTTAACTTGTTTGAAATAAAAAAATGGGGAAAAAGTTGTAGAATATGTTTGACCAAATACATCAAATGTGACTGTTGTGTGGTCACTTGATTCAAGTGGCTCAATTACAGAAGCAATTTTGTCAGGGTTATTACAAAAAAAAAAAAAAACACATCAAGGCACGAATTTCTTTTAGTTGGAGAGGAAACAAATTGCATTAAGAACAGCCAAAAGCTCCACTTCAATTTCCCATGCCCTAGAGGCATACTAAAGGGACAACTGAAGTCAGTTATTATTCCTGTCTCTCCTTTCTGACAGACTTTTCTGATGGTGTGATAAGAGTATGGTGTTAAGGTTGCTGTTTGATCTGGTGGCCTATAGCATATTCCTACATTAAGGCCCTAATTTTATAACAGTAATTTTACCCATTTAGACTTATTAGACTTTTGAGGGTCAGTTCCTGCAATTTCCAGCACATTTATTTATTTATTTTTTTTCTAAACAGACCCATCCTCCCCCACTTTTGTTCTGTTCTTTCTGATCAGTGTATACTCATTAATGTTGCTCTCCATGCAGCTATAAAGTGTAGCCAAGTTTCAACTTACTATGTCATAGCACCTATTTGTCATAAGAATCTCCATCACCAGTTATTTTAATGCTTATACTACACTTATCCCTGCTACACATTGCATCAAGCCAGTTCAAACAAAATTATGAATTGTTATTTTAGATACCCTCACCATTATTATTATTAGGAGTATCACTATATGTCTGTCATCCAGACAGTCTGTATTTCTAACGCTCCTAACCTTCCCTGCCTGCCAAGACCTTAATTTAAACACTCTTCCGCTACTCTAAGTATATGTTGACCCAATAAATGTGCTCCTCCTGTTCAGGTATAATCCTTCCCGTTTGTATAGGTCCCACCTTGTCTGCCAAGAACCCCAGTACCTCATAATCCTGAACACGTCTATTCTACGCTATGTTTGTAGCTACTCATGCAAGTTCAGCATAAAGTTTTGCTTCACTGGGCCAGAATATAGTGCCTCCAGAAATCAGAAGACAGAACGATAGAGAAAAAAGGTTTATTTTTCCTTGTTCATTGAATCTACAGGTGTTGGTGATTAGCTTGTGATCTCTCCCTCATAAATGTACTGTACGTTTGGATGGCTATCACAAAGCTCAGTCAATTGAACATGATTTGGTGTAACACCTTTTGAACAAAACTCAGATCAACGCAGACAAGAGAATGAAAAAATAGTAGTAGTATTTACACAGTAAATAATTGTAAACATGAAAGTACTGTGAGTTAAAATATTACAACTGTTGAACAAAAAACCTACAGTACAGTGAAAAACATATGAGACATACAAATGAAACAAAAAATAAAAAGATCACTTTGACCGGAAATTTTGCATTCTGTGTTCCTTACGATGAAGTCTAGTAAATAATACACTTATAAAAGAATGAGAAATCATTTTTGAAAAGTGTACAACCAAGGGGACTACACATGATGGTAATGAAAGTGCAAGAGATCATCAATCAAAAGCCATTGATTCTGAGAGTGTTTTTTGATGCATGGTCTGGGGGGCTCCTGCACCGATGAAGACATCTTTCCTACGGGGAGACTTTGATCTTATGTCACTGAAATATTACTGATACGATAATCATCAACCTCTCATTATAGTGAGGTGAAAGCCCTGCGTTTTGAGAGAACAGAACACGGTCTTTACCTTTTGGATCAATCCCACTGCTAAGATAGAGGCAGTTTGACAGCATAGCAGAGAAGAACACCAGAATTTAAAGACCCAAGGCCCATGCTGGGAGCAGTAATAGATCTGAGGGTCATCCCTCTGTGATCTGTTAGGCAGACCCTGCAATGCATTAGCCTGACGATTTGAAAGGCACTGACGGCTAGAACGCAATGTCTCATCAAAGTCAAATACATCAGAGGGTTAATGTAATCCATTACTAGAATGGATCATGATTCTACCTCACACAGCAGGCATTTCTCATGGTGTTAAATTATTCTTGACTGCCAGGGCTGAAAATGAAAGAAAATGTAGAAGATTAGCTTGCAATGCAAGACACATCCTGGTCCATAAATATGTAGCTTGCATGCACTGGTCAAAATGTCTTGGGGATGTTATTTTGCCATCACTTATAATCTATCAATGAACAGACATTTTGTCTTATTTTGTGATAATCAGTGGTACTTTGCAGACAATATGTATGAATTATGAATGTAGTGCTGTGAGGATTTTATCCACTTGCCTACACAGATGAGTTTAGGTTTAAGAGTATATTTTCATTTATTTCCATGACTCATGAGAATATATTTTTTAATTTTCATATTAATGCAGGGCAACCCACATTGCTTACTTCATATGCATTTATACAGTCTGATAATAAATGATGCCATTCAGGTTAAGTTCTTGTTTAAGGGTAAAACAAGGATTTCAAACTCGAACCTTCTGGCTACAGGCCCAGTTAACACTATAACTACTATAGCTTTTTGTCTTGAAGTGTAATGGCTATGTCCCAGACAGTAGTGCACTTAAAATAATGGAGAGTCAAATACGCAAATGTATATAAAGAGCTGAATCAATCTAAATGTACAGTGAAGGTAGACAGACGATGGCATGTGCACTATTGACAGAAGATGGATGCAATGTTATTTCCATTGTAATTTTTTTTAATGTCCAGATGTCAAAAAAAAGAGAATTTGACCATGTGTGTGGAATGCAAAGACCATCTCTGTTTCATTGAAATGGACACATCTCTGTTTTGTGAGATTCAGACACATTCTCTGCAGAGTTGTGATTTTCTGTCATTTTTTTCCCTCTGGGGCTCACTACGACGCATCAGGATCTCATTTGCATGTGCCGGGAGACGGCGCGCACACAGCTTGTCATCTTCAATGACGGGACAACAGCAAAGGGTGATTTCCTGCCCTCTATGGCAGGAAAATGGAAAGTGTCTCAGCATGAGGGTAGCACTCAATAGTGTCGCGCTGGGTGTAGGGAAAGCACATGTGTCTGTGCGTGTGTGTGTCTGTGTGTGTGCGTGCGTGCGTGTGTGCATGTCAGACTCTGTGTGTGTGTGTGTGTGTGTGTGTGTGTGCGTGTGTGCGTGCGTGTGTGTGTGTGCATGTCGGACTCTGTGTGTGTGTGTGTGTCTGTGTGTGTGTGTGTGTGTGCGTCTGGCTGTGTGCGCATACGTGAGGGAGTGTGAGAGTGCTGCACAGCACACAGGCTCACTCAAGGATTTGTGGCAATTGGGTCAAAGCTGGTGGGAGATAGAGGGCACACACTGTTAAATAGCACAGAGACCCTTGTCCACGTGTGGGAATCATCACCGCCCTTCTCAGAGAGTCAAAATCATGTACGCTACACAAACTATACAAAGAACCACTAAAAAGCACTTTTGTGCTTGCATACACTATAGCTATGGATGAATGCAGTGTAACAAGGAAGGTTATGATTAGGGTTAGGAATTGTAATAAGAAGGTTCAATCTTTAAGGAAGGTACCTTAATTTCTTCATAAAATATCTAAGTTAATAATCATCGTCAAAATCATCATAAATGACAAATAGTGGCAAAGTTCAGAATCATACCGAACAAACTAATGATGTCATTTTGTTGTACAATTCCTCTTTCATATATTCAGAGTTTAGGTATAGGTTTACATATGAGCTGTATATATGGAATTTTCACATATCAATCAACTCTGCTTAAGCTGCAGAGCAACAGCATATTGAAAGACAGTAACTTCAAATATTGAAATGTTTGAATGGGCGAAAAAAATTTTGGACACCATTTCATGGAAGCAGGACATCTTAGTATTTGACTTCAAGGCTTTATGAACCCCATAATGGGCGGAGCTACCATGCACTGACTCAAACTAATCAAGAGACTTTGCTCTTCACTACTCAACTAACATGATTCATTCAAGTCAGTAAATCGCTTTGTCCCCTGAAATCACCCTCTCCCATCATTAGGATTTCTGTCAAATTGGCTGTGTGCAGCAAGACGTAAAGTAACGTCATCTTTCCAGCATCAAAGAAGTAATGAGAAAGTGAGGCTATGTAATCTTCTAAACCGAATAGCGTTTCCAAAAACATTCACACAACATAATAAATGCATTTTTTGCCAAAGCTGGAAACATTGTGTGTAACAGGATAAGCAGGATGGTGAAGTGAACTGAAAAAAAAAACAAACTGAAATTGCTTGCAGTTACAGCACAAGGCTAATTTTCTTATTTTCTGACGCTTTCAAAACCAGCACACAAACATGGTTCAGCATCCATACACATCCATACACATTATCGAATGATATATCCAGCTACTGTCCTAATCATTTAAATGTACTTAACTTACATACTGTAACTACTTACTATACATCCTGGAACTCAGTTCTGAGAGGAAGTTATCATTGAATTTTAAGTTCAGTGTTGTTTCCAAATCATATTTTACAGAGAAAGATAAAATGAGCACCATTAACATAAAATATGTCTCCTGCGGCTATTATAAGTATCCTCCCATTAGATATATTCTAGTCATACAGCTGGATAATGGCTTTCTAACATCAAAAAGGAAAATAATTACACTTCATATTAGTTTTCCTATTTTACCTAATAGGGAAATAATTGCACATCCTGTCCTGGGAGTTTTCCAATAATTGCAGGAAAGTTGTTCTGCCATTGCCTCCAATACCTGGGTCTATTCACTGATTAACGGTCTGCCAAGGTAGCAGAGCCCACTCTGCTTAGCTGGGTCAGGGCCTCTGCAAATTCAGCCAAAATATTATACAGCAGTAATATTCAATCGTGGCTCTTGGGCATGAGAGCTAAATGTACAAAAATGTATTATAGCAGGTGGTTGAACTACAAACAAATAACAATGGCCATCAGCCTAAACAAGAGATACCCCTAAGGTTACTGTTGTATTGTCAGCTCTGTGTCAATAAGGTTAAAGCTAGCAGGCGTGAAAGTGTTGAAGTAAGGAAACACTGGAAAAATACAAGCTGCTGGAGAGCAGAAGAGGAATAAGCCTAAATTTCCTCTCAGAGGAGAGCCAAATGTGTAGGTTTTAAAATACAGCATGACAATACCCTGTTGTGGACTTACAGAGACTCACCCCATGTCTATAAATAACCTGTGCAAGTGCCACAAAAAAGGTGATAACATGGTACTCTGCTTCTCTATGGCAAAGTGCCTAGGCAACACAAAGGATTTGGCATGCGAGCGGTATTTTAAAAAGCTCTGGGTGATTAGTGATTAGATCCAGTCTGTTGGACATATGAACATACCTTTAACTTTATCTATTGTGCAGATGAGTCAACTGTCAAAGAAGAAGCTTCTGAGAGGAATCTCAATTAAGACAGTATAACATAAAAGTTGTGTGAGCAACTGATGTCATGCGTGTGAAGACTTCATGATTTTTATAGTCAAAGAACAAACATCTATTTTTAACCCAGAGTTTAATAATAACAAGCCTGATACATCTGATTTGAGGTGCTTTTAGAATTAACTTGAGCCGTAGTTCCTACATCTACAAGATATTAGAGTAACAAGGAATATTCAGGGCCTCGAAGCTGATGGAAATGAGCTCTTGGAAGCAAACAAGTAGTTCTCCCGCACTTCATAATCTGTAATAACAATACCTGTATTCCCACGACGGTCCATTTGAAAATGTCAGAGCACGGTGAGAAACGGGGCCAGCTGCAAGCTCCTGCTTGTGCCTGTAATATATGACACTGTACATGGCCCATGCCATCTGTTGAGTTTTCCATTTCCCTCGCATTGCGCTCTCCTGAGAAACATCCCATCATTCCAACCAAACAACCTATTTAAAGTGACAAGTAATTCTGGTGTGAGGATGGCTAAGAGAAATGAAATTTTGTTCTCGAGCTCACAGACCTCATACCGAGTGAGCCTGTTTTCGTCTCATTGTGGAAGATGAATGTCTCTTATTTATTTACCTGACCGTGTCATGAGGAAATAGCCCTGCCTACAGGAGCACTTTCCTAGTTAGGTTGCATTGTCTACTGTTTCCATACCTGCAATAAACTTTAACTATTAATGCCTTCTCTGAATTTTGCATTGGGATTCTGTACTGGACCCACCAGAAGAAGCGTACACGAACATGAATGTTCTTCAACATGTTTTCACACGTATGATTAAGTATAATACTTAAACTTATTGAAATACTCATTGATCTATTCATTATTTGTATAATAACTTACATCACTCAATATCTCTTGATAATGGTATTTTAGGAAGGTTGCCAGGGATGTAGTAACAGTGGGAAATGGATTCTACAACACATTTAGGAAACAAAAAGATTGGGTTTGGAGTGATCAGAGGTTTAACAATTCCAGCAATGTTGGTTCTGCTCCTCTGATAGATTGTGTCAATCCCGGCAGTGTTGTTCTGTATTGAGGCTTTAGAAAAGTGGGAGTAATTGAATGTTCCCTCCTATGGCCTCATTTAGAGGACAGAAGGAGAAAAACAGACAGAAAAAAATTGGCATTGAGACAATTTTGTCAACCTTGTGAACAAAAGATGAGCCAGAGGCTAAAATAAGTGTTCGGCTAGTCGTTCTTTGGGTGGTTACTGAGCACAACAAATGTGTGTCATATCAATAAATGAAAGTTCCCTCATCTAACCTAAAAAGGGAAGAGAAAAAAAGAACAGGCAACTTAATCTACATGATTAAAGAAAAAGAGCAATATCCATGAGAGCCCCCATACATCATCAGCTTCATAGCCATAATAAATACTTTTAGTAAATTTTACCCCACAACTGTATACACTATGAAGTAATGAATACATTTTAAACTTGAAAACTTGAAAACTTGAAAGCTGAAATTACAGTTTTTATTTTAATCATTAAGCAGTTATAACTGCCACAAATATGGTGAGTCCATATTTTGTACCTTATAATAATTATGGAAATGGCCAAAATGTCTCAACTGTCAAAAAATTAAAAAAAAACAAAGAAAAGCAGCACAGGTTCAAAGTTTGACCAAACAACTCAATGCCATGACTGTCTTCTGTTTGCCCTCAAGGACACCAGCAATTGTCTGAAATATTACCATAATATTTCTTTAAATCTAAATTATGTTTGACATGTTGTCAAGGGCCATGAGCTGCTCTTACGTCCTTGATGCTATTAACTGTAGACTTAATCACAAATTAATTACTGAGCTAAGGACAAACTTAAGTTAGACTAATAAACCCAACATTCTTTCATTGGCATGTTTCACATGTCAAACTGTAACACCAGATCTCCCCTGACATATATTTGGGCTAATCTGTGACAGGAGCTAACATAGACTATATCCCCTGCAGCCTGAACTATGTGAAGGGCCCACTGGAAATCAGAAGGCCATTCTTGGCTGCTGTGGAGGCGAAGGCATAGGGCATTTACAGGTAGAGGTAAATGTATTTGTTAAGAGTGTGTGTTGATTTAAATTTATATATACGAACTAAAGAAATTAAATGTCATCTTTGAAGCTAATATCCACAATAGTCTGTCAAGCAGAGTCACAGGGACCTCCTGCACACTAACCTTCAATCAAACGGAAGAGTTTTGTGAGTCCTCAAACATCAGCCCATTATACTGCAAATTGGAATTTGTCTAATGGGAGGATATTTGTACTCAAACAAATGGTTAATGAACCAGTAAACTGAAAATTCCATGTGCCTGACCCTCTTGTATTCATTTAAACAGTATTCATTCTAATAAAAACAAGCAGTTTCCTGTGAGGACGTCCAAGACCTGTTTGCTTTATCTGAATGGACTGCGGTCTCTTTGGTCAGTGTAGTTGGGGATTCCATCTCCTCTCATGAAATCCTTATCATCTTCTTATGATCCACAGTTGATCCAGGGACCAGTTTTCAAATGAAACTTACGAATAATATGAAGATGAAATATACATATGAAGATGCTGAGAACAACTACATAGGTCTAGCATTTCATCCTCTGTCAGGGTATTTTCTAAAATTCAAATGATTTGACATGAAAATGATATCTAAGGGGTTAAGGTACCAAATTTATTATGTTTTCAGCAGGAAGCAATAGCAAGGATAATACAAATATACAGAAATACAAATACACCCATGTTATACAAGTTATACAAACTTCACAAACTTTTTGCAGAATGTTCATTTTTTTGTGGTGCAGCTGAGTTAGATTAGTTTTTATCAAGTAAAATGGAGAACAGTGATAAGGGACTATGCTGTGCTATTTGCATTGTGTTGGTCAGCAATTCAGAAAATGCAAAGTAAAAAAAAAAAGTTATCAATCATTACTACAGCCCACAATTCAAATAATAAATTTGACATGTATGCTGCTTATCAAAATAAGATTATATTTGCAAGTTGTTTTGGTCTACATAATGTTTGACTGAAATTTAGTGTTACAATAACTGACAACAATCTTTAGATACAAAATACAAACCATGAAGTCATACAGCTCACAAAAATTCTTCCAACTTGTATTAAATTCAGTCCAGGGTAAGTGCCAAACCTGGTTCTGTAGATTCCTACTGCAGCACTGGTAGTACTATAACTTGTACCTGCAGTGCTTGTCCTCATAAGTTTCTTTTTTTTTGCTTTACTTTGATTAGGGCTACTCAAGTTCTGGAAGACTGCCATCCAGCAAGTTTTCTAGCACTCTTTAAACTACTAAAACTCTGGGAGCTGTACTGAGTTGGTTCAATCAAAACAATGATTAGTTGAACCTGGTGGTTAAGTGCTCGGCTGGAAGGAAACACTGAAGTTTCTGCAGTCCTCAAGGACCACGTCTGACTGGCTTTTGTTACAATTATGCTATATTTAGAGCAGAGATGGGTGTCTCCAGTCCTTAAGGGCAAGAGTCCTGAAGATTTTGCAGTCTGCTTTCAATTAGCACCTGGTTTACACAGGAAAGTCCAGGTGACTTGCCCTATTACCGAGGTAGGATCTGAGCCAAAGTGAAAACCTGTGGGTGCTGCTGCATTTGAGGACTGCAATTGCTGTTAAGAACATTGGAATAATACTCTTTAGAATGTCCATTTCAAAAAAATATACACAGACTATACAATATAGTACACTAATTAATGCCATTTGAGGAGTCCTCAATCCTGAGTGTCTAAACTTAAGCAGACTAAAGGTTTTTTTAAATTAATTTGTTAAATTTTATGCACTTTGGTTTGTGCATTTGACTGACTGTTTTATTTTTTATCTGTATTTTTTATTGTCTGTCTGGCCAGATCACCAGTAATTGATTGAACCAAGCCAAATAGGTGGCAAGGACTTCAGAGACAAATCAGTTCACTGTACTGAAAGTGAGTAGAGGTAAACTTGCTTTTCAAAAGAACCATTTCCTCTCTCTCAGATTGTTTACATACCATGTTTAGAAGCAGTGACATGGACATGTTTTAAGCTCCAAAATGGTATGTATTTAGATAATCAATCCTTCTCTGCAACTGCACAACTCCACTCATCTATAGCAGAATATTGATCCTTGGTGGGTCAATGCAGTGAATTACTCATTAGATCATTTTGTTGTTTGTAAGGCATGTAATATTGTTGCTATAAAGCCATTTTAATTTTTTATTGCACATAATACTGCCCATGCATTTCTATTTCATCTGTGAAATCATTATGGAAGGTGAGGATGAGAAAGACACCGGTGATGGTCACTGTGATTGTCTCTTTCTAGACAAGATAGTGAGAGCACCTAAACTCATTATTTTTCTGCCTTATATAGTTTCACAACTGTCTCAGTGCCATTCATCATTAGCATCAGCATAAATGAAGATGAAATGGAGAAGCGTCTGCATGCTAAACTGGTAGACCTATTTTTACTAATGAACACACACACACACACACACACAAATGCACAATAAATAGACCTATATTTTTCGGTACAGAGGAAGGCTGAAGATGTAGTTTAACTGGGCAGCAAATTATTTATTAGCATATAACATCTATTAAGAATGACTTGTAATGGCAAATGGGAAAAGTTTCTTTTTTGTGTCTTTTGGGATCTTATCAAAAATGACTGCTATAACTCATTTATACTATTGTAACAACACATGCTCTCACAAGACTAAATCTAAAGTAGGCCTTTGACCTATGAATACATACAGGATACCACTTTTAATTTGTGAAGAAATATAAAACCAGAGGTGGAAAAAATCTGCATGCCACAAAAGCATATGACTTGTAGGCATGTAGCAAAAGGCTCCTGCCATAGGCATTGATGTGGGGACATCTGCTGTGATGGAAGTCATTGAGGTTACCTGGTTATGAATACTGGTTGTAACTCATATTATCACAGTAGTTCTGGTTGTAACATATTTGCTGGCAGCATGCCCTTTATCCACAATGTGCTTCTGTGTACTATACCTCTCTACTTAGACTTAACTGACATAGTTACTGGCATAGACATAAGATGACATAGCATTTATATTCCCCTGTACATATTCACACCCTCTTCTAAACAGATCAAAATTAAATTAATTTAAAAGATAAAAATGAGCAAGACTCTGAGTATTATGGCCCCTACACTTTGAGGCAGATGAAGAGAAATTCTGAATACCTTTTTGCTGACTCCAGTGCTCAGATCTGACCAGAGCCAGCTTAGCTGAAGACAAGGTGTCGAAACAGGAGAGGAGAGATTTCTGAGAAGGTGAGCTGAAGTCTCGCAGACAGTTGGCATCCAAATTTGGGGTGTCTGCGCATTCTGTGCTCTACCGTTAGAGATACCTCGCAGGGAGACTTTGAGCCCCCATTACCTGACAGAAAAGGGGGAATAATTACGTGGATCCCAGTTCATTCTGGGGGAAGGTGCAGCACCAGGGCCTTGTCAGAAAGGCAGGGCTCTTTACAGGCACTTCACCTTGGGGCTGGATTTCAGACTCCAATCCAGAGCTTTAGTGTGACAGTTGTTGCCCTCTGGCAGAGTAAAATTCTACACTGAGGAGCTTTTAAAGCCCCTTGCTGACAGATGTTGAAGGGTGGGAGGTGGTGCCAAATCTTTCATCCAGTGTGTACATCAAGAACCATAAAACAATGCGTAAAGCCTTTTACATTCCCCTACCTTGCCCTGTATCCTTTAATTTCACGTAACACATTTCTCAATGTCTTCATTCAACTAGAGTTAAAATAGTTTTATTTGTGATTAAATATGCATTGCTGATGAAGATATGATGCACTGGTTTTGGCCAGTTTGATTTGAATGAATAGGACTGACATCATCTGTAGAAGAAATAAAGTCATAACATGAAAACACGAGCAAGCCTTCAGGAACACCAAAGTGGATTCACTTGTCATCACACAGCCCCCTTCCTCTCAATAGTTTGTCACCCAGCGTGTCTCTTTATTCACTGTTATGTTTGCCTGTGAACTAGCAGCCAGAGCCTCCTTCTGAGTTCTCTCCATTCATCACGATTAAAGCTCGTGGGGGAGATATACCAGCTGCAGTGTGGGATACCCTGGTGTTTCTCATGCTTTATGTACAGACACACACACACACACACAGCCATAGGGGGGAAGAAACTAAACCTTTGCAAGTCTCTCAGACAAGACACCCCACCTCTCACTCTCTCCCATTCGCTGTGCTTCTTGCCCCTCCCACTTCCAGCACTACCCCTCCACCACTGCTCGCCGCATGCCTCGTGGTCTCCTTCCTGAGAGGAGCACCACGTTCCGCCCCCCGAGAGCCAGCCAGCGAGTGCACAGCACACGCATTGCCTGGCGGACACGCACATTGCTCCAGCAAAGCGCTCCAGCAGGGCGTATTGAAACTGCAGCCCGTGGTATCTCTGAGTTGACTGCATCAAAGTGGCAGGTTCCTCTACTGCACAGGCTCTGTTGTGAGAGACTGTTACAGAAAGCTCCACTGCTGTTTTGCACGCTTCCTCCAAATGAGGAAAGGTCTCTGCACCCTCTAATCAAACAATGAACCAGGTCTGAAAAGAGGTACAGGGAATGAAATCACCTTACCTTAGGCCTCTGTCAATCAACATTAGAACAGGGAGCAAATAATGACCTCAACCCTTCACCTGTTATTATTAACTTTAAATTAAAAGTTATGTAAGAACTCCTCACTAGAAGGAAAACAATGCTTGCTTAAAAAAAAAGAAAAAAACCCTTTCTGTCTGTTATTTTTCTGCAAAGGAAATTGTCTGACTGTGATGATAACAGATCAAAATGTTGTTTATACCATTTGTTTTCCTTCATACAAATATTTTTCTAAAAGGTCAGAACTTTATATTTGGAATTCATGAGCATTTCACACTGTGACAGACAGCGGCCATGCGGTCCCTACATGTAGCAATATGCGTTGCCAACTGCGATCCCAAAATGACCTTGCCATTCAGGCTTGGACTGTCTTATTAAGCAACAACAAAACAAATGCCGCGCACTGCGCAGCTCATCTATGCCTATCTGGGCGAGGTTTTTTATTTTATTTTTTTTTTTGAGAAATGTGGTTGCTTAGAGATGAGCCTAAAAGGAGCCTCCGGCTGCAACGCGGTAACAAAGCCTCAGAAAAGCATTATCTCAGATTTGAGGTAAGCTGAGGTGATTGCGGCTCAAGCAGTGCTCCAATCGCAACCAAGCCATTTTAACATCTGGCACACAGAGTAAGCAGATCTCCCGGCAATGTTCTTGAGTTAAGCCACACAAATTGCAGACCCCAGGGGATGGAAAGTACAGACATGTAGATTTGCCACCTTCCCATATTGTTACAGTCAAATTCCTCACGCCGTGATTGAGACGCACCAAATAGGCTGTATGTGGTGAGCAGCCATCTATATTGACAGAATAGGGATGCTCTCTGCTCAGGTGGAAAGTACACCTCGCACAAAATGATTATATTTTTCAAATATGTGCAGGCATATGATAAAATTGTAGAATGCTAAAGACTGAGATTATAAAAGGAACAATAGTCAATATTCCTTTCATCCTATTTCAGGCCCAAGCCTTTAATTTCCTTTTCTTTCTGAACACAAATATTAGATTTCTTTCATATTTAGGAGTCAGATATATTTTCTCACATTCTGAAACACTGTTGTACAAATCTCTAGCCCTGTCTTGTCCCTATACCCCATGGTTTCTGACTTCATTGTCTTTCCCAATAACAGACATTACTCTCTGTTTCTCTCACACAAAAACGAACTCACAAAAAGAAATGCCCTCCTTTCTCTCTTTCTCTTCCCCTCTCTCTCACTCACAAACACACACACACACACACACGCACACACCTTGGACTTGTGACAGAAACTGTCTTTAACATTTACCTA
The DNA here is from genome assembly GCF_013368585.1 of Megalops cyprinoides. Lineage (NCBI taxonomy): Eukaryota > Metazoa > Chordata > Actinopteri > Elopiformes > Megalopidae > Megalops > Megalops cyprinoides. The sequence goes on from NC_050586.1 coordinate 11,854,115, forward strand.
ATTTGTCTAATTGTCTAACTGCCTCCTTTTTCACAGCACATGTAAAATTTGCAGAGTGTGCTTTCATTTGTTCATGGCTTACAATCATGAAACATTTCAAAATTATCCTCCTGATTTGAACTTATTACTCCATTAATTCATCAATCACAAATCACAGATTTAAAATAAACAACAAATGGAGCCTTTAAAGTGCACTTCCATTATAAACATCTTGCACTTTTCAAACATCTCAATGTATAAGTAGGAATGTATTCATGAGATCTGTTTTTTTTTTTAAAGAAAGTACTATGACAGACATCTAAATGAAAGCCAAAGCTTCAATGCCAGCTGACCCAGTTTCAGGGTGTTGGTTAAGTATGAACACTAATGAGATGTAACAGCTGTGAAAAGTGGGGTCTGTTTTGTGATGGCTCAAACGTGTCAAGTAGAACTCAGAGTGAAAAGTATGACAGAACTGCCTCATGATGATTCTACTGACAGGAATCACCATTTAGCACAAAAAAACCGAAGCAATAATAATGGATGTACAGAAATAACATTTTAACCATTTATAATTGTCCAGCTTGTTTTCCTCTCAGACACCATTACAGTATTTCTAGTGGTTTAATTTCCACTCTGTCAACGTTTGAAACATAAAATCACAAATCTCAGTAATCTATTTGATTTCCTTGCAGTTACAAGATGTTTTCCCCATCCTTGGCGTCTGCCGCAGTCAGTGGTGTTTGTGGATCACCCACATTATTACTAGTCCCAAGATTATTTATGTCATTGATAATAATCACAGACTCGTCCTGGAAACTTGTGTGGAGTCATCGCTGCATGAGAAAGTGGGCTACCCCTTTTGGTTCCAGCCCTGCGTTGGCGCATGATAAATGTTAGCAATTTCAGCGGGCCAACATGGTATAATATATGAACTCCTCCGGTTGTCATGTGGTTTGTTGGTTTAATTGAATTTGCCCTGTGCGTATGTGATGGTTGCTGGGATTATAAAATTGCGTGATGATTATCATTGGTCTGGAACTGGACGGGTACAGATAACCCCCCTTTTCTTGTGGACATTCCGCAAATGAATCCAGTCTACGGCTCCGCCGCGCTTTTCCACAACACTCCGATAATAAACAGGTCAGCGCATGGATGCAGATAAGAATTTAGGAAGAGGGATGGAGCGGAAATTCTGAGAGGCTGAAGACAACCAGGAGACGGTTATGTTGCTATTACAGGCAAGATGTGGTTTGCTACTCTCTGCTGTGAATCTTGTTGCCACTCCTCATTTCTGTCAAGATAACCCATCGTAATAAAAGCATCCAATTTAGGGGTGAACAGGAGTGGCCACCTTCTTACATTCAATTCAGTTTTTATTTTCTGGTTTATCAACCAAGAAGTGGCCAGAAAATAGTTAATTAATGTAGTTGTTAACAAACAAACACAGGAAAAAATACATATATTAAGTTTGCGTTAAGTTAGATTATGTGTCCAGTTAGATCATACACTATACTCTTTGTAAATGTCCAAAGATGGTACCTCTTTACATTGTTTTGTCAGGTTTATGATTATATATAATATGTAAAATTTTGTTAGTTAAGTTTGCTAGACATGGTGGCAAAAAACCTATCCATCAATGTGTTTTAAACTTGTATAGCTATCTAAGTAGTTGTTTTCCAATGACTTATTGATGACTTAGCTAGCAACCCTTAATGTATCAGACTGCAGGTCTAGGTTGCAATTCCTTTAAAAGTTTTATTTTCTGCCATTAACCAGGACTGACCCTTTAGGACGGGAGACACATGTCTGACTCAATTCACTGTCAAGCCTGAATCCAGCCATGTGGAGGTGAGCTGCAGATTTTTTGGACAATAAGCATTTTCAGCAATGCACTCCAGTGAAAACAAATCAAAAAAGGATAATCCAGACCTTCTCTTTCTTTGCTGATCTCACTTCTCTAGTCCAGTTAACTAACACTCTGCATATTGTATCCCAAATCACAACAAACATTAAGAGCAAGGAGGAAAATGGGTGCACACACATGCCTTCATCATGCCCATGGATTTGCCCACTCCACTTACATGAAACCCCATCAAGTCTGATAAAATAACAACAACAAATAATAATAACAATAACAATAATAATAATAATGAGAAGAAGAAGAAGAAGAATAAGAGAAGTAGATGAAAACTAATCGCTAAAACCCAAACTAATTGCTATGTGTGCACGGCAGAATGCTTCCCACCACTACTGTGGACAGTGTGGGGAGCACAGAGGAAAGAGTCAAATATTTTCTCATAACATGCTTGTCATAGATGTCTTTATGTCTTCATTCACATTTAAATGGGGTCTATTCAAATTCTGTTAGGTGATTATTCCATTTTACACAATTTAATAACACAGACAGACAATGTGCAGTCAAACTGCCTGCATTGCAGGGTGAGTTACCTCTAACACTGTTTCCTTCTAGATGTTTCTCCCATAGCCAATCCCATCCTCCATTTCTGCAAATGGAGGATGGGATTGGCTATCTTGGGTATCTGTTATATTTCATATAGCTATTTTTGCTAAAAAAATGTAGTGTGTTGTATAACTTTATGGAGGGACAGTGGCATTTTGTAAGTGGCAGCTAGTGTTGTGTTTGTTGGTTCAGTAAGAGTCAAATAAATAATAAGCTCAGACTTTATAGAAAGTATAAAACAGGGAAACTATGACTGCACTTGCCTTATTTGCTCACTCAGTTACTTACTGTGTGACGAAGTGAAGGTATCAAAGTATCAAGGTGTCACTCTAACCAAAGTTATGTTTTGTGGTCTGACCACAATAAATGAGGAGGTCAATGAACATATACCTAACACCAGAATGAATCCTTACCCTCAGTGGCTGTTAATGTTGTAATATTATGCTAAACTGCTAGATCTTTTGATTCCACTGGCCTGATTCAAATGAATTGAATCAGTAATGATAATAATCATTTCAAGTAATCTCTCCATCAATGTAAGTAAATTTGGAGATTTAATCTGAATAATATTAATGTATTAATCATACATGTTAGGATACATGAATATAACATGCATAATGTATATCCTGATGAATGATTTAGTCAGGCTAATAAGAGCAATGATTTTGGATTTGATTTCATGTAATGGCAACTTTATTTTAGGTTGTCACCTGAGAGTTCTTTTTTGATTCCATTGTAATTGTAGGCATGCCTGCATTTAGTTTACAAGCCATGGAAGTCTAAGAAGAGTAATACTCAAAGCATTAGGCTGTTGAATGACCTTAACCTGAGGGTTGTATACCAGATAAGCCATCAAAGGTGTATAGCAGATTGACAGAACGTACCCCAATAAAGCTGCACACCTGTGTCTTTTCTTTGTGACACAACAGCTTAGAGGCTCATTTATAATGCATGCTTGATATGATTAAAGTTTGTCTATGGGGACTCCAAATACACCTTTTCACAACATCTGAGGACTTTTTGATGAAATGTCTCAAAACACAGCATTTTTTAATCTTATTAATTCATAATCCCTTCAAAACCATATCTTTGAACAGCCCTCCACTGTGAGACCTCAGATGTATATCTACACTGTGGATCCCAGAATATGCTACATCAAAAAAAAGTACTTTGAGGAAAAAGGTTGCTTCCTTAACTCAAATCTACATTCAAATTCTCAAACTCATTTAAATCCTGGATGAGTCTGATCTGACCCTGACTGTGGCATTTACACACTGAAAAATCACAATGCAGCATGTAAACAAGAATAAATTCTGACCAGAGACATTATGTTACCCTGACAAAGGACCAGATGAATCGAAGTAATATGATCGACATGAGCATAAAAAGAGAATGAAATGTAAATGGAAGAATGGTAGCTTGCTGGTAATGGTGAGGTTAATGCTTTTATGCTGCTTAGCCGTATCCTCTCATAACTCATATCAAAGGGAAATGATACTCTGGGGTGACATCAGTCTTGACTACCAAGCAAAATAGAGCCAGCGCCTGCCTGCGCAACCCCATATTTCTTCTATTGGATAAAAGGCCGGACGGTATATGCCCTCATCACTTCACAATTGGCAAGCAGTTTGTCAGTGCCACCTGCCTTTGGAAAAAAGATTCTGCTTCTGAAATTTATGTGAGGCCACACTGAGGCAATGATGTAAAACTGGGCTGTTTCAATAATGTATAATATGTGTGCATTTGCTGTTGAGGATGGATGACACATGATGTTGTCTTCAGTCATTTGTCACTTTAATCTGAACACACCTATAGTCAAATGATACACAATTAATGATGTCTACTGTTCTGAACCTATTTTTGATTGTTTTGCATGGTTAAGCACTCAAAGCACTCACTTGCTTTCTTTATATACACATAGAAACACACACATTTTCTGAAATTATGTGTAAGCGTGTATGTCTGTGTACATTTAGTGCCCTCCACATTTATTCATACTCCTGACAAAACAGGAACACACAAAACATGGTATAAAGGAAAAACATACACATGCTGGGTGATTTTTCTGCTTAAAAAGTAAAAAAGTTACACTTGTATCTTAACAGAATAGCACAAAGCAAATTCAGATTGTTCACAATCCAGAAAATATTAAGGTCACAATTATTTGATACAGTATAATTACATTGAAACAACTATATAATATAATATAATTTCACATAATTATGCATAATTATCCATGTTTTTGTTCCTATTTAGTCAGGGGTATGTATGAACATGGATGGCACTATGTATATAGTGACTCATACATATTATGACTTGTGCTTTGAAGTGACTAAATTGCAATTAAATAGGAGGGTACACATTTTTGATATTAATTTTAATATTAATTACCAATATGTTTTTGCTATAAAAGACATTTTAAAATCAAGACTTTGAAATGCGAGTTTCTAAAGCAACATGAGAGATTAAACAGATTTTTAAAGAGATTAAATAGCTGGTGACAAAACTGCAGGTGTGTCAGTCACAGAAAAATTATTTACTGTGTCAAGATGAACAGTGTTGGTTATCATGACATGAACTGAGAGGACAGCGCTTAAGGTAACGTTGGCCTATAACTACCATACTCCTTGGATTTTAGTTTTGCTTTTTAGATAGGAGCTGGTGTTTATGACATGTGAGATGTCAGACAAATTGGTGATCATTGGAAGCTATTTTGGAACATTAAGCCACGTTAAGCCGTTTCACGTTAAGCGTTTTAGAATGTCCGCAAAAGCTTGGTCGTACCTACCTCAAGGTGGGATTTGTTGGTGAAATTAAAGTTACGAGGACACTAATGGATATTCTGGTTGTATGTGGACAGGTTTGTACAAATATTTTTATTTTATTACAACTTTTATTTGGAAAGCTGTAAGGTACACATTTCGCTGCCTGGATTCCAGGTGTTTCTGTGAATTGCAGCGATCCATTTGCTTCTCTTTTCTTTAGCTTTCAGCAGTCTGTAAAAAGATAGCTCCGATTTCTTGTTGAATCCATTTGTACAGTCAATTGCACAACAGCTTTCCCATTTTAAATGTGCTTTTTGTGCTTTTGCGGCATTCAAGCTGAATGCTAACGCTGCCACTCAGTAAATCTTTCTGCCACTCAGTGGGTGTAACCCGCAGTGACTCTGCCTACTGTGACATCACGTGCATAACCTCTATACACCAAATAAAGGTAAATTGCATCCAGAAAGAACAGTGGTTACAAGTCAAGGCTCACTGACAGGGATAGAAGCACACTTAACAAGATAGTTGCTAAAAACCACAAAACAACGGCCTCAAAAATGACCACAGAACTGAATGTACATCTCCGTGACCAAGTCACAAAAAAAAACTACAAATCATAAGCTTCACAAATCTGATAAATATGGTATGGTTTCCATTTGGAAATTGCTTGTAACCAAGGTCAATATGCAACCGTGCATAACCTAGCATACCAGTCACATAACCTGGACTTCTGAGCAGTGGAAGAAAGTAATACGGCCTAATGACTCACCTTTTTTCTCTTTTTCTATGTTTGGATGAGCTTACGTTTGGAGAAAGCCAAAGGAAGCCTTCAACCCACACTGCCTGTTCCAAACTTTAAAACATAGTGGTGGATCTGTTATGGTAGGGGCAGCCATCTCATGAGAGTCATTGGGTCCAATTATTACTCCGCATGATAGAATTATGGCCAAGGAATACGAAGTCATTTTAGGTGACCAGGTACACCCTGTGGTGCAAGCATTGTTTTCTTGAGATGGTCCTACATTCAAAGATGATAACGCTGTTAGGTATTTCCATTATCTTGTCTACCCCTGTGTGTATATACATACAGTGTATGTGTAAATCCTATGGATCACACCCACACAGGCTCTTCACTAATGTCCTCATATTCAGATGTACTGTACCATTTTAGCTGTAGTCATTCGTATAACCCAACCGGCATTATATGAGACCATCACATTGCGGAAGTGTGATGGTCTCATGTAATGATACAAGTACTGTCCCTAATTTTGACATTTTGGTAAGATTGTGCAAGATTTTAAATGTAAAATGAAAGTACTGAAAACAAAACATTGACAACAGCCATCTAAACACATTTATTAGATGGTGTGTATTGACTGAGTATAGATGGACAATGATAAACTACTCAGGAAGAATTAAACTGAACAAGGGCAATCAAAATGGATACATAAAGCAACAAACTTGCATTCAGTCACAGGAACATTTGATAATTAGGATTTATGTAACTGCAGTCATGACAGCTGGATCAATCATACATGAATATTGTGAGCAGGGGTTAAATTAGGTGCTAAACCTTAATTTAGCCCCAGCACTATTTGCAGTATGCTTTCCTTCATTTCCAGGGGAGGTCTGAAACAAAAACGTCACGTGATATCGATTACCACCGCAATTTAGACAAAGGAGAATTAAGAGTAAACAAAGGTGTGCAATGACGTCAAATGAAACTGTACGTCACCGTGATGTAAGTCATCTTTCGGTGCTGAAACATTTTCATGACATCACACTAAGGGGACTACCAAATGCGTTCGCGTATTTGCGCAAAAAAAAAAAAAAACCTTAGTTAAAATGTACACGTTCAAACATTTAACCTGCATTTATATGCTCGATATACGTGGTAGAAATTAGAGGGATTACCTTTAATTCAACACGGGAAATGCCAATGTTGTCTTCATTTGCCGCAACACAGCAAGTAGGGAGTAGTGGTAGGCACGTGGCCAAGTCCCACTTTCAGCGTGATACCGCGAGGGCAGCCTCGTTCGCAAACGCGATCCAGCATATCAAGTAGAAGCATGACAGACCTCTCCGTTCACACTAAAAAGTCAAAACAGTTATACAGGCTCAGTGAGCTATAGATACCTCCGGCCAACTTCAACCAATTCAGCCAAAGCACTGACAAATCGCAAGCAGTCTGCGTGGATATAGACGGTGCAGATAGCTTGTGGCAGTGCATGTTATCCACACCAGCACTGCTGTGCCAAGCCGCTGTAGCTGGTTGTGGTCTGAACGTCGTGATAACACAAGTCCGGGAGACAAAATCGAACCTACTTTTTTTTATCTGTGGAGCAAAATCTTTACCCTTTAAGGTCACATGTGATTTACACTCATATACTAGAGCGCTATTAGTGGTCTCTCACGGTCTCATTCTGTTACAAACTGCTTAAATTAGCAACCAGCACTTACATATTTACTTGCTTTGTTTTTCATACGATTAATTGAGGCATTGGCAACTCCCGAAACGTTGTTTGGTACAGAAGATAAATGTCATCAGAGAAATGTGCTCGCGTATCAAAACATTTCTCAGTCTAGTTTGAGGCCGGTTTAAGGTTGCACCACATTTGACTCTACCTCTGTCACAGGTAGCACTGTGGAAATACAAAAGGCGAATAGAACCAGAATTCTGAGATTTACATGTAGCGCCCTTTTAAACCCGAAAGCGAGGAAATGCGTTTACCAAGAGAGCAGTTACACGATCCCGCTTTTTGCAATGATTTTAATGTAGTCCGAAAGAAAAAAAAGGATTCAGTTGCTGACGGAACGATCATTAATCCTACAATTCTCACTGTACGCACCTCCTCTTTTCCGGTGGAACGCTTGCCTTTTAGAAGGGTTTGGGGATAGTCAACAGTCTAGGACAGCAGTTCAGATACCGTGGTGCAATGACTGGTTATTACGCGCGTTTGCTCCGCAGTTCTGTTCAATAATTTGTTGCAGCAGAGTTGTCTGTGTCACAGCATTCAAGGCAGGAGGTTCGGAAAGTTGATCTCGTTACCGGCTGCTAAAGTGAGGCTCAGCACTTCTCATTGCGCTCTGTCTGACGCGTGGAGCACATCTGAGGGGAGGTAAAAGAGCCAAGCTCAACCGAGGGAAAAAGGCGTAAGATTTAATTTACAAGAGGAAACGGGAAGGGAGGCAACAATACAGGATAGCGGAGACTTGAAGCTGGCTGATGTTCTCTTCAATTTAACACAAGTGATTGCTTCTTGAACCTTTTCAAACAACTTCGCACGAGGGAAAAAAAAACAGCCATGACAGAATAAGCTATCCCTGTCGTTTGTGCTGGGTTACCAATTAGCGAAGATGCTGGCGAGAATGACATGTGGGCATGCGAAAAAGAATGGCTCGGAGTTCATCTCGTAATTTGTCTGAGCTCACCGTGGATTTCTCTTAGTTTTCCTGAAGACGAGGGCGCGTCCATACAGCCCCCCGTTTAGATTTTTAATGATTTAATCAACTCATTAGCTGTCACGGCACTTAATATGTGGCTCCGACACATTGTGAGGGCAGACCAATCCTTACATTTTGGCTAACTATACAGGTACGGGAAAGAGAAAATAAGTCAGTGCTTCTTTCGTTTTTCAGTGGTATCCGCCTGCCTCCCGTACATTTGCCCCGTCGTGCAAAGTTGGTGACTATCAGGATCTTGGCAAAGGAGATCCTCATTTTAGAGGAAATCGGTGGATGACAAGCAAGAGAAATCTGGACCTATAGAGCAGAGGAAGCTTGACAAGCTTCGTATTTGAGCGCAGCGTTTGTTTGTGTTTTTGTTTTTTTGCCGTTTGGAACCCTGCGTTCGTATTTGCATTTGAAGGATGTTACTGGTTTTTCGTTGCGCCGAATAACAGTTCTTCGGGAATCTAGGATTGAATTGCTTTATTTCAAGTTTTCTCGAATTGTGGATTATTTAGAGACTGCAGCTGTTTTCACAAGAACTGCACACCTATTGACAAATACTGGAGACATGCTCGGATATTTAGATATACACGCCGCTGGAACCGTACCGGAGTGCTAACGAGCAGTAAAGGAAATTATCATAAATTTATTAGGAGAAACAGAATTGGATAGGGGCTTCATTGTTTCCAGCTCCCTGGCTCGGAGTTCCCGTTGGATTTATCATGATGTTTATGAATATTTTCAGCGTCCTGTTTTTATTAGGTGAGTGAAGTTGTATTCATATTGATGGTTAAATCATCTATAGCCGCAAAAGGGTAATTAAGTGCGAATTATGAAGAATGAACTTTATAATGAACCAAATTAGTTGATTACTTCATGACGATGTGTGGAAGAGAGACACTGATATAATTACAAGTCTTAAAACGTACGTTTTATATGTAGATACTCCATTAATTTTTCAACTTTTAGGTTTATCTGTGTGGGTTCAGTGCATTGCGATAAAACGGAATAGAACTTGACTGATAAATGCATTCTTTTTCATGTGCGTTGTCGGAGTTCTAAGCAATACAGTGAGTTCACGTTAAGAATAAAGCTGATAATCTAACTACATTATAATGCAATACATGGGATTGAGTGGAATTCACTGTTACAAGAAATTAAAGTGTGCTGCGTCATATAAAGCTAATTTAAGTCGTTGCTTTTAAATTAGCCTGAAATTACTCTGCAGGCACTCACTCACGCACGCACGCACGCACGCACAGACACACACACATACACGCATACATATATGTATACGTGCGTTTAATATCAACTTTAAAATGACCATTTCAACAAACTCTGTGGCCCGTTCGGAGCTCGGAGCCAACAGAAGTGTGCATGGATCTGAAATTATAACCTGTTGTAAATCGGAGGAAAAAAAACCCGCGTTTTATTCACGGTTAACCTAATGATAAAGTTAAGTTCAGTAGTTAAATAGTATTAAAACTAGGTAACCGAGGCATCTTTCATTTGGTGGAGCTGAAACTGAACTGGGTGTATAACATCAAGGTCACAGGTATTGCAGACCAAAGGAGGCGATCCGTTGCAGTTCACACTGTCCTCTGAGCATGTGCTCTGTGGTGGAAACCGGGCCCAACAGCACAACTTTCAAAGCCGATCGACTGATTGACGCGGCTTAATTTGCTTCACCACACACACACACACACACACACACACACACAGGCGTACATATGCAGGATATTTTCAGACAGACAAATATCTGGATCATTACTTGAACGTTATAGCCATGATATCATAAATGGAGTTATAATGATGAAGTTACTCTGGAACTGGAAAGATACACACGTAATCGGGCAGTGCAGTCACACGGGACCTGATCAGACATAGGGGTCAGTCAACTCAACGATTCCCAATGAAGCTGTTGATACCCTTATTTTGATATCATGCTGAATGATAAACAGTGCAAAACACTTATAAATTATAAACGCGTGCATTTCAGCATGGACTATCTATATGCGCTTGTCTGTTCATGGCTTGAGGTTAAAAATGAAATTATGTCCAGCCGTGAGTGCGGGATTTTGCAGCGCCTGTATTCGGCGGGTTGTGTTCTTCCTGAGGGTGTCGCTCGTGTCCAGCAGTTTGTGTCGGACTTTAAGCAAGTTGGTTAGACTAAATGTGATGCAAGGAATCGGTGTTCATACTTAGGTTTATTCAGCACAAACCATCATAGTCACACAAACATAAATTTACCATGTTTTGTGGTAAAATCTGTATTATTCTGTCTTTTTTGTTTGTTCTAAATAAGCAACGGAGTCGTTCACACAGTTCAAATAAATCACATTTTTACGTATTTGATTTGCTGATTTATGTGCAAATCAGTGCAGGTCAGTCTCTCCGGCATGTATGTATGTGTGTGTGTGCTTTTACACTTTTTTTTTTTTTTTTACTTGTACACGTTTTCCATATTATCTGCTCCTCATATTTAGGGTGCAAACCATGATGTATTTCATTGCATGGCAGTGGATATTACACCAATAATATGAAAACAGAGGCATGTGTAATTGAAAATACAATTTATTGATTACAATTAGTATTCATTCGTTTATAGACTACTGTAACGGAAGTGTGCTTTTCTCTGTAAACTTTACAAGGACCACTCTGTACCTGTACTTTACATTGGCTCTGTACCTGCACTCTGCACAATGACAATAAAATCTAATCTAATCCAATCTAATCTAATCTTCAAATACTTTCTTCATTATCAGTTGATAATAGTCCTTGAACATACCAAGACTAATACTAATTCTGAAAAGTCAGAAATCATAGTTAATCACTATCAGTAATATATACTCTAAAAGTATTTTTTTCATATCTATCTGTAACAAGTAACACCAGCAGTTCATATACAGGTTCATGCACATCTTCATTATATTTCTTTCACCACATTCTGCAAAAAGTGAATTCCAAGAGGAATTGCTTATGCCATTTTTCATAAGCACAAGCCATCCGTATTCCTATTATGACACTAGCACATAGCACATACAATGGGATAAATCAGCACAACACCAAAGACCCATTTCCTAAAACAGGAACTCTGTCACAAGTGCAAATGACACCGGTGCTAAATAGGGATTTTCACTCTATTCTTTCTTTTGTTTACTGTTGAAAAGTAAAAGGGTGAAAGGGTGTTGACTGTTCATTTTTGTGAAAGTTTTGTGATTTGTGACAAGTAAATCTGAAATAGATAGTTCTCTGAATGTTTCTAATGTGAATCCCATTTGTTTTCAGTGTATTTCTCCCTCTGAAATGAGGTTAATATCATGGTAATGTATTGGGAAAGTATTCAGTAAATGTGGTTTAGTAAAAGCTGATAAAAAGAATTGGATTTTTAAATGGTTGTAATGCTGATTGAAGCTGTGTTCCACAAGTGGAGACTGTTAGCTAACTTGATAAAAGCAAATTAAATAGATGTACTTATAATAATCCAAATGTTTCATATGGCAACAGGTCTCAGTACTTCAGCTGAGCCATGGCCATACCAGTATCACTGTTGTGGCCTTCACTTGATTCAAGTACATTTCTTCACATAAAAATCATTCACAAGCTATTACAACCGCATCTTAAAGACACGACTGGTGGTGACACCTTTGTTGATTTCTGTGGCCGCTTTCACATGTACATCCTACTTGTTCTCAGAGCTGGAAGTCGTAACTAATGAGCCTGGTCTCCTTCTTCTTCAGATGAAGCTGCTCGCTCCATGGCCAGCTCTTCCGCCATGTCTGGAGCAGGCACCCATGGCTGGAGGGCCCCGGTGGACTGTGTGAAGGCCAGTGACATGTGCAACCAGAACTCTCAGTGCAGTTCGCGCTACCGCATTATGCGCCAGTGCCTGGTGGGAAGGGACAGGAACACCATGCTGGCCAACAAGGAGTGCCAGGCGGCACTGGAGGTGCTACAGGAGAGCCCGCTGTATGACTGCCACTGTAAGCGGGGCATGAAGAAGGAGCTGCAGTGCCTGCAGAATTACTGGAGCATTCACATGGGTCTGACTGAAGGTAAGGGCCGGAGGCAAGGCCATTGTCTCGCTGGATGCTGGTTTCCCGCGTTTCTTGTGTCACATGTAGTTTAGAGCGACAGGTCAAGGTGGGTGTCTTTCCCCCGTGATCCTTTTTCGAGGGTATTTCTGAAGAAAATGACCTGAGATAACAGCAGATCCTTGTGTAGACTGAATATGTTCTGCGGTTGTGCTGATGTGGAATAGGAGTTCTGCCCTGCTGAAACTCATCGCATTGATCTGCACTGTCATTGACCAGCCTCCATTAAGGCATGGTGGGCTTTGATATATATAAATGTATGGGCAGTCTTGCTCTATCGAGTTTGTCCATCACCCTGTGCTAATGGTTCTGAAAGAGCTGTAATCATTTGCCTTTAGCAGTGTTAGGCACACATTATGAGTTTCAGACAGCATCACAATGCAGGCTGATTTATAAGCACGAGCCTCGGCAGTTGTTGGGAACCACGACAAAAGGCCCTATTGATATAGCTAATCAGAGAGAGCTTTTAGAGCAAACGTTCCACTTTAGCTTGGCATTTCAATGAGGCACTGAGGTGTGTGCTGGTATACTTAAGAGCCTGCTGTGAAAGTCAAAATGGCAGAAGGCCCTTTTCATAGCAGGCTGAACATGTACAGATTAATAGCACATTTCTGCGTCACTCACCGATTGCAGTGACATATTTGTTCCACATCTCTGCTGTGGAGAGTCAGGAAAGCTGCTTAAAGCATGTTCTGTACAATGTGTACCTATGGCCCGGCTCTGATGCTCCCAATTTGACAGCAGTTCCTCTGGCCAAAGGACCCAGTTTCCTGCCCCAGTTTGGACGTGGAGCAGCGGCAGCCTCGTTAAAATGCCTTACCCACAACTCTTTGTTCCTGATTCTGCTAAGGCTATTTGTTGTGCCAACAATATTTGCACATCCTACCTTATGAGAAGTGGAGTATGGACAAACAGTACATTAAGAGGCTGCAGTGATTTTTAGTGTGTCTGCAAGTTCGGGCTTACTAAAAAAAAAAAAAAAAACCTCTGACCATGCCTGAGGTAGTGTTCAATTCAAGACAGTGACACATTTGGGACAGACCAGTGTGTAAATCCAAAATTTGCGAGGGGGAGTAGTGTCTGGTAATTCTGCAAATGAAATGGAATGGGTAAGACATGTACCTGATTGACATCCATATTTGATCAGTCAGTTCAGGCCTGTTCAGATGTAAGTCAGTGCGAGTAGCGTTGGCTGAAATTTGTGTGGACAGAAGCTGAAGTTAAAACAAAACCAAAAACGTGATATCAAATAAGCATCGTCCTCTCTACATGGCGCAGTGGAGTGTGAACTGAAACAGTATTGGCAGTTTCCCTGAGAGGGACATAATGACTCAAGGCTGTGTGTTTTGAAACCCTGCCTGCACATACAATAGCGAGCCTCAGCCAGGAGCTGTCTGCTTATTGCGGTGCTGAAACCAGGCTCTCTGTTCACAGCCTCAGAGGAGCTCCCCTCTCTTTCTTCCTTGGCTTGGGCAGATCACAGAGTGTGAAGAAAACACAGATCTCCCTTTCCTGCTGCCCAAAACTGTCTAGTTTTAAGAATAAGAAATGAGCCCATTTGCTCTGACCAGGAAAATGATGTGTTATTTATAAAACGCCGAAGCCTCATCAGCGTCAGCATAATTCATCGTCTTCCTTTGTGCTGCGGATGGGGTTTTTTGTCAATTGGGAACAATTCCCTTTCACAACAGACTACTGTACCCCCATCACTTTCTCATAAGCCACACACATGGAAGGTGATTTCTGTGCACGCTCTGAATGTCTGCCGCCACTTAAAAAGTCATTCAGCCCGCGACTGGAAGCTCTGACTGGTGTAGAGAGGACATCCTCTCTGAAAGGTTTCCCCAGCAGGTAGAGGGACATTTTAACATTGCACTATGCACTATGCTCCCCTGGCGGACTGCCCACTACGCAGTGTGGACAATGCTAAGTAGAGTATTCTGGCACTGCTAAGGAGGCCCCAGATAAAATGCCATTGTCTTCTGGGACTCTCCGCAAAGCAGCATGCCATTTCTGTTAATACGCCTGACTGGTCTGTATGTATTTGCACAAGGAACGCAAATAAACTACAGCCGAGTCCCACGATCAGTGCTGGAGCCCTTGACAAAGATCGGGTGGGAGTTGACAGGCTCGGTGTCTCTCTGACCTTTTGCCCTAGTGTGACCATGGTTTCTTTTGAATGACTAATTGAAAGGCAAGGAGATGAATTTGTCTTTCAGCTAGCTAACAGCAGGCAGTTGCAACAACAGCAACAAAAAGAAAGAACTCAGTTCATTTACGTAATACTGTATTCAATCTGAATGGACAGAACATTTGCAATTGAATGCAAGATGATTTGAATGCCTGCACATGCATGTATATTTGTATGTATGTATATTTCCTATTATGTGGATTTTAGATCTTATAAAATAAGATAATAGAGTATAAGGAAGAATGAAACACTCAAATGTGAATACCTGCGTTATGCAGAGGAATTCTTGTTCTCTGAAGGTCACAGGCAGACAGTCAGGAGGGGGGGAGACTTAGTCCATACAGCAGAGGTGCTAATGTCTTTCCCACAACATCCCATGATGCAGCCATTAGCACCGTGAGCAATGGCAGCAGTCAGAGACCATTACCCCAGCCATCCACACTCATAAAGCGAGCCTCCAGACTGAGAGGCAATGAGAGCTTGCCACAGTGTGCTTAACTCCTCCATGGGCTCCTCATTCTTCTGCCTGTACCAGCGTCTGAGTCACACTAGTAAGAATGGGTCACGATTCTTGCTACATGCTCTCCAGACAGGAGCAGTGCCAAAGCGCCTTGCCATTGTACAGACTATTCTCATGATAGGAGTGGTGCTGCGTCTCCAGCTAAATCCCTTTAAGAGTGCTCATTGCCATTATATGGTAACTGGAGATCTGGAAAGCAGACTTCAGAGGTTGGCCATCGATCTCTAGCAATAACCGGCTATGCTGTGAATAATAATAATTAATAATAACTGATTTATTTATACAGCACATTTTATACAAGGGTTTGCAATGTAACATACTTCACAGTAAAAGCAAAGATAAAACTAATATTGAAATAAAAAAACGTAATAAAAAAATATATCACTGTGTTTTTATAAAAAACACAGTAATATAAAAACAATACTTATACTTATACTTAACAATATATAATAAATAAGGGAACAGGAGATAAAAAAATAGCTGTTCATACATAAAATCAAGACTAAAAGGGTATGTTTTTAGTCTTCTTTTAAAGCGTCAAGTGAAAGTATCAGTGGAAAAACCCCAGATGCTGGCAAGAACTTCTGGAAAATCTGTGTTATGAATTTGTAGTTAGTGCTGTGTCACTTTGCCAAAACTTTCTAAAATGTCCCTTGCCAAGTACTGCTGTGTGTTAACATAAACTGGGTTTGTGCTCCTGTAAGTCAGCGTCCTGACTCTCTTGTAGGGTAAGTCCACATGGGTCACCAACAATAGCTACAGCCAAGGGAGCATGTCTCTTATTCTGCACCGACAAGCACCTAATCTCCAGAAAGTTCACCGAGGAGCATTTGACTCATTTCTTTTCCTTGTATTTGAAGGCTTGTCTTAATCTACACTGCATTTCAAATCTGTAACACCTTCACTAGTTTACCTCTGACAGCACCACCTCCAATACTGTAAATAATTTGAAATTCTAAAATGTGAGGAGAAAGGGAACAGAAAGATATCCCCACATCTCTCTGTGTAATGTTAGACAGTATTGCATTTTGTTCTACAGCACTAAGAAATACATTTTTCTAGCATTTGTTTGTCATTTCACACTCCCCACACTGTCTTCCGATGCTCCCTCTTATGTCATGTGACAATGCATACTAAACTTTGGCTGTTTACGTACATGATTAAATATTTACAATAGAACAAGAACCACAAAAATATAGATAAAAGTAGGCACCAGGCACCAAGTAGGCCCTGGCAAACATGGCCAAATGATAACAAAGTATGACTGCCCAAAAAAGCTAAATCTCTTTTCAGAGGTTCATAGGCATCTCATATCCAACCCAGAGTTATTTCATTTGTCCATAGTTACACAACTGCTACGTTAACACTATTTATAGCTATTTATTAATTTTTATACAGCACTATTTTCATCAGCGAAAACAGAACACTAACCTCTGCAAAGATGTCAGTTCTACATCCCCTGGAATCTTATTATGATGGTCCTCTAACAATGTAAAATGTGACAGTCACACCCTCTAGGGCTCACAATTCACAAGACTCATAAACATAATGCTTGTGAATTATTACCAAAACTCGTGCTGTAATCTAAAATTAATGCATCTTTAATGGAGTTATATAATTAAATCAAGATATCACTGCTGAAGGAGCCAAGGTCCTGTGTGGTAGACACTTTGCAAAGTTTCGTTGGGTCCATTACACCAGAATTGATTCAGCCTGAAAATACATTAACACAAATAGAGGGTTTAATGGAGTTCACCAATTATTTTGCAATATCTGAAGGCTGCTTCACATTTCATACACTCCAACTGTAAGTAACACCACTTGGAAGCGATTTGGCTTAATCTGTAACAAACTGATATGAAGGATGTGCAAAACAAAGGTAGAAACACAATGTCTGGTGTTGTGGTCTACAAATTTGTAACCTGTTAGTATCCATACGGGTTCAACTGAACGTGTAAGGCAACTGAGATACAGCTAACAAATCCAAGTCAATGCTACACCCAATAATTGCAGTTATATCATACCATACATACAGTATTTATATCACATATTGCAATGTATATTTCAAAGCCTAACATAAGACATTTTATGTACGGTCACAATGCCAGTAAAATGAAAAATTATACTGCATCCATTTATGAACAAAAATAAGAAAAATTCCATCAGTTCATGTACTTTCCGTTGAATTGTGGTTTCTGTGCTGGGCATAAGCAAGGAGTGAATTGAGGCACTAACAGTGCTATTCCCTGAGGAGTAAAACACACACTTGCAGTTGCTTTCCTATTACAGCTTTACTCTGTGGGCCATTCCATTACCAAAGATACCCCTCTACTCATTTCATCCGGGGGAAAATCAATGATCGAGATTCCTGCAATTAGTCTGGAGCGACTTAAAACAAATCAAATGAAAGACAGCCGTTAAAATTGACTTTGCCTGCAGGCAAGAGCCTGTACTGAGTTGGTGGAATTTGCCGTTTTCCCTAAAATGAAGCAAACCATCATCTCGGGAATGTTGAAGGGTTCCATGTCCTCAGAGGTGGTCAATTACTTGGGACCGTGTTGTCCCACTGCTGAAGCCAACTGTTCCTGAACTCTCCAGGAGGGGATTGGGGGCCGGTAATCTCTGCTGTGCCACACGGAGGCCAAGCAGAAGTCAGTCAGACGAAATTAAGTCAAATGGCATCATAATTATGGGGATTAACTTTTTACCCTCAGGCAAATCATCTTGCACAAAACGAACGGAAGAGTTTTATTAAATTAATGTGTAATAGCTGGAGAGCTGTCAAATAGTACATCTGTTACAAGGAAAGGTAAAGATGGCTTGCAGACGATAGGATTTCCCTCAAAGATGCTCACCTGAGGGAGAATACGACTTTTCATTCCTAGTCTGCAATATAGGAATGTGTCATTTTTATCTCATACTGAACATGGAAACTACTCATTTCATCTCACTTATGGCTTTTGCATTACATACATCATAGTTCATGCATATCACTTGTTAATGGAAAGACTGTGACCTGTCAGCTCACTGACATGGAAGAAATCAGGATGCTACCTCAGCTCTCCCCCTCATGGAATATCATGATTTATCATGGCTAATTATATTCAGTGTTTGAGAAACTTACTTTCCTAAAGCAGTTTCATAAAGCAGGCCATCCAAGTTAGGCACAATAATTGTTACCATGAGTATTATTTCCACAAGTATCATCATCGTTTTCTCAGCTTTGTAATTGATAATAACTGATAACCTTTTTCTCAATGGAGTGTGGATATCAGCCCTTAAAGTGTGAACTCTTGATTAAAAAAGACTGTTTTCCAACCTCTGGCATGATCTTGAACATAATTTTTACATAGTGGAGCTTTTATCTGGGACCTTGAAGGGCACCTACTGTAATGACTCTGAAAAATATGAAAAATAACTAATATGTCTGACCATAATAATATAAATCCAAAGTACACTTTGTAAGTGCAAATATAACTATATAACCATAACTATAATCATAATGTTTCCTGTATAATTCTAATTGTACACTAATTTCACATTCTCTGCGGGGTGTCATGATATATTTGAGTATTAAGACTAGGGAAAGTGCATAGAGAGTACACACTGAGATAGTCTCATGCTTTAAAAATGCTTCAGCAGTTGCATAAATGCTTTTGGCGTAGTGTCTCCCTTTATCCCTTGTGTCACAAGCAGGCCTGGAGTCTTGTTATGTGTGTCAAAGCTGAACAGCTCTTTAAATAGGAAGTCAATCATATGGCATACTGAAGAGTGTCTGTAATGGCCCTTGCATCGGCAGTCGATTGGATAAATAAGAACTCTCACTTCTTCTTCTTACTCATAGATTTTTTAAGGACAGTCCTAGGTGTCTGTGAACTAATTATGATGAAATTTAATTATAGAGGGAAGACTTTTTTTAAATTAAGATTAATTATTTTAATGAATTTGAATTTGAATTCATTATCTTTTTTCTCAGGAATTGTAGGGCTGTTACTTTGCAAATCTAGCTACACTTTGCTCAGCAGAATTTATGCAGTGCACTTCTGAAAGAAGTGATGATAGCAGAAGCAACCACTGACACCAGCAAGGTAAATCTCTTGAAACATGCAGTGAATCAGCCATTTTCACACAGACTCATTGCATGCTGCCAGATAGGTCCATCCGTATGAAAGCCATTGAAAATGCAATGGAAAAAAGGGGAAACAGTAGTTATTTCCCGTAAATGAAAAATGTAATTTGTTTCTACTTACACTTATCTTTGTGCAAAGGAATGCTCGTTTGTTACGTGTTAGTGAAAAATACGTTCAGATTACAGGCTGCGCTCTACATGTAACCAGCAACTCCCAAGCTTGATTATATTCACCCCTCAAACAGCCCGGGTAACGAATCGGTCTCATTCCCACAGAAGGGAATTGAGTAGCAGCCCAGTAAAATTAAATTAACTTGAATGCGTTGAGCGCAGAAAGACTGATTAATGATATAGCTCACTCTTCTCACCAATCTTTCCTGCATTCCAATTAGCCCTGAATGGAAAAGAGACAAGTAATTGTGATTTTAATTAAATTTATATCTCTTTAAAAACAGGGACCAGGCCAGAGAAACGATTGGCAAATCCATATGGCATAATTACACAATATGTACTCATATCAATACTTATTAATTTTACATCAGAAACACCGCTGCAGTGCAGGACTAATTAATAAAATAATTAAATAATTTCACTGTCAGTTGCAGTTAAAACAAAAACAAAGTAGTAAGCTCTTCACCATTACTTCAGATTATACAGACCAGGACTAAGAAACTGACTTATTACAGAGTGCCAGAAAATTAGAATCTCCATTAACTCTGTTTGAACAAAATGATCAGAATCAAATTCTTTTTCAAATCTTTTTGTTTGGTTGTAGAATATTTGTATCATGTTGACATGTAGTAAAAGGTTAATATTACAAGGTTATATATTTATATTTATCAGAATGGAACACATTCATTTTGTGCTGATTGTGTTGGGAAAAAGGAAAATCGTATTCAAATCAAAAGTGTTTATTATTATTAATAATATTATTAAAACAGCACTATAACAATAGCATTGAAGAGATTACTACTTATCCCTTTTCACAGAAACAACTGTATGTATGTATGCATGTATGTATGTATGTAAGTTTTACGCAGTCTCTACAGTCCTTTGCATCACCATGCATTCAGACTGCATATTTGCATTCTGTTATTTGGACAGAATTCTGCCAGTATGGGCACGGGTTGTTTTCATGAAAATGTTGGAAAAAGGTAACATTTTTCAGTGTTACCACCATCTAAGTGTTTGTGCCAAATTCCACATCTGTTGTATGAAGCACTGAGGAAATGAGGAGCTTTGCCCTGTTTGTTCATCATGATACTCAACTGTAGGCAAGTTGCCTGTAAGTCTAATGATACCAATGTACCTTATGAATTTTTGCTCGAACCCCTCATTAAAGTGAAGAGATAAGAAAGTTTCATGATTCAGAGACGTGATTATGGAGCCGCTCTTTTTCAACAATTTGCATGTCACCTTGCAATAGGGGAACATACAAGAACAGAATCTGAATGCAAGGCATTGATGTCAGAAGTTGAGATGCACTGTTTTGAAGATGCCTCATTCCACTTGTCGCAGTCAAAACCCTAGGAACTGCCTGCATTTTCGAAGTTGAGGTCACTTGAGTTCCATATTCCCTTGGGATATGTTGTCATCTCAGGGAGTTTAGACATGGTCTAACTTCAAAATTTAAAAAAGTCAGTCTGTTTATCTGCTGATTTGGTTCATTAAAAAAGAGAGGCAACCCATCTACTAGCCTACTACTACAAACTCGTTACAATGTCAGGTGCAGGACACTCACTTTTTTCACAGTATCATATTTATACTGAAGCATTGTGCCTCATGTGGAATTACTTACAGTTTAAATACTTGGCACAGTGCTTGGCACTATCACCTACTGAGAGTTACTTGTAAGCACAGTGTTGAAGCTGTTCTGTAGCAAATTATAGTGCCTATAAATTTCCCTTCCATGTTTATGTGTCCTGATCTGCTTATGCTTAGGGTGCTGAGAGGCCCCATAAATATCATTAATGAGAATTTCATAAGTGTAGCACTTTTTAAAGAATTATTAAATAGGTCAAATCAATTAAATGACATTAAACGGGGTACCAAAATTTAAAATTTGCAAAATGTATGTGGGAATTTCCTGTACTTGGTATCAGCATTGGTCCACGAAAACATCTCATCATCAGCTTTCTTTTATCATTTAAAAAAGAAAAAAATCATTGATTTTCTTTTTTGGTGGGATATTGCATTATGTTAACAAATTAGAATCACTGTGTAGCTGTTTAGAAAACTAAAGCTGTGCAAAATAAGTAGAGTAAGGAAGGAAAATAAATAAAAAGACACTTCAGACAGCTGGTATACCTGTGCAGGTGGGTGTGTGGGTGTGCAGTAACAAACAGGCTAATTCACCTGCCTTGCCTTCTGTTTGTGAATGTGCAAAGAATGTTGAATAAGAATTTCTACAGAACTTGCAAAAGGCACAGAACATCTTGCTTCCAGACCCGCTTATCTCTCCATCTGTCGGCCAAAAAGAAATAAAGTAAACATCGTGAAGCGCCCGAGTGCAGAGTGTGAAGTGCAGATGAGCAAATGTTTCGGTGAAGTGACCCTCATGAGTGCTGTTCTCTTTTACACATAGTTACGTTCAGAAAACCTGGCTGATGACACTACTGGTCAACACACAGACACAATGGAAGGTTGCACACAACCACAAACGCAAAGTCGCTTGGTAATGGGGTGCGCTATCAGTGTGCGAAAAGGCTGATGGATGTGTTTGGACACAGCAGGTGGCATGCATTTGTGTACAGCAGAGAAGGTGTGCAAGATGATGTTGGCCTGCTGTGTTTTCCACAACATGGCCATAAAACATGGTATTCATTCACCACCAGTGGATCCTATGCCCAAATACCCCAGGGAACAGGCCTATGATTCAGACTCACATAGAACTAAATTAATTGCGTTAACTGAATTAGCCTACATGTTAGTTGTGCTTATTTCAAGTGATTTTCTGCTGTCCTGGACACTCCACTACTAACACAATACATCCACCTCTGTCAGAATTGTTTGCATCTCTGAATCAGTGAAAATATCTTCCTTTTTCCCTTTCACTGTTTTACTATTTGTACAGAATTCTAAGCGTGAGCTGGTGTGGGTTAAAAATAATCAATGTTAATAATAGCTAGCTAGTGAACATTAGTCGATAGCTTGCTACAATGCAACCTTGTTAGGTAGTTATAGATAAAACTGGGAACAAGGATTTTGTTTTTGTTGATGAATCTATCCATCAAGCTGGGCAAGTTGGTAGCTAACTGTGAGCTACTACATGAGCTAATTAAGACAAGTAATTTTGCTGTGTGTGATTAAGTGTAACTGGAGGACAAAATAGCTCGCTAGTGAGTTTTAACAATGTATAAGATTGGATGATTGCCACTTACTGGGACATATTTGACTCTAAAAAAAAAGCTAGCTAGCCTGCTATTTGGGTGGCCAAATCAAGGTGATCTTGGTAGATTGTTTAGGTCTGTTTTAACCCACTCTCATGGCATTTGCATACTCAGAATGAATTGTACTTCCCCTTTCACATGACAGTCATTCACAAATTCATTCTTTTGTCTGTGCTAGTTTATTCTCAGTGTGTGACAGTTTGACTTTCTCCATCTGTATGTGTTTTTTCCCCTCACAGTGCTGATCCACACCAAATAAGATGAGGGTTTTTATTCCTGCAAGCTTCAAGTTCATCCCTGCTCTTTAGCAGTGCAGGACAGATTGTAAACTGCCAGTGAAACAGGATGAAACTAGAAACTGTAAACAGAATGGTGTTCTTAGCAGTCAATCCAGTCTAAACATTCTTCAAAACATAAACACTAGGATAAGTCTTTATTTTGATACCATAAGCAATGTCTTCTTTTGTAGTGCCCTACCACTGAAAAGTAAAGTGTGCTTATTATTTTGAAAAGATGTGCAGTGCTCTCAAAATTGGTGTTTGCTGATCATCTGAGTCCTGTTTAAAATGGAAGTTGATCATTTGTATCAATTTTCTCCTCTACTCTCAAAGAACTGTGAGATGTCCATCTAAAGAGAATTTTTCAATCATCGTGATAAAAACGATTTATCATGATAATTTCAAACACAGTTATCGAGATACAAAATTCCATGGTCGTTCTCAACCCTGTTGTGAATGCATGTATATTTATGTTTAAGTTCTCCATATTTCATCTTTTACAAACCTCATAATAACTATGATTTTTAATCGGTTTCACCTTTAAGGATTTGCGTGCATGAGAATGTGTATGTCTGCTCAGTCACTGGGTAAGTGCCTAATTAATTGGTCACACCTCCTGATTAAAAATAAATATAGAATGAATGTGAGGATTATGAGAAGAGAGGACAACGACAGAATAGAGAGGTCTGTTTGGAGTGTTTTAATGCCTTGTTTAGAACTATCTTAGTTCTTGTTTTAAATATTTGTGTCTTTTACTTGTCCCTCTTTCAGTCTATCATATATACTCATGCTAAATTCATCAATTTTATAAAAATATTTTAAAATCCATTTCCGTATTTTTAAAGAAAACATTCATATGCAAGAAACATTACATCTACCAGCTTAACCTAGCATCACCCTAATGCTCCTATCAGTGGCAGCGCTGAAAAGGTGGATGTCTCCTGTTACGGTTAATATGAAAACTGTTATGATCAAATGAAGGTTAAACTGAGCAAGTAATGAAGTGATTAGCATGCAGGTTCAATAGAAACCACAGGACCTTGCAGCACTGAAGACCAGGGTTGAATTACAGGGAATTAGCATGATAAATTAAAACTAGGGTCGATGGGTGATGATCTCCACAGAGTTATATTACACCTAGGGAGGAAAAAAAAAATGGTTTGAGCTACAGCGTTTCTTCCCATAGTCTCTATTATAAGTTATAATTGTTATTATTCCTTCTCACATTGTATTTCTCTGGGTTGCAATTTGAAACTGCAGGAACTATAATTTCCTCATTTTTTTCTTCTGATAGGTCTCATTGCTTGATCCCACTGATTTTTTTAATCTAGTCTGTCGAATCCTCCTGCTGCCTCTCAACGTTGGCAAGATGCATTATTGATGTGCTCCACAGTGCACGTACTTTCATGGAAGTCATACTTTTTCCCTGTAAGTATTGGTTTTAACCTGCTCAATGAACCGGCAAATTGATCCAGCAGATGCAAGCTTCCATGGGGTGCATCGTAGCAAACTTTTGGCAGATCACATGATGCTGAACTCTCGTGTAGGTCTGAAACCAGCGCGCACTGAAATGTGATGCCTGTTGTGCGCCTTCCGGGGGTTTTGACAAATGTGGACTGGAATAAGGCCTCGCTCTCTCAGAGCCATTGCTGCCACGACGTCGATTAGCATTTACAGATCTAATAAATTACACAGAGGCTCTATGGCGAGGAAAGCTGTGATTAACTTTCTCCCATTGAGGCAATGCATCAGGCAGTTGGTCTGTTTTCAATAATTACACTGTCACAAACAAAACAACAAGCCAATTAAACCAATGTCTGTCACCTGGGGATGGCAAAGATAACATTGCGTAACCTGCCCTACTTACAAGAAGTAAATATTGCAAGAAGGCAGTGTGGTCATGGCCGTAGAATCATGGGGGTCCACCCATCCCTCATAGTATCTCCTTGCACATGACTTAATTGAATTGTTGCATCTGAATGGTGAATAATGTTTATTGTGATTTCCCCCTTCTCTGCCTTCTCTGAATAATGGCTAACACAGCAGATGGAGTAAAAAGAAATTCAGATAAAATTTGTAATTACTGCAGCAAACACTAGAAATACTACTCCGTCATAGCCAATTCATTAGTTTTTTTTTGATGTAGCAGTAATTTTACGAACCAAGTGAGCTACTGTGCTACCACGACTGTGCTCCTTTCCCTTCTCTGTATTCAAATGATTTTAGTCCCAGATTTTTGTCTGGGTCTGTGAAGTTCCAGGGGTTTGTATGTCAAGGAAATTGGTAGCTGTGTGTATGCTCCCCCTTCCCATATATCATGAGATGGAGCTCAGAAGGGGAGGATATTGGGAAAAAGGAGCTTGCAGAAAATGTTTCCATTTTTGTTAAAGTTGGGGAAACACATGTAGCGGGTTTCATATAACTGGTTGAGGGCCAGGCTGAAAACCAGTCTTCCAAATCTTTGTTTAAAACTTGATGTTAAATCCAGACATTCAGACGGCCGCAGTTGGAGGCCTCCTATGAAAATCTGTTTCTGCTTTTAAAAAGGTTTCTCACTGCAATTATTTAATTGGTAAAATAAATAAAGGGAATGCAAAATGGTTTAATGCATTTTTGTTGCAATGAATAAGCAGAAAAGCTCTGCCAAGCTGTCGACCACTTGATTTAAACATAATTTCCATGAGCAAGGAGTAATATTTGCAGCAAACTGTTTTTTCAGTCAGCAAGTCTGGATGTAAATTATTTGAGGTAACTTGCTTTTAACTAATACCTGCTTTTAGCTATATTTGGTAATAGAACAGACCCCGGTTAGCTATGTTTGTAATAAATGACGCCAGTCCTTAGAGTGTTATGCTTGCCTTGCATTAATTATTCCCATGGCCACTGACCTGCTGGTGTACATCCAAGGGGTGAGAAAAAACAACATTGCAAAACATCAGTTCCATTGGAAGCTGATTTTCTTCAGCTCTGCTGGAATGGCTTGTTTTGTCTATAATGTGATTAAATCTCCAGTAACAACACCATGGCTATGCTAAAGCAGTAAGTGATGTGGATACAACAAAGACTCGGCGGGGCCTTTTTTTTCTAAACAGCTGTCAGAAAAGCTGAATGCAACTGCTAATGATCTGCAAGCAGAGCATATACCAGCATGAAAACCCTTACCTTAGCATAGAGGACTTCAATGAAGGGACTGTGTCCATGGGGAACAAATCAGGATGACAAATCAGTTTTACAGATAATTGTAAACAAATGCCTTAAAGTCATTCCTGAATTTCAATATCCTCTGCTCATGCCAATCTCCATCGGTTTGCTATGTGGTTATGCAGCTCAGAGGTCATGTGGTTGGTTAGTCTCCAAAAAGGCAGAATCACAGGCCAGGACCTGTTTTTTGCCAGTATTCCAAGACTATACAGACAGTGAGACAGAACAGTCTGGATGGATCCTTTTTCCTCAGCTGGATGCTGCAAACTAGGACGAACCTGCAGCCTTGACCTGGCGGAGGGTGCGAACATGGTAGAGCAGGGTCATCTGCCCCCCAAGGGTACACTGGCACAATCAAACACAGCAGGCACACACAGACCTTGGAAACCTTTCCACAGTCCACTCGTAAAGCAGCACTGCTGCTATCAAAGCAATGCGGAAATCCATAACAGCGCTGTATCACAAGGAAGAGTTTGGCAGAAAATCGCAGGAATGTATACCATTATTATTACGAGCACTAGCATAAATTAATTCATCAGAAACCTTTATCCATTATTACTTAAATAACCCTTTACTGTAATTTACACAGCTACATGTTTTGCTATATTAATTCAGGTTAACTACCTGCCTTGAGGTTACAAGAGCAGTGTCCAATCAGAGATTAAAACTCACAACCACCTGGTCACAGGCCAGGTGCTGCCCGTTGCTCCACATTGCTGCTCATTACCGCATATTCTTGCTTCAAATCAGGACAGCAGTGGTTCTCTGATTTAGGCGAAAGGTGAAGTGCCTCTCTCGCTGCAATACCTATTATCTGTTTCCACAGATAGATTTTGATTTACTTTCTGCTGTTTAAAAAGTGGCCATTTTGTAATGACTCTCTTACCATTATAGTCAGTGCACATCTAAAACATGGTGGGAGGCTTAGGGGATGATATGCTGTGTTTGCTATTTTACGAGGTAAAAAAAAAAAAGACAGCCACAGCACCTCATTCAGTCAAGTGAACAACTACTGTAGAAAATAGGGGCAATGAAAGAGCCTTTCTTATTGCTACAGTATTGTTCACATCATCAGTCAATGTCAGCACTTTTCCTAGTGCGTTAGATATTCTTCATGTATCACAGAGGACTCAAGGCTTTTTTTTTTACTTTCTTTTATTTCAATTGCTAAAAAAAAGAACAAAGAAAGTCAAAGATACATTTACTTCAGCTACTAAAACAAACGCGACGTTTCAGACTCAATGCATACCTTAAGGGGGTGCTTTGGATAAATAACAACCACACCCCAAGAACAAAGTGAACTGAGAATAATGTTTTTGGCTGTGGAAAAATGCAACTCCAGCTGAGCGAAAATAAAATGAAATAAAACGAAATACAGTCTACAGTTTCCCTCTGAAGATCAAATCGTTTGTGAAAATGACGTAATAGTTTAGTAGATACCAGTTGCTACTTTATTGATGTGTTCTGTTCCTTAACCATCAGCTGACAAAACGTAAGGTAAGATAAATACAGACTGTAGACAGATTATAGATTTGTATTATTTTAAATGCAGATAATTCTGTATGTTGTCTTGTACATTGATTCTTGAGCCATATTGTAGCTTTTATGGCATCTGCTGTACAAACTGTGGGCCTATTTTCAATTAGAGGAAATGTGCATTAACATTTATTCATTTGGCAGATGCTTTTATCCAAAACAACTTACAAGTGAAGCAGAGTACAATACAAGAAAAAAGCCAAATGTGTCTTGAAAACATAAAAAAATGATTAAATTAAATACATTTGACCAGTCAGAAATGTAAAGCCCATGGCAAACAACTAACATATATCTGCCCTTTGTGATCTCAAACTTCAGATTAAATGCCAACCTTGCTCTTTTTCAAACACAGTGGCAAAAACAACCACTCTTATCTTTTATAGCAAAAAAGAGCATTTAATATCTGACAGCCAATTTCTAGATTCATCACAGTATTTTTATGTGCCCTGGCACAATGTCGTATCTGTGTGTGTTTAATCTTTTGAATCCCTTAAGTCCTTGAGTGCTTCTCGGACTCAGACTGACAGAGGACCATAATTGTTGCGTTTCAGCGTGCTGGCAGAGTGTGTCTGGTTTCTGAAAGTTTCCCCGCTGTTGCCATGTGGAGGCGGACACAGGCAGACAAGGGTGTGGAAGGAGATGAGAAACAAACAGGGCAATCTGAAAGCCAGACTCCCCGCAGTCCTCGAAAACAGCCTCTTTCAGTGCACGACCATCATTGCTGCGCCCTGTCGTGATGATTGTCGGTGGCGAGAAAGAGAATGGGGAGAGACCAGAAGATAAGAATTGTCATTTAATAAGATATAGTTATTATTGCGTCGGAAAAATGGAATGGGAGGACTGTGCTGATAGCAATAAAATTATGGTTATATAGGTGCTAGCCTTTCTATGCCTTCCAGCCCATAGTGGGTATAGAAGTCCCCTGCCAACCCGCAGTTATGTCAACCACAGTTTTGATTCCACGCAATTTCGGTTTATGAATTGCATACAGTTTCACCAACAGAGGCCTTGGGCCTTGATTATCCATGGTTTCATGCGTTTTTTATTGGTTCAGATCCGTATGCTAATTTTCCTGTCAGTAGCATGCATCTCTCTCATGTCCAATATCTTCCCCCTTGTGTCGGTGTGTGAAAAGAGCTGTCACAAGAAAGGTGCATGCCAACACCTGAGATAAAACACTGCGGTTGTAACAGGTGTGCTGAGGATTAAGCCACAGAGACACTGGCACTTGTTGGAGTCTTGCAGGGAAAATAAAGAGCATCTTTACATGGTCATTGTCTATATTTTTAGCGGCCAACTTTGTGTGAACCCACAGGTCAGAAGCATTGCTAGCCATTAACGTCGCTGTTGCCTGCTGTACACTTACAATTCTGTTCTACATTTGTTCTCCTGTATAATGGAAGTGCATTTGCATGTAGTCATTTAAATGACACTCTTATCCAGAGCAACCTGCATACAAAGAGGTCATGCTAAGAGCAGGGACAATTCTAAACTACCAGTGTCTCAAGCAATTACACAATGTTTAAGGCACACACTTTATTTCAAGTTTAGCATTGTTTTGGATCCTGTTACTGGAATTAAGGTTTCTCAAGGATTACTGCTTCCCCAGTCCCCTGTTTCCCACAGAATCAAGGCCTTGTCAATGGATGGATTTGTCAACAGTGCTCTGAAATCCAATTCGTCCACTATGTCAGTGGGATCGAGATCTGCTTGAACACAGACTGATAAAGAAGGCTGATAAAGAGGTGTGAGGTCTGCAGGTGCATCTGAGCTGTTCTACCTAATGAGCAGAGAGTGGGTGTTGCGGGCCATGAGACCAGCGAGGAGTGATTAACTTATAAACCATATGCTCCAGTCAGCCGGGTGGCTGACCCACTCAAAACACATCACCGTGAAAACATCCTGAGACATGACTCAGGACGAGTCCCTCGGGCTGGCCACACAGATGTCACCAACCATCAGATCTCAGGGGTTCCTCCATTAACCAGGAATAAGTGACGGGGCACAAAGGCTGATGATCCAAACTGGCAGAGCAGAAAGCCGACAACAAATCTGATATGTTGTGGAGTTAAGGATGACCGCTGAAGTGCTGTGAGTTAGGTAGTTAAGTAGGTTCTGGTAGAAGGACTTACAAAGAAGTGGGTCTGTACTCTAAGGCAAGTGTGAGCAATTAGCTTTTAGTGCCTAGTACTTTAGCCTTCCAAATAACAATACCATCATCCTTGATATGAAGGAGAGTTTGTGTGTACACACATACATACACACACACGCGCACACACAGAGTAACAGTCACTGGACAAACCTGATTTAGATAGTGGAAAACATGCATTCGAAGACATTTTGATCTAAAGACTGATGCATAAATGCCTGCAACTTGTTTCTTAGATAAATATAAATTAATATATATATATAAATTCATACATAGGCATCTATATATAAAACTTACAAGTAAACTAGCTGTAAGATATTCAGACACCACAGACTGAAACTGATTGATGATTGTGTCACAGGCAACATTGACCATTTCTTCTGTGTCCCATGCTTTTGATATTATGCCGCTGTGAAGGTCCTGTTTGTGTTTGATAACACTGATGAGGAAGATTTTGAAGTAAACTTCACACTTCAGGTTCCTAATCCCTAACCTCTTTAGATGTGAGAAGATCAAATTTTGCATTCCTTTTTTGGGAGATAAGAAGAGCTTTTAGTCTTGTTTCAAGAAGCCAGAATCGATAAGATGCAACATATTCAATTTCAGTGAATGAAGCATGTCCTTTAGTTCATAGGATTTTAATATTCAACAGATAATTTACATATTTTTTCCAATATATATACAATGGTGCAATGGTGTAGAAATTATTTCAAGGAGCTATGAATGCAGAATGTTTTTGGTCCAAGAATGATTTTTGTGAGATTAATGCAATTGTGTGTGGGGGGCAAGATGGTTTTGGTTTTGAGATGGTTTTGAGAGACAAAAAATTTGCTCATTGACATAAATAAATCATATAATAATACAAATAAATAAATAATACAAGTACAAATAGCTCCAAAGAACTCATGTTGATCTGTTGTGGTAATATTTTTTTCACTGTCAAGATCTTAACAGGCCTAACTACAACAATCTCAACAGGCCTAAAAGCATCTTCATTTTTAACAGATTTTAACGCCTGATATTATCAATGAAATGACATATTGGCTGGGTCCACCATTGAAATGGATGAGCTAAAGAAATTACATGGCTGTGCAAGTGAGTGTAGAGTTTGTAGAGCAGTCCAGTAAGCCTGTACAAAGATTAGGTTATTATAAATATAAACACTGCTCTTCAGGAGGGAATGGGGGCCAAAGGGGACAGGGGAGAATGCAGACAAAAGCATGTTTGGAAGGGGTAAGGTCTGGAGACATGGAGACCCAGAGGATTCCCTGTGTTCCCTCTGTGATTCTGTTGGGCTGTTGCTTTCAGAGCCCCTTTCCCCTAATCCCCTGCTACCACACTAGAGTCTCACAGTGAGACAGCTGAAAAGAATACTTCTTCTGGATAAAAACATTTATCATACCTCTGATATTTCACTTCTGCAGTTTTTTGTAGTGCTGCTAGAATGATGACCAATTTTGTGAAGTCCTGTCAAAGCAGCGCTGAAATGGTGCACTTTTGAACAACATGGCAAAAGAAAACCAACTTTTGAACAGTTTTTTTTTTTTGGGGGGGGGGGGGGTTGGGATCATCCTTATAAAAGAAATCATGACCACTGATTTGTGACTATGTGACATTTTATATGGTTGGTTTGATTAACACAGTAGTTAGGTTTGATTTAAACATTTAAAAAATGTACAATAAATCTAGGTCAACATGGAAGATGTTTATACACATTTTAAACTGTCCAGACATTTTATCCTCTTTTCGTAGTCTGTGCTAGAGGGATCTCTACCCACACAACATTAATCTGTATAGATAATTCCCTAGGAGCTGATCCAGAATCAGCTACCCTCACCCAGGTCCTAACTTCAAATAATTTCTGCCAAAAAGCAGCTGCATTTTTTTTTTTTTTTTTGCAAGGATCATGTCAGGTGGTATCTTTCCAAGACCACAAAGCACCAGTATAAAAGACGGCATAAACAAAATGTTGATCTGTATTGATCAGGCGTGTCTTCTCTGCGCGAGGCATCCCACTGCTGCTGCTCTTTGGGATGTTGAGGGCAGCGGCAGCGTCCTATTCGCAGCGGTGGGCCTTGAGCCATCCCCCGCACCGGCTATGTTGTGTTTTTTTTTTTTTTTTTTTTTTTTTTGCTAGGCTCAACATGCAAAGCAATTACACACCGGAGGGTTTTGTTTGAATCAAACAGAATGGCTGTGAATTTTAAATGCTGGATTATGAAGCCTCAGAGAGGGAGACACTGGGGTATGATGCAGTCAGCTGAGTTCTAATTTGTGATTTTCTTCAAACACAAGCCCCCACATCGCAGATTCGGAGGTTGCTTCTCCCAAATCACAGTGCAGCAGAACCAAATGTTCTCTCCCTAGGAAATGGTCTGACCACGGTAGATTTTTAGACTCTGCAAGGTAAAATATGTGCTTATGCACCTTCACAAAACCAGCTGCGTGTTCATAAAATAATAAACTCATCAAAGTACACAGATTATATGAAGATAATTATGAAATGATAGCACAGCCCTGTGTGTTTTTGACTTTTCTTTTTTGTTGTTTGCAGGAGAGGAATTCTATGAAACATCCCCATATGAGCCTGTGACAGTTCGCCTGTCTGATGTCTTTCGTCTGGCTTCAATTATCTCAGGTAAAAACTACTGAGCGTGGAAGTGTGTTGAATTTTGTTACCTTGTGTTGTGAAAAAGCTCCTTAATTAGTCATTAATCTTCAATGCTGGGCATACGCACACATGCAAGCACACATACATAATTAACGTTTGCATCCTTCCCGGGTTACCCTGTACACCAATATTTAATTGGATGCGTATCTATATTAACAAAGGTAAACTTACTTACCTTTATTCACTTTTTGTATACTAATATGAGCCAGCACGGACCTTTCTGTAATTAGATATTGTGAATTCACAATGTAGAGCATTAGAAATGGTTAAAGGCACTTAATTACCAGATTCGATACAGCAGAGCCATTGCATTCTGCTGGAAATCATCCAGGTCTTTTGTGATAATGAAATCATAGGCAGCACAAAAACAGTTTGTGAGGTCACTGAGCTTACTAAATATAGAATAACTTTCTGTATAACTTCGGTTTTTTACTTACTCCATTTTGATGCTTAGTTATGTGACATACTCTACAAACATCTCTAGACTGAAAAAAAAAAACATCTTGCACTCTTACATTTGCAGATTTTACAAAAGGCAAAATAGTGTAGTCACATAATGAATCTGTATGACACCTAAATCTACAGTGAAATTGACATTACAGTGTTATTTAACCATTGAATTATTATGAATTAAGTATTTGTTTGCAAACTCCCATTTTTTCTTTCATATTCCTTATTTATTGATTTTTTTTCTCAGGTTGTATTTTCTGTTGGGGTGACTAATGAAACTTTAATTATTCACAGGAGGGGCAAAGCCGGGATATAACTTTTGGCATTTAATTTGCTGGCTATTACAGAAAACACATTACTAATTGATGTGGATCTGTTTAATATACATGGCACCAGGGCATTAATGTCACCAAAGCATCAATTAAGCCTTCCTGTGGTTAATGCAGTGAGAGAAGCAATCGTAAAACAGGTGAGCTCAGAAGACTATTGACTGGAGGGCCATTAACGGAGCTATGTAGTCACTTTAAATTTCAATCACTTATTTTCTTTCAGTGCTGACAAGATAGCCAGAGGATGATAAACCTTGATGTTGCTTTGCCAAGAGCTGTATACAGATGCCATCTTTGTTCTCAATTGATGCACTGTGCTTTATTCCATATCTTGGGGCCATAACAGTGACTTGGTGCTTTCATCCCGTTTTTGCATAATCCCTCTTGCTGCAAGTCAACAATGATAAACAGCCCCGCTTGTTTGCGAGTCTGCTAGGTGAATGCAATCCATGAGAGAGCCAAATGACGGCGAGTTTGTCCTTCATTGGGCTTTGCTGCATGACTCTGCAGCACATTCAAATGTAACGCGTCAAAGGAGATTTTAATTCCTTACCCTTGCCCAAAAAAAAAAAAAAAAAAAAAAGATGAATTAAAGATTCACATTTCCTTACGTACCAGCACTCAGAGTGACCCGGCCTGCTGAATAGGACGAATCAGTTTGGCCGCGGAGAGAGAGGAGCCTCTTGACGGTACGCAGATGTTGAGACCGCAGGACACATAACACTGCAGCCTGTGCACGCGCTGGGGAGAGCTCCTCCGTGCTGTCAGCGGAAAGGCGAGGGCAGAAGTACAGGAGCTAGAGGTTGAGATAAGGTGAAGACAGCGGGGGCAGACGCTGCACAGATCTACTGAGCAGGGCAGGGGAAAGAGAAGACGAGGCGCTGGCAGAGAGATGTCCTGCCCTCAGAGAGGGTACAGCGCTGGAAGGGTGCAGTTGTCACACACAGCAGGTGTTGCGTGAAATGATATTGGCAGAACGGATTTTTTCAACCCTTGGGGGCGGAGTTCTGCCAAAGCCTGTGCAACAGGGCATTGTGGATGTTGTTATCTATGGTCGGTGGAGCCGGCCATACCATACCACTGTTTGTGCTCTGAGGCATGACACACTAGCTGCCGCCACATGTATTTGAAGTTGTAACAACTCCCAAAAAGAAGTATGTTTCCAGAGAGCTAAGATTCGCAAACATTTGCCATTAACAGACAGGAAGTTGTACAAAAGTTGGAGTTCAAAAGTTGGAAAATACAAAACAGGTAGACTTAGGATGAAGCCAGCTATATTTGTTTTTGTCTCTAAAATCAGATGTTTGTCTATTTTGACAGAATAATTACAATGAGCTTTGTGTTTGGAGCATGCAGGTGTCAGTGGCTATGCAAGTGTATGTGTACTTCTCGGTGAAAAAAAGCCACAAAGGATGCACATCTGAAAAATGATAATAATGCAGAATATGCATGCACACTCTGACTGGAAGCTACAGAAGCTATCTGGCATCTTGTCACGGAAAGCTATTTTCTTTCCCATTTTCTTACGCACCGACTCCCCTTTCTTATTATTTAAGACACACAATTGGTAATCTGTAGCCTTATATAAAGCAGGCAGGCTGAAGTGAGAAGGAATAATTTGACTTCTGACTTTGCTTGCCGTCGATTGCAAATGATTTGCTGTGTCTTCCGCAGCCACGCGTAAATCCTGACATGCGCTCCATAAAACAGAAATCGTCCGGCTGGCTGGGACAATCCCAGACAGTAAAATATGTGTCTGCCTGCAAGCAGACGAGGCTTTTATTACATGACACAAGATTCATTTCATGGGTCATTTCAATAGGCCAGAAAGTTATGATTTTTATGAAAGATTCCAATATTGGGACAGTCCTCTGGATATTTGTTTTTTTTCCACATAATTTTTCTTTCCTTTTTTCATTCAACAGTGTTGGGAGGACAAGCAGCAGATTGATGATAGAAAGTCTAAAGAAACTATAAAGAAATAGACACAAGGTTCACAAAAAATGTTAAGGATTGCAGAAATATGCAGGGTTTTTGTCAGAGCTGAAAACATTACTTGCAGGCATGATCCCACTAAGCGGCTTCTTTGGAAGTCACAGAATCAAAAATGAGTCTTTCATCAAATATGGACAGAAATATAGTATATAATAAAGTAACTACAGTGAAATACTGCCATGAAATTGACCCTGCAATGGAACCAATGTGAGTCTGAAAGCCAAAGAAAAACAGTATCTTCCTTTGAGTATGAATAGGCACAATGATCAAAAGTGGAATTATCTGTTATTCATGACTGCAGTTGTTAAAGACTGGTAAGTATCCACATCCTTAATTGGGAATTTATTCTTCTTATATTTACAAACTAAGAGATATGCAGGTTGTAGGTTACCTTATGTATATCTTATTTATCAAACTACTATAATCACAAGCATTATCAAATGATTTTCATTAATTACATAAAAACATCCAGCCAACCTATTTGTAAACTTATAGTATGGTAGCATCAACACACCTGTATTGAGAAAATCTGGTCCTTAAGCAGCTGAATTTTCTTAAATGGATTTATTAGAGGATCAAAAATGTAACATTGCCACCAACTGTAAGAGGTGTGGACCTATTCCTGCCTGAACTGTATTGTCACTCAATCATATGCATCATTTGTAAATCCGCCCCCTCAAATAAGAGCTTGCAGTCATACATCTCAAATATGCACTGGTTCCATGGTAGCCCGGTTTTTGTATTCCAAGCGTGAAACAGAGGTACATTCGCATACTGCGGGCATATGCAAAAGCACTGAAAGTGTCACCAGCTAGTAGATTTGAGGGCATTAGCCTTTCAAATATGCCTTCAGGATCTATGGTAACACAAGAAAGTAAAAACTGTGACGATGATGGAATTTCCATGGAAGGAAATCGTGGGAAGGCCTTCAAATTGTTATGCAGTTGTAACGGGCATAGTAAAATTCACAAGGGCATGTTCAATCCAATGCATTCAAATTGCCCTTTCACTGGCTGCACCTGCAGACTGTTATTGTAATGGATGGGATTCATACACATTCCAAGGGAGAGAAAGCCTTGCAAAGACGTTAAAATTAAGGATCCTCATATCTTAAGAAAACTGTTTATTTTAAAGCACATCCAAATGTAGAAAGCTATCCCAATAGCTTCTCTCTACTGTCCTTCCTGCATCACTCTCTGAAGGCTCTGAACCCAAAAAAGGCACTTTGGTTCAGAGCATGAGCCCTGGCCAGAAACAGAAAAGGCAGTTGCCTTCCTGAAACTTAGAAGTCCATGCAATATTGATGGGGTGCCTAATCCAATTCCACACAGTGCTCTACTGTTACAGACCTGCCACCAGGAAATGTGTGAAAGTGCTTAAGCAGGTGCACGTTTGTCCTAGATCATGACCTTGCTATAATTAAAAGCCTTTTTTTTCTTTTTTTTTTGGTGCAACGTATTGCATAATTTTGTTTAAATTAGGAATAGGGGTTGGAGGTAGGAATGGGTTGGGGTTGCACAAATGAACTGGGTAAGCCATCAAGCCTCTCATAATTAGCCTGTCTGCTCGCCGCTCGGCACGTCAGATGCAATTAGATTCACCTGCTTGACGAGATTGGGGGGGGGAGGTGTGAGCCGTCGGCCTGTAATGCGTTCGCCGTAGCCACTGCCCCTCTCTCCACGCTACTCAGCCCTGGACTGCGCCAGGCAGGCAGAGCCAATCATGGAGCGATTTCCCCCGGCGCCCTCCCCAGAATCCGCTGTGCAATGATGGCGGCAGAGGGAAGCGCTGGTAACAAATCGGGCATCAGAGAGGGGACAGGGCGCCATTTGTACCACTGTCACCAGGGTATTGAATTTGTGCCAGTCCATCCGTGACAGTGGCTGCCTTCATTTGTGCTTTCATTGCGGCACGTTGTGGCGGCTGTCACAGACTTACAGGCAGTCCCTGAATTACTTGAATATGGTAAAGAAAGAGCTAAACGAATCAAAGTGTGAATTTGTCAAAAATTTGTCCACAGGGCATGCTATAGTGCCTACTCCTGGTTCCGTAGGGTTGTGGCATGTATAGACTTTTGCTCTAGCACATGCATTAATTAATCATCATTTTGATTTAACCAGTTCCATATCTATCCCCAGGTGTTGATGGTTGGATTACAGCCCTCTGGGATTAGAGTTGACTAACCCTGTTGCAGATGCATAAGGATGTCACTTACGCCTAATTTCCATAGTAACATTTATGCCTGAAGCTAGTTGAGAACAAAACACGTGCATTAAATCAAATGCTGTATAGCAAGCTGTCTGAGGTATTGTATCCCAGAGTTTTAAATAAAATTATGATTTTTTTTTTAATTACACAGCAAGGCTCTCTAAGGAGGTTACAGTAAAACAACTTTGGTTAAGTGATTGTCTATACTGCAGTCCATCTGATTTGTAGATTGGAGACATAGTTCAGTGGCAATACTTGGAGTTTGGATATGTTTATTTTTATCTGGTGAGGACACCGGGTGTACAGTATATTGTAGAATGTTTAAAATTGAATGACATAGTAAAAATCTTAAATTTTCTAGTATGCAGAAGTGATTATGCCATTCCTTATGTCACATGCATCCAAAAATAAATGCATATTGCAGAAGACTAACAAAAGTTAGAAAACCACAACATTCAACTATAAACTACACAGACAGAATGTCTTTATTTTCACAAACTGTGAACTGGTATATGGTATACGGTCTTCCTGGTATATGGTTTCTAGCTAGCCATTCATTCTGTCATATTGGGCTTGGACTTGGGCAGCTGGGAATAAGATATATTCTTCCCCTGATTCATCTTCTGATTAGTATACCCAAAACAAAATTTGTAGGCATTTTTGAAACTGAAGTAAAATAACTGACTGCTGTTTGTACCACAGGTGATGATATAAAGAAACTGACTCAGCCATAATGCCTGGATGTTTGCATGCACTTGCAGGTCAGAGAGAGGAGAAGGTAGAGGTGAAAATAGTAACACAGACTGGAAGTAAGCAGTACTGATGATATCACTCGATTTATGAGTGGACGCTCTTATCTAAATACACAAGTTCCTTGTGTTTCCTGAGTTATTCTTCTCACAGAGGCCCATAATTCATTGACTTATTTCATCAGCAAAACACTTGCTTTTTCGCAGCCACAGAGATGCTATTTTTTTTCCTCGGTGAGGACATCTCTCTGCCCTCAGCCAAACTCAGTCAAACAGAAAAGAACAAAAGCAGGCCCGTTGTGTTCATAATTCTGCAAATCATGGAAGCCTACCATCAGCTTCATAGAGACTCATTAATGCCCGTGAAGGAGTCATTAACAAGCTAATTCTTTGGGTGTGACCTCAATTTGAGTTACATAATTGAATGTGAGGTACAAAATGTATTCATTTAAATAGTCTTTTTCCTCATATTTGAATAAGCATGGCATTTGTAAACCCAGTTTGAGACAATAATTATTGCTTGGAAGAAAATTAAACCTTAATGACGGTTGTAAATTAGAAATAATGCATTATCACTTTAAATATTCCCCCAAAATGATGTTGGGCATATAAAAGAGTCTATATTTTGCAGAATGAAATTATTAGTACAAAACATATGTTCATAAACACACACACAACAAAACAGACAAAAACATTCACAAAGTCAACATCATGAAATATGTAATAGAATACCCTCAGATGAAAAATAAACTTCAGTTACATAGTTAAAATTTTTGTTGTAATATTAAAAAAAAAGTAATTTTTGCAGTCCTCAAGCTATGTTGCAGCATGTCTGCATAGCAATGCCACGATCTTAGGATATCCAATATATCCAATTTTGACCATTTAGCCATTAAACATTGATGCAGTACGTTTTGGTGGAATATTTTGTTACATGGGAAGTTTCAGCCACAAACTTTTGACAGCTTAAGAAAATCAATTGCTTAATAGTACTACACACTGCCATTGGCAGGTTACATAAACATGACTGTTGGAATAAAGGCCTGCAGTATTTCCAGCCATTTCCACGTAGGCAATCGATGAGCTTCCTTGTTCCTTGCAATTTTTAGCTTATGAGTCAAGACATGACCTTGACTCACAGTCATTTGGTGCTCAAAAGCCATTCATCATTTATCTCTCTGTCCTTCATATGAACTGATGGAGCCACTGAGCAGCAAATTTAAGCAAGTATATTTTTTTTATTCTTATATAATACAGAAATATCTAAGAATATGTATATTACATTTACTTAAATATGTTACTTAGCATTAAGGACAAAGATGCCTTAGATTGAACCTGAACCTGGTGGTACTGACAGCTCTTTATGATGTAGGAGCAGGATTTTCTTTCAGAGGCAAATGAAAAATATGTTGATAATGTCCTGGGTTTAACGTGGAAACGAGACCTGACAAAAAAATGAAGGTTTGTAGCACACAGCAGTCCCTGAGAAGCTCAGAGATTGTTTACAGTCGATTTAAAAGAAAAGGAGACAGCAATAATGTGGGTATGTTAGACAGCAGCAGGAGCTGCAGACTGAATGAAAAGGAATAACTAATGAAGTGAGGACACTGTGAATGCCTTTGCACAGCGCCATTTTACCTTAAAGATAGCAGAAACGAATAAATGCATCACCTTTCTCGCCACATCCCAGAGCTTGCGCTGTTTCTGGGGTTGAATACCTGATTGGGGCTCCAAAGCTTTATTAGCACTCAATTTCAAGAGTCAGAATAATTGATAGTGTTTCTGAGAAAGGCCTGCAGGCAAACAGGTGAAGTAATTCTACCACTGCTCTGCTGAAATATCCTGTTCCTTCAATTTGCGGAGAGAAAAATTTATGAATAACTGCCATAACATTTTGAGAGTGTTCCATTTCCTTTGGTGGATGAAGCAGGTTAAGCACATTTTGTCTGAGGAGAGTGCAAAATGAAAAGTTTCAGAATCTCTGTAAATTTAGCAACTGTATGTTTGCTTGTGGGAGATAAGGATAAAACTGATGCTGGGAGGGAACGTGTATATCTCTAAAAGCACTGTTGTGTGACAAAACAATTGTATTTGTGAAGGGCTTTAGAAAATACGCCCATGGCTCCTAAGCACTAACAAATAAAGAAAAAACAATCTTCGAGCCCGGCAGATTAATTCCCTTCCGTTTTCTTTCTTTCATTCACAGCGCCCAAATAACATCTTTTCCCAGGCAATTGATGAGGCGAGCTCTGAAGTCACAGGTGGATTCCCATTGGGCTCAGCCAGTGTTAATAAGCTTGTGTGAGTCTGCTTGAGTTGTGAGGAGGGGTCAATGTAATTGTCAGAATAGGAGTCTTTGTGTTGCTTTATCATTTAGACCCAACCTCCCCCAAATCCCCTATCTTTTAGCTCTGCGGGCACAGACACCCAATTAAGTTTTCGAGACCACTGTCTACGTAGAAAATATTAGGAAGTGGAGCGCCTATCATGTTGAGAATGCACCTCATAGTCTTACCTTCAGAGCCAAATAATAATAGCTACATTTGAGTCAAAGGCTTAAACTACTAATGGTCGTACTTGTGTCTGTGTAGGCGTTTCTCATTTACAATGCTGTAATCTGTTTGCGCTTGCACTTATTTAACTCGCTGTGCCTGTTCTGCACCCTTCTAGGATTTTAATAAGTCTTGGTTTCTCATGCAGTATCCTAATTTCCTGGGGGATTTTTTTGTAATAATAGACACCCTTTGTGCACTCAGCAATTTTGAGTGTCACTGCATTCACCAGATATGTTTGTGATACAATGTATGTATGTATGCAATGTAAGTATGTAAGGTAGGTTTCATCAAAACTGGATCTATTTACAAGACCCATGTAGCACATGTTTGGCCGTGTTTGTCTAATTTTTAATAACCACAGTTCTGGGTCACATAAACACGCTCTGCCTTTGTGGATGTTAGGGGTTTTTAAATTATCCAAGGTATAGCAGCCAGTACATTCTGAATGAATAAATAACTATGCAGACGTCATGCACTACATAAAAATGATATGGAAATCCACAGCACACCGGCTTAATTAGGACGGTGTGCACAGATTGCAGTGGAATTCCTGTTGCTTCATAGAAGTCCTGGATATGGCATGCTGCCCTTGAAAACCCTGGCTTCATGTTCCCCATTTCTCTTCTTTTCACATGAAGAAGAAATAAGCAAACAACTGACAAGGAAAGAACAACCCACACAGCCATTATTGTAAAGCCAGGCCCATAGAGAGAGTCAGGCAGTGAAAAGCACTACAGTGCTACCATGGCCTATGCACAACAATGTTTTATTGGTTTTGTAAGGCCTTTCATATTTTTAAAAAAAAAGAAAGAAAAAGAATGTTCCTTGGGTCCAGCTGTTGGGATAGCACTGTCTCTGCATGAAAATCAAACAACTGAGAAAGCACACAGCAGGTTAGAGGAGGTGCACTTCGCTGCCAGTCTTGAGAGAGAATTTTGCATTCTTTTCTATCCTTTCTTCCATTCAAAGAAAAAACAAAGCACACATGTACAAGAAACACAGACATTCCAACACAGAAAATTCTCCTGAGATGCCTCCTTTATCACTTTCACCAGCGGAAATGTTGTCTGAGCTGTACATAGTTTAACTTTATTGTCTTACTTTTTTTGGCATACTGTAAGTGACATCTTTTTCCAGAGCGCAGTTGTGTTATGTATACACAATGCATTTTCTTTGCTGAATGTTTACTTGAGCAACATTTGTTGTTGTTTGGCTTTTCAGCCATCCTTATATTATTTTACTGAATGTGAAAATTGCTGCTTCTTCCAAAGTCTGAATGAGTTGCAAAATGAAACACACTTGTAAAAGCTCCCTTTTTCCTAATCATAAAGCCACAAATGACAAAATGCTCCAAATCATTTTTTATTTACATAGATAAACTGTGTCTTAGCTTAGCTGATTGTAGCCTTCTGTGATAGGCATTCCGTCTTCTGTGGTATGCTGCTTTTAAAAAACGTCTGTGATAAAAGTGGGGAAAAAAATATACAAGTGCTGTATTCATGGCAAAAGTGTACATGTCTATTAAATGTCTGTTGAGTAGACGTGCGCTATTGGTATGAGTATGAAGCAAGACCTTTTTGTTCATCTCCTTATCTGCACCATTATGTGTGAACTGGAAGGCACAGAGGGACTAAGAGATAAATAAAATTCTCCACTTGTGAGGTACACAAATGCAATGCTGAAAGACGGAGCTATGAGCTTCACACACACTTTGATAGCATTGTCCATGTATGAACCTTTAATGAGACCTCTCTCACATGTCAAACTATTTCCCATGTAAATAAGAAGACGGAAACAGCATAAGGTAAGGACAATGCAAGAGATTCTGTGAAACCCTCTTCCTGTCAAAGAAACAACATGATTATTACTTCTGTATAGAATATGGAATTTTCCATTTTTTTCCCGAAAAGTATGGTCCTCTCCACAGTTTGTTGTTCCTCAAGGAGTTCAAGCATGAGATAATGAATTATGAAAATGATGAGGACATGCTTGAGATCAGCCACGGGGCATTGGGCTAAACACTTTCTAACAAGCATGCATAGCACAGGCCAGATTCAATCAAAACTTTGGCACACCTGCTGATTATATATAACATGCACTGAGCCCACGGCTGTGCTCGGCCAGGGCTGAACCCTCAGCCCTCTGACTTCAGCATGATAAATATGAAAAGAAAAAAAAAAACAGAAGTGCAGTTAGAGACAATGTCTTAATCCTCATTCAGCATCAGTCTGAAATACCAAAATCCACATCATGGCTTCCTCTATAATGTCTAAATTTGTCTCTTTCAGCTGTGCAATAGAATGAACACATGGGAGCCTTGCGCCGCCAGCTATTACTGTGTTTATGCAGTGGATTTGTAATGCCTTGCTATATATGTACACACACAGATTGTGGATTGGGATCAGTACTTGATTCTGATTGGCTGCTTATGTGCTTTGAAAGACAAAATCCACAATACAATACTGCATATGTTTTGTGTAATGTTACCACCGTTGCCACCAGCATAGAAAATGTTATGTGATCACCACTTTGTATCTGTCTGTGAACAGAATTATAGAAAAGGATATAGACAGTTTTGGGTGTCACCTTTTGGGATTTTAGGGACAGGAAGGAAAGTATTTGATTCCAAAGCTACCCAGTGTTGTACAGAGGGGTACTGCAGAGAGAGGGGTACTTTCATTTGAAACAAGCATTTAATTAAGCCATCAGCAAATGGGCATTATGTCAACCCAATGTCAGTCTAGTTAGTAGTGTTTTGTGTCATGGACCAAAAGAAGAGGGAAGCTGGGCTGAATGAAGCAGAAGCAGCATGACGAGCCTTCCCCCTTTTACTTTAATCCAAACACCACAAGAATTGGCATTCCTTCTTGTGTTACTCCCTGAAGATGAATTGCGTTCTCATCAGAGGGCCTCAATGAGTTCCAAGGTATTCTTTCTACAACAGCACCTCACCCTCAGAGAAATCTTTTTTTTTGCTTGCTTATTTTCTTTCCATTCCAGACCCCCGGTGGCCATAATTGGCATCTTATGATGGCCAGGTGGGATTTTGCAGCTGCACTTCATCACTGTGAGCCTAGGGGATTATGGACGATGGCTCCACCAGGGCTTGGCTTTGTTTAGGTACACTCTCCCCTGTAGGTGTCAGTCCTCCCACAGAGCCCGATCCGAAGCACTCTGCTGACCCATTCTTTAACCTGCTCCTGGTCTCAACGGTCCAGCATCCAGTCTCTGATCCTTGCTAAGGGCCTTCACTTTCTTGTTTCTTAGCCAGAAGGCTTGTTTTGTCTTCACTGGAGTTTTCAACACAAATTCTCCTCTACTTCAAAAAATGTATGCTAAAAGAGTGCAGGTAAAAAGGGAATCCTGAAAAGTCTAATAGCCACTTAGTTCTTAAAACGCACGCCTGCCCCAGAGCCAGGTTCTTGATTCTCTAGCTACAAGCAGGTCAACAACAAGGGGTCGGAAGTGTTTATTGTTTAATTCTCCTGGAGCCAAGGCTAATTGGTTTTACTCAGCTGGTCAGGCAGTCCACCGTGATGCATTCCATTACGGGTGCTTTAATGACGGCTGAAATGTTACAGCCCTGCACAAAGCT
The DNA here is from genome assembly GCF_013368585.1 of Megalops cyprinoides. Taxonomy (NCBI): domain Eukaryota; kingdom Metazoa; phylum Chordata; class Actinopteri; order Elopiformes; family Megalopidae; genus Megalops; species Megalops cyprinoides. Next base: position 11,898,812 of record NC_050586.1, read on the forward strand.
CAGGGCCTCACTTTTCTGTTGGAAAAGCTCCATGTCATAGAGTATCATATGGACTGTGGCTCTGTAGGCACTTGCAACTTCACACTTCTCACCCTTTTTTGTCTCTATTCACATGTGAAAATGGAAGTTGTGAGACCCACCAACCTCGAAACCAAAGAAAACAGCTTGGTTTTGCTGATTCATTTCAGTCCTCAGCTGAGTATTGACTTAAGTTAAACCAAAAAAAAAACCAAAAAACAGTAACAAATCTCAAATAATCACTTGCTCAGTGAGCACACAGCATTACTATATGTATTCTTTTTATAAGAAACTACTGTATATGTTTTTCTCTCTCCGTCTTGTGTGTTAATTTACTATAAAATTGAGAAACAAGTAATTTCATTGGCAGTGCACACTTGATCAGTTCCACATTCACATTCAGCAGAGTTTCTGTACTTCTGTGCTGTGCTCACACAACTCAGTAATGGTTAAAAACTAAGCTATATTAACCATCGTGTTTGCTAACTCAAAAGGGAAGGAATTCAGCTGAGGGATGATACAGTGCTGAGACTGGATGTTTGCAAATTAAGGAACAAACATTAGGAAAGGGTGCATTTCAACAACTTTATAAGCAAGAGCGTAGAAGGCCTCTGAATAATTATATCAGTATCCTAGGGGGATTTTGTTGCCAGTGCTCATGGGTTATTGCTAACACTGCTGCCTCATTCACACTAGAAAGATTCATTGCAAGAATGTGCAGCAATGAAGTGCACCGGGGACAAATCCGTGTGGGCTGTAGTTCCACCTAATCACATTGCAAGTTTGATTAAAAAAGGAGAAGAACATTAGCTGTGTGCATTAGCTTTAGTGTGCTTATCTAAAACTCATTGATATCAATCAACACTTTTAATGGTCAACATAATCATTCTTTTCCAGCGAATATTTTGAACAAACAAAATCTGCTTAATCAGGGTAATTTTCTGTACTTCTAGCCAGCACTCTTGACACCTTGTTAGATGGGTGGTAATCTTTTACAAGCTCCTCTTTGCAACAAAGTTGGTGCTGAAACCACTTTGAAGCATACATAGCTCACCTCAACACGCAGAAGAGAAACAGAGAGATCAGTTCACTCGAACGACAGGGAGAAATGAATCCCTCTTTGTTATTGTCTCCTTTTGTCACGGTGTCTTTGCATCTTGTTTAGTATCCGCATCCGCAGGTGGACACATAATATACTTTTTTTTTTTGAAAACAGGGTAGAGGACATATGAAACTGTTATCCCATCCTTCATTCTGTTTTCCTTGCTTGTTAAACGTATTTTTTTTTTGCCTTTCCCGCTTTATGCAACGCTATTTTGGAATTAACAATTGTATGTTAGGCTTGCCTCACAACAACAAACCACCACAGCATCCGATAAGCAACAGAAACACAATCCTCTGATAGACTCACACTCAGCCAATGGCAGTTTTTCACACTACAGGTCACATGGCACACTACAGTGGAGCAACTCACCCGATGAATCACATGGTGCCTCAGAGCGGTGAATCGAGGAGACCCTGGCTGACCTATCCACCCATATTCCCTGACAGAATGAAGCCAGTTTGCTCTGCTGCTGTGGGCTGCCCATAAGAAAATGGCAAGGCTGGGATTGAACCTGAGCTGTAGCGCTCATCTTGAGTTCAACGCAAATGCCTTGGCCAGTGAGTTACTCAGAAGACCTTCTGCATGTTGATCATTTTAATCCAAATTCAAAAGCAAATTTAATTTAATTGAAAGGTACATTTATTTTATTTGTTGACAAACATCACACATGGGTTATAATGAAAATGGCACTATAATTATGTATCTTCAATTTTAGCTTTTTCTTATGAAATCCATAAACCACTTTTTGGCATGCAATACTAGAACTGACCCTTGTTACTTATCTAGTCCCCAGCATATATCTCCCTTAAGCTGTTGTTTATGTATGCAAAGGACACCCACGCTATTACAAGTCCCTTTGACCTCCAGACGGCGGGTGGTGTTTTATGTACATACTTAACAACCAATTTCACACCTCATTTACGACCTCTGCTACTCTAGTGGTGAGTGCAGCACAGAGAAGAGAAAGGTCCTTGTGCAGGAACCTGCTCTACTTTGAAATGGTCAGAGTCAAGCCATTACTGCATGTTATGCAACACGTTATTTCTCCAAAATATTGACCAATTCGTAGCTTCCTTTTCATATTTCAGTACGCCTCACTGTCACTAGTTTGAGTTCATTGCTGATGTGACCAATCATATTTTTTCAGAGTGAAAACGTACAAAAAATTAAGCATGTTCTACCAGTTATTGCATAATTTAATATGTTGTACTGTATTGGAATATAGAGTGCTGAATATGACAGACCATAAAAACAAATGTGAGAGAGATAGTCACAGTAGTAATAAAAGGACATAAGTAATAAAAATGCACATAAGTGGAGCAGACATAAACAATGGTCATCAGTGTGGTCTGCTAGAATACTTTATCTGGGCTGTGCACGTTGAGGCACCGTTTCAAGTTATTTGTATGGAGGCAAATCAATGCTCTTGCTTACGTAGCATTACATAAACTCCATTTACTCAACGGCAGCAATATAATCCTCTTTACTCTTATTGACTTTTCAATACAAATATCATAGGCACACATAAACTGTGGTCAGAGTGTATTTATGAAATTTAAAGTAAAAAAAAAACCTTTTAAGTCAGTATTTTATATATGCATACTTGGAAGTTGCCTATATAAGCCATACTGTACAGATTTATAGCTTACAGATTTACAGATGAAAGTCTTTTCAAGGAAAGGTTGACAACGGCTGTCAGACTGCTAAAATAATTGTACTGAGTATGATGTTGGTGCTGTTTTGAAGACTGTGATAGAAAGACGAAATTGCTCAGTTTGAAATCACAGCATTTGGTCACTTAAATGATATAAGTAAACCTAATTTAATGAACAAAGAAGCTGGGGCCGCAGAGATCTGAAGCATGTTCACTGAGAGTCTGCTTATATTAAACAGAGAACTGCACCAATGGTTAGTAAACGAGCAAGGAGCAGAAACTGAGAAGAATTGGCTAATATACTAAAAACGTATCCCCACCGTTTCAGATAATATGACAGTGGTCATGATAAGATGGTGCTCATGATAAGATTTGTGTTTCTGTCATGTACTCCACACCATTCCAGGACATCCTTTGATAGTCATTTGCAAGTCCTTTGAAAGTCTTTTGAAGCGGCTGTGGCTAGAAGTGCACGAAAATCTCCTGCTTTCTGTCACTTGATACATTTGTAGTTCCTTCTCGTCACCTTTTCTCTTTTTGTCCTGAGGGCTTTCTGAAGTTTGTCTGAAATCCTTGTTTACCTATGCTGCTAAATAATACCTGTGTTGTTCCTACTCCCACAAGCAATTTATTTTCACCAAGCCACCAACTGGTCGAGGGTTCAGTGACTGGTATAGTCATTTTTGTTTGAAGAATACATTTCAATGTTTAGTGTACTGCTCTCATTTGTCTCCGCATGCAGCGGTCCTTTGGCAGTCTCAGCAGAGCTGCGATTCCATATGTTCATTGGAATTTACTTTGAATCACACATCCATTTGATTCCAATATGTTTTCACTGAAAAAGGACCACATCTGTTGTGGTGTTAAGCAAAGCTATTGTACAGCCACCGGGCCACGCGCACTGTTTCTCCAGTACAACAACCTTGAAGGCAAACCACTGTCATGGAGACTAGCTGTGTGGCCAAACATTAATTTCATACAGTGGAAGACATCCTAGGATTCAGAAGCATATTTAATAATTACATAGCTAAACCCTCTGTGCTAGCAGAGCTGACATGCTGAGAGAAAGAAAGCGAGAAAATGTCATTACAGTGCATTATGTGGTCTTATCAAAGTCATTATGAAAGTAGGGGTCTGATGTAGACTCGCTCATGTCTCCAAGTGAATTACATAAAACTACAAGTATGTTGCTTTTATAACAGGCTTTTTGGAGCACTCCTTTTTTAGGAGCACTGATTTTTTTCAAATTAAGATGCAGCAGCGAGTTCTGTAAGTAAAAAACATATTTTGCAAACACCTTTCAGTCCTAACTAAATATATTGACTAATCATACAATTTCAGGCACAGTTATAGTCGTGAGTCAGTGTAGACCCAGGGAGGCAGTGGTAGATCTCCTAATCCCAGCACAATACCTCAGCCATGCTGGGTTGCGGCTCACAATCCTGAGGGTAGATATTTAGATGATGCAGTTGCATTTAAAATGATATGACACAAAAGCATTTGAAAGAAAAGACTTCTTTTGGTTGTTAATTTTCTAGGAAATGGATACATGAGTGAGGGTTTTCGGCAAACTCTCTTTTGGGTGACCAAGCATGACACATCAATTAAGTGCTTATTAGTTGCTAATGAACAATCAAATGTGTGGAAAGTAAAATTTCCGCAAGCTTAAATAATGTTGGTTGAATAATGCAGGAGAATGTGAGAGTTCTGAAACATATCTAATTGAGTAATACATGATAAATTGATTCAGACGTATTGAATTATCGATTTTGACTTGAGTATACAGAGTATCCTCCTACTGATGAGCGTTCCATAAATAAGATATGGGGGAGGTTTTCCTCCCTGCTTCCATAGTTTAAGGATTTTTATCTTTAAGGTAAATTCGAATTTGAGCAACAGTTGAAGTGCATATGCAATAATGTAAAAAATCAGAGGATGGGAGAAACACTGATTTCCAGTTGTTTTATCAAGTTGTTGTGTTGTCAGTTACCTTGATGCTTGGATATGTATTTAAGAGAAAAATTCATCCTCAAGTACAGTTGCTGGTAATATACAAAAACACATTAAAATCAGAGAGGTGGTGTGTGTGTGGGGGGGGGGGGGGGGGTGATAAAATTGCTGGTAAAACTAGCCTACTTTTGTACAATCCACTAACATTAATAAAAAAGACTGTGTATTAGTTTTTTATATTAGTCTTTCATTGATTGTTGGATAGTTCGACATGCGGAACTCACACATCCGTAATGCAGCACCTTGACGGCTTTTCACATCAGTAATTAACTCCCAGTACAAAATCCCGCTAAGTCTCCTTTTGGACCTTCCTTCACCACATCCTTGTAAAACCATCTGTCTTCAAAGTTAAATCAACCCTCTGAAGGTTTTATTAGGTGCATTCTCTATAGATTTCCTATGCATGAATATAGAAGCACCAGCCAAGGTCAGAAACAACGCAGGGATCACAAGATTTGCTACTGACCTTCACAAAATTCAAAAACACTTCTAGTTGATTTTCCTCTGTGCAAACATAATGATGTGTTTCCTTGGTGCTTTCAGCCGTCTTAGTACTTCATAAAGCCTATGCAGCAAAATTAATTGCACAACTTCTCCTTCAGCATTTACCTTAGTACATCCAAAGGCTGAGCATTTTCAAGAGAAAAGAGTGAGCTCTCAGAAGCAACATCACAGAAGTGTACTTAATGTGGATTTTCTATTTTTGTATGTTTGTCTCCAGTTAGGCTCCACTGATTTGCTTCGCTTCAATAGCATAGCATATTATTTGGAAGTGAAAAAGAATTTGATGAAAATTATAGCACTTATGGGACACAATAGCATATTATGAGCTGTTTAATGTGCAAAGAACATCTCTGTACTTACAAGTTTAATGCCTATCATGTACTCCATGCTCTTGCTTTTACTTTCCGTTCCTTTTGTATGCAAGCTGTTTAATACAGTGGCGTGGTAGGACAGCTACAGAGGATGGACACACATCTGCTTGTTGAACATCGTGGTTCACTGAGCGTACTTTCCGCTCCCCACTGTCCTCAACACAACCATACAGCAAGGCGCTTTTTCACTTTTCACACGAAGATACTCAGAATCAAAGATTCAATAAGAAGCCTTGTTCAGATAAATATTTAATCAACCTACATAACTCTCGTGAAGCAATCTAATGCTAGAACTGGCAGCACATATCAGAAATTTTCATGTCAATCGCAAACAGCTCACACTTTATTGAGTTTTTTTTTTTTTTTTTAAATCCCATCTCTCCACCCATCAGAGAGAGAGCAACAAAAGCAGATGGGAATATGCCAATGCTTGTCAGCGGAATAATCTTTTAATCTCATTCTCTTAGTCTGTGCAGTGCTTTGATGTGCCTCTGTTTTGAACAGCACCCTGTACACAGGAACACTCAATGTCTTCCCGCTCCAGCAGGAATGGACTCCGCCACCGTAAAGGGGAACCACTGCTCGGACTCGGGCAAACCCTGCAACCCCTGCCTGGATGCAACCAAGGCGTGCAACCTGAATGACACCTGCAAACGGCAGCGCTCCTTCTACATCTCGACCTGCAACAAGGCCACGCCCATGCAGCAGGCCCCGGAGCCCTGCAACCGCAAGCGGTGCCACAAGGCCCTGCGGCAGTTCTTTGACCGCGTGCAGACCGAGTACAGCTACCGCCTGCTCTTCTGCTCCTGCCGGGACAAGGCCTGCGCGGAGAGGAGGCGGCAGACCATCGTCCCCTCGTGCGCCTACGAGGAGAAGGTCAAGCCCAACTGCCTGGAACTGAGGAAGACCTGCCGCTTAGACCCTCTTTGCAGGTGACCAGATTTTAGTTTGTGTTCACTTGTTTGTGTGAATGTGTAACATGGGCAGAGATATTATTATTTTTTTTTAACTACTGTCATCTCCAGGACCATGAGCACATCACATTGAACGGTATGAGTGACTGGAGAGACAGCAATTTGTTTTGATAGCATAGGCCTTTTTCATCAAGCCATTATGCTTATTTGAAGAGCCTGATCTGAATCAGAAGAGAGTGATGCATATTTAATGACCAATCAAAAGCCAAGGTCAATACCATGTAATTAGTGATACATTGGAGGACATGGTGCCATTCTAGGTTTGTGAGACAACATACCATTTCATTCTGAGAGAGAGACAGTATTGAAAAAATCTTAGCCTTTTTATCTTAATAGAGAAAAATCCTAAAATCTTAAATCTTTAATTTGGAAGTGGCTGACCATTAGGAATGTTGCACTTCTACAACCACTTGTTTTACTACAGCTATTTCTTTCACGACATCTGCTCATATGTTCATAGCATAATTTAAAATATGAGGGTATCATTTTACCTGTATGGAACGTGAAAGTGCTGATGGAGCGACAGAGAAAAGGGTAGAAGTTTTGAGAGTGCAGCCTGCACCCCTGGCTGAGGTTTATTATGCAGCCTTGTAACTTTGCCAGGAAATTAATTGTGGGTGCTCAGAGAAAGCTTGCAATTAGAAAGAAAGAGTGAAGACTGGCTGCTTAATTGAGGAGACAGTGTTCAATTAGGCTGAACGGCATATTAGTATATCACTTTTACTGTGTTTCAGTTTAATTTAATGGGGCACCCTTCAATTAACACTTGCCTCTCCATGACTTTCCTTGTGCCATTTGTGTGGTAGGAAGACAGATAGTCTGGAGTATCTGGGTATCTAATACATTTCTTTTGATCCCAGAGTCATGGTCCTAGCTCAGAAGACCACTGTGAAGCCAAGGATAGATCAAAGGTTATACTAGACAATGATGTATGTCACAGACAATTAACCTGATGGGGAACTCTTTATGTTCTGAATCTGAAGAAAGCACAAATTTATGCACTTTTAAAGAGTTGGGAGTAGGTTTTATTCTTGGAAAGCCATGTACAGCAAAGAGTTTGATTGATTATCATTGCAGATACAGTGAAACAAGATGGGACAGCTCATTTAAACTGGAATTCGATCTTAATGGTTATGGACACTCAAAGATAGTGAACTAAACAGTGAACTAACAGTGGGAATTCAGATGTTCTTTTTTAACAGTAAAATATTTTTTATGCATACTGTAATGATGTCATTCACTATGACAATGAAGTGAGCTTCTGAAACTGTGCATAGCCCTCTTGGCATTGTGCACACATCACCATATTACTACAAATAAGTGATTCAGCTAATGAGGTGAATGCATTAAATGCATACTATGTGATGAGATAATCATGCAAACATTTTGAGAAATTAATAAATGATTTGCATCCAGACAACAGTGCTCTAATCAAACAAATTGGAATCAAACCAGAGGCGACACAGAGCATAAAGGATTATTAAAGGGACACCCAGTGCAGCACGTTGTCTGTAGTTTCCTATGGCAGCGATTAAAGAACCAAAAACAGCAGTATTAACCTTACAGCACTGGGACTGCATTTGTCTTGAATATGAATCCACTTATCGTTCTGAAGACAGTGCTTGGTAAAGTAGCAAAGGAATGTAAAGGAGTTTCTTTGTGCGGAATGTGTCAATCTGGGGATTACTGAATTGTGAAGGAATTCATATTGCTCAGCTGCATACCACATACTGATACAACTGATTTCACTCTCTAAGGGGGTACATATGGTAACAAAAAAATCATTTACCTTCAATAGGTTTTCACAAAAAGGTCATTTTGTATATGATGAGTTTAGTTTAGGTTTTCATTGAAAAAAAAATGAAAAACGGTGAAGTAACTGACCACTTGACTAATGGAATTCTGGAATTCTTGGCTAATGGAATTCTGGTGAATCCATTTAGCTTCAGTCAGATATTGTCGCTGTAGGGCTTCAGCCATGTCAGCCATTTTGGTTTTGTGCCTGGAGTGGGTTAGAGGACAGGGCGACTGCAGTACATTGTAGCCCAACATTCACGGTTGCCACATTTCAGCTTTTAAATGTTATCTTCCACTTATTTTCTAACATGTGAGGCTTCTTGGCTTGGGCAAATACAGTGAGATTATTTCAATCAAGTGCTGTGGCAGAGGGTCTATTATAGAGCTGTCTTTCCTACGTAATGCATGACTGACTTGAAAAATCAGAGACATATCTCAGCATATGTACAGTGTGATTCCAAGCGGTGTAGTGTTCAGAGTGACCTTTTGAGCTCTTGTGACTATCCTCAATTTTCCCACTTGAGTCTTCTGAATAGAATATACAATGCATTATCCCCTACAGAAAAAAATCACCTCAGAGGTCAAGTTCCCTATGTGTTCAATTAGGCTGAACGGCATGTACTGTATGTGTCTTCAAGGGGAAACACAAAGAGACATTAAATATGACATTATAAATTTTTGCTTCATGTCACTTGCACATGCATGTTTTTCCAAAACCTACAATTTGGCAAGTGGCTTGCTTCAGCATACATTTGTTCCTTGAGAAGTGATACTAATTCACAGCATCCTCCCACAACAACCAGGATACCTAGCCATGGTCTGCCTGGAATCCAGGGGTTGCTTTAGTCATCCAATTTGCTACATTGTTGGGGGGGGGGGCTTTTCCTAATGAGTGGCATGATTTATGGCTAGTAGTGGTGTTCAGAGAGGAACCCCCCCTCCAGCCCCCCACTCCTGGACCTCTTCAGCATAGCTCAGGGCTACAGGGAACAGTCTACTCCACTACCGCAACTGGAGCATAGCGTAGAGAGGGGCCTAATCCAAACACGCCACCCAGCCAGATAAATAGGCAACCCTAGTCCATACATCAGCCATCCCAAGGAATCAGGTATCGATCCCCGATCCTTTCGGAGTAGAGAAGGGTCAGTGTTTCTGCAGCGGCAGTATGGATCGGCAGGCCGGGTTCCAGAGGCGTGTGGTGGGACTGTGATTAGACAGCGGAGAGAGATGGGAGAATAAATACCAGCTCCTTGTTGTTTAATTATTTGCAGTGGCCCTGGAGAGTTAATTCACAAGGTCACTGTGACAACTATCTGCTCCCTCCTTTTAATGAGTCCTTTTTTTTCTCCTAAAGAAAGTTTAAAGAGCGTATGTCTCAATAGGGTAATACAGTACTAGAAGAGATGGTAGAAACCAGTGATGGTAGATTTCCATCTTTGTGAATTCTGTGAAAAATGGTGTAAAAAAAAAAACAAACAAAAAGTAAAACAAAACAAAAAAGTTTCAGAATTAGGGTAAGTTTAGCCTCATTGATCACATGCAGTATCAATGCAACACTTCGCTGTCCTTGATTAATCTTTTCTGTTACACTCCACATTTACTGTGTGCTTCATCTAAGGGGATTTCATTCAGGTGCACTGCTTGCCCAGGGAATGAACGGAAACAATATCTGACCCAGTTTTGAAAATGTTGCCAAGACCGGACAGATGATTCCCTAAAGTTTTGAGTGAAAAGTACTTTGCACTTGTGTTTTATGGTTTTAACTTAAAACAGACATACAATAGGTAAATATGGAATGATCCACATGTAATATTAAAAGATAAGTCAAGGACATTTAAGAGATTCAGCATATAGTCTTCATCAGTTTTTGATGTTAAAACAAGGTCATAAGGAAGGTATCACCATGGCAAAGTTTCAGCTCATGCTGTGATCTCTCCATTGATCTGGAGTTTATACAGAATCATTAATCCATTCTGAGTCATATTGGAAGGTGAAAAGAGACCAAACAGGGCCAGCACATAATTATCACTATTCCCACCGAGTCCTATTGTGATTCTGTGCTTGAAGGGCATTGTCCCCTTATATTGTTGGTATATGATAAAGATAGAACTGGACCACCATTTAAACACAATCAATTAATGTAAGGTTGATGTCCTGTCATTACACACTGTACCAGCAACATATCAGGGATATTGAGATGCTGACTCATAGTAATTCTGTATTATAACAAGTGACTTACTTCAACCTTGAACATGCTTTTTGTAGTTATTATCACCTCTGTGGCCGTACCATATTTCCTGACAAATTTCTTTGATGTCAGAGATTTAATTGTCTTGGAAGACTCAGTAACAAATTAATAGGGGGTACGGACACAATTTTCAACAGCTTTCTCTGGCTGTAATTCTCCAAAAAGGGCATATACATGGTCCCTGTAGAAAAAACTTAATTATCCAAAAAGAAAAGAGAATATGATAGAGAATATAAGGATCAACCTGAAAAATATGAGTATACTTGTAAAATAAACAAAAAAAAATGCCAGCCAAATCAATTCACTCCAAACTTTTGGCCATCAAACACAGAGCTGTATTGTCATGTGCAAAGTTTCCCACTGTATTGCTGTTGAGGCCATCAGAGAGGGTTTTGTGAGAATATACCATCTGTTCTGGTGATCTGGAATACATGTCCCAATAAAGTATTAATGATATTGCCTCCAACTTGGAAATAAAGGGGCTCCTTGATGTTACTTGGAGAGACAAATGTCCCCCTGTATTCGAGAGAATAGCCAGTGCATGTCATGCAGGCTTTTAGTGCAATAGTGGCTGAGAGGACATTCTGTGACCCAAACAAAAACTGAAAGAAATGTTTTGGTCAAACAAGAATACTAACCAGAACATTTTAATATGAACCATAGCACTTTTCCATTTGGTCCCAAATTGAGAAAAAAACTACTTTTATAGGCAAATAATGACAACTCAAATGAAGGGTGGCTTGATGTACTTCACTTTCAAGTCTCTGTCAGCAGTTGAAGTTTTCACAATATTTAAGTTGCCTCTGTTGCCTTTTGCTCTCTTTTTCTTCTCAACAAACTACTGGTTTTCTTTTATATTTGAGAGAATTTTTTTTTCTGCAGAACCATAGGGTGGAAAATGACCTTTGACTGCACTTGACTCTCTTCAATCTCTTGTCAGTTTGAAAGATGGAATAAGATGGCAGACTATGATTACCAGAACCAGAGAGTGTGGGGCATACATTATACTTTTCCTGTTTTCTTTTTTTAACAGATGTAATTAGAATCACAAAATATATCCATGGTTATCTGTGGGAAGAAGTCTCAGTACATTTACTCAGTACACTTAGGAGCTTTTAGAAGCTCTTAAGAATGTAATGCTAAATGGATAATAGTCAAAATGTTTGTATGGTCCGATGTTTCTATTTGTTTGCAGAATATTTCTGCAAGTTTATGTCACATGCTTTCAACCTTTTGGAGCAGTAGCCCACCTGCTTAAAGGATTTGTGTCAGTCAAACATGCTAAGCTAAAGAAATTTCATGAAAGAAACAAGGAAAGCAACCCAAACGTAAAGGCGTAAAATGCATCCGTGACAATTTACTGCTCTTTTCAACAAGTTCCCCGTGTGGGCATTTCAGATACATTCAGCATGTGCACTTCCAATGTGCAGTTCTTGTCAATCAAAAATGAAGTAAAGAAAATAAAAACAGTTGCTACTGTTGATGGAAGCTGATGTAAAGTCTCTGTATAATTTATGGTAATGTGTCTCAAAATGAATTCACGGGATATTTCCTTGATACATGAGGTCTTACATTTTTACCCTGCCCAAGTGCCAGAAGGCAGAGGGTTATAAATGAGAGGGTTGGTACACATGCCTAAAGCAGTGAAATGCTAAATAAGAAGGGGAAAGAGCAGGACAAAGGGAGGCAGACTTATAGCTCAGATGTAATTCAGTAATCATAATAATTTATCTGACTGTATTTAACTTTTATTTACATAAATAAAAGAAAAAAAGAGAAGTGCAGGACGCTCAAATATCTAACAATCAAATAAGAACAAAACCTTTACACCTGATGGAAAGCAACAAGCCGAGTGTTGTCCGTATTGGACACTATTAAAGAAACCCTGTTCTAGTAATCACTCTGGTGCATTTTTCAGCAGTTTTTGTCCACAGTGTGGAGATGGTTTTTAGAAGATCATCAAACTCAAGACTGCTGGCCATCAATAGTCATAAGGTCCTGGAGATAAAAGCCATCGGTTTCCCATTACGGCTAAAAGAAATGGATAGCCATTTTCCGCTCACGGGCAAATAGCTGTGTTTTAACCATCAGAAATTTTAAATGAATCCACTTTTACAGGGGTTCATTTTGCAGCCCTTCAGAGCTGAGTGTCTGAAATGATCATAACACATTGTGAAGGGAGACAGCCTGTAATTTCAACACCAAGCGGCCAGCCCAGGTGTAATGGAAGAATCGCACAAGCAGTGCAGTGTCCTTTATCTTGATGTAGGAGTTCTTTTGTGCAAACATTCCAGACAGCTTTCTAACCCTCAGAAGAGGATTGAATCGCAGCATTTACTGTTGCTGTCTGCAAAAACAAAGCTCATCCTTTGAAACAGCAAGCGATCGCCTGCATGTTTTGCCCTAAAGCAGATAGAAGTTCTCTTAAACATGTATTTAGTCTACTAAATTAAAATGGCAGCTGGACAGAAAAATAAATAGAAAAGGTACGCTATGCCCAGCAGTTGTAAGCTGTCATATGTCATAACGGCCAAACGCAATGCATTTATTTTGTATGAAACTATTTCAGTATGAGTATTTATATGAAACTAACTGCAAAGATCAACTGTTAGACTTGCTACCAGAAAGACAGCTGATGTTAATTAATTGGGCATTCACTAAACTCATCCAGATTATATGCATGTGCATTTGCATGAGATTTTCAACACACACACATTTAAAATGAAGTGACAATTTCAGATGGATCCGGCCATTTGTGATTTGAATCCCCACTATATCATGTTGTTTGATCATTTTATAGTTATTCAATACTCGGTCTTGAGACAAATTTTCCAATGCAGCAGTGTGGCCTTGGCTATGTTTTTCAACAAGTGGAACTTTCTAGCAACATTAGTTGAGATTATATTAAAACAAACTTAACCTTAAGGTTCCTGTTCATTTATTGCACAATCAAACGGGAGTCATACAAGAACATTCCCACACGTCCCACGGAACATTCCTTGTTAGTGGAGCAGGCTTTCTTTACCACGATCCAGATGGGCTAACATTTGTGCAAGGCTAAGTGGCACAAGTGACAGTATTGATAGTATGCTGAAGGGCAGCTGTGATGCAGTACAATTTATAATTCATATATGAAGAGTATCAGTGAACTAAAATCAGGTGAGGGCTCAGAGTGTTCGGGTGAGTGACAGGATACTCTTGCTTGACTTGATGATTACCAGGGAATCAGTAAGGCCTAATCGGTAGGGAAGGTCTGGCACCCAGGACTTGTATCCACAGGATTTCAGGCATTAATCCCATGTATTTATAACCTGAATTGCTTCATACATATCAAGTTGTATGAATTTGTAAAATATAAAATGTAAGTTGTACAGTTGTTGATTGATTTTGCTTGCATACTGCACAGTATGCGCTGACACAGACAAGTGAACATTATGAACTTTGACCTCAGCAGCGACAAAGACAAGAAAAAAAAAAAAGCTTAACCAGGGTAATTTTTTTCAGAGACAAGAACAAGCAGTTTTTGTCAGTGGCAAGCAGTTTTATCTGGGAAAAAAGCAACAGCCTGCGTGAGCTAAGAAGTGTCTGAAAACAAACAAGAAACCAGAGTTGCTCTGCTTCATTAAACTGCCAATGGAGTGGGCATTGATGTAATTATGGAGGCTAATACAAATGGCTTTGCACTATAGGTACCTTCTATGCACGTTCTCTTTCTCTCTCCACCACTGAGTTCTTTCCAGTGGAGCACTTATCTTCATCACATTAGTCATAGCATATGTTCCTATATTTAATTCTTAATAGATATTTAATTACCTTTTCACTTACATTGTAAGAAAGAATAACCCCAATTCACCTATTGTTCTTTTTCATTGCCTGCCTCAGTTTTGTGAATGGCATCAGCTTGTTAATTTAAACCACAGCATGCATGCCCTGGTTCAACAAATGTTGCTATTGAATGTGAATGCTGCAGGTCTTAACATATTCAGCTATGCTGAAGTGTAGTGAACCAATTTAAATATTTGAATTCATTTGAATGGGAGCGCGTTCACAGATACAGGATGATGGTAACATAGTGACAAGGTTAGAACAACTGACCCTGGACATTGCCGTTGTGATTTTGAATCCCGTTTGGAACAATGTGGTTGTGTCATTCACCCCTCCCTTCTTCGGTCTACCCCCATGCAATCCTGTTGTGTAGATGAACTACGGAATCTGCAAAATGTCAAATCCTATCGTATGTAATGTTATGCCAGGTCATTGTAGAGCACTTGCTTTCCCTGGCTCCTGGAGCCTGTGGGAGGCATTAATGCAGATTATAAACATTTAACATTCAAACTGATCCACCCTGTGTTCAGGGACCCTGAATTTACATATCCCGTACCTTGATTCTGTTTCAAACAGTAAGCAAGGATGTAATTAACCATGTAAATCATGTATACTCCTACGAGGTATGTTAATTAAACAGAGCATTTACATGCCAGTAATACCAAAACAAGCAGACAATGTGCCCTAATGAATGCACCCTTGTGTAAATTGCAACGAATATTAAACAGCCCAAAGCGTGGGGGTCTCCCACTTTCCCATGATGCACCTCTGAACCCCAAATCAACAGCAGATTTTGGTGAAAAAATAAGTTGTTTTTTTTTTTTTCATTTTTGTGTACTCAGTGAATAATGCAGTGTTTGTAAGCATACACTAACAAACACAACCCTGTGCGGAGGTAACCTGTCTCAACTTTATGATCCATGTGTTTATCGCTTAATATATCAGTGTGTTTTTGTGGTCTGTTCAAAGTGGTAATCTAGCAATTGTACAATTCACAGTAATGTAAGCCCTTACTGAAATTACAAAAAAAAAATGGTTTCAGGTGCTTTTTAACAATATGTGTTGAGTGTCATTAGGATCACCAACTATAGCTATTGATAGGTTTAGCTGTTACCTACATTCTTCTGTGAGGACAGGAATGCGCTTTTGATAGAATACAAAAGTGTAATAAGGTAATTTGGACAAGCGATCTTCAGGTGGATAAATTCCCAGCAACAGTTCACAACTAAAGCCCAGTATAATACTTCCCTCTTCCCAGTTGCTGTGGAGCTAACATATGCAATATCACCAATGCAGTTCACTGGCCCACCGATATTCTGTTTGTATCCAGGCCAGTGCCAGATGCTGTAGGTGTTGGGACCGAGATTACACAGTTACTTCTTGCTCATCTTAACAAAAAATGCAATGGTTGAAACACAAGGACCAGTGAGCTGTGGTTCAGGGGTGATGCCTCAAAAGTGACAGAGGCTGTAGGAGATATAATTTGAAGCTATGTGGTGTTGGTCAGGATTGAGGCATATGTATATGAGTCGTGCAAATTCCTAGAATAACCATCAGTTACTTAGTGTAGTGTCCCACCGTACATTAGGTGTCCCTAATATCTGTGCAATTGTACATACTATTACATTGGTAGCTTATGTAATTATGCCTTTGTAACAACTACAATATTTATGTACACAGGAGGAAATACACAGGGCCAGTATTAGGGTCCTTAATGTAAAGTGGTGTGTAATGTACACTTATCTCAAAAAAAAAAAAACTCAACATGCAGACAGTCAGACAAACAGACACAAACACATGTGGGATTGAAATTACAGCTGTGAGGCCTGTGAAACCAGGTCCACAAGCCATGGACCACCGTAAAAGTACTCATGGTGGTGGGTGGTAAAAACACAATAATTGCGGCGGTGCTTATTGTCCCAGTAATTCCACCAGGACAGCCATTTCAAAGTGACTGCAAATAACAAGAACTGCAGGTGATGCAACATGGATAACAGTTGCCATTGAGTCCATTTCTGAGGTTTGTTTTGGAAATTTTACAGTCTGAATCATGTGGCTGATTTTCTCAGAGAGATAACCTACTATAGGCCGGCAGTACTGTTATGTTTGTTAATGGAGAGAAACCCCTCACAAGTGTGAAGTATGCATTCTGCACTGTTTTTTTTCTGGGATAAATGAGGATTTGTTTCTGAATTAAGCATTCACATGTGGAAAAACAGGCGTTGCACTGTGATTAATTGCACTCTGATTTTGTGACAATGACGTGGTGAGTGCAGGTGTGCCGGTGTGTATGAAATAGAAGGGGTAGTATTGTAGAATGCGAACAACAGTGGGGGGAGAAGGTACATTTCCACTTCAGTGCTTCTGGAAAGGCCGGGTAGCCCTGGCAGCAAAGTGAGTAGAAAGGCTGACCTTTAAGAGAGGGAGTTCCAGTCCGTTTGAACCGGGGAGGGGCGCCGTGCGGCCACTGCTCTTTGGAAGTACGCCGAGGCTCCATCTCACCAGCTTCAATCGCAATCGCTGCCCCAAAGCCAGCCTCCTCAGCTAGCCTGTTGTGAATAGCAGACCAGGGGGAGAGGGCAGTGAGTCAGGAGCCCAGTGTACTTTTTTTGAACTCTGATCTCGGAGATGGCTCACTTCTGACTCACAACTCAAATGGGACCAATCAACACCTCAGCCACTACAGGAAAGCAGCCATGAGTTATAAGGGAACAATTCTCGTCAGGGTTCACATTTACGGTTTAGACGGATTGTCACTTGCTCAGAAAACCTCTGATTGCAGACGAGGTGTGAAGCTGAGCTTTTCATTTTATATCCAGGCATGCATTTCACTTTTTTACTGAAATGTGTATGTTGCATGGAAGGAAGGAAAACAAGCATTGTTCCTTCCCTTTGACAGATGTGCAAAAATTGAATATTTATATAAAAGTGTTAAACGATAGTGAGGTACATTTTTGAAGGTGCTTTACTTGGGTCGAATGAATTCTGCATTAATGAGAAAAAAGGGACAGGTTAAATGCCAGCACATGCACGCAACTGTGTAATGGCTGTCTGCCTTCATGTCCCTGAATCATTTGTGCTCAGGAACTGCAAAAAGAAAAGCAAATTTTTTTTGCATTTTTTTTCACTCAAACTTTTTCCAAGTAACACAGAAAGGGTACACTCTCCACGTGAAAATGCTTTCAACAAGGAAATAAAAAGAGACGTGTGTAGAGGAGAAAATGTCTCCTAGTGGCTCATTCATAGTACATCGCAAGGAACGACGCGCTGCATTGTCTGTTCAGAGGCCTCCAGCAGTCTCTTTCAACTCGGGAGGTGGAGCAGGTCAAGGCAAAATGAATAAGTAATGCTTTGCTGACTCATCACCATCTCAGTTGGCAGCAGCGTGTGAGGACAGGACGTCACCACACACATGGATGTGACCCAACCCAACTGAGCCCTTGCGGTTGTGAACATAGGAGTCAGCATCCGCCTTTGGCTGTTCGAGGGCTTACAGTACAGCCTGTCCATCTCCTTTGTATTCTATGAATGAGGGCTTGGGAAAAAAATGCATTGACATTCATTTCTCTTTGGCTTTGACCAGGTCAAGACTGGCTGATTTTCACATGAACTGCCAGATGACGACTCACTCTATCACCAGCTGCCCCAATGACAACTACCAGGCCTGCCTGGCATCTTACGCTGGGCTGATTGGTGCGTGATCTTCTCCTGCTGAAGTCTGTTTTTTGATTATTTTATTCATAAAGGCAAATGTAGAAATAAAAAATATATGTGAAAAGTGCAGGGCATTCACTTGAAAGATAAAAGGATTAGCTGCTAAGAAGAACCTTGTTTCTGTAAAATAGAAAACTGATTGTCGTCATAATCATTGCTCTGTCTGGTAAGGTCCACCTTTGTATTTTGTGTATGGTATGTCGAAGTGAACATTTCCTTGGGTTCGATCCTGAAACACCTTTTGATTTTTTTTTTTCGTTTGTTTTAATTCAAGCATTGTGAGCAGCACCTCCGTTCAACAGGAACAACAATGCATGTATGTCAGTGCAACGGGCTGCACTGCTCTGACACTGATTTACTGGCTGCTTGTGCCTCTCTCTCTGCTGCGCAGGTTCGGACCTGACTCCTAACTACGTCGACGCCAGTTATACCAACTTCACCATCTCTCCGTATTGCACATGCCGAGGCAGTGGAAACCAAGAGGAGGAGTGTGAAAGGTTCTTAAGGGACTTCAGAGAAAACACCTGCCTGAGTGAGTCCAACATAGTGTTGTATACCCGTTTATTCAGGCAGAGAATGAATATTCCAGAAGATTTTATGCATGTTACCTCTGTTCTTGTGGTCTGTCAAAATTTTAGTTTGGGTTTTACACTTTATAACTTTACTACTGTGTTAACACCATGGATAAACAATCATTCTGGTTCCAATTCAATCATAATAGATTTAGCCACTCTTTTCATGTAGTACATCCAGCTCTTAAACTGGTACCATTACTGCAAAAAAAAAAAAATTAGTCAATTTAAAATATGTCATAAATGCTGCACTGTACAAGGGCCAAAAATTGTTATCAATAAAATGGAAAGAAGTATTGTGGGACATATTTGCTATATTCTAATTATTAGTAGGTCTTCTCGGCTCCCTGTTGTAGCTCATGGCACCTTACTCAAGTGTTTCAGTGTTCATATGAAAATTACATGTCATGAAAATTATGTACATGAAAATTACATATGTTGTCACTGTGCATTTTATTGGTGAGTCTGCCAGATGTGGGTGAAAGCCATGCCATTATTATGCATATTCTGCTATCTACAGCCATCTTTGTGATTGAAGAACCAATGTACAGTACATCAACAGAATAAAACTATTTCCAAGTTCTAATAAGAGGACGAGCAAAACTGTAAGAAAGAATGTGTGCGTCAAAGCTGAAGTGTATTGATGTATCTAATCTTGCATAAAAAATGTATATATTGAACAGTAGGCTTTGTTCCCATATTTCTAAACGGAGACCCAATTTTCAAGTCAAAAAGGGGCTAGGGTAAAAAATATAGTGGGATTTAATCCTGCCCTACAACCATCAAATTTTAGCTGTGAAAACAGCAGATCTTCTGGTTTTTATTGCACTTAGTTCAACACAGTCTTGTTTTTCCATGATGTGGATAATACAGGACGGAAATAACACAGGTTAGTTAGTTACATTTTCACGGGTTCAGTATGTATTTCTTGTACACACTGGATTTATCTTCAAGTATTTGCCTTTTTTAGTTATGTGCCAGGCTTTGTGCTAACTACTGCACATAGAGCAGAAGTAAAACACCTGCTCTGGTGATATTTACCCATACATAACTGCCTCTCATCAATAAATGACTGACCAAGCTGAAAGGTTTTTTTTTTTTCAATAAAAGTCTCATTGCTACTATTTCCTATTGTTACATTTTTAATGGGCTGGTTGTCTATTGGGCAGTTTATCTTAATCATTTACACAGCATTTTGAGCATTTGGGATTCTAAAATTAGGCATAAGAATGAGGACAAGAGAAGGAAATTTGACATATTCAAAGGACAACCACAAAGAATGATCTTGAAACATGTCCTCCCTTTGAATTGTGTATTACATTAGATATTAGCAAGATTTAATTTACAGTAAAGGACTTTGGGCAAAGCATCAACTGACTTTTTTATTGATAAATTAATCTGAATAGTTTCAAATGTAAACGGGTGTTTTTAGTAAAGACAGTCTACTTGTAGAGTAGAAAGCAAAATGCTGTCTGAACTCTGCAGCAAGAAGTCAGGCTCTGAGGTCTATCCAAAATATTTTATTTCTTCAACTTACATTTGAAAGTTCAGAAAGCGCTTAGGTGAAAAGAGTGACAGCGAGTGTTTCACCAAACTCACTCATAGGAAGAAAACTAATAAACAGAAAAGATGAAACTCACAAGTTCCCTCTCTGACTCTTATATATTCCTTCAAGAGGGCCTCAGAACAGTGATCTTGAAATGTGAACAACATGTTGCTAAACCATCAACTGGTTTGCCCTCCTAAACAATTAGGAGATATCAAAATAACTTTTATAGACAAATATCTGCTGTAAATCTTAGCTATTGCTTTGTCAATCATACGTTTTATTCACCACTCCTCCATGATGCTGCTGCCTTGCATTGTTCATTCATGTTTATTGTTTCACTGTATGTACTTTCACTGTATGGCTTCATCTGTGAACAATGACCTTTGAACTTGTTTTTTTTAATGATTGAAGTAACAATAATTTTCTATCTGAATAGCCCAGCCTCTGAATAGGTTGTCCAGCCATGCTTTACTGAAATTATCTGAATGGGTTTATCAGATCAAGGTTAAATGGAATGGTACATGAGTTTCACTGCAACTTGCAAAGAGATTTTTTTTCTTATTGAACATGATTGACAAATAGTATTTCTGAGCCACTCCAGGCAGGCCACACAAGGTGTTGGTATTGTGAGTCTGCATGTTCTGTATGTTCCATTTTTTCTGTTTCAAGAAAAAAAAAAAACTTATTTGCGCTATGGATCAGTGACAAAACACTTTTGGAACACCTTCATGTCTTGATCTCTCCAGGGAGAAACCCAGACATTTCCATGCTTGAGGCTCACTGCTGAATTCCTTCATGTTCCTTTATGTATGTTACCAGGACCTGCTTCCCCACCCCTCTGAAAACAAAGAGGGAAGCCGGGCAGAGAATCAAAAACTGATGGTAGACTCACAGTAGAAAACAGTACCCGCACGCCAGGCTCTCCTGAGGAAACCAGTGGAACCAATGTGATGATGTGCTTCCTTTCTTTGCTTTATTCCCACAGGAAATGCAATTCAAGCCTTTGGATATGGAACAGATGCCAGCCTGGTTCCCAAAACTGCGACAGTCCCAGCTACAACCTCAGTGGGGCCTGACGTGGAGCCGGAGAGCATTCTCAAGCCCTCGGTAAACCCCAATGACATTAAGCCCGGAGATGATGCCTGTGTCTTCTCCACCTGCGCCAACCTGAAGGTGGGGCTGTCCTTTGTATCCTACTGCTAATTGGGAAACACTGGGGGAACCATCCATACTGGCAGCTCACTATATAGATGCATAACCTTGTGTGCACATACGTACTTACAGGAGTGGGCACCATGCATTATTTAAGTCAAGTTTAATTAATTAAAGCTTTTTTGAGTAAATTTTTAAATATGGTAGTATTTTAGGAAAGGTAATACGTTGGGGCAACAGGGAGATAAGTTCCCCCCCAACATGATCATTAATGTTAACTCTTCATGTTTCCTGACAGTTGCATTTTCAGAAGTAATCCGTGAGCTTGCTTGTTGAAATATAAATGTGTACATTCATTTGCATCGCAAAGATGTCAGATCCATGCAAATGTACAGTGTAATATGAAGGGAAGATTAATTATGTATCATTTGTGTGTACTCTTTCTCTCTCTCTCTCTGTGTATGACACCTAGGCATCCATTTGATTTTGAGTGAGGACTGTTAGGAGGACTATTAGAAGGACTACTATTCTATTTTACAAACAACTGGCATACATTTCAGGCCATGTGTTAGAATTTGATTGTGTTTGGCAGGTCGTCACTATGGCAGGGCTGTAGTAAGTGCCGTCATACCAAATTGATTGTCAGTAGGTAGTATGATTATCGTAGTCAGAGTGCACAAGTTAACTTGTGGGAGGGCTTGAGTAGTGTTATGCTCACACTCACTGGTCTGGGACTATTGTGAGCCTGGTCTGTCAGTGTTGCCCGTTTAAATTGAATGGATACACTATGTTCTATTCTGATGGAGGTCGCTCTGGATAAGAGCATCTGCTAAATGCTTGTAATGTAATGTAATGTATGATGTGTTTGCCATATTGTTTTTTGTGGCGTACATTTGATTTCAGAATACCGTTAGTGTATAGGATGGTTGTTATTTTATACACGTTTACAAGAAAACCTGTTGTGTTTTTTTTTTTTTTGTTCTTTCTAATGTAATGTCACCTGGATCAGCAACCATTGTACACACAAAGCTTGGTCCCTATTCGTTATTTGTTACAGGCTTGGGAGTATAAGGAGTCCAAATGTGTTAATATCAACCATTAGTTAATTAATATTTTCTAAATCAATGAACAGACTATTGCCTGAATATGAAGAAAGACCAATGGTGAAGTACAATTAGGGTACTGGAGGATGTACAATGACATAATGAGTCAGAGAAATTAGTGGGTGGTGATGGTTATGGAGCAGAAGAATGAGTACATGAGGAAGAAAAATGGTTGAAGAAGATCCAATTTTTTTGTTTGGCCATGTGAAGTTTCATCTGTGTGTTCAGAAGAGGGTTGGATGGTGTGGGAAAACCCAAAAAAGGATCTAACTATTGGTGTTAGAGACATATAGGGTGTCACTTGCCAACCCGTAACTGTACAATGTGTAACGCAGAAATAACTTACCAACCGCTCATATGGTTCATGGGAATGTCCTCTATGAACACCTCTGGCACAAAACAATAATGGCCATTAAAATGCTTTTTGTCTTAAGGGGTGATACATAGAGCTGTGTCAGATTATTATACATACTGGAGTTTGAGTTTCTGCTTCTCTTTAGCCCAAGGTTAATCAGTGCTTTCAACTATATATGTAATTGTGTCCTTATCATCTAATTGTTTCTAAATGACAGTGATGTTAGCTATTTTAGAAATAATTTCTCAATTGTGATCAATCATAAAATGGTGATCAGTTCTTTATTGTGACACCGAGCTTAGTCTGGATATTGAACATTTAATTATTGACCTTTACATACCATCACTATGTTTTATTATAAAAGGCATTAGAGAGCAGTGTATTAAGTCAGACGTCAGGGAAGTAGATCCGGTGTGACTTCAGCTGTGACGCAGGCATGGCATCAATCATGTTTCATTTAGTCACACTTGACTAAATTAATACTTTTTAGCAAACAATGTCAGGTCCCTGAGATAATGTTACACTGCACGCTTAGTTCAGAAAAAAAAAAAAAAAACATTGTTGTTAACAACAATATAAACATGTTGGCATTTCACCTCTTTTCCAGTGTGAGCTCAAAGGAAGGGGTTTACTTTCAGTATCTCATACATTCTACACCATAAATATCAGACATACATTCATGTATGTAGTGTTCCAAATGGATTGTACAAGTTATTACATGGTGGGATCTCACACCAACAAGCCCATGATTAAACTGATACGGTTACTAATTCAAATAATACTGCTTCAGTATTATCAAATGATCGCTCGTTGTAAAGGTCATTTAGGATGTAATGCAAATGTATGACACTGCTGAAGAATATTGGTGGAAGAGGTTATTTTTTTAATTTTCCATGAATTTGTGAATTTTGTGAAAAGATGGGTGAGAGATGGGCAAAACTGCAGTCTCCAAGGATTCTCAAACTGTACATCAATATTGATTCAGCATTCTGTGCCTCTGACACTGAATTGAAATGCTTAATTTATTGTAAAAATGGTAATTAGGAAACATAGGACATGTGATTACTCAAGCGTACAGTTTATAATTAGAGTGTGCCCGGGGGGAACATTGTGGGGGCTCCATCTTCACCAACAACAACGGCTGGCAATTAAAACTTGTCAAAGAGGTGTTTGCAGATTTACTGAAAGAGGCGGAAAGCATCCCCTTCTCACATGCCAAAAGATTAGCTGCCCTGGCTGAAAGCCAGAGTGTGTCACCACTCCGTCCCCTCAGGCATAGCTCCACCCTTAGATCATAAGGCCCTCCTTTGAAACTCACCCCTCCCCTTCCTCTGCATGAGAGGAAAACACAACTACCATCAGTGAACTTCTGATCTGTTCTGGGCATGGCCCAAATCATTGCTGTGCAGTCATGCTAGTGCAAAAAGTGTGTATTACAAAATACTTAATCAAATATGTTGGACCAGTGCCCCTCATTTTCTGTCAGTTGTCAATTAACTTAGCAGAACATGATGTCATTAATACTACTACCACTACTACTAATAATAATAATGTTACTAATGTCAATAATACTTATTATTTGTAACAAAATTCCATTATTACTAAGTTACTATTTGTTACTCCTATTTATACTTAGTAACCACAAATACTTCTAATAAGTCACAAATGCAGCATCAAAGCTGATAAGATATAAATAATAATACAAAGAAGCAATGCTATAAGGTGCTGTAGAATTCCAATTTCTCTTGTTGCTTAGCAACTTGTTGGCTTGTGACCCAGGATGTAAGTAATTTCCTCATCGGAATATCTTTTTCCCTGTGGATTTACCACTGGCGGTTTCACAATCCCTGAATTCCAACCATGTCCTGCTGGCAACGAAAGGGAGGCTGACGCTTCAAACATCATTCTGCAGGGTGCATAAGCATTTAGGAATTGTGTTTGCATGTGCATCTGTATGTTTGTATAGCTTGCTAGACAAATAAGTTTCGTAGCACAGTAGCACCTAAAATGTAGTTTACTAACATTAGGTGGCCTAGATACTTGAATAGTATTTTTTCTCTTAAAATCCTTTTTTTTCTTTGCATTTGTTTAGGAATTAAGCTAGCAATAGAGTTCACAACTTAGATACCTAGCGAGGCATTATCTGCGAACTCATTCCTAATGTTTGCTAGTGGACCATATTGGACAAAATTGCTGCAGCAAGGGTAGGTCAATCAACTGCTACCTGCCTAGCTTTAACAGTGACTAGTACAATCTTACATATCTTAGTATACTATTTGGTGTGGTACACAGCACTTGCAGAATGTGCCATGACATCTTAACCTGCTACCACAGAGTATGCACCTTACTACATTGCTGGTGCTTTGGGTGAAATTGCTAAACTGACAGACAAATGCTCTTTAAATATTTAGACTTGTGTCTTATCTGTGTAATAATTCAGTTTTTAGCCAATCCTTATCAGTATATAAGCTTTATTATGGGCAAATAAAATGGACAATAAATGTCTGACTTTTCGTAGGATGACGGATGTTTTCCGTCATCATTGATGTGGTCTAAATGGTCTAATGTGTCTAAATAAGAAACACATTGCCTTTGTTGTGGAAATCAGCACAGGGAAATAACAGAGGGCTAAGAAAACCCCTTGCTATTCTGTGTTACAGTAAACTGATATAAAAAATAGTTTGCATCTTAGTAATGAAATAGACATAGGAAAGAAAGTCATTCAGGTACAAAATATAACATTTTTTTAAGTAGGTGAAGGAAAATAAAACTCACTTTCACAGCCCTGCCTAGAATTTTGTGTCAGTCAAACCCTGTCAATTTTAATCAACAAATTAATTGTCAGCTGAAGCTTTATTTGATTAATCAGTCTGACTGAATAGCTAATCTATACACCTCAGGTTTAGATGAAGTAATTACTTCACACATGCAGTCCTAAATAGCCCTGATACAAGCTAAGGTCATCTGACACACAACTGACCTCTCAGAGGCTGTATACTTTGTAGTCACAGGAGTTTATATATGTAGCATCTTTCAAGTGATTCAAATATTGAAAGGATCTTGATCCAAAAATCTTTGGATTTCTTCCTTTATGAGCAAATATATACGTTGTTGATAAATTTGTGTTCATTTCACAAAACATGTTACTCATGTCAGTGCAGACTTTAAATGCATCATTAACAGAAGATATTTGAATTATCAATATTATTAATTAATGGGTTTTTAGACCTGTGTTTAATAATCAACATTTAATTGACAGTCTGTGCATTTGATTCATTTTAATCAGAGACATAATGCACTTGGTTTTGAAGTGGATGATTCTTAGTAGTAGTTCACTAAAAAAAGACACTTCCACATTCCACACGTTTCACGTTTTTTGAAAACTACCCTCAGTAATTTAATGTGAATCTGACAGGCTTAAACCCCTATTACACAGATGTGTATGTTTTCCTCTGGAAAACAAGAGATGTAACTCAAAAGTGTTACTGAATTGAACTCAGATGAACTGCATTTATTGCGTTTTTAGAGCCTTTCATCCCATTCATTTTAACAATGAGGAGGGGTGGTAACTCTTCCCAACAAGTGCTGATTTTTAGCATCCATCTGGTTGAAACACGGTGGCTATTATTGTGCCAGAATCCCGGAGGTTTGTGGCTGTGAGGTTTCTGACCCCCGGTGTGTGCATGTGTCTGTGTGCTTACGTGAATGGTTCAGGATGACCGTGTCCGTGAATGTACCTCCACCTCTGGTCTGGGGGCTGGGGGAATGGCGGCTGGAGTCATGTCAACAGACAGCCGACACACATCGCTGCATCCGCTAATTGATTGGCTTTTTAGCTGCTGTTGTGTTCGCTGCTTTCTCATTTTAAGAGACTTGCTGCTTTTTCAGTGACTGGCATTTTACCAATGCTGCTTATAATTAAAGATGTTGATAAAACGTACATTCACAGGATTACGAGCAAAATGTGGTGTGAAAGTTAACCCCATCAGTGACTAGCAGAGCAGGAAAAATGTCATGAAATACTGAGTGTTTTAAAATACACCCAGGTAATATCTTGATTTTAAGGGTATCGTTTACCTTCAAAATGGAACATTGATAGACAAAATAATGACAGCACCAAACAATATATGAGTATTTATGAACTCAGGCCTTTTTGGAATGCTATTATAAGTACAGCTGTTTCTAATGGGATATTGGGCCATTCTGTAAGAAGGAAAACCTTCTTAGGTGGTGGAAATCTGCTCCGCACTTAGGTGACTGATCTGCAAATTGTGGATCAACTATTTTGGAGTGTCTATTTAGTCCCTTCAAAATACAGGTCCTTTTTCATTTAGTGTTTCTAATGTATTGTCTATTATTTATACATTGTGTACTGATACAGGAACAGAGTGTACCTTGCTTATAACTCTGGGACTGTCAGTACTATAAACTGGATGATGAGGTGTTTTCATCATCATTATATAGCTATTAGCCACAGTACCAACTTCTTTATTATGTATTTGCAAGTGCATTCCAAAGATGAGTAAACAAAGTGATGAAAACAAACAAAGATTTGCTGATAATTTGACGAGAGTCTGTGTTATGGTTACCCCCCCCCCCCCCCCCCACCCCCCACCACTCCCTTCAGTAGGAGTGCCATGTCCATCTGGGAGACGTGCTCTGTCACACTTTACTATAAGTGCGAGTTAAGCAGCTTTATAGCACAATCGTTTATCTTTTAACCAGAAACAAGCAGTTGTGTGGGCGCGTTATGATGGATAACTGCCTTCGGAGAAACACTTGTGCTTCTAAGTACATTACAAGAGACACAAATTAAACACGCTATTTCCCGGGTGACTGTATAATATTCCTGTCTGCAGGGCTTTGATAATGTGTTTCAGAGTGGAGGGGGAGGTCAGCCATTTACCAGCTCATCTGGAGACTAATAATCAGGCTTTAAAGAATAAGAACACAGGAGCTCTGTGGTGCAGCGACTGCGATGCGGCACAATATTTCCACATTACCGCCACCGTGCAAATATTCAGATGTAATGCATTTGTGTTCTCAGTGAAATCATTCATGCCAAAGAAAGCACTGTTGTAAAAGCAGCGCAGCGTATTAAAGTCATGTAAATTGCCGTCTTAACGTCGCACATTTTTCCTCATAGAGGGATGCTGGGCCATTCTGTGGTGCAATTTATTTTTTTCACCTGACTTTGTCAATGGACCTACTGCAAATCCTGTGATTATTCATGAGAAGGGTTTGTCTAGGCTAGCTCTTTCCAGCCAGCATTTTAAATACCCACGGTATTAGAGCTTCTTTTTCCTGTGGCATGCTCACAATAATACTTGCAGAAAATATTACAGTACTGTCATCCATTGAGTGATGGCAAATAGTGCCACATTTATTTACATGTATTGTGTTTATGAGGTTTTATTAAAATATTTCTGCAACAATGGTACACTCTTTTTATCATAAAGTGTGGGGCAGTGATGCCTCTGAAATACTTAAGTTATGAATTGTAAAAATCCTCATCTTATCTACCTGCTTTCCTGGGCAACACAGACACCTAGTTATCCATAGTCTGGCTGTAAATTATGATGTTCAGACATAATCAACCCTGGTCATACATTTTATGGAGACATTGTGTTTTCAGTGCCTTCCTGGACAGTCAGACGCAATATGCAACTATGAAGTTTATTTCCCTGCAATCGCCTGGGCAATAGCTGCAGAATAAATAATGCTCAGGTGATGGAGTGTGGAGGATTTGGTACTGGATCCATTCCACACTCTGATCCGCAAATATAAATGATGTGGTTATCATATTTGAAAAGGGCAACACACATTAATTCCTCATTCACATAGTGAGCAGGCCTGCCGCAAGGTACAGAGCTCCAGCCATCCATGCTAATACACTAGCAAATAACAAGCAAATTAAAATAAAATGAATTTAAATAATTAAATCAAAATTAAGAGAAGTGTCTGAGGCAGAGTCCTGCACGGGTCCTGTTTTGTAAATCCGCACCCACCCATACCCGCAGTGTTTAAACCCGCATCCGACCCGTTATCCGACAGCAGCACTAATTTAATTCCGTACCCGGCCCGACCCGCTTCAAATAAATTCTGAGACCCGAACCGCACCCAAATTAAAATTAGTCTACTTCATCAGTTGAACAGAAAAATGTTTATTGACTCACAGGTCACATGAAAGCAATCAAACAAACGTTGAAAAAACTTTGTTGAACTACAGCTGATTGACAACAGTAGGCTACATTGATGCAAACTTTCCGGTGTCTATAAATCTATCCTGGACATCTGAACTAATGTGCTTTACCACAACACAACTCACTCTTGAGTCTGGGTAAACATCAGGTTTTTGTGTTTTTTTACTGCATTATGATAACCTGTCAGCAGATGAGGTTGTCTGCTTCTTGTCATAATTTAACCAGATGAGGCTAGGCTAATCCGTTGCATGCAAGATAGCCCGCGGGTACCAGAATCCGTGCAGGAATCTGGTCTAAGGTAAAAAAAAAAATCTACCCAAAATACAGAACTTTCTGTTCTGCTGTGTTTCTGTGATGGATGGTGATGGCTTTCTAATGAAGACTGAGTGAAAGGTGCTCACGGTCCTGTTGATTGCCACAGGACTGAGGTCAGTGATATTTCAAGGCATTGGTCTGGTGGGAGGTTATTTAAAGGGAAACGTCATGTTGTCTGGAATTTACAAGTGCTCCCATCTACTTTAACAAAATACCCAATTGCATGCCATGTCTGTCCTGCTTTGCTGAATAATGATATGATTTCATAAATTAACTTAAATGTACATACATATGTGTGTGTGTGTGTGTGTGTGTGTATTGCAATATTTCCAATGAAGTAATCACCACATTAAAGAGAGTCAGCAGAATGTCAGCTTTAATTTGAGGGTATTTTAATCCATATCAAACTAACCATTTACAAATTACAGCACGTTTTGTACATGGTCTCCCCATTTTAGGGCACTACAGGTACTTAGACAGATTAACATTATGTACAATGAAGTGGTCATGTTTTGTGCATAAGTGTACAGTATGCATTATACATCATAGTGTCCCGAGGTACACTGTTATACTGGGAAGAAAGAGTAGAAATGTATTCAGCTATTTAAAATGAGCAGTGCCATATCCTTGTCAGGGTGTCTGATGACCACAGAGAGTGATAAGACTGGAGAACAGCTTGCATGAATGCTACAGCTGAAGAATGTCATTCTTCTGTCACCTTCACTGGGTGGCTGTCAGCTGATTCTGTTAGAGAAATCTGTGTTACTCTGCCCAATGATAGGAATGTTTTCCCATTCACTGATGTACTGCCAGTCTTGTGTCCAGGGTAAAGCTGGTGGTAAAACAAGCATTTGATTGTACGCTGTTTTGTTGTCATTCATATAGGAAAACGGACCAAAGTGTAATCTCTCCAAAGACTACATTTGTGAAGATGAGGTAAGCACCGGAAGGAATTCTCATTCCAAAATTGTTGTAAGAGATGAGAATTGTGAACGTTCTTGTAATTCTGTGTATTATATATTTATAATTGTGTTTATTTACTAAAGAGGATGATGCCATGAGGAAATAAAACCCAGGGAAGGTGCTTTTGTTGGACAGATGAAGCAATTTTTAATATTCCTTGTAAGGCCTCTTTATTTGTAATGTGCTTGGTTTATTCAACTGATCATGTTGCCTGGGGGTTCATTTTCAAATATAAGCTTTTTCACAATTTCAAGCTCTAATTAGATGCACTCATTAAATTTTTTCTTGCAATATAAACTGGTAATTTTTCAGAGAGTAGTCCTGCATTACAGTATTTGCCATAGCCATGTTTGTGTAAAATTGTCTTTGGATACTTTTACCTGATTACGCTCATAAAATAAGAAGGTCCATTACAAAATGCTACAAATGCTAAACTATTCCAACAAAGGGACAAGAAACGTAGACTCAGCAAAACAGAGTTTGGTTTCATTAAAGCTTTGCTCAGTCAAAATAAGGAGCACATTGTTTAAGTCACATGAGCACAAGGGGTCAATGGCACACAATGTTGCACTAGATACAACTTCTTACTAATCTGAGCCATTTCTTCCGAAAGGTCATGTTACTGGCTGTTATGCAACTATATATCAACTACATAGAAATCAGAGAGCGATATACAGGCAAATTATACAGAGAAATTACAGAATCAAGCCTATTTTGCTTACCAATTAAAATTTACAAGCCATTATAATATAATCCCTGTAACCATTATAATGTCCCTCTAAAAAATGAAAGAAAAATCATTAAAACTGCTTTCAAGAAAAAAAAAACATTGCCAGCCATCATTATGTGGTACGCTTTGAAGCAGCTGAGTGCTGTAGAAGGTCTCCTATATACTATATGGTTTATCAGTACTCTCCAGGCTGAGGAAACAGGAACTCGCTTTGACTGACTGCTATGTCTGTCCTTCCCATGCAGCCGGATCCCAACATGGAGAGTTCCATTGACTCCAACGGCCTGGCAAACGTGGGAGACGAGGATGGAGGGCGATCGTCTGGTGTGGCCGCTGGCGCTGGGGCAGCAATAGTCTGTCTGTCCTATGCGCTGGTCTGGCTGTCTCTATAAAACCTGCCATGGTTCGCTCATTGACCAGTAACCTGAGGAAAACAAGCATAAAACAAAACCCCTCATAAGGACCTTGAGAAACCACACGCTCTCTCTCTCTCTGCGGCTTTTCCTTTCTTCAACGACAGTGACGACGACGACAGCTTGTGAGATTCCTGAGGAACATATCAAGGACTGCTATGCGGCACTCTTTCCATTACAGAAAGAGAGAAAGATGGTTGTAGATCGCAATGACTGTAGATTCCAAAGTCGAGACCTAATGGGATAACTCTCTCCTTTAGGCCTCCCTCCTAGCTGCTTGGTAGACCACTTTTATTAACTCAAAATGGAGAGGCGCCATGCAGTGTCTCCTCGAATTCAGTGCTTCTGAACCACGCGATGAGGGAATGTCCTTGCTTCTTTGTGGACGGTGGTTCCATTGTCGCTCCCTTCCCTTGCCCAGGCCCTGCTGGGTTAGGTGTTCATTGCTCTGCTCATTCCCTCCTTCTCTAACATCCGGATCAGGGCCACTGTCCTTTGACAGATGGGCCAGCTTACTTTCCTTTGTCTGTCTTTTTTTCTGTTTTTTTTTTTTTTCTAAGACAGAACATAAAAAAGCAGCCACCTTTATGTTTCGTTAAAAGTATTTTAAATAAAATCCTTTATTCTCTTGACACAATGTATAAAGTCATGTAGGTACGGTACATGTCCTACAGCTCTGTTATTCCAGTACTGTATTTTGTTGACGAATTCTAAAAAAGAAAAACTGATAAAAAAAAAAAAATCTTTCAAAGTGTAAACTGACAGAGTTATCACTGAAAATATGTTCTTGTTGGAAGTTGGTGGGAGTCGGCCCCACCGCCATTGTGTATAATTTTGTCTGTGAGTATAGATACAAAGTGTTTCCCTTCAAATGTACAGATGTAATTTCTTATGTACTAAAAATGTATGAGAGACAGGACTGAGATGTGCAAGTGCTCAGAGAGCTCAGAATGAACAAAGAGGAGAATAACAGTCGTGATTGCATTGGGCCGAGGAAACTGACAGTGCCAATAATGCTAGTTGTAGGCTGTCATTATGTGTAATGTTTTTGGTTTTTTTTTTTCGCCTATACAGACTCTGATCATATTCAAAGAAACGAAGCTCCAGGGACAGCAAAACAAAGCTTCATTTGCTTCAAAAGTAAATTGTTGTTGAATATTATAGTGTGAAATCTATCACGTGGCCTTACTCTGTATTTTTTCTTTTTTTCCAGATCAATGGTGCCACACAGTACTGTTTCAGAGAGCCTGCCACAAGCAGGGCTGGCATACGAAAAAAGAACTTTAGGATTTTTGAAAACCGTATAATGGATCATAACAAAAGTACTGGGATGAACTCTTGCATGTACATTCCAACTTTAAGAAAGGGATGAAACAAAGAGAGAAAGTCTATTTAGATCGCACCATCTTGATTAACTGCATTATGAGTTGTCTGAGCTATTAGGTAACACTAACCTCTGGATTCAGTCAAAATTTGTCCTGAACATTAACCGTATAATAAAGTGCTACTCTTTTTCAGTGTATTGATTCCAGTATAGCATTTTTGATTATTGCCAATTTCCCTGGACTGTGTTTCTGAAGACAAAAAAGTAACATAAGCATTTACGTGTAAGTTAAAGTTTAAGGACTTGTTTTGATTGAATATAGGGATTCATGTGCTGTTAAATGTATGTGTATAATGTAAACAGATATTATTGAACTTGGCTCACCTATTCCTTGACACTAAGACAGTATGATTCTGGGGGCAGATAACACCAGTTATGCCTCAGTTAGGTGTCCATACATCCCTAAATATTTTTCAGTGCCGAAAGAAAGCTACAAATAATACCTGCATAAATTCTATAATTATTAAATTAGTTGATTGATTGAACTTTGGCCTGCACCTGCATTAGCTAGCCAGCTAGCCTGCTTATCAGCAAAGTAATGGACCAGATACTAAAGGGAAACTTTACTCAAAAGTTTCATCCCCATGAAATCACTAACATCAGTCTCAACCTTGCCAAAATAAATCATGGGGCGGGCGGGCCATGAAGATGTTTTCTTCATAAGTTATTGCTCGCACATGCTATTGACAGGACACAAAATTTATAGCATAAATAACATGTAACTGCCAACAGGTTAAAAACGTACTGTTCTCTGTTCTAAATCATGCAACTATACATCAAATGTATGCCTGGGTATTCAAATTCCCCATGAGGAAATACTTATGGACCCTCACACACATACCGGACTTTACAATATATGAGGATACACTGCTCCAAAGTCCATAACTGTCCTTAAAATCTTACCACAGTGTTAACATCTACTTAACTGTGATTTCTGCCAGGGTAGGTTGTGACATTTACACAATTAGTAATGCATGATACACAGTAATTGGCTTATATAGCAAATTATTTAAAAAATGCTGTCACTGGCTCTCATATCAGGACTTAAAGGCCCTCGTCCCTGTCAATTACTCTTACCCAGTTCACAAAAAGTGAAAAAAGTCTGGATACTAACTGTTCATCAAGGTTGTGTATGTCATTCAGAGTGGAGTACGTATGGACTCAGGGTTTGATAAAAGTGCTTGTGTGTTATTCCTCATGGATAGGTATTCACACAGATTTTCTTGTCTGAAGTAGCCATTTTAAGCTATTCATAACCATCCACAAACTGAAATCATGTATTAGCATTATGCACTGATGTTACTGATTCATGTGTGGCATCCTTACTGGATAAGAGTTTTATGCATTTTGCCATTGACTGTAAAAATGCAGCCATACATTTCATTTAAAAAAATGACGTATGTAGTCCAAAACAGAACCATAACATGTTTTGCACGTTGTTTCAGTTAGCCTTTTCCAATGATAATATTACATTGGAGGTGCTGAGAAAAGCTAGCATTAAAAAATATACCAGATTGGCAAAATACCTTAAAAATTTGCTAGCACTTTAATGGGCCAGCTAGCTGACTGATAATTTTAAACCTTATTTCATGATCTAGGGTTGATGGCTCACCACCTAAAGCAACATAGTTTCATGATCACAAAATGGCATTACCTTTATGTAGCTAATGATTACAAGATTACCAGTTGTGACATGAGCACTTCTACACATGAAGAAAATATTGCCTGATAGGTTGCTGCATCTGATGAGATGAGAGTTGGGCTTTTCTTTGCATGCTAAGTTGTATTCCAGCCGTGGATTGCCATAATTTTTCCATCCCTAAAAACAACCTTCAAATCGAAAATTTGTTGTGTTTTGACATTATGTGCACAACTCTAATACATCCATCATATTTCTGGTCACACCTACAACCAGGGCTGAGTTAAACTTATATCATGGGTGTTTTGGAAGTCCCCGGTAACTTACACAAAACATAATATGATGTTTTATTTATTAAAGACATTTAATCCAAAGGCGACCTATGATTTCAGGAAAGAAAGTAAAGGTGGATTCCCTAGGATATCCCTCATTTCAGAATCACCCTGTCTTTCCTGATAAGGTTTACATGGAATTCCTGTTTATCCCATTTGGCCCTGGTAATGTTCCTTTTTCATGCTGTTATAAAACATTAAGAAGATCGTTTTCAGAATGTAACAGATATCCCACACACCTATTTGCATAGGAATTGTAGAGGGATCCGTCGTGCCTTTCTGGCGCAGTGAAAGGTTGATTTTGTTAATTTTTGGAAATGTGAAAAATGTTGTATTGTATCCTTAAGCTGTCACAAAAATGTTAATTAGGTGGACATAAAAAGGGCATACAAACATTTGTGTTCTGTAAAGGCCAAATATTAATTTGTAGAGAGAAATATTAAAAATATATATGGTAAATCTGAATAAAGGCTATTTAATAAACTGATACATTTGATATATTTTTATAGGTACATGAGATTGTACATGTAGCAGAATTTATAACTATTTAGAAGTGATTTTATTTGGTCCATCAAATGATGTCTTACCCAATGTTCACCTTTTAAACCCCATCTGACCCCTACTTCATTACAAAAGACACATATATTAACATTAGGATATCAAAAGCTGCATGTAGTATGAGGCTAGTTTCATGGTTGTATTTCATCTTGCAGAAACTGACAAGTTGAAGTGGTGGTCTCCACCTTCGTGGGCACCACTGCTATTAGACACTTGATAGGTTTCCATCTCCTGCAACAGCTATTACATTTCTTTATATGTTTCACTTATTTTGTGTTCTTGTTATTTTCCAGTGGAATACCTTGATGCAGAACCATATTACCAGTGCACACAGAAATGCACTGAGCGCCACCATAGCCTTTCAGTTGTGAGGATGTACAGAAGGCTCTGTTTGTTTTTAGCCATATTAAAAGTGGCATTCCCATACGATAGAACTCAGCAAATTGTGTATGGCATTAAACAGGCCAGTAATTCAATGGCACAAAGTGTAAACGATAGTCATTTGAGTGGGGAGAATTCTTGCACACGGAGTGTCCCTCATGCTCCCTCCGTGAAATCTACACTGCCCTAAAATGAGCAAAGAGACCAAATCTCATACAAAATAAACACTGCAGATGCAGGAGAGGATCAGACCAAGCTGCCAAGATTAGCTCCTCAAACTTCCCTCTATACGGTGCACACCTTCAGAATGACAGGGAGTGAATGACAGGGAGCAATGACAACTGCCTTATCTGACTCCACAACAAAAGTGAAGTCGGATGTCAAGGACGCTCAGTGTAAAACGTGTGGGTGTGCCTACTTCTAACTTTTCTTTGCAATTTTCAAACCTTTCAAACAAGATCTTTTACTGTCATTTTAGTGTGACGTACAAGACACATACATGGCCAGGGGGTTGGAGGTGATAGCTGTCTACTTTAGCACAGCTGCAAAGGCAGTCGGACATGAACTTAATTCCCACAGATGTGGGGGAAAGTGGATCCTTGCATGAGACAGACCGAAGTATGTATTAAAAGACTATGAAGCCGTGCTTTGAAAAATTCATTCGGAGCTGTCGGAATCTGTTTGGCATTATGGCCTCACATCAGAAAGACAATAAAGTCTTTATCTCAGAAAAAAAAAATGACGTGTATCATAAAAGTCGTCACTGTATGCTAAAATATTCTCTGTGTTGCGTCCACTGGATATATTGGCCACGGTTTTATTTCCTTGGAATTATGTGTGTGTGCGTTGACTCGATTGCCTCTAACCAAACTGAGTGTGTGTAACCAGTGTGATTTGTCTCTGTGATAAATGGAGGCCTCTGACATACTCAAAGACAATCATGCGCAAACTGTGCCGCAGAGGAATTTTACAGTGAAACAAAAACGAAGGAGTGAAAGGCTTTCAGCAATGAGTGGCATTGTGGTGGGGATACAACAGAAGGACGTTCCGAAGTTATATATTATAGATAAACCTTACAGTTTGTGTTGTGGCATAAGTATTGGCACTGATTCAGCCCTCGCGGGCAGAGATCATGCATCGATTTAACATGCGTTCAAACTATGCTATGTGGACAAAAAAAAAGAAAATATTTCCCAGCACTGTAACAATGTTAACGTCACCTACCTTTGTAGATTGCAGTAAGTTCCAGATATGCTATTGTTGTGCTTGTTTCTTTATCAATAAAACTGCTTTTATTTGTAACGCTGCATCCCTCTTAATTTGGAAATGTGTTCATGTCTCATTTGCACCACGTTTCATCCAAGTAGCTTAACTTGTTGGGAAAGTAAATGTATGGCACCGTTCATACTCCCAGGAATAAAAACTATGGCAGGACTCCCTCAGGTGGTTAAACAGAGAGCTGGTGAGCACTATGTAGAGACCACTGACACACAATCTTATGCGTGATATATGAAGTGTGGTAGGATAGCTCCTGAATAATTCCACATGTAATTTCGCAGCTCAGGTAACTTTAAAGGCATCAGGGCAGCCTCAACAGAGGCACCACGGCAAACACAGTGAGGAACAAAAGAGTTCCCTCTCTCCTGGGCCACAGAAGGGATCTGCAAATATCACGGCTAATCCGTCTGAAAGCCGGGGTGACCTGGGAGGAGCAGGGGTCGTGTCTTCCGGGACCCTAGGGTCAGAACATCACAGATGAAGAGAGAGGGCAGGGTGGAATGCTGGGATTGATGAGGGCCCCAGCTATTCTCTCAGGGAAGCACAGAGACCTGCAAGACAGCAGACAGACTGATCTGCTCACTGCCGCAATGGGCCTTCTGCATGGGGAAGTGACCCTGAAAAAGATGATGAATTCAACTCTCTAAAAACTTTCTGAAAGTAGAGCACACCACTCATGAAAGTATAGCATCCAATTGTCTGTGCAAAGGAGTAGAACAGAAAAAACAACACAGTGATTTTCAAGCATTGTCAAATGTTAATTAAGACTAAGCGTGGACCAATGGTTTTGTTGCTTTGTAGTGTTAGGTTAAATTAGATGAATTTGTGAATTGGAATTGATGAAATATGACTTTGTGAGATCAATGGCAACTAAAGCATGTGTACATGACAGAGGAATTGATTACAACTAACCATCACCAAACAGACTCCACATGTATTGTGCAGCCTTTCTCTGTCAGCTTAATTTCTTATCAAATGAAGAATATATAGCACCCTAGGGATAGTAACAACATTTTCATAGCTAGGAAGGATATGCTGGAAAAGCAGTTAAAATCAATATTTGTTCTATTTTTCTTCAGTCTTAGAATTTTTTTGTTTATTTTTATTTAATACAGAAGGTCAGTTTAGAATTAATTTATATTTTACAGTGACAACCTTGAAAAACAAGGTGAACAGAAAATGGTAGGCACTGTCTAGCCAGTTAAAAGTAAGGAGAATGATTAGCCAGTTTGGAAGACATATAGATTAGGAATTTGACCAGGACATAAGAGTTAACATTAGTGATGGGACAGTAATGCTTTATGAACGATAATGGAGAGAGCTGTTGATCACTGACTTTCATGAAGACATCATAATTGTTTTTCTATATTAGCACTGTAATTGGTTCAATCCATACAGTCATTTCAACCAAATCTCAGTCCCACCATTTTGGCATTCATTTACCCCTACTCTTTTGAAAAGCCCTATCGGATCCTTAATGACTGCAGCGAGTCAGCACCTTGATGTAGCTTCCATTGCCACAGTAGGGATACTCAAGAGCATACACTATCCCCTACTGGAATACTAATAGAACAAACTGTAACCTCTTTCTCCAAGAGCTAATAAAGCCCACCCCCACTTGGTGTCAGCTGTTTTTAATGAGAAGGCTATAAGGTGGTATTATCAGGTGGTCTTATTTTGATGTTAAAATATGTTTCCTGTTACAACACGTAGGGAAACTGAGTTTCATTAAACATTAATATTTAAGCCTCATGTGATGCTATATTTTTTAATTTACAATTCTCACTGCTCTGAACTATATATAAAACATAAAATCTAAATTGTAGAATAATACATTAGATTCATTAGACTTACAGTGATCGCTTTATAGCAATAACTTTGAGTCCAATCTATGTGTAAGTCTTTATCTTCTGGACTTAATTAAAATGAAATGCATTTGCCCTTTGGCAGAGCCCCTGAGGTCATTGTCAGCATATTGGTAAATTCCTCAGTATGCACATGTCATTGTGTCCCCTCGGAGAGCTGCCTACACTTACACTGCTTGCACTTTAGTAGAGACAAGCTTCTCAGTGGGGTTCCACTGGCCCTGCTGAATCCAGAGTTTAGGTCAATGTGAAGCCAGCCCACTGAGAGGGAAATAAAGAGCACACACTTACATATGTATAAAGAAATATCACATCTAGAAAAGTCACTTTTTTATCAGCAGTGTACAGTAAATGTTGCAATTTTTAAAAAGGACTCTTCAGTGGGGCTCTGATCTCTGTATTGAGTGTTAGTCTATTTGCCATAAAGCTTTCATCACTATGACTCATCAAGCATGAGCATGGCACAGTCTTGGACATTTCCTAAATTTCATTAGGGTTGTGTTCTCGGACACAACGTGTGTATCAGTCCTTTTAAGTGAAAGACAGCTGCAATCCTCTTGAGCTTTGGGAGGTCTCAATCTCCATCACTTCAGCTCTGATCATGATGATCACACAGTTACCTGGCTATCTCCCTGTAAATAATACAAAACATATGAAGACGTTCATGAATGACTATAGAAATGATCACCAGCACACCACTAAAAGGACTGCCAGCCTCACAAATCACACTTTTTCATGACTTTCTTTGAATTGTACTTTCATTTCTAACTATTTTGTTTCCAGAAACTATGAGGTATCAAATGTATGCTCATATAATAGTTTCACAGGGTATTCTTGGTGCAGAACAATATTATCTCTTGAATAATTCTCAAGCTTTCGGGTGTGAGGTGCCTTACTTGTGGCTGGAACATTTAAAACTGGATGTGTAAAATTTTACATGTAAGGACATTACGGCTATTGAATGGAAACATAATGGGAGGTAGAGATATGAAAAAGTCAATGGATTCCAAACTATTTTGTTCTGCATCTTACGTGCAAAATATTAATCAAAGGGCAAGCGGCGGAGGGGGGCACATGAAGAAAAAGAATCTAATTACATAGATAAGATTCTTTTTCCTAAATCTAATTAAAAGTGTTAGTTCTTTGGACTTATCTGCAATGGAAATGTCCCTCAGTCAGTTTCAGTAGAGATATGAGGTCCAGCCTCCTCTCAGCTGAAAGCCACAGAGGTGCCACAGAGAATGACTGGAGAGAGAGAAAGAGAGAGATAGTCACACTTGTCTACTATGCATGCTCAGAGTATGGGCAATACCATACGCCTGATATGACTTTTTTAATTACAAATAAATCTCTGAATGCAAAAAGCATCAGAATGTAGTAACAATCTCAGGCAACAGAAAGTCAATTTAAATGATAAAATAGCTGAAAATGTAGTGTGAAGTGATGAGAATGCTTCTTATCACATCTTAAATTATAACCTTATCCATTTGTTTTGTAGTCACGGGCCAGGAGCCACACTAAGTATTGTGTTTTAATTGATCCTCCAACAGCGATCACAGTACTCTTTGCAGGTGCATCTGTCTCCTTCTACAATGAAACAACATGAAACAGTCAGTGTGCAAAGTCACTCCACAAGAGGTCTACCAGTTTTATGCGTAGAGGGGGAAAAGTGGCAGGAGATGTGAATGAGAGCTGGGGAGAAAAGTCAGACTAAGGCAAACTGAAAGAGTGTAAGTATTTAAACTGAACTCAACCGGCACAACATTTAAAGGAGAAAGGATGAACAGACAGCGGCGTACTGTCAGTCATCAGCTTTCTTGTCATCCTAAAATAAAATTGATTATTTAAAAAAGTGTCCTGAACAGCTTGCTCATACCAAAAGGCAATGCAGTGTGCCCCACTGTGAAGGCTTCACCCTAAAAAGTACCAGTGTAATTATTCACTGTCTGTTATACATGTTAGAGTAGCACAGCACTATATCGCATACATACATTGCTGATATATTCTCTTCAGACAAATACTGCCAGTGACCTCATTATCATGAGAATATATTACTGTTGTGAATGTTTTAAGCTTAGTTTTTGTGATGTATGTTGCTAGGAGTGAACATAATGCAGTGTGAAAGGCTGCCCAATGAGGCTTTCTCAGAATTCCTGACATGCTGTAATAAAAGAAAATGTTGCCTGCGATGTGGACAAAACCATTTCCATGCATTCCTGCAGGAATCAGCTATTATAGACTGAGCAGAGAACATAATATTACAAGCAGCTAACCTGAAAAAAACACAAGGTTGTTTTTTCATAGGTGTAGGAGGGGGAACTGTTACTAGCAAGGGCAGGTAGAGAGTTTCCATATGGGGAAGGCAATTTTGTGTGCATTTATCTGGCTAAGAGCATCCTAAGCATAACATATGATGTGACTAATGCATCATCAACCTTTTTCCGCGTTCCATTAACCATGACCTTAGGTATTCCAATTCAATCAAGTAATGGATGTCAGTAGCTAGCTATCTAGTATGTTTTTTCCTTCTCCTTTAAGTTACATATCAACCTTCCCTTTCTACTTTCTGGCAATTATGGGTAGTATTTTTTTTTATGACTTGTTTTAAATGAAAACCTGACACAGGCTGTATTTTATGCAAGTAAGACTGAGATCTCAAAAATTTCTGTCTTCTAATTCAAGGACAAAAAAGGATAATATCATGTCTATACTGAATATTGGGTTTATCTGGAAAAAAGCACTTCAGTTAACATAAAACATAAAATTAAAAACAATGATTTCTGCTTTTTGATTGATCTCTCCATTCACAAACGACGCATCTGCTAGCAGACTGATCGAGGTTTAAAACCAGCTGTTGCCCCAGATTCTCCACCAAATGGAGATGACAAGATGGTGGCAGATTTTGACATATTCATTTATGTTTAAAGAATTAAAACAAAATTCAGTGATGGAAAGCAAAATAAAATATGAAGTAATTCTACTCAAAAGGTGCTAGCATGAAATTGCTATGTATTTAACCGTCAGACTGGGGCAAAGATTTTCTAATCAATCAACTAACCGTAATTGTATCACATGGCACATATGACAAATGAGTGATACATATAATAACTTCAGCCAAGTTCAAAAGGGAGTTAGCCATTTATTTCTCATGTGTGCAAGAGTATGATGTTATTCTTAGATAATTAATGCATATACCGCCACAAAACAAATATTAGCTTCATTATGCAATTTCTCTGCAAATGCTTTCATG
The DNA here is from genome assembly GCF_013368585.1 of Megalops cyprinoides. Taxonomy (NCBI): domain Eukaryota; kingdom Metazoa; phylum Chordata; class Actinopteri; order Elopiformes; family Megalopidae; genus Megalops; species Megalops cyprinoides. The sequence continues at coordinate 11,941,074 of NC_050586.1, forward strand.
GAGCCAGATCTGGCATCAGAAATAGACAATCAAAACAATTCTTATAGAGGTGGATGCAAGAAAGAATATTATATTTTGTAGTGTGAGTAGTGGCAGGCAAGTGGTAGGCAAGAGATAACTAAGGTGATAAATGTAGTCTCCCTTGAGATCTGCACTTTGGCAGAGATAAAAACAGATGGTTTGATTCGAAACTGGAAGCCAAAAAGAGAATTATTACCTATAGGCAAGGTATTGCCACAAGGGGGGGAGGGCAACGGCATACCTGATTTGTCAGTGACCAACGAGCTGATCATCTCTCAGGTAAAACATTTCGGTACAATGTCCGAGGGTGACAGTGACAACCCGAGTCTCTCCCCTTGATCTCCAACAAGCGCATATGTTAAGCTGTGTCCTTTATTGTTTACTTAAACTCATAATTGTGAATTACAAGTTGCAGATAGAATATTATCAACTCCACGTTACAAATGCCATACAGAATAAAGGCACAAAAACACAATGATTTTTTTTTTTATTTAAGTGGATGAAGGATCCAGTACAAGTACTCAATAAGTGCTGACAGCAGAGGCCCAGTCATGACAGACTCAAAACCAGAGTGGTAGACCTGTCATGGTTGCTGCAATAAATCATACAGGAACAAATATATCAGAAACTTTAAAAGATATCAGTAAATGACTGGTCAAAATAAGCACAAATTTTAAAAATATGTTAAAAATATGTTGCAAAAATAGGTGTGGAAACAAAAAGCTTGTGCTTATCTTGTCCAATAACAAAAGGTGTATGTGAAACAAGGTATGTGGGTAGATATTACAGATCTAAGCCAGGGGTCAAAAGATGCATGGTTACATGCAAATCATACCTTCACTCAAAGCCGCTCAAGTAATTATAGCTGAATTATATGTGTATATATATTTCTATGGCAGCTCCAGTAGCAATGGGTAATTTGATCCTTTTCATTGACTCGATTCTTTCAACTGTTTGATTGGATGAGTTGAGTTTCGAGTTTCCAGTTGATGTTGTTCATTTTATTCTCCCAAGTCATACACACTCATTGTGACCGGTGCCAAGTCAAGGATTCAAGTGTCAGTAACTTGACTACTTGAAAGTGCATGATAATATCATTCTGTAGGCTACCCGTATCATTACAGTCCTACACTTCAGTTACATCATTATTCAGGTAGTTCAGCACATTCAAGTGAAGTTGTTCTTCAGGTAGCCCCATATCCTTGAGCTGATAAAATATACAGTATATGTACACTGAAACATGTGAATGTGGTATGTAAACAACATAAACGCTTTTATGACGAATAGGAGATACAATGCGTCATATTTAGCAAAGGCCTGTTCATGCAAATTCACATTATACCACAGATTGCTTTGGCATGTTTTCAAGCAGTGGACTATTTTGTTGAGCACACTATACACAGCTTGACAGGTTGCACAACATCCTTGGGCTAAAATTGTACACTAATACTAGGATGCACACATTAGTTGTTGAAATGTTTTCAGGTCTGACTGGATTGATCATTAAATTTAATTTTCTCACCTGAGGTTCAATTCGCTCATGATGACATTTGATTTGATGGAAATTAGTCTCAAAAAGATTTGCTCAGAATGAACAAATTGTTTGTGAGCTGCATATAACTATGCTACAGACCACTTATTCTGTGAACAAAGTTTGAACAAAATGACCTTTCACAGTAAATTCAATTTGCATTGAGCAAATAAATACACTAGGTAACTAATCTAATCAGTAGGCACATAGTGTAATTGACTGACTTGCCAAACTGTAACTACAAATCTGTCTATACTGTGGGTGACAGAGGTTATATGTTTAAAAGTATTTGACTCTGTGCCTATTAGCAAACACTGACTTCAGTGCATTTCCATGGGTGCATCATTAACATTGCATTCATTCACCACCAGATGAATGGCAATGAAGTGACCCCATGCCCAAATCTCCCCAGAGAACAGGACTACTATTCAGAACTGCACAGAATTAACTGAATTATATGAATTACATGTAGCCACACATGCATCTAACATCTGTAAATACTTTGTATGTGGCAGACATCAATTTCATTGTTAGGCAAAGACAGACTTTTCACTGTAAAAATTGATTTAGATACTTTGAAAGTCTTGCTTTGAATGTCTTCGTTCTAGGATAATCAGGGTCTATACTTATAGTAATTATGGACAATATGCATGAGCATTGAAGCTAAGAGCAGCTGGGATTCACCATCATACAAGGGTAAGAAAGAATCTGTGCGTTGAAGCCACCCATTTTTGTATATTTCATGATCCTGATATGACTTTTTTTGTATGAACATTTTCCAAGAACAAAATATGATGATATCTACAGACATTTTTATGAATGAGAACATGGATTTTACACATTTATTTTGTCACATAAAGTCTACTAAAATATACATGGAGTAAGATAAAGAATTAATTCATTGTCCAAACAAAGGGACATGCACAGGCAGCATGAAGAAAAAAGAGGATGAGATTATTTCAGTGGTTCATATGAGGCCTAGAAAGCATACTAAAATCTGACAAATATGTCTGATTAAGAGTGCATGGGTAACAGCCCACAAAAAATGTTACCACCCTAATTCAAAAAGTGTGTTTTAACTTCAAAAAGACTTCCACAAATCAATGTCAAATAATTTACTCTGCCTTTGATAAATTTCACCTAGGAGCATTGTTTAAGTGGCCCCAAGCAGTAAAGTTTCCACACAGTACATCTGGTGTAAATTAAAGGGGAGCATTTGCCCTCCCACCAAAAGAAATACAGGAAAAAATGTGCACATATGTAAAGCATAAGAGCGAAGAGCACAATCATATATACATGTTTAATATGCATGCATTGCTGTAAGACAAGGATTTCTCACTGAGGAGTATCTTGATGAGCCCAATAAAGCTATCTGCCATTGGAGTTGAGCCGTGAGCATCTGCTAATGAACTCAGCTCACAATTCTTCTACATGGGGCTTTATGGAACACACTCAGTGATTGCTAGGCAACTAGTGAACAGGGGCTACATTCACTGCCAAGTGAATGCAGCTGCACAATATTGAGCGAGTAACAGTGCTGCTTGAAATAATGGGAACAAAATACAAACAGCAGCAGGAGATGTGCTGAATTCTCTACTGCATTTTACCTCCCATAATTTTTAGGTGAGTGTTGATACCAATCATGATGAACCTTCAGTATGAGGGAGGCAACTATATTTCTGTTAGCTCCAGCCAGTAAATTATTTGACTTTCAAATCAGTCACAAATCACAGAAGCTGGGATTGGATGTGGTTTCAAAACATAAAAAAGTAGAATATTAATATAGCAACAAGCTTAGTAACGCACATGGATTGAGTGTGTGGGCTCAGTTCAGTGGTCTATTTTTCCATGGCTTTTGCCTGAAAAGCTAAAGAGTATAAACTGGTACAGCATTTTTAAAAATTATCTTATTCTGGCATGTCAATATAACACTGTGATGTTGTCCTGTTTAGGTAGGTGTATTACAGGTAGAGATGACTGATTATACATATAATCAAATTATATGTTTATATGTAAAGGTACACAACACCCTTGTGTCACTGTGTTATTGAATTTATGTCAAATCAATGATTTACTTTATCAAAATTTTGTGGTACTTTAATGTACCCCAAAATTCAAATATCTTTACCCTGTCATACACACCTAAGAATATGTCATTATGTGTCACCTGTGACATGTGAATATGTCACCTAACATTATGTAGCTAATGTTAATTAACTGTGAGACAGTGTCATCTTCAAGCTAACACATTCAATCAATAATAAAAAAGACTACCTCTAAGCTAAATCAGAATCTCTATTGCTGCTAACCATGTATATCTTTGCCAAAGCTATTAATCATAGTAAGGTTACCTTATGAATCCTTAAAACACCATGCCTTAAGCCTTAAACCTTACAAGACATACCTGTTAACGCACACTATGACATATCATCTAAATTAACCCCGACCTACTTGCCAAACCTGTATGATAAAATACATACCACTCCTAATCTGATATATATATTTGTGAAATATAAAGCCCACCTTGCCACACAAGACCACACTCCCCAAAACACTGAAATACTTGCCACATCTTGCAGTTTTGTAACATGTAATATGATTTCACTTGCAAGCAGCTTATATAAAACTTAACCATTGTAGTTGAAAACTATTTTTGATGAAAAGTCTCTTATTCTTAAACTTGTGCTTTTACACTATAGAAGTTTAATCTATAAAATCATGCTCCTGCAATAATTTCCTGGAGTATCGCCCTATCCAATCAGTATGTCCAAATGGTTGCAGTGTTCAATCTTTTAACCTCAATTTTCGATTAAAGATTTCCATAGCATGGCAGACAGATTCACAGCAATCAATTTCAGCAGAGACGAAAACTCATTTTAGCAGGGACTTGCATATATATTTGAGGAAAATCCACAACTCCATGTTACCAGAAAATTATTGTGCCATACCAAGAAAAGCCAATAAAACCAGGAAATCAGTCTAAGGAGCTTACATTTCTGTTGTGTTATTTGTAAGAAAGGGTTTGAGACAAACTGTTAAGAGACTGGAACACATCAAACAGATGCTTCAAAATCTGCAAAGTTGTGAGATTCACACGGGCTATCAAAGGAATAACGATTAAATAACAAAGTTTGCACCAATATTCAAATATTTTACACCCAATAATCGTAATAATTAATAATTTATTATCTTCTTATCTGGTCTATTTTGCTCTTTGAGTTCTGCAATTTTGAAGTTTTTCAGAAAAAACTCTAAAACACTAAGGTTCTGCATAAAATAAATTCAGTGCATGGTTATTACTGCACACCACATCAGTTTGGCATAATAGTTGTTAACCACAAGGAATGTGAAACTGTGGCATGGGTATTCATAAGACAACAAAGATTTTTTTTTCTGCACCGTGAGGTGTATATTAGACACTCCATAATTCATAGGTATAATTTTCCAATGCTTATCCATGTCTTCCGGGGGATAATGAAATTTAATTCTGACGTCTACATGTTCAAAAATAATAGTAAGATATTGATATTATTGTCAGAAAAATCTCATGGTTTCATTAACATGAAACAGTAGTAACTGTAGTTACATGAAACTTGGATCTGAGTTGTGGATATTCAACTCTGTTCTGTATTCTGCATCCATTCTGCAATCTGAGCTTGGATCTAGCACAAGACCCCCATGAACTATTGATTTAAAGAAAGGAACTGGAAAGGAAACAGGGTCTGCTGAACTGAAATGAATCCCACACATAGACAGTGATAAGCAGTGATGCTTTATAAAAATTGGTTTGACTTACCTCTCAGCTATGAGGGGTTTTACTTGTTTGACCTTTGCTTGTACTGAATAAACATGTGTCTTGCAGACATATATGAAATGCAATCTCATTGCTGGCACAGTACTTTAAGTGGACCCAAAGCGTTCTATGAGCACAGTGTGGTGAGATACCCCTGAGTCAAAGTGCCAGAACCTTGTTGTATCTCTAGCTCATGAAAATAAATAGCTGCGGCATCAAGACTGCACAAATCAAGCATTGTAAAATTGTTAAGGGTTTGGATTTTTACCTCAGTGACTACTTGCATACTTTCTGGTACTATTATTTAAATACATAACTGAGTCTACAGTTCTACATGAAACAAACAGTAAATCTTTCTCTTAAATTCATATGGATTAACAGCATATGTATATATTTATTTCATTTATTTCATCTCAGTCAGGTACTTAGCAAACCATTATACTATTGCAAATCTCTTGAATGTAGGGCACTGTAGTAGCTAGCTAATGATACTACAGAATAGGAAGAGATATGCTGTATGAGAGACTAGCAAGCTTCTATGAAGTTCTCTCAAGTTTTGTGAGTCCTTGGCTAAAGATGGCTAACCCAGACAGCACGACCACAGGTTAGGCTTTTATATTCAACCAGGACCAGCTGGCTAGCAAACCTTATGGTCTGTTATCCTGGTGGCTGCTAGTGACCGTTCAACAATAGCTAACAGCTATTGTTGTAGTAATGTCAACCGTATTTAGCTGGCTTGTAGCCTCTCAAAGAATTATTAGTTAAAATTGCGTCTACATTTATCGGTTAGAGTTCTTACATGTTGATATTTCCACTGACACTACTGTTTTTTTTCCCCAAATGAATAGTATTGTAGGTGCAACTAGGGATGTTTATCCTCTTAGTCCTTGGGAGTGGCCTCACCCATGCTCATTATTAATGTGACACCCAATCAATTTGTTAACGAGCCAACGCTGTGTAAAATTTTCTTTGGCCAACTGGTGCAGAAAAAAAGTTATTGATCAAATTTTGTGTGGGTTTTTGATTTGTTTGGGTACTGAATTGCTAGGAGACTAGGAGATTGAGTGATTTAGCCAAAGGTGTGGCTCCAGGTATTTTCTGTGCCCAGTTGCTGATACAATATGAAATAATGAATAATGAATAATGATGAATGCACTCTGAGCAACAAAGAAAATGTAATGTACTCACTTTGAAGAGAAGTAGCAGAGTTAAAAGTAGAGTCTTTTATTTGAAATGTACTTCGCTGAAAGTCATTGAAAGTATTGTCATTTGAAAATATACAAAAAATAATAATAAAAAAGCTACCCCTGTACAGTATACCTGTAGTTATCAGTTACCAGGAAAACTAAAATAACTAAAAACAGGTACTGCAAACAATATTCCAACTGGCAGTGTAAGACAGATTCAAGTCAGATCAACATAGATTTGTTCTGATGAGGTGGGAGCTCAAAAGATGGCAAAGAAGAGGTGTGAAGTCATGTCACATCCTACTACAGCCTTATCTGGTACAAATGCATTGTGCATACTCACAACTAACATGGATTAGCTATCTTGACAGTGTCAACAAGGAGACGCAATACTGAGCAGGACTAACTGAACCCATGTCTGACACTGTATTTAGCATGGATAATTCCATATTGAGAAGCAAGAAAGTGTGAAAAGGCACATTCAGTCTGTGTAAAATAAAATGTGTGACTCCCAGCTGCGCTGTAGCCTATAATTACATACATCTGATCAATATTCCCACATCTGATATGTCAAACCACTTTACATCTCCTTTAACAACTGCAAAAGAAAAAAAAAAAAAAAAACACTTGCCATGTACTTTTATGTAATGTGACCACCCCAAGGTACTGCGACACACACAGCCAAGGGAGGTGGCAGGGAAACACAAGAGTGAAAAATACTGGTGCAATGCTGGTATTTATTTACAGCAGTGTTCAGATGAAAATGTGAATATATAGTGAAGGAAAAAAACTGTACAAAAAGAAATGTATACAAAATGACACATGCAGTGTCAAGCAAATCAGCACACCTACATAGCCACTGGTAGACAGACTAAGAAAACAAAAGGCTTAGTTGACACAACTGAGCAAGCTAAAGCATAGACTCACAACAGTCAAAATCTCCCACTCCCCCCCCCCCCCCCCCCCCCCGACGTCCTGACAAAGCGTAGCTTTTATAACTTCCTCTTCCTGGAATCCCTCCAGCAGGAGCATACTTCTTTTCACACAGAGAAATATATTACCACATAATTGCCCGGAAATAGTATGCTGACAATGTACAGTCATTTGAAATACAGATTTATCAAACAAACACCACTATTATTGCCCCTCGATACACCAAGCACCCACAGTGAGCAAGATTAAACAAGTCGTCACTTCCCTAAGTGCAACTGAAGTGCACTTAAAATGTATACATGTTTTGTATATGACAATATGACATAAATCATTGAGATATAATATATCACATATTTCTACAACAGAGCAGTTCATCAGTACATATTATGGAGAGGTTTTTAGATGAAGGTTCAAAAAATGTGCAACACTGGTGCAGTGACCTCAGATAATATAACAGCTTGAAAACAGGAGTGAGAAATTTTAAAAAGTTTTTTGTGTGCTGCTTCAATAAACATACAGGGCCATACTGAGACTCAAATAAATTACAAATAAACAAACCAAATGGCCTGAAAAGCTACCACCAGCCTTTTTAACCTCATGAGGCTCTAATCATCTTGACCAGAGTCATATTTTTGTGGAAGCTGCTGGATTTCTGTTAATACAGTAATTTTCTAGCAAAGCATTCTCAGGTTAATCCTAGCTCACGCTGTGATTTATGGGTCTTCATGATACTCCTTCTCCCATCCATGTACTCACACTGCTTGGGGATGACTGCTGTTGATCCTAACTGCCACATTATTACCATTATTTGAAACAATACCGCTGGTGGTGTCATTATTGGTGACTATGATTATGATCATTATTTGAAATTTCAAGACATAACTCAGCAGTGGGTAAAATAAATGCAATTGAAATTTCCATGACAGTGAATTGTGACTAAAGCGATGCCAGTTCAATAGAACAGTAGTATATAGGGAACAGCCCCTGTGTAGACCTCTCCCTAGATGACACAAATACAGTTTTCAGCTTTTGTCACTTCAGGGCAAACATTGAGAAACATCTTAGGAACGATCATGGATGATTGGCTGACAGATTTATTTATTTATTTATTTACTTTTTTTTCATGCATGAGTGCCTTACACTGTCAGGTTAATAGCACCAGTAATGCACATTTTGATTAGGACAAAGGCTTACTGCCAGGGGTTGTGTTATAAGTTATTTAAGCTATGTTCAGTACTCATACTGCATGTCTGACAGCAGTATTTTTCACTACATACATTTACCACAACACTCCATCATGTTTCCATTTACATTGTTGAGCTTTCGAGCTCCTCTGAGCATATTCAGAAGCAGGAGGCATATCAGTTTTTTTTCTTTGGTTTTATTAATTTATGTTTTTTTTCTATAACTATTGATCTGGGTGATAAAACATGTCGACACTTGAAATGTCCCCCATCGCCACTTCCTCACACTCAATCTCATGTATGGTAATTGACTTGACTCCAGCAAATGTGGAGCTTTGGTTCAAGGTCATGCTACCCTCATCTTCCTCTGTTGGACAATTATGTTTATGGTATGCGTGTTTATAGATCTGAAACGTTATACCGTCCTGAGATGAAACTGACACGTTTATGTCCATATCAGTATCAAAGGTATTGCTGGAAGATGTCATTTTCTGAAGATGTCAGATGCTTTTCTACTGGCATATACATATACAGTATGTATGGTGGATCAGAAGTACAAATGGAAAATAAATAAATAAAAAAAATAAGGGAAAAAATCGAAGACTACATTGGATAAAAAGAATGAGTGAAAATATCCAGAGACCGGTGGAAATAATTGAAAGAGCAGAGGAACTAGCAATGAAAAGTAGTTAAAAATTAAAAGGATTTAAAAAATGAAAATAAAAGAAAAAGGTTGGAAGCATGAAAGAAATGAAAAAAGGAGTGGAAAAATCATTAATTTTTTTTAGCTGCTGTTAATTTTTGTACTCCCCCTCCCATTTGTTCACTGTACTATTCATTATTTTTTCTCCTCTTTAAAAGATTTTCTCAAGTTTGCACTTTAAGGCTCTGAACTCAAGACAGAAACAGTAGATAAAATGTTGGCAACAAGAGCTGAAAACATGGATGGAAATGCATGTCAATCACTGTAACCTGTCAAATTCTGTATGTGCGAGAAATGAACAGTTCACATCTCCATTCCAGACTATACGGAATAATTTTGTCTATATGTAATCTTTTGAGTAAGCATCCTTTGAGTAAGCATCTTCTCACTGAGCAAATAGGAAGTGTCGTATGTATTTGTGCCTTTAGCCTGTCAGCTGCAGGCCCACTCCTACTAAGGTTGTTGATATTATATCAGTTTTGGACTAAATCGAATACCTTCACACTGCACTAAGTTTTTGAATTTTTTATTCAGAGGTACAGCAATATAAAAAATACACACATTATAAATTATTGCCAATAGGAATCTGAACACAAATACCTCCTTTGGACATTCAAATGAACACACTTATTTTGATGAAACTATTTAGCACAATAAGAATTATCACTCTTTAGGTGAAGTGAAGTTTTGTTTAAATTTCATTAAGTGAGACACACTGACACTGTGCACATTTAAAAAGTTAGATAACATAACAATGAACCAAATGTTCAACTTTATTATTATGATATACAATGTCTTTTGCCTGGGATGCATGCAAATTACCACAGTCATAGTCACATGTTAATGTAACTACCCTTATGAATTGTGCTACAATGCCATTAAGCAAATAAAACTGGTTGAAAGAAGAGGCAGGACCACTGCCCTCTACAGCATTCTGGTAGCTCCTGGACTTCCCAGATACACTAGTGTCATGCCCTAAACTATTTTTTTTTCCTAGAGCACAGCAGGCCTCAAAAGGGGAGAGTTGGCCCCATGTTGCCATAGAGACTAACAGTCATCCTACCTCCCCTGAGAAATAAAAACACTGCATTCGATTTGAACTATTAGACCAACTCCTGTGCAAGATTGAATCTGTACACAATTTAGACATTGCGTTCTTAACGCCTTCCTGGAATCAATCCTCAACTTCCACTGTATGCTGTTTGATTAATGGAATTCAATTATGTGGGTGCCATGCACTTGTTAGCACACAATAGGGTGAATCAATCTGGTGTTTAAAATAATAAAAATGTTTATATAATAGTCCAAGATGAACAATACCACATTCAATTAACTGTTCCACATTCATATAGACAGAATGTTGTCATGGACATATATTTATAAAACATGCACTAGCAATTACCTATGCATTTCACTCTTTTCATCTATTATATGATAATTGCTAGAACTAAAAAGATGGAAAATAATAGAAATTAAAGCCTCCAACCTTATGGAGTCAATTTTGCAGTGCATTACTCTGTATATTGCATTGCCCACCTGAACACACATATATTTGCTTTTTTACACACACACACACACACACACACACACACACACACACACACACACACACACACACATACACACACTCACTCACACACACACAGACACACACACATTCACAAACATGCATATTCATTGCTTATGTGGATATGTGGATTTCTAAAATATTTTTTGAGATATTACATTTTCTGTTCATTTTCAGTTCATATTTCTGGTTAAGTACATTACTCAAGGGTACAATGACAGTGCTTGTCAAACCCATAACCTGTTGGGCACATGCTCAGTTACTACACACTATACTGCATCGCTGCTCTAGCCTTTGAAGATTTTAATAGAAAAGACATCATAAAACATGTAATCATGTAGATCCACCATGTAATCACATTTCATGTTAGAGTCATATAGTCATGTATGTACTGTACAATATATTGTTGAATAATATGTCATTTTCAGTTCATGGTGAGTTTTTATGTATTGGCATTTACAAGCTACAGCAGGGACAGAAACATTTAACTGCATTTTTTTTTTTTCATCCAGTTGTATTTGGCCCCATCAAACAACTGCATCATAAATAAACACCGTTAAATGAGGTGTCATAAGGAAAATCAAAGGCTTAATCATTTTGAGGATGAAAGACTATATGCATTTCCCTGCATTTGTATACACCCTTCCCAATCATGTATACCTCAATTAACTGGTTCCTCTGTAGGATTCAGCTGCTGTTTCCTCTTTTTTTTTCTGACAGCCACCCACCGGGTGAACCCAAACAAGCTTGCAGTGTTCCAAATAAACAAGGGAAAACATTTGTTGAAAGCCAATGTAACCATTCAAAATATCTCCAGGCAGAGAATAGCTGGGCCATGCTCTAACAGTTGCATTATGCCGCTTCATAAGAATAAAGCATAAAACAAAATAATAAAAGAAAAACGGAGCCAAGAGCAGGCTGTTCTGATGTGACTTTATTTCTATACAATGTAAACTGACAGAAGTTTTAGGGAGGCTCCTTTCACTTTGTCTTTTCCTGCATTGAATTCAATTGGATTTCCTGAGGCAGTCTACCTCTTTCATTTTATTATTGCATGCTCCTATACATAATTGTAAACTGAAATTCAAAAACAGACGAGAGAAAAGAAATAACACTTGTCAAAGAATGCTAATTTGAAATAGTGGATTCTGGGGGCTATTTTAAATGATACATTTTTGCAAGATAGAAGGAAATGTTGCCAGATCCACCTTAGTAGAGTATCAGTACAAGGAATAGAATAACAGATGAAATCAAAGCCGAGAAAGTGAAACACATCAAGAGTTTTAAAAAAAGAAACTATTCCACTGTCAAGCACTACCTAGAGGCACAGAGAACCAGCAAGAAATATAACTGGGAAGTCATTCTGCCCAAATTAATGATGCCCGATCATTTTGATATGCCACTGTTGACTCTGGGAGTAATTTCACCGCATATTCCCATGTGCCCTCCCAGCTCACATTGCCAAGCCAAGGAGAGGAGCCATTTGTTCACTCTCGGTGCTGAGATGCCACTCCAAGGACCTGTTGCAGCCCACGGCACAGTAAATTTTTGTGTTTTGGCTAGGAAGAGAATCACACAATACAGCGGTGACCTTGGTCATCTGCAAGAGGGGGCATGTGCATAAATGTGTATCATGAGGCTTATTGTGAAGGAAACTCTGATACCGTTATTTCACAGTTCATGAAAACGTTCATTGGTAGGTCTTCTGACCATGTGAAGATTTTCCATGAGAGATGGCAGCACTGACACAGACACTTCTATTCTATTTTTTTTTTTCCTTATTTGCATGTCATTGAAGCAATGAATAGGTGGACACTCGCATGGAATAGTGTAAATGTAACTCCTGGCTATTCATCATCTTACATAAGTGGACAGTGCAAACTTTATACATAATTAAGCATTTGAAATAACACACCATGAGGACAATGTTAAATAAAGTAAATGATATTATTATTGGTATACAGTATGCTCTCAAAATTATGGCAAGCCTTGCAATTGCAATGGGATACAATGTGGTACCTCTTCAAGAAGTAATGCAAATGCTTGCATTTTTGAGTGTGCAGTATTCCATTGGATAGATTACCAAGATTAGGGTTGATCCTTTCCACCTTTGGCAAGACTAGGGTATATTTTTTCATAAACTAATTATTAATAAGATGATATTAAATAAAAACATGTTGTGTACACACACCAGTATGAGGATCTATGCAAGAGGTGTAAAAATGGTTTGATTTCAGTAGTAATAAAACATTGGAAATTGAGTCAATGAGAGTTTAACATTGAAAATTAAATTTTAATGTCGAACAGTTTTGTTGCTGTTACTGTAAATTGTTTGGTTTTAATATTACATTATGGGAAGGGTGCTCTTTGGCACACAGTTTCATAGTCCCATTAGAGGTGATCTTTGAGGTGCATATTAACCTCTGGTAGAGGTGCACCAAGATTCTGCTCTTTAACATGTAAATGTGTGAATTCTCGAGTTATGAATTCTTTCTACAACCACACTGACTGGTAAGGCAACACATTTCTATATATGTAAAACATTTCAAACAAAATACTGGGCACTAAACAACCCTAATTTTTACCTTTAAAACAGTAGTAAGAAAGATCCTTTAATGGATTTTAGATGACATCTTTTAAGAATGAAATCCCTAAGTTAGTAGAGGAGTCCCTACACTCTTCTCGTCTGTTAGCAGTGGAAAGACTGAGAGGCAAGTACAGAAACTGGGTGATTCTCCATGTTGCCCTGGCATCTGCCAACATACATAGTGCATAAAGCCTGCCAGTGTCACTTTGTCAGGGCCGCGCTTCCTCAATGCCTTGAATCGTTAGGCTGAGTGCAGACATATCCTTCCACAGGTGATATATTCTTCCTGCCTGTCATTGAACTGTTATGTCTGTGCTGTGCACCGTGTGGGATTTGGAGGCACATTTGTAAGCTGAACTGGATGCGTGACACTTCTAAAAGTGCAGCTGCTGTCTGTATCAAACACAGATAATGACAACCACCCGAAATGCAGTTGCCAGATATGGAAGACGACTACTTTGTGCAGCCAATGACATTATCTGTCAGAGTTTTCACACAACAGCAGTCTGCCTGAGCCCAAGTCTTTGGGTATGCACTATTAAATGTGGTGAGGTTCCTTCCAGTTTAATTTGTATCAGATCAGATTACCTGCAGCAGTAACAAGACACTAGTGAAACATGTGAGCTGCTGATAGCACCAAGAATACAGTTGTCCATAAAGCGACAGAGGGGAGGAGAGGATTAAGAATGAAGGAAAGACAAAATTCATACACATCAGCTACCTGGACACGATACAGAATGTTATCTTTCTTCCAAGATGCATTCTGTGATCCAGACTCCACCGCAGCTGTAATTTATCCAACAAGGCAACTTGCTGAGAATGGAGTGCTGGAGTTGAATTACATGGTGTGATATCGCATTTTAGTCTATTCAGTGATTGGTGCTTCACAGAATTAATAAAATAGCAGAATATCCTTTCCTAGAGCTTTTTGTGTGATCGTTCGATCAGGTTGCTTCTGTTTGGACAAGTTCTCGTCTGCCAAAAATTTGAACTCTACTTTTACTGTGCCAGCTTTCTAAAAACAATATAATTTATCAAAGAAGTGCAAGTGACTGGAAAGCATTCAAAAATGCAGCATCCAGCATCTTTCAATCCATACAGCATTGAAATTAAATGTCCAAAACCCATGATGTGTAATACAATTTTGGTTCATACCATTATATTATTTTTACAGGAAGCACATTCTCTCGCAAGGATTCACTTATGTGCCACATGAATATTTATGGGAATTACATGCAGTGTTTAACCTAAACAAACCATGCACTGTTTGACAATAACTTATCTCTGTGAAAACAGAGAATCTGGTAAGAGTTTAGGTTGAGGAAGCGATCAAAATCCTCCCTCTGACATGGCACAATGAGTTTTGAGTAAATAACATTTCCAGAGCACTGTTTTCACATCCTTCAAGCAACAAAGTTTAAACCAAGCAAATGTGTTGCATTCATGTTTTTAGATGGTCATTCTGAGGACATGCAAAGGAATGTTATGTTTTCTGAGGGTCTCTGGGTGACAAGCAAAAAAGAGACACTATTACAGAAAAACATCTAAATTCTAAAATAGAAGTCTGGGTGAAATGCCAGAGTATCATGTTGATCATTTTCAACAAGTCAATCTGCAGTAAGCAAGCCCACAGCCATAACTGTAATTGTAACACACCAGATGAATGTGTGATTGAGCTGATATTCATCATGTGAATTTGAGCTGATTTCTTTTATTGCAATATAAGTGCCGTCCTCTACAGCAAAGGTCATGTGGCGTTGTGAATGAGAACTGGCCAGATTGTGTGGCATCCTGGCTCTGGAGCCGCAGAGGAAAGATTCCTTATTCAGCACCCAGATGAGCAGCTGATTAACCAAGCACACGGGAAACTAGGAAATGTGTGTCCTTGACACATTCTTCCGAATAAAATAACATTAATCAGAGGCATCAGCACATATTCAGAGAGGGCTGGTCAGGCCTAATAAGTGGCAGGTTTTACCTCAGATTACACAAGAACTGTGCATCAGAAATGAGCCTTTTAGCATGAGCAGAAGTTCTGCCCTTGTTTCAGTAAGTTCCACCCTGGCTCTATAGCACTATATCCCTGAAAAGGTAATAATAACTCAAACTAATAGTGATAATAAAGAATACATAAAAATACATCTAAGCCTGAGTGTTACGTCTCAGATGTGTAATGGCGTCTAGGGGTATGGGTGAGGGACGCAACACAAACGAAAACAACCACCCACTGCTGGCCTGGATGGTACGGAGACGAGAAAAGCACAGACACGGGAGCAGTGTACAAGTGTGCGCGATATATTCACCGCAGCTATTTACAATATTTACAGTAACAAATATACACCGGAAAAGGGGAGAGCACAACAGACGGTGTCAACGAAAAGAACTTATCAAAACAAAACCCACCCTAAACACCTTCACCCACACATGCAACTGACTACGACACAAAAGGGTGGCAGAGCCAAACAAAACCTAACTACACTGACTACCTTAAAACAAAACATACAAAAGTGGCACCTGCCTCTAACGTAACCCTATACAACAGTGAACACTAACACGGGGATCCCCCACCTTACCTGCCCTCCTCCCACGACAACAGAATTCAGCCAAAACCGAGACACAGTTCAGGCAAGTTTGTAAATCACAAATCACAAATATAATGAGTGATCAAAACAGCAAGCTCCACTCTAAGAAACCGGCATCTTTAAACGGGATGCTCCGTCTCTGGTTGGCCGGGCCAGAACGCGGAGGCTGGACACAGCACAACGGGATACCTGCGTCAGGGGAGAGAGGGGAGGGAGGAAAACTAAGACGCAGGGGGCCCAGACCCCACACGCACAGCGCACCGCACATAACACTAATACCCCCCCCCCCCTCATAATCAGCATTAACTGACAGGTAATGTGCAGGGATGTACTGCTGTGGTAACACTGGCAGTAAAAAAAAAAAAAAAAACATTTCTCAACATTTGTAGTACACATACTGTTTTATTTACACACACACACACACACACACACACACACGCACATGCTTACACAAATATCAGCAAGCATGAGGAGATGCACGTTTTAAGAGACTAACAAATACTTCAATCGGAAAGGATTGACCTTTCTGGAGGTACTTCCAATGAGTATTGAAGAGATTATTGCATTGATGGTCATTATAGGTCACCTCTCATTGAAGGTGGATTTGTAAACAGATGGACCCCAGAGAACATTCAGTTTAAAAATAATAGTACTTTGTAATTGTTGTAAATTGTAAATGACTTTGATATTTTAAAACTCCAGATGGGGAATTAGACACAGGGACTGGTTCAAGGAATGGTGCAATAGATATTTTGCATTTAAGTGCATGGGGGACTTTCAACTACTGTTACAGTGTCAATCTTTTTTTTTTAAAATGAGACAATAGTTGGACTTCAAACCACTTGTTCATTTCAGTTAATCAACAGTTGAAGTTAAACAGAAATGTGTATTAAAACGTTCTGATAAGAGAGCAGTGAGCCCTAGTGAACCATATCTGTGGGTGAGGTTGAAAGTTGGTTGGACTTAGGGTGTTAACGAAGGTAGGTTCATGTATCACGAGCATCAGACATGTACAGTTTGAGTCAATACGCATACTCAAATCAAATTTGTGCACGTATGTGCATCTTGCTCGTGTAGTTCACCCCTCAGGTGATAATATGCATTACTGTGAGCCCAGCAAACTGAGATCTGTTTTGGAAATGTTTAGGCAGAAGTAGTGTGCTAGTGGAACAAATTACTTGCAGATCAATCCAAATTTAACTACAGGCCTTACAGGAACTGTTCATGATGAATAATTTATGGGTACTGCAGGAAAACTGCTCATTTCAGCCCAATCTCAGAAAGACTTGTCATTTGCAGGAAATTCAAGGTACCACTGAGTTTTCATTTTAATTAAACGCTTGATTAACTCCTATTAATTGGAGTTAATCGAATTAAATTCTAAGGATTGCTTTGCAGGTCCTTCAAAATGAATGCTGGTCTGAAGTTTGACCCTCAGCTGGATTTAATTGCAGTACATTTTAATGTTCTGGAAGTTGGACAGTTCTGTTTAATAAGTCCTGTGTGTGTGTGTGTGTGTGTGTGTGTGTACATACTGTATATATTTTTAAATGCATTACACTTAACAATGATTACTCCCATTTGTTTTTCTCTCTCTGTGACAACAGATTTTATTATGCTTGACCTCCCTACATATAGCCCAAAACAGACTGTTAGATCTCTAGTCTTCGAGGAAAACTCAGCATTGCAAAATAGCTTTAAAGATACAAACTCAATCTTCAAAATCATGGAAAAAAAACATCCTTCAACATGAAAGCATGCAGGCTGTTCTAGTGCGTCTTTGCCAACTACATTTTTAATGGTTCCTGGAGTTTATTGGACTATATATATAACAACTAGAGATGCAATTATCACAAAACCAATGCAAAAAAGGATTTACTGTAAATGTGACCTTTCTAATAATATACCTGTGTACATGTATTTTGTATTATCCAATTGTACTGTAGCAATACAGGGGACAGCAACAACATATTAAGACTGCACTTAATAATCTAAGTTGTTGTCAGTTATTCAGTGCAAATATAAAATTTTCTCTAAGTGAATCATGATATCTTCTGACCTGGTCTCTATTCCCTGTCTTCAGTAATTTCAAAATACAGATTTGTAATGTCTAAGATGCTTTTTTCAATATTGCCAACAATTTAAAAGAGAAAGTCACTATACTCAGATTTGAAATATATAATATAAATAAATAATAAATAATAATACTAATAGACAGAGTCACTATGAGCTGGTCATTATCCAGAGGGAAGCTCATCTCATTTCCTATACATATCCAACATGTGGTATAAGAAAAACTTCTTTGAAAAGGCAAATGATTTAAAATGTAGCCAGTTAATAGCCGATGAAATGTGCAAGTAAGCCTAAATGTCACTTGGTAATTGTAAATGTCTCTTGATCCAATGAAGGACATCTCTTGGCCTTAAAATTTGTCTTTTATCTTTATACATTTTTTTCTTAATTTGCAGTGACTACAGGACGCATGGTGATGTGTTAGCAAATTTGTTACTCAAGGTTAAGGTCAAAGCCTCATAGCAGCTGGACTGAATCTGGGCCAAGGTCAGATGTATTTTCAGATCAGGGCACACAGATCAACCCATGCTGCTTCACGTGTGGCCTGGCACCACCTCTGTCCATTGAGTTTCACTCTCGGAATTAACACATAAAGAACACATGCCAGACAGTCAAATCGGTCTCGGATGGTGTTAAATATTTATGCTATACTCAGGAATACAGGAGGATTAGCTGCTCAGACTTTCCACAATCTTCATTGAGGATTTATTGTTCCATTATTCAAATAAGGTGTTTCACTGTCTGAATTAGAGACGGTCTTCCAGTTCAATTCTGTGGGCATATTTTTGATTAAGGTCACATTCAAACCTAGAAATGGGAAGATTCTCAGCATATGAAATTTAACATTACCAAATGCAAAGTTCCTCATATTGGCAATAAAAATACCAGGCATTAATACTTTATGCAGGCCACAAAGCCAGAATGTGCACATAGTATAGAACTCTCAAGTATTGTATTATACCCAACTCTGCCAGGAACTGGACATTTTGCTGAAGCAGTTAAAAGGAAAAGCAGGATCCCTGGGTATAACCATGATGCTAGAGTTTACAACCAAATAAAATGAGTCAAAGGAAGTTGTTGTTAAACTATAAATGCTACGGTTAGACCACATTTATGATTCTATGTTTGGCTTTGATAACAACACTATGAAAAATGTGTTTTAAAGCCCCAGAAATGGTACAAAGAAGGGAAACAAGGTCTGACGTCTGAAACAGATGACACACAAAGAGAGACTTAAGAACCCTAATGTCTTTAGTTTCAGTAAAAGGATTTGTTGAATGAATTTAAATGTGAAGTGGAGTTAAAGGGTTAAATGTTAAACAGAGTACCATGGAAGATATTTCTGTCATTTTTTAAAATGGATCTGTTAAAAGTAAAAGATACTGGCTTTGGGGCTTTTGTTTCACAGAAGAATAAGTTGGAGTGTGACAGCCAATCAAAACACAATAAACAAATTGATTGCAAAGCCATTGGCTTTGAAACGGTTTTTGTGCATTTGTGGCATGAATAAGTCTGGATGCCATATTATCATGTCATTCAATTGGCCCATAAAAAATATAGCTTTGACTATTAAACCTCTTAAACTGATGAAGTTCAGTTCCTTTCTATGCCAAATTTCATTGTAACCAGTTTCTGTAGTTGTATTAGTTCAGTTAGTTCATTAATGACATATGTCTACAACTATGCATTTCCTATACTGCATTATAAAATTCTTGATCATGGACACATACTTATGTAATAAAGAGCAATATGGGGAACAAATGCTCGTACGTGTATGTCCCTGCAGGTATCAGGTGTGACACCTACTGTGTCTGAAGTATAAGATGTGGCCCTTGTGCAAGATGGTGGTTGGAAAATACCATAAAAAAACAGGAAATGGGCTATCCAGATACATTATTTGCCACACTGGGCTGACAAAAAATAATATATAAAAAATTTTAATACTACTACTAGTAGTACTAGTACTACTACTACTATATTAACAACAACAACAATTATTATTATTAGCAGTAGTAGCAGCAGCAGCAGTAGTAGTAGTAGGAGGGGTAGCATTTGTGTGACAATTTTCAAAAACAAAAGAAAACAACCATCTCCCCAAAGACACTCCCACCGCATTTCTAAAAGTTCAGAGGAAGGCAAAGAGCAACACCTATGCGAAGTACTAATGACCTTCAGGTGTGTATGTATCCCTGTCTCCCAAGCTTTGGAGGACAGCCCAAATTTCTGACAGCAGCTGAAAGCTGGGAGAGCAGCCATCAATAAATACACCATCCCTCCTTGCATCATACTTGTATAGTCAATTAATTATGTATCATGTACCGCTTCTCCGAAAGGTTTTTCTTTAGATCCAAATATGGAACGTGTCCATGTGTCTTCAGGCAGCAGAACCATGCTCAATTTACACTCAGGACACAAGAAATGTGGTGCTAATGAGCTAACTACACATGATATCTAAAATAAGAGGTGGATTATTCATCACCAGTGGTATGAGAGATTCACTGCTCCTTTGTGTGTTGGGGCGCCATGGAACTTGGAGGGACCCCTTGAGTTCTGACATGTCCTAAGAAGGACAGCCTTTCCCTGATCCCTGCAGATGCAGAACAACATTAATATTGATTATGAATTTGAATTTCTAATTGCTTTCCTCTAACTGAGGCAAAATAAAGAGTTTATTTTGTCATGGGTACTGTCTGTGAATTGAAATGGGTGCATTCATTTAACCTCTGTAAGTAGGTCAATTATGGTTATTATTAGGTATGGTGAAATGTCTCTTGATCTTTCAGGGACTATTTTTTAACGTTCAGGTTTTTAACTGAAGTTGCTTTCTAATGTATCAAACTTTTCAGCTTCAACAGTACATTTTGTTGTTGTAGAGGTTCACATTATACTTTCATTTAACAGGCTCCTACATTGTTTAATTGGGTCACACTTAATTGGAACAGTAACCAATGCATACAATTTGACACACACAGACAAACATACGCATACACACACTCTCTCACAAACACACACACACACACACACACACACACAGTGCGTGGGATGATATTAGTTGCTAATGAAGTCTTTCAGATGTTGTCTGCCTTTGACATGACAGACACTAAGATTCTGGAGGAGGCCTGCGTTGGAGCCAATTAAGGAGAGGAAATTTGATCCGAGTCTCGACCATCATCCATCACTCCCATCTTCCACGATAACTCTTTCATTAATTAGGATTTATTAATGTGTGCAGTCAGGGCTGAGCACGGCCTTAGGGGCAAAATCATTTGGAGTAATCAGCAACCGTAAATTTGAATTTCCTTGAACTCAAATGAATAATTAAGCGTGCACATACAGTACAATGACAAGATCTCCCCAGACTTTTTTTTTTACTGGAGGCTTTGTGCAGTACTTCAGAAACAATGATAAAAACAAACCTTCCGATTTATGCATATGTAAAAATATTTCTTAAATGTGTTAACCCCCTGACACATTTTCCCTTTTTTGAATCCTTGTTTCCAAGCAGTTTAAGATTGAAACTTTTAAAATACTTAAATAAATACATAATGTACTGCACATATAGGTCTGTCCACCTAATATACACCTCTTCAAAATATAAATAAATAATGGTTTGAGGCTTAAAGAAATATTTAACTACTACTTTATTAATAATAATAATAATAATAATAATAGCCTTACTATTATGAAATATGGGTTAAGTGGCTCAAAATACTAATAGCTGACTGCATCTTTTAGCATACAGAATCTGAGAGAACTTCCCTGATGTATATTGTGGATCTTCCTTTTGAAACTAATTAAGGAAAACCCAAAGGGTGCTCATTAATTGAAGGCCAGAGAGGTGTTCTACCCAATGAACTCACAAGCTCTCTAAGCCAGGTCTCAGAAGGCTTGTTCAGCATGCTACGCATATTGAGCTGAACTGGTAATGAAGAGCAGTTAAGGCAGTTCCTATTGTTGAAGGTCCCCGATCGTGGATCAGAGAGGCCCCTTAAAACCTTCCACAAACAGGCTGATGTAAGATTAGACCTGCACAGGGTGTTCAATTTGTCATCTTTGTGGAGGTCCACAGGTATGCTTCAATTTTAAATTGCAGTGTTGTGGCTATTCAAGAAATTTCACAAGAAAACAATCCATTTTTGGAGGGGCATTACAGCTCAAATCAACTCATGTTGTTCCATGATCTTTATTTGACATGCAAATGAAGTTCGTTGAATCATCTATAAAACAGAGAACAGAAGGGGTTCAGTCTACAGAAGTGGTTCACCGAGGTGGTAGTAGTGCCAGCAACTGTTCATCCCCCTCCTCCTCTCCTGCCTCCTTCCCTGGTCTTTTTCATGCATATTGTTTCACATAGAAACTGCAGCAGGCCACCACAATCTGGCAGACTACGCTAGGGTGCAGAGTGGCATTTTCACACCGTGATCAGCAGCGCAGTGAAGCTGTCAGTAATAACGACTCTAAAGAACTCCAAAGGCAAGCTTTATTACAGCCTTTGTGTGGAGCTGTGCTTAGTTATACTTTTGAAGTCAGGTTCTGCACTGTGTTTATGGGGGTAGCCGTTGCCACCTGGTAAACAATAAATGCAACATTAAGGAAAATGGTAATTAAATCAACAAAAAGAACAGACTGAACATTCTGCTACACCAACAACAGGTGTTTACCTTATAGCCTTGATGCTCTGTGATCCATGCTGCTCATCACTGAGAAGAGCTGTTTCTGAAGATAAGACTGCAATGGTCTGATCTGGCTTTCTTGGCCACAGTATTTGTGAGGACTAACTGTGCATCAGGTACAACGTGTATTTATGAAATACATATACTTTCTGCTTCTGCAAACATTATTGTTGTTCCATGAGGAACCAACTGAAAATGTGTGCAGTCAATTTCACAGAGAATATCAAGAACATCAGTGAAGTAAATCATGTTTTATATTTACAAATCATTTTTATATAATATAATATAATATAATATAATATAAATATATGGATTTAGTTTTCTTGTCTGCTGGTAGCAATCAAATACAACGTTGTATTCTCTGACGTACAGTACTTAGAACATTCAACAGCACCATGCTGAAGAAAGCTTGAGAAACAGCATCTGTGGAACTCATTCTATAATGGAAGCAGCTAAACAGAGGACAATGTAACGTTGATAGCAATTTCATTATTGCTGGCAGTGAATGAAGCCTTTGGGCGTAGGGTTCAAGGTCTTCTATAATTTCCTTGAGCAAGGCAATTATTGTAAGACTTCTAAACATTTATCTTGAAGTTATTTGTCTTGTTTGTGATGCCTCCTCACAGTGACTGCATGGTTAAGGAGAGCGATACTCTGCTTCACATTGGCTTTAAATAGGACACCGTCTCTTCAGCAAATTAATGGAAGCTTTTCAGAGCTCATAAAATGTTCATGTTAGGTTCAGCTGGTAATTAGTGCACATTTCAGTGAATGGGAGAGAATACTTTGTCAACCTCATTGGCAAATTTCCTTCTTTTTTCAACACATACAATTTGAGATTCATCCCAGAAATCATCCTGCATAAGCATGTTAAAAATAAAACATCCACAATAAAGGTGCATTGCCTCACTATTCCTGGGCCACGGATCTCAAATTAATCTATTACATATGGTTGGTAAATCAAGTCTACTAATCTCAAAACATTTTTTTTTCTTTTTATCAGTAATACAACTGAAATATGAACAAATTTATTATTACATCTATTTGATTGCAATCAGTTAAAATGCATACAGTGGTTTATAGTTGTATTGCATTTATTTTATTTCGGTATCATGTAAACATTTATTGTTTACAATGTCTTAAAAATGAAAAAAAATACTTCACCTGTCTTTCAAATTTGTAAACATATTTTGCCTGACACTCAGCTGATACTTTTTCGCAAAACAAAGCAATGCAAAGTCCCTCTCACATGGTTTCTATATGTATACAAGCAAGACAACCTATACTATCATTCTCTGTAACAATACCTGAGCCGACACATTTGCTTTTGGAGGGGCATTCAAGTATACTTTTTTTTTTCAACAGAGAATTATTTTACCTCATATTAAAGGGCATATTAAGTTTTCCATGTCATAGTCATGGCTCCTGGTGGCACTTTCCATTAGACAAACTACTTCTGAAGAAAATGATGTATGGATATATCATAATCAGTAAGTAGTAATTGGACTAATACATAGTCCAATACATATCTGAACATCATTGCTGATCAGCTGTATCCCTTCATGGCAGCAGTGTATCCATCTGCGAATGGGTTTTTTCAGCAGGATAACGCTCCAAACCATGAAGTTAGGATTGTCAAGGAATGCTTACAGAAACATGACATTGAATTCAGTTTACTGCAATGGCCTCCCCAGTCACCAGATCTCAATCCATCTGTGGTAATCCATGGCAATCCATATATATTAAACATTTGTAAACATGTTTGTATATACATAACCATTATACAAACATACATACAGGTAACAAACCTATGACAATAATGTAATGTAAAGCACTTCCTGAACTGACAGTAATGGTGTATTTTTTTCACTCATTCATTAAATCAGAATCAGAATGAGACTTTATTGGACACGTATGCTTTTACACATACAAGGAATTTGACTCCGGTTCCAATGTCTCTCATAGTGCCGTCATACAATGATTTTCAAGGTGACAACAACAAGTACCATCCAACAGTAGCGGTACAACAAACAACAAGAGTAGTGCAGGGCACATTCATGGAATAGAGTAAGGATGGAATGAATGAGGTATAGAAAAATAAATATGAACAGATACTGTACAATAAGTTACCAACTACTGCACAATAAGTTAAAGTGTACAGGGGTGCAGGCTGTGGGTCTGTACAGCAATTTGTTATAGACAGCTATTGCGCTGTGATATATACAACTATTGCACAATGAGCATGAGATAAAATTTACCTGAGTGCAGGCTACGGATACTTACAAGTATAGTTGTTCAACTATTGCACTGTGAGTCCCTAGTTTAACAGTTCAAGAGTGTGATGGCATGTGGGAAGAAGCTATTCTAGCGTCATACTCATAATAGACAGAAATAATGATTGCTCTGTAAGTGTGCCTGGAGTTTTGACATTAATATTAGGAGGCACAATCAGATGTGGTTATAGCTCCTATGCTATCAATACACATCTAGACTGCCCTAGACTTTGTAATTCCAGTGAGTCAGCTTCTAAAACCATTAACAAGAGTTTCAATGTGTCTGCCACACTTTTAAGATATTAGGGACTTATATTACGCCCACCTTAATCTTTAAGAAGTCAATTAAATTTTATTACTGTTCCAGCTCATGGCGATTTTCTCATGTTTAGGTCTCAATTAACAATTTTACAGCCTTATTATAACCTTTTTTGATTTATAATCAGCCTATAGCTCCTTCTCACTGTTTCTGTATAATCAGAAGTAGAACCACCCAGAAATGAATTTTCTAGTAATGTGCATTTCATATTGTCTAGTTTGTTTTGTGACAACGACAAGCCCTTGGAAGAATAAAGAGTGAGCCCAGAGAACAGAGAGGGGGAGGAGGAAAGAGGGATGGAGTGAGAGAGAGTGAGTATCTGCATTTGAATGAAAGTGGGAACAGATCAAGAACACTATGGGGTCAACTGGCAGTATGGTAAATGCAATGCTAAAAGTCCCACTAGGTATACCTGCACATGTATAGATTAAAGGAGTCTCCACCCAAAGCAAAAATACTACTGCATTTTTTTTTTTTTTTTTGCTGTTGGTTTAAGTGTATAATGCAAGGTAATATTGTGCTTGGATCATATCTGAGACCATGCAAACACTTTGATATGATAGCCTGATTTTGTTTTTATATTACATTATTAAACTGTTTACACAACATGCTACAGGTATGTTGCTTGGATCGTGTTTGAAACCATGCGAACACTTTGATATAAGGTAGCCTGAAATTGTTTTTATAGTACATTACAAAACTGTTTGCACAACACACTACAGGTATGTTGCTTGAAACTTGAAACACAGACACTACAGTGTGCATGTGTGTGTGTGTGTGTGTGTGTGTGTGTGCAAGAATAATTTCCTGTTGTATACTTACATTTCAGGACCATTTTTCATCATTATTTTCATTTCTCTCTTTACACTAAATTGTTTTTGACTGCATCTCCACTGGTAAGGTTACAAACTGATCTTATATTAGCTGACAAAGTGTGAGTATTTCTGTTGTCGCTCAAATTTATCCAAACCTGTCTGTAACATCACTGACCCTGACAGCTCTGACTTCATCAAACAAACCTGTCCAGGGGGCGTGTCAGTGGTAACATGCTAAAATTGGACATGGCTTATAGAATGTCATTCAAGTTGAAGTGAACATATTTGTGAATTGAAATGCAGTCATGTGATATAATATGGATTATAGAATATGGATTATATCATATTTACTATTTGAATCAAGGGTTTAACATTTACATTTAACATTAAGGAACTTCATCAATGTTTTTGAAGCAAATAGCTGTGATTCATTGTTGCCCTTAATTCTCCTTTTCATAAAATTCTCACCTTGGAAGTCATCCAATCCATAAAAAATATAGCATTCTGAATGGCTATATAGTGATAAATGAACAGTAAATAGGTCAATTCAGATGAATGTACCTATTTCAGATGAACTACAGTTTACAATGAGACTGGTTACCTAACCTGTCTGACAAACACAACTGTCCAGTCTGTTTATCACAGGCCACGGACAACGCAGTGGAGACAAGGAAAATGTAAGAGTCGGGACAAAAAATAACAACTAAAAAAAGCAAAAAACCCATGGGAAAGCTCTCAATGGCAAGCAAAGGGAAAGGCTGGACAGTTTCAAGTACTGCATTTCAGGGCAATTATAGACAGTTGTCTGTGTTTTGGCTAAAATATACACTACCATCCACAAAAAGGTCCAATAAACACTAAATACTCCTGCCAGGCAGAGACAATTAGTGTTCAGACCCAAACATGTTAAAACCTGTTCCTGGTAGACAGTGTTTTTGTGACCTTTTCATTCTTGGCCTTTGAGATGATTATCAGTGAGAAATAAGCACAAACTCAGATAAATAGCAGCACAGGATCCAGGGATTTTAACAAAATCATGTTCTTAGGAAAGATGGATGCATTGCCAGCAATACCACATGCCCTTTGCACATGTGAGCTGCAACCCTCAGCACAACAACAATAATAATAATAATAATAAGAAGAAGAAGAAGAAGAATTGTTTGCATTCTTGATGTTCCTGTTGATTTTACATTTGTCTTATCTTGCCATGATGGCTTTATAAATTGCTCTAGATAAGACTGTCTGGCAAATAATGATAGTAATGGATAGCTCACCTCTCAGCTTATGATGAACTCTCTACTAGGTATCTGATGATGTCAGATGTTGGTTCCTATCCATTCATGGGTGTTACCACACCTATGACTTTTGAATTGCCATAATGCTGTGAAACTTCCACCTAGACGCCTCAGCATTAATTCCTTATAACTTCAGGTGGTCCTGGTTTTAACCGAAAGATAGCATTTATTAGAACCCCAGTGTTTCTCATTGCGTTATTGTAAATTCAACACTGCCAAAGGAGAAGGTTGATTTGCATATTATTTATGTTGTATTGTCAACAAGAGCGTGTTCCCTTTCCCTCCTCCTCAGCATACAAAGGACAGGGCATTCACCTCTGGCAAATGTATCTGGCACGGGGTTGTCAATGTTTCAATGCTACATTTTAGCCTACTTGTTTTACTGAAGAAAATAGGTTTTGATTTCAGTCAAATGATTGCTAAGAAATGTGATATATCATTTAATACCTTTCTTCATAGTTAAGGCTATTGTAATGCACCAAATGTACAGTAACTGAAGAGGATGTTTTAATCAGTTTCATCTCAATACAGTAAACAAATACCCCAACATCTGTTTGTGTAATTCAGTAATAACACAAGTCAGTTATAACTGACACTTGGTAAGTAAGAGTTTCATAGGTGCTGTGTTTTATTTTACAGATGTATTTGAATCTATCTGGTGTGAAGTGAAGACTGGCTTTTACTTGAGACCTAGCAGGTATCTGATTATTATACTGACAAAAGATCACCAATAACCAAGTGTGCTTATGAAGCACTCTATCACTGTGAAAACTGTAAGACAAAATGGGACACACAGACTATTCATGTCTGTACAATGGCAATGTATTTATTTAGTCATTTGTTTTTATTGCAGTGTACAGAATGTGTAATATTTTTATTCTAATTATTTCCATTTACAAAAGATTATGATCTTTAGTAACACTTTACAATACAGTTACATCAGTAATGTGAATAAATTATTCACTGATACATTTAAAAACGATAGACAGGGCTTATGTTAATTTAGCAAATACTTAACCAGTACATAAACATAAATTATGTGTGCTTGATACTAAATGTTCCAAAACAAGGTTGAGTCTTTATACCATTATAATGCATTTGATGCCATAATGGCACATTAATCAGACATTGATATGAATTTGATGTTAATTACACATAAATGTCTGAATGGTTGCCATTTTACGCAGGAGCAGTGGTGTGGTGTAGTAGTAAGGAGAAGGGATAGTAACCAAAAGGTTGCTGGTTTGGCTCTCTGCTGGGGCCCTGACGTTGCGCCCTTGGGCAAGGTACTTAACCCACAATTGCTTCTGTAAATAAACAACTCTATAAATGGATAAAATTATAACCTATATAAGTCTCTCTGGATAAGAGATTCTGCTAAATGACAATAATGTAATGTAATGTCTGCATGGCTGCTGCTTTATTGTAAGTGTACAAAGAGGATGAATTCATGATGAAGTACCATGAAACTTAACAAACTGTGATCACACATTAGTTAGTCACTGGTAAAGGTGTGAATAATAACTAATACATTTGTTCTTGCTAATTTAACCTTGATGGAAAGTGTTACCCAATCTTCTATTAACAAAAGATTTCAATTTATTATTCAATCTGTTCTATATAATCTATTATTAAAACAAGGTTTCAATGTTCTCAAATGTAAGCTCCATCTCACTTCAAATATTAGTCCAGCTGCCATTTAAAACCATTTCTAAAATACAGGCATGCTTAATAACCTGTTATGAACTGTGCCCTTTGCAGTAGTCTACCATCCTTTTGAAGTTACAAACTTAATTAGAGGAGGATCAAAATGGTCAAGAATTGTAAAAAAAAAAAAAAAAAATCTGGAGTGCATAAGAGGTTTTAAGCTATGTCTCTGCATATGAATGAAATTCCCAACTAAAGGACCTGAATGTAGTTTTAGCTGAGCGCAATTCCAGACTCTTAGTCATTCCATTTAGGTCTGTGACAGCAGAGGGCTACAAACAACCACTGGGAAACAAGATTAGGCCACAGCAGTTGTCAAATCATTTCAACAATCAAAAAACATGCGTCAGGACTGTGCTCTTGGGTGCCGATAATGTGCTGCCAGTTTGCTTTTTTTAGAGTTATATTGGCTTTTGAAACATGGTGGCCATTTTCTCCAGTTATAATGACCTTTGTCAAAATTTAATGCAGCCCACGGAGGAGGACGTACAGAGAGTACTCTGCGCTCATTTATCTCCGTGAAGCCATTCAGTATCATTCAACATGTATTAAGGAAAATGCACAGAGCTATAAAGAGGAGCAGAGATGACAGCTAGGATGTAATCAAGGCAGAAGCCTGACAGATGTTCTGGAAAGAAATAGACGGGTGATCTCTAATCGCGCATGAGGTAAAGCCCCGTCATCGTCGCGGGAAGGACATCGCCGCACACGCGCAGCGACGGCAGGTGTAGCAGACAGCAAAGCGGTGCGCACACTGACACGGCCTTGATGTGAGATTAGCCTGAACGAGTCGGGTGGAAAGGGGGGGGGGGGGGGGGGGGGGGGGTGGGGGGGGGGGGGGGGGGGGGGGGGGGGGGGGGGGGGGGGGGGGGGGGGGGGGGGGGGGGGGGGGGGGGGGGGGGGGGGGGCGTCGATCAGGGTGACCTGCTACACTCATATGAGGGGGGGGAGCCTGAACAGCCACATGCCTCATCTGCAAATAAATATTTGATCACAGGGATTTGCGAATCTGAAAGAGGGAGACGTCTGAGAGATCTAAAAGACTAAGCTCTGGGTAAAAACTCACATTTTTTTGTTTCACACGCTGCACCTCAGATTGGAGAGGGATTACTTCTGGGGACGCGTGCCCCCACATGTAAATAGGGGACTCACACAGCAGCACGCACGTTACCCAGTACTGAAACTATAAGTCACTGCAATCATGAACCTCATCGAACAAAA
The DNA here is from genome assembly GCF_013368585.1 of Megalops cyprinoides. Lineage (NCBI taxonomy): Eukaryota > Metazoa > Chordata > Actinopteri > Elopiformes > Megalopidae > Megalops > Megalops cyprinoides. The sequence continues at coordinate 11,971,538 of NC_050586.1, forward strand.
GGATGATCGTACAGTCGTGATGCATTGGTACTTCAAAAGTAATTATAAAGGTGTGATTAATTTGAACATCGATATAGCTCCTGGTAACAAGTTTTTACATGCACTTTCAAAAACAAGGAGAGGTTGAAGCTTGGTGTCCTCCAGTTGGAGCAAGAATCTTACTCCACAAGAACAGCACAAGGTGTTTTTGATTTAGAGGGGTGACAACACCGAAAGTAAAAGTTTTTCGAAGCTGGCTGTATATTTCAGGAAAAGTAACCATAGCCAAAACGCCTACTGCTGTCCTCTGATGTGGGAGTGGATCGGAAAAACAGGGATTTGTGTAGGGCATTGATCCTTGACTCAGAGAAAGCTGATATTGATACACTGTCTATGAATATTGTAGTGCTAGAGGGGGAGGCAGACTGAGCCAGAGATCGATATCCACTCCACCATGCCCAAAGCCAGATGGTTACCAAAGAGCCAAACGATGCAGTTCTCTCAGTGAGTTATTACTCTACCAGCTGCCAGCTGCTGTAACCTCTTCAAGCCCTGCTTATCACAATACACTGTGTGGTGCCTTTGCAATGTTAGACGTTTCATTGCACCACACGCCATATTGCTTACTTAACATGAACTGTAATCACTGAGGCACACAAATGGAGATTGTATATTTTCCTCGCTAAACCTGAAACCCACATATTAAAGGGATTAAAAATCTGAACATGCATTAAATTTTACAAAAGGTCTTCTCATCCATATAAATGTTAATGATCCCAGAATATGCACATTCTGATAAATGCTGAATTTAACAGTTCTAGTTCAGAACTTTTATGCTGCACCTTTATACTAAACTGTGAATATTAGATGTGGAGAAAGTGAAAAAAAAAATCATTGAACACAATTAGCTTTGAAATGTCATCCTTTAACAATCGTACAACATCCCTTGATAAAGAATCTCTATATACTGTGAATATTAAAACTAATTGGCCTTTTGAGCTGGAGAGGAATTTCCTGCTGTGTCTTAATGAGAGATGGAGTCCTGGACTGCATGTTTAAATGGACATTGTGACAGGCTGCATGCCTCCTTTTTAAATCAAAATCCCATTTTCATTTAGTCTCTGCCAAGGCTTTATCATTAACACTTAACAAGATAAATAAGGTCTGACCTGTTGAAATGTGCCTGTACACTTGTTTTCCTTCAGGATACAGAAGCATTCCGCTAACTTTTCTACATCAGCGACATCGGTCTTCAAAATGCCACTTTACCTACCTTCAAAAGTCATATTCACCCCCTCACTCCTCTTTGTTTTCATCATTATCTTCATTGTCATTGTTATCATCAACATCATTGGCAGAAATGTGACATGTTCAACCAGACAGCTGTCCATTGCATATAATGTGGAAGTATGGATTTCACTGATACAATTGATTCACCTATTAGTCATAAAATGGCAATAAGTAAGGAAGATGAGCAGCCCTAAGGGAGAACAGAGAAATGACGTGTGAGAAAACTGCCTGAAGAACTCTCTCCTCTGCCAATAACTCCGTTTCCTCTCACTGTCCTGTCTCCTGGTGTCTTCCTTTGGGTGAAATGGAATTGCTTTCAACACTGCTGTCAAAACCATCATTTGACAGCTCATTCTTTTCTATTTCCCCTCTTTGAAATTTGTAAGTTTCTCAATATCTCACTTTTCCTGTCTGCAGAAGCCTGCATGCGGCAACTGTATGATTTATTTTCCGGATGTTTAATGTAAGGCCCAAGTATAAAGAGCAAAAACAGTCCCCCATTCCTAAATTTGTTCAGTTTATACGGAGAGGTGGAAGCTGTAGATAAGATGGAAATTCACTTGTCACATATCACAGGCAATGATATATCACAAACAGCATTTAAAAGTCACTATATTTTGCTTGTGAGAGCTGTATTTTTAATCAAGGATAAATAAAGCGAACTGCATTCTGGGCCACGAAGGGGACGGAAAACAAAAGACAGGAAGAAAGCAAAGTAAAAAATACCCCTGACTAAACTACATTTAAATGTCTCCAGTGGTTTAATTTGACAACATAATATGGAGTTAAAAATACCCAAATGTGACACAATAGCTGTTCACAGACAATAAAGGGACTGCACTTCCCTCCATGTTAGTGCAGCAATAGGCAATCAACATCCTGGAAGGTAGGTGGAATAAATTACCTCCACATCAAACCTGCAAAACAGAGCTACAACAGAGCCAGACAAAGGTGTTTCCCAGCACCTTTCAACTGAAAATAATTACTCTTAGTGGTCCACTGGATTCTGTGTGCATTCTAAAGATGAATCATTATGACTCCCTCTCTATATATTTAAGCCTCTTCAGTAAAACATGTTATGCAAGTTATCAGATCAACATCTATTTTGGGATTCTCCATGTATTACCATGCTATATTTGTGAGTGCTGTTTCCACAGCTTTGAGACTGGCATTGAAATTGTTTGCATTTTCAGGGATGAGCTATGAGCTATGAATTGTGCATGTTGGCTTCACTTAAAATAAAGTGCAGATTAGGGTAGTTTTATGGCGATTAGGACAGCTGTGTGACTGCTGATGAGAGAGACATACATACCAAAAGGCCACATCAATAAACTGAGGATAGTGCCACCCACTGGTAACAAGCAGCCAATTTATGCTCCACAACTATAAAGAAAATTCGATCATTATGTCAAAGAATCAGGACTATTTCAAGCACAGAATTTTTTTTCTTCTGGCCAAAGGACTGGGTTGTTTTTTTCGCTCAGCACAAACTCCCCACCATGTGGGCCTTTGCTTCCTGTATGTGCCGATGGTTCTCTCTTCACTCGCACTTTACTTTAGAAGCAACAGACTCCAGCTGTGCAACAGGCCAAGACTCAGACCTGTTTCCATACAATCACAACTCAGCAGCCAAAAATATGTATATATATATAGTAGTCACAATTAGTATGTAGTCATAATTAGGATTTTGTTGCCTGGGGGTACAAGATGGGAGAGTAAAAATAGACCAGTTGACAAAACAGCCTGCCATAGAAATCCATAGAACTCACAAATCAATGTTTCACAATTACTGGCCACAAAAAAAAAAAAAAAAAAAAACATTTTTGGTCTCCCCCAAGGCCTGTAGATTTTGGTCAATACTGGTCACTGGTCAATAACACATGTAATGCATTTAAATAAAATTAAATACTACACTGTTCCATTCATGCTGATAAGTAAAACACGATGAAGAGAAAAGAAAAAAAAAATTGATTAACCCACTAAACAGAAAGTTTCAAAACAACAGTAAAATTCATCAGTCAACCTCATACATTAAAATTACAAAAACTTTATGGTAGTTTGACTAAAATCCCAGCAATCAGCAAGTAGGTATTATAGTCAACTGGGGCAGTGGATTTCCAAGAAGCGTGCTCTAATCTCACTGTGAACCACTGAAAACAAATTATAGCCCACTACAGCATTACTGATCTAAGAATGTAAAAATTTTACAGGACCTGGCACAATTATAATGTAAACCAGTTTCCTCCTTTTTAACTCTTTTATGAAGAAACATGACAATCCATCTTCTGAGGACAGGATGATGTGAGTGTGAAGCTGAGTGAAGCTGAGTCTTAAGACAATAACGACAATAATGTAATGTAATTACATTACATTAATTTGGTTTTTGATCATTAGTGAACATTTATGAAGAGCGAAGGCAAGACCTAGCAGTACATTCTACGTATAGTACACTGAACTCCTGCTCATTTCCCCTCACTGGTGAAACACGCATGTCTGACACTTGATTCATATCTCTCATGGGAGGATAAACCTTTCCTCACAATCCCAGTGATGGCGGGGTGTTTAAAACGTTTTCCCAGGTTTATCGCACCTCGTGTTTCGGATTATGGCCCTAAAGGACTGAGGGAATCGCAGAGTGTCTGCGGACCATTCTGTTGTGTTCAGCTTTAAAAAAGAAGATCCTAAACCTGATCATTCAAACAGCATGACTCATTTGCCATTAACAACAGTGCATTTTCTCACATCTAGAACATCCCCCTATTATCAAAGAAACATAAAATCAATTTTGCAGCAATAGCATAACTGGGGGAGCTTTGTAGTAATATGCATACTTTTAAATACAAAAAAAAAGAATTTTAAGTATCTTTAAACCTTTCACTGATATACAGGATGATACTCGGCTCCGATGCAGTTTGTGCTACAATTGACATGTTTTCTGGGACTGTAACACATACTCGTGTTCTGAAAAGCCTATCCAACTAAACAGCAGGTCATGTAACACATTCCTCACCTCATTGAATTAAGGCTGCTGCTTTCTGTGCTACTCAGATTGCCAAAAATGCTTCAGGACTATAATTATCTAAACAGAGCACTGTGGCTTAATTTTGGAATCCCAATATCCACAACCCCAACAGCTTAGAAACAAGTCCTGTAGAGAGTTAGGACAAAGACATAAGATCCTGGCTTTGGTAAAAATCAATGGTCAAAAGTGTTTGTATTATTTTGATTGTTATAATATAATAAATTAATAGTTACATACATACATACATTCAATCACTGAGTGGCCACCTTATTAGGTACACCTACCTAATAGCAAGGTGGTCCATTTTACCCTCAGCACATACTGAATTTGTTGGTGTATGGACTCAACAAGGTGACAAAAGTGCAGTACAGTGATGCTCGCCCATGTCAACCACAATGTTTCTCATAGTTTTTGAAAATTGATGAGTGCTGGATCTCGACTCTGAATAGTTTCATTATCATCATCATCATCTTTGCCGTCATTGTATTCACATACTGCACAGACAACAACCTTTTTTTTCTTCCACAGACCTTTTCATGAGAGTAAACCGTTTTCCGAGTGACTGATCCACATCTGTGTTTTGCCGGGGTAAACCACCTGCTCAGACTCATCAGTACGGATGCATGCGATTCAGCAAGAGGAGAGGTCTGGCTCTGGAAAGTGAACACACAAGATGCCAAGAGCCCTGAACGATGACGACCATCCCTGGAAAAATGACAAATGACAAGGGCCCTTGCTTCATGCAGTTGGCACATTGGTGATGGCTTTGTTTATGAAAAAGGATGGAAGCGATGCATCAGGCCCCCAGGCTCCTCTGATGAATATTGATAGCTCCAGGCTGATCATTTTCTGCTCTAGTCAAGAGAGGCTCCTCTCTTCAAGATCCATTAATTGCTGACGAATTGCTCAAGTCTTCCCCTCGCTTCCAGAGGAATCTTCACGTGCAAATTTCAGCACCATGATGTTCAACAAATGAAGCACTATCGATCCGTTTGATGGCAAAAGCTTTGCAGTTAATAGTTTGTTCTCCAAAGCCACAGGAGTTATTTGACTTTTAAATATATATGGATGCCAATTATAGGTGTTGATTCTGAGTCCAATGAGAGCGATGACAGCTGAAAACACGTAAAAGGCAGATGAAAGGCCAACTGTGTCAGTACATGTGTACAGTAACTGGGACACAGAGGAAGGACAAATGATGAGCTAATATATTCTTGACGACACTATAAGATCTCAATAAGAAAGTTTGATGGCCCATGTTTAATACGAAAATCATTAGGATGACAGGTTTTATCAGCTGATTTTAATACCATGACATGAATACTTGCATCCTAGTGACAGAGAATGGGCAGTGTCAAAATGTGTGTCACTAGAGTTACTATAGTGTGTTATAGTGTGTCACTGTGTGTTACTATAGACTACTAAATCAGAAAAGTAGATGTAATGGTTTTATGTTCTTCATTATGTTGTACATGCAAAATCATATTTCATCATACTGCAGTTAGAATTAATTGAGAGTAAGTCTAAATCAACAGGTTGACAATATGTGCAGTTAGTGATGAGCCAAAATAAACTATGATGGGAAAAATCAGACATGCATTTTCTACTGATTCCAACCAATTAAATACGACAATGTTGATGACAGATTTTGGCTCAAAGAGGCATCCACAATGGCTTTGCTGAAATGTCTGGGATGTGCAGAGGTATCAATGTGGCACAATGGAAGGGGTCATTGTGGGGGCGATCGTTTAAAAGATCAGCCTGGGTATTCAAGTTGCCTCATAAAGCCCTCTGATGACACCATTATGCTTACAATGAGTTGCATTGGTAGTGGGTGTCCTGCTATCCTTTCTTTTCAGACATTACGCAGAAATGTAGTCTTACTCTTGCCTCAAATGTTCGCAGACATTCAATCCATGCCTCCATCTGATTTCATCTCTTTCTAATGCATGCAGGCATTAAAGTCCAATAGCATAGAATGATGGAACACTTCAAACTGTACACATCACCCACATAAAATGATGTGGCTTCATCCTAATGATATCTACAAGCATCATCCTGCATTTGGTGCACAAGTCAAATATTATGCTTGGGTCTTAATTTTTTTTTTTTTTCTCAGCCAATCCGGAGTTATTTTTATGTGCTTTATGTGTGCCATCTTTATGATCTTAACTCATCATAACATTTACAACGTTGCACTGTAGGCCTATATTAATATTAATATATTATTATATTATGTACTATATATTATAATATTAATATAATTTTATAATTAGATGTAAATGAATATACAGCATATGGGTACATCATATTACAGGGAATGTATTTGTGGGAATCAGGAATTTACAATGAATCACCATTGATACAAAGTGACTCACATGATTAATGTTATTTGAAAATTGCTATGACTACCCTATCAATGAAAAAGAGTTAAAACAAAACAGGCACATGCATACACATGCATGCATATACACAGCAATACAAAGGAAAAAAAAAAACATGGGGAGAACAACAGCAGATTGTGATTCTAAGTTATGATGCTGAATGGGTTTGACCAGGAAAAAAGGCAATACCTGTCATCTTGTCCTAAGGGAGTAATTCTACCAACCATCTGCACATTCACACCAAGCAGAAATATTCAGAAGAAATGGTGAGGGGTAGGGTGTTATCAGAGAAGCTGCTTTCTTGAAGGTATGAGGACTGATCATGCCTCGTTGGCTGAGAGTTACTGGGGGCACAGTGGGGTGTACGCATGCCATATGATCGCTGTCCCAGAGGCGCAGAGTCAAGAGGACCCCTGTGGTGGCCACCATAAACGCCCGCCAGACATGATGTGAACACAGCTGAGGTAACCTTGGGCTGTTTTGCGCAGTTCGCAAAAGGGAAACAGACGCCCCACACCACATGAGGTGCCCTGGTGGGTTCCTACAAGTGCAAAAGCGGTAAAAGCACTACCGATCCAGCGGCACTCATCACAATAGTGCCATTTCATAGCACTCCTGAAAGCCCAATATGAACCACACAGCCTGATTTCCCATAGGAAGCCATGGCACCATACATCATGAATGCACAGGTGTTTGCAGAATAGTAAACTAAATGATTCTTTTAGCATCCTATACCAAATTTCAAATGTTTGAAATTAATTGAATTGATAGAAATGAATAACACATGAAACACATACTTAACACACACATATTTAATTCTCTATACTTTTAATAAAAGAGAAAAATGCCTTGCAGTGGTACATCTGGGATGTTAACCTATAACCTTAAGATAGAGGAAAGTGTCCCAGCCACAAGATCACATGCAGTGCATGCTGCTATGAATATGCAATCTGTACATTATTTGAATTTCATGGCTTTAGCATCAAATAATTCACAAGGCCTGTGGTGAAAATTTCTCAAGCAAATGTTAATTGTTTTCTGTTGACCCCTATGTCTCTCACATTAATCATCAATACTTTAACGAAAACTTCAAACACAATCTGAAGATGCATTCCGGCGCATACATACTCACCCCATTAAAGAAGCCTGACCTTACATAAATCAAAAAATTTTACATAATGAAGAGAAAAAATAATAAAATGATGATAAAATAAACTACTCATTATAAGCGATTTATCCTTTAAATATTTATAATACAAACTCTGCAGCATTTTACATTATGAAAAGCTACATTTCATCTGAAGGTATAGATTAAAATGAATATATTATTTAACAACAAACAATTTTAGAGTGAACAAAAAAACTTTCTTCACATTCAGATCACAATACTAACCTTAATATGAATAACTGCACAAGCAGCTTTTCTTTGTGGGCCTACCTAACTGGAAAAAAAAATGTTTCACAACATGTTGCTTGAGTATGATTATGTATAGCACTGTACGTCTCCAAGGTAACTGTAAAGGATCCCATAGTCTGGCCACTTGTAAGCCTGTAAACCTGTAATTAAAGTCTCTATTGTGATTTAGTTTTTGAAAAAAAAAGATCCTTGATGCGGAATTACAAATGAAACGCTGTTTCTTTTTTTAATGTTTTTTTTATCAAAACAACTGTTCTATATGCTAAGCCATCATCACATAAACGTTTACATCATAGTTCTTTTATTATTATTAGGTTTGGTTCACACTTGTTGTTTATCAGTAGCATGTTTGTTAATTCCTAATCACTTTCAGTGTAATTAGCTGATTAACATAAATAATTTAGTGAATCGGTCTTTCTTGGAAGATTGCAGTCACAATTCGTAAGAATGCAAGCAATCTCAAGTCTGAATTGAAACTCAGGAAACAAACCCCTGAGACTTATGAAGGCACACATTTAAAAAAAAAAATCCTGACATTTGGTTCTTAACTTACAGGTACAAAAACGTTTTTTTTGTGTTTTTTGTCAGTTTCTAAACACGTCTTGTTAACTTTCCATCAGCTGATCTCATGATATTGTGTTCGTATTAGACAGCCGTAACACAGCTGAAATCCATAACTCACAATTAACAACTAATTACACTGTAATTACAATGCATACCACCCTCAGCTTTTCATAACGATGACATTTATCAAACAAATGCAGTTACTATTCCCTTTGTGCCATCCATTGCACCATATTTGCAAGTGGGGACAAATACTTTACCAATTTTCAAATTAAATTTCTAGCAATGTGTTCATATTGCTAGTGTTCTCAAAGTGCTGGGCTAAAAGAAGAGATGAAAGGGGCAAAAGAACATGGAGATTGCCTTCAGTTCAAAAAAAATATCTTATCTATGTAAACCTACCTCAAAGTCCCAAAATGCCACAGAATTAGAGGTAAGGACCATCACTGAGGAAGGGAAAAAAGCCAATATGCTTTGAAGAAAATGTTTAAAGACAGCCTCTCTTCTCAAAGGATGCCCAATGAACCGCTGTCATTTCAAAGGGACAAAACATGTTTTTTTTTTGGGGTGGGGGGTGTTGGTTTTTTTTTTTTTTTTAACTCTCAAAAGAAGGATTGTGGGTCTGAGACAAAATTACCCAGACTTGAAACACAGCACTTAATTTCTGATTAGCAAATCATTTTCTGTGATTTGACCTAAAAGGTCATCTTTAAGCAAGCATGCAAAGGTCAGTAACAGTACATCTGTGTTAGATGATTAACCTCGCATATGTGCAATCCGGAATGAGTCACTCAGTTGCCATGTCTTTGCTAAGGATAGGCCTAACCTTTTCTGAGAAATACAAAAAATGAAATGGAAATGATCTAGAAAGAGCTTAAGAATCAGGGTAAAAAAAAACACACAATTGTTTGAATTCAATCAACAGTTGCCCTTAACATGACTTTTTTCTGCTTTTTCCACCCTTTCCCCACCCCTTCTGCCCTTGATTTGGAATAATCAAGGGTATATTTACCTTGTATCACCATTATCACTATCACTCTGCACTAGTGCGGGAGGCAGAAGAGTGAAGAATGCAATCCTGTGATACACTCATAAGCTAAATCACCACTATATTTCACAATGTAAGTCCTGCATAACCAGGAGGGCAGACACCGAATGAAAATTAGGTGTCTGGTGAGATGCAGGGTGTCAAAGGCAGACTGACAAGGAAAGCCTGGTTGACAACCTTACTCTACTAGCCCAGAATGAAGTCAGTTGTTTTCCACCCAAGTCGCAGGCATGTCCAGCAAATGACACAGCTCAGACTCGAACATGGGTCTGGGCTGTAGGATCCAGGCCAGCAGAGCCTCTCGGGAGCGCATTAGTCCATTACGTTGAATCTAGAAGTCTCATTTCTTGTAAGCAGGCAATCCTTCAGTAATATATCTAAATACAGATATACAGTAAAAATAAAGTTTAGGAATTCCATATTCTACTATTCTTAGACCACGGAGGGACTTTTGTTTAAGGCTGGGCAAATATGGGGTGTTAATCAGTTTTTGTTTTTTTTTTTTTTGCATTAATTATTCAGCTGAGTGGGGACTGCATCTAGTGATAGTTGCTATACAATCTGATCTTTCTAAGGCTTTTGATTCTTTTGAGGTACACACTATGGTGAATCCCAGAGATGAATGTAAATTGATTGTTCAGGTATGCAGTATGGGAATGATTTGACATACTCTATAAACTTGGTAAATTATACATGAGATGGAACACAGGTTAGAATCCATGGTATATAGAACCTGAGAACATGTTCTAAATTGAAATTCTGCATGAATTTGCATCTGGTATACTGGCTGCTGACAATTGTACATAATACCAGTGTATTTCCTCACACCTGGGGTAGTTTAGTTTCTCTTTCCATTTCATTAAAAAATGCTGATACCTCACAAATATGGAGAATATGTGTATTGTGGAAGAACCACTGTTGTTGCTCTACTGAAGACCCTATACAGTGGAAGAAAATAAACTCATATTGATTCCCAAGTGTTAAAGATTAAGGTAAAACATGTACTTGTGTACATAACATTTTATTTCAAACTTCAGCTGCACCTAAAGGAAACATATACAGCAGAATTCAATCTGTTTTGATAAGAAGGCAGTAAAGAAAGCTGTTTTCAGATGCACTGTCATGGTTGTCTGAGTAGATATAGGTGTGACAGATCAACAAAAAGTAATTGAATCAGTTTTTGGCAAAATTATCATGATGCAAAAAGAAACATCTTGCCACAAAAACAAAGTAGCAAACTTGAATGTTTGAATGAACAGTGTAACGAACAAGCCTCTGCGTTTTAACAGCAAATTAATTATCTGGCAGTAAATTTGGAATCATACGACACAAAAAAAACTGTAATGACGCTGAAGTGCTGCAACTCTTCAGACAGAAAGTAATGCTTAAACCGAACACAATAATACATAATCTGATTTGGTTTGATCACATGGAGGGACAATTTTTATAGCACAAAAAGATGGAGGAGCGCAGATGTTTTTGGTAATTTGATGTCAGCGTAGTCAGCAAAAACGAGGACAGCACCGAGGGTGTAATTTTCATCCAGATAATGCTAGCACTTTGCATAGTGCAAGAGGGTGATGGATGTTGGTAAAACAATTTAGGGGCATGATTGTGAATGTAGGCATTTTTACCATCATGCCACCTGAGACCTGGTAGTGCCTACCTCAAAAATCTGTAGGAGTTTCAATTGCGCTGGCTCCACCTCTTTAGACTATAGCACCTGTGCTAGACAATTGTGCTTAATCTAAATTTGAATATTTTCTAAATATGAAAGCACATTAAACTAGTTTGATAGCTTTGTTGATAAAACTTGCTCTCCATGTCAACTTTTCCTCAGTACTGCCTCAAACATACTGTACTGAAATTGGCAGGTTTACCAAGAATGCAAGCCTCACTGCACAATGTTAGCCACAGGAGAGACAGGGAAAGTTATGATGTGTTATACATTACATAAAAGTAATCAATGAATTATGATTAAACATTCCTACAGACTTAATATGGGTCAGAAAAGCAGTGGTACTAATTCCGATTAATTTCCCTCTGAATATTACAGAATTAAACTGTTCATAGCCATGTACATAATTAGACATGGAGCATTAGTCTGAGCGTGTTCACATTTTCCACTCAGATCACTGTCAATTTATTCATGATGCAGCAGATTGACAAGACACATATTTCAAACGCCCATCAAGAGAAATGGACACAGAGGAGTCCATTTTGCTGGATCCGTTTCAAGCTTTATCAGGTGCCAGTTCTCAGTCAACATGCCCTGTCAACATTATGCTCAGTTCAGCTCCTTCCACATTCTTCTGCATTAGTTAAAAAAAAAAGGTGCAGAGTTTCTGCAGCACTTTCTGACGAGCTTGAACATTCGATGAATTCCCATGAAGGTTCCCCACTAAGTGGCACAATGCTATTTACCATGAACATCCATGTGCCTCACTAATGCCCTTCAATCAACAAATCAGCAACCTCTGTTCTCCATAGACATTAATAGACTCACACTATTTTCACACAATCAATACCAAAGTGTAAAGTACAAGTTATTCAAATGGGAAATACTTCTTTGTAATTAAAGTAATGTTAACTACAAGTACCAATATTGAGAATTTGTAGCATTTCGGCTGGAAAGAACTGCAAACACTAATGAGATAGAGAGGTATGTTTCAGCTCATACTATATGTGAAAAACATATTTTAAAGTCCTAGTCCTACCAAACATAACTTAATACTCAACCATTTTAACTGAATAATTAACTGTAATTACTCAAAACTTGATTTTTCCAGCTCACATATATCTAAGGGAATAAGCCTCTTGGACAAAATCACCTCCTGACAGCTCCTTTAAAGCCTTATATATCATCATCATTCTTTTGTCATGTCAGGTCACCCACTCAATAATTTCACATGATTTCCAATTAATGCATTGAAGGAGTGAGAAATTACCATCAAGGAAAAGTGTTTCCCTCCAGGTTTAATATAACAACCTGTCTCTCACACATGTGCTAGAAGTTAAATTATGTTTCATTCCTCTTCCAAAGCATCACATTGTTCCATCCTTGAGAAAGTTGATATAACTTTCAAGCAGCTGCGAAGCTATAATATGTGACAGTCAAATCAGGCATATAAACTGAAATAGAAACAATTACTGATTTATGCGAGAGTTAACATACAACATACAACTAAATTCATGACAGAACTTATTTCTTAATAACTGTATGGTCTCTTAAGTCATATCCTAAGGGCTAGACACACAATTTAAACATGTCCTCACTGACTGTTTTCTGATTTGCACCATCACCATGAAGGAGAGGTTTCTTGCCTTGAAAAATTCTTGATAACCATGTTGACAATTTGTGAATCAATGTGGTCCCATTCCATTGCATGATGATGTGTTCCATACGAACAACAAATATTGTGCACTTCCTCGGCTGTATTCGCATTTTAGAATTTGTTGTTCTTACAAGGTTGTTAAAGGTCTCTTAGTAGCATTGCAAACATTTAAAAATCATTACAAACCATTAAGCAGAGAATGGAGTCTATTCGTTTGGGGAATGGATCCACACTGGATCATTTATACCATGAACATGAATACTATTTTCAAAGAAAGAAATGACACATATACTTACAATCTGTTAGATGCAATTGGATAGCATCTACTACTTGTTGAAAATATATGATCTTCTTGATTAGTAGTCATAATTTGTAATGTTGGTGATGACCTGCGCATATATGTGGTTTCTACAGAAGTGGAGAAGTCTATTAAGGGCAGCACACTTCTAGAGCTCACAACTTCACTGAAATCAATACACCATCAATCTCTGATGTATGTTCCTATCTCTGCAGGGTCATTCCAACTCCAAATACTTACAGATTCAAAGATTCACAATCAGACACCAATGTGATGCCGTAATCAAAAATGAACATGCCTGCTGACAATAAACAGCCATGACCCATCCTTCAACGGGAAGATGAATTAGAGTTGAAGATAAATATATTAAATGTATATCAAAATCAAGCACACCAGCACCACCACCAATCCTCAGAAGATGAATTAGTGTGTTTGAAAGTGCCTGTTATCAATGGGATGCACATGTGGCTGGGGAGAAACTGCATTTCTCAATTTGGCATGGAAAATGAAAGCACAAACATTACCTCCCCCAACCCCCTGCCCAAACAGGGAAACCGGCTGACACATTTTCCGCCCTATGAATCTCTGAATTGCTTCTATTTATAAGCAGCACTAATAAAGCAGTGGGTTTGACACAATGTATAGAGGCTGTTATTCCCCCCCCCCCCCCCCCCCCCTCCTAATCTTGAAAGAAGGTAGAGAATAAATATAGTTCTTTCTGTCTGGAATGATGCATTGGACTTTCATTTACTTTCATTCCTGGTAAGGGTTGACTTTTGAAATAATTCCTTTGCAGTTCATTTCAAGTTGTGGCATGGACTACCTGTCTATTTGAAATCTTTTATTTGAGAATTTTGCATGTGTAATGCAAAATGAAATGATTTGCCATAATCATGCCCCTGGAAAATTCATTCAGCCTGTACAGCATATTTCTCTAACCAGGCACTCAGTGCCTTACCGATTGAAAATGCGGTATATATTTATTGAATTAAAGAATAAATACATACATTAAAAGCAGGTTTTTAAGTAAAACACTGGAGATATGCTGACCAAGATTCAGGGCCAAAGAGAACAGCAAAGAATATGGGTGGGTTATTGGTCTTATATTATTGTCTTATTTCTTTCATGCATTACACTCAACAAGAACTGCTTATCTAAATTGTTCCATACTCACATGCTCTGTGTCCTGTCGCCATGGTCACCCCAGGCATCCCAGATGCAGTTAGCATAGTATGCCTCTGGATAATTGTTCTCTTAATTGTTTTACAAGCCAAGCCCACTGTCTTTGTCTGTGCAATTACAGCAATATGGTGCAGGAAGACATATGGTAAATTCTCAGGGCTTAAATTTTATACTGGTGCATTCTGTGTAATTGTGTAAAACCAGATTGAGTGTCTAAACATTTCCTTTTGTCCAAAATTAATATCTCGATTCCAAAATAAAGGATCAAACACATGACCTGGAAGCTTCAAGTCATTGATAATGATGAAACAATATTGTGTAATGATATACTGTATACAGTATATACAGTGTCTTGTGAAAGTATTCAAACCCTTGACAAATTCTCACATTGAAATTTTGTTCTGTGTGATATTTTGTTCAAAAACATTGAAACTCAAAATTAACTATTTTAAGGTGTCATTGGTTTATGTTAGAAGATATTTTTCAGAAACATACAAACACTAAAATATGCTGTTTGCATTAGTATTCAACCCCTGTTCTAAAAGCTCCAAGTTTGCAAAGATGAAAATAATTGCTCTAACAAGGACACAAATTAGCCACGCAGTACTATCAAAATATTATTTTAAAAAATCCAATTTGTTCCAGCTTTGGGAATGTCCAAAGCTACTAATGTGCAACTTAAACATAATAATTATCCAAATAATTTACTGATTAATAGTGAATATATTAATATCTTATCAATCACACACAATTTTAGACATGTATGTATATGTTGGCTGTTAACACTAGCCACAATATTGGATATGTATTAGATATGTATATTAGATAATGAAGGTTGTCAGGTCCAAGAACGCAAACATATAACAAAGATAATCCTTATGAAAATAACAATACTTAATTATTAATCTCCCTACTTTGGGGACAACATTTTTTCTTCCAAATAAACATATCATTAATAGTGGTTGCTTCACCATACATTAATATTTAATAGTTGTGCTGTTTCTTAGTACTATCTGCATAAACATCATGTAAGAGAATAATGTATCAGATCTTGGCATTTCTTATTCTGTGTCTTCATAATTCCTCATGTTTATGAGATATTTTGAAAGGGAATTCCTGCAGCCTCTCTGGAGGAAATGCACTATTTGCATAGTGATGCTCATGCTTTGACATATTTAGCGATTGTTCTAAGCTATAATTGGGTGAGGATGAAATTCTCATCCTAATTATTCTAAACAATATATTTAAGGTATTTAAGGTATATTTAATGTTTTTTTTTTCATTGCTATGTTGGATGATTTTCCTTTTCCAAAACAGGTATGCAAAAGATGTCTTGTCTTGGAACTATTTAAATTCTAAAAATTCAAAACTATTTAAATTCAAACATTTAACTTGTTTCTGATACTAAGAGAAAGGACAATAGAACTTGAGTCTTGGGCATTACCACTGTGCTCCATAGTGTTCTACTTTTTTATATTGTTCTGTAATAACTCTAAGGTTAATACCATCCATGAACCAAGTCCCAGTTTTGAAGTGTTAAACACCCTCAAAGGTTTTGATAAATCTGTCTGTGTGTCCTCCTGCCCCATCAGAAACAATTGTGCTAGTGTGAAACCAGGCCAAAGGAAACGGGATGGCAGGAAGCCAGTAGGACTTTGGCTTTTGTCTTTTCAGCCTCAGGCCAAGGTAATGTTTCATCTGGACCAGGGGTGTCCAGGATGCCCTTGTGAAATGCAGCTTTGGTCTGGCTATGTATATACATACACACACTCATAGACCCTCCCACCCCACACATGCGCATGCACGCACACACACACACACGCTCGTATGCACACGCACACACAGGCACATTTCACAGCCACCGACTAGTTGTGCTTTGCATTCTTAAAGAAGCTCTGGGAGAAAGGGCACAGGCGAGGACATAAATCAACAACCCAAGACAGCACCGCTGCTTTAGTGGGACCAATTCAATGCTCTCTTTCCCTATTATACAAAACAATGCGAGTGCTGCTCTGCGCAGGTATGCCTCTCCATTAATGATTTAGTTTTTTAACTCCGAATGCACATGATGGTCTAGGCGTGCGTTTCTGTTTTTCTGTACTCAGGTGTCTCTTTCATCATTGTAAAGTGTGTCTTGAGCAGAAGCTGATTACTTAATGCCATTTTAAAAATAATCAATGCCATTGTATGTGTGATTTCTACGCTGTTCCCCAAGCAATCTGAAATGAACTTGAGGCCTTACTCCCATTAATTATTACAATGGGCCTAATTGATCTTACCTGCAGAAACTCTCCATTATACTGCTGCAGAAGTCTGTACAGGGGCAGATATGCATCTTGCATTATATATGCATTATATTATATTATATATACATTGATCACATACTGTTTGAAGCAACTTTTGACAATAGCTGCCAAAGATCAGATATTGTCAGTCCACTGACACGGGTACACATACAACTGTTAGGAGATCCCCAATACCTTTAGCACTCAGTGCTAATTTGTCTACATGGAGAGATAAGATAGGTGGTTGGTACCATCTCCTTGCCATTGATTTACTCACTGGAAACCATAACACTGGTATGTCCAGATGAAGATGAATTCTTTATGGGAATATTTCATAATGATACCACTAAGCTGTGTGGTCCATGAGTGGTTGGTTATACTGTATGTATGTCAGAATACTTCAGAAAATGCCCTGACAATACTGAAAACTGTAATGCATTTATAGACACAGGTTTAAGACAATTACAGGATATCTGAAGCTTAATTTGCTTCAAAAAATGGATGAAGCACGATGACTCAATAATGCTGTTTTCATGTCAGAAAACATTAAAGAGAACCACTCTCAGCCAGAGAGGCAGAAATGCAAAGAAACATATTGATTTCTATTTTCACTTCCAGAGAGTCCACAAGCAAAGTGAACTGTCATTGAACTTTCCAAGCCAGATTGAAATGTCTTCTCTTTCGCACTGGCAGTGAAGTGTTGTTGCTTGGGGGCAGTCACTGACTTGTAAAGACACCAATCACGTGGTGAAATGTCACCCACCCTCTCCCATTCTGTGCCGTGTAGAAGCTATCAGCTCACCATTTTCTCACATTAAACAAGACACTTCTAAAGATCTGTTTTAATTGTAAATAGAAAAACCTTGAAATTTATCTCCGGGAACATGGCATATTTATCTAGGTATTCTTTATGTCTGTGTACAGTTGGTTTATTAGATTTTTGTGGATGGTGTAAAAGGAGAGACAAAAAAGACATTAATGCGCTGTGCTCAGGAATGGGGAAGATCGCACTCTTGTGTCGGGAATAAAGAGGATCAAATGTTCTCATATAAGTCAAGGTTTAAACACAATGCAGCAATAGTACAAAATCAGACTGAATAATCTTTTGGAAATGCAAAGCTATGTGTATTACATTCAGGAAGACATAGTACTTATATAATCTTTATTACTCTGTATAATTTGTACTGTACGTGATGCAGTACTTGTAATTGCAGTCATTAATGATAAGCATTTTTTACTGTCTTATTTCCACCAAAATGGAATTTAATTGACCCGTTCGAATCCACTGATGTTTGCCAATTCAAATTAAATGTGGAAATAAAATGTGCCCTCAAGTCGAATTGATTTCAGCTCAGAACTTCAGCTTCAAAAAAGTGAGGAAAAAGAACAAAGGGACAGGAATACCAGCAACTGAGTTGGCAACATTCAAAAATATATTGAAAAATAACTTCTTCAGAGTGAGCCAGCCTCTCAAATATCATTTTGCCTTTCAGGGTATTTGCAGAGTGATCTCACCCTACTGCAAGCTTGCTTCTCAAAACTCCCGAATATTGAGCGGGAGGCACTAAGCATGAATTACGTCCTCAGCCAAGATCATAATAATGTATTTTCTTTCGACTTTACCACTGGTTTCAAACCCCTACAAAATTACATATATATTTTATTGATGGGGAAAGAGAAGAGCAATAGGCTTTTACAGTCATGCATTTAAACTCAGACCATTAATCAATGTGCGCGAGGTAGGGCAGAACCGAATGCCTTATCAACAGCATGCTCAGGGAATTCACCAGAAAGCACTCTGACCGAGCATGTAAATGAGTGTGTGTCTCATAAATATGGCCAGCTGCAGGAGAAAGGGAAACCTTGAGATGCATATCTGCTGGAAATGTGTTATGTTTTATTTTGTTTTTACGTTTCACCTGTTAAAGTAAGTTTCATGAATAGAAAAAAGGAAGGAAAATAAGAGGAAGGAAAATCAATATCCATGTTCACTACATGATATTAGCGTAACATTTTCTTTCTCCTTACAAAGCATATAAAATGTGTTTACAGTATACACGAAGATGCTCATCATATGCAATATGAAAAATATGCATCTGTACACACAGTATAAAATCTAAGAAAGATAAAAGCATGATCAAAAACCTGAAAGATCATTTTGTCATAGGACAGGATAACAGGATGTTTGGGATTTGAATCCATAACATTGAATTTGGCATCGTGACTGATGTGGCTGTTTGGAATGGTGTGCCAAGAGGCACAAAGTGACATACGAGGATATGCTTCAGTAAGAAAGCAGACAGAGGAGATCTGGGGCAGGGTAAATAGGTGGGGGGAAAAAGAGTAAGCACCACTTGCCATGCATTGCCATTTATTTGTCCCATGCACAGTCTAGATATCTGGGAGGTGAAGGGCTCACTGATCCAGGAATTATCGTTTAATCTCCTAAGCGAAACACAGTCAGAGAATCACTACCACAGTGAGAGCAAATATTACATGTTCCGGCCTCTCTGCCTCACACTCAGCACTGTGGCAGCAAATCCAGTGTGCTTTACTTTGCAAATGCAAAAGGGCAAATGTGAGAGAATGCCGTGTATGATTTTCCACTTGATACCAGTTCTGAAAGGGAGAGACACGTGTTTTATTGAAGTTCAAAAATCAATGTTGTTTCATAGGAATTGTTTAATTGTGGCTGATGAAGACACCCAATGCACTTACAAATGGTAATATGATAAATCAGTGCGGTAGGAAAGCCGAATGAGGTTAGGGAAGGTTAATGGCAATCTAGTGCCTGTCTTTGGCTGTAATCACCCTCTGCTTAGGCAATCAAAATCGGACCCAGATTAAGGTGGCTCACCTCTCGTTGACTTCTTCTCTGATTGCCCATCAGAACAGCTGAAAAGGTAGGGAAATTAGCAGCCAAAGTCCAATGCAATTAGCTAGTCAATCAAATTCATCTCGAAACTTGCTCTGCAGGGGATAGAGACCTCTAGAGGTGTGTGCTGTACGAAGTTCACAGTGTTCTAAGGAGTATATAAATAGAGAAGAAATGTAACAAGAAAATATGATTTTTAAGTGGAAAGAAACCACTTTAAAACACCAAAATGTTCCTCTACATACTGAAAATGGCAACATGCCAATAAGACATGCAGAGCCACGACAGAACCTGGCTTTGAAATGTCATTGTGATTACTGCACTTCATGACAGATAAAGGTTACAGCAGAGAACCACACACTAATACCAACTGCAATGCACAAGACTACTTTGCAAACATAAAATAACGGCATGACAACTAGTTCAAGACAGAGAACATGCATAATTGCAAAGCACTGCCACTGAAGAGCACTGAATGAATGCAGAGAAGGGGACAAGTGACTGAGAGACAGAACAGATGAAAGAGGAATAACTTTAAAGTGGTGGTCTTTTTGCCTCTCTTGTGAAATGGGAGATAAGACAAATTCATTTCACCGGCAGAATTCTCTCCTTTTCATGCAGAGGTAAATATCACAATGCAGTAATGGGAAACGATTCTTTTAGATACGCCTCTTGTTTATCTGTAAATGGCAGGAGAAAAACACCTTTGTAAGCATTCAGCACCGGCATAATTTCATTTGTGTATGTTGTGCGTTTCATGTAGTGCATGCGTATATCTGCCTGCATTACTTACAGTGCTGGCCAAAAGTATTGGCACCCCTGCAATTCTGTCAGATAATGCTCAATTTCTCCCAGAAAATGATTGCAATTACAAATGTTTTGGTAGTAATATCTTCATTTATTTTGCTTGCAATAAAAAAACACAAAAGAGAAAGAAAAAAAAGTCAAATCAAGTATCAATTTACACAAAACTCCAAAAATGGGCCGGACAAAAGTATTGGCACCCTTTGAAAAATCATGTGATGCTTCTCTAATTTGTGTAATTAACAGCACCTGTTACTTACCTGTGACACATAACAGGTGGTGGAAATCACTAAATCACACTTGCAGCCAGTTAAAATGGATTAAAGTTGACTCAACCTCTGTCCTGTGTCCTTGTGTGTACCACATTGAGTATGGAGAAAAGAAAGAAGACCAAAGAACTGTCTGAGGACTTGAGAAGCAAAATTGTGAGGAAGCATGGGCAATCTCAAGGCTACAAGTCCATCTCCAAAGACCTGAATGTTCCTGTGTCTACTGTGCGCAGTGTCATCAATAGGTTTAAAGCCCATGGCACTGTGGCTAACCTCCCTAGATGTGGACGGAAAAGAAAATTGACGAGAGATTTCAACGAAAGATTGTGCGGATGGTGGATAAAGAACCTCGACTAACATCCAGACAAGTTCAAGCTGTCCTGCAGTCCGAGGGTACAACAGTGTCAACCCGTACTATCCGTCGGTGTCTGAATGAAAAGGGACTCTATGGTAGGATACCCAGGAAGACTCCACTTCTGACCCAGAGACATAAAAAAGCCAGGCTGGAGTTTGCTAAAACTTACCTGAGAAAGCCAAAAACATTTTGGAAGAATGTTCTCTGGTCAGATGAGACAAAAGTAGAGCTTTTTGGGAAAAGGCATCAACATAGAGTTTACAGGAAAAAAAACGAGGCCTTCAAAGAAAAGAACACGGTCCCCACAGTCAAACATGGCGGAGGTTCCCTGATGTTTTGGGGTTGCTTTGCTGCCTCTGGCACTGGACTGCTTGACCGTGTGCATGGCATTATGAAGTCTGAAGACTACCAACAAATTTTGCAGCGTAATGTAGGGCCCAGTGTGAGAAAGCTGGGTCTCCCTCAGAGGTCATGGGTCTTCCAGCAGGACAATGACCCAAAGCACACTTCAAAAAGCACTAGAAAATGGTTTGAGGGAAAGCACTGGAGACTTCTAAAGTGGCCAGCAATGAGTCCAGACCTGAATCCCATAGAACACTTGTGGAGAGATCTGAAAATGGCAGTTTGGAGAAGGCACCCTTCAAATCTCAGGGAGCTGGAGCAGTTTGCCAAAGAAGAATGGTCTAAAATTCCAGCAGAGCATTGTAAGAAACTCATTGATGGATACCGGAAGCGGTTGTTCGCAGTTATTTTGTCCAAAGGTTGTGCTACCAAGTATTAGGCTGAGGGTGCCAATACTTTTGTCCGGTCCATTTTTGGAGTTTTGTGTAAAATGATAATTGATTTAATTTTTTTTTCATTGTCTTTTGTGTTTTTTCATTGCAAGCAAAATAAATGAAGATATTACTACCAAAACATTTGTAATTGCAATCATTTTCTGGGAGAAATTGAGCATTATCTGACAGAATTGCAGGGGTGCCAATACTTTTGGCCAGCACTGTATATAGACATTTGGAAATGACGAATGACTTCATGGAAGGAAAGTTTAGAAAGTGAGTGCTTTTCCCTCATGAGAAAAAAAATCTACCCTACTCCACAGTTAAATAATTTTTTATTTTAATGTCATGGTCAAATGAGGGGCTAAGCTTTCCTATAAAAACACATTTGAAATTATTCCCAGTACAAATAAACAAACAAACAAAAAAATTAACAAGAATAATTACTATGTAGAAAAATTACCCACATCAGGCAGAGTGCTAGTGCTTTTTTCACTAGAACAATAAACTTGAATTCAAACAGAAGATGCATGTTAACAGAGCAATGCACTATGCAATTAGAATCAATGCATATGTGTACTATATATATGTACATACATGCCTACACATTATACACATGCAAACACACACATACCTATATGTGTGTGTGTGTGTGTGTGTGTGTGTGTGTGTGTGTGTGTGTGTGTGTGTGTGTGTGTGAGTAGAAAATAATATCAGGTCTAAATATAATCAGACAAAATTTCAAGACTTATTATCAATTGGGGACATCAATGTAATGTGTTGCAGAAAAGAGGGAGCACATTTCTTTTGTTGGGGGCTCTTGACGGCCTTATTAGTTGACGTTTGCACTTACTGAAGTGAGTTAACACACTTTGCCAATGTATCAATGTGATGGAGAAAACAGAGTGTGATGGTGCTAAAAAGAGTCTATTTTAAAGTAAACACAAGAAAAACAAGAAATTTACAGCATAAAACATTAAAATTAAAAAGGCATAAAACATGATTAGAAAGAAGAGGAAGGTGGTCGTAATGTTTGTGCCAGAAATGTACTACTGTAAAGCTAGTGGTTACATGAGACACAGCATGTACAGTACATGAACAAAAGAGCTACCATTTAAAAAAAAAAACGAATTCATGCCAAGGCCTAAAACTTGGCAACATGAAAATGAAAACCCTTAGCATGAAAATTAGTACCTATAATTTACCTTAGCCAAGCCAGTAACCTCTTCTCCAAAACAGGTAAAGAAAACCCACACAAACACCCACACTAGGGCTCAAGTAATCTGTTGCTGGCTCAGAAATGGGAAGTGTATTAGTAGAGTAATTGTCGTTGCATAACAGAGGCAAAACATAGTACAAGCTATATATTTTGTGACCTGGCCAAGTGCAATCAGGGAATACCACAGTTTTTTGGTGAAAATAAAATGAAATAGTGCGAACCACATTCCTTTCTTGGCACAAAACATGAATTTTACCATTGCTGCTTTTGCATTTTGCAATAGGTGCTTTCTATTTTGTACTGCGCTCAGCAGTTGACTCTATGAATACACTGTATGTCGGTAATTTGTAAAAGTTAGCTGATGGTTTAAAGTACTAAGATGATTTTTCTTGTACCATTTTCATGCATGGGAGGAAGATTCGGCAATGGGTGATTGATAACAGTTCTCAAATAAATAAACAACAATGAATGAAGGGTAGGACATCAAGTGATGTAATGTTTCACCAATGTAACACCGCAGCAACACAGTGTTTCAAGCAAAATGTATCCCAAACCTGCTTGCTTATTATATGCTATGAATCAATGTAATTTATTTTTATGTTCCCTGGCAATCGATAATAGCCATTTCAAGTCCAATGGATTTTTTTTTTTAACTAACGTGGTCAATACAACTCACATATATCAGACCTCTAATTAAGCTATCAAAACAAGAGCACTCTTTATGTTGCTAACTTGTAAATTTACTTAGCTTGTGTTGCAGCAGATGTTGAAATATTGTGATAAAACATAACTGATTGTGGTCTCAAGGTGTGCTGTTTCCATGCCTGTACTCTTCCTTATTTTATTTCTATTTTCCTTTCCATTTGAATATCTAAAACAGGGCAAACACAGGCTAGCTACTTCTTTTCTTCAGTTAATACAAAGGCAAGACAATGTAATACTATAATACTATAATGGAAGTGTAAGCATAACAAGCTTTTACAGTTCCTGTTCACATCACTAGTCCAATTCAGAAAAGACATAATGTGCCTCTATGATGGAACTGACGCTATGATGGAACTGACTGCTTTGCGATCCACTCAACAGGTTTTTCAACCAAGCAGATCGGAGGAAAGTAAACATCCAGTAACCACATCATATTAGGAGTTTAGAATCAAAGGGGTCCATCTCCAGAAAGCATAGTCAATTATTTATAGATATCAACATATGCTATCAAGACTTAAGATACTAAGTACCAGCATATCCATGAGGGAGGTAAGCAGAGAGTGGCCTAGACAGGCAGCATTCTGCTGCAGCTCCAAGCCATAACCACCAAAGCAGACACCCACACTGTAGGATACACAGTCGCTGTCATGTTTTCCCACAGCTGGGTGGACGTGAGAACATCCTGTTATCACCAGTTCAAGGACCTTGTCCTCCTCCCCAGTGGACATTCTGCCAATCCAAAATCCTCAGACTCCTAAAAGAAGCACATTGCGGCCCAATAGTTCGGCTGGCTTGTTTGCAATTTGCACTCTCTTCTCACATCAGAACTCCTCTGGAGACCACCCATGAATGCATATGACTACTAAAACAAGTTTTTTTTTTTTTTTTTTTTTTTTTTGCAGTGAAGCATAGAGGAGTGTCTTGCAGGTCATGAGCTCAGAAGGAACAGTCTGTCCTGTAGTTCACTATCAGTGCTTGACTGGCAACCAGAATTTTAGCGATACTATGTAGGCTATGTTATATTTTTGAATCTGTCTACATTTATGTAGGCACTTGTAAGTGAGGAAAAATCACTATGAATTAAACTATTTTTTAATCAAAAACACTCAGGAGCCAATCACGATTCACACTTATTGTTACCGCAGGTGGGCACAATGTCCAGGTCCATGATTGTGAACATCGTGCAAACCCACAACACACCTCGCATCATCTTCCTGGGAGCACTGTAACTATTCTCATGTCTCCCTGTGTGCATTCAGCTCTCATGTTGAGATGCACAACAATGACAGAAAAATGTCTGACAATAAATCCCATCTGCTTAAAAGCATTTGGCAGCAGGTGGCCGCTTGTTAATGAGTTTTATTTATTTGCTCTGACAGTGTAGATTGCGGAGCTAAATCAGCCAATTAGGATGGGCGCACAGTGAGTGGGTGACGACGTCGTGGAATTGGTGTGCTGCGCTGTCTGTTTGAATAAGCATTACGGTGGCTTTGATGAGTAATCAATATTAAGACACTTATAGCTACCATGATTAATACTTCACAAAATCAGGTTTCTAAAACCCATTAACGGGCCCTCTCTGGGAAAGGAGTGTTTGTGTGTCTAACTGATCTCATGGGAAACAGTTGGGTCATAATTATGGAAGTGTCTGGTGAGCTTTAATTGTGTTACTAAGAATATGCTATTTCTTTTTTCTTGAAATTGCACCTATACTGGATTTTATGTAACTTTTTAAAAGAGGTACACAGCATAATGATACAGTTTATAACACCATAATTATTTTTTCTATCTGAGGAAATTAGAGGGGTTAACACCCTCAACCATATTTGTCATCATCCACTGAACAACACCTTTCTTTATTTATAAAACTGAAATAACTATGATCTTTTGTTTCTTGATTTTCCACATGGCAGCAATGCGCCACCCCTTGGAGGGTCAAAGCACCCAGTGGAGAGGGTCAACCAGCCCAGAGGTGACTGGTATAGCACAGCAGAAAAGAATTGATCCCATTCAGATCTGTCCCTATTGGACAGGCAGCTCCTGATCTTGTATTTGCTTATCTGGCTGTAAATGAATTGGGATGCCATGTTTCCCTCAGGGTCTTGTGCTGCTGCTAATTAAACAAGGCCCATAGCTCCTTGTCTTCTTATGCAAGCTCTCTTTGCTAGCATACTGATATATCAGCCCAGGCTAACAAAACACCTCACAAATCCTGCATAAAGCATACATAAGTACCCCTTGTGTGTCCACACACTGTTGATACACAGTGCTCACAAAACTCAGCAAAAAGAACATAAAATGAGGCCTAACATATCTATAACACACCCTAATACTTGCTAAACAAACAGTGCACAAAGGTATTTTTTGTCTGTGAACACCCCATGAAACTGAGGGGGCAGTTTCACCCGTACTAGGTTCAGGCTTGTTTGCTATCACAGTGGGGTGTCGGTCAGGACACAGGAGTCAGGTTCCGGGTTCAGGTGTTTATTGGGGATTTTGAACGGATGGATACAAGGGTTTGTGGTGTATGGGTGTGTGTGGTTCCTTTGGCACAGACGCACACAACAACAGCACAATGTTTGGTCCCCAAAGGCTTGGTCTCCCCAGTTCTTCACCTCCCAGATATTGTTGTGGTACTGAGGTGGGGGAGGTCACTACCACCTTTATCTTGTCCCGTACCCCCGGCCCTATTGAGGCCCTGATTGGTGGCCAAAGGATACGGGCAGGTCCGAGGGCAAATGGTGACCTGGGGGCCGTCCTTGGGGGTGCGCCTGTGCCTCGAGTTCCCTGTGGGGGTCCTGCTGATAAGGGGAGCAGCAGGACCGGTTTGGCCAGGTTTCAGCTGAGTTGTAAACAAGTGCCTGTGAGAGGTGGGGGTGGTGCGCAAACAAAGACAAAGACAAAGACAGAAACATAAACATGTGGCCCTTTTCTACACCCCAAGTGTGAGTTTGCTTCTTGCTCCATTGCAGTTGGCATTAACTTTAAAAGTCCTTGGCATGATAGACACACAATACCCTTGATGCTTCTCTCCCTTTCTCTCCTCCCACCCCCCCACCCCCCCCCCCCCTCTTTCTCTGCCTCTCACTGTGTTGACTCCCTGTACTGTGTTCTAAAGAATTTTGCACAGTGAATGTCAATTAGCTTTCTTTCAATTGTCGATTCAGGCAGAGAGCCACAGCTACTGCCACTGCAAATTACAGCGACTCTTCCACTTTTTAATTGCCTTTTTTGAAAAGATTGCTCTTCTCAGAATTTTCACAGCGGCATATGGGTGTGAAGAACTTTTAATGTACTAAAATTGACTTCTTAAAGACACAGTCAATTTGCATAAAGTGGCTGCACTGACATTACTGAAAGTCAAAGGAAAATGCTTATCATCGTATCACTCACAGCATTGTCTGCCTTCTCTTCCTTTGGAGCATGGACACATCAGTATGTCTGAAATGTAAGGATGCATATTCTTAACTTTAATATGCACTTTTTAGTTTTCTTCAATGAAATTACTTATTGTGTAGCACCAAAAAAACCAAATATGGCACAGAGATCAACCTGATAACTTGACTAACACTTTCTATTTTTACTTTTTGAGTCATTTGTATTTACTTCATACCAATGTGTTTTCTTACATTTATCCCACTGCATCTTATATATGTATGCTCAATAGTTGGAATAGTTGGAATACTTGGAGTTATAAATGTTGAAGGTGAGATAAAACATCAATATAGGAAAAAAAATATTAGTATTCACTGATTCTGTTTTGAAGGTTTTGTGTGAAATTAGAGAGAAAATATCTTTCCAAAAGAACTGAGTCAAGAGAATATATGCAGAATTCAATCGAAAGCAAGCTCATGGTCCATACAGCTGCCTAATCAACATTCAACAATGATGAGAGGACACATGCTTTCACTCAAAACGTCTAATTAATTACGATCTTTCATGTGTTGAAATGTTTCTGAGCTGCAGCTGAGAGAAACCAGTTGGAGTGTTTCTGATGCCCAGAGATGGCCTGTAATAAATCTGCAGCTTGGCACATATGCCATATGCCATCCTGAAGTCAGACAGCTCCCAGCATGGGGAGAAAAACTCATAAAGCCACTTTGATGGATTTATCCTCCCTTTATTCTGTGCATCCAACAATCGATCTCCGTAGAGGACCAGCGGCATGGCGATCCCATTCACAACTTCTTTCTGCCATTGTCATCATAGCCTCCCATTCACCAGTAAGGTTCTTCCTTCTGATGTGTCACTCTGCCTGTCAATCTATTAAAAATATGATCAATCAGCAGGCCTGTTAAATTTCAGAAGTCTGTGGATGAAACATCACTGGCAGTGCTAGGAAAAAACAAATTACTGGAAACAAGTAGGCTGTAGAAATCACCACACAAAACTAGTCACAAACACTGAAATAATACAAAACTGTTTTCCATCTACTTGACTACAGATTAAAAAACATGGGCCGGGGAAGGAGAGCTGTCCTTGTCCTGCAGTTTCCACCACTTGTTGATAAGGGTTGGATTTAGAGAAGGCTTTTGCCCTACCTCACACTACATTCACAACTCTCCAGGCCCAAACAGCATTCGTCTGCTCGGCAGCAGCACTGAATTAAAGATGTATGTGATACCGTGGTTTTCCCACTCATCGTTACTGTAGCAGAGTTACACCATGAGGCTCTTACCAATGACACCAGGGACATTTCCAGCTAATGGAACTCATCCTGTGTCGATGCTCAGATCTCTGCTGCCAACAGCCCTGCTTGCTCGTGCACAGCCAACCTTACAAGGACTGTAAAATGAGCACAACAGGAATTATCCATGAGGAAAACTGAAGTCAGCAAGGACTGCAGCTCGCATTCAAAGGAGGTGACTGTGATACAAAGGACAGACAAGCTCAATAAGCCCACAATGTTCTTTCACATTGCCATGACCATGCAAATGTGTTAAGAAGGTAGTGGCAAAGTTTCCTTATATCGGTCCATTGCACAAATAAAGGAACACAAAAGATATCTCATACCCTAGAGGACACCATGGCAATTGTCTGTATTAAAATTGAAGTAAACATTGTGTGACCTCTTGATTACTTGGAAAAGTGACACATAGTTAATAACCCTAAAATACTGGTTTACAGTGTCATCTACACTGTATTCAAATATCTAAGTTGTGTGTGTGTGTGTGTCTGTCTGTCTGTCTGTGTGTTTGTAAATGTGTGTGTGTGTATGTGTGTATTTTTTCCAATATTTTTGGTGAACTTGGACAGAACATCATTCTGATATGTTCAAAATTAAAAAAAAAACAACTGAACTGAAGGCTGACTATTGCCCAGACTACAGACCTTATTGTATCAGTAGGTCTTTATTTAATTTGAAAGGAGAATAACAGGCCTGCAAAATACAAATTTCTCTTTGTGCTTGGTCAGGTTCATACTGCAATGGTAACAAAGCAAATTATACAGGTGTCGCTAGACATTTTCAATTAACTGATTAATTACTTGCTATCAGCACCTCATGCACCTCGTGCACAAGAGTTCCTCCTGTGTGTGTGTGTGTATTATATTGTTTTATTGATGGAGAATTTTACTTTCCTATAATATCATTAAATTGAGATATTGACACAGAATGGTTTAGATAGCAAACACTTCTTTAAATGAGACAAGAACTCTGAAACATAACTCTAAAGACCTACAACTGCTTCCAGCAGCATAATAATATTAATATTATTGCTCCCTCTTACAATGGGATTGTGAATGTTTCCAACAGCTTTCCCCCCCTCATCCCATACAAAATTTCTGATGTTAACTCAATTAACTTCGTCCTCGCCAAATTACCAGTTAAAGTTACTCAAGGGTATAGTGCCACCTGCTTCCCTCTCTTAATGAGATAGAGAGCCATTTTAATGGCTGGCCTTGGCTCTGGGCAGTTTTCCACAGTGCGGGTGTAAACCAGACTGTGAGCATTAGCATTCTGTGTCATTCCCATACAGAATGGCTGAGGATGTTAGGGACTCCATACAGACTCTTCTCCCCTTTACAGTAACAGCTGCAGCTGCAGAAGAAGAGGAAGGTGAAGAAGAACAAATATCAAGCAAGAAAGGTGTGTTGAAAAAAAAAATTTTCCCCACAAAGCTCATTTACAATGAGTAGCACATAGAGTTGAAATTATTGTCACTTCTGTTCTGTAATGACATTGAATTTAAGTATGGCAAGGGAATCTAAAAAGCATTAAGCTCTGTAAACCCCTACTATTATAGCATTCCATTGAGAGCTCCCCAACTTTGATTACAAGGTTAAACAATTTGGCCGAACAGCTGGTTGTTAAGGAAAAACCATGTCACCGTCAAACACGCTCAACCACTTAGCATAAAAATTTTGCATTTTTATTTGATTCATTTAAACATGCCATATGTGTGATGATAAAAAGGATGAGAATGTCCTGAAACATGCCTGTTCAAACATGCCTGTTTGAGGAACACAGCACTGATTGTTTCAATCCTCTGTTGAAATCTCAGGCTAAACTGTCAGGCAAATGTGCTTCCAAGCTTGATGATATCAAGGCTTTTGTCTCTTTTCCAAGAAGGGAAATTCAATATTTTATGTGAGAAATGTTCCTCTGGTTTATTTGACATGTTTTGTTAAGGTGTAGCATTACACAATCACGCTTGTAAAACTGGATTTAGCTTTTTTCCTTTATTTATTCCTTATTTATTCCATGTAACCTCTGCTCTCTGATGTATGACCTGTACATTGCTGCCCTGGTTATTAGGTAAGAGATGGCCTGAGTCATTGAACTGAGCATGTTCCTCCTCAGTCTCCAGAGCAGCTAGGGTTAACATACAGCTTTGAACCACCTCTACAAAAAGCACTGTATACACACACCGCACCAACAGAAACAGTAGGATGTGATTCATTTTCCAGCGTCTCCCTTGTTAATATGTGGGATAATTGCTAATAAAGCTAATGCTCAATAAAAGCACTGCATCTGCTGATATAGCACATGCTATTCCATTGCAGGGCTCCTGGTGAGTGGATAGCCACTTCCTGTTTTGCTGATAAGATGTTCTGCTGCAGGGCTGTATGATTTGCAGCATCGAACTGCATTTGGGCATCAATCACCACAGGAATTTCTGTTGCTTTCAATTGTCGAATGCGGTCCGATCAGTTCTCCTTTTGCATATTCTAGAATCGACAGGAGAATATAGCCTCCTCATTTTTCTGTTTCCCCCTCCCACAATTCAGATATCTCAACATCTCATCCACAGCAGTCTGTTCAACATGCCTGCAGCTGGCTAGCGCTCAGCTGCACAGTAGTCTCAGATGAGTCCTAATTGTGAACAGATTTCACCCCTTAAATGAATTAATATACGCTCTTTGCCTAAAAGCTGTTCAAAATCATAGTGACATATGAGCTGTGCTATGCTTAAGTAATGAGGAATTAATATGTTGGGCACCGAGACCTGGACCTGGGCAATAGGCAAACATTTGGAGGAAGGATTCATAATGCACCACAGGAGAGAACACAAGTCTTGTGATAGACACTGCCTTGAGAGACTAAATAAGCAATAACACCAGGCAGCGCGGCCACGGTGGAAGGTCGTGCACATGTCAGCTCTCCTTGAAGAGGGCACCCTGCTGAAAGGGGTTTATAGACCTGCTTGGGCACATATGTAATCCAAATTAGGACAGGTAGGAACCTGGCTTTAAGTATGTGCTGAGCTTCCTTTTATTTTCCTTTAAACTCCAACCAAAACATACAACCTGCCCCATCTCTCTCAAGTTACGAGCTGAATCATATACTCACTGTCGTCCTTGAAACACAGCATCAGACAAATGCGTGGTGACATGGTGCATCACAAACCCTTAAGTCCTTGTTGCTGTCATTACATGTCACCAGATGTCATGGGAAGGTGGCCGCCGCACCACTTTACTCCTGGCTGGGACACAACTTTCCCATTCGCTGCAATCTGTTGTGCCTCACTTTGTCCTGCTTGTCCCTGTCTGACTCTGTGACTGTGTTGCCGGGCGCCGAATGCCTTTTGCTGTTTTCATCTGTGACATCCAATAAATGAAGGCAGAGCTCACTTGTAATCAGTGGCACAAGGCCGCCAGTAAAAGGCTTTATTTTTAGAGCCGCATTCCCCTGTCAAATGTCTGGGAGCCTGGGCATCCAAAATCCGCACACCCGCTCAGCCGCTGTTTAGATCCTGGCCATACTGTTCCACTCTGTTTGGTAAGATGACTTGCGCTCTTCCGCTCAGTCGGGTAGACTCTGCGTAAGTGGTAAGTTATTAGCAAGGGCAAGTTGCAGCAGCAGGCTGAGAGAACACAGACACAATGGCTCATGTACTATATGTATAGAATGTATATTACTTTATATACACACGAAAGACAAATAAAGGACAAACAAAATAATTGCTCAATTATTTGTGTACTAAAACAAAAATTACTACATTGTATCAACGGTATTTGCTTGATTGACTGTTTTACTATTTCTGAAAAGATTCAGGTCTGAAGCAATGACACAGAAAGAGGAAAAAAACAGCCAAATAGATTTGAAAAAAGAAGAAAAAACAAGAATTGCTGTTGCCATGGTTGTGGCACACACAGTCTCTAGAAGAAACGAGCCTTTCAGGGAAGTGAGACGCTGCCTGACGTTCCGACACTTTCATTCCTTAACTAACCCATCACTTGAAGAGGCACTCAGACGAGCAGGATTAAAAGCAATGTCACACAGGCAAGCCTTTTTTCACAATTCAAGGGTTTAATGAGGACACACAAATGAGCAGAGGACAAGAGAAAGTGGCGGGTGTAGAAAAGGAGAAACAAGCCAGAAAATAAAAGAAAAAAAAAAAAGTTTAGGCCCTTGTTGTAGAGTTGAGATATCAACCCCAACACATATGAGTAATAAGACCTATTATTTGTTTTCTTTGTATATAGGTAGAGATCACATTATTTGGACTGAAATGCCAAAAGACAGTTTTATTGAAGAACAGCAAAGGGTGTGGGGTGAACTGGAGATTTCTAGGCGCTCATACATTTGCATGTGACAATCAACAAGCAATACCATTTCTGGCATAGTGTTAATGATAATGGCATTTCCTCTCACCAGCAGGCCCCATCTCTTGTTTATGTGCAATATTTCCACTGTCTCATGTCAACACAGTAATGTGTTTTGTAAAAGCTCATCAAAGTGAATGAAGTTTCCTAGGGAGTGCATAGCTTAAATTTAGAAAACCAATTGAATTGAGAAACTGATTGTGGAACTGATTGGGGGGGGGGGGGGGGGGGGGGGTGGCGTCATTAAAATGAAAATACTTCTATGCCGAACAAGGCATTTAGTAAATGTCAAATTACAAACTATTTATCTATGTTACACCTTCATGTTTTCACATTCCAAGAGCAGTCAGTGAATCAATTAAAAAGAACTGGGCTTCAGAAAAATTCCCAATTCCCAACACCTCCAGACCAGTGAGTGTGAGCATAACACTATTCAAGCCCTACCACAAGTTACCTGTTGCAACCTGACTAGACAAAGGAAGCCAAGTACACTACCATACATCACAGTCAGCAGATCAATGAAGTGACAGATTAATGAAGGACAATTAATGAAGGACAGATTGAAATGAGTGACACCAAGCACCATTATGGGTATCATTATCATTTATGGCCAGTAAGCGTGCAAGGGATTTTCACATGTGAAGTTTTGTACTAATAAGCAAGCTACTTTCAACTAAAGTGTGGATTTTTTTTTCTTTCTAAATCCAGACGGCTTGTCTTTAATTCTTAAAGAATTGGCTGGAGCTATTGTTGTTATACCAGACCCTGGTCTCTCTCTGGAATCCCATGCAAAAAGCATATCCGGAGAGGAATTTTTTTCAAACAGCTTTGTCTCCTCAAGGCTAGATTATTGCAGAGGCTATTTCCTACTGTGCTCCAGGTCTTGTGACTGTTATCGTCTGTCTCAGATGTTAACAAAGTAGAGATTTGTCTGTTCTAGTTTCTGTTCTGGTTAGCTTCACTCTCCAATCTACCAAAACGATCAAGGGGATTTAGTTTATCTTTGGTTGTATTAGGGGACAGAGGGTATATTTTCCACCATTTTCTGTTATTTATTATTGTCCTCTCAAAAACAATTTCTGCATATGATACCTAACACTATATAACTGCAAGGTGTTTCTCAGAAATGTCTCTGTCTGTTGAAAATAACAGATTGAGTGTATTGCTTTCATATTGTTGCTGAAGGTGTTTGCTTTTCTGTTGACATAGTATCATTGCCCTTTCTCTTCTGACCATTTCATGGTATATCTGTAGCTATAACTCACATTGTTTGGCTCAGAGAGGTTTGTGGCGCACTATGTGACGTCTCTTTTGAGGGAGCTACAAGAATATTTTCTGGACAATAAGTTGGCTAAAGGTGAGAGAATAGACAAAACTGTATCATCTGATTGACAGCAGAAATGTTTAATGTTTGTGATGAGTTTTTCAAATCTGTATCTCAGTCAAAGACACACATGCGTATAATAAGAACCCACAGAATTAGGCTGCGGATGTGTGGAGACAGGAAGGCAAGGCAGGGCCTTTAGACCTCTGAGGGCAGTGTGTGGACATTGCCCCACTGTGGCAAAAAACAGGTTTGCCCCCCCCCCCCCCTCTCCCCCTCTTCACAGTCAGCAATAAAATGTAAAATATAAAAACCATGGTTGGCTTCATGTGATCTTAGGGTCAAATCAGCTTAGCTGCAAAGTTGAAACTGTTAAGGTAAACTAAGACAGAAATGGTATAAAATACTCATACAATTTTTTTTTGTTTTGTTCTGTGTGGCAACTAAGTGAATCAACAACTTTATCTGACATTGTAGTGAATTTCAGATGCGTTTAAACTGTTTATCAATACAAAACTCTGATAGCAAAGGGAAAAGCCAATAAACATTTCCCCTTAAAACAAAGGGGGTATGCATAAATGCATGGAAAATACAGAATATTTTCTGAAGCTGTCCTACATCTGGGAATCTGATAAATGACAGTAAGTAATAAAAAACAGATTAAAAAACAATGTGCTGAGAAAACAAGTTCAATACTAAATGTATAAAACCATCTTAAAAAGGCTTGCATCGATTATTTCCCTGTCGAGTGCTTCTGAAATTCAATGGTCCAAATCACAACACCAGCAATTATTTCCTGCTTATGGTTTGTATCCTCCATGTGTCAGACACGGTATAGTGTCAGGATTAAACAGAGATACATACCATACAAGCAACTGTGTTAGCATGCAGTGAGAAGTAAGTCAGTTTTGAGAAAGGAAGATTTGCATATTACCTTGAACAGAGGCAGATACGAGGCCACACAAAAGTGACATACAGTGGTTCACAGCTGATTTCGAATTGCTTCCTATTTAACATTGCCTGTGTCTCACTTTACCTCACTATCATCCAATTAGACAAAACTGTGTTCCATTATCTGTTTCCCGCTTCATAGTACCTCAGTATTTTCCATACAGTACCACAACATGCCTCACACTACCTAATTGTGAACTTACAGAAAAATGAACTCTACTTAATTATTGTCTCACTACATAATTTAAATTAAAATCAATTATGTGAAAGGGCCTGTAGAAAGAATTCAATACAAAACATGAATATTAATGTGAATTAAGTCATATCTAATATTGTTAGTGAATCTGGTAACAAATCCTGGATCTTAATTCTGGCATTTTCATTTCATACTATGTCATTATTTGATATCTTTATTGATTGTTACCAAAGAGTTCTGAAGAATGTTGCAAAAATATAGAGAAAAAAATGTCTTTTTAAGAAGTGAATGGTATCTACATAGTATGCCAATTGTTTGCATTTTAGTAAGAGAGACAGGACAAGTTTTTGACTTCAGACATCTCCAAAATAAGATTAGATATTTAGTGCTTGAGCACTGTCACTGTCACATGGGGAAAAAAATAATCTCCCACAAACTTCTCTCATGAAATATAAAAAGCTCTCAAAGTAAGGAAGGAAAAAATATAACACCAGAGCATTTAACTTCTGTTGTATTCTGATATTATCTGGGTCACTTACCTCTCCTCACGTGATGAGCCCATCTCTGAGAGTCCATTACCTTGTAGAGTATAATTACTCAAATATCTTCATTTCACTAATATCAGTCACTCCAATGTTTGCTTGGCATTTTAAGTGCATTTCAATATTTCCACTTGAAAGCTACCTGTGAGGAGCTAATGGAAATGTCTTTTTTATGGAAATTGCACAAAGGTCAGGACAGTTTGTAGCATTATGTCACATGGCATTGCAACCCAGCCATGATCCTGACCGTGTTGATCAATCCAATCAAATAGCCCTGGTTCAAAATCAAGAAGCAGTTCACAAATGACAACCAAAAGATCTGAAGAAGAACAATTCTGTTGGCAGGAACAGAAAAGGCCATCAACATGGATCCTGCTCTCTGTGTTTTCCTTAGTGAGTTAACTGCGGTCAGTTGCAACATGACTGAATTCATTGTTTTTTGCCAAACCCATGTAGCTAACCAGCTAACAAGGAAGGTAGCTGGGTTTTACAATGAGTTACTGATTAACTTATGACAAGTTTGCAGTGTGCAAATATCATGCTGTGCCTTAACGACTACAACCCGAAAGCTACATACTGCAGCCATATGAGCTTATCGCCTGAATAACTTAGTCACTTTCCACAGAGAAACTTACCGTGTACAGTAGGCTTGTCACTTTCGATGTGTCAAATACACCATCAGCAAATGGAAAATTGGCACTGGAATAGTAGTGCAAAGTCTACCTTTATTTTGATAGTTGCACTGTATTCAGATGTGAGTTTCTTGGCACAGCTGACCACATTGACTACAGGACCAAATCTGATGATTATTATATCCGTAATATAATGCGTAACAAATGGGCACCAGTTTATTATTACATCTATTTGATTGTAATGACTTAAAATGTATGAAGTTATTTATTATTTTGTGATGATTTTATATGAGTACTTATGCAAATAGTTATGTATTGTTTGCAGTGCGTCAAAAATAAAAGACATACACTACGGGATACGTACGGATACCTGAGCTTGACACATTTCTGTTTGGAGTGGCATTCTAGTAAACTCCTTTTTTGTTTGTTTTTGAAGAAGCAAGGATTATCTTTATCCCATATAAAAGGGAATATCAAACTTCTCATGCCATGTTCAGGGCTCCTGATGGCATGTATGGCACTTGTGGACACCTATTACAGATCCTGTGTAATCTGCCTAAAACTGAGGTAAGTTCCATGACTTCCAAAATAAGGGGAGAGTGCATAGGCTGAATTGACTTAATCTGCATAAGCAAATTGCTTTATTGAATGAAACAGTTTGAATGTAGGGGAAGTTCAGAAAACTAAATGCTTTATTTCCTGCAGTTTCCCCTTGGGTTGGGAAATATGGAACTTGCTTTGCTAATGAAGCTTGAACCCTGCTTGATAGAGGTAAAATGCCAAGAGTCTGAATACCTCAGCATCACACTGATCAAGATAAAAAAAATATATATATATTCAGAACACCAGGGGTACAACCAGGCCATCACCACAGAGCTGGACAGTTCTAGTACATGTCAATGGTTTTACAATATTTTACCTATTTATGAAATTCGATCATTTACATTCACAAATACTAAAAAAAAAAATCACAATATAAAGAAGTTTTCAACCGATGATTTACTTAATTAATCTATCGCTTTAATCTACTAATTGCACCTGCTGTTAAATATAAACCTTTTGCACAGATTTTTCTTCTTTTATTTTTTGCAGTCTTGTTTAAAACTGCAGTGTGTTCAGGTTATAAGATGGCCTTATTAGGTATACTTCTGACTATAATTATTCTGTAATAGCAGAAGGGCAGAGGGAAAAAAAAAAACCTTTGCATCGCCAAATTGTGTAGGCTGAAACATTGTTTAATTGAGCCTGGGAATGTGTGTTCTCCTAATTGTCAGAGTGAAATCTGTTTAGTTTTTGGATATTTGCAAAGGAGCTTTATAGCCAGTTTGCTTAATTAAGCTTCATTTTTGAGGGGAATTTATATGAAACTGAACAAAGTGATATTCCATTTTAATCACCAGATTTAGCCACAGGTTAATTTACTCCAATGGTAAAATCATGTACACACACACACACAAACACAAGCAGGCACACACACGGACCCACACATACACGCACACAGAAACAAACACAAACACACACACACACACACACACACACACACACAAAAGGTACCCACACTCCTCGTCAATTATTCTCACACCTCAGCTACAGTACAGATGCTGTGTGTCTCCCAACCAGCAAGCTCTTTAGCAAAACCACCCTTTTTTAAATTTCCTCCAAGAGGCAACAAAGAGTATACTGACATTGTCTGACATTGACTATTCTTATTTATATTGAAAAACTTAGGACTTGTAACCGAAAGGTTGCCGGTTCAATCCCCGCTGGGACACTGCTGCTGTACCCTTGGGCAAGGTACTTAACCCACAGTTGCTTCAGTAAATATCCAGCTGTATAAATGGATAACATTGTAAGTCGCTTTGGATAAAAGCGTCTGCCAAATGAATAAATGTAAATGAACTGCACATTTAGTTACAAAAGATAATTATTTTGTAATGGCAAGCATTTCCTGTTGGTTGCTGGAAAACCTTATACAATGTAATTGTATACATTTTTGTTTCATAACTAGATATGAATTAAATGTCACTGTGCCAGCCTGTATCTCAGCATTTTAAAGTGATAAGTAAAAATGCTTTTCAGCTGCCTATATATACATCACCAGTGGGACCGTCCATGCGTCTTTATACAAATTATAATGACTCACCATTTATGGGTTTTATTTTCAATTGATGAACATAGTTTTCTTCATTTTAACTGAGGCCAGAAATATGTCATTTTGCATATTCTTATTCTTATATTCTTATCATTATCTTACTTGCACCCATCAGGTGTCCTGGAGAGGAGGCACAGCAATCCCTCAGAGCTTCTCTATAGGAGTCCCTCAGGGCTCGATCTTTGGCCCCCTTCTTTCCTCATTGTACACAACATCACTTGCCTTTGTCACTTCCTTAAATGGTTACTTATATCACTGTTATACTAGGTGGCAGTGTAGCATGGTGGTTGAGAAGCAGGACTCATAACCGAGAGGTTGCCAGTTTAATTCCCCGCTGAGGCACTGCTGCTGTACCCTTGGGCAGGGTACTTAACTCACAAATGCCTCAGTAAATATCCAGCTGTATAAATGGATAACATTGTAAATAAAAAAAAATTAAAAAAAAAAAAAAAACTTAAACTGATATAAGGTGCTCTGGATAAGAGCCTTTGCTAAAAAAAAAAAACTGATGACACCCAATTAATCCTCCTTTCTCCCCCATCTGATATCCTGGTTTCATTATGCATCTCAGTTTGCCAAGCTGATGTCTCATTGTGGATATCTAACCTCAACCTCAGACTCAGTTTGACCAAGACCAAGCTTCTGTATATTCCAGCTAAGTCTTTTCATTCAAAGATCTGACCGTTGCCCTGGAAAACACCAGTGTCAGCCTCTCAGACTCTCAAGACCCTTGGAGTGATACCCGATACTGATCTGACATACGCAGACTACATAGCATGCAGGACCTGCAGATTCTTCCTTTACAACATCAGAGGAAATTTCCCTTTCCTCAGCAACCATCCCACTCCTGGTACAGTCCCTGGTTCTCTCCTATCTACACCACTGCAACAGCCTCCTAGCTGTACTCCCTGCATGTGTGATAAAACCTCTGCAGCATATACAGAATGCTGCTGCTCAAATGACCCACAGTGTCCCCACAATGTATCGTTCTTAAGCTGTACATATTGCTTTGCAGTTACATGTCATTGTAGGCACATTTGTGATCTCAGTGCTATGTTTGGCATTGATGCTTGTTCATGCATGGTTAGTGGTATCCTATTTGAGCAACTTTTCATGCCACTTTATTAGATGCACTGTGTACAGTAATTTGCTCTCAATAAGAGTGTCTGCTAAATGATAATAACAATGTAATGTAATGTAATTGATAACCTCCATAAATTGGAGGTCTAGTGTGCTTACCCTAAAGTATAAGTGCTGTGCTGCCCTTTTTTTCTTGAGCAGCCACACCCATTATCACTTCTAGAATATCTTGATATGAATTTATGCTCCTCTGTCTTGAGAGACATTTCATGATGAGTGGTAATCAGCAGAGCTTGTAACCAAAAGTTGCCAGTTTGATTACCTGGTGTGACACAGCTGTTATACTCTTGAGTACGCTACTTCATTCTAATTGCTGCAGTAAACATACAGCAGTACAAAAAGGATGGCGTGTTTGCCGAGTAAATCACTCTGAATAAGACTGTCTTCTTAGCAAATGGTATGACTGTAAACTGTAAATAATCTCTTCGTCGAGGATCACAGGTCATGCAGCACGCTCCAAAGGGTGAATTCATTAAATGCACTTAACTGCTTATGAAGACTTTACGAGCACCTAGGGTACATTCTCTGAAAACACAGCTTTATTTGAAGTTATCAAAAAAAAAAAAGAAAAAAAAAAACGAAGCCTTAATCCCATGGGAGGGGTACCTACCAAGTCAAACGCGCTTTACAAGGCTGAGTTCTGAAAGCTTTGTACATAAAAAATAGGCCAGACAGACCAATAAGGTTACGCAAAACCTCTGGCCATTTGCTTCTCATGATGTTCTAAAAACAGAATCCTTATCATCATTCTGTCTAGCCTATCAGTCAGAAAGGGTGGACTGTATAATGACAGGAGAGCAATCACAGAACCATAGCATCTGGATTCTACATTTGGGCTTTATAATCTTCCTGAAAGCAGCATGTTCCAGAGACCTTTTCATTGTAACGTTAACTATTTATTTATTTATTTATTATGGTTGGTGTCCTGAAGAATAAAGACATGTCTGTGGTGTATTAGGAGAAAGACAGGAAAAAGATTTTTCACTTGATTTGATTGCAAGCATCTGCCAAACCATAAACATATTCAAATTTGTTTAGAAAATGAAATTTGGTCATATAGTTAACCACAGAATTCCATTTGAGAGGAAACTGCCTGGAAACCAGGGAAGCTAATTCAACATCACAGTCATTTGTTTATGATGTTGAATACTTACATATCCATCTACCATCACTGTGCTTCTTATTTTGTTCCCATGAGGCTATTTATATGAAAATTGTATGTATGCAGCTGTTTTTTCTTTTTATTATTATTTTGTTGTTGTTGTTTAGTTTACAATAAGTATGGTGACATAACCTAACATGACAATTGTTTTTGGTCCTGGATTGGAGCTATAGAAACAATTTTGTTTTTCTTATCTTTAATGAAAAATGGTATCTACCACATCTACCACAGGCAATACTGAATTCATGCTGCAGCAATTCCATGCTTCATTATCAAAACCAAAAACTGTATATTCAGCCTCTAAATTCTGCATGATTAGTGTGTTTTCTACACAGGTGTGCATTTTACACTATTCGTAGACTTCTCTCTGGAGTTGAGCAGGATGGAGAAAGGGAAAATTTGCAGATGACTTAATCTTGCTTCTCATCAGTGCTGAGACGGTGTACAATTTACTATTCAGCAGGGTGAATGAGATCTTGACTCTGATTTTCAGGCACCTTAACAAGCACCTGATTGTATAAATAACTTGGATGCATCAGCAAACCATGTGACCCTAACAAAGCAAGTGCCACTGATTCCAGTGAGCAG
This sequence comes from Megalops cyprinoides, assembly GCF_013368585.1. NCBI lineage: Eukaryota > Metazoa > Chordata > Actinopteri > Elopiformes > Megalopidae > Megalops > Megalops cyprinoides. The sequence continues at coordinate 12,013,080 of NC_050586.1, forward strand.
ACAGCTGAAAAAGCAGTCGCACAGTGCCAGGGGAAACATCACACCTGACTGCCAGCAGGGACAGGCGCAAGGCCAAGCCTGGCAAGTATGCGGACGTGCTTCACAACACAATCACATTAGCTACTCCTGCAGATCGTCAACTGCTATTACTGCTGATTTTAAAGATGCAAATTTAATGGGAAATCAAATTATTTTAAAAAGGAAAAGGACATGATGTTAATATTTGATGCAAGCGTTTGGAGTCTAGTGCAACAGCTCACTCTAAACCCATCACAGTCTTGCATTTCCATCTCTTAGCAATGCATAATGAGGATGGTAATCTACTTAAGCTTCACACTGCATCACAGTTCCTTGCCCCCAGAGATTGCCAGAATGTGTCTTGGGGATAAAGCAAAATGAATATGTAGTCTTAGAGAGTGGATACTGGATAAGCCTTTGTCTCAGGATTTTTAAACTCTATTTTATGTGCCAACAACAACTAATTCTTTCAAGTCACAGGCAAAGAACCAGATCAAGCAATGTTTGTTAACCTCTAGTGCAGTACTGTACAGACAGAGAATGATGTGAAGGTTAATGAAGAACATGTTGCACAGTTTCATATTCATTCCAAGCTTCATATTCATAGACTGCCACTGGTGCACATTGGTAGTGAACCACAGCATATGAAAGCATGCAAAATATGTACTCATACCATAGTCATTATGGTATGAAACAGAATGTAAAATTCCTCAAACCTAATTAACTTCTAATATACTTTAATTAAGGCCTCATTAATTAAGGCCCATAATTCATAATGCTGGCAGAACTATGGTGGCAAATTAATAAAGATATGTCCTCTACACACAGGCCAGAAAAGACCCAATAGATGAGTGTAGGGACACACTGTTCTAATTATTTCATTAGAACACTGACCTGTTTTTATATAAATACATGTGTTCACTCACACCTTCAGCCTGGCATTATTTATGGTATTTGTTCTATTCTTCCATCTCTCATTGTTTTCTCCCAACAAGTGTTTCTTCTCAGAGTGTTAATATTTAATGTGATTTAAATTTATAAACTGCCAGTAGCAAAGCAAGAACAATACAGGTGAAAACAAAATGATTCAATGGCCAAACCTGAATATTAATTAGCCAGGTCCCTTTGAGACTCTGGTCTCACACCTTGCAAATATGCTTTTGCATCAAAAGCAGTTTTACAAAACAATGAGGGGTTTATTTACAAATTTGCCTGAAGTCTCATGAGTAAAAATGTGCTTCCAGTAGCCAGATTGCTTGTTCTTTGCAGTACAGTTCTGTTGTCTTGGAGCATCATTAAGATAACAGTGGACACTTTAAGGGCCTGTTCATACTGTTTAATAAAAGTGTTATAATTTACTAAGCATGACCTTTTTTGAAATGGCTAATAAAGAGATAGCAAGCAGTTTTCACTTAATTTTCAAGAATACCACCTTTGTGACTAAGTGATCCAAATATTTTTACCTCCACCTACTGCCTACCTGCTTGAGAAATATATAAAGAATTCATAAATATGGAGCAAAGTATCAGCTGCTTTCCAACGATATAAATAGGCCCGTAGAGTAAAGTGTGCTTTTCTGTCCAGTGCTCCAAATGGACTCATGCTTTGGAGCACCATGTGGGTCTGTGACAGCCTAGCGAAGTTTATGAATCTTATCTGAAACAGCGACTGTATCCTCATACATACATACAACTCTCACGCAACTGTCTAGTCAACATAGAGAAGGGTATTGGGCTGTGATTCTCCGTGATCCTCTTTATGTGTTGTTATGACAGGTTTCTAGCTTGGTGATCAGGCAATGGGACACATGGGTGAGAAGTAAGAATTGTTACAGTCCACACATACACATATGTGTATAATGTACAAGTGTACACATCAGTATCTGGGAGCTTGTGGGTTTAAATGAGGGAGGGGAAAGGGTCGTGGGTGAAAACACTGCCAACATTTTACCTGAGTGCAGGAGCTGGGGGAAGGGTTTATTAAAGCTCAGTCTTAGGAGATGTGACTGGGAAAGCCAGATAATGGCAGAGAAGTTACTCAGACCAGGGTCTCTGGTAAATTAGATGAGCCAGACCAGCGGGCAAGAAGAGACTGATTGGTATGTAACATGCTATAAATTTTCTATGAAGATTGTGTTATCAAAAATAGCTTATGCTGTCTGTGATGGTGTGGTGGGAACAGGTGGCTGGTCCTGTGGTGGGAGGAGCAGCCAACAGCTTGTGACACGAGCTTGAACCCTATCTTAAATAACAGAGCGGTAGATACCGAAAACGGAATGACAAAAAAGAGTGGAGAAGCTGTGGGCGGTGTGACTTGGTAAGAAACTTGCAAGAAAAGTTGCAAGACTGAGGATTAAGTGGACCATGTACAGATTTTAATTTGAGTGAAGTGTGTAAACCAGCTGGTTTGTGTTGACAAGATGGTCAAAATAGAAGGATGTTAAAATCAAAAATCAAAAAGAACAACTAGGATACCAAACTATGAAAGTAAGTGAGATAAACTAAAACTGGGTAAAACCGTCAAGAGGTGAACTGATGGTTGCCTCGTTTATTGAACCTCTCATTCAGGGATATTAATTGGGAACCACAGATGCGTTGAGCTGGGGTTATTGAAAGATTTCCGCTGCTGAACTGGCAGAGCTCGCGGCTGTTCTGAATTGTCTCAATGCCTCAATGCCGGGCCTCGCTTGCACCCCACTTTTTTTTTTTTTTGTGTGCGTGTGTACGTGGACCTCCTCCTCCCTGGTGTGGGTACCCCCCTTGGGTGGCCGAGAGGGGTCTTGCCTCCGTTGTGAGGGCCAGCACAGGAGATGAGTCAGAGAGGGATCACTGTGTGGTGTGAGTGAGCATGGGGAGAACTCCTTGCAGTGTGCCTAGGCTTGTGGTGTTGTGTGGGGAGGGGAGTCTTGCCTCCTGAAAACCGGATTCTCGTGATGAGAGGACGAGATGAGGGAAAGACTGCCTGGTTTTCTGTGACGAGCAGATCCATTGGGGAACCTGTGCTGGGGTAGCAGGGGCCAACGTTGGCGGCTCCTGACAAAACAGAAGGAACATAAGGCGCAACAGCACAGGGCAGATACATCACTGACACTAGAGCTCAGTCTCATCTTGGGTTTCTGGAAATAAAGGTTCTGGGAGGAATAAAGGGAGGAAGGGAAGAACTCATAGGAATACTGACACCAAATTAAATTCTGTGTCCTCAGGTAAGCACCTCTTTTCTTGCTGTTCCATCTCATCCACTTCTCCTGTGGTCCTGTCTCTCTCTGCTTGTCTCAACAGGCTCCACAGGTTCCTGCCTACAGTAGCACAGGGGACCGACAGCCCACTGTTTAGCTTCATCATCACACCTTCTTTAATAAATCGCTCAACATGGACCAACACTGAAGAAGCAGATTGGAGCTACCTTCAAGCCCCAGGCAGAGTGATTAGACAACAGCGGACCCAATGTTCACACTTCACCCTATACGGAAGACTTCACCTAATAAAAACAACATGGCACGTCTGACAAATCTTGAACTTACAAATACTGTAATTAGCAAGAAAACATTTGTGGCTTTAAAACCTGCTTTCACTTTTAAATTAAGAGCAATTACAGCCACATATTTCTTGTCTGAATGGTTTCATCTAAATAGTTTTTACATCTTGTGAATATTAATATACAATGCAGTTAGTCTGGATAATAATTAGTTATTTTAGTCTTTTATGGAAATGTCTTTATGGAATTGTCTGATAGCCTATTAATTACGACTGTTCATTAAGAATGTTTCAGAAAATGGTGAACAAACAAAATATATATTGGAAAATTCTTGTATTTGCTGTATATTTTGGCAAAAGTTTGTATGTATTGATCCACTCCAATCACCTTCTCCTGGCTGAGAAACACAATGAAAAGTTACTCCCTCAACCTGCAAAAATAATGAGTTTGACTCGTGCCCAGCGCTGAAATGCGATATGAATGATTAACAATTATGAGATGCTTAAGTCTCTGACAGTTCATCAATAGTACCCATTATTACAACTTAGATTAATCGGAACATTTTCAATGTGGGTCTTAGGTTACGTGCAAGAACAATTACATCTGTCTGTATGTGGGTGGATCAAAATGTTCGTACTGTGGAAGAGGGTGCGCGAGGCCCTTGGAGTTGCGAGTGCTTATATGGATCAATGGAGATCTCTTGTGAAAGAAATCCCAGCAGAACCGTTGCATCCCATTTACCGTCCCTCCTATCCTCATTCTGTGGTAAAAAGATTGATGACAGCCCACTGATCCGAGTCCCCTGTGATTTACTTGCATAGGGCAGAGGAATGAGAGAGCCCAGCCTTCAGAGGCGAGTGCAGTGCGAGACGGGCCTCATCACAGAGGTGGAACAAGCTGCAGATACATGTGTCTCTCGTGTATTCTTTCACTCTGAAATATTAGACTTCAAACCAATAAAAATTTCAGTCCACTTTTTTTTTCCCTCCCTCTTCTTGATAAATAATTGTGCCTTATTATAAAAATGCTTAATTTTACAGCACAGCGAAGGGGAGGATGACAGAGACGCTGAAGCACAACGAATTAAAGATTCAGAGTACATCGATTGTCAGAGAAAGAATGGGAGGAGGGGGGTAAAAAAGCGCTGTCACTGAAGATTCTCAGGATTATAGTTAATTCCAGCAAGTTCTTTTGTTCTTAACGAGCTGATCAAACGCGCTGAGTAAGCAAATAGGTTAGGAGTCAGGGATTCTCTAGAGATTTCAATTATCTGCTAATATGCATTCAAGCATACATCCCAACACCAAAATGGAACACACTTGATTGTCATGTATTTCATTTCACAGTTTCATAACCAGTGATGAGGTAAGGTCTTGAAAAAGCATGTCAGGTAATACATTAATTGCACACTTCCTGGGTAAAGGTACATACACTGCCATCACCCAGGTTGAAAGATGTCATACTGCATGAAAGCGGACACAGGACAGTACTACAAATAGAAAATAATTAACTGAGTTACTGATTGGTGTACAATTTATATCACATGGCCCTACAAAGGACTACTTAAAAAGTAAATTACTTTTTACAGACCTCCTTTATGTTCTGCAAAATCATTCTCCCTCAAGATTTCCTGTATCACATACCTGTTCAACAGTAGGCTACACTTACACTAACAGATAGCTTAAATGTCAAAATAATATCTGGCATATTGTGTTAAAAATGATGTTTTAGATACTTCTCAACCTGATCCTATCCTTCAGTTTAATCATGTAGAGTACCATGCTATCTATTTCTGACTGTGAAAGTGGTTGTAGTAGTAGAGGAAAACATTGTCTCAGGAGACCAAGTTGCCTTTGTGGTAGAATTCATTAAATAACAAGAGAAACGTTTAAACAAATTTCAGACAATAACACAACTAACAGATAAATAACAAATCATGATGGGATTTCAACAGTCAGTGTTCTATATCTTTATATCAAATATGGCAAAGATGACTATACAAAAGAAATACAATATCAGCAGATTGATGTGATAAACTTGACTGAAAAAGACAGCAGAATGTTGGACATTGAAATTGTAATGAAATTGTATGTGAAATCAGATAGAAATTTACAGAGATTTAACAAAACATTATGTTACACATGTCTGAAGGTCTTTAAAATGTTTGAAAGTTGAAACAAAAATACTTAGAGTGGAGGAGTTGACAGTGCCTGTTGTTACTGCATCATTTCATTGCCAGTTGTGATAACAGATTTATATTGTGCTAATATTTATAGCGAGCTTCCTGTAGCCCTGCTACTCTGGTAGCCCCATTTCAGCAAAGAGGTTTTAAAAGAAGTATTATTGCCTGTGTTTGCATTGCAGTTCAATAATTTGTCCTTGTGTGCTGGAAAATGAATCTGCTGTTTTCTGAAAGCCCAGAAGAGTTCCACAGATTTAAATTCTAAATATTGCTCATTGTACTTTGATGGCATAACCCTGATGCAACAGTGTAGAAAAAAAACATTGACACTGATGGTCTTTGTATTTGCATTTTGTGTTAACAATCCAGGAATTCAAAGGATGGTGTAATTGCTGCCTTACTTCGATCCTCTGAGACTCATTGGCTTGTTAAAGACATCTGCTTTGGGTGTCAGCTCTGCTCTAAATCTTGCTTGTAGCTGTCTTAATTGGAGTCTTCTGGAATATAAATTGCCGGATCTGGCAGCGATCGGAAATTGACTGTTGCACTTGTCCTTTCGTGTGTAATAGATGGCAACAATATTCAAAGAGAACATTTCTGGAAGGGTACAAGTGAAGAATTCCAAAGCAGGCCTTCCTCCCGAACAAGAAAGAGCAAAAGGTTTGAAACCAGAAAATGCTATCTGAACATTTGACATTAAAATAGGTGCCAGGCTGAAATTAAGACCGCTTTTTATCTTGTGTGACTTACATTGTATTGGCAGAAAAATGACCGCAAGAAGACGAGCACATTGAAAACTGAGGGTCTTGCAGGTGAAATATAAAATGCCAGACTGATCATGGATGACGCATTAGTAATATTGTAGAAAGTACTCACAGTTCTGCACCTCTATTATGACAACCTCACAGGCATTTCAGTGGGGGCAACAGGTCAAATTAATATTCCACATCTATAAAGGGACACCGTTTAATCTTCAAACCTATACAATACAATGTATAAGCAGCATTTAGCACTTTGTATGAGGATTATATTACATTTTTATAAACCTTTACAATTTTTTCTCACATTCTTTAGAAAAGATTTTTAATACTATGTAATTAGTACAGCTGCAAAGTGGTAGCCATATCAGGTTTAGGTTTAAAATACTGCTTGTCTGATCTTTTCAAATAAACTTATAGGAGTCAGACAATGTTTTGAATGCTATATAATCTTAATCAAGTGTTTTGAATCATTATTAATAATCTCGCAGCAACCTTTCCTAGAGCATGTAACCTCACTATAAAATACTACCGTGGAAGCAATGCCTCATGGAATACCTCATTAACAACCCAACAACAAAACAATGACTGTAAACCATTCAGTTTATTCAATCCAATTACTGTAATACCTTGTCCTTAACTTTGTGTAATGGATTAAAGGTACCATGAAACTCTTAAACTCTACAATTTTATTCCCTCCATAAAACACTTGCCAGTTTCAGTATGAAAAACCATCACCAGTTGATTTCTATCTAACTGTATCTAATATGGTAGCACAACCACTATTCACTACACAGTAAATAAAACTCATTCCCCTTATAAGAAATAGAGATATATGAATCAACCTAATATAGTATACTGATCAGAATCATGGGGATAGAGTCATTTCTATACTAACAGCCTTTAAAAAATGCTTGTTAGAATCAAACAGTCTGATTATAAGTACTGAAAGTATGGATAAGAGAGTCTGCTAAGTACATGTACTGTAATGTAAAGAATCATTGTGGGCTTGCTAATGTTTAATAGACATATACAAGTAAAAGTGGGCAAGTAATAAAAAAATATTATTTGAACCACAAATTTGCATCTTGCACTGATTACTGAAGCATGTAACACATTATGAGAAAGACAGTTGTGTTGCTAAGAGGCTCAATGTGTTCAGCCAAGTTTCTGGATGCTAGTCAACAAGGCATGAATCAGGAAGACATTTTCAACCAAAAAAAAAAAAAAAAAAAAAAAAAAATATATATATATATATATATTTGAATTTAGTGAAGTACATTCACTGGATCATTTTACTGTAGACCACACAACACTAGCAATTTGCATGATGACATTCAAATAATGTGAATCATCTTTATTCTATAAATTATTATTTATAAAGGAGACCATATGCAAATGGTACATTCATTTTTTTTTTTTTTTTTTTTGCTTGTTTATTTGATAAGGAAATTTCTAAATTAAATAAAAGGAAAATGTTTAAAGTGCAAACATCAGTTTTACCCATTTATATAGGTCCCTGCTTTAAAACATTCTGGATAGATGTGAATCTTATAAATAAGGTGCACTGTTTAATTTTATCACACTAAACTTTTTGAAGATTGGGTTTCAGCTTAACCAATTGAAAGTGGATCAGCAGATTTTCAATCATTAGAGAGTGGAGTAGGAATGTGATTTGTAACTCACTGTAAAGTCCTTTATATTATTCACGATCTCCACATGAGCCTTTAAAACATGTAACATGACAGCAATTAATTTTTAATGACAATTTCTAATTCTTTAAAATGTCAGTAGTGGTAGAAAGTGCTCTCCGTGCACACCTCCTTTCTCCCCCCAATACCCAGAATTTACTGTGTAGCTACTGCTATCCATTTTGTCTGTTACAATGAATTTAACACACTCTTAAAAAAAGATGCTGATCCAAATTACACACAGTGACATAGCGATACAAGTGAAGTATATAACATTTGCAAATGTAAGTTACTACAGTCTACAGAGAACTGAGGTGATGCATTGAATTTTGGGCTTTGCAAATGTACAAAAGGATTTCAAATGAGTTTTGTGTTCCTAAATATTAAATTAATGTAGATACCTGCCAAAATAATGAGAGAAAAAAGTAATACTTCCTTAAATTAGCAGCTTAAGTGCTTAAGGACCAATGTTGACAGATGAAATGCCTCATTAAAGGCGTTTCAGGTTAAAAAAACAAAAAAAAAAAGATTAATTAAATTATAGTATTGAAAGGAGAAGTTAAATTGACCATAATCGTTGGCATTAACTGCTTGATAGCCTTCTGACCGCCAGAATTTATAAGAAGGAGACCATTTTATTTTGCTTTAAACCCACCCAGATTTTTTGGACCGTCATTTACACAGACTTGAATCGAGGCATTCACAAAACAGGAAACAAATTGTGTACATCATTGTTTTTTGAGCTTTAACAAACTTTCCCAGCAACAGACCTGCTTCCTTTATATGTTATTTCATCTCTAACAATCTCGCTGAGCTTGTTACAGAGCTGTTCCCTTGCTGAGTTTCTTCTGGGAAAAGAGGAAAGAAAAAAAAATTAACGACCATAGACAGTGGCACATTTTGAAAGTGAATAGCTGTGAAGATCAAAGTGTTACAAAAAAAAAGTAAGGGAAAATCTTGATATCCATCATATGTTCTTCGCAGAATTAATGGACAGTGAGAAATCAATCTAAAGGCTGCTTTCAGAGATATCTAAAGTCCATACAGGTCAGATTATATACAGGTTATATTGTCTCTCTCTGTTTATGAAGACATCAGAATTCGTAGTGATGAATTTGTTCAAGCAGCTGTTTGAAAGACAATAATAAAAGTTATAATGCTAATTTTATTGGTATTACTACTACTACTACTTACTAATACTACTACTAATAATAATAACAATAATAATAACAACAATAAATCATATTCTACAAACATGTCTTCCCTCACTGTATACCGCTATCATTGAAATACAATAAAAGGTATCCCTGAACTTTCCCTGCATAAGTCTCTGTTACTTATGCATTGAACCTTGGTATGCGATGCCTGCCCCCAACAATACGCTCGATACACTCACAAACACACACAGACATGTACTCTCATCCCATTTACATCATTTCCCTCTGAGCCAACATTTATCACCATTCAAGCAGAAGATGACAATGTAGTCACAAAGACAATCTATTCTCCAGACCTGGAGGTATATGGTGAGTCAAGGGGGGTTGTCATGAAACTGTGGTCCAGGGACTTCCCATTCCATCAGAGACCCAGCTATCCCAGCTAGTTTAACTCACTCTGATTTAAAAGGAATTCATTACCCAATCTTCTCTTAAAAGCAATGAATAATGAATCGCACAGACTGATTGAGAATGAGAGCGCAGCATGTTAAGTCTGACTTCCCAAAAGCAGTGCAAATGTCTCCTCGTATCACAGACAAACAATTGCTTTGTCCTTCTTACAAGCAATCACTGTAAAAAAAGAAATGCTGGTCTATACTGAACTGTGATATTTGCACAGCTTTGGCAAATATGAAAAATGTAACCAAATCTGATATTTGTATGCATTTCCTGGAGACCAAAGTAGATAGAACACTCTAGGGGATATAATCTATTGCATTTACGATGTCAGGTTTATGTTGGCTGTGATCTGAATAATTTTTCTATTTATATGTATACTGAATACTGATATATATTGACACATATACTGTACATAAACTGTTGACTGGTTTTGTATAGGCTGAAATATCCTCACAGCAAAGACTTGCACTGGACCAGTCAGTGATGAGTCATGAATGAAATAAAAACACCTAGATTCTCGTGAACGTGAACACATTTGACATCTTTGGGACTGAGTTCCTTCAGAGTGTGCGTTTGGTTTCCTCCAGGTTTGCTTCACCTTGCAATACCCTTTCAGGCGATGGGCAGTCCAATGCAGCGGCCCACCTGGCAGAGACATCTCCATGTTTCTGTCACTATTGATGGATCCCTGCTACCGAGTAGGTGAGTTGACAGTATGAAGGGGTAGTATGGCAAAGGAAAATTAATGTTCTTCATAGCAGCCCTTGTGTTCTCTTGTACTAAGCACAGCGGGGCTTCCTCCATGCCTTTGCAAAAAGCTGGAAGGAGGGGTTGGTGTGTGATGAAATTGTGTCTTTTTTATTCCCTTTGACATCTTGCCCATTCTTTCAAATGCACATTTGCCCAATGTTTATAATACTGAGTCAACATCATAAAAGTTCAAAGAATGTCAGAGCAACAGCATTTAACACCCTCACCTCTGAAGTAAGTATCTTTCAGCCTCAGGCTAAGATACACAAAGCCACAGCTGAAAGAGATCATGGGACAAACCTATCAGCAGTCTGTTTTACATGGCGCTTGCAGAAATTTGAATTAAAGAAAAGGAATTTACAGAGGAACATTACAAATGGACTGCTCCTTCAAAATGAATGGGTACCATTGCAGAGGGACAAATTCAGGAACTGATTACATTATCTCAGAGTGGATGATGTGTCTGGCACTGACACTTGTTCATATGTGGTTAGAAATGTCCTTATTTTAATGTGGTTGGTAGTGTCCTTGTTTGTATGTGGTTAATTGTGTTTGTATGTGGTTGGTAGTATATATGCAGTACATGGTACTCACACCTAGTAAGTTTCTCTGGATAAATAAAAATGTAAATGTATATGGGTAAATTAAACAAAGAGTTGAACACCTTTTATTCGACAAGGAGTAGACAGGTCCCTGTACCTGTGTCAGTTCAAAGCAAGATTGAAGCAGACTATAGATTCTCCCACTGGGAACGCTGGTGACACACAAACCCCCGGGAACTGCTCTACCAGACAGAGAGGAGCTGACCCCGTGTGAGAACACAGCCCATTCCATGTGACTCAGGAATAAGCCAAAGGGTTTCACAACAAGAAAAAGCACAGAGAGCCATGATTTCTAATCACCCTCACCCCCACCCGTTTCCAGCAGCAAATGTGCTCCAGTGAGTGTAAAAAATGTCAAACCCCCATATAAGTGGTTCAAGCATCAATGTTTTCATAAATGTTTGGATTAGTCCTCATGTGAGACAAGAGTTTGATCCAATGGATTCTGCATTTAGACGTCTGTTGTGGTGGCTACATTTATTTGAAAGAACTGCTGAACTGTTTCCTTAATGTAAAATAGTTTAATGATCTTTCATAATACACGCTTAACATGTCTCAGATATAAAGACTCTACACATGGCTGTGCAGCCTTGATGTAATTGAGCCACTATTGATAGATACAGAACAGTCATTATACCCAGTGTTCACAGTGTACTGATCAATATTTCTGCCAGGCCTTCTTCTTGAAACCTTTATACTTCACCAAATACTGATGTTGACCTCTTCACTATTTACCAGCACATTCAACACAGAGAAAATCATCTCAATCGCTCTTCTTCGACCGAACGCATAAATGACCTTTGACTTCAAACTGGAAAAATGATTCCCAGTTTTTATAACCATGACCTCTTGTGAGCATGAGGGCAAAGGGTAGATGCAACCACCTAATGCCAATCCCAAGGCCACTATTAAATATGCCTTCATCTTATAATGGCTACACACTGCTCCATCCAACTTTGAAGGCAGCTGTGCAAGCGCAATCACAGTCTCCCTTCTGTCACCCATTTCTTTCTAAGATGTGGCTGGAGGGCGGAGCTTGCTTCTGTTGCCCAAAGGTGCTTTGAAAGAGAATTTAAGTGTAAGCACATGAGCCTCGGGTAAAACCCATGCTATTATCTGTGGCTTCCAGATATGAATGCAAATTGCTCTCAAGGTGAAGTCTTTAAACTTTTTTTTTTGTCACCACACATTTCATACTGTATATAACATCTTAGCTCCATTTTCATCACACAATTCAATCTAAGTAGATATGAGCTGCAATGCAAATGTATTCGGCCAATGGATAGACTCCTTACAGAGCCATAGCATTTCTCCCATATATTATTTTCCCTTTTGTAAGGAACACATATTGTCACTGTGGAGGGAGGGATTGATCGTCATACAATTTCATCTAGATGCATTCTCTTTTGACAAGCGCTGACATTTTAATGGTCCTTCTTTGATGCCTATCTGCTAGCATAGATTAGTTTACAAAATACATCAATTACAGTGCAGTTACAAGACGAACAAAGGGAAGGAATGGCTTCTAATAGGATTCCATTTCATTAGGGTTATTTCAGTTCAAGACACACATTTTCCCAAATTTTTCCCCACTGAGCAAGCCATATAAGGTACACACGTGCATGCACACACGCAAATGCACACGCGCACGCACGCACGCGCACACACACACGCACACGCACACAGGTAAGGAGGGAAAGCAATCTAACTAGTCAGGCTTAATATTTAGTGCCGTGTCTTGCTCGAATAGTACTTTATACTCCTGTGCTTGTGGCTGTTCTTGTGTTTGACTGACCACTCATAGAACGGAACTAACAAAAAGTCCTTAAATGCAGTTCAAAGCCGTTTGTTTTGCCTCAAGTCTCAAGTGAATTTTGATGTTTCTTTTGGTCTTACTTTTCATGCACCAGCGAAACAGTAAAAGTTCTAATTCTTAAACACACACACAAACACACTTATGCACACACGCATACACGCACGTGCTGAAAATAACCTGTGTTGTTTGGCAGGATCTACACAAACCCTGTGAAATTGTATCTGGTCCCTGCTGCTGACATTGGACCACAAGACTGAGGCATATTCGATCGAAATTCAGTTCCCTGCTCTTTGTGCTGCACTCTATACAACACTGTAGGGTAGCAGCAGGGAGAGATGAGCGCAGTGAGGGGGAATCGGACATACCGGTGTAATTTGATCACCAGCCTTGGGGGCTACACGGCTCTCTGATCTTCATCAAAGTTGTTAGGTTACACTTTAAATGCACTAGAAATGCCAGGAGGCCTAACAAGTGCAAAAAGTGCAATTCTGCAGCAGAGTGAACAGAGGTTAAAAAAGGAATCAATGGGAATCTTTTTTATTATTATTAATATCAGTTTTGAAGAGAATTTTAGAACTTACTTTCACCTGTACCATACTATTTTATTCCTGTTTCATCTGTAACTGTAAATACAAGCGGTGCTTCCTGTGAACATTGTGGCATATGGTAGCCATAATACAGATTGTTTTTGGCCTTCAAGTGAGAAAAATGGTAAATATGGTAATCTTCTGTATGGTGCTGTGGAAAGCATTGCTACAGCTGTACTTGAACTGTAGGCTTGGAGTTCTGTCATTAGAAGTGGATAGGGAAGGCTACACTAAAGAGAGCAGTTTTTTAACATGCAAAACTCAAGAAATTCTTTTCAAAATAAATAAACGGATACATAAAATTCAAAATACATTTCAAAGCATTGCCTTCAAAACATAAAAGGTGCACAAGCCATCAAGCTGAAAACAACAGCAGGTTCTCCATTTCCCCTCCTGGTAATGAGTAACAGAGAGTTGTGAAGGAGATGAAAACCGCACCTCAGACACAGGTGCCATGAGCCATCTGAGTACTTGCAACAAGGATGAAGCTAGTCATTTTGTATCTTTCACAGCAAGGCTCTCTCCATGTGTGACTCAGTTTCTCTCTCCCTCACTTGCTCACTCCCTCACTCAAAACTCCACAGAATGCTGAGCAACGGAGATAACTGAGCAATGCGGCAAAAAGCAGCATCAAAGCCCCTTTTCATCTCCTCAGACGCCTTGGATGAGGGCTGCCGCAAGTGCTCAGTGCAAAAATGCACAGGGAGGGAAAACGAGTGAAAATTATGGTGATTAAACCAAAGCGGATGTGCCCTTTTGGACAGGGAGGCCAATGGTGAAGACCTCCATCTCAACGTGTGTATGTGTGTGTGTTTGTGTGTGTTGCTGTTCTGAGAGCCTTTATAAACAAGCTATGTTTTCAGATTAGCCTTCAAAAGAGCTGGCAACCACAGGTCAATGGTCTTGTTCAGTTTGTCTTCCGTTTCATCCACTACAATGAACTCTGATGACTGTAGAACAGTCCAATTCCATTTTTGGTTAAATTGATTGATTTGAATTGGATGTGAAAAATCTGACTTGCAAATCCTTAGCATTCTGTTTGGAATTGACACCCTGCCACCAGATTTAAGCACTATCTTTCAGAAACCTGGTTTCAGTGGATCTATATAGGATTTGGCTCTGCCAGAACTGGTTGTTAGTCACCAATCATAATCTCCTATGCAGATAAATCTGTAAAACAAGTTTTTGTGACCAAAAGTTATTATGCTGCCAGTTCAAATCCATTCATTGCCACATTAATATTCCTCTGTTTTCTATGGCTGTAATGAGCCGATATGTAACAAATAACAGCAAATAAATCAATTCACAATGAAGACCCTTCTCCCATTTGTTCTCTGCTCCTTGGCTGCACACAATTACATTCCCTCACTGCTGTTTGGGTTCCCAAATGAAGCCTTCTTAACAAATTTGCCAATAAAAAACTAATTGCTTTATCATGTTGTTTTCTCCCCTGCCAAATTAACCCCATTCAAATTGTAAGACACATGTTCCACTCCAACAGAACGCCAGCCCTCATATACTGTTCCCTTTCTGTAGAAAACAAAATAATAGCCATCCCCAAGCCCATGTTTATATTCACAAAACTGTCACAAAACAGTTACACAACCCCTCATGATCCCTTTTGTGAGGTCATCCAGTTACTTAATGACTGGTTGGGTCACTTATGAAGGGGAGGTGATAAGCTCAACTTATTGGATATGCAAATGAGAAGCGATCTAGCTGGTCAAAGATGTCACACAGATGAACTACAGGGCAAGAATCATACATCTGGCCAGGTACTGGTCTCCTTGCTGTTCGTAGTTGAAAATGTGGTCCTCACGTTAATGGACTCAAATCTACAGCTCAATTATCCAAGATCCAACTACTCTTTGCTCATTGGAAAAAAAAATCAATGCAGACGGGCAGAGGCATTACAGCAATGTCCTCATTCATGAGGATAACATGGCCAACAGTGCCTTCACTGAAATGCCACTGTGACATGTCCTTGATGAACTTAGCTCTGAGTTTTGACCAGTTTTGACATGGAAGCGCTATTACCATGCTAGTACAACCTTCATTTGCCCAAGATTGAATCTTCAGGGACTACCACAATAATGATCAGCAAAAAAAAAAAAAAAAAAAAGTTTAGCTGTGCTATTGCAACACCTGCACTCATATATAGAGTACGCACATTGACAAAATACAGAGAGTACCCTTTAGAAATGTGATAAATTCGACCAGGACTGGAAGACAGAGATGAGGAGACTAAGGGATAAATCCAGATCCAGATCAGCCATATATGATTGCTGTAAAACGCATGGAAAAACCATATCATTGAGGTGACTGCCATGATTAAAATTTGTAATCTGTTGTCTTGTTGCTCAGACAGTTGCTCCAGCATAATCAGTTCTGAACAGAGAAAAAAAATATTTTATGATGACAAGTACATTGATCATCTGGCTCTTTATGAAAAATAAATGAGTCAGAAAGAGAAACATTTTCAGAATTGTTACCATAGCAGGAAAAACACAAGGCAAACAGCAAAAGTGAGTGTGTTTAAATATGGGACTTTGGAGTTCTGTCTGTCCTAGTTTGTAGGTGGATTTTAAACCACAGATGTGGTATCTAGCAAGCATCTCCACTTGACAGGCCCTCTTTTTATACTAGAGGCACCTGGGATGGCTGCTGGTAATTCTGGATGTCACTGAAAAATCCTGAGTTAAAGGACAGTTGATAGGATTATTAACAGACCTGTCATCCTCGTTCAAGCCAGCGGTGCTAATGCAAGCCCCTGTGGCATGGGAGGAAAGCGTATTCATTGCAGCATGTGAATGGCCAAACACTGTCCATTGCCCATTGCTGTCCTTGTCTGAGCACAGAAAAGATCACGTGGTACGAGGGAAGGTAAAGCACGTCTTGGTTCTTTTGCTGTAGCACCATGTGTGAATCTTGATGAAATGAGCATTGTCTCCTATAGATTGCTGCAAATAGGTGCAACCTGGCTAGATCTCCATGAAGGAGGAGTCAAAGCAAAGTGTTCGACCCTTACAGATATGCTGGACTGTGTGCAAGCAGTTTTATATGAAATGCTCTGTGCTTTTGTACAGCCCACACATAAAGGAAGTGCAGGTTAAGAGGCTGTCAGCTTCTCAAAGCAGAGAATTATTGTAAATGGCAAAAATGCTATATATCAAAGAAATAATAATAAAATAAAACAGCTCAACAATCAATGGGGCAAGGGAGGGACATATTTTCTTACCCACCACAGAAGGTGTCAGCAATCCAATATCTGCATTACAAATTGGTTAAAAAATCCAATATGACACAAGAAACTATCTGGTAATATCAAAGAGGTCAAAATGCAGGAAAATATAAACACACAAATAATAAAAATTGTAAAAATACAGTCATATCTGCTGAATGCATGCTCTACCCACAGGCATTACTTTGACTAATGGCACCTTTCACCACCAGAATTAACATTACCAGTTGAGGGTGAGCTGCATTTTTGAGTATACATTCAGAAAAAAGAAAACAGCATTATATTAAGCCCAAATCAAGTATTTAATTAGAGTACAGAGAAGACAGAAAAATCTGAAAGACCTCTTGCTGTTCTACAAAACCTAAAATCATCTATCTTAATACGTTTTTCAATTTAAATGGCATTGTTACTTTTAGGAACAGCTATATTTCAGGAAACATCTTTTAAGCTGTGCGGGAGGAAACATGGTAGTAGGAAAGAAAGAGAACATGTTTTAACATTAAAAACGGCTTATTTGGGGAAATGTTATCTGCGTTTGGCACACCGCGGAAACACGTGGAATTCAATAAAAGAGGTCCGTTGCTTTGTGCGGCAGATGTAGCGAGCTGGCTGTCCACAAAGTAGCGTGGCTCTCTTACTCGTTAGCAAACACACAATAGCCTTGGCGTGAAGCCGCACTGGCAGCTACGGTTTTACAACCCACGTGCTCGTTTTCCTCTACTCTAAGCTTCATCATCTCCTGACCTTTTGTCTCCCTTCATCAACATGAGCCATCCCCTACAATAATGCAGCTCCTGGCACTCTTCTGTGGCCAGGTTGATATGATTCACTTCAGTCTGCTTCCATATTAAAGCGCCCATATTAAACAGCTGCGCAGCAATCTGTTCCACGGTCGGCGGATGATTCCTCACACTGGTCTGGGCCTCGGCAGAGAGGTGCCATCAGTCAAAGAGGGGATCCCATCTCCAAGCTAATCACAGTGCACCTCTTCAGCTGCCAAGCCTCTCCGGTTCGTCTTAGTTCTTTTCAGCAGTTGGATGTCGTCACAGGCTCAACACAAACGGCACAGGTGTGCATTTCTTACAACTTAATTTCTAAAGCTAATAGTGTCAATAAAGCCAAGAGAGCAATTGTGCATGTGTATCCAAGTCTCAGTCTGCAAAACTCTCCAAGCTTTCTTGTCTTTTTCTTCAATTGCTGTCCTCTTCCAATGTCCCATCTGACCTCTCCACTAAAATTTACTTAAAACCAATTCTCAACAGAACAATTTAAGTTGAAATGTTTACAGAAAATAGAGGCTGGTGACTGTGGTGGCTGTTTATTCTCCACAGGATTTTTAGGCTACAGGAAACCATTGGTGTATGCATTAACATTATTGTCACCACTGTTTCTGAGACAGGAGATTGATTAGGCTAATTAGTCTCACTGTTTATGAAATGTGGATGGACCATTATGGTTGGCCTTGTGAAGTTTAAAAATACATGCTCTGTAACATTTCCTGGCGTTTGCCCTGCCTTTCAGTATCTGTGTATTTATGTTTCACAATCATTATTCATAGTCTTAACCCGCACTTGATTTAAATGTGTCTGAACTCTAAAACATCTGCAGTTAGAATCTGCACTCTTGTGAAAATGTGGTACTCAACCTTAAAGAAAAAGCACCAAAACATTGAATCTAGGCTTACTGCATGGTTAATGGCAAAAGTATTAATATACAGGCCAAAGCAAAAAAAAATATATATATATATATGATGTGAGATAGCAAAAAAGTGGCAGTTCATATAATTTCAGCTTGAAATTGGCACTGATCCAAAGTTAGTTCAGAGTTCTGACACTCGATGCTGAAGCCAATCATATCTCTCACTCACGCATTGATTTGTGGTGTGAAATCTGCACAGCCCTGTAAAAGCGCCTGGGGCATGGATAACAAGCCAACTTTACAACTCCATAAACATACACTCTCTGGGCATTTTATTTCATGTTTTGGAAGGTAGCTGTACATGTGAGTCTAAGTTTAGGATGCACTGCACCAGGGCAAAAACGGTTGTCCATAGGTATAGCATTAACACTACAATGGGTGCCATTAACGTTAGCAGGTGACACAATGGATGTGCCATTCCTGACCTGCAAACATATCATCATCATTAGTCTGCTTAATAACTAGTCTCTCCACCTTGATTCTCTCCACTGTCCCCTCACGCACTCTCTCTGTTCAAAGAGACACTGAAATTACTATGTTAAAAAGAAATCTCATTGGCTGCCAATGCTGCCACAGTGGAGGACGAAAGTATCTGGCAAAAGCCAGCCACTCTAACACAAGAGCAATGCACTGCTCACACAGCTGCTGTTCAATAACTGCACAACAGCTGTGTGCTTCCAAAATCCAATAAAGTAATTCAATAAAGGAACAGAGTTTGAGTCCAGATGTTCAGCTCAAAGACAATTGCTTTATCAATAACCATCTAGCTTGTAAGACACAGAGCAAAGTAAGACACAATGTGCACCACAGTCCAACTCAGATGGCGTATCAAAATCTATATTAGTGTTTCAGAAGTTTTGTTGGCCATAGAGAATTCAGTCTTTCTCCAATGGAGCAAAGAATTAAACTTCACATATTGCAGAATTCCACTGCACTTGCCCACTGCACTGGGCTCAGTCATTGGCTAACAAACCACTCAAGGATCATGAATTTCCATTACTTTTTTTTTCACTTCAAACTGTATTAGCATACATGCAGTCTCCACTGGAGCTATAACCTCGGTTAAATTGCATTTCTAATTGCAGTAGATGTTCATACTTTACACTTTAAACACTTTTTACTGCTCCTGAAAGCAAGGAAGTGTATTTCATGAAAAACAGTAATAAAAAGAAATAACATATGGTTGAAGGCTGAAACAAGTATGACAAATCAGACACAAAGGGTAGAAACAAGTATTCAATATACAAATAAATAGCAAGTTTTATGGCATACAAGGGAGAATTATATGTTTCCAAGAGGAAAGGGAATTGCCCATAAATTCACAGATAAAGTGAATAAATTATTTTCCAATATGTGTACAATAAAGGAAATAGCCTAAGAAATGACCACCTTTGTTGTAGTACAGCCTTGCCTACTGTTCATATTAAAATTCTGAAAAAAAGACCAAAACCTCATATTTTTCATCATTTTCCTTTGTGTGCATGAATAACCAAACAACCAAACACACAAACACACACACACACACACACGTACAAATACAGTATGTTTTCACATAAAATGTGATGAAATTTTCTCTGGAAAATAACTGCTTGTGTTTATCAGTTTCCTGTGGGTTTTTTTTTTTTCAATGCTATTGAATTTCCCCAATATTTACAGTTTGGGCGTCATTGTAAGTTGCTGCAGACTCCTGCTGCACAATGTACAATACAAACCGAGCACACTGAAAAGTGCTAAGCAGACAGGTGACAGAGAGTGGGGAGTGATGGGAAGAAAGAAGAGGCTGATGCAGTCTGGAAGAATCACAGGACAGAGAGTCTGTTTTCTTCACGTACAACAACATGTGCAGCCCAGCGATAAGAGACATAGCACCACAGGCTCATTAATCTACTGTGAACGGCAACCTGGCACTTTCCTTTCCTCTCTCTCTCTCTCTCTCTCTCTTCCTCCCCCCCCTGTCTCACTGGATTTCTTGGTGAGAGGAAGGACACGCTGGACTTCAACTGTCAGAACAAAGTGCCTCCAGCACATTGCTGTGTGTGAGTACACACATGCGTGCACACACACAAACACACACACACACACACACACACACACACACACACACACACACACACACACACACCCATTCAATCAAGACAAAACACTCATACTGTACAATGAAATACATGTCTACACAATACCTGTCTGCATACACTAGACATAAAAGTTCAAAATATCTTCTATAGGCATGCGTATGTAGAATTGATGAATACCATATGCATAGCAATAATCATGTCATTTTTTTTTACGATTTTGTACGGGCACACCTACGCGCATTTACACAGCCCACCAAGCTCAACAATTTCACTATTTGTGCAAGTGTTATTGTGAAATGTTCCAGACATAAAGGGTTTTGTGTGTATGGAGAGGTTCTGCAGCGAGCAGCTGGTGTCTGACTAATCCTCTGCTTGTAAAACCACTGACAGACATGGTGGCGTAAAAGGGCCAAGAACGTCAGCAAAGAAGCCTTTCAATAAAACATGTCCATTCCTGCAGTGCTGTGGTCATCCGTCATCCGTGTTCCTGACCCAGACTGACAGTCTCAAGTTTGCGTGAGTGGACTTCAGTCTTCAGACCAGACCAGAGTGGAAAAAGATCTTATTTCCTGACATTCAAATTTTGGAAATTGGTAAGTCCTACTGCAATAGCAGCTTTCTGCTATAATTCCGCAACACGGAAATTTTAAGCTCTGCCCCCCAAAAAACATGAATGCTCAGGCCCAGCTTTTGGCTTACATACCACAATTGGATGTCAGTGGATTTTCTGTTCATCCAAAACTCTTCTTAAGATATTATATTGTTGGCTGTTTGAGAGAATCATTGAATCCTCAGCAGCCAACCCCACTGACATGCCAAATGGTGAGCTGAAATGAAGCTGTGTACAGCACAGTTGAAGTCAATGCAATTTCAATCCAGTCAATTCAGGAAATGAATTGAGATTCAATTAATTAATTGAAAAAATCTTCAAATGAAACTTATGAGTGATTCTTAATTAATTGAATTTCAAATAATTCCCTGAACTGACTGAATTGAAATGGAGTTTATCCCAATTCTGATGTGCAGTATGTCATTGTTTTGAAGAGCAGGGTTTATTGTGAAGCAAGCTTACTAGAATTTCCCTTATTTTTCAGACTAGATTAGTTAAACTAGGTTTTTTTGTGTGGAATACAGAGACGGACCCTCTGTGCACTGCATAAATCTGCACTGACCTGTGGTAATTACAGTGTAGGGGCCCAAAGACCTACCTGGATGATGAAATACAGTATATACTGAGTGCATGCATCAGTAAACATACACGTGCTCCCCCTGGAGAGGATGCCAGCCCACTGCAGGGCCATTACCCCCCACTCCATCTCCATAATGCTGAGTGTAAAGCAGAGATAGGCAATTGGTGCAATCGCTAAAATCTGGCATAACATGCTTCAGGCAGACCACCAGAGCGCACACTATGAAAACAGTTGTGTTCACACTGCACTCATCCATCTTTACAAATAGCTTCAAAGAAATTCTGATTCAAATTCAAACTGCTCAGCAGATGCAGTCATGCCAATCGAAGAGCGGAACTTCTATTAATCTATTCACTTTTTTAAAATACTAATAATAATACAACAGTGGTGGCTGTATTCAAGAAGGCCTCCTCTGAGGCACAATGCAAGCAAATTAAACAGTGGGGAGGATTAAAGTGCACTTCATCCGTTGCAGTGGAACAGACAAATACAGGAGGAGACAGCCAGGGTTTACCAGAGTAAATGCACAATCCCTTTAGGATGCCTCTCGTCTGCATGATTGCTAAAATGAAAAATAGAGATTTTTTTTTTTTTTTTTTTTTTTTGCAGGCCTGAGCATGCAAAGTGAACTCACGTGTCTGTCGGAAGAAACCGAGGGGCGTAAAGTGCTGTAGATCTGAGTAAAGATGTGAAACTTATGGTCCCAGCATATTAGAGCATTTCTTCTCAAACGTTATATATACCTTCCTGTCCACACTTCAAATGCATGCATCATACAAATCAATGACCACTTTTTAAATAACTACATTATACATCTACATTATAATGTATATCTGACCTAAAACACATGTGCGCATCAGTTTACTATAATACCAGTAATGACAAGAGCTCACTGCAATGGTGCAGTTCTTCAGCATAAAAACGGCAATTCCATTGTTCTCATATTTGTGATAGGAGGATTTTGTCCTGAATAAATTTGTTTCCTGAAATTCACAGTACATTTGAAGTGCACAAACAGTTAACATCTTACAGAAAACCAAACTGCTTCACGTATCCCTGCATTGACGCCAGCGATGAGTGTTTATATCCGTGAAAGCTAATTACGGATAACATGACTCATGTTCACTATTTAGCTGCCATAACTTCTTTTTCTTTGGATTTTCTAAAGGAGGAAAAGTAGTTATTTAATTAAGCATTCGATAGATTCCAATTTTTTGTCCATTTTTTTAAATAAAAGGTTAATTGAGTTACTCTGTACTCTGTGATGCATCTACTAGCAAGCAATAAATATTTCATTAATCTGCAATTAGGCTCTCATTCAGGGGCATTTCAGGAGGAATGAATTCGACCAGTGTGCCGAGTAGTCGGCAGCTGAATAGAGTCTCTCAGTAGGACCTCGCAGCCATAGCTCATCAATCTATCTAAAGGAGCAAAAGGCTTTCAAAACAGGCCAACGGCAAATGTCTCATTGACAGATCCTTTTTTGTTTGATTCGATTTTTTTTCATCCAAGTGTAATAACGTCTAGGGGGATGGTGGCACAGACAGCCCTCAGTAATGTCCTACATTCAGCTGGGGCTGAGCTGCTGGTGCATTTATAAATAGGAATTCCAACAGGGAGACAGCTATTCGTCTTTGAATCACTTCCTGGATGTATTCCTGGTAGCTGAGGACCCATCTCTCGGTTACAGACACTACTACACTGATGCACACATGCAAATCTGGCAGAGGGTGATGCCAGGGTGGAAATGAGTGACAAAGGCTCTCTTCATTTTTTCTCTCCCTAAGTTAAAGCAGCCATTGAGAGTGATTGTAAAAGAAAGGAGAACTCATTAAAATGCTGTTTTACAATGAGTTTTTTTTTTTCATTATATTTAATTTTGACAGATTCAACAATATTTTAGGGCTCCACCCTGGCCTTACCAATCTTTTGTTCCTTCCTGTGTGCCCTGTGTGGCCCATGTGCTTCCTGTTGCCTGAGGGAGATGGAGAAAGAAACCTTAGACTGCACAGCACCAGGGCAGTGCCAGATTTACCAGAGTCACTCGAGTTGAACTCCTCTTCTCATCCAACCATTTTCCCGTGGTTTTCCTTACCATTTTACAGGGCAGGTGACAGTCATGACCAAAAGGCTCCTCTGTATCACTGGTCACTTAGATGAGTGGTGCTTTTGCACCGTACGGCATTGGATTCTGTTAGGTATAGATGCATTCTGAGTTCATGTGCAGAGCGTTCCATTTGCTCAGGGAAGAGCTGCCCTGATTTGCAGATCCTCACCTTACTTGATCGTAAGCAAACCTGATCCTGAACCAAAAAAGCTCAGTGAAGTGCTCAACCATGATTCGCTGCATCACGAATGCCGAGATGGTAAACAAACCTATGCCTTACACTACATTATAATGTAACAGCCTCTTTCATCCGCAGCTGCAACCACAAAGTGCATCCAGTTAAGTGGCATGAAACGTCATACAAACAGGACGCTGTTAACCACACATGAACATGTTTCAGTGTTGAGATTACAAGCGTGACTTGTCCAATAGGTAAGTGCAACTCATTATACATGACAGAAAGATATATGCTGATGAAAAACTTCCTAATATAAAATTATACATAATGGCAATAAAGGATCATGCTTGGGTAGGGGGGCTTAGGTTCAGCCTGACGAGGCAGGTCTTCAGGCTACAACAAAAGATGGCCAGCATCTCTGATGTTCTGATGGATACAAGACAAGACTAGAAATGAAATATTGGTTTACTAGCTAGCTACAGCCTTTGGTTACTGACAGTCAAACCACAGGACAATAATGTAATATTGTACTATATGTCTGTATTCATGTCCCCAAATAAATCGGTGAGTAGAGCATTGGGCTCAGAATGCACTGCATTGCATTTTCCTTACTGAAAAAAAGTGATAGGGCAATCTTTTTACCCTGGCTGGCTTGGAGATGGCATGTGGTAGACCGCATGCATCAAAAGCTGCAGTGTGAATTTAGGTTTGTTACATTTACTCTGTAAAAAAATCTGCTACATCAGACAGGCATTGGCTTCTCAAAACTAGAAAATGGCACATTTAGGCCTGGGAAAAGTCCTACCAATTCACAAGAAGAACCGATAAAAAATAAAAATGGCCTGTAAAAATTCATCTGAAGAAACAAAGTGTGATGAGCAAGGAATTATGAAGGGGCTGGAAATGCAGATTGCTGAGGGTGGGAAGACGTGTTAGTAACACTGCGCTGTGAAGTACGAAACAAGTACGAAACAAGTATTGTTAGTACTTTGTTAGGAATGAGAACTGACTGCCACGTTCCCTTTGTTTGGAATGCCCACTAATTAAAGTTTATGACTGTTGTGCTAAAATAATTTCAGTCTCTCCTCATTTCAGCCTCAGATTCAATTATATCAGATTAACTGTGGCACAGGCCTCCAACTTGCGGTACAGTGCTGTGAGAGAACAAGCAGAGAAACTTGAGGCTACAAGAAATATTTCAGGGTCTCTGTGTACTTTAAAATGCCGGGTGGATTTCAGGGACGGAGCTGATGGCTCATTGCAGAGGAGGCGAGGACCTGTAGTGGGCCCTTATACAGCCTATTACAGGCTGTATGGAGATGCATGGCTCATCTCATTGCGCGAGACCATTTTTAAGTACCGCGGCTCCATCAGCAGTGACGGCGATGGGAAATAAAACAAGACAGCCGATGATCACCTAGTTCCTATACTTTGGGACTCGAACAGAGGGCGTAATTTTTCTGTTTGTACACTGACACAAGGATACTGGACAGCGAATAAAGTTTTCTGTTACTCTATTGTGTCTCTGCTCATTCAAAATAGCTAAATATCATGGCAAGAAACTTAGCTAAGGGTCGGTCTAATGCACGTTCAGTCAGGCAGATTGGGTCCCTTTGTAACTGGAAGAACCGTGGACCCGGGGCAGCCGCACCCTCTGCCCATCCCCCGGCTAGCTTCGCTACAGGTGGATTTTAATCTGATAGTCAATTACAGCGGAATCAGGATGAGAAGGGAAAACTTCTGCTCTGATCACTGTGTGTTACTTAAGGTTATTGCACAAGGCTACATTCTATAAAACAAACTGATGGAGAAGCAGAAGGCAAGAAGGGCATTCGTTCAGTACATACCCCAGGGCATCCATTTTGTATAAATCATTTATAAGCTCACAGAAAGATACCACACTTTCAAGCATATGTGCTTTGAGGATTTGCTAAAGAAATACATTTACAGCAGTGTGGTGCAGATACATGCAACGTAAGAGTTCCTTTTATTGGGGTCTTACCTTCATCAGGCATAAAGGCAAATTCAGATTGTGTTTCACACAAAGGGGCACATGCGGAGGGGGATGACTTCACTGATATTGTAACATTAAATTACAAATATTCAGTCTTGTACCTCTGAAAAATGCTGCTCAGCTTCATTTAGCTGCAAAAGAAAATAGACTTTGAGTTAGAGCTAGGGATATGAATTAAGTATGGCAACATAAATATATGTAATATATAGTAGATGATCATTTACACAAATATTCAGTGCATGAGAAGTGCTACATGTATATTTGAGAGTGGAACATCTTTGATGTATTTACTTATCCATTTTAAAATCATAGCTTACTTTTGCCAGTAAACACACAAGGAAGTGATGAAATTTAAAATCAGTTAATCTACTTTCCATTCATTTACCAAATTTGGATGTTGAGAGCTAATCTCTTCAAATATTCAGTGGCACCTTCATGTCACAGTTCTCTCTTGCATATCATTCATTCCTTGCAGCTCAGCTTTGTTGGTGGAAAAAAACCTCTCCCCAATACTGATCTTTCCAATCTTAACTTCAAATAGGCTGCAGTATACAACTACAACCAATCTTATGTTTGAATCTCCTCTGCAAGTTCTCAAAATTCAATTCATTCTTCTAACCACATGAAAATATCTCCACTGGCTTCCTCTTTGAATGAAGCTTCCTTTTATATCTTTTAATTAGTTAATGACTCATACAATGTTCTAATGCTTTTTTATGCACTGTTGGGAAATTCTAGTTCTTTGTCATCATTGCTCACTTGGAATGCTTACAATGCCAATGACCATCCTCACTGTTTGCACTCCCTTTGACTAATGGTGCTTCCAGTTTATATGAATGGAAGAGTAGAAAAACCCGCTCTTGTCGCAGTTTACTTTTGACTTTTGAAACCCGCTCCTAATTCCCACCCAAACAACAATCTACTTTTTCATGTGTCTTAGCTGTTGATTAGATTTTCTGCAGTTCAGTAATTCTGAATTGAAATGCATGCCCTTTGAACTGCGGTGCTGTGGCCACAGTATGCACTGAAGCGGTGGAGGAAATGAAAAAGTCAGATGTGACATGTTGGGGGTAGCGGTGTCTCAGTGGGCAGTGACCGTCATGACATTTGAATTCACATTATGAGGGCCGGGTCTTGTGTCAAGCGCCGCTGTGTCAAATCAGCGGTGGCCATCCCGCCACTTAATTGCCAAATCTGTCCAGCAGGAAGCGCCACCTTGTTTATTCGCAAACACGTAACCTTAGCTAATGAAATACAGTACCAAGGTAATAATTTGCTTATGTAAATCAGCACATTTGTTTATCTCAAATATGTGCCTTCTAATTGCTCCGCAGCTGTAATTAAATTGGAAGAGGCCCAGTTTACAAGGCACAGATTAGCCACATTTGTTGTAGGGGAAGGAGGGAGGAATTCATGAGCAGGCTGAGCCAAAGCAAATGTGAAAAAGGAAGAGTTAAGACAAATTTAGACAGCCATGTGTGATCGTAAAAGGCATGCAAGGTTTCTATGGATGTGTCATGAGGCTATTAATATAGATTCTTAATGACCTCCCTGTCTGCACCTGATTAGCAGAATCTCTTTGCAACCATACTGCACCTCACAAAATCTTAACATATTGCATGTGGAAAATGTGTAATCCATGTGTAATCTAACACATTATGACTGAATATTTACAGGATGTCACAAAATGAAGGGCGAAGCATTAAGTACCTTCATTACATTCATAATAATGTAACATTAGACCCTTGAGGATGTATTAATTCTTAAATGCTGGTCTCTATCTTAATTCAACAGGGCTGTATGTGTCTACATTTTAAACAAAAAAAGACAGAAAATTAGCCAAGCTTCAAGTTTTGAAAAAGAATGTAAAACTAGATATAGTACAACAACATAAGACATATGGCACATTGTCAGAAGAGGTAATCCTATTTTCGTAAACAAGGCACACATACATACACTCTGTCTAGAACACAGCACCGTCCTCTCTGAGAGAATAAACAGAGTTTACACGAAGTGATGCCTCAGTCTAATTCTACTTAAGCCTATTATACGAGCCAATATACAGCAAAATCATTTCAGCCACTATATGAGAAAATATTCTTTTTAAAAGAAAATAAGCTTCTCAGGAGCTCCGAGCATTTATGTCATTAGTGTTTACTAACCCTGAGCACTGGACCAGAAAATGAACTGCAATCAATGTTCTGTAACAATTTTATGATGTCATGCTCCAATAACTAACGATGAAATGAGGTTCTTTAGCATGCGAGAAGACAACAGAGAGCTTGCATTTTTTTTTTTTTTGTATGTATGGGACTTGGCAAGAACATTTTGATGAAGAAATATGAGCAGTGGTCCCTTTTGTTAATGGATAAATCCCAGTGTCCAAAAAGACATTTCCAATACACTGAACCGTGCAGGGAAAGGTGGCCCGTCCGACTCAGACATCACGAATCAGTTTGCATTAATGCTGTTTTTCCGGCCTTATTCTATCACTGACTCATATCATATTCAATAAGGAGGGAGCTGGTGCTGCTTTCCAGTGAGCATTTCTGAATGTTGTAACATGCGAGAAAGGTATCGTAAGGGTCCCTTCATACCAATTTCTCAAATTGCACTTACTTTTCAAAACTTAAACTCACCGGGTAACAATTGCATCAAACTTAGCATTTGATATTGTATGGAAGCCCCTGCAAGTGTGTCCTGGCCAGCTTTTTTTTTTTTTTTTTGTGATTATTATTTCTCCTTTTGTAATATTATTCAGGTGGTGTCCAGGGCTGCTCTCTCTGGAATGCGAACATAGCAGGGATGAGACCTCAAGGTGAGAAAATGTTTCTGTTGCTGGGAGAATTGCTCGAGGGCTAGAGGGCTGGTGTGCTGCTGTGCATGTATCACAGGGGATGAATGCATCTTGGCTGCAAAGGGGCAGAGGTAGGACACTGCTGTTTGTCCCACAGAGAACTCTCCCCTTACAAGGAGTATAGCAAGTATACTCAACCTACATGTCACTAAAAGACTGTCCAGTGCTGCCTTGCAGACCAGTGCTGTCAAGGGCCATGGCTTCAGCATAAATTTGGCCCACTCAGACCTAATATGCAATTTCAAGACATGCTGTACGTATAGAAGAGTCAAGATTGTACATCATCTTGAAACAACACGTAAAGAATTAAGAAGGTCTCCATTCAGAGAAATGTGAATAAAAAAATAATTTGGCTCCTGGCTGAAGACAGGCAAGACTATCTGCACCCCTGTTTGTACCTTAGGACCTTTTCAGTTACCCAGACAAGAGCAGCATCATGACCAATGTCTGTACTCCTGCAATGGTGAAATGAAAAGAAACAGCTTCTTGTTTCAAATTGTTTCAAAAACAATTGGTTCAAATAAACTCTGGTTTTACTCATGTCACATGCCAAGTGAAAAATAATAGTTGCAAGGTAACCAAGTCTTGCTCTGCAGTCAGCTACAAGTTTCTTGTACTTGGAATTCTTTTCTGCTCAAGGCTTATTCCCAAAATATCTCTTTTTAAACTACAGATGTTTTAATCATCAGGTCAACAAAGGGCATACCTATGACTGCTAGACTTTCATACTAGATAAAAGTAAGATTAGGGCACAAAGGTATCTGAAATGTCATCCCAGATTAAAAATTTACAAGATTGGTTGACTTCATGAGACACAAAATCTTTTCTTCTTGGACTTAGCATGGCTTTCTTCATCTTCATCTGTACTGATTGTGCCCCTTATAATTAGGATAGATTATTACTTAGATAAACTATTTCATACTTTATTTGGTAATTGACAATATGTAAAGATTTTAAAATAATTTAATTTAGATTTTTATATATGGACTGTATAAAAATGTTACCAGCAGACAATACTGCTTTTTCATGAATATAAGGTTCTTGTTCACTCTGTTAATGTAAGATTTCTGTTTGAGAAGAGGTTTTGCCAAAGGCGAATGCTTACAAACATGTGCACACTCAAGATGTGAATTACATTAAATAGCACTTACAGTCCACATCAGCAAAATGTTTGTTTTCAATAAAGTTTTTAAAAAATAATGAGCAATAACATCAAGGAAATATTGAGGGACACATTAGAAAAGATGTGGCACAGCAGCTCAGTATTGCAGCCATCATCAGATTTAGATTAGCAACCAACACAGGAATACTAAGGTTTCAGTGCATAAGCAATCAGCATGAGAAATTGGATCCCGTATGGCAGCCATCACTTGTCAGTTCACACAGTACCAAAACGGTTCCTATTGGGCTATAGGATCAAAGCACATTACTTTCAACTGAATACAATTTTCCCATCTCACAGCAATGAGCAATCCACACAAACAGCAATCCATACAAGGATTCCCAATGTATCAACTATCTTTTTCTTTCGATGAGTGAATATCAACTCCAGAAGGAAATGCTTGCATTGCTTTCTCATATTTCACAACATGCTGTCTCGAGTGAAGGTGACATTCTGCTCCGCCTTTTTAGGATCTTTTTTTTCAGCACTATTAACTTTGCTGAAAGAATATGCACAGCACTAAAGGCTGATCAATTTAGCAGGAATATCACTGAAGCACTCACGCATTATTCAAAGAGAAATGGAATGACTGACGATTTTCACAACATTTCTGGAAGGGGCAAAAAAAGCTTTTTCTGGTCCAGATTGGAGGTCTGGGGTTTTTCCACCTGGAATGGCAGGCAGAATCAAACATGCAGACACTGTCACTGGCAGTTTAATAACGATAAATTGCTGCCACAAAGCCATATTTTGACACTTCAATAAATACGGAGAGGCTTTTTAGCAGCTGTGAAATCTTAGCTCTGCCGAAAGCTGGGCCAGGCCATGGGCAATTTGCATTGGGAGCTGACAGCTATGTACAGAACAAATCATTTGGATTGTTTGTTTTTTTCTTGTTCTTTGCTCTGTGTGTTTTGATTTATTGCACAAAACAAAGTTTTCTATGGCATAGCCCTAAAGGCCATTTTTCTTAAAAAAAAAAAAATCTAACACATATAATGGAAATTGGCTTGAATTTAATGTTTTTTGCTGTTTGAAGTGTTAATATGCAGAGTACATCATTTAGATAAAAAACTGAATTTTATCTAACAGATACCTACCTATCTACTACAACAATACCAAGAGCTATACACAGTCAGTTTCAGTTTTATATGTTTGCTTTCCAAATCAATTAAAAGAACAGCAGTTAAACAGGAGGGCTACTCTATCGTTCCAGTACAGTTTATGCAGAAACAGAGCATTGATTTGCGGTAAATAGCTTATCCACAGGGATCACTCAGCATGAAAACATTCATGGGGAATTGTTTCTGAATTTCTTTCAGTTTCCAAAGTCAACAGAAAACTAGGCAGAAATGTCCTGTTGCTTAAGAAAAATGTCCCATGAGATCTCTGTGTGCTGTGTACACTTATTGATACATCTTTTAAAAGACAAACCCTTCCTGTCCTGTTAAGCATTGCTTTTATGGTAAATTATTCTCAGAATCAGTGCGAGTGATGTGCTGCTTTACACTAGGCAAAAAGAAAGTGTAAAAAAGGAAAACTGAACAGTTGGAAAACACTTCAGTCTGAAAGTGAAATTAATGATGACAGTCATTAACCAATCAAATACCTCATTCCATAACAAAACGCAATGATTGGCTCAGATTAGTGAGTCACTGATAACACATGATAACTATACCAATTTTGGGGTTCATTGAGCCTCACTCCGCCATCACTAACAGGTGCCTCAGCTGTATTTTCCTTTCGTTCTCAAAAATGTCTGTTATTCAAAGTGGTGGCAGAGTATGATAATTAGGATAGGACACTGAAAGCAGTCCACCATGTATCAATGGCTTCCGATAGTTCAGCCTTGCTGCCTCTCTCGGCAGGAAAGAAGCGGAGTTACTTATCAAGACGCTTGTGAGACGAGACGCAGTGATGTCAGACATGATGTCCTCACTTATAGCTGTCACTCCCGCTGTGACAGGCAGAATAGATGCTGGCAGTCAATTAAGCTGCAGAGTGTTGGTGACGGATGCTCATGAGAACAAGACACTGATCAGGATGGCTGAGGTCACTGTGTTGGTCATGGGTGAGGGGACTGGGCAGAGAGGTGTGCACACCACAAGACCAATGAATGGCTATACTCTGTGAATTCCAACCAGTGAACTCTAACCAATAGCTACTGTATGTCTGACTCATGTACAATACTTATGATGGATTAGATTAAATGCTTAAGGCATTAAATATCTTACGTTTCATATCAAATTTGTTCAAGTGTTCAGTGAACATTTGTGTTCATTGCATTACAAACTGTTAAGGCAGTTATAATTAGAGGTTGATGATAATGGAGATGACAGCGTGGTCATAAAATGCAGAGTTCAAAGGCTAAGCAACATTGTGAAGGGTGTCAGTGGCCTGGTTGAAGCATAATACTGGCATTAACACAGAATGAACTAGTGTATTGTGGAAACATTGTTAAATAGCTCCTGTTTGGCTCCCACATGGAGTGAATTTACGTTGGGATAACAATCTGTAAAGAACGTGACATTAAAATGTGTTGCATAAAAATCCTGCAACAACAATGTAGAACACATTGTCAAACATTGATTCAAAATTGTGCTTGTTTAGTTTGTGTGAGGCAATATGACCCAAACTGGTTGTTGCTGTTGATACTAGTGTTGATACTAAAACTTTTATTGGTAAACTGATTTTTGATTTATATACGTGAGTACCGGGATTTTTTGCACAGCGCAAACAATTTCTGTTATTGTTGTTGTTGCTCAGATATTTCACAATTCTCCAGTCTCACAATAAGGATGAGTTTTCTTTCCATTTGATCCTCAGAAAAGGTCAGATATTAGGGGAAAAAAAATCTACATTCTTATCTGTTTTCCATAGAGATCAGTAGGGTTTTGTAATGTGCGGAAGTAAGGGGATAGATTCAAATTGGACCTTAAAGACTGGTCAGAGAACACTCTCAGAAGATTCATGATTTTCTTTTCATAAGCAGTACTGCACCACAAAAAAGCGAATCCCAGTACAGTTGTACAGTAGATGAGCAAGAAATTTTCACATTGATGACCAAACCTAATAGCCATAGATTTACACTTTTCCTACACGGTTATTATTATTATTATTATTATTATTTTTACTGTCACAACACATACTTTCCACTGTACATGCAAATTTCTCTGCCATTTATTGGAGATAGCCCACAGCAATGCGTCAAACAACACAGGATTTGGGTTACGCACAGTTCTATAGGATGACAACCACAAATGTGTGATCCTCTCCAATGAAGCATCACATTAATAAAATATAACAAATAAGGCGCAGCGGCCCATCTCCACATGAATTATTCCTCAGTTCAGTTGTGTTTAAGAATATTCACCGGCTTATCTTGACTGAATTTCAAATTAGTCCCATTCACCCCTCCCATTCAGCCAGCAGACGCTGCAAAGTGAACCCAAATGCAGTCATTTGAAAGTGAAATAAGCTGCCTGCGTACTCTCATTATGATAACCTGGATTACTCCCAAAGCCACAGAGACCCTGTGCGCTTTCGTCCACAAATCGCAGATATAGTTTTGTACTTGAACTCAATTAGCAAACAAACATTGCATTTGCTAGGCTCACAGAAGTAGAATATTATGCAAATAAAAATGTGCAACATTACATTTAATTGTTACCAACAAAAGAAACTGTAAAAAAATCCAACATTCATAAGAAGCACCCAGGGCTGTACTATATGTGTGTTCAAGCTATTAAAGCTATTGCGTATTTTTAACATTAATGCCATGGGAAATGCAGACTGAGGCTTTTATGATGACTCTTAAAATATACAGTACTTCCCAGAAAGATTCATATATTATGATGAGACTTATATGTACCTCAGATGTTCACATTTCTTTTAACAGTTATGCATTATTAACAACATTTGCAGTTATGGAACACTGAGGTTGAACAGACTTTTTGGGTGGATTAAAAAATACACCAAATATATATCTTTGGTTATTGCAGTGCTTATCATCAATGTAATGATGTAACAATGAACATGCAACTTTACTTAAACCAGAATTAGCTTACTGTGAAATGTGAAATAAGTTTAAATGTATTGGTTTCCAACACACCGTATAAAAAGCACCTCCAGAGGAACCATCTCCTTTCAGAGATGGTATTATGACCAACAATTGTATTTCCCGAAAATATTTCCCATCCTAAAGCACAGCTTGGTTTGAGATCCAGACATCAAACTGCAATTAATCAAATTGCAATTTTGGAGACATGACTTTATACAAACCAAGAAAATATTCTCTGTAACTATCAAATTGTCATTTCATATGGGTTATACTTTTTCCTTCATTGGAGATGTCTAATTTGCTCTGGTCTGTGTTTGCTGAATAGTAATTCACTGCAAAGGTATATAAGTTTCTTAAGAAGTTCTTGTCCAAAGTATAATATTCCAAGCCAGAGTAATTCAAGTGTGGATTATTTTGCTCTGCCAGAAAGTTTGCGCTCAGAAACTAAAAGATTGGTTTTATCAGAATACCTAAGGTGTGCATTGCACAAAATACACACCTGGGCCCCATCTCTTTTATTACTTGTAAGTATTGCAGGTCTGGTCAATCCTCCACATCTACAAAATGCTAATTAAACACTTGTTGCATGGTCAGAGGCCCCCTTATTTATCAGTTCTGTGTCAAATTATTATTTACTTTCATACTCGGAATATATGAAACTTGTGTACTGTGGGGTATATGGTAAATCCCAACTGCTGTAAAACTGTTATCTGTTGTTGATTTGCTTTTGGAGCAAAATGCATAGTCTGGAGTATCATCCCACAGTTATCTTGTAATGTCTTTTTAATGATCATCTTATGGACATACTTCACCTCATTGTTATCTTAATAGCTATTAAAAGAAGAAATATAAACTAAGGCACTGATTAGGCTAATGGGAAGTAAATGTAATTAAGAGGGGCATATCACACATTTATTTATTTATTTATTTAGCACAGAACATGTACCTGTCTGTGATTGGCCAAAAATTGTCACATGCAGCCTCTAGCCCAAATACAGCAGAGTGCAAATGGTGTTCTTAAGCAACATCCAGGTACTTTTCACCTTACAGAGGAAGTTGGTACTGGGATTTCTCTCTTGCATTTGTGAGGTTACATCCTGCATGCATCATTGTTAGAAAATAACACACTAACACACTTGTTTGTTTTAAAACCTCAAAAACCAGGCCCACATACTGTAAGCAGAATTTTGCCACTTTGAATTTTCCAACAGTTACAGAAAAAAGCTTGGACAATGACAATGACAATTAACCCAGACCCAAGAGGCCTTGAAGAACTCTTTGATGTCCTTTGGTGGATTAAAATGGATTGCCTTACAGAAAGCTCTCTGAAAAATTTCATAAACTCAGTATTATATTTTTAGTTTTTGTAAGGCCCATTAATTGAATAATACTTGCAATCCACTATAAAATGCTAACTTTTTAAAGGGGGTTTGATTCAAACAATACTAAAAAGATTTGACGTAACTTTTTTCCAGTGGATTTTGTAGAACTCTGGAGCATATGAACATTAGAGCTTCAGTATATAAAAATATTTACTTTAGCAAATGTTATGAAAGGCCATATGTTATTTAGGTGTCAATGATATTTCCCACATATATTAAAATAATAATATCAGATTGTGATATAAACCAGAAAACAGAGTCCCAGGTACCTTTCAGTATAGTTATGCATTTTCTCCTTCTTTGACATACATTCATACACTGAACAAAACTTCTTCTCAAGGAATACTTATCTGTATAACAAAGAAATATATACTAGCTGCTTTCAGAATATGTTCAATATTCTTCAATTTATTTTTTGCAGAGGAAAGCATTTTTATTGCCATTCCTTTCAAATTGTGAAATTCATTGCATCAAATGTATGCTTATGTATCCCAGTGCATAGAATAGTATAGAATATGTGTAATTTAAGCTGTCTTTGATTAAAAAAAAGATACATAAAAAATATACACTTGTCTAATTGTGAATTAATGTATATTTCTCCACTTGCTGCTCTTAAATCAAATGGCAAAGACCATGCATTTTAACAATCACATTTAAATGTTGGTGCAGAAAACGTCAGCTCCATGGACTGGGTACAAATGAATGGATTAAAGAAAGACTGCCGATCACAAATCCTGTGGGGACCACTATCAGAAATGCAGAGTGTCGGTATGTTCCAATCAGTCTTTTTCTGTAGGGTCTGTGTGTTTCTACTGCAAATATTTTCCTTCAAGCTCAGCGAGATTGAATTTCTAAAACCATGGGAATATCTGTGAGTAGTGTTCACTATAACTTCAAATAAATAAATTAACTAGCTCGCAGACATGGCCATAAGCATGGTGTAAGAACTAGTTGTTCCAGGAACACAAAAGGGTCTTCAGGGAGCACGAGTATACTGCTGTGGTAAGCTCTGCAAACCTATTCTGAAGATACATATTCTCTCAAGGAAAGGTTTACACATGCGTGTGTACCTTTGTCTTGCCTGGCGAACTTTCCACCCTCGTTCTGAAATCTAAATTCTTCACATTTGTCAAAGCAGTCTATTAGTGCTAACTTTTTTTTTTTTTTTTGCAGATTTGCCATAAGTAACTTCTTCTAGAGAATGAAGATATCCATATGTATAACATGCCACACTGTCATTAGCAATATTTTTATATGCTGGACTAATCACATCACCTAAGCTAATTATTTTTTTAGTGCCCTGTGAACATGGTGGAACATTTCACCATCTTAATTATGTTCAAGCAATGCCTACTTTATGAAATTTATAATTAAGAAACAAAAAAAAAAAACTGAATGCTTGCAAATTCAAGGGACATTCCTCTTTCAAAGCTCTACTAAAAAGCTGTCCATAACAAAATGTTAGTTAAAATACTTTTGAAAACCATGTTGAAATTACATATTGGAGTCGAATGTAATCCAACCTAAATGTTATGTATGTTAACTGGGTCAGAATGCATTATCTTTTGACACAAACCCAACTAATTTGAAATTTCATTATACGGTAAGGAGATACACTGAATACCCATCTGAAAATGGCATTAATTACAAGCAATTTCAGTTAAAATCTACAGATAATGGTTAAATTATGGTCCTTGATGAGGTTATTTTTGCTTCATGCTTTTATTTATCCTGTACTCCATAACAGACACGTATCTGCTGCTCTTGATGTAATAGTTCAATTACAGCCCTGCATGTCTTTAAGAGACAAGGGGGTCCATCATATAATTCTGTAACACACATGGATAGGACAATGCCATTTACATGGAAACATGTAGCTAACAAAATATGTTTATTACATTAGTCAAAAGAAAAGGAAAACAACTTTTTGTTTACGATTTATGAAACTAAAGAGAAGCAGTTTCTCTTTCATCTCTTATGTTCAGGTTGTCTTGAACTGTAATGCCTCCAAATTAAAACTTGACCTACTTTTGAAACTCTTGAATATGCTGTCAATTATCTCTTCACCGACGCACTCATTTCCTCTTAACACTTCTTATTGTGTCTTTGTCTAATAATACATTCTACAAAGCTCACTGTCCAGGCTTTGTTTATTTTTCACTCTGATAACTGCCTTTTTTCTCTCTCTAGCCTGTCTTTTTAAGCTCTGCATCCTTTGAAACTACTACACAATTTTTCTGCCTGGCTAGTCCTTTATCTTCTTCACCTCTCTCTTGCTACTGAGTGGCTCAGTTTTCTTCACCAATTGAACTTCGTGTGGTAGGCTTCCAGTTGCTACCCTCATTCACTTTGAAAACTTTGTACTGTACCAACTGTGCCTCAAACTTCCACCTGTCATGTTAATCTGAAACTCACTTTTTCTTCCATCTCTTCTCTTTGTAAATCTTGATCAGAAAATTCTTTTTCAAATTCTTTTTCTGCACTAAAATAGTGGAAGTGTTGAATGGATGAAATGAATTGCCCATTGCCCTCTGAAGTGAGCTCTAGCCTCTCTGTTGTAATGGTCGATCCCTCCATCTAGTTTGTGTATGTTTCTAAGAATGCATACCATTTTGGTCTGCTAACTCATGTGATATCTCTCTTCCTTACTCTTCTAGCTTATGATGGATTGTTTGTAATGGTTTAAATATTACTTACAGTTCTGTTCTAAATTATGCAATACTTTACAATGGGGACCAAACACGGAAGAGACCTAAGCCCCCCATTGTTATTGTTCAGTTTTGTAATGAGTTTTGAAAATGATAATGTATTTTACTTTAAGATGTAATTTTATTTGGGAATTATGAGTAAACCATATTTGAATGTGATAATACTTGGCCCATACAGTGTGCACGTCTATGTTATCATTCAAAAATGGTAGTGACTGTCCATTTTTATGAGCTGACTTTAAATTCTGTGATTTAATTGACTATGATGAGACTAAAAAACACAATATCCCAAAAAGGCAATATCTTGCTGAATATTTTGCAATGAAAGAAATCAGACTCAGTAGCCTTAATAGATAGGCCTTGTAAAGAAAAATATGATTAAATGGAAGTTCTTGATAAATGAATGGTTTCAATCTTTAGACATGTTAGCAGACATTCTTCTTCTTCTTCTGTATTCAGTCTAGGCAAGGATGGAACAGCCATTTTAAAAATATGCAGTGGTATATCTAATTTAGAATTCCCTTGGCACTGAAGCACATAAGGGTGTCATGACTGAATGAATAGCAACCACCCTGGTCTGTCAAGTTAGAATACTACCCCGTACAAGGGATTGACAAAATAATTGAAACACTAGACATCATGTGAATATTTATTAATAAATACTTTGGCCTTTTGCCTTCAAAACAGCTTCGTTCCTTCTTGGAATGCTGTTAAACAAGCTTTGACTTTCTGGTAGGATATTGGACTTTTCTCCAAGAAGAAAAACCTACAATTCTTTGAGAGTTCAAGTGGAAATCTGCTCTGCTCTCAGGTGACTGATGCACCTGCAATTTAGGCACCAGGTATATCACCTCATGACAAATCCGTTCCAGCCTGTTGCTTTAGAAACTCATATTAAAATGTTAATTTTAAAATATATTCCACAGCAGAATCCTGTTGCGAATTAATACTGAAATTAATATGAAACATGTATGGACCAGACAATACAATTTCCCATGGAAGTGCCAACAGACTAAATTGCTTCTTGTCAACAGAGAAATGTCAAAGTTTTGCCATCCGCTGTATGCGCTTTTTTTGCTTAAGAATATTTAAAACATTGTACAAAGAATTAACATTAAAATAATTATTGCTTTCCTTGGTGTGCCGCCAAGTACCATAACTGCCTATAAATCGGAAAAGGTTTTGTGTGTCACTTATCGTCTACCTATACATACTAAATATCCCTACGGCAATAGTAAACAGGCTTTATGTTAAAAACAAAAACTGTGCAAAGTTAAGCAAGCTCACATCTATGCTGAGCATAAATGTGTGGGTTCACAGAGGAACTTGTGCCAGAATGTATGTAGCATCTCCCTGCCTTATAATGGTTGTCCCAGCCTGGGGTTGATCCAGGGACTAATGAATTTGTATGTACTGAGGTCATTTTTTTTTTTTTGGGGGGGGGGGGGGGGGGCTTGTGTGGTTGTGCCCTGTTCTCAGTCAGACCCTGCAGCCTTGTTTATGCCCCCTGTTTGTCACTCACAGCCTCACTACCGCCAAAAACGCTTGCTCAATAATTCATGACCGAGCCTGCAGGTAATGCAGGAGAAAAGCCCATCCCAGGACTCCAGCAGAATTTCCCCGTCATGTGTCACAGACACCTCCTGCTGCAGGCCACCATTGCCACACCACCAGGGAACTTAATACAGTACCACATGTTTGCAGCAACAGTAAGCTTGACGGATAACATAACAGCTATTAGTTAACAACTAATGTTAGCTACACCAGCTATATTTTAGGTCTTTTTTTTCTGTCAAAGCTGTATCAGCTCAGGCTTGTGATTCCCCATGTGGATTTCCTAGACCACAGCAATGCATTGATGATGAAGATTAAAACTGTCATGTTGTGAAAAGGCAGACCAAACACTTCATATGATTTTGGCCATAAAAAAGTGGTCATACTTGTGCTAAGGCTTGGATTAAAAGCCAATTATTACAAAGATAAGACATTAGCTTGCATATTCACAGGGTAAACGGTTTATCTTTCAATTTAATAATTTCAC
The DNA here is from genome assembly GCF_013368585.1 of Megalops cyprinoides. Lineage (NCBI taxonomy): Eukaryota > Metazoa > Chordata > Actinopteri > Elopiformes > Megalopidae > Megalops > Megalops cyprinoides. The sequence goes on from NC_050586.1 coordinate 12,053,287, forward strand.
CCCAAGGTTCAGCCAGGCAAGGAGCAACACAGCCTATGGTTGCAGACTAAAATGTCATGAAACACCATGGGTAAAAGACAATTACTATGTGTTACACTAAGAATATAAAGATGTGTGTCATTTCATTCTGGCCACTGTTGATTGCTGGTCAGCCCACATTTGAGATAACAAGAAAAAGGCATCAGTTCATTGCATCAGCTCCAGTCTACAGGCAGTGTAGTGGATTGGGGATGGCATGGTATGCAGGCTGTGAGTGGGAACCCTCCATCCAACAGTAGACAGTACAACAATGGGACAGGTCCATCTATTTCTGTCTGCTACTTGACGGTATAACAAATATTGATGCATATATCATGACTGTTCATCAGATATGGTCTGATTATAGCAATTAAATAGCGGTATGTCTTTGTCTATAAAGTAAACTTAAGCTTTGCTGACATTGCGTACATCACCTCAAAGCAGACAAACAGCCCTCTGCAATCTAACTACAGTGTGTCATAGTGTCACGGAGTAATATTAAAAGGTATTAAAAGGGTATTGTACCGTCATCATAATCACATTCTCCCATACCTTTGCTGTTAAAGCAAATATATATATTTAGCAGTGTGATAACCTCATGGTATAAGGCAAATGGAAGGCGACCAACCACAGTGCATTCTGGGGACTTGGAGACAGACAGAAATGATGTGTCCCTTCCAACTCACCATTTCATCTGGTATCTTTTAAGCAATATCAATATTTTGTTAAAATTAATAAATAAATATTTGGCATGCATGGTTTAGACCAGCACCTGCACATGCTTGGAGGGACTCAAGGTGATCTGCAGTTCATACGCCCCATATCCTGGCTGTGGCTTGTGGCTATCAGAGGACACCATACAATGTCTTTCTCTACAAAATCCTGTATTTTAGGTAGTACTCACATTCACCTTGTCATCAGCAAGCCCCTTGACAAAAATGATTGTCTTTGGTTTTATTATGATCACAAAAAACCAGGACTGTAGAAGCAGTGGGGTCCCACATGTTCAGCTCTTCATTTATATGCCATATCATACTTGTACTGAACTGGGAGTGCTTTTCATATGTATGATAATGTTATAAAGCAACCCATTGCATGGTTATGATGAATGACATCTCCAAAGGGCAACCATCTGTGACGTTCCCTCAGAGATTGGTGGAATACCCTCATGGACACCCAAGTAGTTGTTTTCCTTACTTTGTCACCAGAGGTAGATGTGAAGCATTTAAAACATCACAATGTGCCCATGGAGCATTGCAGGGTGCCAGCTAAACACACACACACACACATACCTGCAGAGCATTCAAGCATCAGCGGGCAAAATGTTGCCCTGTGAGTTTTAGCAAAATGCCTGTGTTGTGACATCAAAGACTTTTGCGCCTTGGTTGAAACTGGCATTTTTGAGTAGGTGAAATGCAAATTCTGTAGAAAAGAAAAGTCAGGTAAGTGACCTGGGGGTATACATAGGCTTGAGACCATGGCTGTGATCGGGCCTGATCCATTTCCAGATTCTTGAAGTTTTACAGAAGAATAATAGCTAGTTTAAAGAAGGTGCAGTTCTGTATCATGTCCCCACACTCATCCTCCTGCTGAGCCTTATAATAAATAGATAAATGAAAGTCCAAACCTGCGAGGTTATACCATTGCAATGGCAATCATTTCACATTTCAAAGATAAGATGATGACATGACATTTAGGTTTTAACTAATGGGTTTACAAAAAATGTGCAAGGCCTGCATGCTAGAGGTCCCTCCGGCAACTTTGCCGCACTGTTTTCCAAACGCTGACACAGAGACAAGAGGATTGCTCTTCTGGGGAACTGTATTAGGTATCTTACACAACAGCCAAAACACACCCCGTGATAGAAATTGATTGCTTCATCATGTTTCCCATCTTTGGACTGGGGGAGAATCAGAGTGTTGTTAACACACCGTGTCTTATCAAGATAACCTTGTTAGGCAAACCATTCATTGTCAAACCTTGAGTACTAAGCAAAATCCCAAAGAGAGACCAATGCTCCTGCTCGAGGTATAATGGCCTCACAGTGATTAAAACACACGTGAAAACCAGCTGACACTAGTCTTTAATTAATGTACCTTCTTTATGTCATTTCTGGAGCCATGTAGAGGTGAAAAACACATTGGGGCTCATTTATCAAAATGCTATTTTAGAAATTAGTATATTTTGCTTTTGTGAAATGTATGCATGATCTCTTATTCACATAAATAAACACATCAGCAATCCCATATGAGGGCATTCTGACTTGTGTCACAGGTAAATACTGAAATTCTGTGGAAAGGAAAAAAGGGAAACATTTTCTCTGGTTCAGAGAAGTAAATGATTCCAACTGTGGTTGATGCATATAAAAACACAGTGAATGTGTCTGGGACATCAGTGAATGATCAAATACACAATGTTTTGAAAGGACTCCAGTGTATAAATAATTTTTACAATAATAAAAAAAAACACTTGTCCTCATCTTATCTAACATGTATCCACCACACAGAAAGTATGTGGGGGCAGACATTATGGATCTAAACCAGGGATGAAAGGTACTGTAATTCATACCTTGACTCAAAGACACTCACTTAATCCTTATGTGAATCTCAATCATAGGCCTGTTCTCTACATCAAATCAGGCATAGGGTGTTCCTGTTGCTGTTCAGAGTGCAGCTTGTTGCTGCTAGTGGTGAACAAATGTAATGTTTCATGGTCATGTTGTATGGGACAGAGCGGGACAGTGTGATCCACTGTTTTTTTAGCGCACTGATGGGTTGCTCCATTACTATGTATGGATTTGGTTGTGTCACACAACATGAATGCAACCTCCCATGGTGTCTGTGGGTTGACCAGCACTGTCATTAGCCAAGGTTTCAGCACATTACCGTGTATAAAATGAAACCAGCTCTTATGAAGGTCACTTGACCAATGAGGTATACTTCATCCCCTGTTATTTGGAACCTTTGATGACGTAAGAATTTTTAATCTATGCGTGAATTTGTTTATCCTTTTTCTTTCAGTGATTTTTTTTAGCCCTAGGATCATAATAGTGTGAGAGTTTACTTTTGTGTCTTAGTTTGTATCCCTAAACTAATGCACTTGTGGTAAGTGCTGAGTTCCATGTTTGCCAGCACAGAAACAAATGCTTTTTAGCATGTAACCGCCATCATCCACAGTGTAGGCAGATTCAAGATTACAGTTTGACAAATAAGGTAATTGTACACTGACTGATTAAATTAGTTCTATATCTATACAACATACCTGATATGATATAGAAGGTGTGCGTATATCATACATACCAAGCATATTTTTTGTTTATTACAAATTGAGTCACATGTCATAAATTTGATAGTTGTACAATTTTATAAGAATGGCAAGAAAGGCATGTCATATATGTTTCTGCATGTAGAATGAGTTGTCTGGAACATTTGTAATTCATTCAGACAAAGGCTGGAACAAATTCCAACTAAGAAATTCCAGCTCAAACTCAGGACCTCACATCATTTGAAGAAAAAAGGGCTAGACTTCAAACCAACTAATGCGGGGATTGAATCCATGCACACATGTTGGTGTGTGTTTTTCTTGGAGTGAGGTATCCCACTGTCATCTCTTATGTCCCCTCTAGCTGTACCGCTTTGAACAGCAATATTGTTCATTCTCTTTCTCACAGTGCATTGCCACCTTGTAAGAAAGGTTAAAGACCTCAGACACACTTTGAACTTCCAGGACTGATTTTTTCCCCCCCCTTGTTTCCTTAATACACTTTGAGATTCAACCTGCCAATGCAGCACAAATTTGAGGACATGCGTCACTGCGAATTTAATCATCTGGCTAGAGATGTCGCAAAGCATTTGCAAGAAGCAGACGTAGTTGTGAAGCACTGCTCCTTTTCTTTTCCCTACCTTCTTTCTTTGCCCATTAGAAACAAACATTGTTGTATTCATGACAGAGGAATTTGGAAGTGAAACTGCCTGTCAGGTGAGCCCTTTTGTGGGCCTCACTGTTGTATTGTTACTAGAGTTCTATCAAATTCACTGGCCCTGACTTCTGCCAAATTTGTTTGCGTGTTGCATGGCTAATGTACTGAGAGTTTAACAATCAATAAGTAGGTTATCAAATAGATAACCACAGTGCCATGCATCAATGTAGTACACAATTTTAATTTATTGTTAATAAAATAGGTTAAACTTTTTAATAAATACATCATTATATCTGATTTGGTAATGTAGTTTTAAAAAATTTGTAAACATGTACAGCAGTTTTAAGACATTTTGCGTGCTTATAGCAGAAAGATTGAACAAAGTTCTGATGAGTCTGTCAACTGTTACAAGAAGCTGTGAACAAAAGAAATGCTGTAGGTGTTTGTTAAGACCGCTTTCTGAAGCCCTACATATCAGCATATTCGTCTGACATGAGTGTTCATTTCATCATCTGTTTATACATGCATTAGTTTTGTTTCACCATTGCCCCCAACAATTAAATGAAAGGCTAGGAAATCAAGAAATTTCAGAGAATGCATAAACATAAATCAGCATCTACTTATACCATCACGGTCAATATATGACCTACATCTCCTCGGTCAGTTTCTCTCAGAAAAGAATTGCCCTGAAATAACAGCTTTTTAAAAAGTTGGAGAGACCTGAACATAATGTCCTTATTACCATCAAAAAGAGTACCCCTCCCACCCCTTAACAGATGGCATTATGGGTGCTCTGCAGCTGCTGCTGATTCTAAGGTGAGGAATATTCAGAAAAGGCAAAAAAAATCAAAGGCAAAAAAGGCCAGTCCTGGCTTCAGTTCACTTGATAATTTAAGTCTTGAAAAATTAGCATGCATTGCACGGTGTGCTAACAACTGCTTCTGTTGCCACTAGCTATGCTGTGTTATGGAGCTGGGTGTTCTCTCTTAATTTAAACTGGTGGAGGGAAATATTTATTCTTAAACCTAAACTAGAGGTTTCAGTGACTTTCACGTGATTTTTCTACAGATGCTGATGGCTATGTCAAAATGAAATCCGAACATAAATCTTTCAATCAGCTTGCACAACAAAGCCTTGAATGGTGCTGCTGCCATGATTCCCCCCTCCCGTAAGCTTAATCAAGTGAATAACAGCTTCAATTTAAAATTCTCCCTGCTGACTTATATCTTATTAAAACATATTACCTTCAGCAATCCCCCATTCCCCAAGCTCATTCTTCAAAGACATGCATTTAAGATGTGTGTTTTACTAACTTCACCTATGATGCACTCCTTTTTCCCCACAGAGAAAAATATAATTGCTGGGAATTAGAGCAGGATCTTTGATTTTGGTCACATCCTCTAAAGTAGACTTCCCCATGCAATGGACAATACAAAAACACATTGGTGGATGGTACTGTGCGATTCAGTGATTCAATTATGGAGGCTAAGGCCTTGGGGGCCACCAGAATCTTGGTGCTAAAGAGCAGATAACTGGATCTTTACAGTGCCCCTCATGGAGAATAAATTATAGATATCCACTCCTTAGACTAATCATTTTAAAACCAGGGATATCATTGACATTATCAAATCAATCTCACAGACCCAATTTCCCAAAAGTCTGATTAAAAGTAAAAAAAAAAGGTAACTCACCTGTACAACAAGGTGGCAGTGGTTGCCACAGTGCCAGGCAGTGATTGGATAAGAACAAAACTAACTATAGTTTAGTTGGTGAATTTGTCCTTTCATTTTTCCCACTCTGGGGTAAAGGAAATTTGGAAAAAAAAAAAGTTTAAAAAAAAGGAGGCTTGTCCCAATGCATTAAGCAGGACACACAGACCAAGTTCACTGCTTCTCCTAGCATGCCACAGGTGCTGCGTCTTTATACTGGCCCACTGTTGAGTCAACAAGCAGCAGGTGCAGTGATTAGCAATAAACTACAGCTGCTGCTGTGTCTGTAAGTAGGGTTGACACTGTCCGTGGTTCTGCAGATATCCTGTGAGAAGTGCCAACGCTGTCCGTTGTCCTGCAGCTATCCTGTGTGTGGGGCCAGCGCTATTTGTGGTATTACATCTGCTGAGCCTCTTGGATTTCTGAATGGACAGAAGCCATTCTGTGCCTCTGTGCTGCCCATCCTCCCAGTGTCACAAGGTATTTATTGACTACTCCGCTCAGCCATCCTCCTCGAATGGACTCCTTCCTTGAAAGGTAGGTGACTCGATAACTCAGTGGGTTGAGTTCCTTGTCTTGGTACAGTTCTCCTTTAAATGTTGAAATGGTGCTTGAACAAGAATCAATTTGCTTCTATTTCAGACTTACTAAAAGAGGGTGCATTCTAGGGATGTGAGGAAGTGGGAGTTCTCCTAAATTAGCACTATATACTTGGGATTGCTGAAACTACTGTATCACTACATTCATACAACACCAGCTTCCAGCAAAATGCCTACCAGTGTACTTGTATCACTTTGTTAAGAGCAGTCCATAAGCAATGCTGGCATTGTTCCCACATTTAATTGACTGTGAAACACATTAGTATGTTAAGAGACATTTCCCCTGTAGAACCTTACTTGGGCCTGACAATCATATAGCAGAAACTTAATCATTGCTGATTTTCTTCTTTTTCCTCTCAGTTCAAAGCTTAACCCTTTCGCACGTATGGTCACACTGGTGTGATTGGCCCTTTTGCCCGTACGGTCACACCAGTGTGATTAGCCTTTTCGCACATATGGTCCAATCGGTGTAATTAGCCCATTCGTGTGTACAGTCAAACAGGTGTGATTAGAACACTAGATTGGAAAAATTCTAGGAAACAGTGATTTAACATTACAAAGTATAGCAAATGTGGTGGTGAAAACTATGAGAAGCTTAATAATGCTAATGAAAACATAAACCAAGTAACGTAACACGCATGCTACATAGCATAAAATGAGTCACACTGGGGGGCAGTTGGAAATGTTTTAGAACTTACTTACAAAAGAGTTAACTGCTAGAGTTTGGTCAGGACATCAGCCTTTGTAACCTCATGTGAACTAATAGACTCTACATGTAGATATCCTTTGTGCCTTAATTACATTTGGGCTTAAAAACAGCAATGGAACGAAGATTTCTGTGCACTGGTGGCTGGAGGACTGACTGCTGTGAGAAAGATTGGTGGAGAACCGATTCTGCTGTTGAGGAATGGGGTTGATACTGTGCCACCACAGGTCTGTGTGAGGCCACGACCCGGGGGTCCATTCAGGGGCTGTCAGAACCGCAGCTGCCCTCCTCAGGCCCGCTGATAAGGATACAGCCGTGAGATAAAGGCTCCATCTGGGGCTGGGGGAGGTTTATTCAGGTAATCACAGTGGGGATCACCGGTGCTGAATGCCATTGATTTTCACTTTTCCTACAGTCCCAGAAATTAAAGATTAAAGAGGAACACCCCCACAAGAGATTTCCGAGCTTCCCTCGCACAGCTGGTGTCGGTGTGACTGATTACACAGAAATCTAAGTTTGTCACTGCAGAGTCCAGTCACTTACACATTAACCTATATCTTTCCCAAATGTTTCACTCTCTCTCACACACAGACACACACACACACACACACACACACACACATGCACATACACAGGTGCAGTATAATAAAAATCTGGACACATAAGTGTGATATACAGGCAACAAAGCAAAGATGACAGCTTCGTGGGCTCATCCAATGAAAGCTGTGGCCCCGCCCACTCTGATCCATGGACTCATGGATCACAAAACCACCCGTTACACTTGACAGCTCTGATTTGTGAATATATGAAAAGCATCATCTCCTCTGTCTGGTTCATACTCATCACTACCTGTCAGCCTAAATACAATTCTACCTGGTTCTTATTCAGAACTTCAGCTTTCATGCCAATATCTTCACATTGTTGATAAGGTTTAGGATGACATTTGCATGTCAGATTCTGGTACTTTCTTTATAAGTTTTAGTTCAGAAGGTAAGGTAACTGTTCCTTTTCACTCTTTAAGTATCCCTTTCGTAAACCTATCGCCACGTTTCGTGCAAACAGTTATGAAGACAATAAAGGTTTTAATCAATCCAGTACAGTTTCAGCAATATGAGGTTCTCTCTTTTCTCCATGAATGCCAATGTCTGACCATTGAGAGGTGAAAGTAGAAAATATGCCATTGCTATCTAAAAAGCCATTGTCCTTACGCAGAGACAGTGAAATGTACCATGTGTAAAAATGTGCTGCGGTCTCATCATTTAAAAAGAGAGAATTTCCAGTTGGATGAGTTTTGATGGGCAGTGGTGGAACATTTTTACAAAAATACTCAGAAGTTTATTTTCGACAGTGATGATGGATGACTGTAATTGGCTCAACATTCATTTTTTTCATGTCTCCGCCAGTAATAATGCCACTTTGAAATTATTTGTCATCATAAATACCTCATTACAAACAGTTTGTCTGCAGATAGTTTGACAGTTTTAATGACCAAATTTCCCTTGCTGAAGATGAGTAGAAATTAGGTTAGCAGCTTAAAATTAAAAGAAACATGTTTGGGAGTTGAAATGATCGTTTTCATTAATCAGAATACCAAACACATTCTTCAGTGCCTCTGTTGCAACAACAAACACAGTGTGACACATCTGTTTACTAATACCTAATAAGGAATTGTACTGAAATGTATGATAAACACTCATTTCAGTTTTCTATTAAATTTTCTATTCAGCTAACAACACCATTATAGACTGTATCCATCTTTTTGGAATGAGACAATATTATGTTGAATTGATTATATAATTTCACTCAGAAGTAATGGGCTCATTATTCATTGGAAACAATCTCCACCATTGCATTGTAAATTAGAAGAGATATCACAAGATTGCATATGGGTTCTGCGAGAAAATAAGTCTGCAAACTTTGAAAAACAAATTAGATCACTGCATCATTTCCGTGTCTTCAAAAGGCTGTACAGTGCTGCAAAGTGTGCTTCTGCCGTTTTCCTTTTTCGCTTATGCAATCAGCGGTTAAACATCACATTTCCCCTGACACACTTAATATAGATCTACAAGGCAATATTTAAAAGCCAGAAATCAATCCCTGATTTAATGCTCACAAACATGTGTATAAAATAGAACAAAACACAAAGGCAGTATTGGTCAAAGAGCAGTCAATAGCTGGAGTAAATGCCTGAGTATTCCCGGCATGTTTACCGTATAGATTTTTGTGGAAAAAAAAGATTTGTCTTGTCCCTTATAACGAGTCAGTGACTAATGCTTCAGTTACAGAAGAGAAAAACATATACACACCCCAGAATATATACACATAGTACTTCCTTTCCTTTGTTTGGAGGCATTAAATTGATCATTGAACTTTATCTTAACAAATATTGTGGCAAAGGGATCTTTTCTAGATTGCAATTGGCACTGGCTGCTGCCGCGTGTAAATCCTGGGGTAAAGGTTGAATCAAACATGCATTAAAATGCATTGCATGGAATGCATCTGCGGGGAGAGGTTGCATAGTTTATTTTAGGAAATTTGGAATAGCTGCTATATCTATTCCAGTGTAATCGTAACATCACAAGAGGAGACAGGAGGAGTCTTTACACAATAAAGAACTCTGATCCTGTTAGTCTTTGCAGACAAATGATGTTACATGTTGATGTTATTTAAACTCTCTGAGTATTTCAGTAGCAGAAGGCCAGTCAGCAAGAATAGAGAAAACACAGTTTTAATATGGACAGTAATAGCAATATACATATTGGAAGGAGTGATAATAATCGCAGAAGTTATTGTAATAGTTATAACAATCAATTATAAATTGCTCAATAACAATCATTAAATCAGCTAAGATGATGATAACAGGGATGCAGTGACTGAAATGGTTGCAGCTGAAGGTCATATTATACCTCTGAAGGTAGTATGGATCAGTAACAGTGTTATTCCATTACGGGGATTATGTCACAAGTTTTAAAATCAAAAGGCACCCCTGCTGGTCCTTGACTGCCGAGCTACCAGAGGTAGCGCACAGCAAGCGTTTTAGCCCGGAGCAGATATATAGTCTACACTGTCACATTGACTGTGCATCTGCAGCCTTTGCCATTCTGGTGGCATGTCTCCTCTGCTTTGGCAAACATTAACCACACTATACCCTCACCTGCCAAAAGTGGGAACAGTGAATACCTCCATAGAAAATATAGTGTGGCAATCCAACCAGGAGCGACAGAACACCGCAGAGAATGTGACCACGCTGTGTGTAATGTTGTGAGAAGGTAATTCTTATGAACGTCCATTTTGGCCAGACAGCAAGAGAGTGTGCTTACCTGTAGAGTGACTGGGACAATTGATCGTTTTCAGAGAATGCATGAAAAGGAGATGCCAACAAGCAGCTCCCTTTTATTTCGCAACAGTGAACCAACTGTGGAACCAAGAAAGATGACACACTTGTATAACCATGAGACAATCCTTGCAATTTTCTCTTTTTCACTCACACCCACACACACACACGCACACATACAAACACACACAAATATGCTACCGATATGCAGCATGCTTCATTACACATCTACAGGGAAGATGGTCCTATTACCTCCAATAAGCTCACCAGCCTGTTATAAACGTGATAGTTAATTGGGCTTTGTATTATAACTGATCTCTACTGATGACACCCAGCTCTGTCCACTGTCTGGGGTCAGCCTTGTTCTCTGGAGCCAATATGCTTGGAATTTTCCACACTGTCTATGCTAACCGGTGTTTCCAGCTGTGGCACGCAATAACAAGGCTTCTTAAAACTGTCTGCTGCAAAGTGTACAGGGAGTAAAAATTATCATTGCGTAATGAAGCTTAGTGCACATCTCCCTGCACAGCACCAATAGGCTCGCTCCATCTCATGCTCTGTCATTCAGTGCAGATGAGTCATTTCAGATGCAATCTGTCTCTCAGAAACAGGACATCTTGAATGCTCAGGAAAAAAAAAAAAAGATTCAGTCAGTTTCATTTCGAAAGGCACACATCCTCAACAGCTATAAATAAAGAGATTTGCTTTTAATTGTTCAATCACACACCCAAGGTTAATTAAGCAGGATCCAAACACATAATTCATCCTTTTAAGGGTGGGCTGGAGAGAAACAGAGCTGGTAATAAATAACGTGCAACCCAAGACACTGCAAAGCTGTTCAGTTTTAATTGTAAGATACTGTTGTAACTCCCATTTTTCTGTCTAATATGTTTTTAATAGTCATTGTTCATCAGGTGAAAAACATCAAATTAAACATGCTTAAATCTTCATAAGCATCACATTCCAAGTTCTTCTATCCAGCACTTTTTGCATACAGGCCCACCACCACCGTGGAGGTACTTCTCTCTAGGAGTGAGTAATTATTGTGTGCCAACCCAGTTTATGGGCGGCATGAACACATTTTGCAGTGTGACATATCTAACTGTTGCATGCCAAAATGGCATTTTTGCAACATAAGAATGCTAGCATAGGCTTATCATAATGACGCATGGAAACAACTTCAAAAATTCACAGCTCACATACCTCCTCACCTGTTAGCCATTGCACTAGCATAAACAAGCACTTTCTTGCATTTTAGTTCCTTTGTTCTTCTGTTTTGACAGGGTAAAGCAGTTTGTTTTCTTGCAATCTCTATTTCTCAAAGGGGGCATTAAAATAATTATTTATGTCTTCAAAACCAAGCTAATGTATTAAACCAAACCCTCTTAAATGACTCCCTCACCACTCTATCACACTGATGCCCTGAAACTCCATAAATAAGAACACATTTCTTGAAACCAACTGTGAATATCAATACTTTATATGCCTGGCTACACATTAATTACTGGAATTATGACAGACTCTGTAAAGTTCCTAAAGAAACCACATGCCAGGATATTCTCAAATGTGTTTTTATCATAATCAGACTTAATATCCTCTGCTTTGCTGTGTGATGGCAAAAAATTAACCTTGCTCCCATTAAGCGTCCTTGTCTTTCCCTGTGTCCATCAGCACTGACTCAATTATTCAGAGCTGAATAAATGCAGCAGGCGTAATTACCCTCCTAGTCCCCAAAAGTTTATCAATCAGCACAAGGTTGCTGGCCCTGAAACCAACTCCACTCTGAATGAAATGAAATAAGCTTAATTAAAGTGTGTGAATTAGCCATGTTAGCTTATACCCAGATCACTCCTGGCTCCTGTTGCCCAGTGGGGTGGATTTACCCCCTGTGAACCTGGTGTTTTTTTTTTTTTTTTTTTTAGTTAGGTCAGATCAATAATGAGCTAACCTGAGGGTGGCGAATGGACTATGTAATCTTTATGAGGGTTCCCTTAGTGAGGGAGTTCAAGAGACCACAAACAGAAGTGGAACACAAGACTTCACATGCTGGATAAAGCTTACAACACTTCAAGCATGTAATGCAGCTGCACAAATCTGCACAATATGTCATTATGGATTTCAATTCACCTCTGTGGCATGTTTGTGGGTGGGGCTACTCTACAGCTTTTATCAGTTTTAAGCAGCAGCGCTCTGAAAGATGGACAGGAGTTCTGCAGGGGATGCAAGAAGTCTTAAGCTCCACACCCAAGCTGCTTCTCTCCTTCACCCTTTTCCCAGAGACAGGCAAAGAGGAGGAACCCTGCCTCTGGACAGGGACAGGGACATCTTTTTTTATTTATCTGAAATGCGCAACAGAAACAGGGGAAAGGGCTGACACTTCTGATGCCCTTTTCCTGGGTGTCTTGCATACCATATTCAGGCATTTAAGGAGAATTTACTGAGGCAGATGTAGTAAAGTACCTTCTTCAAAGTCAGTAACCTACTGGGTATTCAAACCCACAACCTTCTGAGTTTACTACACCACAACACCAAGCCGCTGCCCAAGCATAAGCAAATAGTGTAAGCAGAGCCAGAGGGGTTACAAAGCTATTTTAGGAAACAAAAAGGAACAGATAAGGATTTGCAAGAACGGCAAATTTGTAGATGGCTATAATCTGAAATGGGGCTATTTTTAGCCTTGCCCTCCACCCCTCACAACAGAAAAAAAAAAAAAACAAAGAGGAGAAAGATTACTTTGTAAGCACTTCGCAGCATTGTGGGAAAAAGAACAGCAATAACTGAAGGGACCTTGAGGCAGAGTAGAGCCCGGCCAAACATAGTTATCTAGTAGTTTTCACTGTAAATAAATGTCAATGTAGGTAAGATGTTTTTCTGAATGATTGTTCTTCACTGTTAATAAAGTTCAGGATTATTTGCCCTTGTTTTATTAACATCTAATATCACAATAAGAGCCTTATCAAACACATAGAGCAAACTACTCAGAATGAGAGGCAAACATGCTGACACACAGGGATTTTTGAGGTTTCTTTTAGCAAGAATATCAGTATTTTCCATTTTACAGTCTGTTCTGCATTGGCATTGGATAAGGTAAAACACACAGTACAGGTTACCCAGATACCTGAGTAAATGAAGATCACATGTTTCCTCTTCAAAAAAGCTACCCTGATCTGAAGAGAAGAGATGTATACTCTCAGCAAAATCAATCGTGAAGAGCTTGCACCAACTACATTTCCCTGTGAAGAAAAAACATATATTTTCTGTTTGTTTTGTTATGGTTTATTACACAAAAAGGGGGAAAATCAATGCTCACTTTCATGTGTGAAGAGATTTACCTTCTGAGTGAGCTGTGTCTAAATTCCATGAAGGTCTATTTGCCGTTAACGTAAAACAATATAGCCTTTAAAAAGCAATTTGGGAGCGTATGTGCTCGCAATTATTCAATGAAAGTCATGAAATAAAATCCCCTCACTGACTGTGTTGGGCCTTCAATTTTATTTTGTTACATTCAGATGAAACACTTGATGTTCTTATCTCTGGCTTTCGGCCCATCGCGCGTGTTATCTTTTTTAACATTTCATTTCAAAGGCCACACTCCAATTTGCTGTTTTGTTAAAGTGTGTCAGGGAAAGGTAAATAAAGGAAGAGGAATATAACACAACAAAAATGCCGCTGCTGTTGTCTGTCGCTTCATCTCGCATTTCTTTAGAAATAAATTGAACCACATACAGCAAGATTTATCTCCAAGCAGTCCAAAAAGCAATGCAGTCTCAAGCATCCCTTCAAAACCATCAGGACTGCAGTTAAGTCCCAAACAATTGATGTGAACAGGAGGTTAAGGTCAGGTAAAAAAATGGAACAACAACAACTAAATATTGCATTGGATTGCTTTATGTCTTAAATTGCTAAAATTTAAATGATTATCAGACTCCTTTTTAAAATTACGATTTGTACCGATTGGTAAAGCTAAAAGCAGCATTAATGAAAAAAACCTTTCTACATTTTTTTTTTCAGAAATGTGTAGCTCCTCAGATATGTGTCACATGTGCCTTCAGTAGCTGTAGCTACAGATTAGTAATGTGACACATGGCATAGGGAGAGGAACCGCAACCATAAACATCACAGCTGCCAAAGCCGCTACCCACCAGTGCATACAGCAGGGCAAAATAGCTATCTAACGGGCCAGTTGTGGCTGTATCCACTTACAAAGCAGCACGGCGGACTGGCAAGGGCACCAGAGAGCCAAACACAATGTGTCCGCCACTGCGCCAGCTGGAGCCATCCTCAGAGCCCAGTATTAATCCTGCTAGACACACAGCCCATGGAGGCAGGCGCAGGCAAGACCGGACTGGGAGCCAGAGATAGGAGGAGGCCAGGAGCCTGGATCTGTGCAGGGGCTCCGGCCTCGCTTTGCATACGGAGACCGCCCGGGCAAAAGCACCAGGCATGCCCCGCTCAGCAAACCACAAATCGGGCCTGCTATTCCAAAACACAAGATTACATACTCACAGAACCGAGAGCCACAGTCTGAAGATATCCGGCGAAGGGCTTCACTGTTGTCATTTTTAGCAAAAGATTTAAGGATTTAGGATTATACCCCCAAGCAACAAATTCCAAGACGACAATGTGGTCTTTCTTCCCTTGCCAACTTGAAGCCAAATGTCCCATCAAAAACCAGAGGTTATCAATTATAAAATATCATGTGGAATACAAACATGTACACACAGCCAGGGAGTGATGCAGAAATGTCTGGTTTCATAATGATTTATGTTTACAAAATTTATAAAAAGCCTGACCTTAATTGTTTTATGGCACAAGACCCTGATCTACGAGAGATAAACTGGGGGTGTGAACAAGGAGGAGGAAATGAGCTATAAAAATGGTGAAGTGAAAAAAAAAAAATTAAAAGGCCAGTAAAGATTCCCGCTGGGGGTATTTTTTTCAGGTTGTTATGTTATCTTTCTTATTTTAATTCCTTGTTTTCATTCAGCAAACTTGTGAGGATGAGCTGAAGAGGATTTTCCTATATATTCTTCCTTTGAGTGTGTACTGTTTCACTCGCCATTGTAATAAATTCTCTCACTGACGTGGCTTGTTTTAGCAACTCATGGGTGCCTGACCAAGATACACATGTCTGATGAAGACAATTTTTGTGCAAAATTGGGAACTGTTTTGGTGACATATTGGATATCAAACCCTCATTCAATACAAAAAAGCTTCACTGGATATCTGGCACCTACGGTGAGTAAGAAAACATTTTCACCCCAGTGAGGTGAGTAGTGTGTGAAATAGCCATTGACTGTGAAAGGATTCATATTGGCACACGCCTCTCATCAGTACTTCCCCGCAGGACTACAAGAGGGTATTGCAGCATTCAACGCATAATTCCAAAGTCAGTAAGAAAAAGGGGAAAAACAAAAGAGGTTTGTGAATGACAGGTGAGATGCACTTAACTTTACTTACTACAGTATGATTCAATTCTTAAAGATCCAATTGGCTATGGACTTACATTACTCTTGGTGGCAAGTGCCCCAGACAATGTCGCTTTCACTCCAGATTCTCCCTCAACAACATCATAAGACTGTGTCCATTTCTTACTACCTACTCTCTCCCATGTTCCTGATTGAGGCCACTGTGCTAACATGTCTTTATTGTCTGTCCATAAACATATTCATTTGTAAGGAGAGATTACATATTTATCACTTTTCCTAATGAGGAATTTGCATATTACCAAAACAAAATGTTTAATGTGTAGTAAGTAATAAAGTATTGAAAACACATTGTATTTTCATTCCCTTACCTACTCACTGAGCACTTTATTATGTACCCAAATAGGCAGAATGCTTGCAATGCACCTGGCAATCACAATATTGCTTAGAACGGTCCCGCTAAGTGATGCAAGGCTTAAGAGAATGAGCAATCTCATGACTCGTGAGTGAATGAAGCTGGAATTGACTGCAAGTCTCTCCTCTCGTAATATGACAATAGTATGATATTGCTTGTGAAAATCTATGAAAAAACAAACATGGTGTGTTGGTAAGTGGACAGGAGCCCAGGGTACTAAATACTGAATGCTAGCAAAAATAGTTGATGAGAAGGCTTAGAACCAGAGGAGGTCATGGCAGTGAATTGATCACATTGATAACAGCTGCAAGACCACTCATTTATCTGGTCTCCATGTATAATGTGATCTAATGAAATGAAATAAGAATAGCTCAAAAGCAGCTCGGTAATTCAGAGATTTTTTTTCTCCCAGAGGTAACTGCTGGTTGGAAAAAATAAGATATGAATTGCAATCAGAAAGCATAGAGCGGGAAATGTAATGGGTGGCGACAACGTCTGACTTCACAGCTGTTCGCAAATTGTAATACTGAGTGAATGACCACATGTTGCATCGGTGACTTAAGCCAATTCCTCTCAGTCGCTCATTTGCCACTTGAATTCTGCCAACAGTGGCAGTAACAGACTTGGCTTATTTGTTTTTGTTACCCATTTCAAACTTTTATTTTACCATTCTGAAGAGTAAATAATTGTAAGTCACAAAGAGGGCTCTTAGATCCATCAAAAATAAATGAGAACTTATTTTTGCTTGAGCAGCTTTTTAAATTAATGAGCGACGGAGGAGGCAGAAAAGTGACTCTCGCTGTGATTAATTGAGGCCAGGTTTTTGTTTCATCGCTCAGCTTCTGTTCTTCACAACAAGCAAAACAGCTAAATGATAACAGATATTTGTAATTGTTCTTCGCTGAAAATGGAGAGACGGCTAATTGTTTTCCAGGGAATTTGGCATTCCGTTGATAGACTTTGCTGGTATGCACAGCCAGTGATGGGATTTCTGAAGGTCTTGTGGGTTGTAATATGGTATTGGCTCAATGTGGGGAATGGCTTAGAAAAAAGTGTTGGATGATTTACAAGCTGTTCAGATGAATCCACTTCACTGGGGAAGGTATCCATTTATTTTCTGCTTACTGTATGTTTTTTTTTTTCCAAAGCAACCAGAAACTGAATATCCTGGAAATGTGGTGACATTTATGTTCTCAGACTAAATCAATAAATTGTAAGATTCTGTTCTTTAAAAGTTATGCATAGCATGTATAATTACAAAGATCACACAATAAGATACATTATTGGAAAAAATATTTGCTTAATGGAAAATAGTGTTTGTAAAACACATCATATTCAGTGTCAGAATGTACCTTGGGTACAACTTGGGTCTTACATTGCCCTTTGAAGGACAATATCAGATGCTAAAATGTATTGGTTTTGAGAGCAGAACGTTTTTCTTGCATCAGGATCACAAGCAAAGAGATTAGATAAAATTGCTTGTCTTAGTCCTGTTTATTTACAACAGACAAGGGACAAGAACAAAGAGAACTTTGCTGGAGGATATGATCTTTCATTTTGCAACATACACCTCTGAAGATTGCATTCAGAGACAATGACAAAAGCACATGAGATAGGGGCTCTGGAATATATTTTCCATACATACAGTACAACCACGGCTACGTATCAATGTATGACTTTCGTGCCCCTCTTTTTGACATAGTTTGTGGTTGTTTACACCCCTCTCATAATGAAAACATACCAAGGAAAAATCAAACCTATGATTAGCATATTAACACCTCCCGTGCTCACCGTGTACACATTTTGATAGGTACAAAGCTCAGCTGGAGTGAAATGTATGAGTACAGTATAACAAGGTCAAATGAAAATGTGTACACAATAATCTCTGTGGAAAGTCTGCTGTTGTAAATGTCATGAGCTGATGAGCTAGGAGAGAGCTGGGAAGGAGTGAGCGAGAGAGATTTGGAGGAGGTGGGTCCAGCAGTTACTGGGTCAGGAACATCTGCGGCTGGGTAGCTAGGCGAGGCAAGTGTTGAGCTAGGGAAGGGGAAATGTTGACATTGCTGTTGAGTGATTAAGCAGTGTGCCACTCACCTGAAGGAGGCACTCAGGGGTGGGTGACAATACAGATTAGTCGGCATTGGGAAGGAATGGAATCAGGAGGGTTGGTTCCGTCAAAGACAAGAGACGCTGTATAGGAATGCATGGCTGTTGTGTGAATTAAAACAATGATTTTCTTGAATGAATTGTAATGAAGATGTGCCTGACTGAAACTTACCTCTGCAATGGGAATGGTGGTGCATTCTCCTGGGGGCTGGCTGGAATCACGAGGCTGACATGTGGTGGCTTGTGACAGTGCAGCACAGACAATATCAAGTTCTCTTTACTCTTCAACATCTGTCATTTCTTTGCCACATACTTTTTTTCAGAAATATTTATATATAATTCAATCAGAACCTGTTGTTAGGTTCTATAAAAGAATATTCAAATTCCAACAGGTTATCAATTCTTGGACATGCATACTCTATAATCGTACAGGCAGTCAAGTAGCCATGTTGTTACATTGAGAGCCCATAATTCCACAGAGATTAGAGAGAGTTTGATATATGTTTTTGTTACCCAACCTGTGTCTGACAAGATCAATATATTTATCAGGCTCTGCTTCAAAAAGGCACGAAGCAGAACTTGCAATTACAAAGAAAGTACATCTAGGAATGGAAAGCACTTTCACTTTCAGGAAAGGCACTCTCACGTTTGCGCAACATTTTAGGATCTGATAAAAATGTTCTGATCTATATTTTGAAATGTCATGCTGCCAGTAACCTGTACTTAAAACCAACCCTTTAAAGAGCTGTTGATTCATGATGACATGTTTTTGGAACCCTCTGATCATTTTGGAGCACAATAAAAGCTTGGCATTGACTTTTTTATATCAGGTCATTCTGGGTGGATTCTCCAATTCACGCAAACACATCTACTTGACAATGAGGAGAGGTCAGAGATATGGTAATTAAAGTGATCTCATTTGCATTTTTGCCTAACCAGATTCCCTTCAAGACATTAAAACAGGCAGAATTTCAATGTCATATAAAGTTAATTACAGGCCTAGTTATACTTGACTGTTTCTATGTTGCAGTATAGTCAAATAATTTGACTTTGTGGAATTTTAAAATGTTATCGTTATTAGTAATAGCAAACAGCAAAAAGTATGAATCAATGAATCAGTGAGTGCTCCCTGTCAGAAATATCCTGATTTGACTTCATTGCCATAAAAGAATTTCATGCACTGTTAAAGGGCATGTAGCTTGGAGCTGTGATATTGGAGAAACACATGATGAAATTCTTTTCAGAAGCGTACAACTACATTGCACAACAAAAATAATTTTCTGAAATTGTATGAAAACAGTGCATATTCAGTGCTTGGGAATACATTCAAGCTGTGTAATATTTGACTGTTTTGTAAATCACCTCTAGTTTCTCCCACTTGAAATAACAATAATTCATCAGCAAGTACCTGAAACATGCATTGTAAATTAAAGTATTTGGAAAAGGACGGAACCTGTGATGTCTTGGAGATTCTGGTTATTTGCCAATATTCCCACCAATTGGCTTAACTAGAGTAACAAACATTGTCTTGTGAGCTCTTCCTATAAGAAACATTGTGGAATATAAATTGCCCAATTAAGCACTCCAGTGTTTTATGTCTGACGAATTTGAAGTTTTACAATGTTTTCATGCAGTTAAGGTACTTATATATACAAGATAGCAATTGACTCCACAAATGTCGGGATGGACAAGTTTTTCATTTTTACTTTCATGCCAGCTAATGTGGGCATTCAGTCATCTAATTCCAGCGTTGAATGCATTACATTACATTATTATCATTTATCAGATTTAAAGATTTTACAGTTGTTACATGTTATCCTTTATACACTTGGATGTTTACTGAGACAATTCTGGGTTAAGTACTTTGCCTAATGGTACAGCAGTAGCTTCGCTGTGGGGAATCGAACCAGTAATCTTTCGGTTGCGAGCCCCGCTCCTTACCACTATGCTACACTGTCATTGTATGCAGACATAAACGTAATGGCAAATTTGTTTACGTCAAATGAAGTGTACTCTTCTAAGTATTATAACATGATGTATTAACATCTGTTTAAGAAAGGCAAATTTGCCCACCACCCATGATCTCACAATGTCAGACATTTTCTGTCATTGGTGGTAGTCCTGGAATTCTGAATGGGCTGAATAGAAACTTTGCTATGAACCTTTTGTGGCTCCACTTACTTCATACTTCCTCCAAACTTGTGAGTGCATCAGTGTTTCAAGCATCAAAGATGGTATTACATTAAGTTTGTACCTTATTGATATCACTAAGCTTTTTCTTTTCTTGTCTTGATCTTCTTGTGCCCTCATCAAAGTAACCAATTCAAGGAATTATGCTGGGAAATATGTGGCACTGGTGGTCTTGATCCCTAGCTAAACTCACCAACTGTCTCTGGTCACAATCTTAACTGGTGTATAGCCCTCTATTTTAACCACTCACTGTGGCCTTTTAATCACCCACCAAGGTAAGGAGTTAAAATCATACACATTTATCGATAATTCTTTGGTCTGCTGACTCTTGGAGCTATGTTATACAGCCATTATTGCCTTTGCTTTGCTCACCAAAGGAATTCATTTACAATATGTAGCCTGGAGCTCTCCTGCTCCTGGAGCGTTCTCTGCACTTGGATGCATATGCACTGTACAGTACATTTTAATGCATCAGTACAAGTATTTGGGGAATAGGAACAGGCAAGGGATGGGTGAATATTACTTTGTAAATAAAAAGTGCAGACAAATAAAGCAAAAGATGGGCCTTTTGCCATTAGGATGTATTTTACTGCTCAAAGCTGAAATCCTTCTTCCTTATCCTGATAGGATTATAGATATTACTTTTAATAAATACGGGTATGTGCAGTCTTTTTACCTTGATCTTCTTTGATCAATATGGAGACGGAGGGATATTAACATGACTGGTAAATGGGTTGTGTACAGTAAATACACAAGAGGGCTGCATTTTTGGATTCTATCTGCTGCATATATCTGTGCTCAATTTTTTGCCTGCAATAAATGTATGTAGCAGAGCTGTAAAGATTTCTACAGCTGTAAACGCTGTCGAAAGCAGAAAAGGAAATGGCTCCTGATTACTTTTACTAATAGCATGAGCCGACATCGACAGCGCAGATCATTCTAAAGATAAGAATTGCAAAGTTTCAGAGAGGTCAAAGACAATCCAAGTTAACACAACCTCAAGTACTGCTGCCCATTATGAGAAAGCATTATGTAAAAGGTTGTTCAACAGACAATGACACAAATTGTACCACACTGCTATGAGAAAAGAGGTGCGATTTTCCATTCAACGACACATTTACTTGATGAAAAAAGTCTCAAGAGAGAATCATTGTCATTGGTCAAAAAAGGAATTTCATGTTTGTTTCATTATAGCTGTTTACTGTAAGCTCATTGAAACACACAAACACACACACACATACAGATTGAAGGGCAAAAAGACAAAAAAATGCAATATAGACTGGCACAGCCTTAGCCCAGCACCATGCAGGTCTTACACTGAATTGCTTTTAAATATGTTCCACCAAAATTGCTCAGATCTTATGAGCTAACCTTCAATAGAGATGTTTGCTCCCATAGGGTGTCATTTGGAGTTATACACAGAAATCAATTGTTTTTTTCTCCGACAAGAGCACTCACGGCCCCTTGACAAGATTATTCCCCAGCCCAGTGAGTTTGTTTCTCCCTGGCTTGCAAGAGAGGCAATGCTTCACATTAAAAAAAGAAAATCACTACTGTCATGAAATATTTACCCAGCCAAGCTTTGATGATCGAAGCATGCAATGGAGGAGAAGGTGATAAAAAAGGGTGCCGTCTGTACTGACGTTTATTCTGAGTACTTAGGGTTGAGAAGGGCCACAGTACATTCAGTGCTGTACCCCAAGCTAACCAAATGACGTTGAAACATGCAGCAAAATCGTATTTCATCTATGCCACATGATGACGTAATCTCATGATTAAACTATTGTGCACATAATATTGTAATTGTACATTTTGGGCACAGAGTTCTCAGAATCAGCAGTACAATAAAAACTGTGTACAATGTACAAACAACAATAGTATTTAACTTATAGTACATATATGCAGAATGAGGATATTGTATTAACTTAGCAGGATATCATAGCTTTCATAATGTATAGCACTCCACAGTTCTGTTCATAATTCATGTGTTTGTTTAATACAGTAGGAGGTGCTTGATTTTGCAACAGTATGATTAAACTGAACAGGGCTATTTGACCGAAAGCCAACAGTCAATGGTCAGAATAAAAGTGTAAACCTGGTGATTGGCAATGTTTTCCAGCCCTCACCTCAATATAATTATACTTGTTACACATAATCCTGTACATAAATATAGTCCACGCTTAAATATTTGTGAGCCATTTATTTGATGGGCCTTTGCATAATGCATTGTACAATGCAGCTTGAATGTACAGTCTGGGGACATAAATCATGCTAGCCTATATCACAAGACGTCTTTAAATAATGTAGTTTATAACCAAGGCATCTCTAGATATATTTTTCTCATTTCTGCACTAGCACATGTAAATAAGCTGAATATAATGTAATTATCTGTGGAATAACTGAAAATCAGACAAAGTTGCAGGTCGTTCTTGAAATATTTATTTAAGGGTGGCACCTTATAGTATCTCTTAATGGCATGATTTTTCCATCACCAAACCTGCTTTCCTTGAAAGTCTCTCATCATTTATTGCCCAGATATAACCCTGCTTTGCTTCAGGAACTTGGCAGACAGATTACCTGATGGCAGCCAAATGCTGACAATGTACAAGTAACTAAAATACTTTTCTGCAGAAACAAAATGATCATACTTTATCATAACCACAAGAAGGTTAACTTACGTTGTGTCATTTCTTCTTGCTGTATAGAGATAACTGACTTTGAGTAGCCTCACTTAATCAACTATTACAATGCTGTCTGCTTATAAGAAAAACTAACATAAGAATCAACAGTGTACTGTACATAGGATTCGTTCCTATAGTAATGCTGCGTAAAAGTTCTGCTTAAAAAAGTATAATCCATTTATAAAAATCATTTTGGGTTCTAACTACGTGTCACTTGATTTATTGTCAGGGCTTGTTCTGAGCTGCTTTACCATTTTCAGCAACAAGGCAGATAAGTACCATCAAGCACTTTGTTGATGATAGATAGAAGGTAGCTACAGTATGTCAGTTTCACCTGCTACAGTAGAGAAGCAGAATTATTCCAGATAGTCCAATCTAAATTGCTTACTGTACATCTACTTGATAAACATATTCTGGTCTGTGTTGTCATGTAGGAAACATACAAATTTTATATAGCTGCCTTTAGCTTGCTAAATTACATAAAGAAGAGAGCTGAACCTCTTGTTTTCCATGTCATATGCACCATTGTCACCACTAAGATTCACAGAAGATGTAAATAAGTGCTGGAATTAGTGAAGATATTACCTGCTGCCCTTTTGGTTTGTTTGATTTTAAACATAGTGCAAAGATGAGTGACTACTTCAAGAATTACTTTTTGGATTGCTGCTCTTTAGTGTCTCCTTCTGGGGTACTTGGAGCCTTTTATTGCATATAAAACATATTTCACAAAAGAGCACTGACAATAGATGGCTCTGCATTGTTTTTTCATTAATTCAGAACATACTTGAGGAAATGAGGTTGAGGAAAGCCCTGGAGAACCAGTCTAAGTCCTCTGTGGCTCACTGTTGTTATCTATATGTGTTTTTGAACACCGAATGATTACAAAATGTAATGGAACTGGCGCATGAAGCATTTTCAAGATAATTGGTTTCTGTTGCACACCATTCAATTATGTACATCTATTTCCAAAGCAAAAGAACTGCCAAGAGAAGGAAAATAATCAACTACAATATTCACTTAGTGTACTCACTTGAGCCCCTGGCGATATTTGCTTGCATGAAATAGTATGTTTTCCAAACATGAGAGCCGATTCTCTTCCTCTTTTTGGGGCGTTTATATGTATGTGTGTGTGTGTGTGCGTGTGTGTGGTTGCATGGACAGGTAGCATGTCACTAAATTATAAGGCACTGCTCTAAGACACACCAAGGAAGTAGCTCTCTCACAGTGTTTGTGACAGAAGGCAGTCTGACTCCTGTGCATACATTTGGGTAGGGCATTTTGTACATGCACAGCAAGATCAAAAAAAAAACCTTTGATGGCCATTTGAACAGTTCTCATGACAGACACACTGTCAAAAGGTCATGGATGCAGAGTGATTTTCAAATATTTATTTATTTTTGTTTAATTTTCTTGGCCTTTTCTGTGTTTCCACACCACTTGGTCTGAGGATTCAGTGCTTGGTGCCACAGAGTCAGAACTCTCAGTCACTTCCAGATTTCATTTATAATTAACTTCACACAGAAGGCAAAAAGCAACACATCTTGTCTACAGTGCCCCAGAAGAACAAAGACACAGACATAGCCTTTACAGTACAAAGAAACAATCTTCTTTCAATTTATCCACATATTCTTTCACTTCACACTATCTAAGAACTAAATTATAACCGGTCTGGAAGTAAGGTGGCATGTTTCATCATGCTATTGGATATGCCGTCAGCAAGGCATCTCAATTTCCACAGTTAATTTTGATGACTGAACACAAACCTAAAAAATTTCTCACTTAACGAGGTTTGGTTTGTGAAACGTCAACAACTGACGGGCACTGGCCAGTCTCTCAAGATTTTTCTTTTTATTATTTTTGTACTCCACAGCTTTGGAAAGGAAAGGAACTTATCACACCATCTACACTTGTTTGAGAAGGTTTGACAATTTTTTGTGTCGTGCAGAAACACTAAATCTAAGGCAGCAGCTGGTGCAAGGGAATGTTCTGATTATACAACGCTTGGCTGACTCTGGTTCATGTTGATATCGAAAATGTGAAATTACTCCACGAAGGTGCATTACTTTTAAATAGCTTTTTGTCAGAGCACACCAATTTCTAATCTGTTGTTTATTATGAATTCAGATGATATCAAGCAATCTTGAGTGGGAAGCAACTTCAATAAAGCAAATAATGTTTGCTGTAATTGCTGCGTCTGGGCCATTTTTTTCTAATACCTGACTAAACATTTGGAAAATAGCTAGACAATTGTCCAGTAAAAACACTGACAGAAGAACATTGCATTTCAAACACAATGTAATGAAATAACCTAACATTGTCAACTTATTTTGTTTTATCTCTGTCATTGGCACACAGCACTCTCTCTTTTTTTTCCACTTGAACTTGTGGAGCAGTGTTTGAATGCAAGGACCACAAATTTTTCTTGTATGAATTGTAGCCCAATCAGTACCCATGCTCGCAAATGCAGTTTTTGGATGTGCATGGTCAGTATTTCAAAAGCCTCCATTGTATGGATTTCATTTTCTGCCACCAAAAAAGAAACAGCTGATGCAGTCCACCAAAAAATGGGCTCCAACCTGTATTCTTGTTCAGCTTGAATGGTGTCAAGCAGCCCATGAAGATTGTGATTCTCAGTGAGCTGTGCCAAACTCAGAATGGCCGTAGATGAGGTCCAGGATTGCGGATAGTAGCAATTCCACATCACCGGCCCATGAAACCACTAATCCCTGAAAGGGTGTGCTCAAGACGAGCACTGGTCATTCTTACTGTCCAACCTGTAGTGTACATAGATGAGTGGCTGTGTATTCCATCACAATTCTATGTATTGTGTGTGTGTGTGTGTGTGTGTGCGTGCGTGTGTGCGAGTATGAGTGTGTGTGGCAGGGTGTGTGGCAGGGTGTACATGGCAGGGTGTGTGGGGGGAGAGTGTATGAGCATTGATTTGAACCGTAAAAATTACAGCGCCTACACTTGCCTTGTCTCCAATCGATAGCTTGCAGCAAAGGAGGCGAAACCCGTCTCCGAGGACCTCCCTCTGATAACACATCTTCGGGGAGGTGACAGCAATACCCCCCCTCCTCCCTCACCCCAGGAAACGCTCACTAAATTAAAGACTTGCGCAATTAAACTCCCATCAGTTCTCTATCGCAACCCTGAAACGATGTTCTACATGATTCTGGGGACCATAAGTCAATGTTGACGGGCCCACGTAGCATTAATGTGTACATCCCCCTGCCCACAGGGAGCAGCCCACAGACCCACGCGCTGCTCTCCCAGGGTGTAATTGATGACTTGCCACATGCAGAGCTCCTACTCCGCAACGCACCAAGCCCTTATGAAAAGGGACGTCACGGAGGATGATGAATATGGCATGCGGCTGCGGATGATGAGAACGCACATATATTTTCGCAATGATTAGGTCTGAAATGGAAGGTTGCGCCGCCCCCAGCGCAGAAGCGGCCCCTGCGTGTGCCTGAGAGCGTCTCAGTGATTAACAGTTAGCGCGGGGAGTTGGCTTTTGCGTCTGCGTCACCGTGTAATTAAGACGAACGCGCAGGAAAAGAAGGAGGCCGGGTCACCCCGTAACTCCAGACGTGGAGAGAAAGCTCATTACCTGATGCGTCTGGAGCTGTTCAATCACAGCCAATTGTTCCTCATCAGAGCTCACTGTTTTCATAGCAAACGTCTGCCTCTGCCAATGAGGACTACTGATGAAATATCATTGTTATTTGGCTTGGTTCTAACCTTCTCAGTGCTACAGTTTAATAAGGAAAGCGTTCGCAATGAAAGTTGGAGACACTCTATATTTCAAACATGCATGAACCCTAGTTGCAGAAGTCACCTTTTTAATGAAGTATTTTTTCTTCCTGGCTTCTCAGCTGTATCAGCGTTCCTCCACTCTCCCCTGCTACTCCTGTCCCATCTGTAGGTCTCCGTTGGTTTCCCAAAACTTCAGCCTCGTCTTCATTGCTCCACATTCCTCCAGAGTTCCCCACTTCATCTTTATTGCCGAACTCAATCAAATGTCCTCCTTAGGGTATCAGAGACAACATCCATCTTGGCTAAGTGTGCTCTGTCTCTCCACCACACACAGATCCACCTTTGACCTTGAGTCCAAAGATGGCTGAATACTGTACATACAATCACATCTGTTGTCACTTGCACCATCAGATAAGTGGCTTTAAATATACAGACACACTTGCATTTTTGTTCTGCAAAATATTTGCAATATTCTTCCTTTAGGAACTGGGGCTTTGACAGCTGAGAAAAAAAAACGCCAAGTACACAACAGAAAAATATTCAACCCTTCTCTGTTGATGTATAAAAGTCTTTCCTACACTGTATATTCTCTATACCATACTGTGGTTTTAAAATAATCCACAAGGAAGACAGTATTAAGAAGTTCCAGATTCCATATCTAAAATGCAAAATGAACTGAGACCAAAAGCACAAGCGAATGTTGCATGATATAAATGGACTAGTGTGGCATGACTTTCGGTGATTTGGACTTGATTCATTTGATTGGGACAACAGCACACTATCTTAGAGGGAATGCAGGAAAGACACTGTCGATTTCAGAGCTGTGGGGAGTAATATGACGAGGGCGCCAAAGCCACCTGAAACAAAAAAAGTTCAAATAATATTGGAATTTAGAGAAACAAACAAATACATAGAAGAAGATGACCTGGACCACATCTGGTGCCCCTGCCTAAGCAATCTATTGCAATAGCCAGCGGGTTGGGTTCCCATCATGAGAAGTTTCCAGCCGGTGGGAGTGATTTAGTGCACCAGCCAGCGGGAAGGTCCAGCACAGGTTCATCATCATCTGTGGGCCTCAGTCAAGAGCCATGATTGATGGTCTCATCGCCACCGTGCTAGGAGACAGATCCATCCTGGTTTCTCTCAGCCAAGCTGAGGCAAGGTGTCGTGTTTATCCACATAAGCCCCAGATCTGTGTACGTGTGTTGGTGTGGCTGGTGTGGCTGGTGTGGCTGGTGTGTGTGTGTGTGCGTGCACATGCACCTCCAGCCTGCCACAGGAAAGGATAGACTTTCCCCTCTCAAGCACATTTCTTCATCTTCACCTTTCCTTTGCCAATGTAAGTCTCTCTCGCTCCTTCTCCTTCCCTGATGTCGCCATCAGAGCTATGCTCATCATTGGGATGCTACCTTGTGCACAAATAGCCGCTGCACATTCTCTTGTGTCATGCACGTTCTAGTGTAGGAGCTTGTTCCACATTGACTAGCTAGTTAGCTACAGTAGTTAATAAACAATTCAGCTACTCTGTCCATTAGGAAACAGTTACGAAGGAGCTGTTAATAACAATCATAGACTTAGGTAGCACATGTTTTGTGATGTCACTGATTTGGAAGTTTACTATGAATGCAGGGTCACGATTAATTTGCAGCTTTATCAGCATCAACAACAACAGCACTTTTTTCCAAAGCATCCATGATGGAGTAATTATCTTGTTAACTGGTCCACCAGGCTTTTTCTTGCTCTTTTACTGTCTTAATTGTCTCAACACGCTTTTTAAACACATACAGTGGCTTCAGAAAGTATTCAGACCCCTTCACTTTTTGCAATTTGTTGTGTTATAGACTTCATCTAAAATGGATTAAATGTATTCTTTTGGCCACCAATCTAAACACAATAATCAATGACAAAGCAACAACATTATTTTTGCAAATTGCCAACACTTTATGTCTAGCGAACATCACTATTGCATTTTAATTTGTGATGGTTTTTGATACTGTATCAATGTTCGCACTTGTACTGTTCTTTAACTATGTATGCCAAGCCTTAAAAAAAAAAATCATAGATCTCTTGGGGCGGAGAATTCATTTTAAACAGTGCCCAAACAACAACACTCTGCGGGAAACACTGAATATAACAGCACAAGACAAATGGCACAATATATTGATACTCTCAATGTATTCTACCAAACTGACAAGCAAGCTTGATGTATCACAGCAGATGATGGTACCAACATTTTTTCTTGAAGTAGGCCAAGTCTTGGTGGAATATTTTGTCATTGTATGATGCCATTTTGGACATGTTCAGGTGTGTATTATGAATTAGGGGAGCCGAACACTCATAAGTACCTCCAGACATTGCCTGGGATGGCTCTCAGCATACAATATCCAGCCTAAGTAGCTGTTACAGACATTCCCACCAAAGAGGGCACATCTCTAATATCCTCATTTATATATAGCTCTGTTGAACATGCAGTGTCCTGACTGGTTACCGGTGAGAATGAATCCTGTTCTGCTCCAGGCCCTGATGTTTTAAATAATTTCAACATATTATTCATTTACTTATTTGATTTGTCTATGTGGGACTCCCAAGTAAACAGAGCAGTGACCGTAACTCAGAGTTCATGGCATATTGAAAATTTCCATGTCATCAATTACTCATAAATATCCAAATGCTTAGTTCAAATAGAGGCTCATTCAGCAGGATTTAAAAAAAAAAATCTAATTTTGCAGCCAAAAAAAATTGC
Source organism: Megalops cyprinoides (assembly GCF_013368585.1). Lineage (NCBI taxonomy): Eukaryota > Metazoa > Chordata > Actinopteri > Elopiformes > Megalopidae > Megalops > Megalops cyprinoides. The sequence continues at coordinate 12,082,892 of NC_050586.1, forward strand.
AACTTCTACTTCCAGATTTACATGGGAATAACTACATGGCAGCATAGGCTCATTATTTTTCCAAGTTCAAAAGGCAAAACGAATGATACACCCTCATGTATTCTATGAGAGCAACATGATCAACCCCATTCCAAAAGCAGCAGGAAAGTGATTGATCACAATATGAAGCAAAATTGACTTATTCTCACATCTTATTATTTCTGCACTCTGAAGTGCTTTACTGATAATCAGTTGCTACTTTTAATTTAACACTGAATGAAAAAGCATAACAAAAAACTGTGTAGATACTTTTGCAACAACACAAAACCATTCAGAGCATTCCTTCTGAAAAATACAGTTCACCCTCTTTTTAACCAGGAATAAACTTAGAGATAAATCAGAGTGCCATGATAACGAATGCATTTCGTTGCTCCAAAGGAGGTGTGTTTAATGGAAGACATTTGTTCACTTCATAGTAGGAGGGACACTGGGAGCAAGCACTCAGTTATTTGGGATTTCATTTTACATTAAATGTGAATTTGGTGATGAAAAACGGATACATTATTCTAATTATATTTACAAATTCTTTGCCTTAAAATGCCTTAAAATGTTAAATATTATCATATTATCATTATCAATGCATACACCTATACATACTTGCACACTGTGTATCAATCTATCTAGATATATATATATATATATATATATATATATATATATATATATATATATATATATATAGAGAGAGAGAGAGAGAGAGAGAGAGAGAGAGATGTTTTTGTATATCTTGACATTTCTCAAGCATGCTCATTTCCATCCACTGGAAAGAAAAAGTAGCTTTATGATATAGGATGTTACTCTTTTAAGGAAAAGGGTAATTTCCTTTTGGCTCCTCATGCATGAGATGTTCTTTTACTTTGAATGGATCAATGATCTTTGGGGTTTCAACCTGCAAGGTCGGTCATTCCAAATATCCTACTCTTTCCAACAGTAAAATAAGAAAAAAAGGCAAGACTCCACCATGGCCTTGTTGTTCATTGCATTATTAAATGTGTATGCCATACTTGATCCTTGTATACTGGTGCAAGTCATCAAGAAATGAGCAGCTATTTCATTTTAAAGGCAGACACAGGGGTATAATGTAACTTTTTAAATTATGTGATCAATAGAATAAGAACAAGGTTAGAACATTTGATCAGGTCCAATTAGGTGATCAATAGTGCCCAGGTTAGCAAACAGTGTATTCCAATTGAAAAGCTGATGTATGCCCAAAGAAATTTGTATACATTTATGTACATTGGTAATTTGTAAGCTTTGTAAGTCACCCTGGATGAGTGAGACTGCTAAACATTTTTTAATTCAATGTGAAATTTTAATATTAATAATTTCAAATTATCTATTTGAGGTACTCGGGTTTGGATACTGAACAATGCTTTGTAAGTTCCATCAACAACAGAACTCAGCCCTTACAGTTGATGTGAAATGTTTTATAGCTGTACTGCGTAGGTTAATAACCTTGTTCTGTAATGTGTGGGATTTGATCCCTGGCTAAGCATCACAGTTGAACGGACCTTCACCAGTATTTCACACTTCTGACATACAAACATAATAGTCCCAACCTCTCAATATCAATGTAGTCAGACTGTCTCCCCACGTCATTTTATTTAAAGGTCTAATTATTCAGCTTTCGGTTTGTGTGGGGTCAAATACATTTCAGCATATTTCTGTTGCCCTCTTCAAAAACTCTTTTAGGTTGTTGCATAAGCCTGTAAAATCAATTTACATAACAAAAGCATGGTACGTTGTCCTGTCATTTCTGCTGAACTGGCTCTCTGGCTCATACATAACTCCCAATACACATATGTGTGCATACACATAATTATGCTTTAAAGTCAGAAAACAGAATGCTTGCCAAGTACACTTATTCTCAATAGCCTATTTAAAAGTGTCTCCAAGTATTGTTAAATGTCCCTTAGGGTGTTAACAGACTCAACAACATAGTCTAGCTCAGAAATAATAGCAGGAAAAAAAGAACCCTGGTTTTAATTAGATTTTTAAAAAATGTCTAGAGCTATGATATTTACAGTCCGAAATGTTGCAGATATTTGTCTTAACGAGGGAGCCCTTCTAGTGAGTCACAATGGCACAGAAGTGGGTATATTACTTCCTTATTTATAACATTAATGAAAATGTTACATACTGGTCATATAGGTCAGATCTGCTGAAGGTGTGGATAGTTACAAATCCATAGAGCAACCTCAAGTACATACAATACATCAAATAGCTTTAGTGCTTACTACTTTTCAGGGTCAGTTTGAAACTTTATCCAACCACAGTGTATAGTAATATCATTATTTATGCCAGGTCTCATAGTTTTCTGATCAACTGTGCTTTATCAAACACTGATCCATTTGAATCCCAGAGAACACACTGTCAGGCTATAACATCCAACCAAGATAAAGGGAGAGAAAAAAATCAATAAAGAAGACAAAGTATACCACTGTATTCTTGTCCCCAAATGAAACTGTCCTTCAGATCCAAAGTATCAAAGGAAGAATAAAATGTATCAGAAAATTCTCAATCTGCATTCATTTTACATTGCTGTGAATATGTCCTGTATCAATTTGGAAAGGAACAGATAACCTTTATCCTTTGAAAGAGAAAAAAAAAATAATCATACACTAATAATGTATCAGATTACAAAATCAGCTCTCTTCTAGCATCAAATAGTTTCAATATTAATGTATTGCACTTTTGAGCCATCTGTCAATCCACATATTATTCTATGTTATTAGCCCTCAGTATATGTGGCTGTTGTTTTTTCTCTGACCTTTCTTTCACCTTATACAATTAGCCAGTCCCCTGGAAAATGCTAAAATGCTGTTATTTTTAACATGAGCTGTCCACAGTTCTCTTGTCAAGTTGCCCTCAGTTCGCAGAAGAAAATCATCATCTGACTGATGGAGTGAATGTACAAGCGTCTAACTTGTTGGCAGCACAGGGGTCACATGACTCATGGAGTTCTTCAGAGGCTGAGTGTACTGGTCTCCTACCTTGTGCCTTGTCTTGTCCTCGGCTTTGTCTTTGAATAAAGGGTACCTATTTAAAGCCTGCCATAATTGCATGGTATCAGCATTGTACCTGCAGCAGCACTTGTCAAAACACAGCAAGTGTTTCCTTGTTTAGATACAATTAAAAACAAAATCTCCCGGTTAGATTAAGTTCTGCTGTTAGATCATTTGAATTTAATGCTCTTGCTTTAGTTTCCTGCCAGTGTGGCCTTTTTTGCCCATTACAGAAATCCAAGAAGTTTTTTTTTTTTCTGGCAGAAAGTCTTTCACTTTCAGTTTTTTGAACAAATAAATGAATCAGTTTCACTTATTCATACAATATTCTTTCCATTCAATGTGTGGACTGACAACAGACATCAGTGTAGAATGTAGATGCACTTACTTTGTAACATTCAACCCATGTTCTCATTTCCCCAGTCCTGTGCCTCAGTAAAGCGCAACAGAGCTCCAGAGTGAAAACAAATTGGAAAGATAATAATATTCATTCTGGTTTCCTTTTTTGGGAAACACTTCAGGCTTATTTAAAACTTTATCACACATTTATTGAATTGCATGTCATTTCACTGATTTCACTCCTTCACTTTTGCTTCTAAAGTTTTTGTATTGTGTAACATTTTTGATATTGCAACTATTGCAGTTTCCCAGGAGTTATTGCCTTGCAACATGCACTTGCTTTAGATTGAATGGGGCGCTTGGATTGCTTTAGACTCAGACAAGGTAGTTGTATCAAGCTTACAACAAGTACAGTATCAACTCACTCTTCCCAGTGCTAAGTGATCAACAGGTTGTCACGTAAAACAATGATTAAAACATTGATTTAAGCCAAGGACTTGTGTTAATAAACAGAGTAGACAGGTTATCCATCACTCCTCAATGCATTCTCCCTGACCTGCTTTGGAAATTCTGCGTATGCCTGCAACTGCGGCACTTCTGTCTTTAACAGACCAGTGTATATATTTGCCATGAGAAAATATGAAACACCCATGGCCTAGATCCATTGTACAGTGTTCCATGAGAGAATCTCAGTGGCCTCAGGATCTTATAAAAATAATAATATTACAAAAACCTTGCAGCTATGCCAAGGGACTTAACACTGACAGATATCTCAGGCTTGTCAAGTCAGGCATATAAAAGGAAATCTAGCTGGCAGTTGTGGCAGGGGCATGACCGAGCTCACGAGGCATCCCCCAAAGAGACAAACACTGCCTTTAGGATAAAGAAACACGCTGCCCCCACCATCCAATGTTAGTTGGCCTCCATAGATCTATAGGGAGTTGCATTGGATCTTTTTTTTTTCCTTCTCCCATGCCTAGAATGTGTAGGTTTGCTTCATTGGTTACCATAATGGAATTTTATTGGAGCAAGTTTTTTTTTTTTTTTCAACTGCATCACAAAGCCACAGTGCATTTTGCAGCCTTTCCACTTCTGCTGTCTATTCATAACCAAATCTAAAGGGACTTCCATGACATCTGATTGCAGAAGAGTGGAAATGGGAAAAGCTGAGAAAGAGAGCTGTTTGGTCTCTAAACGTGTGTCGACTGCTACTTTTTACTTATATTATAATTTTCTTATTTATTGGCTAATAGAAGACATACATTTATATGCACTGGTTTTGCACCTCATTTAAACAAGATACCATATTCCACATGCAAAACAACAAGCAATATACCACTATGCTTTATGGTGGGGCAACACACCCAAGATTTCTATTCAGATACCTAAACGTAATACTGTAACATCTTCCCTGGCCCTTTGACATCAAAGCAAGAAAACCAAAAAATACACTCATAAACTAGTTTGAGTGGACAGTGTTATGACTACCTGTAAATAACAACCTTTTAATGCCAGTAGTTATTCAGTGGGAAAAAATAAACCCTTGACCTATCAATGTTAGAATATGTCATGTTTAGGAAAATACAGTAAACTGGTCGTGTAATAACTACCAAATCACCGCTCCATTAGCATGGTCTAGTGCTACTGCTCCTTCTAAATAGTCACTAATTAGTTCTCAGTGTATGGCTTACATGTCTAAAATTAAAGACACTTGTGTAGTTAATGAAAGCGGATAGATTTTTGTTCACAATAAGGCTTTCAATGAGCTTCCACTTAACCGCTCTGCCACCACGCCCATTACTGTATGTGCAGCCTCTCAGTACATCTATGAGGGAAACTTTGTGTTTAAATGAGCTCACTCAACCATACCCTCTGTCTCATAAATGAGAGCCTCCCTTCTCTCTCTCTGTTTTAATGAGGCTTTGGTGTCATGGGGGAACATAGGGAGCAGGTACAAAACTGGGCCAAGTGAATATGGGACATGAGGATGTGTAAGATACTGTACTTTTTTTTCCCCTGCAGCACACTGCATAACTACATTACTGTCGTGGCAAACATTCCTTCCCATGCTGACAGGCCAAGCAATGAACTAAGTTTCCCCAGGATCCAAAACCTATAAAATATTTACCATTCACTTAAAAGCATTTTACCAGTATCAAAAACACTCTGATTTGCTTCCACTGCCAGAAGAATGAATACAGAACCACAATCACTATTAAAGTAAAATCTGGCATTAAACACGGCTTTGAGTACAGCTGATGTGATTTGAACATGGAGTTCAGATGCTTATTTCAGAACTGCATTTGCATTATTTATTTGGTTAGCAGATGCTTTTATCCTGGGTGACATGCACAGTTTCCATTTTAAATATCATCCCTTTATACATCTAGATGTTTACAGAGACATTTTGGGTTAAGTGCCTTGCTGAAGGGTACAACATCAGCACCAACCAGGGTCTGAAACTGCAGCCTGCTGGTTACATTTACTGTGCCACTCTGCTGACCCATACTGTATTTGATATCTGGTTTGTCTATTAGCATTAAATATGGCCCTGCAAGGTTGAAACAGTAAAAGGTATCCATAGGCTGAAACAACTGAGGAGCTGGTGTCTCTGTGGGCTTCATTATTGCAGTTGTTTTAATCTACTTGGAGGCACATTGCCAGCATTTCTACTGTAGAGGGCCACACCTGCAGTACAGGGACTCACAGCTCCTTCCCAATCTGGCAGCTCTGACACCTTTCGCACTGCATGCACACACACCCACTCCCCCACCACACCATCCCAGGCCACCTCACAAGCCCCCTCACGGCTAATCTATTTCTGGTGGCTGTGTATGTCAGCGCATACGCACTCAGTGGCTTAAGAATAGGTCTAATGCAAAGAGGTCATAGAGGATGAGAGACACATGAGAGCCCCAGTGCAATGAAGTCATAAGTGCACATCAAAATACACTCCCAGAATTATGTTGCGCTGTTGAGATTTTTTAAGGGAGGACAGAGAATGTGCTCTTTTGTTATTACCATAACATAAAATGCTGCTCTTATGGATCGTTATTTGACACTGCGTAAGCACTATGATTTATGCACTGTTGCTTTTACAGATCAATGCTAGGCACTAGACCTTTATACAATGTAAGTGTGCATTATTAGGCACTATTTGTTTACTGTTGCAAATGTATTTTAGCACTGTTTTCAGTTTAATGTCCATTTGTTATGTTTCTGGCTGCTCTCTAGTTGGATATGTCAGAATGTTGTTCCTGTTAGTCCCCGGAGATGTATTTCATGCATTGAGAGCATCTGAATATGAGCATCTTCCTAAAGAAATAATAATAAAATTTTTTTTAATGATAAGCAAATTTTGCAAGCAAGTAAATGTTGAATCTCACTCTCCTACGAAATTCACAGGCCTATTAATCTCTCAGTTATGACACACACAGTGCAGTGTGCCAGCTCGAAGACTTGCCCTTGTTTTTTTCCACTATATTTAGAAAATAGACAGTTTGGTCTAGACAATATTCATGAAGAGAATTAAGAGAAAACAATGGTTATTTTTGATAGTTCCCATTTCTCAAGGTTGCACATAATGAGTGACCCTCAAAATAAAAGTAAATGGCACTTTGGGAATGAAAACAGAAACCTGCAGTTTTTGTCTCTCAGCTGAATTGACTGTGCATGCCCCCTGCTGTTCCTCAGAGCCAAGGCCCGCGTGCAGCAAGCAAGGTTTTCCCCCATAATTGATTGCAGCAAGCCTGAGCCCTGTTGGGACTGAATGGGATGTAGATTCATGGCCACTTGAGCGATAATGAAACTCTGAAAAATTTATTGCAAAGTGGCATGTCCTAATTAAAGAGCATGTGCGTGTGCTGCAGGGTGGGCGGTCTCCAGGTGCCTAGTTAATCAGAAGTTTCCTTCTCTGTAAATTAACAATAGATTGCAATGGATTAGGCCCAGCTTTGGAATTGATGGCTGGCGACTGGATCCTAAATGCAGAGAGCCTGGGTTGTTTACTGCTCCGTGCCACTGGCTGGCCCAGAGGGAGAGAAGAGGAGGTGGGTCAATCACTCTGTGGTCAGTCTGAACACTGTGTGGACATGAACAGTCAGGGGCCAAGGGTGGAGAAAGGCACAGGCCTACAGACAAGGATAGGGTAAAGCTGGAGGGAGGGTCAAGATACAAGGGTGGAGAAAGGGGTGGGGTGGGGGGGGTGGGGGGGGGTTGCAGACAAGGATAGGGTTAAACATGGAGAAAGGATCAAGACCCAAGGGTGGAGATGGAGACAAGGATAGGGTTAAAGGTAAAAACAGGGATAAGGATAGAGGGCCATAGACAGGGCAAAAGGTATAGGAGAGACAAAGCCATGAGCGGCAACAGGGTTAAGTGTAGAGAACGTGGTTAAAGAACGTGGTTAAAGGCAGAGAGAGGGGGATGGGGTAGAGGGTAGAGACAGGGACAGAGACAGGCTTAAGGGAGAGAAAAGAGCAGGGCTGAGGGTATAAGTAGGGGCATTGCTGAGATTAGAGGTAGGGGCAGATGCAAGCGCAGAGGTATTGGCAGAGGCATGGATAGAGGAAAGCATTGTGGTTTTCAGCACTGAGTTGCAGGAACTGTAGGCCTGTTTACCAGCTCTCAATGCTGTTTGTGTGGTCCAGCTCCAGCTGTGACATAACTCAGCAGTCTGCAGTGCCTAAAGGCATGGACTGCTGGTGACAGCTTTAATTTCACCATGCCAAAATACACAAGGCTGTGGAATGGGGGATTATTCTTTATGGCTCAAAGGAGTGATGTCAGTGTTTGTGGCATACAATGAGGCCCAAAACAACCCCCTACCACCACCTCCCCCAATACATAAATTCAAACCCTAAAGCGTATTGTCAGTTAGTCATAATAGTTTAATATATCTATCAAACAGTCGTGATAAATTACAGGAGGAAAAAATGGCATTTAATTGCACGGATTTCTATAGCCTATTCATAATAGGAGCAAAGTAAATATTAAGCCAACAACATTAAAGGTGTCTGTGACTGTGCCATTTTACAGCATACATAAAAATGTATTACCATGTCCATATTTTGTCTATAATTGACTACTCTCAACATAAGCACTAAAAAAGAATAGAATCCACCTGTAGCTCTGGCAACAGGGCTTATAGTGCGCACGCTGACAAATGCAAAAAGCATTTCATTACGTCAGCTAAATGTTTGTGCGACCGGAGGAGGCGGGCGTGACTACAAATTTACTTTTCGATAAAAGGGCTTTTTGTTCCATTATCGTTGACAAGTGGCAGGGCACGTAATGTAATGTCACGTCCATTTCATCAGCCATTTCAATGAGGTTGGAGAGCCCCTCGGTGCGCGTGCGGCCGATTGACATTGACAGAAGTCGTTCACTCGTCTTGTTCCCACTCGTCAGTGCCTCCCTCCTGGAACTCCCCGTGCAGCTATCAAGTATTTATGGGCAAGCACGGCGTGGACTGAAAGTTCAATGTGAACTGACGTCTCCACTCGGTACTGAGCCACCAAGGGGGGGAAGGAGAGAAGAAGAGAGAGAGAGAGAGAGAGAGAGAGAGAGAGAGAACTTTGGCCCCTTTTCTACAGCCTACAGTGCAGTGAGTGTGAGTAGACTCCATTTACAGTTTGCTCAGGAAGGAAATAAAAAAAAACTCTCCCTTGTAGTGATGCTTTATAATAATGTTTGAACATTCTACTGTTTGGTCCCTGTCATTCACTTTATCTATTGTTAAAAACACCTAAACATCAACTGGCATTCTGTTGTAGATGGTTTAATCGAAATTCCTCTGGGTAGTCTTTTCCCAGAGCTACGTGGTTTACCTTTTACAGAAGCATTCAGTATTAGAACTGAGGAACATCAAAGAACTGTGACTTAACCAGCAGCAGTCAGGTAAGTGATAGTTGGTGATTTGCCAGCTAGAACCCATGTGAATATCCACCATTATCAACATTATTTAATGTGACAGTTAGCTATGTGCTCAGCAAAGGTCATCATCAACAGATGGAGCATAATACCCCTTTGGTGCAGTTGTTCGCACGCTATTAATGAATGCTGTTATTATTACTGTGAAAACTGTGAGCAGGGAGGAATACATACAAACAACGTTCAGATGGGGACAGACATGCAAAGCAGGTCACTAAAATGTCAAATCTCCTGCCGAGCTGAGATGAAGATGCACACTGATGTTTTCACCAGCTCGAGAGGTGGAGTGCCATCTGCTCATTAATATAATCCGAAAACCGAGGTCTCATGTCAAAGGAATTCTCTCCCGGGCGCTGGATGGGAAGTCACGCGCACCTGATTCTCCTCTGCAGCCTTTGATTAGTGAAAGGAAAATAATAACTCCACCCTCCCCCAGGCTGGGAAGAGCAGCCATGACACCATCAACTCAACCTTGTGCAGTGTGTCAGCGCACACAGTCAGCCAATAGGTCTCCCCTGCCGCTCAGGGCCTCAAGTGGGCCTACACTCATTTATTAGTGTAAGTGCTACACAAGGAAAACGAAAACCTGAGGCACCAATAAAAGACACGAGTCTCTGTGTGACAAAGATATGGTAGAATTTGTCTGTTTTTTCTTTTTTTCTTTATTAAAATCAAATATCCACACACTCTCACTGGCAAGAGTTACATATGCATATTTTACCAGGGTCTGTATCCACACAAAAGGCAGTCATATAAACTGTGCTACGACTAGCTTCCCTGTTAGGGTTAGGGCCACACACACTCCCCACGCCTGCACACACGTTTTTGTTATTTGGCATGTGCTGCAGCATCATTATGCAAATTGAGGCAGCCTCCCTTTCAGGTATGCATAAAAGGGTGAACTCCTGACAGGAATAAGATGGTAGAGAAAAACCGCAGTGGCTCTTTTTAACTCGACAGAGGCACTGGTGTCTGTTCTTTGACATGCAGTCTGGATGACCAGTTAAAGTAATAGGGCTAATTCCAATGCTACCAGGACTTACAATAATATACAATAATCTTGCATGCTGAGTACTTCAAAGAAACACTAAACCATAATAGGATGCCGGCACCAATGTTAACCACCCTTCTATAAAACTTGCACCCATTGATGACAATTGTTCTCACATAAAGTGGTTTCCAGGGTAATTTTAACAGAAATCCATTACCCCATCTAAATCTAAGGCTTCAAATAAATCTGAATAATGAGCTTTGCCCAGTTTCCTCCTTTGCAATAAACACTACAGTCAATCATCCCTTATTGTGATTAGAATTAAAAAATCAGTGCTGATGAAATTAATCAGACACCATGCAGATTCAAATTTTGATATCCAAGATGACATGTAATAGAATATAATTTGTAGAGCCAATGTTGTGGTTATATACACCTGTTATTGAAAGGCAATTAATTTCTTTAACAAAGTTCAGGACAAATGCACACTTACCGTGCCTTTCAGTTTCAGTGATTACTTATTTTACTTGAAATATTTGTACAATTTTTCATCAGAATTAATCTGCATTGATTTTCTAGTCACTGTACCTACAATTGCACTGTCTTCAATATGTCAGTGTAAATTAATGAGACCATGAGTATAAATTCCGCTGCTGACATTAAACACTGTGACAGCAATACTGTATTTGCACTTTAATTCACCTGCTTCCTTGGACAGTTTGATATTTACAGGCCCTGGCATACACGTTTCAAAAATTCATAACTTCTGATTATACTAATTACCTGACTATGCACTTGAGACAGGGCCCTTGCAGTATTAATAACATATCCCTTATGAACTTCAGGTCACCAATGTCCTACAGGGTGATTCATATTACTGAGCCTAAGATAAAATAATTAAAAAATAAAAAAGAATTCTGAAAAATTCAAGGTTCCATAAACAACGGTTCTGTTACAGAACCCTTTTGATAAATTTTGACACTGGATATGAACTTGGGCAAAAGTGTCAATGTAAGAGTCCTTTAAGCAGTTAATGCAAAACAAAAGTGAGGGGACGAAAAAACTGATGAAATATCCAGTAAATTACCTTTCCAAACCAAATTTCTCTAAAAGTTCCTCTGACTTTATTTATTTATCTTCGATAGCTGTGTTTTTTGTGATCTGATAGTAGATGCTTTTTAATTGTAATGATGTGTGGGATTTGTGGAATCACCAAAAAGCAAGTTACAATGATAAATTTATCTTTTAAATTTACTAGAAGCATCATTAACACAGATATGACAAGTGGACACAAACCATGCCGCAAAATGCCCCCCCACAGCATAACAGAGCCACCAGAACCCCTCACTGTAGGGCTCACAGTCATCAAATGTGTGCTGTTGACCACAATTTCCGACCCTATTTACTGGCGTCTTTCCCATAGATCTAAATGCAGATGTCACTTTAGTCACTGTTCCTGTTGAAACACTAGCCAGTTGAGCAGTCTTTGTGACTGAAGCTCCTGCCATCTGTGCCCCAACGATGAACGTTCTTTCAAAGTCACTTAGATCTTTTCCTCTTGCCATCTTGATCCAAAATCGAGATAAACTGAGCCTGCTCAGAATTTTTATACATGCCACAGAGCATGATTGGATGTTAATTGCTTAACTGTACCATGCAGTACACCTGTGTGGAAACATCTGCATTCATTATGTTTCTCAACTCATTTATTCAGGGTTTTCCTTTAATTTGTCACCATTTGCCTGTATATTTACAATAATTTTGCTTATATGTCATTCTATTTGACAGATCAAAATGATAAAGTACAGCAGGCAACAATCCCTTTATAAAGAACCCTCTCACTGGTAACAAATACATATTGAATTACAATTGCAATATCCATTAACAGTTCTTACTGTCACCATCAATGGGATTTGGCATGAGTGGCTATCCAGGTAAGAGCTGTCTGAGCAGGAGAGTATAAGGGCAGAGGTAAGCTCTAGGGTTCTTGGTGGTCTGGGAGATGCTGTTCAAGGAAACAGTGGGGTCCTGCGAGGCAGAGGTGAAGGTCAGTGCGTAAGGCCGAGCTTGAATGGATGGGTGGTCATCCGTGCGCAAATCTCTGAGAGGCATGGCAGCATTCATGACATTTAGAGTGAGGGAAGAAGAAGGATATGAGGTTAATCTCCGTATCTGTGGTATGAAAACCCAGCAGAGGTTACAAGGGGCCCAAGGGAACTGGTGCAGTGGAAGAACAACAAGAACAAAAGGACATGTGGTATACACATCGGAACAGGTGGCTGAGACAGGGGGCCAGAAAAGCTGAGGTACATTCTGTTACATTTGAAACAAATCCTCACTACCCCTCCATGATTCCTCAACAAAACATATTGAGGAGATGAAGAAGGGATGCAAGGGGAAAAGAAACAGGCACTGATTGCTGGGAGGGAAATGAACTGTCCTTGTTCAATTAAACATTATGATTTCCATATTCATACCAGAAATCCCCTCTCTTGTCTGGGCAGATGTGTTTATTAACATGGAACGTACGTAATATAACATGTGTGTGCGGGGGGGGGGGGGGGGGGTTTACATCATAGGTCCTTGAAAACCCTTCCACATGAGAATTCATCTATGCATCCTCCACCGGGGAGACAATCAAGTTAATAGATGTGTTAGTTCTATTAATAGCTCTGTTAATGTGTTGGAAATCAGGAATTTGCATGCCATTACAGGTAAAGTCTATATTTATATAAATCTAAATATGCCTAAGTAATAAGATTAATGTGAATGCATTACTGCCTGTACTTTACTGTAGTTTCTCTCAGCATTTGTGAAGTCAGGGAAATTACAATGTTAGACCAAGTAAGAAAATGTGGTCACAATATTTTAGTGTGATCATTGTCTATTTATGAATAATTTAATTATAAACACATTGATCTTCTGCCTGCCAAAATGAGTTTTTGCCCCGTCTCTGCCCCTCCATTTGTAAAATACTGGCCACACTACTAGCCTGAGGACACACAACATAAATATATAATTGCACTTTAAATTGGTTATAAAAAATTCCTTTTTTTTCAGTCAAACCTTTAAAGGATTTTGTTTATTTAGCCTCTGATCACTAGGAATCAAATCAAACAACCTATTTTCTGGCAACGCTTTGTGAACCCAGTTAGATGAATATGGCAGGCATTTCCATTCAAGCCCAGATGATAGTGCTGTGCTTCAGAGTGCCGTTGTACTGTCCCAGTAGGGATCTGAATGTTGGCTGGGACTGGGACTTTCACTGCTGTCTTCACTACCCTGATGTCCACCTGCCCTACCAGAGCCTTGCACTACTCCATCTCCTGCTTCACTGGTTATACTCTAACTCTCTGACCACTGTCAGGTTTGAACAGCTGCTGCATCGTGGGCCCTGAGGCTGTGTGCGGTTTTGTGCCCTGTCGGCGACAGCGACACAGGTTTGAGTCAGCACCTTTCCCTGCCGCAGGCGAAAACGCACCGTGGGCGAGGTCAGCCTGCCTCCGACACTCCAGTCAGACCACTGTGTCGTCACACAGACACGTGCACAAGGGAACCATGAAACATATCCCGTAGCTGGTCCCTCCACACTCCTGCAGGTACATTTCCACTGGAGGACCTCCTCTTGCTGTAGCTCAGTAATTTCCCTATATGAGGTAAGGTGCAGGGCTTGTAACCAAAAGGTGACTGGTTCGATTCCCTGCTAGGGCACTGCTGCTACACTCTTGGGCAAGGTACTTAGCCCAAAATTGCCTCCAGCTGTATAAATGGATAATGTAAAAATTGTAGCCTATGTAACTCTGGATAAGAGTATCTGCTAAATCCCAATAATGTAATGTAATGAACTGTCACTGCTAGAATTCAAGCACAAGATTACCTGCAATGTATTCTCTTTATGTTTTATTACATTTTATGTAGCTGGGCATGTGGATATTTGCTTGCATGTGTGTAGTGTGTGTTAGCATTGTATTTGGAACGATAAAATTCTTAAGTTGTCAATCTAGGCTCACATTTTCAGCACTATGCTTAGTACTGACACTTGTTCATGTGTAGTTAGTGGTGTCCTGTCGGTTCAGCTTTTCATGCCACTTTATTAGATGCACTGTGTAAGTCACTCAGGTTAAAAGCATCTGCCAAATGGCAACAATGTCGTGTATTGACATCTCTCAGCAGTTCCACTTTAATTGTAAGTCAGGGTGATGACTTTCACAGTGCCCCCTCAGAAACGTAGCAAGTCCTTGTTACTTAGCTCCTGTATGGTATCTTTACTCTGTATGTATTTTCTGGGACCTGACTGTGTACCTGTATACTTGATGCACAATGAGAATTCCAGGCCCAGGAATATGATTACCACATTTCTAAGAGAGTAATGCTAGCTCCGACGGTAACTCAAATTTCATAATTCTTAATAGGAACCAACCGCCAGCCACTGTAAGATGCAGTCCCAAAGGGGGCTTTGTTTCTGCTGAGCTGTTGAATATGAGAGGTCTGGGGAACTAAATGGGCATTTTCCTGTTCAGAAGAAATGCATGCATGCAGGAAAAAGCAGCTAGTGCAGGCTTTCACCATGTAACTGTGTTGATCATATACAAGTTTAAATGTTTACCTTCAGTTAGATGTACATGTGCTGCTTGTGCTGCAGGCTCATTTTCACACGTTAAGGTTGATATGTTGAGATATTGCAGCTTTTTGTCTTATCAAAGGTGTCATTGGTACAAGTGAAGTTGAGTGTGCTGGAAAAGAGGCCAGCCTTGAGCAGACAGTCACCAGGGTGCCCCATATGGGTCAGAGTGATAGGTTAGCCACGGCTGCCTCTTAATTAGCCCTCTCCAGCCACGGTATCACTGGGCCAGGGTCTGGCCACAGAGAATAGCCAGCAGCAGATAGCGGGTCATCCAGAACACTGCCATACTCAGCAAGAACTTGCTCTCACGTTCCCTTTTCCTCCAGGGTTTTGTCATCGCTGCAGAAGCACAGAGGATACACACATTTATCAGTGCTGTAATAAATATATAAGTAAGCATACAAAAATAAAAATTGCATATATCCTATTTTATTTTTTTTAATTCATACATAAATATGTATACATACATGCATACATACATACATACATACACACACACACACACACTCACACACACACACTCACACATACATGCATACATATATACTAACAGGGAATAAATGGTAAGCCTACAGACATGGGGGCTTTGTCCTGCGGAGTTTCAAAGACA
Source organism: Megalops cyprinoides (assembly GCF_013368585.1). Taxonomy (NCBI): domain Eukaryota; kingdom Metazoa; phylum Chordata; class Actinopteri; order Elopiformes; family Megalopidae; genus Megalops; species Megalops cyprinoides. The sequence goes on from NC_050586.1 coordinate 12,098,431, forward strand.
AAGTAGAGAAGAGACAAAAGAGCATATGTTTTGACAGGCCGCCATGCTGTCATCGAGATATTTAATGCCGCCTGGCACAGGGACGGCTGCTGTGTCATCTCTTCTGCGGGTGTAAAAGTCATTTTTCAGGGAACTCTTCCCTATCTTCACCAGAGATTCCACCACCACGCAGATCAGCAGAATGCCACCAAGAAACGCGAAAGCCATGCATAAACCATAAGCAGAAGCCATGAATGATTTTTTTTATTATTTATTATTTATTTTATTTATTTATTTATTTATGAAACCTTATCACCCATATGAGGGAAGTTGTGCGAGAGGCTACTCACTCATTTTCCCTTTGTGGAGAGAGAGAGATGGGTGGAGCGCAAGTTCAGCCTCCAACCATGGCAAATGTGCTGTGTGTAATATACAATTTGTCAGGCACAGGTGTTTTCTTTTTTTCTTCTTTAGATGCCATGCCAAAATAAGATGCAACTTTCTCCGTGATGACATTCACAAGTCATCGACTATTCTAGACCTTCTATCACACACAGAGTGGATGTGGCGTATGGTGGATCGAAATAAATAAATGTCGCACATGAATTTCCGGGAATATATAGTGGTGGGAATAACAGCAGTGAAGGGTCATGTTTTGCATTTAGATCCAATGGGGCGTTAACAGCCCAAAACTCTGAGATACTCTGAGAGGTAATAACTGTGACATTTCAAGACAGAGTCAAAAGGGGCAAGAAAAAACTGAATTGTCTATTTGAACTAAATTCTTCTCCCCAAGACACCAGTGACGTGCTACTTAGTTCACGACGAAGACAATAACTCTCAATAAAAACCACATAGTTGTAACTCCCTGAGACAGGCAGGGCATCCTAGTTAATAAGCTGTGGGCCAAATAAGAGCTCCTTTCCTCAGAGAAAAGTCTATTAAGTATGTAAAAGAGATTTTTCAATATGCCCCAATGTTATTATTTAAAAGGGCAGTTAACAATACTGGCTAATTCCATGGCTTGTATATTTAAGGATGCTGGTTCGTATCCCTGGTGGGAACTGTTAATAATTAATCTGAATTATTTCAGTAAATTTCCTTCTGTATAAAATGAAAATATTTAAGGTGTAAGCAATGTAAGTTGCCCTGGATAAGCCTGTCTACCTAAAAAGTAAATAATCATTTCCAACACCCCTGTTTGTGTTAGAACATGATGGGTAGTTGAAGATGCAGTCTATGTTCTGTATGAAAGGGAAGCAGTGGTTGTGAGGTTTGATCTGAAAGAAAACTAAAAGAAGTACCCTCATCACTGCAACATCATTTGTAGGGTATATCTAAAACAGTAAACCGACAAATATCACTGTCCCTTGCCTGTGGTTTCTCTTTCTAAGGTTTGCCTTACATGCTGTTTACCTTTAGCTTCTCTAAAATATACTCTAAATATGTTCTAAAATATATGCTGGTACAGGAAAAAACATTCCCTGAATTCATTCAACACTTGTCCTTAACTTAGACTCAGAAATGAATTCAAGTGTTATTATTTTCCAATACAGTTTTTTCCATTCATTTTATTGACTGTTGGAATGCATTTATGAAGAAGACCTGCATGTAATTGTCAGTGAAAGTTCTGGAGCTTATTCACACTGGCAGCCATATTGGACTAAAAACAAGGCTCTGGATGGTTGCCTCTGAAGTGAATAGCTGGACAATGAATTTGAACAATGTTCAACCTCTAAATGACATGGTAATTGACCAGTGTGCTGAAGAAGACGAGGAAATTCCTAAGTCTGCTCAACAGAAGAACAGTGAATGGATAGAGGGTAATATCCATGAAATTGAATGTGATTTTTCAAGTATTTTGTACTGCTGCATGGCAGATTGCTGTGCCAGCTTGCTGGCCCTGTTTTAACTGTTGCTCTCGTATGCAATTTTCAAGATGTTCCTCCCTTTTTCAAGACATTATCTCACATGCTGTTACAATATGCAATATGATGGTTAACACTGTTGGCATCAACCTTGTCTTTAGCTACTACTTTCCATAACTTTTGATCAAGAGGTAGGATAATGGTTATAGCATATATAACATGAAAAAAATTCAGACTGATTGACATTCTAGCAGCCAATACCCCTTTCATACTTGCAGACTGAACATGGAACAGCATGTTAGGAGAGAGCAGACAGCCATAGATGTGAAAACAAAAGTTATTAGCAGATGACTCACCCTGTGCTTTGCCAAATTCTTTCAGGACCAGTGGAATAGGTATTTTCTTCTGCCTCCTACTGTCCTCTTGAAACTCATGATCCAACTTGCAAAGGAGTGCTGCCTTTGTTGGCTGCTGCAGCATATGATTACATTTCTTTTCAATTCAATTACTTTGCTGTGGAGCCATGCGCTAAATAATGTCACACATCAAAATAGCATCATTACATGTTCCCCTAAAACCCCTACAAGCTATTTCCTTTCCTCTGCTGCTTTCACTAGGTAGCTTGGCTTTCATTTAACTTAAATGCAAAATCTGCTTGACTAACAACAACTTAAATAATAAATTAAAACAGTTAATTTAATAACAGTAAAAAATAAAATAGGTTTTGCCAAGCTACTGTACCACATGATACCATATACTTGGTTAGCTTGATTCTAAGCAGCATCTCATTTTAGCTCAATGATTATGGAAATCAAATTGTATACAATGAGGCAATTTGAGTCATAGTCAATTCCTATTTCAGTTCATTATTTCCTGTTCTCACAATGGGATATTTAAATTCTACCCATTTCAAAAATTGCATGAATCACTGTCAGTCAGTAAGTATAATTTAAAAGCATATAATTCATTTTCTCATTATTTTAAAAAGCTATTGTGTTGTGCTGCTGCATTCTGTTCTGAAAATAAATTATGAAGACATTTGAATCCTTTCCTGCCACATGTTTTCTCACGGCTTGAAAAGTAAAAACTTTGGGGGAAAAGTTGTTTTTAATCAGGTGAGTGGAATTATTGCAATGCCTGTATGTTGTTGGGTTCTTAGATAGTTTGTTTTATTTTTACGAAACATTTTCCATTAATTTTTACAGATTAGATAGACAGATAGACAGATAGATACATAGATAGATAGATGATAGATAGATAGACTGCATATTTGCATTTAGCATTATTAAATACAATATTTAGCAGAACCAATCAACCTCTGACTCATGGCTTTTACCTGCCTTCTCAGGTCCACACAGCACCAGCAACCACTGGTGACAACAAAACCTTGTTTTCAGTCCATTGGGGCTGCCAAGTGAAAAGGGTTCATACTGAAAAGATTTTAATTTTCTTGATAAGGACTCAATTTAACCACTCAAACAAGAGGAGTTCTGTATGTGGGATGCTTATAAGATATAATCACATCAGTACCAAGATTTTTCCGTCAAACTTTCAACCCTCTCAAAGCCACAATTAAATGACTCAAATGGCTTATTTAATCAGTGTTCCTGGCAAGAAGTCATGCTGTTATGATTTTACATCAAGACTTGACACCAAGCTTAAGCTCTTGAAGAGATCCCTGGTGACCTTAGCTTGTATCGCTTGGTGACGGCTGTGATTCTTTGCTACCTCAGTACCATTTCAATGGCGTTTGACACTTCCCTTCCATCTGTGTTGAACCTGAGTGGTGAGTAGCAAGGGTCATAACCCAAAGGTTTGCTGGTTCAATTCCCACGTGGGCCGCTGTCATTATACCTTGGGGCAAGGTACTTAACTCCAAATTGCTTCAGTAAATAACCAGCAGAATAAAGGAATAACAAGCAAAAAGTGTACACTCTGGATAAGAGCATCTGCTAAGCAACTGTGAAGAACATTTTTTTTGTGGTAGTCTTGTATGTCCTTTTTGTTGTGCATAAAAATAAAAAACTGGGCATTTTGGGGTATCCGCTGCAAAAGTATCTGTAGTGTACTTAACAATTACATTAAAAAATACACTGCATTGCCTATGATATCTACCGGCTGTTCTTTTGTGGTCTCGCACAATAACGTTCAGTGTTCATTCAAGGTGAAAGAACAAAAACATAAAACAAGTATTGGGGGGTGAAAGCAGGGTTGTCCTACAGCAAAGATTGTAATGATTTGCCTTCACATTTCTGTTGGCGGAATTAATGCACCATAATTACAAATGGATTGGGTCATGCCTTTGCAAGCGGAGGAGTGGAAGCTGTTCCTTTTTTTTTTTTTTTTTTGTCCAGCACATGATTTGAATTGATGGAGCGTCCTGGCAGGATGACAGAGCTTTGTTGTGACAACACAGACCATGTTGCTTGACTCTCAAAGGCCTGGCGTTGTGAACCTTTCATTGCGAGACTTTAGCAAATTGGGAGAGGGCCAAAGTGACAGGCTTCAATGCCCGAGTGGCACATTTTCTGCATTCACGCCCTTTCTTACACTCTTCCAGCCTGCTGGCTACATGTAGATGCACACCCACGCATGCTGTCACCCTGGAACACTGTGAATGCCCTCATATCACACAAGATGATGGCCAAATGCCCCCTGAAGAACAGATATACACAGTTTATGAGTTGGCAATGGAGTTGCCAAAGGGATCCTCATGGTGACCCTGAGTCCCAGTGACAGTGATCCCCTCCAAAACTGATCCGCTCCCCTGAAAAAAAAAATTACCACAGGGGTTTTTCTGTGTCATTCTGTTGAAACAACTACAGCTAACTGTATGTATTATGTAGCGTGCAAAATGTGTGGTTAGAATTTAAAATGTGTCCATGCTTTGATGAACATACCTGGAGCACCTGGATTTACTTCATTACTCCTTCAGTAGAGGATACAGCAGGCAAGCAAATCAGTCCTATTCTCCCCACTGGTGCAGATGGAGTATGTCATGTTCGAAGTTAAAGAGCTGGTCTCCAAAGCTTTAACAGTACATTTAGCTCATTCCATTTGATAGTTAAATGTCCACTTTGGTGCTTGACTGAGTTGACCCACATTTATTGTGATGATTATGATCATTATTAGGTTTTATCATAGATGCAACAGCTCCGTAATCTGAACCTCTGGTGTCACCTACTCTTTACATCAGAAATGAGTACTTAACACCATGGCATGAAAGTTCACTTCTGCTAAAAACTGATGTATGAGATTGAAACAACCAAGGTGCAACTTTAACTTACTAAACATTTAGTTTCACTTTGGAAGGAAATACAGTCATAGAGTAATCTTGCAATCTTGTTTAATATAGATACCGGAATACAGTATTGAAATGTAAATTTAAAATTTGTCATTTTTACACTATTTAAACGGGTAAAAAAAATACAAAAAGTTACACAGTATAAATCAAGACATAAACATAATGGATTAAAATGAGATTACAATGCATTATCTAAATCCAATTGGAACAAATCTGTAATCTGCATTTTTGCTTTAATTTTTTTTTTTTTTTTTAATGGAGCCATATCGATTAATGACTTCTAAAAAGGTAATTAAGAACTGTTGGATTATTTTGAACAACTCCATGAATGACCTACTACACAAGAAAATAAATTTTACATTTGTTCAGCAAAAACTTTTTCTCAGATGGATCACGATGTTTACAAATTTATCCACTTACATAGTTGTATATTAAGTGAAACCTGAAATCTATTTGCTGAAAAGAGCCTTGCCCAAGGGCACAGCAGCAGTGGCCCACCTGGGATTCAAACGGGCAACCTTAAGGTTTTGAGCTCTGCTCTAAGATACACTACTGCCACTGCCACACATTTAATCAGACTTAAAGTAAAGCTGATATCAATCAAGGTCAGGATCCACTGGGGCTTGTAATCAAGTTTGTCCACACATCACGTTGATCCAAGGTAGTATATAAATTGCACCGCAAGGAGAAAAACTAAGGGAATATGGATGGGGATGGGGGTGGGGTGGGTGTAGGGGTAGGGGCAGTTAGAAGACTGTCAAATTAAGCACCTGACTGGATCAGTGGAAGTCTGTCTCCCAGTATGTGATCCAAATCACAAGAGCCCTAACCTTCATCCCACACTGGGACAAGACATAGTCAGCTGAGCAAAGGTCTGGCCAACTCATTCATCAATCATTCTGAAACAACTAACCACAAAGCATCCCAAGAAATATTAAAAAAAATAAGCTATAGTAACGCTACATGCATGTGAAAGCAAGGAGGCCATTATCATACACATAAGATTTCAATTTAGTGCAAAAATTCAGAACAACGGTATACCCTTGAAGCTTGCTTTTTGCTTTATTTAGATGATAATGTCCCACTGAATGTTCAGAGTAACCTTAATTCCATCAAGTTTTCAAATGTTGCATACTTCTCAGGAGGAATGTGCTTTCTTGCAGTTAGTCATTTTCATGTTTTTCATTTATTAAATGGAAGATAAAATGCTTGAGCCCTTGAAAGCCATAAATTCTTATGAATTTCTGACCATGAACTAATGCACTGATCTAATTAACTAATGCACTCATTTTTCACAGAAAAGCAAAAAAAATACCTTCTTCAGTATGTGTCAAACAAAAATCATAGCAATACATTAAAGCATTTACTGAGCACAGTTATTTATGCAGTAGACGCTTTTCATTCAAATCTCACATGCATTCATAAGCCTCTTGGTAAATGTTTTCAGTCATTTTAAATGCAGAATATTAATCAAATTTATTTTACTGCGCAACTCAAAGCCTAGCTATGCAGAAAATCCTTCACACTAAGCATTTTGCTGTAAACAAATGAATAGCAATCTGTCAACATGATTATGTATTTCTGCAAAACTGACGGTTCTTTATAAGGCTTTAACAAGTACTGCACAATAAATGGAGGTCATAGGTAACTAAAATATGCAAAAATAAGGCATTCATGTATTCACCAAGAACATTTTAGAGGAATACAAGACATATAGGATTCTTTTATGGTATAAAGATAGGTGTAAGTAGACTCATATTTAAGATTCCCAGACCTTCATAGGTGCATGTTCAAATAGTATTTTCTATTGCTTCATGATTAACTCAGTATCATAGAGGAAATACTGGATGAAACTAAGGAAAACCTCTTCTAGAAAAACCAAATCTTTCAAAAATGAATGCTTGAATGGTCATAATGTAATGTGATGCGATGTAATATAACGCAATAAAAATCATTAGGCAGTGTCTCTGTGCAAGTTGCAAAATATGTCCCTTTCAGTCTAGCAGGTGAGAGAGTGAGTGTCCTACTGCAGAGGAATCAGACAAGATGTCGGCTGTAAACGGCTTCACCAAGTCACCTTCAATTAGGCTGTGCTTCGAGCTCTCTCATTTTAAAGACACACAGCACCTAGGAATTAGTCGCAGAGCGTGTTCAGCCAGCCACATCGGCCGGGAAGCCTATTTCACTGTATAAACTGAATTTCAGGGGAAATCACAGCTTTCACAAAGTGCCTTTAGGACAAGTTTTACACTGCATATACATACCAAGTCTGATGATGTTTGGATGGGAAACAACAAATATATTTGTTTATATCCAAATTACATTAAATTACCACATACCACATGAAACAGAGAATATAAATCTGATGCATGTACAGTACTTTTGATATAAATAAATAAAATAACAACATAGATGTCTGACTGACATATTGATTCAATAAGAGAGCAAAGAGAGACTGAAGTGTGTTTTAAATTACTTCTGTAGATATTCTGTACAGATTTCCAAGAACATAATCCTGCAATGTATTTTTTTTAAGATAGGAGTGGACATTGTGATTGGAAGGAAGAGTTTCTATTGTAGTCTGCTCAGCTAAGGTGCCGTATCTGTTGATTGCTTTCCTGCATTTCTTTGTTGTAGAAATGACAGCCTGAACTCCCACTCAGAGATTATTAAGAGCCTATCTTCCATACTTGCCTTCTTCTCGTGTGGTCAATAAAACCAACCCACCACCTCCACTCACAATTCCTTCCCATGGAGAGCGCTAGAGCTGTTCTCTGCAATCACTTCCAAATGCCATTTCAACTGGAGATAGATTTAAATGACACCTTTATATGACTCTTGCCATCACCTCTTGAGATGTCTCAGTGTATGGTGCCATTTATAGTATACAGTGTGCATAATTACCATTTGCAGTTTGTATTAAAGGGCAAAAAAAATCACAAAGTAAATCTTACAACGCATCCATTATTTTCATTTTCCATGACTTCCCATGTCAGTTCCCTCATGGAATCAATGCTATTGTGAATCAGTGGTGTGAATCAGAAATTTTGTATTCTTTGTATTCCAGTCAAATCAGCCTGCTTATCACTATGATCACATTATGAGCCATATCCTCAACATTTTCATGAGACATTAGTGAGTGCTCAATTTCACCCCAAAACCCCACTCAACACAACGATTGACAGCTACCCATCCAGTTTGAGCCCCCACCCCTACTTTGTAAACCTCTGACAGAGTCAAATGAGATGAATGATTTGAAATGGATACATTGTAAAAAATTAATTAATTAAATTAAATTAAATTAAAACACACTAAAAAGAAATGGTAAACATTCATGTCGAATCACATTTCCATGAACTGGAAATGTAACGTACAATCTGCCCTTGTTTAGTCCTGTGTTTCACTCCTTCTAACAGAACCATTTAGCTTCTGTTGGAGTTTTGACCTTTATGAACCCATCAGCTGTTTTTCATTAGACAGGTTCCAATGGTGATGAGAGCTGGGACGTGAACCCCCCCTGGCCACTGCTGGATATGTGTCTGTCAGGATGATTAACATCACCATATTAAAGAATTAACACTTAAATCTGTATGGCTGTATCCCCCGCTCTGCTGTCTGCTACACTGGAGCCAGTCCTCTACAGAGCAGAGCGAGTGAAGAGTTCAGGAGTTCATTAACAAAGCGGGTTCATTAGAGTGAACATCAGCAGCAGACCAGGGAAGGGGATAAATGGATTACCTAAATTAGAAAGCACTTAGATGCACCCCTTTTGCTGTAAGTGACTGCATGGAACACAGCGTGGGAAAAAACCTGCATTGGGCTTTGGCTACAGCATCTGCTTTTTTTTTTTTTTACCTGAGATGGACACTGGAGCTTGGATGTGAATCTTGCGCGCGCTTCTGTCCGTGGTACATTTCAGAAAGGTTTCTCTGCACAGCACCTGACACGTCATGCACCAAAATGTAAATAATGTTATCATCAGATCTGCTAAGAAAGGGAAGCATATCAGTATTTCTACAGTCTCCAGGCAAAGCATCAGAAAAGGCTGAAAGTGACACAGTGATAGCTGGCTGCGTTAGATAACCTTGCCAAACATGCGCTCAGAGAAGGAAAAAAAAAAAGCATCCTCTTCTTGGATAATCTCTCTTTGTGGGATGTGAATTCATTTGATATTCATTCATTGATATTTCTTGAACTGACATTAGAGGCATGTCCAAAGTGCCATATAGTTTAACTGATCAAGTCCATTTCTAGGAACTGATGTAACTCAAGCTGTTTCCAAGGCCCTAGTAATATATCAACTATCAATTGGTATTAGACTGAAAGAAAATGTAGAATATTAAGATGAATATTGTATATCTTGCATGCCTAAAAATTTTCAGTAAAGTTATGAAAATAATATTAAATGCTACATTCATAATATTACCATCACTAGTAAATTGTAATACCACTATTAATATTATAAATGGTAATAAGGGTCCATCTCAAACATTTAACAGTTAAAGCAAATTAACACCCAGACTGCAGTATTTAGAAATCTTGGTCAGGAAAAAATATGCAGAGCTGCCATTGGAAGTCCCCACTGTCCATGCTGAAGGTGAATCTTACAAAGTACCCAATGAGTCAAAATTGTCAAAAATGGTCAAATTAAATACAGGTGTTAAAAGTTGAATATTATCAGACTAATTACCAATTTCCACCACGAAGACATTGCTATTCGCTCCTTGTTACTCATTTTTACTGATCATAATCTAGCTATCCAGCTTTCAGGCTAGTTCTGGGAAGATGTAGTTTAGTAGTTGAGCCGTTCTAAAAAAAGAATATTGTGAAAAGTATGGAGAATTAAAGGAAGAGACCAAGCTGTAAGTTGTGCACAGTGGTTCCTCTAGATATTGCAACGCACAAAATAAGTTTTATCTATTCAAAAAAATCCATTCCAGTTTTCATCTTGACCCCATCACCCACAGTGTGTCAAAAGCGCTGCGGCACTGTATTGGCTCAATCAATCATCAGTGGTAATTATGGTTTAAATACAAGGAAGCAGTCTCAGGAGCATGCTACATATGTAATTATATATAGTTTAATTATGTAAGTGAGCCCATTTTTAATGCTAGGTATACATAGTATAATTGCCATCAATGACCCATAATGAACTAGAGGGATGAACAGACAGGGGTAGTTTGTGGAGAGTTATACTACAAAAAAAAATCCCAAAATGCTGGCATAAAGTATGCCAGATTTCATAAAATACCCAGAATGCCTGAAGATCATGGACGTTCAGCAATATATAAAATCCAATAATATAAAATATTAGTGAATTGTATTACCAAAATTATGTAAAAACCAATATGATTTAAGATTTCATCTTCACTAGCATGAGCTGTTTGACATGGGTACATCGTTATTTTTGAGGAAATGCATAGGGCAAAAAAAAAATGAACAGAATCATCCATTAACCATTAGTATAATAAGGATGCATGGAACAGTTGTTTATGTTCGGCTCCAGTAGGCAAGGACTCACTGGTAATGACTGTGTAGGGCTGCAGAGTAATCCTCATCCTTTTTTAATCTGATTATGAAAAATTACCCAGTGCATATATTTCAAAACAACAGCAAAGAAAAAGCAATTGTATGACCCTAGACATGTGCCTCTTGTCATCTTCCTTCCTTGCTGTAGAACTGGAGATAAGGTGTCTGTTTTACCTTGAGTCCCTGTCTGTTCTTAATAGTTTCACAAGTGGTCAGTTTCTTCTATTTGGCGCTTGGCAGCACTGTTTGCATAATTCAGAGACGACTGGGGATTCATCGGCACCTTCAATCAATCCCTGTCAAAATCCAACAGCCGTTTCTAATAAGAGCCCAGGACAGAGATGGGATCTGCCAAACTAGCTGCTCTTTTTTCAACTATTATGCAAAATGAAGATCAACTGGCTGCATCAAGTTTAGACTTTTATTCATTTATTTTTGTTGGAATGGGGGGATATTTCAGACTGCTTTGAAAATAACAGATTGCATGTATTCTCTCTATTCAAGGGCTTGCTGTGACAGGAACGTCTCTCAGAAAGTGTCGCTTTAAGCAGCATTGCAGAAAAACAGATCTCATGACGTCCTGATAGTATCACACAATTCCTGATGATAACAGTTTAACCAGTATCCTGTTTTATTCCACAGATAAATGTGCATAAACTGAGCCCATCAAGCCAAAGGTTTGTCACTATCCCCCTACTACTGCTTAATGATTGTGACAATTGAGCTACCTTTTTAGTGTCTGCTGTAAACAGAAGAGATTTTCATCAAGTCAGTCTCTGAACTGGAAAAAGCTATTGCAATATCGGACTCTAGCAGAATTGCCTTTTACTAAGACAGGAAATTCCAGAATGCCTGAAATATCTTTAAGCATAAACATTATTGGAAAGTTACCCTATTGAAAAGACTGATAAGCAAGTCACCACTTGATTTGAACTTCGGCCCTTCAGCCCTTCAGCCCTTCAGGGAAGCACACATGAAATGATGCATGTCAACACTGGATTGGTGTGAGGAGAACAGGCATGAATGTAGGAATTTTCTGTCATCCTGAAATTCGGTTATTCAAACCTAATTTCTTTAGAAAATGTAGACATCGTATTTAAGGGAAAAAAAGCACTTTAGAGAAAAGTAAAACCCATCAAAATGGTGGTATGCAACAATGCATCCTTGAGGCCTGGGTTATGTGTGAAATGCTACAACTGTCATGGTCTTGACAATTGCAGCCTTAAAGGTCTGGCACTTGAAAAACTTTTCCAGCACAATATATTTTAAGCACTCTTACTTGCTCCGTTATTTAATTAAGTAATTTTATAGAAAGAAAACTATTTCAGACATATTATGAATTTCACTGGCACATTAAAAGAAAAAAAAAACATATTTACACATGACCGTTGTAAGAGGACAAACCTACATTTAAAATATGTATAACTGGTTCTGGTACAAGATCATTTTTTTCCAGATCAAAATCCCTAAAATAACCAAAGAACTGTCGCTTCAAAAGTAACTTAGAACTGGGCTTTGTAAGCAAAGTAAGAAATTATTGAACTTCCATGTAATCCCTGGTAGTCTTCTATGAGGCTTGAATACATGTAGTGCGGTTATATGGAATGGGGAAAAAGCTAATTAATTTAGTTATTTTGTATGGCTCCACTATAAATCTGGTTTCCTAAAGGCATGAAGAGTCATTACTGTTTTCAGAGTGTTAGCATGGTACTGTGGATATGCTTTATGTCTGACTACATGCCTGATCGCCACTTCAAAGCATCCGAGGAAGCACGACATTTAGCTGTCACAACATCCTGCATGAGCCAACAGCCACAGAGATTCCTTTCCACTGGAAACCTCCCCTCCAGAAGTCCTCAGGCTCTGATCTGACAGACCCAGGTGTTCTGTGTGGGCCGGTTCCACGCGATGGGACCTACATCCCATCCCACGTTAGCCTTGACTGGATGCGTTCATCCTAAGGAGAGGCTCCCAACAGCAAAAAAATCATGTCAACTGGGCTGTGTGGGAGTCCTCTGGATTTACGCAAGGATGTGACATGACTTGGAGCCTGCATGAAAGATCTGCTTCATGGTCCGTAACAGGCTTTAAGTCGGCAAGATGAGACTCAACCATTAATATTCCGAGAACGCACGAAGTGAGGAGTTCAAACATTCCATTCCACTTTCAACTTAAACTGATGTTGAAGCATGTGTGTGGGGGGTTTGTTAAATTCCAGGTTGGTGTGACAGATCATATTTCAGCAGGACTACCAAACACGCAGCAGTCAGAAATAATAAAAAAAGGAAACATTTCCTTTTCAAAATCAAGGGAGAAGGCTTGTCATGTATAAAATTCCATCAGCATGGGAATTGTTACAGACTAGCATGTGCATTCAAAAGATAAGGATGGAATCCTTACAAAATGTTTTTTTCTTTTTTTTTTTGTGAAATCGAAAGCATGAGGTTTTTATTGTTACCAACAGACTAGTTCCCATTTGCCTACTATTTTTCATGGAGGAATTTGTTTGAAAACAGACACTTGAGTTGTTTGAATTTGCTGAATGTGTCATCAGAACACCTAGAACATCAGCAGCATGATGAGCCTTCTGTCTACTGAATAGTTGACTATTGGTGTTCATAGTAAGCATACCACCACAGTGTTTAAGGAGCACCTAATTACAGTGAAAAATGTTTTACTCTTTTGTCACAAGGAAGCCCAGTGAGGACCACTTATTATGCCGTTTTGGCAATGAAATCCTGCAGAACTGTCATTTTTGTGCCACTTACACAGTGTCTCCAATTGTGCAAATAGGCCATTTGACTTTTCAGACCCTGGCTGAGTAGAATTAATGGAAACAATCTTCTGACATATGACATCAGTGACGTACAGATGGTTTTGGAAAGTCAGTTGGATGCTGTGCCTCCTCAGCCTACACACCCATGCCAGTGCTCTCTGAGCCCTTGGTGCGATGGCGGGAGTCTGCTCTCCCCTGACTTAGCATTTGAGTCCAGTATCTGGCATGGCCTTGAGTGACGATAAAGACACCATTTCCAAGGGCCCTTGATTCTGGCCAGCATCACCACTGGCTCATTTTACACAGATCTGCCGGCATTGATCATTCTGACATCTTCTAAATGACTCGAGTTGCCCGCATTCCAAAAAACCTGGTAATCCTCGCATCTCCCCCCCCACAACAACACCACCACCACCACCATGCACACAATCACACAATCACACGCGCACACACACACACACACACACACACACACACACACACACACACAAACCATTCATCTCCGGCAAAATCCTCGCTTTGGAAAGAGCTTACAATGCCACTGTCATCCATGGTGTGGCTAATAACCTTGGAACTATCCCCGGAGAAGGATGGGGAAAGTGTGGAAGGGGTGGGGGGGGGGACACATTTCCCAACCCAACATCCCATTAATCAATATTTGGAAATCATTTGGAATCAATTTTGAATTGCTTATCTTGGCTGGCGCTGTAGCTCGATGCTCTGATATTGAGTCTCTCCAGCCAATCCCAGGCCTGGCCTCACTGTTTGCACACTGCTTCCCCCAGAGGACCTGATCTCTGTCTGATGTCTTTTTGATTGCAGGACATCATAGTAATCAATCATCTGTACACAGATGGTATTAATTTGATGATGCGCTGACTCCAACTGAACTGTATATGTCAGCAGCATTGGCTTTGAATAAGAAGCGTTCCCAGACTGTTTTCATCTGAGGACACTGGGCTGGGATTTAATTAATTTTGAAGCAACCAACCAAATGCCACGTGTCCTGGCACCCCTGCGCTGAAAAATATCAAAGTTCAGCAATGAGAATTTGGCAGGAGAACTGTACAAAGGATCTGGAGGAGAAAGAACCAAAATGCTCATTGCTGCAAGCAGTGAGGAGAGAGAATGGGGAAAGCTGCTCTTTTCACAGCGGAGCCATATATTTTGACGTGTTGCAATAACTGCTCATGAATCATTTTATATCCTGCTCTAAATTTTACATCCAGCTCTCAGGTTGCAATAAATTATAGAAACCAAAGTGCCCAAATCATGTTCAAGCAACAAAACCAGGGTAATTCCTTTTCCTCAAAGAGAGAATAACTCGTTGCTTTGAGGTGCTGATGGAAAATGTCCACAGTATTTTTAAATATACTTCCTCAGAGCCTTGCTTTATATGTATTTCATGCTTTCTGATACAGAGTGAACATTTTTCCCTGTAAACTCAAAGACAACCCTGTTTGGTTTGGTGCTCTTTGTTTTTACTCTGCCTGTTGAACGGACCAAAAACCCCCAGTGAGATGCACAGCAGTTTGTGGGAACATGTTACCATGTAAAAATCCATCTGGTTAGTCCTGTGATTAGCATTGAGATGGGTATTTGAACATGTTTAATCTGGCTTGCACATCAGTTTACAAATTGTTTGCATTGAAACAAAGAGAGTGACATTTAGAAGGGGGGAATGCATGATTATGGCATTGTCAGTGTTATGATTACGAATTTGATTCACTATGCAACACAAATTTATCACTGTGATTAGTGTAAGCATAGACATAAATGTACTGCAATGTGAAATATTATGCAGAATACATGAGGGCTAAATTAATTCACAATGAGTAATATTTGTTATGTCAAAACAGTGCTCAGTATGTTTATGGATTTGGCAGACAATACATGCGTAATGATTAATTAATGGGAGGATATTTTATTTCCAAGTCTGTAATAAATTTGAAAAAAAACAGATGTAATATGTACAATGTGAAGACGCCACACTGATGTGCTGAAATCACTTTGCTTCTTCAGTATGTGCACTGAAATTCCCACATTCTAAAAAGCCTCTGGCTAGATATATTTAAAACTCTCGACTACTCAAATTGAATTGACTTTGGTGTGGTGGTAGCGGTTTTAATTTCTTTGGATGATCAGCACAGACCTTCCCATACATTCACGTAGACACTACACTCACCTCAGGTATAGATTAGAAAGTAAGGTTTTTAAATAGTCACCAAGTGCTGATGTGACAGTGAATCTTACAGATGTGATGCAGATTCACATCTTAATGAATTAAAGAAGTGCCATCTCTGCCACTTTGGGGAACATCTTGTAATGATGCCACCTTGTGTATCATGCTAGATAATTAGCCGGCTGCTCTCGTCCCCAATGGGTGCTGATGCCTGTCTCTCCCAGATGCTGCATTAATGTAAAGTGCCTGCTGAAATTTTGCACATTCAATTTGAAGGCTTGCACATACGTGCACACCGGTTCAACATGTTCATCTATGTAAAGGGAATTCATCCATGCATCTTGGGAGGGGTGTTGGAAGTGGATCGGTCAGGGGAGGATTGGGTTGGTTTTCTAAATAACATTGTTTACAGCATTCAGATTAGACCTGGGAACTGAGGAATGTGGGGTATGTATTGGCAAACATTTATGTATGATCCATGATCAATCGGAACACCTGTCTTCTGTGTCTGTGTGGGGAAAAGCAGATGGTGTCAAAGCAATGGCAGACGCACAGCACATCTGATTAAATTGGGTCTTTTCACCTGGTTCCATAAAACTGCTGATCTCTCGACTGAGAGGGAGCATGATCGTCTCTTGTGCACCCGTTCTGTCACATACCAAACTGCACTCTTCTGGACTGCTCTCTCTGCGCTTGCCGAGTGAGTGGATGTTCACTGAAAATAAAAAGGCAGGTGTTCTTGTCGAGTGCAGCCATTTGAAGCGCATTACAAACTCCATTCAACACTTCAGCGAGGAGGAGTGGCAAGTTTGCCCTGCCACTGAAAACCATCCGCACCACAGTCTACCGCAAGCATATTTGAATGAGCACAATCTCAGAAATACACAATAGCCGAGGATAAAAGCAAAAAAGGATTCACTGACAAATGCACGGAGGCAGTTTAGAGGAAAGAGTAGGCTCTTGTATTTCTAATGGCTTGTTTCCGTCAGACACACTGACCTGCGGGTTAACAGTCCCCACAGACACAGGTCCATCTGAAAAATAAACTACGTTTCCTTGTTTCACCTTGAGATGCAGTTGTCTATGGAAAGGTGAAAGATGGCTACGCTTTTCCTACCTTCCTCTCTTCTCGTGGTTAAAAATTAGCAACTATTGCAAGTGCTAGCTACCCTGTTTGCTGGCTAAAAAGTGGCACCTGGATGCTAACTAGCAGCTAGTTAGCTAGGTGGAAAACAGTCACAACTGTGTAGTATTTACTTTAAACATCGGTTCTAGACTCAGGAGTTCAGTGGCTGAGTCAGATAAGACAATAATTCCAAGTGCAGGCTGAGCCCTACAGCTAACATTCTAAGTTCAAGACTGGACTGTGTCATTAACCAACAATGACTGACAGTCCACAGTGACGGAACATAACCGGTTCTATTCCATGTGGGTTCAGGTGGGTTGAATTAGCTACCTTGTCACCACTCAACAGCACCCTCTAGTAATTCCCTGAGCACCTATGAATTGCTCAGATGATATTAGCGAGAGATGCCCCTGTCCTCTGCATGGCATTTGCTGTCCTGTGGTGCACTGTGGAACTTGCCATGCAAAAAAATAGTCATTTGGCAGCATGCAAGTGTATTGGGGGATTGCATTCATCCTGCTTCAGCAATTCTGTGCTGGTGCAGAGGGTGGTAGGGTGAGGCAAGTTTAATGCATAAGATTGGCAATTCCAATTCTTATGATTTACTTTAGCTTGTGCTAAGCTGCTTCCTCCCACGCCAGTTCCATAAATACATCTACCGCTGCCAAATGTGGGATAGCCATGCCCCGACTACATTGAGACCTAGGTAACCTACTGTACCTGGACTGACTCACCTCACCTACAGGTGGACATAAATGGAAGCAACCTTTTTAGCATGGCCATCGTCCAGCTGTGGTTGAATTTGGCTGATGGAAACAACTAATTTATTCTTTGGCTTGGCTGGTCTTCACTGCCCCCCCCCCCCCCATCTTAGGTCACCTTTGTCTACATCTCCCTCCATTAGTTACCTATTGTAACCTGTATTCACTATGCTAGGCACTAAAGCAGACCTCCCCCATGTGCATACATTCTCTCGTTTCTGCTTACAGGCCTCTCATGCCGTGCATTCTTCCTACACTGATCTGTATCTTCCCTCTGAGGCTCCACAACAAAGATTCACTCATTCTCAGCCTTAAGCCCCCAGCAGTAGAATGAACTGGCCACTCCCATCAGGACAACTGAGTACCTCACCATCTAATATCACCTCTTGAAGACTCCTCTCCTCAAACTGCACCTCCAGTCATTGGAGATACTAGTATTGGTTATTATTGTAATTATTGTCATTTTTCCTAAAGCTGTTACACTTGAGAATTTGTGATGCTTTTTGAGCAGATGTATTCTGCAATGCACCGTCTGTTGTTTTGTAAGTTATGGGGTAGAAAAAATAAATTAATAAATGCTAGCCCAGTAGGACACTGTTGGGGAAACATTAAGTTGTGTTTTTTATGACGTGCATGATGTACCGTAAATACATGAATGAAAGATTTATTTCTTTAAACAAAATGGAAAACTTTTTACAAAAATGTTGTTTTCTGGTTTTTTGTTTTACCTACTTAAATACATCAGCATCTCATTTAATTTTAATGCAAATGCCCTATTTTTATTTGGGAACCTGACAGTATCAGACCACAGGCTCTTCTGCATGACCAGTCATACAGCCTCAAAACAACATTTTTTTTTTTTTATTTTTCCTTGCAGGCTCTGCATATCTGACCTGATTTTTGCAAGGGAACTGTACATCCGAAACACTCCTCTGGGATGGACTGCCTTTAAAAAAATGGTTTCGTTTTGTTTGAAATCTGACAATGTTGTTCATCACTCTGCTTGTTGAACTATAAACAAGTTGCTGAAAGATGTTCTCTTCCCCTTTCAGTGTAAACTTCAGAACTCCAGCCATTTCCAGTGGTAACCACATCTTTCCAAATTGCCAATTTATATATCACGAGGCAACTCGGAATGGATTCCCAGTGACAAGTTTCTACCCTTTAGTACCATTAGCCAGACAGAATCCTCAATCTCTCATCTTTATAAAGTTTCATTTCTTGTGTTAAAGTATGTGCTTTGGGGTAACTGTCAATTGTACCTTTTGTTCTACACTGACAAGCGCAAATGAACAAAGACCTGCAGGAAGCACTACTTTTATTTTGTTCTTAATTTGCATTTTGAGCTTTCAGGTGTCGTCCATTTTTGGAGGTAGATAGGAGTTCACAAAAATTCAGATAATAATGGCATCTACATGGTCAACAGTCTGGATGTTGTTGTAAGATAATAATGTATAATTGCATAGCTACATTTCAGGTTCAGTACTGACAAGCTAGCCATGGCTGCTACGTCAGGCTACATGATTGGAGCAATCCCAGCAGGTGCTTGAGCTGTGGTGACTGGTGCCATTCAAAGAAATTATTATTATTATGATCATTATTATGTGAATTTACATATGTTAGATATAGTCATATAATACATGAGACCTGGAAATGATTCAGGTGAGTGAAATATTTTTACAACCTCCTCTGACCTCTGAGGAAAATGAAGATTTTTATCATTAAAATGATAGATTTGATAGATGATAGATTCACCTTTTAATTACCAAAGTAACAGTTACAAAATGGCACTATCACCCAAACCATTCGGTCCAGCTTTAAAGTTTAAACTCAAATCAAGGTAGCCATACAGTGTTATAATGTATAATTATGTCATGGCTGCTACATTGGGGGAAGGCCTATAACGTTTGTAATAGCAAAGCAATATTCTTCAGGCAATAATTTGAAATGAAAGATTCTTACAAGATCTGGGTCACTTATCCATCCACGATATATGGATGTCGAAACTCTGGCAGCTTCCACTTCAACTTCATTTCAAGCCAGGCAGGAGAGAACGATGAATCCGGCTGAGTCTATAGACAGCAGCACCGCGGGTTCCCACTAATAATTCCACAGGGCTTTACCATGTCCAAATTAAACGTCAGAATTAAACGTGGCGCGGGGGGGGGGGGGGGGGGGGGGTGAGGGGAGAGACAAACACAAATGGATTAAACCCGTCGTAATGTATTCATTGCATATTCATCTACCGCTCAAGCCAGTGTTGGCTGTGAGTGATAAAGTCTGAATGGAAAGCATTAAAAGTCTTATTTTCTTTCTCAGTGTGGCATGCGAGGGGGCTGGGGGAGGTGGGTTGGGGGGCTTACAACAGCTTAGTCCAGAGTTGACATTGGAGCTAATTGAAAACCGATTCAGCTACTATAAATTGGTTGGACAATATTCACCTGTCAAGCTTGACAGTGGGCCTAATATAAATGCCTGGAGATTAGGAAGGGGGGAAGGTGCGTTTGCAGAGCAGCTGAAGGAGTGATTATAGAGTGTTGACTCAAACGGAGGTGGGGGGGAAAGAGGATGGCCTACACCTTAACTTCAAAAGCAAAGCAAGACAACATACCTCAACATGTGGACTCAAGCTCTCAAGGGCAATCTTTGTTATGTAGGTCTGATACTGCCGCAGTACATCAACACCCGCATGGAAGAACACACAGCTCTGTGCAGTATGCACCATCACATATCACATTCTGTTGCAGCATTAATTGTCAAACTGCAAAAGAACCTAAGCATTATAAATGCAAATAATGACACCCCCCCCCCCATACCCCCCCCCCCCCCCCCCACCTTCCTTACCATGGATGATGAATTTATGCACATTGCATTTATGCACAAGCAGCTTGGCTCGCGAGCCTCGTTTACTCCGGTACAGATTCTCATAATTTATGCATGAGGAGAGCAGCTGAGTGTGGTTACCTTAGTTATTCAATAGAGCAAACAACTGCCATTTGTGTGCATTACCACTACACAGGGCCACCTAGAGAGTGCAGTCCCCTGAACTCATCTCACGTTTAGTAAAAAACCTGCATTCATTATGCATTTCTGCCTGTATGAGGTGTTTTTTTTACCAACTGTCTCTCCACCAGTGATACTGTCATTAGACTGTGGTCGCAGGCCTAGGTGGAATAAGAACATTTTGTTGTGGCATGTAGCATGCTGCTGGTTCCCTATCCCCTTGGCTTTTAATGGGAACATCACTTACACTCTAGAAAGGATAAACCAACAGAATAATGACATACCTCAGGATTTGAGAAGACATAAAGGAAATCACCCATGCTTTATTAATGGAGCCATTCTGAAACTGGCCGCTACCATGCAGCAAAAGAACAGCACAATAATTAGAAACACTGTTGTAAGTTAATGTACAGTGGTGGCACTGTAATTTGCATACTGAAACATTAGGCAAGTGGAGACAATCAGGTCTGACAACTGATTTGAGGGCGTCAAAAACAAGCTCAGATTCTACATACTGCACTGTGTTACTTGATCTTGCATCACTGCAACATCAAATTGTTTTCACAGGTAGACGCTAGTGTAATGTGGTTTTGCAATCTGGGAACTTGACTGGTACCTATGGTTGCAACAAAGTGAGAGAAGCTGAAGACTGTGAAAAAGAGCCAGCGAAATTGGTAAAATAAGAAATTAAAAGGCTGAGAAAGCAATGTTTTCTCACATCAGGCCCAAATCCTGTTTTGCACCTCTGTCTTGATTACACTGTAATAAACATCTGTCCAAACATGATTTGCATATTGTGGTTGTCCTTGTCCTGGGACTGCCATGCGCTCCACAGCACAATATTGAATATAGTATGTATACTGTATTTCATGGTATAATACACAAATATATATTATATATAGAAATACATGTATCTATATATAATATTAATGAGATGCCAATGTTATACAAATATATTAAATATTTGTAGAACATTCACATCTCACTAATATGTGACTTAATCCCACATTCATGCCCCCCCTTTTTGGATAAATTTGATTTCTAGCTCACATGACCTCACCTTATAACACTGCATCTTTGGGATTTAATTCACAATGATTAAGTTTTTGATGCGGTTTTCAGGAACACATGGTGTTATAAAGGCATGGCATCAGCATGTCGCCGAAATGGTTTAGTAAGTAACCAGCTGCATAAAAATATTAAACACATTCTTTGCAAGTCATTCCAAATGAAGACGTGCACAAATAAATATATACTATATGCGCATTTTATTGTCATTGTGAATGGCAGCAACAGGTTTCAGCTTCACCGTTGTATGTCTCCATGCTCTGAATTTGTCAGGTTGTTGTGTGACAGATCATCGTTCATCAAAGGGCACTAAAGACAATGGAATACACCAGTGTAAATGAAGAGCGTTCAACACAATTCATTGCTTGCCCTGAGGGAATTTTCAGCAGAGTACAAAAACGTAAACAAAGCACACCGGTGGCTACCAGGCAGGAGGTTTTTAGGCCTGCTGCAGGGATATCAGTTATGTAACCAGTCAGTGCAGTATTTTAAAAAATATGAGTCTTTGTTCTGTTACTCATTCCCCTTGCAGCATATTTTTTTTTTTTTTACTTATGGCAAAATGGCCCTTTGCTTCTTTAAGAATCCGGATGACATCAATATTTGCAAATGCTATGAAGAAGGATCTTTTTGGTCCCAGACACGCAAAATAGCTCAATCTCTCAGGACCCCATTCAGACCTCCACTGTGAAAGCAGTCTAGTTTCTCACTGTTATCCTCAACTAGAAGTGTGGTGAAAGAATGCTATTGCTTTTATCCACAGATAGAAGTGCAGTAAAACAATAATGGTTAAAGCAGCTGCAGTAGCTGCAGTAGTCCTTTACCCGACAGGCCTGTATCAGAATTCCTCCAGACAGGGAAGGCAGAACACCATCATCACAGAGCTACAAAAACATAGAGTGAAAAGAGCATCTGACAGTGAAAGAGTGACTGGGCTGTGCCATTTTCTGATCCAATATGAGTTTCCCATGCATCAAGACATGTATATCACTAGTTGTTCATCTATGTAGATACTCCTTTATTTAGAGTACACCAAAGTTATGCAACCCAGAAAAAGATGGCAAACAGCTTGTAGGCTGGATTAAAAAATATTGTGTCTGAATTATCACATTTTTGATGCTTACTGTATATTTCACACTCATACAATCAACTGTACATTGCTAAATAATTCATTTTTGTCGTAAATCTGAAGCTCCCCTTCTTATGAATTTGATGCTAACTGTATGCGTAATTTCACATTTCAGTGTTTACTGTGCAATGAGCTGAATTGGGCAAAAACTCTTGCTATGAATCTGAGGCCCCATTTTTTTCTACAGTTGTGTGCATCATTTTCATCTATTTTGTTTGCTCATGCATTATTCAACAGGACTAATGACTCCAGTAGGCTATGTTTATTTAGTCTTTTTCAAAGACTTGCACAGCGCAACCCAGAGGTTTTCGCTAAGGTACTAAGTTTAATAATGTATGTAAAGCAAATGAAATTAGAAAAGGCTTCAATGGGTGTTATTTAATGTAGATAAAGGATCTGAGAAAAAAAGGTCTGAGGTCCTTTAAAAAATGTTTCTGAGCACATTTCCCCAGTTTTGAAAATGTCCGACAATTATGGGCTTTCATTTATGTGAATACATGCAAAAAAAAGTAGGAACAGAGTGAAGTAAAATCCATGAAAATGATACTGACAGTAGCTTTGCTCATGGCATCTGCCTTGCAAATACACAGAAATTATACAGGGAGCACTGCAGTGAAGTCCTCTCTAATTGCAGAGCCCAGCGCAACAGGAAAATGGTGTAACCTACAACCTGGAACTTATGACACAAAGCCACCTGACTGCTTTAACGAACCAATAACGATAATAAAACAATTGATCCGTGGTGGGTGTCACAACCTGCAAGCTGCTGAATATGCCAGCATTGAGGCTGATATACTGGACCCTGGTAAGAGGAAGGACAGATTTTTCCAACCACCCTCCTAGTGCTGAATCCAAAATGTGAGCAGCACCGAGACCTGCCAGATTGCATCGTTGTCACTGGGCAGCCAAGTCAGGAGTAGCTGTCGGTGGGGGGGAGTCTGTAATCTAAACAGACTCCTTCCCCTTTTCTCAAAAGCCTGCAGGAGCCTTTGGGAGCAATAGAATGTTAACTGCAGGATATTGTTTTTACATTCTGACACCTCGCATAGACTATCGCTTCATCAAATCTCATTTAACTGACCTTTGAGTTACAGAGCTGCTGCATGACAAAGTCAGCACCCAGAACTTGTTCGCAGCTGCCAAGGTTCAGATGGAGAAAGCAGAGGCTCTCCAGATAGCCGTACAGACCAGCTCTGGGGATTCCTGTAGTGTGATGTACTCTTTCAATGTTGATCAAATTAGAAATGATCATGTATGTCAAAGGTCACTTCAGAAGTTTTGTTTCAATACGTTTTTTTTTTCTTTCTTTCTTTTATACTTTTGAGTGAATTTCAAAAGACATTTGTATTTAATCTCAGTCAAATATTTTACTGTTATATTTTAATTGAACTTATTTTCAAAATAATTCATTTTAAGAATAATTCCAAGGTGAGAGGTTCAGCTAATTAAAAGTTCAGTCACTTTTTATGTTTAATTTAAGTGTTCTATGTGAGGTTATGACTCAAACATCCCCAGAAAGAGAAACACTAGGTGACCTAGATTGAGGAGCAGTCAATTGCCACAGCACTGGTGGACTTCTTCCTGACAGACTTGGCCCAAAATCACCATCTCATTTCGGCATCAGAAATATTCTGCAAGGTCAAATAAAAATACTGTTACAGAGTAACCTTGACTAAATCAATTTGTCTCGTACAATTCAATGCAAGTGTGACTTTTCATCTTTACAAACAAAGTTTGGTAAAGTTCGGGCATTGCTAAAGTGAACAGGAACTGTGTTTGTATTGAACGCTTGAATTTACTTAGATCAAATTTAAGGCCAATGCTGACTGAATCTAGGGTTAAGGGACTTAAGTACTTAAGTTAGTGTTGGAGTATCACAATTGGATCAAAGCAGTGTTCAAGTACTCTATGTCAGGAAGCTTATAATTAAATTCATACTCCAGGTCAACACAGAAATAATATTGGTATGTAAAATACAGTACACAGTAAAAATACACTATTCATGATATTCATGACAGACTGTCTGTTATACAAATTCTAATCTAACTTGCATGTCTTACTACATGTCACCTTTGCAGCCTTGCTTTTATATTGATAATTTGCAACTGTTTAGCATGCATGTAAACAAAATGAATCTATGGATTTTAAAGAGCAATCACCTCCTTTCTATTTGAACAGAATGCAGGAAGGAGAATGTCAATCGGCAACACGGAAATACTTTACCCATTTTCACGTCAAAAGAACATGGTCTTGCTAATTCTAAATCTGGTTCGGAATTCAGCACTTGACCCTAAATCCAATGAATGCCCTTCGCAGGAAAGGCAGATCGAGGTCTGATTTTGTTACATTAATTTACCTTCTTTTGTTCATGACAGACATTAGCCAGCCTCCTCTAATAATTCCTAATCAAATCCAAAGCAATCGGCAGCATCCCCCCCCCCAACCTCTTGTCTGGGTTGCATTATGTTATCAGGCTTCTGATGTGTGAACGCAATTATAAAGCCAAAGCCGTTTCTCACTCAGCCCCATTTGTGTCCATGCATTGATGAAGTTCTGTTTATGAGCAGCATTGTTATTCAAATGAAAGACTGCCTGTGGTCCCAGTCTCAAGCTGATCTTTGACGTTTTTATCTGAAGCCATTTTCGGTCATTTTTAAATTATAATTATCAATATCATCCATCAAACCAACAAACTATGTACAGGGTGGTTTAGATCAGTACAGCCTAACATTAAAAATAAAGAATAAAAAGGGCACACTGTTCAAAAGCAATTCACAATAATAGCTCTCGAATCTTCTAACATTATAGACTGTGAGACAATAGTTCAATGTTTAGCTCCTCAACTATTGTCAACTATCGTCAACTCAAAAATTTTGCAATTTTGCAGGAGCTGCCAGTGAAAGACTAGAGTCATCATTTAACTAGAACAAACCTGGGGTGGGATGAATATCTGTGCTAATTATCTCGGAAATAATACTTTCTGTACTGATCCAAAAATTAGCGGTAACCAAATATTACCAAAACATATCTTGCCAGTTTTACCCTTGATGCAGTGGGATGCAGAGGGATGAAAGTATATATATTTAGCAAGAATGGGTCAGTGGAGGTGTAAGTGTAGGAAAAAAAGATCTGTGGAGAGAGTCGATGTGAGTCAGGTACTGGAAGTTGCACTATACTTATTATTATATACACTATGTATCACTAAGGTAAAGCTCTTTAGATGACCAAGTAGTTGAGCTCTGAGCAGAAAATAAGGATGATTTGTTCTTTAGAGGAGACTAGATGTTAAGTATATGTTTTTTCAGCAGTTCTCCTTACAGTTAAGGAATGTGTTATGATATGCCCTGATCTCATGACAAAAACCTATTTTACAAATAAAAATTATAGAGTATTTTCAATGTATTGGGTTTCACCAGGCTTAGAATAAGGCAGCTTACTCCGTAAAATAACGGACACATGCTTCAACAGAGTAAAGCTGTGGTTAATGAAGGAACAGAAGAACAGAGCATTAACTCTAACCAAACTGAGTTCTCTTGTGTGTTATTTGGGGAAAGTTGATCCAATTTAGTTATATTCCATAGCCAACATAAAAGACTGAGCATCGATACATATACACATCCTGCCTGCTGGAACACTGAGCCTTAAAGCAAAACTAATCTGGGCTATTGGAGCCCAAGCCAGAGCCCATCCTACCAGGCCAACAAGAATCTGCCCTCCCATGATTACAAATGAACTGCAGGTATTTACACTTGAACCCACTGGATCCTGACCCTCATTGATATGACCCTTCAACTAAATATGTTCTTCTGTCTACCTTCTGTCTTTGTTCTATTGTGCAGTGTAGCATAGTGGTTAAGGAGCAGGACTTGTAACTGAAAGGGTGCCGGTTCAATTCATTGCTAGGGCACTGCTGCTGTATCCCTGGGCAAGATACTTACCCCACAACTGCCTCACTAGATATCCAGCTGTATAAAGGTATAACATTGTAAAAAGCTGTAACTGGTGTAAGTTGCTCTGGATAAGTGCATCTGCTAAATGCAAATAGTATAATAATGTAATGTATTAACATTAGATCTTTTACAAAGACTCTTCAAAGATTCCCTTATAAGCTGAGTAATAACCGCTTTCATAGACAGCATTATTTAAAGTATCTTAGGAAAGGTATGGATTCTCCTCTTAGGGATCTTGTCCATGCCTCGGCTAAAGAGTCCTTTTCCTTGCCATTGTTGCTCTTGGCTCACTTTGTGGCGTCTGAGATTTTCTCATTGAATTTTAGCCTCATTTCTCTTTGTTTTGTTTAACCTAGATTATAGTGCCAATTCTGTCTATGATGCTCACATACACTTCCCACATCTGTCCTATCATATGTTGACTTGATCATGCAATGCAACATATCAAATAAAATGACTTAATTGGTTATATGAATGAATGAACAAATGCAAAATTTCAAAAGTGACTTTCAGGAGCAATATCTCCAGCGTACAACCCATATACAGCAAATCCTATGATTCTGCAGACCAGTGTGGGCAAGACACGGGCAGAATGTCAAACCGACCTTGAGGACTGCCAAGAAGCTCTCCAGGCAAAGAGGCATTTCCTTTTGTTCTTTTCTAAGCTGTTTTGAGACAAGACAAGGCTGTTTTCTTTCCCTTTCAGTGGCACCCCTCATCCCCCTCCCAAAAAAAGGAACTCTCCTTCCTTCCACTTCTGTGGCTTTTACCTCCATTCTGACTTCCAGTGTCTCACTTGTCATATTTGCTGCCGCATGATTTGCTAAGATGATGCATTTTGCCATTGAGCCATTACTGGATGTAACCTTAGGCCCTTGATTGCGTCTCCCTCATAGAGTGTCAACATGTTTACTGATCTCTTCGGGTCACAGCGAGTGCCCAAATTCCAGAAGCAAGGTTTGATGTCTGCAACATGACAGCCCACAGTTTTACCCTTGCTGAAAAATGACAGCTTTCCAGAATGAATAATCAATGAATGGCTGCAAAAATAGTAGCAGGTCCAGGGTCTTGTTAGGCCATACCAGTCTGTGAAATGCTTGTCTTTTTTATTCACATCCCTGGATACCAACAATAATGTAGACCCCGTGGAATGGAAGAAATATACATCTCCTGCATCCAGGTTGCTTTTCACATCTTACATACAATCTTTTTCTATTTATACAGCTGGATATTAACTCAATAAATTTAAATGAAGGACCTTGCAAAAAAATACAGAATCAGTGCTCCAAGTGAACAATCAAATGTGAAACTGAAAATCCCGGTTCCTTGACCACCTGTACCACACTGCAACTCCTGAAAGCCATGCTCTTCCCAAGAAGCAAAGTAATACAAGCATTCACTGATAACTGATATTCTGTTTGGAATGGAAATTATATCAAAATGTCCCCTCAAAAAGCTAATGCAGAAAGGATCCATCTTAATACTGTCCATTTCATATCAACCATCTGTGATATTCAGTCACCTGGAGGTAGCACATTACATTAAACCTTATTCTAGCTGCCCCCAACAGACAAAAGCATAGCAGTTGGATAGTGAGGACAGAATTAAAGGTCATCTCTTACCTTCACAGCATAAAAAGAAATACACCAAGAGTAGCAGAAACATACTCAAACACCTATTTATAATGCATTAAAGGCTTTATGGAATTCATTTCTCTATCTAAGCATAACATTAAAAGGGCAGACCACAAAGCCTGTGAATTCATATTGTTTATTGCAGGTTTAAGCAATGGTAAAGCACAGCCTTACAGATCATCACCTCCCAGAGACAAAGACATGTTTCTTTCCCCCTTGGGACCTGGCTCTCAAGGTTTCCTGTGTATCTACTTTAATTGTCTCCTCACTGACTAAATCTCAGCAGCTCTTTGCTTTTCAAACGTCACCCTTAAACACTGCTCGGGAGTCAGCGACGGGTTACACACAATAAGAGGTAAAGTTTTTTTGAGACGCAGCGGAGGCTTATTACAGATGCCTAATCAGCATGGTTGTTGTGACGGCAGTGATTGCTCTTTTTGTGCAGGCCTTCATCGGAAATATTAGATAGAAATTGGCCCTCGCAGACGCCGAGGGCGATAAGCTGTGGCATAGGAAATGAAAGAGTGACATTTGGATTCTGTTCAGTAGCGTCTGCTTTCTCTAATCCCTCTCTCCTCCCTCTCTCCCTCTCTCTCTCTCTCTCTCTCTCTCTCTCTCTCTCTCTCTCTCTGACATACACACACTCACTGTCATCACCGGGAGCTTTCACCACTTTTCCATAAGATATTTTGGTAACGAGTCCAACGCTATGTAATTTATGCTAAACATGCTCGGTAAAATGCAGTAAGGCTTTCTCCGTATTCATTAATCTTTCTCGTGTCATAAGGCTCCCCACTGGAAAACAAGAAAACACAGGAGAAGGAACGTAAAGCAAAAAAAAAGGAATTCAATGGTGCAATGGTGTCTTGGTAAGAAAAAAAAATATTTGTGCACAAAACAATCACAACTAAAAAATCTTAGCCAATCGTCTTTAATCGTGATTTGTCTGATTTCCAGGAACAGCAGAATTGTTTGATTACTTGGTTCCTGTTACAAGCCTTCAGATACCTTATGCAACTTTACATGAATCACAGGGTATGCATTTATAGAGCAGCTTGTTTTATTTTTTTAAAAATCCAAAATGCTCTCGTGCTGGGTGATTATGAATATCACCTTAATGTCACTCCATAAAGATGCTTTTAAAACAACTAGTTACTCTAGTCTGTTGATGTGTTTTTCAACTATTGGAAGAGTTGTGTTCATTATGGGATTTTCAAGAGGCTCACTGGTGTTTTCAGATTATATGTCACAAAGATTCCCACACCCAGTCAATCCCAATTCTAGGTGCCCGCTTAACTCTTAAACCATCATTCATTTCAGGTGAATGGCAATATATATACACACATGCTGACTTAACATGAAATACAGGCTGTTCTTTTGGTACATATTTAGCGAGATTTTGTTTTTATGAGGTAGGGACATGTAGCTTTGCAAATGGTTTAGCATGAATAGCAGATTAAAACCACACTAAAGGCTACAGGGTTGCTGTCTTTTTGCACTTTGTTCCCTGTATGTGGATTAGCTGGTACTCCACCGATGTAATTATGGCATCTTCCCTGGCTTTTCCGCTGATCTTCAAAGCCACAGAAGACATCTACTGGGAAAATGTTGAATTTCACATCCACTTGTTATAAAGACATAGCTGTTTCATCAAAGAGTAATCTTTTTTCCCTCTCTGCGGACACAATGAGTCTTGCAGGTAGATGTGTGGTAACAAAGAAGGACAACCCTAATCAGCTCTGCCCTCTTGCAGATATTCCAGGAGGACAAACATGTAATGAATGAAGAGAATACTCTTTTAAACCTGGAGCTTCCTTTAAGTTGCAGGTGCAATAAATAATTCATCATTGTTGCTTTTCTGTATTAAAAAGCCTAGTTCCCTTTTATAAATGCACAATGCCTTTAATTTAAGACACAGAGAAAGCAATTTTCTTTACTTTACATTTACTTTCTACAATTAAATGGATGCACAGAATTCAGAATACAAATAGAATCAAAGGTTCATACAGTTAAAACCATGGAGGGTTACGTGTACGTTCAGATTCATTGCAATTCATCACCTTTGTTCATTAGTTGTAGCACAAGGTCATTCTTCTGGCTTCATAATGAAAGGTATTTTACTGTACATGATTGACCTCCTTAATACAGCAGAAGTACAGATCCCCCCCCCAAAAAAGTATGCTTTTCTCCTTGATAAATCAGAACATTTCAAGCACAGATGAACCTCAGCTTTTCACTATACTATTTCTCCTACTCTTAAATTACTATTCCCATTACCATTCTAAGACAGTAACTACAAACTGTCAGCATTGTTCACAGCATGTGAAAGTATTAATACAATGAGGGCATAAATACATTAAATAAATAATGTGCATTATTATATATTATAAAGAAATATAGAGCTGGTGGTGCAACAATGGTGCAGGTAAAGTCAGAAACTGTGCCCTCAGATTCTTTTTATTCAGTGGACTGACATTTTTAATCTTTAAGGTTCAAATACATTGCTTGTCAGTTGCTAGGTTACATTGCAAGTACAGGTATTTGGACTGGCCTGTAACAGCTTTGTTCCAAATATCATATAGCATTATGTCATTGTGATGTACGGTTTTGGGAAAATTATTATTTTTTAACATGAATAAAGAATATGAGTAGATTAAGAAAACTGTTGAACAGCAAACTAATGTAATACAATAACTATGACAATTTATCCGATCATTCTGAATCTGTCAGATTTCAGATATTGGATTAAAGATAGTAATTCGGAGAAGAAAAAAAATTAGATATGATCATGTGATCTTTCACATCCAGACTATTACCACCATCAATGATCAAAAAGGTACAGATGATCAGTAATATACTGCACATAAATTCATTACTCAAACACAGCACAACATGCTGCAGCAGCAGATCTGCTCCCAGTCTTATTTATGTACTGCTGTCTGCAGCTAGACCAGAACAGATGCTGAAAGTGATATTAAGCAGCATTCAGCGAGCATTATAATTGAACAGTCCGCTGCATTTTTAGACTAAACAAAGGCAACTCTCTGCACCTAAAAAAAAAAAAAAATGAAGCAATTACTCAGTAAGATTTTGGCCGCTGAATTCAGAGGAAGCCATCCTTGAAGAGCCATTTTCAGCATTGCTTGTGAAGTGAAGGCTGCGTTTTTTAGGTCTAGCCTGAGGGCTGCTCTCACCTAAGCCCTGGCCTGTGTGCACCCGTGCAGACAGGAGCACAAATGAAGGTGGGCAGCCCTTTCAAAAGGTGAGTTGGAGGTTTATATTCAGAGTCATGGAAATGGCAGGCAACCGTTGCTGTTTTTCCAACAACTTTCACCTCAGAGAGAGCCTAACACCGGCTCTGTCCACAAAATTTAACCCTCAAACTCCTCTTGAACAGCCTCTGCCCACTGGCTCTTGTTTGGAACTGCTGAAAGTAAGACCTGTGCTGTATGATGATGCTCTCCATTCCCATCATTTGTGTTGAAATTATGGCGGCAGTGTAGCATAGTGGTTAAGGAGCAGGACTCGTAACCGAAAGGTTGCCGGTTCGATCCCCGCTGGGACACTGCTGCTGTACCCTTGGGCGAGGTACTTAACCCACAGTTGCCTCAGTAAATATCCAGCTGTATAAATGGATAACATTGTAAAGAACTGTAACCTATGTAAGTCGCTTTGGATAAAAGCGTCTGCCAAGTGAATAAATGTAAATGTAAATTATATTAACAATGACATTCTCTAATTTTCCAATTTTGGTTATGGCCTGGCAATGATTACCATTCCTTTCATCAAAATATCACAAATGGAATGTCAAGTAAGGTGCTGTACAGCACAGACTGGAACTTTGTAATGGCAAATTATCTGGAATCTAACCTGGTGTTATTATAATCTCTTAAAATGCCCACAAAAATCGAATGGAGGGAATATCTCGCGTCCTGTTCATACACTATCTATCAGAGGACATGAAGATGATAATAGGTTGAAGACTTACACAAATTCATGTTTTAATTTCCATCTACTTTCATGATATGGTTGACCAGGGGTCTGACACTACAGTACTCAAATACAGCAAACTTGGACCAGAAGAATGACCGATCCCAAGGTCTGGACCATCTTTCCTTTGAACAGTGCTTGTGTCAATCTCGCCAGAGATGAACACCACTCAGGGTATATGAAACAAAACACATGGGAAAGAGGGTTGGTGAGCATGGGCAAACAGAGCCATCTTAAAATAGGGAGGCAGAGTCAACAGCTGCTAAGATATAAAATAGTGTTAAGAGACTGAGACTGAGATGTTTACAGCTGATGGGGGGGATGGAATCATGCAGCGATTACTGCCAGGGACAACGAGGGTTAAACCCAGCTGATATGAGCTCTGTGTTTCCACTGAAGTGCCTCCTTCTTGGAGCGAGGCACATTTCCAGACAGCATCTCTCTGCCAAATTTACTGACCTGCGCTTTTGAATGTCAACATTGTTTCCTCTTAGACCTCTCTTTTCATCCCATCAGTTCAGACTAACCTCAGCTGACCAGGACAGCCATCTGTGCCCTCTTTCTGTAGAGTCACAATTTCAATGAGAACGAAATTCTCATTGTGTCTACATAAGTAATTGTTAACAGATGCTTCTCCTCCATAGATACTCACTTTCTTCCCAAAATCCCAAGTTCCACACAGAGAAATAAAAACAGGAAAGTTAATCAAAGCTCAATAAAGGATGTGAGGCATGTTCAGTCCAACTGCTGTGACACTTTGTTCTGTTCTTTGAGTAACCAATTTATTTAAGCCAGTATGATATTTTCTCAATTTTAATCTTTTTTGCTATATTTCAGCAATACCCAAATTTATCCTATGAAAACATGTAAGAAAAAGTATAACACATGGTTTAGTCAGTTACTTAATGTTCAGGTAAATTTAGCATTGCATTTCAGTTGGATGTCACTTTATGTGTATTTAAAGATCACTCAACTTCAGTATGGTCAGGCAAGAGCCAAACACTCATTCGCTCTATTTGGTTCTTCTTGGCATAATTAATATATGGCATAATTACAATCTAATGACTCCATTACAACTGCGTTATCATAGTTCCAAGCCCAGTGTGAGTGCATTAGCCACACAGAACTGCAGCTAGGCTGTTCCTGTATTTGGTAAAAAGATCTTCACAAGATCTGCCCTGGTGCAAGAGGAGTCAAAATGAGCTGCAATGCAGAGAGCAGGTGAAGCTAATGCTCTTGGTTAGCTGTTTGCCAGGAGTAGACGCGGGCGGGGATCACGCTGCGAGGGTCAAGCCTTACATGGCGCGGCGCAGTCAGGCAAAAGCCTATGTACACTGCCACTGCGTCCTCATGCCCTGCAGCCGGAAAGTCCGTGGCACAGCGCTCTGGCGAAATGGTGCCCAGGCTTCAACTGATGAACTACCCGAAGCTGGCGATTTGAAGGCAGCAAAGAATGCACCATCATGCAGACAATGGGAACGCTTTTGCTGCGAGTGGGATCAAAAGCAAAACTGCAATTACTGAAATGCACTGTCTGGAGAAGCATTCATCACTTAAATGTGACAGAAGTGTTTGACTCTCAACATTCCTCGGTGAGGAAATTCTCCTTCACACCAGCGGAAAAAATGCATGACACCAAGCTGCAGCTTTTACAGTTTGAAAGTGACAACTTTTCTTGTGTTGTGCAAGCATCTTTTATCATTCTGTTACATACACATTTACATATGCTTAATGTCACATGCTGGCTCAGGAAATGTTTATGCGAATTAAAAATGACAACATGACTCCAAACAGACATGGAATATAACAAGCGCTGTTCCTAACCCACAGTTCAGTTCTTTTTTACTGATACCTGCTGAGAACATTCCTCCTCTCTCTGAAATGGCACTCATTCTTAAGTAATTATCTATTGCAAATATCCCCCCTTTTCAGAAGATGAAAGCTTTAATACAGTGCTATCTAATTAGCTGAGACCCTCATTTAGAAATACACAACAGAGTCACTACTCCCCGCTGTCATTGTGCTAAATTTAACACTGGAAAGGAAGACGTCTTAGAGCATTTGCTCTTTTTAAGAAAAATAACATATTGTCATATTTGTTATATACTCATTGACTTTAAGAGAGCATAGTTAATGCGAAAACAGCTCACTATAAAGATAAAGGACAAGAGCGCCCCCATGTGGGCAGAGGCATACTGCATGTTCAGTTCCCTTGGCTCGCAAGATGCAAGATAATATATCCAGGGAATTTATAACAGTATCTTTGTGAGGACTGAGGAAGGGCTGCTGGAAATAAATTTACACCATGGTGTATTCTTCTAGCTTCATCCTGTGGCTTTCAGTGCCATTAACAGCTTTTTTCTGTCATTAACAAAGATGTCCATCTTTGCAGTAACATTTTAAGTCTAAACAAGCTCTTAACAAGGTCAAATTTAGAGTACTTACAATGTTACCATCTTAAATGCCATCTCATACAACTATCAAAATCAACCTGCGTTCAAAGCAGCTTTTGAAGCAGTAGTGTCTCTTATTACCACTGTGGATGACATAATAGTGATGATACATCGATGAATGAAGAAACATTAATCTCAAAGAACTGCATTTCTTCCTGCAAAAACAAACTCCACCTTACCTATATATTCTTGGCTGTAATGTACAGTGGCAGGGTTTTCCAGGAATTACATTTGACATCCGTGCTCTACAGAGTAGGTTTTCTGTCAATGCTTTACATCTTTACCCCCAAAGAATGTACAAACTAAAGGCTTGATTCAAATAATGTTACAGACCCCCCACAAGGTTTGCATACAAAACGACATTACCAGGATGAACATGTAGAGTGTAAACCTATAATAACAATCTCACAAACCCTTAAACTGACCTTTAACTGATTCTTTCCCCCATCTTAATGCACCCGTTTCTCACATTTTGTGAAGAAGTAGAGCAAAATCCACTTTAATATTGGTAAAAACTATCTGACCCACATACTTCAATGTTGGATAATTTTGAGGACAAAGAACTGTAAGAGCTATGCAATTAATGGTGTAGTATATCTGAGTGCTTTTGAGCCCACTGGCATGTACAGTATACAGTGTTTCAGAGCAGTCAGTCAGTTGGGTGTTAGTCATGACAAGTTTAGACATGTCACAGGTCAGCAAAGACAAAAACAGTTTACGAACTCATTTATTACTTTGCACAGTCATATGCATTGAGTAACCAAAGACAAATTACAGCCCACTCTAAATACATTATCAAGCAATGCTAAACAGTATAAAATACATTCATTATATATTTTCTTCTTAAATTTCAAGTATGTTTCATCCTTCTCGTTGATACATAGGGTATCCCAGTCATTCCTTCCTTGTCTTGTGTCATGAAACGAATGCATGGAATAAATGATCAATGAGAAGGCTCCAGTGATCAGGTGTTTAGAGCAGAGTGTGGCTCTAACGTGTGTAAGATATGATTGATGCACAGCATGCTTCACCACAGGCTCTGACTGCAACAGACACCTTGATGCAGGATGAGTTGCCCACATTACCAGAAGGGGGCAGTGTCGCACAGAGATCCCCACTGTCATCCAGGCTGTTCAGCCTCACTGCAGGACTGGTTCACAGTAGGAGTGGCGAGCACGCTTCCTCTACTCAGACTGAAGTAATACCAATGACAGACATGTTGGATGTTTCCATCTTCTACAGACACCATTGTCTTCTTGTAGGGATCCCTGATTATGAAAGAGTCCTATGGCCCTTTCATGTGATTGGTACCGTCACTTACAAATGTGGCATTGAGGAAATCCCAGAGAAAGCACTGAGTCTATTAAACCCTAGTACCTGCCTTAGTGACAAGTAACCTAGCAATACAAGACTTCCCCTTTCACCTCTTAAGATGTGCTATATGGTTGCATTTTGAATGAAAGTGAATAAACTCATTCTACCTTGTTTATCAATTTGAGATTTGTATAAGCAATATAGGCTAATGGCTAGCTGGAACAGCAAGCAGGGAATCCCAGAGCTGTTAGGCCACTAAGCTACAGAATCTCATTTAAGAACCCCCCCAAAGGATATGCTTGTTTGAATCCCCCAAATGCTGTAAGACTGAGTGATGGTTGGGAATGTATAATTGGGCTGGGAAAAAAAATTATGTGGCACCATGTAGAAGGTCACATGCTCCCTGCCACTCCCACTCCGAGGCAAGGAAACTCCCACTCTCACTCTCATTTGCTTTTCACGCAGTGCTGTCATACTCCCTCTGTTTGGGATCAATAGCCTTATTAAATCCTTATTGGTGGAGTGGCTTCAGGGAGAAAGCAAGTTGCTTGCACACAGAGGGTGACAGAAGACTTAACTCTGGTGTGTCAGCCTGCATCCGCTCCTGGCAGCTGCCAGATCGCATTACGCTGATACATGCCGCAAGAGATCATCCCTCATTCTGGGATCCGGCCTTTGAAGATTTTTTTTTTTAAAACGATGAGGATCAGTTTCTCTGTGTGACTTTCGCTCCCACCAGTTGTAACCATCCCTTTTGTCTCCAGCTATGTCTACAGCAATTTGTCCTCGTACCGTGGCGGCCGAGGACGCCGCCCAGCTTCCGCGCATGGATGCCCCGTGGTTACCGGTGATGCATCACCGCAGAGTGTGCATTAAACAAACAGTGCCTTCAGGTATTCTCCGCACAGCACCCCTGTGATTCATGGTCAAGCAGAGCGCTCCCCGGGGAAGACGCATTGAAAGGCCGGGCCTTTGTAGAGTCTGACCCTGTCTATGAAGGAGTGACTCTTGTCCTCAAAGAGCCACCGTTGAAAATGGAGCCCTATACATCATCCTGCCGCTGTTCTCTTTGAGGACAGAGGGAGGCAAGAGCGGAGCACATTAAATCAATAGCGACTGGGCCGAGGTCCTACTTCCACTGCGAAAGTGAGCCTCAATCTGCTGTCCTGCTCTCCTTTATTTTTTTTCGAATCCTCTTTTCTGGGTTGCGCCATTTATCTCTGTCTGTAAAGACAACGCCTGACGATACAATCGCGCACGGCACTTCCTGCGGCCCAAGGTTAGCCTGCTGTGACACAGTTGGGTTTCCGGCCTTGGCAACAGACGAGAGAACTGTAAATAATGGTGGAGTGCTTCTGATTGCAGTGGAAAGCTATTTGCCTCATTAGTGTGGCACTTCAGTACCGTACACAGGCTCTTTGACTGTCTGGCAAGCTTGTTTATCTAGTTATATGCCAAAGAAATAGGACTCATATGAGAACGTACCTTCGAGATATATACATCATAAACTCTACCCTAGAGTTTCACTCTAGAGTTTCTCTAGAGTAGTGAAACTGGAAGTGCTGTCACATTTAAGCCACATTTATTACAAAATGATTTGTAACCACCCATCTGTAAAAATATCATTTACATTTACATTTATTTATTTAGCGAACGCTTTTATCCAAAGAGACATACAAAAGTGCATACAGTAAGTATTAGCGACAGTATGGGGACAGGATGTGTACAGTTCCACAACGAGACAGTTCTCAGCTGAGAGCAAGGTCTGTTTGAGGACACCATACTATCTAATTTATACAGCTACAGGGTATAGGGCAACTAATAAGATCCAACTTCAAACAGCGCAATGAGTGCCAGAGATCACTAATCAAAACTGTAACGCTGCTGATTACAATTGTAGTATTGTAGAAAAAAATTCCGATATTGTGAAGAAAGATTTTCCATATGCAATGTAAGTTGATTCCCTACATAATAAGTTCCTCTGTAAAAAGCACTGTGGGAGGCCCGTGCACTGTTACAA
Organism: Megalops cyprinoides; assembly: GCF_013368585.1. Lineage (NCBI taxonomy): Eukaryota > Metazoa > Chordata > Actinopteri > Elopiformes > Megalopidae > Megalops > Megalops cyprinoides. The sequence continues at coordinate 12,136,517 of NC_050586.1, forward strand.
TGAGGTTTACATTCTCTCAGCCGGTTTTAAGACAGAACCCAATGGAAATAAAGACAGCATGAGAGAGCGTGCTCAGACATACAGGGTAAGACATTTGGCTACATCCCTGGGTGAGTCAGCATTCATTGCCTGTTGCTACCAATGACCCCGTGTCAGCCTACCCTCCCTCCCCTTCAGACAGATGCAGAAGCCCTAGCCCCCCCAGGCCACACTCTGACCACGTAAATGTCAGAGGGGCAGGGTCTGGGGGGCGTCCGCCACGTGCGGGGGTAGCAGCAGGGGGCTGGAAGGGGGTAGCCGAGCTGAACCACAGCTCAGCCAACCACGACCCCCAACCTGCTCTCCACTGTCTGGTTGTTCCACGACCAGCCCCAGCGGACCAGAGCAGACCCCAAACTCATCTGTTCAGCCTTTTGGTTTGCAAACAGCTGATGAGATTAGAATTATTCTCCCTTTCGCCTTTTTTCTCATTACTCCTCCCACCCACCCCACATCGACACCTCCTTCCCCTTCCCCCCTTCTGTCTTGTGCTGCGTGGTATTTGTATTTACCGTGTGCATCAGAGGAAATGTATTGAGAGAATTCCTTCCTCTGAATGGTACTGTTAAGTCCTTTCAGACTCTGGTCAGGCAATAACAGGAGTCTAAATGGTCTCTTTTCTTGTGGTAATTATTGGACCCTCCATCATCATTAAAATCAAATTACTCTCCAGCCAGATAAGGCTGGAGAGGGATGCTACCCAGAGGCAGGCCTCCTTATCGACAAGAAGACAGTAGTAAAAATTCAAAACACAAAACTAACACTGAGTGTGCTCCTTGAACAAAGACATCCTTCCAGGTGTTTGGAAAAAACTTCCTCCATCAATGTTACTGTTTATTTCCTGGGGAGCAATGAGAAATCATGATTGTGTGTCTTATTTGAAAAGTGACATGAGCCTCTTTGTCTAATCATGCAGAGAAAAGGTAATTATGGTGAACTGACTGGAGGAAAATACTTCACAAACAACTCCTTGGGCAAATACATTTACAGAGAGAGGGCCAGTTTACACTGCTACACTGGATCAAGTGCACTGTTAACCCCAAAGATAGACCAGTGAATTATTTAACCAGCTGAAGCATGCTTTTAGTGACCTACAAAAGCCCTGGACATCTTTAGTTTCCCTTCTATATAGCTACGCAAATAGCTGTGTCTGTACAGGACTGCTTTCTAGAGATAAAAATGATGTGAGACCACACAGTTATAAAAGCGTGCTGAAAGGATACATGAGGTAAATTAAAGCTTTCAAATAACATTTTGTTTTGAGTCTTAATTTCAGTTAACACATCTCTGTTTTTAAATTGCATCTGATTAAATTAAGTCATTATAGAATTGCATCCATGGGTCTGCAATGGGCATTGCCATCAACCTTTCATTGAATCGAAGTACCCATCCTGTACTTATAAAAATGGGTGTTATCATGAACATTGTCTACTGTAATTTTAACAAAAAAAAACTAGACCGCACCTCATTGATTATAGTGTTTACCACTTAGACAATAACAGATGCCAGCTCTGGTCTCTAACTTACATGAAGAAACGACACAGAGAGCAACAACATTCCCATATTCGAAGACAGCCAGTTAGGGGTGTGATGACACAGTATTTTACTGCACTAAGTAAAAACTCATTTTGAGGCACAGTATAATTTCCAATTCACAAACAAAGGAATTTATTTAAACTGACTTCCCTTTGACACACATCTCAAGCATTTACTTCCTCTGTGGCTGGATTCAAAAACTGAATGCCAGTATCTGAATGAAGAAGTAAGTACAAGTGGAATTCCAGTCAGCTGTTCAGCATGTTTTGTCGCTTTTTTGTTTGATTGTTTCTTCACCAGAAATGGAACAATCTAGTAGCACAAACACGTGTCAGAATTACAACGGCAGGTAATCAGTCAAACTCAAATGCTAAGTACAAAGTGAACAGCATTTTTTTTTTTTTTTTTTTGTAAATCACAGACTGATTGTATATATGCATCAGGGCCTGAAGACACCACTCTGTATGGACAGATGGGAGTTCAAGCTCTGAATTAAAAGTTGTCTCCAACATTGGCATGAATTGTAAGTAGTCTTTGGTGGGTAAACACAAACACAGTGCAGTCAATCATGAATTTAAAAGCACAGCCATTAATTTATCTAATGGCTGTTTGTGAGCAAACAATGGTCATCTACTATAGCAAACTAATTTATTTTTTAATACTTAATTATATAATTTATATATTTATATATAATATATTTATATATTTATTATATATATTTATATAATTTATTTTTTAATAAAACCCACATGTTAGTACGGGCATGAATTGCTATAACTGTACACTATTATCTGAATAATGTAATACTAAAGCTGTGGAAAGTTAAAATCCATACACTTCATACATGCCATGTAAGGAATGCATTCCAGGTTCCAGAATGTTGTGTGCTGGAATTCAAAACCGAAGGTCTTTAGCAGATATAAGAGCTGCTTACGTGATTACTATAATAATTGGTCACCACTGGACCTAGCAGTACATGTAACTGATCAGTTTATGCCATGCCAAGGGCCACTGTCACACAGGTGGCAACATTTAAAGGAGAAATAATAGAATTTGCAGTTGCACAACACAGGACAGCATATCATTGTTGCTTAGTCTCAGTGCTCATGTCAAGGCATGTTAGCTTTTACAGTCTTTGATGTACTTTAAGTAGGCCAGGCCTGTTATTCAACTTATAATTACAGGGTATGAAGCTATTCCATCAGAAAACAAACTCTTAAAAACATGCACACCCACATGAGTCAATGTTAGGAAACATGCTGAGCCTTCAGGCACCTTTTGAACACATGAGATAGACAACATACTGCCATTTTAGATCAAATTTGTGGTTGCTTGAAACATCCACACAATAATCACTAGTTTTTCCTGGTCAAGTTCTCAATTCCTAGCATGCCCACATGTTATAAGCAACCAAAAAAAGTTGTCACTTCAATGGTCTTTACCACGGCAATTTCTTGTTAACTATGTTTAATCGATCATTCCTAAAGATTCCTAAAAATGCGTGTGGCTGAAGGCTACAGTGGACATACACATAATTCTGATTCTTCATGTCAAAATGGTTGCTTGAAGTTCAAGCTCAATAGAAATCTATACAGATTTAGCCATAATTGAGTGTACATCTCTTTCATCTTGTATTAATATTTTTCAGTTTTCTTTTTATCTCCTGAAAGACTTGAAGATCACAATCCCTTAATCACACTGGAATGCAGGTAAGGTTTATAGAAAGTGAGATTTATAGGAAGCACAAGGACAGCTAGATTTAAATACCTAGTACTTGAGAAGCATTAAAGTATGTTACCACCTTTGTTATACATCAATAGTCAGAGACATACGCCCCAAGATTTTCTTTTGGGCAGCCCTTAATAAGATTATCTTTGAAAATGCCCTTTCCTGGCAAAATGTAGCTGAATCTAATTAAAGGTTGTGCCTTTGAATGGTAGATTGTCTCAAGTATGAAGCTGTGGATTTGACCATACTGCTGATGTTTTAGCACAAGTCTAATTCAAGATCTTTATTAATATTCTCTTGACTGAGGTGTTTGTAAACTACAGTGATAGAGGGTCACTGACCTGATATAAAACACCACAGAAATGTTGCGTAAGGAAACTCAAATCTGCTAAAGCAGCGCTGCCATTACAGGAAAATCAGCCACTCTGAGATAGAGAAAACAGGGCAGAAGCTCTGCTGTAGGTGAATACACTTAGGCCTAGACTAAATCTAACCACAACGCATTGTGCCCTCATCAAAGCAGAATATTGAATTAAACATTCATATTTTAATACTGTAGCAGTTTTGTTAATTTCAGACACGGCTGAAAATGATGAGTAGGAGATGGAGAAGCATAACAACTGAAATTAATTGACTTTAAGAGCAAGTAAACTGCAGTTAGATCGAATCTTGACTCTCTAATCTGTGGTATGGGAAAATATGCTAAGGTGACATTTTCTTCAGAAAATGTCAAAGAAATATTGCAACAGCATGTTTGTTCTAGGACACTATCCAGGACACACAGAGAACATCAACAGTAAAATTGCGCTCATTACTGATGCACTTGAACTGAGGCAGGGATCTTCCAATATAACCACTCCAGAGGACTACTGTAGGGAGAAAAGCGATACATCAAGCCAGTTTATTTACCAGAAATCATGGAAATCGTTCCATTGTTATAAAGCATTTGGGACTGCGGAAGGGCATCTGTGAATCCGACAGCCTTTGTGGCTGCACAGGCGGGGATTCTTTGTATCTGGCAAAAAAAAAAAAAAAAAAAAAAAACCACATGTGCAAATACAAAACAACACGGCGCATCAAACCGGATCCTGCTCCATTAGAAGCCCCAGAGACCTCTGCCCCTCCCTCTGCGCTTCAACGGTCACACAGAGGCAGCAAGCACAGGTCATGTGACCCCCCCCCCCCCCCCCCCCCCCCCAAAAAAAAAAAAAAGGGGGACACATCCCCTTGGGGTCAGGTGTGTGGCAACAGGGTCTCAGAGATTATCCCTGGTCTTTTTCTCCCATTCACAGAGAGTATTGATCTGTCTTTCCTTCCCTCTTTTTTCTCTGTTTGGGGCGGAAGTCAGTGGGGTGTCTTACAGACGGAGGAGAAGCAATCGAACCGCATGGTGATGATACTGGCCAGAACGGATTACCACGACGACACCTGCAAAATTAAACACCACATGGGAGATCAGACAAAAAAATGTCTGTAATTAAATTGTATGAAATAGTAAACATACTGTTTTTTACTTTAAACTTCAAACAGACTGGGAACAAAACAGTTCATTGCCACAGTTTTGACAAAGGATTTGCACCAGAGCACTGTGACTTTGAATTTACAGCACAAAGACATCCCCAAACAGCATCACACATGGGAGTCTGGCAAATCTGCAGTGCATTGATTCTACAGTTTTGCACAAATACTTCTGAGAAGAAAGACTTCATAAATCACTTCAATCAGCAACATCCACCAGAAGCACAGTGAAGAGGGAGACGCAAGAGAGTCACACTTAAAGCAACAGTATCAAAGATGACTATCATCTCAATGACACCAGACGGACACAATGAAGGGACTGGAACTAATGAGGAGACAAAGCCTGTATTTGGCAGACAGTGCAGATATGGCAGGTGTCCTGAGTTACAGTCTCCTGAGATTACAGGGCCAGGTGGCAGACCTGTGATACCAGACAGTCAACACTTCCAAAAAAAAAACACAGCTCGCATCGTTCACGGTGTTGCGACCAACCATCGCTGCCCATCGCCTGTTGTCTGGTGAAGCTGGCAGTATGGGCCACAAATCACACATGGCATAGCCGGGTTATTAATGGCTGCCGCTTGCCCTTGAAGCAAATATTCATATGCAGATGTAGCTTTACCTTCTTGAACATTAAATTCTTCGACTTTATGACATGTGGCACATTAATCAGCTCCACATCTGTTCTGTGAACATTTTTAAAGTGAATCTTTTTGGCACGTGGTTGATTCACTGTGGTCTTCCACTTACCTGGCTCTGTCTTGTTCCTTTCCCTCCAATTATGTCACACGTAATAAGTCACTGTCCACCCCGTCGGAGAAGCCCCCTCTCGCTGCCACAACCACTCAAGTGCACGGAATCCTCACCCACCGATTTCGCCTCTTGTCAAAAGCCCTCGCTGATCTCACTTGGTGCTCTTTGTGAGTCATGTCCTGCGTTGCATCATGGAGGGATTGGGGCAGAGAGCTTAATATTGCTCCTTTCTTTTTTTTTACTTATTTATTTTTTGGTCAGTGGCATCTGCCCTACACGTGAGCTGTTTGTACAGGAGGCCCTGCCAGCTTCAGAGAACAGCTTCATACATCTGATTCACAAACTCCACAATTAGCCTTGTGGTTGAACTTGGTATTACTGTAACTGGCAGTAAACAAGCATTTTACTTTTAAAATCAACTGATGTAATACACTGTAAATGAATAACACCAAATCATCAATCATTCTTCTACCGCAAAGTATGGAACAGAGTATGGGGTTGTTTTGTTTGGCTTTATCTTTTTATAAGGGAATGTATTAAGACTGGGTATTTGGAGATAACTTGCAGCATAATCCAAAAATACAACATTATCATAAAAATGATAAAACACTTCAAAAAAGCAATAAAAAGCCCTCACCTCTAAGACTTTAAGAGCTGCAAGCTCTTAAGTAATTAAAAGCTGCAAGCTTATGTATATTCATGCTCCAGGAAAGTACACATCTTCCTTATTCTAGGTATCAGGTATTGCCTGTCTGTTTCTTATGTTGTTATGTTTAGGTGCGCCAAAGACAAATTTCTACCCTGGTGGACAATAAAGACACATTCAATTCTATTCTATTCTATCATGTTTTATTGAGATCATTTAAACAAAATATACCAAATCCAGTATCGCATATATCAAATACAGCAACGTCACCAAACTGTTACGTTTCTAAATACAGCTCCATACAATGGGAATCTTCCTATAACCTTCCTAATCTTCCACTATAATAGAAGTCACATTTGTATATCAAATTCAACTGCATTAAAATGGAAATGGCCATCTGCAAACCCAGCAGCACATTTATTGCAGTGAGCTTCAGAATTCAAAACTGCTGCTTTTAAGCTGCCCACATAAAAACAGATAAGGAGACTATTTAATAACGCCAAGGCCACACGAACATGTTTACTAATAAGTAGGGAATGAAAGCACATCTGAGAGTATTTTAGTCTCACTCTGGTAGAAACGCTTGAGGAAGACAAGCCCCTTCAGTGAGAGGGTCTAAGCCAGAGCCTAAGCAGGCAAATGACTGGCCACGCTTCACCGCCATCTTCAGGGCTGTGAATGGCATGGTCAGCCCATAATGAAACCTAACCCAGCTGGCACTCTAGTGTTGAGCCGCTCCTGACCAGACACCTGGCCCTGCTCTGCCTGAGCGGTCTGCTAGATCTCCCCCAGCTTTCTTGCGCAACCTATCGGGCCTGTCTGCAATGAAATGCATTGTTAGCGTCTTTAACTGTTTCTCTGCTCTAATAACACATGCCAACTTTCTGACACCGGTGACATTTACATGCTGCTCATTGGAGCCCATTTTGAAAATTCTCAAGGGGTATTTTGAACTAAATCACATACATCTACACACAATTTATTGTAGTTATTAGAACAACAATAAATGGTTGATTCTAAAATGGCAAATGGGTTTTTTTTTTTACCATCCATTAAAGTTTCATCTCAAAACTATTCTCTTCCCACTCCCCCCACCAACCCCACACACACACATACACACACACACAATGTACAGTAACAGTAAAGTGCAGCACTATTTAAAGCCCGTGAGTGAGCTCTTGAGTGCAGTCATGGGAAAAATTGGGAGGAAGATGTCCATGGGTTCCATGCCTACAGCGCTGCACTGGAGAAGCGGTAACCTGTATTCGCAGCGATCATTTATTCATCCCACCTGTTACGTAACTATTTTGCGAGGGAAGAACGAAAATAACAAGCAGCTTGAATTATTGAGGAAGGGTACGAAGAATCAGCAAGGCACCTTTAAATCGGGGAAAAGAAAAAAAGGAGGGTCACTAAAAGCATGCAGCACAGCAGATGAATAATTTGTGACAGTGGACTGCAAAAATACTGTGAAAGGAAATTTGGTATTGATGAGTTATGTGCTGATTTGTTGCTTATTTTCTTCCTTTCTGAGGGCTGAAATGTCAGGGCTACAACTGATACTTTCTGCCAGTCAAGGAATTCCATTGGTTAAAGAGTTGTGGAAAGCATTATAATAACAATTCTGTGCTTATCAGGTGTTTATACTTTTCTACTTTTTAAATTTTATGTCCACACAAAACCAAAATGCATGAATGGAAATTGAGTAGCTGTACTTCCTCTGCTCCAGAGGCATATGTGTGCATCACACCGCATCAGCGTTAGCGTTCTGTATCTGCAGCAGGTGGCTTCAGTGGATCTACTGCACAAATGCAACAGCATAATATATTATATCATTAGAAAGGAAGGGCACAGAGCTGCTCTTGAAAAATGTGTCTTTGACAGATGGCATGTCTACACCAAGTCAAGATTAATCTGAGTTCTGACACTGATGGCAAAAATGCTATGTATCTATTTCATATATTAGTTTACATCAGCTCTGACATGAATGCTTGCATCAGATAGAATGGAGCTAGGATAGTGTTGGAAGTGCAGTGATCCACATTAGAGATGCTGTCAGTGAATAAAGGGACGCTGGGCAGGGAGCTGGCATATCAGTGCACTTCTTCAGCTAATGTGTAACATGCACATCACTATCTATTAATAACCCAGGTTAGGACTTCCCATGTTATGAAAGGCTGGTAGAAGATAATGCATTCTTCTGAAACAGATCATGCAGCAAACAGGAATTTACAACACTGACAATATAAGCAATTTAAGTCCACTGAAAGGAAGCTTATACCTTATACCGTATACAGTTCAGTTGTTACTAATGCAAAAAGATGTTTCTCTTCTATGTGTGTGACACCGCTAAAGTCTCATTGAAATCCGAAAGTTCAGATGATGCCACAGCAATAATGCAAGTAGCAGTATGCTAAAATGATCAGGTTTATTGGTACCAAATCTGAAAAAACAAGCCATTTTGTAGGCATCTGTAACTCATCCAGTGTGTCAAGAAATGTGTAGAGAGCAGCAGAGTCAAGGACAGCAACTATTTTGTGCCGGTAAATTCACCACATACTGTGAAAAGGGATGCAACGCTGCAACAACTTTTCAATATCATCTAACATGAGAACATTGTTGCCACTTGCCCTCAACAAAAACAAGTGGCTCAATAACAGCAGTTGAGCTTCAACCTGTTATTCAAAAGCTCAAGTGTCTGGTCTGTCATGTCGAGCATTGTACAGAAGGTTCTGTTTCTTTAATATCCAAAGCAAAAAAAAAAGTCTTGCCCCTGTCCTGACAAAACATGCAGCGCGTCTCCAAACCTCTCCATGGAGCAGTTCATAAGTTCACTTGCAACACGCTGCCTACCGTTTAGTCTGTCAGCAGTTCACCTTTTTGACTGGTTTCAGCAAGACACGCTGCTGGTGAGATTCTAATTAGGCCTGGTGTGTCTGGATGTTGCTCTCTCCCTCAGCCCCCTCAGTCTCTCGGCTAATCGAGTGAGCGCTGAGGCACCGTCTGTCTCTTTGATAGATAAGTTTCGGTCAGGAACAGGGTAATTGTTTTTCAGTTCTGTGCAGTGAAGTTTGGTACATTTTGAGCACTGCCTATCCAAACAGCTTACCGAAAGCAGGTTTCCTTAATCTTTATTTTCTTTATATTTTGTATGTTTCAAATGTTCAGTTTGGATTGACTGTTTGACTTAATTTTAGTTTACTTATCTTTGCTTTAATTCATGTTTTCTTTTTTTTCCTCTTTACCTCTTGTTTCTGCCTTCTTTTTCTGGCTTTACTTTAATAACAGGGCTGAGTGATTTTGCAGCCCCTGACTACGAGAAGTTTGGTGAATACGTATCCTGGATCGTGCACCATGAAGACCGAGTCTGGAAAGTGAGTTCACCTTATTTTGAAATTCGTTTTTGCATTTTAATCTTCTATGTTGCTAGTGTTACCAGTAAGCAGGGCAGGCCTTAACACAAGCTGAATGTGTACAACAGCATCACATTGGTTCAGTCACGTTATTTGCCGAAACACAAAAAGCCATGGCAAAAAACATGAATTCTCAGAGATAGACACCTTACATTTGATATTCTGTTCTCATCTGCTTACATTGTTATGACAGCTTCCTCCGTGTACCACAGTGAATTTGTTTCTCCTACAGATGCTTCCGTAGGTAGGTGACAGCACTGTCATATACTGCCTGCATCAGAGGCACTGCGCTGTCTTCCACAACACAGAATCTGCAATCAGAGAGGTGCTTGATTTCGCTTCAGTAACATTTCAGGTCTGTTATTCCCTTTCTCTTGAGACAGAATCCTGACACCTGTCAAGATGCTTCAGCAAAAACAGGAACAGGTATTCCTGCACTCCGTGTGTTAAGAATACAGTCACCGATGAAAAAAAAAAAAAAAAAAAAACCTCATCTTTACTCAATACCCACTGCCATCTTGCATGGCTTTTTGCCATTCTAATGAAGTGGGAGGTCCAGCAGTGGTATCTGAATATATGAATGAAACCGTTTTATGCCATTGTAAATTGCCTGTCATGTTGCACTGAGATTCAGGATTCCGTTCTGATTTTAACCACATATTACATCTTTTCAAGTGTTCAGATTTAGCAAAATATTAACAAACTACGGAAGCCAAAGCAGACTCATACATCTGGCTTGATAAATGTAGGTGAATGTGTTTGTTCAATGTGTAAAGTGAATTCAAGATCCGTTGGCAGGTATTTCACTTTTGTCTAAGAATGCTATTACATTATGATGTGGTGTCTGGTAAGGCGCCAAGAATCAGTTCCAGAGGTGACAAACTGGTGTGGGTTGATTTCAAAGCGGGCAATCTAACCATTATTATTATAGCCATAATTTGGGTGTAACCATACACACCATTATGTGAAATTCATCCAACAGTCAGTCTCCTGCTGACTTTTCCAACTTTGCCTTTATTTCCTTTTTTAATAAATGCTTTATCCTACACTAGCAGAAACAAATATATCACTCCTTGCTAACCGGATTTGCTCACACTCCTCTGTGTCTCCAGCTCATGTGATTGGAGCATTTCCTGACCAGTACAGGTTCCACCATCTCAGCCCTATCTGAGTGAACCAGTCCTAACTGAACCATCTTGGCCAGGATTGCGGTACAAATTTGGTTTTGTATATGCCAGGTCAGTTGACTTAAGTGGTAAAATGGCTGACCATTATAAACTAACAAGGATGTGAAAGCACACAAAACAGTCATCATTGTCTCAACACTGTTTGAGACAATGATGATTTAGACAATGTTGGGCATTTTATAATCATTGCATTATGTCCAAAATTTAAGGGTGTTCATCTAAATCTTTGCTGTCTTATTGGTAGATGATTGATATATTGTTTGTCTTGTGATGGAAGCCTCTGCAATACACATACTTAAACACAAAATAACAATAAATAAACTAGCATCACCAGATACAACACAAACATAAATCAATTGCAACCTTATTGTGTGTTGATATGGGGAAAAATATATGGTGAAAATGAGACATACTGACAACAATATAGTTAACCATTTCTAACTACTTTAACTTAAAAGGTGAGCTTCAGAATTGCTATTTTGTGCAGAAACAGAGGTGTGTCCGCAATCTTTGGTCTTAGACAAGACCTTGGCTTCATGACAATCAGACCTGCCTAACTGAATACCTTCGGCTTGTCAAAATGCCCAGAAACCTTTGTGCAAAATAAACAAGTATTGGAAAACTGCATTGCATCCTGAAAGCCAGCTCTGTAGAAGAAACAGCGATTGCGCACATACTGTTATCAGCCCTAGAGCTGAAAAGTTTCTCCAGCACAGAGATTCACTAACAATAATTGAAAATCGTCATATTTTCCCGCTGATGGATACTTTTTCAGGAAGATCATGTGCATTTTTGAAGACTGCTGAACTTACAGGCTCATTCTGGCCTGGTCTTTAAGAAAGTCAGGGTTGCTCAGCTGAGAATCAAGTCAACTGCTAGCATTGTGATGAGGAAAAGGGAGCATGGATGACCGATTTTAAATGTAATTCACGGGACCAGAAATATTGATGAGAATATTTTGTGATTGGTCACACCATGTGATTGATCATCTGTTATGCTGTCCCAATGTAAATTATATTGAAATCATGACATGACATCAATCTTCATTCTTCAAATGTATAATTACTCACATGAGCATGGCACAATGTGAAGTCATTTGAAGTCACACTAATCACTGATCCCTTATAGAACTGAAGATAAGGTGTAACACCTTTAAAATTCACATAATCATACTACTGAATGTGTGTCATACCCACGCTGAAAACAGAGTCTAACTACTCACTTTGTCGCATATATTATAAAGAAAAAGCAGATTGACAACACTGCCAGAAAATACTGGATAGCATCCAAATGTACAGAGGAGGAGGACCATAACATCAAATGATAAAAGCATAACATACGAGCCAGATGGTCACCTGTATATCAGCATGTATATACCTGTATATCAGTATATCTGTATATCAGTATATCAGCAAAGTACTTATCCCACAATTGCCTCAGTAAATATCCAGTTGTATAAATGGTTAACATTGTAAAAAAAAAAAAAAAAAAACTGTAACCGATATAAGTTGCTCTGGATAAGAGTGTCTGCTAAATGCCAATAATGTAATGTAATGTAATGTAGAGTTCAGGGTGATTCCTTTGTCACAAATACGATGTCTCAGTGGTGTGTGTGGATGAGTTGAAATGCCTGTAATGGACTCCAGGATTACGCTTGACCAGGTCTGACGTTTCCCTGCGTGACCAACCAGTGACCAAGTCTGCACTTGTAATGTTTTCAACCACAGCTGCACACAGGAGCTTGGTCATTCCTGAGATGATCCGTGACTCAATATCCTTGAGAGAAGGTCGCCCGACTCATCAGTGTGTACTGCGATTACGGTCTTATTGAAAAGCAGCCATGGCCGCAATGGGGAACATTGTAGACGCCCATACAAGACTCACGGGGGACCTCTCACACAGCTGTGCTTATTATTTGGTCTGCAGGCAGACATGCGCCCTCGTTCATGCCGCTGAGTTTCCCCTTATGCTTTTTGATATTAGCTGGATAGGATAAACAGAGTATTTCTAAAAGGAAATTTTTGAGGTCTGAGGATTCCATTTCTTCCCTTCTTGGAGGTATCCTAGTGGTGTCACTATGAGCTTGTAACTACACTGCTTTTTCGTTATTTGTAATAACCATAAGGTGTTTTAAGGGATTGCAAAATCATTAAATAATGTAGAATGACTTATCCCCTGTGCTCATCCTTTCTGATGAAGAGGGGTAACAGAATACCAAACTGACGCAAAAAATGATTACTGTATTAAAGCATATTGGTTCAATTTTTGGTTTTGACTTTGGATATCAGATTTTGGATGGTATTTTCTGTGACCCTCAGTAAGAGTGTAATTCAGGGAGAGAACACACTGTCCTGTAGGTTTTCTATTGTATTAGAGCCAGCTAAGTGACAATTTCACAGACAGGACATTGGCCATTTCCAGAGGAGCTCTACAGCTGAAGTCAGGAGGTCAAGAATGAACAAAAGGGAAGACCCAGGGGTCAGTTTTTATCATTCCAGAGAAACACAGCAACAGCAGGATTTGGAACAATGTTTTCAAAAATAAATGAACTATGGCTACAAATCCCATCTATGAGAATAAATGTGATTTATTATTGTTTCCAATCAGCTGGGGGGAAGTCTGCCAGTGCTGGAAAATGAACAGTGACCACAGTTCCAGAATTTAATAATGCATATCTGACCTCCAATTAGACTTAAGATCACTCCAGCCCAACTTATATTACCCTTTAAATCAGTTAAACACATATGCACAGGCATCACTGACTCTGTGTGAAATCTTCCTATGCCACACTGCAACTTCCTCTATACTGTTTTCAGAATGAAGTTAGAATGTCAAAGTTAGACTGAAGTTAGCAGACACTGAAGTACTACAACTAGGCAATTGCCCTTTTCATTTTATTCATAGGCAGAGACATTACAACACAGGTACAAGGGTTTTGTGCTTCATGAAATTTGGTTGCACTTGTTCTACTTTTCGCTGATTTTCAAGGGAAAGGGTGGTGTCATATTTCATCTGCATTGAGAAATAGGAACAGTCCATCTGGGATTTGCAATGACAGTGGTGGAAAGAGAGCAGGCACTTTAAATACAAACCATACACCTTCACACACATATGCATACACACACAAACAGGCGCACAGCAGCATCACAGCAGTGGAGTGCGTCCAATCAGAATGCAGTCAGCCACTGGTGGGCGGGTCTCACATTGGCAGAGGGAGAGAGGTATGATGGATAACAGAGCCCCTGGGCGGAATGCCAAGGAGAGAGAGGGAGAGGGAGGGGGGGTGAGCAAGGAGGAGGGAGGGAGAGGGGAGAGAGAGACGGGGGGAAGGCGAGAGAAGGAGAGTGTGTGTTTATATTGGAATGTGACTGTGTGCTCACTTCCTGGGAGATGGGACATACTGAACACACACAGCAGGGAGAGAAAAAGGCAGGAACTTGCGGCGCAAAGGAAACATTGCGTCTGGAGCGTCCTCTCCACAAGCCAGAGCAGTCATCAATTTCCATGCAGACAGAGCCCACATGCAGGACACCATGACTGAAGGTAAGTCACCCCAGGCTCTCTAACAGCTGCTGATGTGGGTCTGACTGTGGAGGTGGCCATACTGCTTGTATTGATCCTGGGCCAGCAGGCATTCTGCAGGAGGGACAGTCATCTGCAAGCATCTTTTTTGGTTTTCGTGTGGGCTTGTTGGTTTTGCGCACCTGAAATGCAGGTTGGACCAATACTTGTGTATATTCTGCATTTTATGTATGTGGGGGTGCTGTTTAAACAATTTAAATTAAGTGTGTTACAACAGAAAAATATTTATAATATAAGTTTACATAGTTGCAAGACAAACGTAGCTCACCTTTATTCCTTTTGTGTGGGTGCCCCACTTTGGGAGACTTTTGGTCAAGTTCAGAAAGAATGTATGGAGGTGTGTGAGTTTGGTTTTGCTTTTTGAGGCAGCGCTGAGCTAGATTACATTGTCATTAAATTGTTCTGGAGTTGCGTATGTGTAAAACTCTTTAGGATGGAAAAATACACTATTTTCAGAGCGGCGCATAGTTCTGTACACCTCTGTGAAAACAAAGAATGAGTACTACCTAAAATATTCTTGCAGCAGTTCTATAGATTATAAAGTATTCCAATAATGCAAAAAAAGATTCAGTTACTTGGGTCTATTAAATTTATTCACCTTACTAACACAGATATGGCAGGAAACTAAAGGAACACTTTTAGATAAAGCAGTCATGTCTGTAAAATCAGTGCACTGGTTTTCACAGCCTTCATTTCTAACAGAGTAGAATGGGGAAAAAACTTCAGATAAATTGAGATGGATATTGTTAATCCATTCGACTCATAATATATCATCTCTCCTTTCAAAGTCTGACTAAAAGACCAGAAGAAACCATAAGAGATAACAAAAAGCTTGAGGAATATTAGTCTCCTCGAAGTGTTGAGATAGTGTGTAACTATATTATTCTGAAGGCGGTCCTTTTGGCCGAGTAGCGCCCTGACAGTCAAACTTGTTTCCAGATGAAAAGAGTCATTTCGAGAAGGGCATTACATCATACTTTCCCGAGATTATCTTTGTATTGTAAGGCCCGTATTTCACATCACACTCACAGGCAGGGTTAATCCTGGGAGTGCAGTGAAGCTGAGGCAGAGGGCAAACAGGGGAGCTGGTCCAGGCATGTCAGGCCTCACATTGCAACACTTTTTTAATATGCTGGGAAACCTGAATGCTGAGTGGGTGTAGGTTCAGAGCTTTTCAAAACGTTACTGTTGGCCTTGTGTTCTGTCTGCTGTCTCAGAGAGTGCAAAAAAATGTATTATCCTGACCCAATAAACAAGCTGCTCTCTTAGAATAGCATGCCCATATTTCAAATTAGGCATCTCTGAAAATGTCTGAATTAGCCAAAAGTGGGTTATGGATTTTTAAGTTCAGCACTTCTAGTTCTCCACTCTGGGGCTTGGCCAGAGACAGAATAACCCTATATCTTCAGAACACATAGTCTTCTCATGCCAGAATGTGAAATTGAATAAGTCTTTTCCATCGCTGACTAATTTATTCAAAAAGAGTGTTATATCCAGACTTTTCGCCCTTTAGAAAATGATATGAATTGTAAACAAAACATATCCTTCAAACAGTTTTAGCTATACCCCCACTCCAGCTTGAACTTTTCACCCTTGAGACATCATACTACTGCTGATATGCCAGTAGAAGCCCTCTGAGGTATTTCTCAGGAGGGATTAAATATCACCTGCTTGTACCAAGAAAGTACAGCACTGCCCTCTGTTCTGAAGTGAAAATAACATGAGCCAGTATAGTCTTTCATGCAGACAACCTTCCAAGCTTGTCAGGGTCTGAACTGTAAAAGAACAGGGTTGAGTTTCAAAATGGGAGCAGGAAACTCTTGCCAGACTATTCAATAAGGAATTGATTAAAGATATGGCACACCTGGTCAAAAAAATATGTTTTGGTTGAATCAAAACAGGGTCTTTAAATGACATGCTTTGAAAGTTAATGCATATGACATTTCTTACCAGATCCCGGGTATGGATGGCCCTCATAGCTGGCTGACTGATTTCACTTTAATAACAGAGATCCAATTTGTCTGATCACAGGCCTGTTCGCACCATTGTCTGTAGATAATTACATATAACTAAGATAATTAAT
Organism: Megalops cyprinoides; assembly: GCF_013368585.1. NCBI lineage: Eukaryota > Metazoa > Chordata > Actinopteri > Elopiformes > Megalopidae > Megalops > Megalops cyprinoides. The sequence continues at coordinate 12,153,002 of NC_050586.1, forward strand.
AACTTCTGAGCAATAGAAAAACATGTGCCACCCATCAGATAATACTCATTCATACCCAACAAAATAAAAGGTGCTAAGAATGGAATGCTAAATTACAATATTGTCATGGATGTTGTTTGACACATACAACATCCACAAATTCAATGTGGGTTGAAAGGTGTGAGCCTGAGGTTATTTGCACCTGGGTTTAATTTGAGCAGTTTAGGACATTAAATAGACACGGTGGAACACTTTGCACCATGCTGGAGTTGCACTGAAGTGTGAAATGATGATGACACGAGGCTGAAACCAAGGATGGAATGAGGAAGCACAGCGGGCAAGGAGAGAGGGACCGCTTCGCGAGGCACTGCTATCTCTTGTTGACTAATGGCACGGATCAGGGGGATGGTCTTGCTCCAAGCTGACAAGTTTATCACCATCTCCTAACCTAATGGCAGCTATTTTATAGCCCAATAGGTCTGAGCCTTAAATCCTGACGACTGTGAGCGCTTCACTCCCTCCCACATGCCAAGCAGTTTCAGTCAACACTCAGGCCAGCGTGCCACAACACCACCAGCCATATATCAAGCAAACGCCATGTCCCTCATTCATTTTTGTGTTGACTAAACTACTAATTACCAGAGATTATAGACTGCACTGAATTATTGTCAAGAAGGAGTTTATAATGTTTGGAAATCCCCAGGCTTTCCTGCCAAGTTACTCACCCGTACTGAAGGTAATCATCCCTGTTGCTAATGCTCATTTCATAACTACACCTAAATGCATTATTAATACTACACTGAGCACTGAGGGGAAAATTCAATCAAAGAGATCTCCCACCCATGGTGGCATAATCTAATCAAGCAGGGATTGTTTCTCTCTTGCAATAGACCTTGGAAAGACTCTGAACTACACAGGTTTTCTACCTTTATACCTTTTCATTCAGTTTCTACAGTGTTCTGGTTCGTAAACACTTTGTGCAATACTTTGATGCATGCACAGCATGGCTTCCCAAATTCAATTACTTGGGCTTTGTTGCAAATGGTTTGATGCAGGGAGTAAGAACACTATGGCTGTGGGATAGAGGTAACATAAACTGAGGAATATATTAAGGAATATTAGGAGGAATGAGGAATATTATTAATCAGATATCAAGACTGAAAACAGACCTAGTTCCTACTTAATACCAGCACCATACCAAAAAGCACATGGTGGAACAATTAATGCAAAGAAAGGTACTTTCTACAGCAGTGCAGAACGGTGGGGAAAATGTGCCAAAGACAAAATCTCAGCCAGTTTTTTTTTTTTTTTTTTTTTTTGTATTTTTGTGTTACAAATGATTCAACACAAACTAGCTGCCAATGCAATACCTGCTAGTTTAATAATCAACATGGAACTCTGGTATATGCTGCAAAAAGTAAAAATGTTTACATGTTGCAACAAATGCACAGAATACATGAACAACAGATATGCCTAATCAAATAGCAAATACAGCTATAGCTCCCCCAACACACACACACACACACACACACACACACACACGTACACATGTTTCTATTGTAAGATAAGCAGACTACATGTGGAAAAAAGTAATCAAAGTGAGTAGGCTGTAACAAGAATAGCTGAGGGTGTATTGGGGCACAACTGTAGACATGGCTATAAGTTCCTCCTGGATAGGCAGGACAGCTATGGAAGGATCATATATGCCTGGGATGTCATCCACTGGTACAAAGAGAAAAAGTCCTGTATCCTGGTCAGTTGGTGCAGGTACTCAGTGGAGAGAGAGGTAGAATACCAACATGATAGCCAATTTGCCAAGCAAGACTCTGCAGGGCCCATTGGACAGCTGACTTGGAGAGGTGATGACTGGCAGCTTCTGAGTTTGAGGTCACTGGGCTTTGACCCAGTCAGACACAGCTATTATTGTGGGCTTAGGGCCATGTTTCCTATCACATCTCTCCTTCGTTCACAGCAGATGACTTTTGACTTTGGGCTTTGCCGGGGCAGGTGGGAAGTGGGATCTGGGTGCGCAGAGCCTGGGGAGAGGTAGAACCAATTTGCTTACCAGCATAAGGGAAGGTGGGAAAACACCTGGGGCGGTGTGGTGTGTCACTCTGCAGTGAACAAGGGTCTGTGAGAGGATTGTTGTTAAGGTGGTTACACCCCTCTACCCCTGAGGGTGTTAGCAGGCTGTGCATATATAGCCATTCACTTGCATAGCCATTCGCTGTTAGGAGGAAAGTGAATTAGGTGGACACAAATTGTGGGCCATCCATCGTTATGGCCCGGGGTAAGTCCCACCAGGCAATGGAGAGATCAAGGACATTAACCAAGGCTCCGGCTGTGACAGAAACCATTGGGGCCACCTCAGTATACTGGGAGTGGAGGTCAAAGACAACTACCAAGAAGCACTGGTGGTGGGGAGCAGAATGGAGTTCTCCACATACATCCATTTGAAGACACCTCTAAGGCTTTGACAGCGAGTCAAGTAGTTGCAACATTTGGCATAAGCCAGGTTTTCCCAAACTATCCTTCACTAAAGGCTCAGTTTTGCACCTGATGCCAGGCCACCAAACTGTGATTCTGCATATTTACTTAAATTTGATTACGCTGAGGTGCCCCTCATGTGCCATAGTCAACACATGCCCCCATAGGGCTTCTGAGATCAGTACATAGTGCCCCTGTGACACAAGCATTACCCCAGCATGTCAGTTTGTGCTTTACTGGTGAGGAGGGCTCCGATGCTGGCACAATTTGAGCTGGCCAACCCTTCCCAAATGGGTCACAAAGAGAGAGTCTCCTGCAGATGCTTGAACGTACATACTGTATGTGGAACCTGCCAGATCAAAGTGTGCCAAAACCGATTCTGAAGTTGTGAGGTGGTAACTTAGCTGGTGGGTGGCCTTCTGACATGCTGGGATCCGGGTCCATGGTGTGTCTATCTTGAGAATCTGCCAAAGTGGGAAAATGATGGTGGAATACTGGGGAAGGAACCTAAGTAGTAGGCTATCATGCCTAAGAATGAAGCCACCTGAGCAGCAGAGGAGGGCTCTGGGATCTCCAGGATGGCTTCCACATTGGAATGCAGTGGTGAGATGCCAGAGTCTGGCACGTTAAGGCTTGCAAAATCAATAGTCAACACAGCAATCAACACTTGTCCTTGTTGATGGTGTGGTTGTGCCAGTAAAGCATGGTGAACATGTTGCCACAAACATTTGTGCTCTATTCACCACTACATTGTCAATGTAGATAGCTACCATTGGTCCCAAGAAACCATAGTGTTGCCTGCATGTGTGGCTTGGGAGAAGGTAAGGAGATTGTAGGAACTGGGCAGGGAACATTATCAGTCATTGTCATCATAAAATGTGTTTTAAATGATCTGGCATGGACTAACTTCCAATGCGCTACCTGCTGGTTTTAATGATCAACATGGAAGTCTGGTACATGCTATAAAACACCCAAATGTTTACATGTTGTGACAAAGACACAGAATACATGAACAGCAGACATGCCTAAATAAACCCTGAATACAGCTGTAACAGTTCGGCCACTGTCGGCTCCTGGTCCCTGTCAGCAGATAACACAGACATTTTTGATGCTGCGCTGCAGTGCATATCCTCCCTTTGGAACAATTGCCTTAACTGCCTGAACTACTCAGGAGCCCCCTGTACAAATACATAACACATTTCAGACAGAAACCCTTTGTGAAGACTCACTATGCCTCACATTATGAGAGCCTTTGAAAAAGGTGTTTATCCCTCAGTGTGAATCTATAAAGGAAGGGAAAGCATTCCTGTTACCAGCAGAAATTACACAAAGGGTGTGAATGCCTATGTAATGATCAGTCAGTGAGATACTGCTAAAACCATTCTGTGGGATATTGGCTAGTCCTGAATCATTTAGGAAGCGTTACTCTCATTAAAGAATTCTTCCTCACATTTGTTGCATAACAGCAGCCCAGAAGACTAGAGATGAACCGGAAGCCTTGCAGGCAAAGTGAGCAGAGACGAGGCCAGCTTTCACGCGTTGTCAGCTCTACTTCACAAAACTTCTCTTCTCTCACCCTTCAAAAACACCACTCTCCACTTTCACACAGACGGACACCTCAGTCAGTGATTTCAGTCAGCCAAAGTAGTTCTGACACCTTATGCAGCTCAGGTGTCACTTCACTCAGTGCTCAGCCCTCACATTCAGATTTTGAAGCAGGCTCGCGTTTCACTTTATTCCTCAATTATTCAGGAGATCGATGCAGCCAGCCCAATTTATCTGTATGTTCTAGGCCCATGTCCTAAAATACACCATCACATTTCTCTCCTTTCCCTTCTAAAATTAGGCCAGTGCACTGTGCCTTTGCCTAAGTTTTCACTGCCCCATTTTTATTCTGCCTGACTGCTCTGAAATAACCGACAGCAACATCCCTCTGAGAGGTCAAGACAAGTTGAATCACTCCACCTTGCACAATTATGTCTGAAATATAATTGCTCTATTTTTGGAACAGTCTGAATCATTCACTGTCCAATGGGCCAATTGGACAATGTGCACAGAGGGCACATATTGTATACAGGAGCACCAGTGTACATGTTCTGTGATACCTTTATTAAATTGCATGCCTGGTTATCTTTTGTTCTGTTAGATTCTCAAGGTTTTCCTCTCCACAGACAAAGTGAAATAGATCTTACATTTAGTAGGCTAAGCTTTTCAACCCTGTGAACCAGTTGAGAAACATTAAACCACAAGGAAAGAAATTCTCATTAATGAGAAAAATTTCCCTGAGAGCTGAAAATGTATGAATATCACTATCATCATGTTCATAGGTAGAGAAACATTCTGTTCTATATATTAATGTATCTGCCTACTGTATTACTCAAAAGGTTGTAAAAACAGGGATTTTTTTGGAATATTGTGCCTTAATGCATGTCATTTTTAACATGCATTAAAACAAGGGATAGATTTGTAAATGAGGTTCATTACATATTCAGGCTAATTCACACAAAACATGTGCTTGTCACCAGTAACATATAATACAAAAATTGTTAGAATTTTTATAGCAGCTAACTGTCATTTGTTTAACGTGTGTCAGCCTATTTAAAGTTAGTGTAAAGTGGACAAATAAGCCATGGTAGACAGTGATCACTTTCAGAAGTAGACAGCGTGAGCAAATGTTTAGGAAATTAAGCAAGAGGATTTTTCACACAAGAATTATTTCCTTCTACAGATGAGTGAGAGAATGATAAAATAACAATGCAGACTCCTGAGCCACCCAGTAATAATCTTGCTAAAGGAAAGCAAAGAAGACCTTGAGCTCTGCACACAAAGGTTTCATTCCCTTCTAGCAATGATAAAAAATATTACAGAGGTTTTGATGTCTGGTATTTCTCAGACCATCATATTTATTTTACACCAGCAGATAAGATAGTCAAAGGGAGAAGCAAGAGAGCTGTGACTTTTTTCATTGTCTCCATGGAATCAACTGCACATATTTGTCCATTGGACCAACCCACCCCCCTAAACAAACCTTTTTGTAACATTCAATAACTGTGTATGCTGCATATGATGCAAATCATGGCAGCAATGTGATTTTCCTGATTTGTTCATGATAGCTTTATGTTCTGAAAGTTCTTCACTTAATTATTTGCAGCATGTACTATGGAGAGTCTTGGCAGTTGGCTGAAGCACCCAATGTTGTTTGGGCAGACTGTTCTCTCTATCCTCCAAGTCAATATTTTGCTGTTTTCTTTAATGTTACATTTATTATTTATCACACTGCAAGTGAACAATCTGATCTCACATACTGAAGAAAATAATACTTGATTCTTTTCCTGACGCTTTATATTGAATTAAATGTGGTGCACGTGTAGAATTGGTTTAATTTCATAAACTAAAAAAGAAAAGCAAGATTGACAGATGTTGTGAAAACAAAGCAAAACAAACTCATGAATGGCATGAAAAGTATTTTTAGTTTATCACAACCTCCCTTGACAGGATGTCCTCACAAACTGTGACCAGCAGTAATTCTTTTGACTGACTGGACAATTAGCTGCTCTGAATAACCACTTCTGTGAATTGGCTGTTTTCGTGCAACTAATAGCGGCTGCATCTGAGACTGTAACGGAGCTGCTAGCCCGTTACGGAATGCCTCTATAATTGGAACAATAAAAAATAAAGCCATACATGACTGTTCATTACTCACCCGTTTTGTTATACAGAAACACTTCGCGGAATTCCGATGTAAGTTTGTTAGTTCGCAACCGAGCGCACTGCGCACGTTTAGAAACAAAGTTCTAAATTACTGTTAGGCTACACTGTTGTTGTTGTTGTTGTTAGGGTGGCCAACTAACAGAGCAGTGAAGGGACAGGCTGTTAAAAACTTAGCTAAACAGTTTTAACTTTGTTTTACATGTTTTATGGTACCGTGTGAGTGTGATAACTAGCAAAAGTCTTACCGCGTATCTGTTGGTGTTTCAGTACGCAGCCACTAGTTCCGGGTCATCGGAGGGCAAAACGTGATTCGTTGCGCTGGGGCTATATTTATCATTTAATGTACATCGGGTAGTATAGTCTAGTTAACACCGGTTTTCATATATGTTTATTTTCTGAACTTGGGTAAACTGGAAAATGTGTAAAATCTGTTATAATTGAAATGCTATTTGCTATGTAAATTATTTCTGTGAATTATTACAATATTACCTGTTTTGGATTAAAAAGAATTAAAATTGTTTTTGATCGTCCCAGCCAGCGAGGAGGGTATATAAGGGGTCTTTGCCCTCATTTTAGCTGGTTGGTTGAATGGGAGTGAAGACTGGTCAGAGTCTAAGCACAGTCAGTCAGTCAGTCAGTCTTATTGGAAGCCTCTGTCTTGTTTACCTGTTTGTTATTTTATTCTTTTTGTTTTTGTGGCATCTTTGTTGCTTGAGTTCTGGTTTTTGGTCATACTTTTGCCACCTGCACTGTACATAGCCTTCACCTTCACTTGCACGCCTGGGAACCAATAAAAACACCCTTGCCACTTCATTTGTTGTTTGGCTCCATTTTGGAATTTTTTGCCTGGCTGCTGTGGTTGTCCTGTCACAGAGACCAAGAATTTTATCACTCTGTAGTACTGTAGTAGTTAACACAATGTAGTATTCTGAGCATTAAAAGGGACGGCAGTGTAGCATAGTGGTAAGGTACAGGGTTTGTAACCAAAAGGTTGCTGGTCTGATTCTCTGCTGGGACACTGCTACCCTTGGGCAAGGTACTTAACCCACAAATATCACAGTAAACATCCAGCTGTATAAATCAATAACATGTAAAAATTGTAGGATATGTACATTGCTCTGGATAAGAGCATCTGCTAAATGGCAGTAATGTACTGTAGTACTATTCCCTTAAAATCTAGGCCTGTAGAATCAAAACATATGATGTCCTTTTTTTGTCCTTTTATGCTATAAAAGGACAAAATAGATATTTATGTTTAGTGAGCATTTGAGTGAGGGTTTTGGATTCATTGTTTGACTGAAGTAAGTGGAGGATCATTATGCTGAGCACACCTGGGAGGAGTTAGGGGTGTTTGGTCAAGCTCTACCCAACCCGTATCAATTTCATGTTAGGAGTAGGTTGCTTAACCATACAGCTTTCAGCTGTTCTTGTTTCCATCATTTAATAAAAAATTAACTTATTATTATTGTTATAACTGTTGTTATTGTTACAAAAAAAAATTAATTGCCTTCAGAGACTCGTTCAAGCAACATCTCACAATACCCCTGCTAAACTACTTCAGTGTGTCATTTCCCTATTAGGACAGATGGGAGAGTAAAAGTGTAATGGTAAATGTTTCATGGGTAGGTTATTTTTGCTGAATGACAGTATCGCATAGAAACAAAGAGCTGCCTAAAAGAGTTTTTGGATGGCCTCCAGCCCCTTCCTCACTCTTAGGGAATGCTTAGTGCACAGCTGACAGACGACATTAATTGATCAAGAACATGAAGTGGATTCTTTGCTTGCGGTGCAGTCCGACAGCCACTCAGACGTTTCGAACCCAGGGCGGGCCCCGTCATTTCAGTGCAGTACTAAGACACCAAAAAGAGAGCTGGGAGCCACGTAGCCTTTGGCTCTCCTCACGAAAGTGCCCTTGTTTCTCATGCGTGTGGTGTCTCCGCCAGCGTTAGTGTCTGCTGCTGTACACAGGAGGCTGCCCGCAGGCCGTGGCAGGACGCAGGCACCGCTGTGGGCCTGTCAGCGGCACTGCCGTTCTGGGCAGGTGGCCAGAGGCCTCAGGTGAACTCCTGTGATCTGTGTCCATCAAACAGGACCAGGGGGGTCAGCTCAGTTGTCTGTGGAGCTGGGAGCATGTCTTCTGCATCTTCAAACAAAAACACCCTCTGGTTCAAAGGCACAGCTGTCAGCTGGATGCAAAAATGCATGTTATACACTTGCATTTTTCTTGGTGGATGGCATTATTCTGAAAAATAAATGGCGCTTATGATTTAAGGAAAAAAAAATCCTTTTGACAGGTCATTAAAGGGGGATCGCTTTGTGTCCATCTCATGATTTAAAACGCCGCGTGGAGAGCAAAAGCAATAAACCAGCAGATGAATTCTTTGATACACCGCCCGCCAGCCGCACTGTATCAAAATGTAATTACTTTACACGGTGGGGCCTTGATGGAATCTGTCCAATTTCCCCCCTGCTGGCCCTTGTTACCTCTGCAAATCTCGGTGACACGGGCTCAATCAGCGGCACATGCTCTCTCCACCACTGTCATTCATTTCACCTTGGCACCCCTCCCCACCCCACCCACCAGCGCTCGGACTCTCCTTCAGCAATACTCTGAGGTGCTTGATGACAAAGGGGGTCCACTGCTCACGCTCTCCCTCGTGCTCTCCAGTAATGACAGTGTGGGAACCACTCTTCAGCCCCAGAGAGGTAATTCATTCTCTGCCTCCTCGCAAATGAACTAAGCGGATTATCCAATTTGCTCCAATTGTGTGCTGTAAGGGGGAAAAATTGCACCAGACCATGCAAAGTGCTGAGACCCAGTGAGGTGGTTGGGGGTGAGGGGGTGGGCATTACACAGAAAATGATGGATAGGTTTATGCCTCTGCCCCACACATTACATCACCTATTAGGAGAGCATCATTTTTACCAGGGATGTGTCACTTAGGCTTCCTAAGAGGCCCCTATGAATAAGAGACACAGTTAAAAGATGTAAGAGGAGCCCTTGACTGGCAGAGGCAGAGAAGGTCCTCTCTTTTCAGTAAATCACCCCATTACCTAAATGCTTTCTCCTCCATGCCTACGCCTCTTATTCCGTGGGTGTATTTCTCATGCAAAATGCAATTGCGGCATATGTCAGTGTCACTGCAAGTAGGAGCAGGGCTTTAAAAGATTTAACGGAGGATTTTTCTGTGCATATGCTGTGTCCCTGTTTCCACATCACACACGTCTTTGGCAGTGCACTGGAGACAGGCTGCACGTGTCACACTGGACCTCCTGCACCCACAAATCATTTCCTGATCACTGACACCAGGAAGTCACATGTTCTAAAAATGACTGTATCTGTGGCTTCCAGCTTCATCTTCACAATACTGATGCATCACTAGCTTTCTGTGCTATCATTATGAATCTCTCTTTTCAAGAATAAAGGCAGCAATAATATTGTGTAATAAGAAGATATGTTTCTTCATTAGATATATGATATTTGCCATAGTAATTATGCATGTCTGCAATTAGTTTTACTTTTGTCATCAGCTATTGATATTTCGGGTGCCAAGATAAGAGAATTAGTGCACGGAATACAAAACCTGCAATCTGGATGAACAAAGCCCATGTCGTTGCTATGGAAACCAGCTGTTTGAGTCAGCTATGAGCCATGAACAATTGAGGTTCAGTTCTTTACACTTTCAATCATTCAAACAACATTCCTTGTGATGAATGTCATTGACCGTGTGTTTTTCACAGGAGGTCACCGGAAGAGACTTGCGCAAAAAAGAGATTAAGATACTCTGTAAAAGCAGACTTGAAGAGACATGACGAGGGCCTTGTGTCATTGTGTGAAGGTTACAGATGTTAGAACGGTCTGTCTCTCCTATCTACACAGTGTAAGGGAGAGAAGAGACATCCTGAGTATCCGGTATAACCACAGGAATGTGATAAGACCCACATGTACTTTGTGCTAACAGGGATGTTAATGCAGATACAATGTATAGGTGCCTTCAGAACTTAGACCAGTACTTAATGGCCCTTCAGATTTGGCAACAAACGCCTGGCTGGAAAGGCTGGTAAATGGCCTCACAGTGCTTTCATGGTCATGTTTACTTTTAAAAAGTAAAGTAGCCAGAAAAAGAACAGTAGCCAGCATAGCAACTTTCTCTTTCATTTCAGTTAATGTATAGCACTGTCTGAAAGAAATACACAAACTCTAAAATCAAACTGCTGTGTCTTTTTGAAATTACAGCCAGCATGATAAAAATAAATATAGAGCAAATATGGCAATAGCCTATGTTTAGATGTCACCTCATTGTGCATTAAGCAAACACCATTTCCAGACCGAACCACCCAGACCGAGTCTTAACAGTGTCTTTCACATAAAATAAGATTTATTACATGGAACAAAATATTTTTTCTTGAAATGTAGGACTTACTCTCTTAGTAAGGAGTCTCAGGAAGGAATGCATGATGGACTATTCTGAATTAGTTTCAAACAGAATTAGTTTATGACAGTGTTTCTCCAAACCTAGGCATAAATAGAAGCTAATTTTCCATAATGAGGAAAGGGCTGGTGGTGTGTGGGAGGAACAATTTGGCCAGATTTCAAGCAATCTTTATGTGACAATCTGTCTTGATTAGGAACAATGTCCCACACGTGGTGACGGACACGGAGTCTCGTAATGATCCTCCTCGCTCTCGCTGGAGAGGAGCTGGTCTGTGCAGCTGTAGCCAATATGTTGTCAATTAAGTCATATTCCGATCGTCCCCCCAGGCTTCGCTGGTGAATTAATCCACAGCAGTTCATTCCCTTTGTCTTACCCCATATGGTTCCCCATCATGGGCTCAGTCTCAATTGTCCCTCCAGAGCCTACAATAAAAGAGAGCACCCCCTGAGTGGCAGCAGTTGCAGCAAGCCTCACCGTACAGTATGCATGATCTTTAAACATACAACTCGCCGTAGGAATCAGCCCAAGGCACTGAACAAAAGGATTTGTTTTGCTTTGTTTTTTTTTTTTTGTTTTTTTTTTTTAATTGAACTATAATTATAATAATAAGAACAATAATGATGAAAGTAGCCTTGTATGTAGTCACTGCACCTGTGGTTATTTCACTCCTGGTGGTCTTATACAGTACTTTCCTCCTCAATCAAGATCTGTCATTTAAAAACAAACAAAACAGAGTAGTTGTGATAGTGCTGCTGCATCTCCTGTATGTCACTGTCACCATACATTTATTCTCAAGTCCGTTTAGCAATCAATTCTGTCTGTGCCTCGTCCCCTCTGTGAGCTTGCTTATTCAAAAATGTAAACTATCAAGAGAGCTGTAAATCAGAACGGAGCTAACCTCAGGTAATCAATCTGTTGCACTGCATTATGAAGTAACTCTGATGTAACAATATTTGTAGCTGAATTAGCTCCACTCTGAGAAAAGCAACATTAGCTAGGCAAATTCGCAAACTGCCCCAGATTTGTGGACTCCTCACTGCCACACCTTTTCACATAGCAGCTTCAAAATTTAAATAAAAGCTGTCTCAAAGATCATGCATGTTAAATTCCATGTCATTCAGTTAATAAAGATATGTTTTGAGTGTTTGTCAAAAAATCTTACTGGCAGGTGAGGTTACAGAACAAAAAAAAGAACATGTGTACCACAGTTTTGTGACTTTATTGCATACATACAGTTCAAGTAAATAGGGCTTCTGAGCTTGGACTCAACAGTATGTGTTACGAGAGAATACCACTGGCTAAGTTAAAGCCAAATTTCCTTGATGTTCATCAGAACCTGAGCATCAATGTAATGGTTCAGGCACACGTGAATGGGAAATTATGGGATCCATTTAGTTAATGTTCATCATTTAGAATCCAGAGCACTAATCAGACATCCCTGAGGCAATCAGAGATGAAAGGGACATGAGAGGTACCGTTGACATGCATGTCGGGGTTGATGGTGTGGCGCTTAAAATTCTGCAAGAAATAATTCTAAACATTTATTATTTACATAAAGCAGAAACATAACACAATCACGGTGCAGTTAGACATTCACCTTGGCACGTATTTCATTTGACTTTGTGTAGTTCATGAAAAATGACAACCATTTGGGTGGACAAGAAGGAAGAGGATTTAAGAGACCTAATAAAGGAAAAAACGTGTTATTATACAAAATAAATGCAAACCCTAGTAATTTTTTAAAATAGTGCTTTGTTCCTAAACAAGAGTTGGTAGCCGTACTTATTTTATTTGAACTTTATTTTATGCCCATGATAAACAAGCCCTAAACAAATATTTCATGAGGAGTTGATGTTTAACCCTCTGACTGCCATTTCAATATGGAGGCTAAATCATGTGCCTACTGGTAAATATATATTTTTATGTAATGACAGCTCCTTTACAGTTAGATAAATGGATCGGATTGCATGTACCTAAACACATCAGCTTATACATGTTGAGTGAATAACTGTACAACTCTCACTTAGCAACTGGTGAAATTCTGGGAATATCACAGCGATTTCAGTTTGTGAAGAGGCCCATTTGTTGGACACACAAAACACAGCAATTATCAGGTATTTTTGCAGGCAACACTGCAAGGTGCCTGGCTGAATGCAGTACAAACTGAGTGTTACAAAAATAGTGTTTTGTAAAACCAAGATGGCCATGGCAAGCCAGAGGAACTGATGAGAGGTGAACTGAGACAGGGCGACCTTTGTGCTCTTAGCCCTGGGTGTTGAAGTGAGGAAGAACTCACAAACAACCTGGGACACATTTCAGCTGCAAAAACAAGTGAACAGAAAGCAGTCTCCCTTCTTCAGGAAAGGGGAAGCTCCAGGTCCCGGTGGACACAGGGCTGAAAAACAACATCCTCTTTTGAAGAGAGAGAGATATCCAGATACCCCAAACGAAGATTTCAGAGTGGCAGGTTGTTGTCGGGGAAAGAAACAGTTCTCCCTTTAAAAGCCTTCTTCGATGTCACTCTGAGGCTGATGCCATTAATGTTCCCAATCACTTTAGCACACCTAATGTGTAATTTGATTTGCAATGGCCATTTTCGTATCTTCAGACTTTCTAAAAAGCCTCCTTTCCCTGAGATCTGCCGGGCCTGTTCTTGATTATCCTCATGAATTAAGGATTAAGCACCAAATTTCATTTTGCATGCAAAAATTAATTTAAAATGCACTTTAAAAAGCAAGCCTTCACACAAAAAAGTCAAGAAAGTACACAAATTGAAAATCGTTTATGCTGGGTCATTTAAGTAAACATATTTAGTAGTGTGTTATAAAAGAAGAAGATGAAACACAATTTAAAATGAAATTGATTATTATGCAGTACAAAGAATGCCATTTCAGTGCTATCATCTTGCATAATTGGTATTGCAAGACTTGAAAGGCCACCTCTAAAAGCTGGCCAAATCAATCCAAAATGACCAATCCTGTGAAGTCTAGTACTCCAATTTTAAAAACAGAGACTATTTCAGAGAGTGATCAGTGATTTGAAATCCAGAAAAACTTTGACATTTATTGTTACTGGTGTGTCTTTTCACCTAAACCCTGCTGTTACCCAACACCAAGGCAACTTGTTTGAAGGCACTAATCATTGCGGATTCACAGAGATATACATTTAAAAGACTAAAAGGTCTAAGATTATAGATAGTGGTGGCCTTTATAATTCACTGGATTCTTCATTTCAGGAGTCCTCAGCACAGAGTTATTTGGGTTGGGCTGGTTCTCTCATATGACACTGACATTCAAATGTTACTCTTGTAGTTGATGTTTACAGTTTGGCATTGTTTCTTCAAACATACACCACAAGAGTTCACATAAACTGAAGCTAGATGCAATGTACAAAATGTAACAAGCTAGAAAAAGCTTGGTGACACACATATGGTGTTAAGACAAATACTATTTGCCTTAGAAATCCTTGCCATATAAGCAAGCTGTGTTATTTCAGTAAGCAAAACTACACAAAATTTCATGAAATTGGAGCATTTTCCCTCAAACTGTAACTGAGTCCACACCGACAAGTTAAATTCACTTACAGCTGTGAACATTGTCCTTGAATTTATCATTACATTAGAAACACAGAAGTGAACTGGGAAGCATGGCAATTAAATTAATGAAGGAAAATCCCACGGGAGGTCTTGTTCAAATATGAGATGTGCATATAGCCCGAGGCTAATTAATTATCAGTTGCAACAAAGCTCTTTGGTTAAAACTGCTGTGATCATATTTAATAGTCTGTCATTCTGATGAAAAAGTAAATGTGAGGGTAATTTTGCTGTTACATTTTCCACAATGGTTTTGCCTTGATCCTACTGCCAAAACACTCTCTACTCTGAACCCAGATCGCTTAAAACGTGAAAGACCAAAACAATATGGACAATCTCAGTATTGTTGAAAAACCCATATGTACGTCCATGTTTTTTTCCACAACATATCTCCAATGTGATACAATGTTAACAAGACAGCTGGCAGTGGACCATGTAGAAGCAGCAGGGGTGTGAATGAGAGGGGAGCTACAGGGTGACTCTGTAGACTCAGTCCTACTGCTTGCCGCTGTTCTTCTGAAGCATCATTAGATGCGCACTGGCCAATTTCACTGCCCTAATAAGGACGTCAACTGAGGGTTTCAGGTTTTATGTGTAACACATTATTCTGTGCAGACTAGGAATTCTTAGGAGACTCCTTAAGGGTTACACTGGTCAGTGATGGCACCAAGCCACACTGTGTGTGTAAGGTGTCCAGCCTTCAGCCTCTTTCACCAGAACATCAGGAACTGAAAAAACACCCTTAAACTGTCAATGGTAGATCTTCATTTAGAGTAGCTATGACTAACTTCAACCAACCCTATCCAGACATTAGGTAGGATATTTAATTTTCTTCATCTTTTTCGTTATTCCAATTCTTCACAGTGATGGAGCGGCTCTTCACCTGTCATGCCGGCATTATGAACCTCTGCCAATGACACCTCGTACATGTCTAGCTGGAGATGCACTATAATGAGGAAGCAAAAAGAAATATGAGACCTTTCTTCATCAATGGGGGAAAAAATCAGATTACATTCATTAAAGTAACTCTTTCTGTGGAGTGAGAGATATGCCACGCACATTGTTAAACACGTTCTGATGCACCGAGCCAAGCACACACAAGTCTATGTTCGAACATTATTCCCGCTATAATGAGAGTTTTCGCATCCAGCCACATTAACATTTTAATTTCATCTCCCACTGTTCACACTGAATCATACACAGCAAAGAGGGTTCTTTCATATATCAGACATGAGTATGTCTGCAGTAATCAGAACTGTCTAAGAAGTAATAAGAATGAGTAATTTGTTAAATTGGAAACAAAACATAATCCATTCTGATTTGCATGCGACAGCCTTATCTCTTCCCTGCCTGTTCCTCGATAAAACTGCACAAAAATTGTAAGATAAGGAAAAATAAGGAAATTTGAATTAATAATAGCAAGATATGAAAATGAAATTTTGAGGGGATTGGGAGTTAAAATCAAGGCTCACACATTTTTTGTGCATAGTTATTTAGTGTAACGTTTGTGGACAGGAACCTTTATCATTGTAATGCTTGTGATTAATTACTATGTGCTGATCATACATTTTTCAAAGGAAAAGTTATTTTTCTGAAATTTATATCCCTTTTAATTGAGCAAGAACACCAAGGAGTTCTCAAGAAAGCCTTCCAGCTTTAATTTCGCTCCCTTCAATAATTTGTAACTTCAGTGCAGCAGCCATAGGGATGACACGGTTCAAGGACAAAAAAAGTGTGAAAAATCAGCGTGTATGTCTATGAAGGGCCATATGGCCATGGAGGTACAGCGGAACAGGCTGGTGATTGGACGGGAAGGTGTAAATCCTGTGTTTACAGCCCACACCTCGCCCATGCCGGCGGTGGGGGGGCAGCTGGAGTGGACTCGTGTGAGCGAGGAGTCCTTTGTTAGAGCGGCTCCCGAAGAAAGCAAGGCACGTGGAGCCCCCGAAAACAATAGCTCGCCTACGGCACCCCACCATGGCCCCATTTACTGGTGGTCTGAGGTCATGCAGAGCTCCGCGAACAATGAGCTCCCAAATCCGGGGTCCTCAACGACATGTCAAGGCAATCTACATATCCCCTGTCGACCCCCCCCCCCATACAACCCCATACAAACCCATCCCCCCAGCACAGTACATTTCAGACAATACCCTGAAAAATCATTATGATACATGACATAAAGAGGTGCTTGAAATCGACAAAACCTTGGTAGCTTTCCCCATGTTCTACTTTCTCCCTGACACTCTGGGCTTTCAGCATGATTAGCTACAGTTTTTAGTGCACTGTGATAATATCATCATTTACCCTAGTAATGGTCCTAATGCGGTAATTATTGTGGATGAAGGAAGATGCCAGTGAGGATGTGTGACATTCAGAAATGTATGAGTCTGTGGAATAACCACATTATGTGGAATTCATATAGAAAAGCATCAGAACAGTGTTTAGGAAGACATATTACAAGGGACAGAAAGCAATTATGTACTTCAAGGGGGGGGAAGAGGAAGCACTGCTGAGTAGTCCTTAAAATGACATACTCATTAACATATTATACAAAATAGACTTTTTTGTATCAAATAATTGTGAAACAATGAGAAATATTAAGAGCGTTATTTCAAATGTGTTTTTTTAGCAAATGAAGGGTACAGAGAGAGGCCAGTTGGATGTGTCACCACTAGGCATCATTTAGGTCTTCACAAAGTCTAAAAACATCAATTTACAATGAATAATTATAATTTATAATGAATTATAAACATCATCTATAAGGCCTGAAATGACCATAAAGTATAGTTTATGGTTTCAGGAGCACCCTGGCCCTGAAATGGGGCACTGAGCTTTGTCAAATGATCTATGATAAATCAAAAGTGTTCCTTGCACTTTTTATGCACGGTTTATTATGTAAAAACAGATATGAACACTGGCTAAATAACTGAGTAAATCAAACACTGCAAAGGATTAACTCACATGAGATGCTGATTATTCACAGGGGTCAGATATTATACAGTTGTCTTCCATTGTCCCCTGAATGAAAAATTAGGTGTTAGAAATGAGGTGGTCCATGGAAGCTCCCCCAACCTCCATCACCCTGCCTATGCTGCTCTCTATTGATTGATGAATAATTATTTCCAAATGGTTCAACGGGCCCCTATGAACACATTTGGGTTTTCTTGACACAAAGGTGAGAGGTCAAGTCAGCTCATTAAGGCTGGCTGTCGGGTGTGTGTTGCAGGCATGAGGGCACACTGCCTGTGCCCCAGGTCTGGCCTTCCTCATTAGGGCCGGGGCGGGCAGATGGCCAGGCCAAATTTCCAGAGATTGGCTAGTGGAATAATTAGGTTAGCCGTGTCAGATCGCACACGAAGCCCTCGACACAGTGGACCGGAGAGCTGCAGGAAGAGGATTTCACATTTGCTCGTTTTGCTCATGACCATTGCTCAGATTACTTTTAGCTTTCACTCAAGCTCAGATCCAAAGGAGCCCACATCCTTGTGAGCACTTTACATAGAATCACATCTTGCTTTGTCTCAAAGAAATAAAAAGCTGTTTTTTTTTAGTTCAAGTCCAAGCACAGGCTTAAAACATGGAATTTATTCATTGTGGAACCCTATTTGACTGTAAATCCAAAGCAAGGGACAAGTTGACCTTTTGATTATTTTACCAAGTGGTGTCATCTGACTGCAGCTTCCCTTGTTTTGATGAGATTTATATACAGAGGGGCATGTAGTCTCTGTAAAATCCCACCTGGACACCCTTCTCAGCATGTAGGTGTGGATCACAGTAAGGACCTCCGGTGAAACGTATGCAGTCTGTCCCCCTGCTATAGACCCTCATAACAGCCCACCACGGGCTGCAGGGAGCAGACACCCATGACCCCCTCCAGAGACCAGCAGAGGAGCAACACCACACAGCTGACATGTTCAGGCAGACGCTGATAAGTCAAAGGCCCATAGTCCAAAAGAGATAAAAGCCTGCGTCAATTCCACTATCAGCCGCATAACCTTTCCTTCACTCCTCATATGCTTTTCAGCTTAGTCTTTCAAACCAGTGATGCAAAATGTATGAGAGAACGGAGGAGATCAGAGCACTCTGTGGACCATGCTTTGACAGTGGTCAGTGACAAGGGTGACAAACAGACCTCACCGGTACAAGCAGGGAAAAAATCAGATTAGACTCGGATGTGACCTCAGAGTACAGTCCTTTGAGGCAGTTGAAAGCTTTGTGGCATACGCCACGATCGGATATGCCAGAATCACGATCCAATTAGCTTTTTTTGTGATTAGGGTTTTTCAACAGAGCTGAAATGCGTCATTAAAGTTGATTGCATATTAAACTTTAATAATGGAGCGAGACACATCCATGACAGCCACCGTAAATCCCGTTTATGTGAATACTGTATACGTATCTTACCCTTACCCCTACCCCTCTTCCTGTCTGTACACATTAGCGTTTTGTCAGAGCATCAAGGAATCAACACTTATGTGCTTAGCAGATGTCGTATGCCTATTTGAAGCAATAGAGAAAAATTACCCCCCTCAAGACTGTTGCAACAGTGTCCAGACTGAACACAACTCATCCTGCCTCTACTACACTGGGATAAGAATTCAGCCTCAAACAAAAACAAAACTGATAGCTGAAATAGACCATCTAACCTGCATGAACTTCACTGATAAGCCAGCAGGTTTGCAAGCAAACAGAGATGAGTACTAACTCTTGTCTAAACTGCCCTCAAAAGATTAAACTTGCCACAGAGAGCAGAGGACCATTAGCTGAAATATATATTTCTTCTCTGTCTGTCTGGAATGTTGGTCTTCTCTTATGCAAGCTGGGGTGTGGGAATGTATGCATAGATGTGAGTGTGTTTAGGGGTGATGGAGTGATGGGGATTGGATATGTGGATGTGTATGTGAGTATGTGTAGGGGAGTGGGAGCGTACTGTAGGTGTCGGCATGCATGTGACAAGTGCTGATGCTGTGATTTTTTTTGAGAGGACCATCAATGACCTTCGTTGCTTTCATTTGGTGAGCCCCGAAGGCAGTTCTATGGTGCTGCAGATGTGGCATTGAAAGTATGAGTTAATAACACACGGAGCTAAATTAGAGAGAAATGAAAGGACCTCCAAGGGCATGAGCGCCCTGCAGAGTGGGAGCTTCCTTCGCACCAGCCTGTCTCTTTTATAGACAGATACACAGCGTAGGAGACTGCGGGGCACAGAACAGGTGGGGGAACTCAGCATTCCCAGATAATCCACCCAGACACCGGCTCCCACACACAATCGCACTGCACTGCACCGGAGTCAGCTCCTACACAGCCTTGCTCTCTAACGCATGTCAATGCTATCTTTCTCACACCGGTGCGAATGCGCTCCAGTTTAGCTGCGGGTGGGAGCGCCAGATTGTTCCATAAATAGGGAGAACGGAACAACCGGGGCGCGAGATGAGGAACCCTCCGGAATTCATCATGGATTTTGTGCACGACCGACCAAATAGCACACGCACGATCTTAAAATAACACGAAACAGCGTGGGGGTGATGCGACGCAGTGCATGAGAACGACAGCGTCTCCGCGGAGCGGCCTCGGAATAAATTGTGCATGCGATCACTCCGTTTTTATCACGTGCACTTTGCCAGCGTTGCATTTGTAATCATTATTGTAATGTGGAACCCCCATGGGGGGCGGGGCCTTTTCCCCCGTTGACCACCCGCTTCTGCTCGTGCTCTTAAAGCCCATTAAGCTGTTTAAGAGCGCTCTACCTCTCAGACGGGGGGTAAGTCTCGCAGGTAGATTGGGGGGGGGGTCGCTGTGCCAGTAAATGAGTGCGCAGGAGACAGAGGAGAACAGCAGGCCATAAATGCAAAGAGTTTAAGGCAGAGCAGATTACTAAAGGCGAACACAGTGGGAAGCTGAACCTCTCCAAACCTAATGGACTTAGTGTGTGCAGCTGGTAGGAATGTCAGGGTAAGGGGTAGAAATATGCTTGGCACATTAGCTGCAAAGACCAGCCACTGCATAGAGCAGGGGCTTAAATAAGCAGAGTCTTTATTTTGACCGTTTTACCATGTTGTAATCTGCAGCAATATCTGACGTGGCGTGAAGAGTCAAGTTTCTATTTTTGTATGTACAAGCACACAGAGTTTGGGTGTACAGAGAGGAGCACTCATCTCTAAACAAGAAATCATGTGTGAAATGGTTACTTAGGAGCCCTGTGATGAGCTTTTTAATGGTACAAATGAAAAAAAATTGGGCTGTTGTTATTTTGTGGAAGTCCTGCTAGTAGTTGTTATTAGAAGTGCAGTGAGAATGATGGTACTGCTATGAGATGTGGTCAAACCCAGAGGGAATGGGAGCATCTTCTTAGTTTCCACTCTCTGTTCAGACACTGACCAGTCACATTAGAGAGGTGGGTCAAATGGTATGTCCTTATCCATAGTCAAATACTTCTATATTCTCAGAAGAAGTGGAACAATAATAATAAATATATATTGTTTTCTTCACATGGTCATATATCACATTATCAATTCATATGTATAAATAAGGCTTCTCTTTACTGTCTCTATACTCAGACACACAATAGAAATAAAAGCAAAATTTAGTTTAAAGGAATTCATCTCTGAAACTCTTTGGTTAAAATTATTTGTAAAGATCCAATCCTTTGAGCCACACAATACACATCTTTGTTTAATCACATAAACTGCAGAATTGTCCAAAGAAAGGCTTTTTTGCTTTATTACTAACTATGTGAAGTTATAAATTCCACCATGACTGTAAAATATACACTTTACAAATTAAAAGTGCCAGCTGTTGTTGCGGTGAAACACTGCTGTTGTAATGTGACACAAGCAAAATCAGGCGAGCAGACTTTATTCTGTGCGTTTCATCCATAAAACCTCAAAACAATAGCGACGGGGTGCTATTTCTGATCAGATAATGGTTTTGCTGTCTTCCTATTTTTTACTCCAGCCTTTCACTTCCGCTGACAATTACTGCCCTCCCTTTTCAAAGCATCCAAAGTTTTGTGTCCTCTGTAATCTGGAAAACTGCCAGGGGTGAAATCAGCCCTGTGGATTTTTCACTCATGGGCTGCTGCGGCCTCCAGCATGTATCTAAATATAACTAATCCAATTCCTTTCTCACAAACACGGATACATAAACAAGCACTAAAGTTGTATCGAATGTATGAATACCTCAGCGCTGTGAAGTACTGAAAGAACATATTTTACCTGGTACTACCTGGCATGACTACCATAACTGTCTCCTCCTATTGAGTCATTGAAGGGTCCTGCACAGAACCTTGAGCCACTTAAAATCACATTCATTATTAAAGAGATTATTTTCTTTGTAACGTCTGTGGTGTATTTCCCAGGAGAGCTACAGATTGAACTTTAGATGTGCATCCTTTAATTTATTGCAGCTCCTAACAACTGCAGCAGAGCATTGTTCCATGGGAATTGACTGTTTACACATTGATTTCTTTGCTAAGCACTTACAATAGGCTGTCCAGAATCAATATCATGCCTTCTGTTGTTATTATGTGTGATCAAAGAATACTTCAAAGCAACATGTCACTAAGGGGGCAAGTTAAATTTGGTTAAAGTAAAAATTGATTAGCCTCGGAGACGACGGTCTTCGTAGACGAGAAATGCAAACGAGAGCACATAGGATTGCCACCTCACAAGAACGTTTGCAAGTCCCTTTTTTGCTCTTTTTAGCCTCCCTTATTGTTTTCATTTCAGAAATCTGACAAACACTTGCCTTTTGTTGTCTCTTAACAATACAGTTACCAGTACATTTCCCCCATGTTTTACACAAAAGGCTTCATCCAAATGTTCTTCCTTTGCCAGATTTATTATCGGCAAACGTTTTGTCTTTGTTTTTGTCCCTTAGGTGCTGAGTTAGCAGCTCACACGAAACAGGGCGTTAGAGCAGGGGACCTACTCTGGATGCTGAACACATTCTGGTGTTCGCCTGCCATTTTGAACAAATAAAAAGACAATCAAATGCTCCTGAAGACAAAGGAATCATTGCAGTTTCACAATGAGTTGAAGTGTATTTTGTATTTCCTTTGAAAAACATGAAAGACTGTACAATGCAGAACAGCTGATTACTATAATGTGCATATAATAGTTACTTGTAAGAGCTGATTAATAAAATAATCATTTTGCATTCAACAACAAAGAAAGAAACAGGATGGATCTATGCTGGAATAATACATTGTGCTCAAATTATGTAACTCATCAAGCTAATGTGACTTGTGAACTCTGCAACCTAGCATGAGATAAGGGCATTGTCAAACACAGAGAGTGACCAACTAGAGTGAATAGTAAGCCATAAAACATGTCTTGAAGACACTACTCAATGACCAAGCATGATCCATGGATGGTGACAAGAAAGGTCAGTAACATGTCACCAAAGAATTTACTTTGTGTTTTGTTAGAGTTTCCAAAATCAGCCAACATTTAAATTCCAAAACAGAAAACAGAAAACAAAGAATAGAACTATTGTTGGGATTCTGTTCTCATTCCTTTTTTTAAAATTGTGGTGAGTTATTTTTGTGCTGGAGGGAAAATGATAAACACAGTTGTAGCCTTTTAATGTGTGCAGAACTGTACAAGTCTTTGTCTTTGCCTAGCACAGCTCTCCACAGAGACGGACTCCCAGCTGAGGGAAAAATTAATGAGTTTTTAGACAGGGTTGTTTTTGCTTTTGAAGGCCTCCAGGTACAATCCTGTGTAGTAGTGGAGTGGTCTCAGTACCTCACCTAAAAACAGCTTTTGATCAACTTCGTTTTCACAGTTGGGAGAGATGACCACACTGCCCCATAACAATTCCAATACTGTTGCCAGACCATTGTGCGCTACAGTATAACACATATAAGGTGCATGTAAATACCTTTGCAAAACCACCAAAAAAAAATCTGAATTATTTCGGCTGCATTTATTTATTTATTTATTTATTTATTTATTTATTCATTCATTCATGTTGAAGAAACTCTTATCCAGAATGACATAGTGGACAAGGCCACCGTGACAAGAGGAAGCTCATGTCACAAGAACAAGTGCATCCGTGCAGAACAGCTAGTAGCATGTCAATGACAAAGCATCAAGTTGAAAAGTGGTGCAAAGATATAAGCTTTTAAGTATAAATAAAGCACTGTAAAATCACAATATTTATGTCATGGTAGAGACATAGAGCTTTGATAATTACCTTAACTTCATAATGTTATCTAACATCATATTAATGCACATGCAGTTCCTAATAAGGATCCTACTAATAAGCATCATACTAATGTACACACAGTCTGTAACTATAAGATTAACTGTGATAACTGCTTCATATCCACAGAGGGTACAGTTCTTCTTGAAACCAAGTCAACTGAATTAAGAATTAAAACAGATGAAATATATTCACTTTCATTATTTTTTTCAACTGTTGTAGTTTCCTGAGGTCCTAGAACATACTGACTGCATTTCATTACAGAGGAACAGTCATGCTCAGGCTTTCACTTGTAAAGGAACAGTGTCACATTTATTTCATATGCCGTTTCCTTGTATATTTTATTTGTTCAAACCAGTTTGTAGCAAGGCAATACCTGCTTCAACATGAAAATATGATGTGCGTGAACTTGTTCAACAAAAGATGGAATACATCATACAGCTTCATTGCTCAATAATATAGCAGTGTGTGTATGTGTGTGTTGCGTGTGTGTGTGTGTGTGTGTGCGTGTGTGTGTGTGTGTGTTGGAGATTAATGTGAAAACTGAACTGTGACCTTTCTGATGTCATGTCGTACTTTCAAATGATGGTTTGGCATTTTCAGTGGATTGTCACATTTCCAAACATGTCAAAATTTGATTGCCAAAAATCTAACCGAAAATACAGAGATAATACTTCAATGTGTATGAAAAATGGTATACAGCATGAATGCTTAAGTGGCTAGGCAGGAACGGATACAAAGACGGCACACTTCAGCAGACAAAGAGAGCAGGCTTCTTTCTTTATACTGAGGTGCTTTTTTCACCAGGGGTACAGAGCCGTCTGTAGAGGAGGAGGGGTTACAAAGTGAGCCCAGAGAGAGATGGGGAAAAAAATGTTGGTGTAAAAAGCCATTGTAAGAACAGGAGTTAATCACTTTAGCGGCACACGTTTGTGTAAAGAAGTGCATGTTGTACACCCCATCCACTGGGGGCCAAAGGTCCCGCCCCCCAGGCAGCATTTACATGTCAGTTATGCAAAAATGTGAGACGCTGAATGAGGCGAGCCCGCCCCTCTGCATGGTATCTGCTTGGCTCTTGGCAGCTTGATGTATTCACTGGCTGGTTCATTCAGGGACACACATGTCTCTTCTGCATCTTCAGGATGGGAAGGATTGCTCTGCAATAGCTTGCCAAAGGGATGTTTTGCTGTGGCAGTAAGTCAAATCTACATTATTATTCCTCACGTCCTCTCAATATAGCTCTTAGGATCTGAGGCTGATTTAAAGGGAATTTTTAAAAATATAATCCTGACAGACAGACAGGCGGGCAGGCAGGCGGAGTGGTGCCTGCAGATTGCTAACTGAACTCTGATGCTGAATTGTGTGATTTGCGCAAGTCCAAATCAAACTCATTCACAAATAAAATCTGCTGTTTAATGTACATTCTGCATGACCGAAGTGACAGGTTTTTGTGCTGCGACAAGGTGAAAAATAAAATCAGCCGTTCAAAGGCAAGTGAGTCACATGTTTTTGGATCAGCACTCCTGTGGTTCCGAACGTGCTCTGCTCTCGCAAACAGAGCAGCTACGTGAGTGGTTGCATCAGAAGAGTTGCTACTGGGATTTGTTAGCTGTGGTTTTTTTTTTGCTGAAAGGGCATGATGCATAGGTCTTGTTGACAGACTGCTGCTCCCATACCACTGTTGTTATAGGTGCTTGTCTGTTTACTTTTAAAGCATGATAAGGCGCCATGCTGCAGGAGTACAGAGAGTAAACACAAAAGAGGCAGTCACGCTGCAATCAGCGGTGGCACGGAACTAGAGTGTGCGTGAATCGCTGGGCGCAATCCCATTGTCTCTCTAAATCAGAATCCGAATAATCACAACTCTCTCTCAACCTACAGACTGCGAAATACGTGGAATTAAGCTTTTGCCTTGGGATGTAGAAAAGATAGACTTCCAAAGGTCTAGTCAACTGTCAGTGCATTGTGAATATAATCATCAGGGCAGGGTAGTGAAACAACACCTCTGTTCATTTAGTGAATGGATATTAAATAGATGTTTGGAGGAAGGGAGCCAGGTGGTTCCATGCCTGAAGGCCTGTTGATTAACTTTGTGGGACCCCTGGTATTCAGTTACCAGAGAGATGACTGAAAGTGCCCGGGGTCGGGCTCCCCCGCGAGTTGCAGATCACAGCCGGCAACACCTGGGTCCTCAAGCTGGTCCAGGGGATGGCTGGCTGGGAAGATAGAGGGATGCTGCATTGGTGATTACACTGATTAGCTATTATTGCAGGGACGGTGCCATATTTCATGGCCAGCCATGGCTCGGTGGCCTAAAAGAAAACAGGATTTCAGGCTTTTAATTACAGCTGTGCTGCTTAGTGCCAAATGAAGTGGGCTCGCTGCCCAGCTGAATTATCTGCTTATCTTAGAAAAGGTGGTCTAGTCTTGGCCCAATAGACACAAACGGTTCACACAGGCACTGAGTCCAGTGTTGTCACCTGCACCTGCTAATCAGAGCACTACTGTGATTCCTTCAATATAAGCACACAGTCATTTCCATATGGATTACATTCACAAAATATGTTAAAAAGGGTCAGTTCATCAATGGCCACTAAAGTAAGGGATGCAGCCTCTAAATACTGATTCAGAGTTCGACTGAGGACACTTGTTTCTCACTTCCTTCCTCCACCACATTGCTCAGCACCATGTCAATTAGCAGCCCAAGGAGAATGATATTAGACTTGATGCTCATGCCACACACTTCAGCAAGCTCAAAGCTAATGATACATTAAAGATCTCAAGTATCGATCCAAATCATTAAAGTGTGTGGAGTAAACTGCATGACTGTTACATTATGTTCATTACTTCTAACTAAAGGAATATTGAACCTCTCATGACAGTGAATTGCCTGTACATTTCTCACTGAGATGTGGCCTGTGTTTTGAAATCAAAGTAGTGTCTTGTGTAGAATTTTAATCATGTCCTCAACAGAGCAAACTGACTTGTTAATCTAAACACAACATGTGGTAACATCTGAAAGAAAAATTAATTGCTGAAATGATGTGACATTTCCAAGAATGCTTTGTTGAGATTTAAATGTTGAAAAACCTTGATGAAGTAGAATAGTCACAACTTTCTAATCTGTCATAATGTTATGCTCTTGATATCATCTTAAAAAAAGACTGCCATGATCTGCCATGAAAGATCTTTCAAATTCATTGACCTTGATATTATAGGTTGATCTAAGTTCAGTGACTCAAGATGGCCCTGCATACAATGAGTCATTCTGAAATCATGTACAATCCACATCAAAGACACACAGTCACATTCTGCCAAAGGTGAAGCATTTCAAATTCATTTGAAGCATTTTAAAGGTGAAGCAATGATATTTCACTGGGGAACTATTACCTGAATGGTGCTCCATTACCATTATCAAGGGGCAGTCTGATCCTTTTAGGATTACTTTTTTAACCTCAATTCCCCTTTTTGGTAGAAACTAGGATTTTTTTGCTAGACAGTTTACTCAGTAGTAACTGCTTCAACCAAAATGGCTTTTAGTTTATAGACCCTTAAACAATAAGATCACTAAGGCCAATGCTATTGACTTGAAAAAGAGGAAATGCAGAATAACTGCCAATATTTCCTTATCTCTTTTTGTTCCTCTAGGCCACTTCTTATCTTTCAGTGTTTGTTTTCTTCCCCTTACATATTTAGGTTAAACAAAGCAGAGAAAGAGAAGCTCCCTAACAATAAAACTGTGTGCCATTTAGCAGATCTGATGGCATTACTAAATGAAGCATTGTTTGAAATTTCTCATCCATTTTATAACAAACATATTTGCATTCTGAAAAAGCAGGAAAAACTCATGGCATGTTTGCATTTCTGTTTCATTCATATAAGTAAAAATCAGGATGAAAATACAGACAAAAGTATGCTAGAGAGTTAAAATCATTGCACAGTTTACCATAGACTGACTGTACCCTTTGTATACTTAAACTAAATACCTTCAGGGTATTCCATCTGAGGGAAAGAGTTCACACACAATTTTCAGCCAATCCTTTCTTTTCTTCTTTTTTCTTAGGTTTGCAGGAGGCAGCAGTGAGGGGCTATGACTCCATTACACACGCACCCCACATCACTCCCCTCCCCATCTGTTAATCGCAGACCTGCCGCCGCTGTCATTTCGCCTTTGCCGAAGCCCAGAGAAACATGGGAAGTGTCAGCAGCTTGATATCGGGTCACAGTCTCCACAGCAAGCACTGCCGCGCCACAGAGTACAAGCTCAAGAAAGCCCCTCAGGCCAAGAAGTCAGGCCGCAACCTGGACGGCCTGCTGCGGTATGGTTTCTCTCAGGACTCCGCCAACAACAACACCAAAGCTGTCTTCCAGTCAGGCAAGAGTGAGGACTTCTTTTACATCAAGGTGAGCCACAAGCCCCGGCCCGGCCACCACAGGCACACCGTGGCAGAGGACCAACCCGAGGGGCAGGTTGTCATGGAAACTGGCAGCTGCACACCGCCTAAACTGGTGCCTATGTCCGGGAAACTGGAAAAGGTGAGCGCAACATAGACAGGCAGGCAATAACCTCGGGTCAAAATTTCAGTTTTTCTCCAAAATTGATTCTACTGTGCATTAGTGACAGAATACTGCTACTGACAGCTACTGATTTGTGCGTTGTACCAATACACAAGAAGTGGTGGAATGAGATTTCATTTCCAAGGCTACATTTTCACCAGTAACAGCATAAAGGTCATTTCCAGCCCTTCGGTCCCTTTTCTGTCAAGTGAAACCTATTGTTAAGTCTGAGCTGGAAGTGTTTGTAAATTAGAGAAGCTGAGAGCTAGTTAGGGCTGATCTTTCTTTCTCCAAAACAAACACAAGAGAAGTACAGTAGATAGCCAATAATCCCCCAGGCCCCTGCACCGAAACACTAAAAGCTTAGTGTTGTCCAGTCGACTTCATTAAGCTTCAAGATTGATGAGTTAAGAATGCCTTGATCTCTTGAAAGATTTCGTCCGTTGCCAGGGTCGTGCTTATGCAAACCTTTCTCTCTCTCAATGGGCCTTTATGCCCAGGGTGAGCCTAAGCCCCAGACTGTGGAAAAGATCCCAGTCTTCAGGCATGAAGTCAATGAACAGGAATGCTGAATCAACAAGCTCACCTCTCACACTTCAGTGACGCTCATTATTAATATGAAACAGTGGTGCCATTCGTCTGCAGTGAGACAGTGCTGAGGGGGCTACTGGGGGAGGGAGGGGGGAGGTAAGGTGGGAGAGGAGCTTTTCCAGTGTGGGTGCGGAATTCACTTCTTACACAATGGGACACAGTATACTTTGTCCAAGGGTACTCTCACCATCTGAGTAGTGATGCTAACGTTGTGTTTTCTCCAATAGATGGAGGTTAATTATGTTCATATATGGTCAAATTATGTCACATTATCACAATATATATATAGACATAATGACCAATTAAATAAATTGCTACCTTCTCTTCATCAAATACAGTACAAAACAAAAAAAAAAATTTGTAGACCATCCCTACATCCCAGACCAAGAACTGTGGTATTCAATTGCCACTGTTCAGTCAAACTCCATGAAACAAGCCAATAAAGAAAATTATACTAAAACAACTCTCCCGAGTCAATTCACGTACAGTAGACTCAACGAATAAAGGGGAGAATTATTGCGAGACAAGCTCAGGGTTTGCTGCATAGAATACCCTGGGGTTTTAAAGGGGCACTGGGTTGAGAAATGCCAGCCTTCATTTATTTTTTATTGTCCCTTAAGAGTTGTAACCTGGCAAATACTGAAAACATACACCCACAAAACCTACAAAAAGTTTCAATTATTGAAAGCTCAAATTAACTATTACCAGAATGTGTATGGCCATTTTTGTATCATAACGACAAGAGAGATTTTAAGGAATAATATCAGATACCCCTGTTCCTTCTGTTTACATGTTCCCCACTGTTTATGAATCAATAAAAGCAGTTATTTGTATAGTTATAGATTCTGATGGGAATTGAGGCTCCCAAGCCAAGGCTTTGGTGTCTCTCTAATCAATACTTAATGCAAATAGAGAGGTTAAATTAATTTAATTAGTGATTAAAACAGAATGTACCGATACTTGAAAAATAAGTGTCAACATCAATACTCGGCTGTCTGACAGCTCAATTAGCTGTCTGGATGGTTCCATTAACATATACTGCGGGAATAGGAAGCACAGGCAGGTAAAATCAAATCATACAATGGTGCATCAATGTTTCTAAAAATTCACTAAATGTGCACTGGGCATAATGGACTTTGTGCTGGCTGGATACATCTGCATTTTTTTTTACCCATAGAAATATTTTATGACTGGACCCTTTCACTGCCAGAGAATGGCTCTGAGTGCCATGACAGAAGTGATGGTTTCCTAGTGCTGGTTTTCTGACTATTATCATTGTCATTTTATTGTCATCATATGCAATGGTAAGGTAAGACATCATCCAAAAAAGTCATGTTAATTCACTGAGGGTCAATGAAATTTCTCAACAAATCATTCACCTCAACAGTGCTGACCCCTTTCCTTTCCCTCAGGGCATCGAGAAGGGCTTGGTACGACCAACAGCGTTCAAGCCTGTCATTCCCAGGAGCAGCACTTACACAGATAGTCATACCAACCTGAACCAGGTCAATGGGAAAAGACTGAGCCCCTCTGAAAGGGCGAAAGAGCAGCACGAGCAGAAGCCGGACACCAACTCGGGGACGTTTTCCGATTCGGGCCGGAACTCCATGTCCAGCCTGCCCACCCACAGCACCAGCAGCAGCAGCCAGATGGACAACCTCGGCACCTCCACGGGCCTGCTGATCCGCTGTGGGGGCTCCGCCCACAATGTGAGCCGCCCCCAGCACCTCAGCAGCGCGGCGGCGGCGAATGGGGGCGGCGCGGCGGGCGCCAAGCCCGCAGCTTTCTGCGACGGTGCAGCGGCAAGGCCGACCAGGGACGGGATCTCTCCCGAACAGCAGAACCCTTTTTCTGAGAGCACGGGGGGCTGCGTGCGCTCCCCCATCTCTATGGACGAGTCCCTCATCCAGCAGCTGGAGCAGAGGCTTCTGGAGAGGGAGACAGAACTCCAGGAGCTGCAGGTCAGCTTTGAGGAGAAGGAGGCGGACACCTGCCAGCTCTTTCAGGAGAAGCAGAAGTACTGTGCCGAGGAGATGGAGGGGCTGAAGCAGAGGTGTTCCACCAAGCTGCGGCAGGCTTCCCAGAAGGCGCTGAGGGCCCAGCAGGTCCTCCAGCTTCAGGTCTTCCAGCTGCAGCAGGAAAAGAAGAAGCTGCAGGATGATGTGTCCCAGCTGACCCAGGAGAAAGACCTCATAGAGGTCAAGCTCAGGTCCTACGAGACTGAGAAGACCCAGCTGGTTCCAACTTTGGAGGAAACTCAGTGGGAAGTAAGTGCCTCCGCTCTGTGTAAAAAAAATATAGTCTTTCATCTTATGAAATATTGCAGGGAGGTCCCCGGTAATTTGGTTTCACTGCATGTTTTTTACTCTCTGTGACAGCACACTTTGGCAGCAGAACAAGGTTCGGGGTGTCAGCATAAGTGATGAAATTGTTTAGGTTTTATCATAATTTCCACCACCAAGAAGCCCAACGGTGCTGTCTATGTATGAATTTGCAGGTATGCCAAAAATCCGGAGAGATCTCGTTGTTGAAGCAGCAGCTCAAGGATTCTCAGGCTGAAGTGAGTCACAAGCTGAATGAAATTGTGAGTCTCAAAGCCACACTTAAGGACACCAAGAGCAAGATGGAAGCCCTGGAACAAAAAATCAAGGAACAAGAGGAGGCTGTCCGTTCACGAACCGTGGAGGTGGAGGTACTGAATGCCTAAATCCATATTATCCCAGAAATATTCAGCAAAGCCTGGTATTGTGTGATCTTTAAATGAAAATACATATCCATATAGGTCACATCATGGAATGGCAGTTCCATGGGTGTAAAGTAAAAAAAAAAAATGAAAACAAATTGGCAAGTTCACTGACAGCCAGTTTTCACTGGAAAAAAACAATTCAATTAAGTAAGTCAACACTGATGACAAATGTTGATTGAATCCATGAGTTTGACTTGTTAGTTTCAGTCATGTCACAATGACTCCTTCTTGGCGCTTTTCCTGCAGGTGTGCGAGAATGAGCTGCAGCGGAAGAAGAATGAGGCCGACCTGCTCAGGGAGAAGGTCGGCCAGCTGGAGGCAGACATCAGGGCCATGAAGCAGGACTTGGCCCTGGCCAAAGAGCAGCAGCGGAACAGCAGGGAGGAGGCCAAAGCCAGCCAAGGCAAGGTCAAAGGTCAGCCAGAGGGGGTGGAGGACATGGAGGCCCTGCAGAAGGAGGTGGACAGGCTGAGGGGGGAGCTCCGCGAGGAGAAGCAGAGGAAGGAGAGGATGGTGAGCAACTTCCAGCTGGAACGGCAGACGTGGAACAGGGAGAAGGACAAGGTTATCAAGTACCAGAAGCAGCTCCAGTACAATTATCTGCAGATGCACAGGAAAAACCAGGACCTGGAGAAAATCCTACGGGAGCTGACCGCTGAGCTGGAGAGCCGAACAGAGCTGGACATCGATGTCCAGAGTGCAGATATGCACTATGAGGACATCATTGCCACTGAGATATGAGCTCTCAGGGACCCAGGCAGAATAATGACATGTCACATGCACACAAACCAAAAAGGTCTCTTCCAAAGCAATTTGATCAAAAGTCAACTTGGGGCATTCTTTTTGGCATGTTTCAAGTGTCCACAGGACAATGCTGTATATTAATAGTTGCTTACCTATTCCACACTCTTTTATGCTCCAAACTATTGGATGCTGATGTATATTTCATTTTGTTTCAACTGCTAAGGGTAATTTATTTTGATAAAGAAACAATGTAGTAAATGTTCATGCAGATTTGTATTACAAAAGAAAAAAAAAGAAATGTATTCACTCACCAGTGACATCAAACTTTTACACCTCAGCACAGAAATTGCTTTTGTTTGGAGTATCAGAGTACACAACTATGTGAGTGCACAACACTCCGAACAAATGTTACCTCACTGGTGTAAATTGCTCAAAGATATAAACTGCATGACAGTCTTTGCATAGCAGTTTTGCCATTTAGCACTTATATACAAATAGGTAAGTCTACATATTGGTACAATTCACTATCAAAGAATAGTGACCTTGAAATCTATGAACTGCTGATCATTTGCATTTCTTTATGCACACCTAAATGCAGGTAACAATTAAGTAAAAATGCAGTTAATGTTTTTTAGGGGTAAAATACTGTCATTTGAAAACACACAATGGTATTTTTGTTTGTTTTTCTGAAATCCTCCGCACTGCAGAAAACAGCTATCAATGAATAGAAAGAAAGAATGTATGCTCACCAGCTATGAATGTGGTTTACATTCTACTGACAGCCTAATTGCTGAAAAAGTCAAGAGTTTGAACACAACCCCACATACACAAGCAGCGGTCCTTTTCGCAGATGACAAATATCTAACACACTGTCACTAAAGAAATATTTTTTAAAAAACAGTCATTGTATGCCTTAACTATTGTAACTATTTTAATGTAGGTTGCAAAATTTACAAAAACATAGAAATTCATGTGGGACAGTTGAAACAGGGAAGGATAGAGTTTAAAATGGGTAAAAGTCATGCTGGACATGGGCATGATATAACTTTATATAGCCTGACCAATGAGTTTGCTATGAGTCATCAAGCAGCATTCTTACTCTTTTTGCTTTTCTTCTTTAATTTTCCAGCAGATTCGTTCAAAACAAGGCAAAGGTAGATATTTATTTGGCAGGACTAAGTGTTCAAAAGTAATACTAATTTTGGACAGGCAAGGTACATGAATTAAGTCAAGTATACTTGAAACTGTGTTCAAGCCAACAGATCAGCAAGAAATTTTATGAGACTTTTAAGGACACAGGCCCAGAAAAACAAAGTGGCATCTGTATGAGGTCAGGGGTTTAAGTGCTCTAAATGAGTTATTACTCCAAACTGGTTCATCCAGAGAATCCTCTGATAAAAAACAGAAAGATAAACACTGAAACATTCTCTAGCATTTATATTTGCAAAATAATGACCTCCAAAGATCAAAAGAATACTAATATTTGAAAGTATTAATGAGAAAGAACTCAAGTAATTCATCCACTCATTATTCAACAGATCAACATGCATTAAAACAAGAATTTGTACTCATTTTGCTTGGAAAAACATATTTCATTATATGTGTTTTCTTTGAAACGTTCACCACCATCTTTAATATGCCTTTGCGTACTTAAAATTGCAACAACAAACCCAGTCTTGATTACTGTACATTTTACATACAACAAAATACATTTAAACTAGGAAAAAGCAACCTATATTAATGTTCAAAACACACAAAAACCAGAACAATAGATGTGAAAAACCATTTCATAATATTCATAGTACATTTCAAATGTACTTGTGCTGCAGAGAAAGACAACTGCAACTCATAGAATATCTTTCAGTATTTTGTGTTGACACTGGCAGTGTCATCTAGTTTTTTCCATGATTTATTTATGTGTCTGAATGTACAGTATAAAATGATCTTTCCTTAGGAAAGCAAAACCTTGTTCCTCTTGCTCTGCTTCCCACCAAGCGAAAACAAGGACAGATCTAAAGTAAAGTCTTCCTAAGCTCTGCAGGTACAGGTCTTTGAAGTTCGTCCTCAGATGGAACTTCGTTGACACGGGCAAGATGGGCAACAACAGACCAAATGACCAAATTCCCAGTCTGGCAGCTTCCTGTCACAAAGGCACTATTTGGAACTAAGGGAGGCAACTTAAAAGGCACATAAGGGGTCTTTGTAAAAACAGATCACAGGGAAAGTGCTTTGGCAAACATGCAAAGCATTTATATATCAGCCTTATACAAGCCAAACATTAACATCCAAATAAACACTTTGCCCAGGGTTCATTTTCAAATACAAATTAATTTCTACAAACTATTTATTTTGATTACTAGTTCCAGTGAAATATACATCTGAAACAGTGCTGAAGCTTAATTTCAAAGGGGGGGGTTGCTCACTTGGAGGTTTGAGAAGGACATGCAATGTCTCTATTGATCAATATGTGCGTGCACATGTAAAGGGATATGAACCCTCCTCCCAGCCCCTCGCTACTTACTCCAGTGATGTGAAATGATAACTCTAAGGGAAATGACTAGTAAGAGAATGGCCTTAGGTGACTTTAAGGCCAATGAGTAATGGCAGTGTATCCTGCGCTGTGTTTTAACCTCCAGCTTTTAGGGGGAGCATGACTACTCTGTGGGAAGGATGTCAGTGGGACATTTTGAGAATGCATTGTTATGTATGTATTGTATATTTTCTATTTATTTAAAAAGAAATAAAGTTTTCAATTATTGGTAAGGCACACTATTGTGTTTATGGCCTTCTAATATATATTTAATTTGTGTAGGGTTTCACACAGTGCAAATAACCATATTTTGAAAGATAATTTTCAGTCTGACAGAGTGACTTTATTTGGATGCTTCATTGTTCAAGTGTTTGTGCGGTAGTGTTCTGAACAATCCTTTGCAGTTACTTCAAGTGCTGTATTTTATAAGCGTACCATCCCCATCTGTACACACTTTAGTGGAGGGCTTTGGGAAACTTTTGATTGTTCTTCTTTATATTCAGGATGACTACAGCTCGTCTGACCACTTACCAAGACACTTCTTGTCTGCAGATCAAGTAACAACTCCAGCTCAGTCTCAGATATGAAGCTAGCTCAAAGCCAACACCAGAGAAGAGTCAACTCTGTCTCTTATTCAAATATAATCCTCTTTATAGCCCTTTGTGAACTCAAACTCTTTGTGTGCACTTATCAGCGAAACGCTGCTTCCCCCTCTAGACTAATTCCCACAGTAAAAGGATCCTTTTTTTCTTTTGAATGTCAAGACCCAACCCCTCCCCCCTCCTCTCTAAACACTCCATCTCGCCCAGACATATTTGTATGTCAGGACTCAAATCCAATTTAGAACTGCAGCTGACAGATATGCTTGCCAAATGTTGGCATACTTTAAAATAGTATGCATGTCATTAAAGCCCATATCTGATACACAGTATATGATATGATATGCACCTCATCTATCCAGTAGAGCCGATGTAAAATACTGTGCTGTGATTGTCTACTTACAACAGGGACACATGAATCCATGCTGTATTAATGTAAACAATTATAAGTTAACCCAAAATAAGATATCCCGATTATTAGTAATTTAGATTTGTTCTAGATTATATTTGGGGGTGGGGGGGGGATAATGCAAAGAAAGGTTTTTTATTTAATTATTGAATCATTTACTGTTAGCATTGTCTACAGGAGGCTTGGGCTGGCAGATCTCAGATCTAATGAGGGCTCTTATTATTATGTTAGGAAGTACAAAAAGTGCCCATCACTGATAAAATTAATGGTAGTCTTTACAAGGAGGAGTGTTCAAGTTGAGAGAGCAAAAGCAACTTCAAAATTAACATTTCAACTTAGAAAAGAGCCTGTCCTTGATTCAGTAATCCTCCAGGGAGTCCTCTTTAAATGATCAAGGATTTGTGAAAATCTACATCGAAACAGATATTCTTTGATTAGGACTATACTTCACTGTTCCAAAATCAGATCTAGGATATTACTGCGCGTTTTAAATTC
Source organism: Megalops cyprinoides (assembly GCF_013368585.1). Classification (NCBI taxonomy): domain Eukaryota; kingdom Metazoa; phylum Chordata; class Actinopteri; order Elopiformes; family Megalopidae; genus Megalops; species Megalops cyprinoides. The sequence continues at coordinate 12,189,085 of NC_050586.1, forward strand.
CAAATCTGTGAGGAAGATATAATTTGTTATCCTCTCAAGCCTTCTGCAGTCTGCAGGAACAGCACCGCAGATATCCTGCTGTATAATTGCACAGCAGTGTAGTGGTCACAGGAGAGGGTATGGAAATTCATCTGCATCCCGCTGTGAGCTTGATGACCGGCCGACAGTCAAGCATAAAGATTTTTTTTTTTTTACATAAATTAACAAGGGAGGCATATGCACACCAGGCAAGCAGGCAGAAGCTGGAACACAACTCATTGTTGGACAAATCAGCTGTATCTGAACTGAGCGCCAGTCCATTACTTTCCTGGTAATGCCCTGTGACCTCAGCCTCCTAATGCTTCCAGCAAATGGGGGGATTGCATGATGAAGTTGCCCGAACAATTCATACATAATTAGGCTCTGCCTATGACTGCTCAGCCAGTACTTACCTATTATCATGACTGCGAAGAAAATGGACCCTATCTTTCAATGCAATATTTGTTCTTTTCTGTATTTTCCTATTCAATATTTGTTCTGTTCAGTTTTCTTTGTGCTTTTTTCCCCCTTTTAAGAGTTTTTGGATTGTCAATTGTACTTTGTGCAACAGTCTCTATATTGGCATATGAGTACTAAAGCAAGGAGATTGAATTGCTCTGATACACTCACGTGCAGCCAACAGCTACTTTTTATACTACAAGTCCCACAGTGCATCACAAGAGTGAACAGTAACTGACATCATCAAAGGGATTAGCATGCCAAAGCAGTCAAAGCAGCAGGATGAGGGGTCCCTGACCAACAAAACCTACCCTACCTCAGAAGAACAAATATTGGTTTCTGCCTCTGTGGGCCCCTGGTTACTGTCAAAAAATGACACAGCTCAGACTCAAACCTGGCTCTGGGCTGTGGGGCTCAGCCCACACTGGAACAAGCACCTTAACTAGATGAGGCACTTGGGAGTCCTTTAATTCAATATGCCTGAGTTTGTCAATTCTATTGTGTGAAGCAAGAGATGTGAGAAAACAAGTGATAGCAGTCTGATATAAGAGCATAAATTCTAATATGCGTTTGTTGTTTGATCATAGGTACAAACAGGTAGAGGCAAGTGTTAAGATGACAGCAGGGAAAAATAAATAATCTTGTGCCTCTCAAGAGGACACCATAGAATGAAACATCCTGTCTCAACTGTCTTTTGTTGGAGCAAACCACACTTGGAAGTAATCATTTAACAATCATTTATTCAACTAGTTAATGCTTTTAACTGAAGTTGGATTGCTGTCATCTTTGCGCAACTTGGTTGGAGTTGACTTGCTAGTAAGTTGCAGGGAGTGTTATACAACAAAGGTGCAACTTTGTTGCAAGTGTTAAAAGTTGCACAAAAGTTGCTCTGTGTACCATCAGCCTTATTCAACTCAGCATGCAGTATCATTTGAGGCACTTGAGAACACACTGCATTATTATGTGCTGTAAGTGGGATTAGATTGCGAAATCAAACAGACAAGAGAGGCAAGGAGTGAGAGTACAATGGGCAAAAGGGATGTGAGCCAAGTGGAAGGTAACCCCATTTCTCCCATCTGTTACATGAGGGGCACAACAAAGGCATCAATACACATTGGGATATCCACTTATATTGTAGGGAAAGGAGGTACATGCTGGAGAATGGCCACTGACCCAGGTACAGTACAGTGCCAAAGAGGGGGCTGAGTATACCATGAAAAGAACAGACTGAGTCAACACAAAAGCACCTGCAAGCCAGGGCTTGTCACAGCATTCCAGCGGAGGGAGAAGCAATCCAAGATGCTCTCTGAATTAGCCGCTGCTACGCCGACCGAGCAGGATGGTGAAATGAGAGGATGAGGAGGATGCTGGCTTTGTCATGGGAGGCAGCTATGCAACACAGAGGGAGGATGGAGAGGCGTGGTGTACTTTCATGGCATATTCATCCATCTTAGGTTTTACAAGCTGCGAGCTTTATAAAACGCAGAAAAATACGCTTTATATTTCACTCTCAAGGCCTTGTTTTCAGCAGCTCATAGTAGATACCCTGGTGAGGGTAATAATCCAAGGCTGTGTTTTTCTTGCATTAGTAAAGGCCCCGGCGCTTCGCAAAATATCAAATGAAACAACCAGCCAGTGCATTATCTCTCAGGCTCTGGCAGTTTAAACGCGCATCATAATTCCTGGGAGCAATGGAGACCACGTCTACTGTCTGGCAGACACACAAACGCACTCTCCGCAGCGAGTCTGCAGGGGTCCAGGTTTGCTCGACTGGATCTGATGAGGTTGAATGAACACAGGGGGGCTCTTTGTTTGGGGGGGGGGGTATAGTTAGCTTTATCAGCCATCTGTTTTGTCCCAAGGCTCTTTGCACCTCGGGCCTTAATCCGGCTCAGGCAAGCCCGACATGATGCTCCAGTCATGGCCGGCAGAGCAGGCAAGACTGGTGACACTATCAGCTCTCTTACACATGTGCTGTGGGCGCCCAAATCCCCCCTGTCGCAGAAGGAAAGTTCCATTAATGAGGCGGCGTTCCGCTCCCTGTGGGACAGATTAAAATACGGGGGCCACACGTCTAGACGCTCGCTTCTCTTTTCTTTTCTTTTCCTTTCCTTCTCTACTGCTTCTTTAATTGGGAAATGTTTTGAAAGCCTCGCGCCACCCGGATTAAGTGCAGATGATCATTAAAGACTTACCTCTGTGACACAACCACATTTGACTTTATTTCACAACTTCTCATGGCTGCTTTCAATTATACCTATTCATCCATGTAGATGTAGACAAACTGTTAAAGCAGACCTGGCATTTCTGTAACACCTGTAACAGAGTTTAGCATATGCACTGTAAATGCATTATGCATCAATGGCGTCATTAATATCAGTTTATACCCATGAGGGTCACACAGAATAATAATTCTCTTCTGCTTCTGTGGGTGCTAAATCAGGTTCTTTGTCAATGGCTTTGTTCCAATCTCCTTCTGATTCTAACTGATTTCAACTGGCTCTATTCTATTTACAGCTGTGAACACTTATCATTAACCCCTCATTCCTGGACTGATGGATGCTTCACAATTAACTCAGGAACTGAATCAGAAGCTCAGTACCAATGCCAACTGTGATTGCCTGCTGCAAGCACTGTGCCGTACCTTCCAGGACTACTGGTAAAAATAATTATAAAGATGCCATTCCCTCTCTGCCTCAGTGTCTCCTGTAACTCTACCGGCAGTCGGCTAACTCTGCTGACAGTCCCCCAGGAAATGTCACAGCTTCATCACAGCATCAGTGACGCTCTGGGACAGCAGCCTGCGAAAAGAAACAAATTCCCTCTTAGCCACACATGCAAATTGAGACAGCAAAGCACAAACCACAGAAGATGAGATATATATATATATATATATATATATATATATATATATATAAAAAGATATGTGTGTGTGTGTAAGAATATGATGCTTGTAAGCTGTCATGTGTCGAGAAAATGTATTAAGTTTCCCATCAATATAGGAGGCAAATGTTCCTGTCATAATGCGTAACAAACGGTACCAGATACCAGGACAACAGCATGTATCTTGTCACTTGGATGACTGCATCAGGGGACTTGACAAAACCATTCAGAGAGGGAGGGGGGTGGGGGGGGGGGTCTCAATAGTACTCCTGTAACAGCACTGAATGCCAATGTTCCATTATGTGCGGAGTGAGGTGAAAAGTAGAAGGAGAACGAGGAATAAATCAGGAGGGATGAAAAGAGTGACTGACATTGTTGCAGAGAGAGACGCCCGCTACTCAGGGTGTAATTATCCTCGCGACTGACCTTTTCATTTATGAACACATCTGTGGATGATATTGAAGTGCCTCTCTTTATTAATTGATATCGAATCCATTTGTCACCCTGACGACGCCCACCCGGCACCCATGTATTAAACTGTCACATCATTAAAGCGAGGCACCTGTGTCGTCCCTGAGATCCACGGCGACTGACAGCAATTTCCTGCCATTACCCTTGCACGGCGTTATTGACAGCTCCCAAATCAAAAAAACTGAGGCGGTGACACTTTTATAGCCCCTCTCAGAAGGTGATGGGGGAACAATGGCGATGGTTCATTCAGGTCTGGTAAATCTGAGAAACTCCTGACCGTTGCTCTAACCATAGCCCTCGAGCCACTGCCACTTGCTTGCACTTGCAGATATTGCTTACACATATTACTTGCGTAATTTTACAGTCTGTCCATAAATAAACAGAGTGTACTGCCCTTCCGAAATTTGAACTTTACTAAGGGAAACACAAAGAACAAGGACAGTTCAGAACAGTGACACCAAGTGGTTAACGTGATGCAGCTGCATCATTCAAACAGATGTGTGCTTACTTGGATTGCTATTCTTACAACTGCTTATTTGCTGTGATATATGGTAACGTAAAACAATGGCATTTGCAGGTGTTGGCAAAAATAAAGTGCTGCTTAATACACCAAACCGGACACATCTGCTGACCACTGATAAGCCTCTCCTAATGTATGCTACAGTATGAGTTGTGACACAGCATTCCTGCGTGATGAGTGGAGCAGCAGAAAGAGACATCCTATTAAACCCAATGACTTTGAACAAGGTCTTTGCAGTGTGTCCTGGGTTGATTAGCAAGCGCTTTTTTTTTTCTTTTCCATTTATCGATCCTACCACAGACATTACATTCAGTCTTTGTGTCCGTTCAGCTCTTACCCCCTATTCAATTTCCTATTGGAGTTTCTCTTGTTTCAGATTCAGGGAGGATAAGTGCAGTTATCCTTCCGCTCCAGGCAACCCTGCGACGCAGAGGCAAAGACATTAATACTGGGCTGCAAAGGATCCTGCAACTGCCCTCTATGCCTGCAGGTGACTGTGTGACCCCGGCACAGCCAATCAGCATGGCACATTTGCTTTGTTAACATTGAAGGAGTAACAGTTTTCAGAATCTATGCACCTTTTAAAAAAGCCAGCCCTATAAAGATGTCTAAGGCGTGACAGGGACACCCATGCTTACTCTGCCTCTCAGAACTTCACATTTGCAGTACATTTGGGCTCTTTGCACCAAATGTCTTCTGAGGCTTTGTTCGGACTGAAAATCCAATCCCACACAACAGACAAAAACAAACAACCGTGAATGTGCAGGACTATTAAGTGGTTTAGGGAGTCATTGTGGATAGATTTATATGGACCCCTGCGCCCGTCGTTCAATAAATAACCCAGTAACAGCTCCCTACATTTCTTATTGGCATGTATTGATCACCAGTGCTCTGTTGCACGGTGAGATAATCTTCCATTATTTAAGGAGTGCAGCACTGTATGAATTTAAAGTGCACACTCTCCGGTGAGACCGGCGTCTCTCTGCCTCAGTTGTTTGCCTTAACCGAGCAGTTCATCAATTCCATACACACAAGAGACACCGCCGCAGAAGGTGCCGGCACCTCCGCCTCACTCTGACAAGGAAGCGGGATGTGAACCCTTGCTTGCGGCGCGAGAGACGCCCGTCAGCTTCCTCTGACCATCGCATGGCACCAATTCCCAAATAACCCTCCCAGTTCAACAATGTTCCTACACGCCAATTAGAATCCCCGCTATGGAAATGGTTAATCATGGTGTAGAACAAATACGGCGCACACAAAGCATGGCCTTTTAATATAAAAAAGGGGAGGAGGAAGATAATGAGTCTCTGACAGCTGTGTTGGCCAACCCCAGGGGACAGCAATTGGCTGACATCAGAGAGGGGGCCAGCGGGAGGCATAAATCATTCTGAGACTCATTCATCACTGCACACACAGCGGCCCTCCTCCACCGCTGCTAAATCTGATAATAAGATGATTCAGCATCTGCCTCCGAAAGTACACAGGGTTTTCTTTTACGTGGCAGGAGCCTCCTTACTACCGTCAGCTGGGACACTTGCCCCTCCGTCTCCAACACTCCCACAGAGAGAGGGGACGTGTTCATGGGTCAACACCTCCCCTCGCGGACCTTAAAAGATCCGCTTGGTCACCTTGGAGGAGATCCCACAAACGCAATGTTACTATTTGAATCCCAATAATGTCAAAACGAGCGCTGCGCAAGCTCGTAAGCGTTTTCTTTCTGTTGGGTGTCTGATTAATGTTCCATGTTTTCCTCAAGGAAATACACTGAGGAAACCACAGGGGGTCACATATGCCTTGGTAGTTTCATTGTCACTGCTTAGAGATGGGGGTGGTGGTTATTAGGTCTTCAGCAGATGGAAAACTAATATAAAAGCCTGATTCAGACATATTCAAAGGTCACACATGCTTTTTCACCAAAATAAACTACCACCATATATTGACGTATTTAGCCACTGATAGTGCTCCATTGCAACGACCCTCTCTCAAGAATATTTTACCATTTGCCACCTCCACATTGAAATATATTGTGCACTATCATATTACACCATGTTCAACAGCCACTCTTTGTTGGTTCCTTCACACAGACATGCACATCAATATAGGTAATCTTAAAAGAGAACATTTGCTAAAGTCCTCACTGTGCTGTAGTTGGACAGAATGAACTTGAACAAGAGCACAATGGCTCTGCATCTTCTATTCTGATTGTCTGACTTTCCTTGACAGCGCACACTGAATGAGTGCATTCCAGCTAGTTTTCATCTGTATTTCCCTTAAAACTTGCATGGACTTTTAGTGAAAGCCTTTGTGTTCTCGTATTGACTGAGGTACTTTGATATATTTTTCCTCCAAAGCCTCCCCCATTTTAAGGCAACCAGCAATGGTAGTCATTGTCTGAATACAGTTTTCATTGTTAACTCAAAATAATGCTGAAAGAAAAGGGGAGAGGGCACCTTCACTTATGCTTGCTAAAAGTAAGCATTCACAGTAAGGCGGTTCTCTATTCCAGTCAAGTAACTACGGCAAAATTCCTCTTTCCACTCTCCAGTCCCCACATGTGGAAGTGCTAACCTTTGAATTAATGGGAAGTAATTTGGGATTAGGCAAATTATTTCAGTATTAAAATAGTTAATTTCATATCATTATTTATAAATTATCTGATTTAAATAATAAATGGCTGAAAATTACACTATATTTTGGTTAGATTTACTTTTGACATATTAATGGAAACACAGTCCAGAAGTGAATCTGTGCTTTCACCCACCTTGCTGACAGAGATTAAGAAACTGTGAGATTCACATCTCGGGTGTACACCCTCCAGGCATGTAAACACACTGCACTCCCTAGAGCAGAGGGACAGATACTGAAAGTCATGATTACACATTTACCCAGCATGCTCTACACAGAGGACATCCTTTTTGGATCTGAAGCATGGTTACCCCTCACCTAAACCTGATCAAATGCCCTAAGGCCCTGTAAGAAAATCTCTGAGTAAACCTCCCATCACACATACTCAGACAAAGAAAAAGTCTCACCAATGCAGTGGTGCTTGATTGTGCCTGTTAATTTGTTTATGCAGAGAAACAGCTTGTGGCAGCAGTGGGTGCTCACCTTAAACAACCGGTCTGATGTCGGTAAGTCTGTGAACCTGAACCATATCTCTGACAAAGTGACCACGAGATACACATACTTTCCCTCTCACACGCACGCACGCACGCACATGCTCACACACATTGCCGATACTCCCACACCTGAACAAGCCGATCGGGCTTCAGCAAACATAAATCGGTAGTTCCGCATGTAATCCGCCTTAGGATGATAATTCCTCATCCATCCCCCGTGTTTAATTGGATGTTAATTGTGAGCGAGACTGACAGAAGAATCTGCGGGTGGCGGGGGCTGCTGGCTCTCCCATCAGTTTATAATCCGCTCGCCCTGGGTGCTTCATTACCTCCGCAGTTTTCTATACGTCAGGAAAAAAAACCCTTTCAGTTTTAAAAGGCAATTTGTCAAAACAGACTCAAAACAAAACAGAACAGCAACAGAGGGGAAGACACAGGTGTCCTTCAGCCACGCTGTGTTATCTCGCGGAAGCTCTGAAAAGATGTCAACCTGTTTAGTTTTTTTTTTTTTTTTGTCCATTCATCACCAAACATATGCATGCACTGCCACTGTTACCAGTCTGGCACCAAACTGTAAACCAAAACACCTTCATGCATTTTTAAAATTGGAGGATTTAGCTGTTGCATGTAACATATGCCTACTTGGCAATCAATTATGATCGCGCTTCTTTGCATCCACATGAATCTGATTCAAAAACACAGAAACATCAGATTGTTTGTAAATATTGTCTGGCTCCTGCTGTTACAAGAAGCCCAAGGGTTTTAATGATGCACCATGCAGTTTACGGATTTTTCAACCTTTTAGCGCCCTCTAGTGTCACCTGAAGAACATCACAGCCCACCATCTCTTTAAAATTATAAATGAACAAAGGCTGTCCAAGGGCAGGGATGGTGACAGCAAATATACCTGTCAATAATGTGGCCATGAAAAGATAATACCTTTTAAAATTTTCATTTCAGCATAAAAAAGCACAACATGAGCCAAATCATTCAGTCTTCCATTCCAACCTGGCTCCCCAGAAGCCGTGCCTAATATCCAGACAGTAATCGTGACATGATGGAGGCCATTATGGAGACACGCTTACACAGTCCTGCTAAACCATTTGGGACTCAGCAGCATAGCCAGCAGTACAAAAATAGTTTCAGAAGTGACTTCATAGATAATTACTTTCTTGCAGTTTGTCTACTCCCCTCATCCTCCCCCACCCCCCACCACCATGTTACATGTGCCACATGTAGCCACGACAGTGTTATGACACATTACACATTCCCATTGTACGTGTGTCATTAGCACAATGCTCAGCAGGGGAGTACGTCTCCAGGCATTCCAGCAGGAGCCGGCGAATGGGGGGAGGCGATGAGCGCAGACCGAGCTGTGAGCCCATTTGCGTTTAACCGCATACCCTGCCAATTGCTCGCACATGACGCTCATAGCCGGAGGCCCAATGAGTGAATGGGAGGTTTCTCATGCAGCCACATACCTCCTGTCGTTTAATCTCCACCTCTAAAATTGGATACTGAGAAAAACAAATCAGGTTCATTGAAAGGATAAAGCCTCCACAATATTCCTCAGCAAAGGCATTCTGTTGAAACGCGTGGAGACAAAAAGGACATTTAATTAATACTATCGCTATTAGTTATTTCTTTACTTGATATGCACTCTAGAGTACCTTACAAGGCTGTAAATGCATGCTGTGGGAGAAATTACAACCTACATACATACAAAGTGCAAAAATGTAAGCACACTGCACAATACTAAGCTCTACCCATCCTAGCTATATTGTGATGACAGCACCAGTGACATGGCAAAGACACAAGCGACCTTACTACTTAGCAATGCAGAAATTGGAGACTTAGCACTGCGTTTCCAAGGGGCTAAAGGTGAATAACAGAGAACAGCATATTTCTGAGAAACCTTGCACCAAATGATCAACATACTATGCATGTAATACTTTACAGATTGTGCACTTGCAAGTTAAGCACCTCCACGCTCGTCATTTCTGAAAAATGCTGACAAACTGTTTCAGTGAGCAATTCCTGTCAAAAACCCTTTTGGAGACAGGGCAGTCCTTTGGCCACCGGCCTAAATCATAGTGACAGTGGGCCTTTAAAGCCCCCACCCAGGAGAGCGGGACAGGGCCCTCGGCGTCCCTGGCGCGGCACAGATCTGCAGTTATTTTATGCCGCTCTGTGATATTCACATCCCAGTGACTTCAAATAAACCAGTACACTAAGCTCCTGTCAGCACAATTCTGTGAACACGGATGGCTTTTCTGCTCAAATTGCACATTTAGACCAATGTAGGGATTTGACAGGAACAGCATTTATTTTTCCCCTTCCTTTCCAAGTTTGATGTCAAAAACACAATCCTGGCATTGCTTTTGCCAATTATTTAATTCGTGGTCTTATTCTGTTTGTGTCGGAGTTTCTTCACTGCGACTTTGAGGAGAGCTGGCTTAACAGCAACCCCCAATTAAAGTGCCCGTAAAACTAATAATAGCTTAAGTAGCAGCCTCTTTACAGCCCATACTCAGAAACATCACAAACATCAGCACCACTCTGCTTTTTGAAACTCAACTGCAGACTGGAGTTCTAAATCATTTCCTCTCATTCTGATCTAGAGCTACACCAATCATACATAAACTGTCCATTATCTACTGCCCCTGCTACTTGAAACATACAAGCCTACCGGCTCAGAAGTTGTTCATGCAAATTAAACTCAACTAAAATTTCAATATTATTTTCCCAGGCATTTATTCAAGCATTTACTGGGCATCAGGAGAATCCTATTCATTTCTGAATGACACTAATCAATGTGATTGTTTCAATATATTTCAATTTTCAGCCATGAACCAAAAATGCTAATTGGGAAACCTAGTTAATCATTTCCATTCTAGATATCAAATATACAGAAAAAAAAATAGATAACAGCCAAGGTTTTCCTTCCCACTTCAACCTCCTTTCAAAATACTCACATTACATCATTAATTGCAAAATGAATTTATTAAATCCTTTAATGAGATAAAAGGGTCATTGTTTAAGTCAGAACATTCAGATAACAAAATTTAATATATTAAATTTCATAAGTACAAAGATACAGAACAAGTGCAACCATTTTCCATTTGTAAAAATAGCTTAGCCATGGCCATATAAGTATGCATGTTAAACCTGACGCAACACACAAAACAGGTTATCAATTCACTATACATCTCATATGAGCAGCTTTACCATTATGTGCAGACGGAAGTGTCTGAACTCATTTGGGGAAACACCAACTTTTTTTTGTCCTTCTTCCAAGTTAGTTAAGTAATCATGAATCAACAAACATTTTCACAGTAGAACACCATGTGATTACCCTATGTCTTGTGGCATAAAGACCAAAGGCAAAAAGTAAATTGTCCATTTGTGTTAACAATGAGGTTTATAAACACTGGACATGGCACTGAGTATTACACGCAATAGTGGGTATTAGCAGTGGAAAAATGCATTTGGTCAGAACCTCTTCTCTTCAACCACAGAGAAGAAGGAAGCAGCTGGCAAATGACATCTATCCATACCAAACTGAGCCTCTCCTAAGTATTCACAGACATCCTTAGCAGCCAGAAAAATGCGTGGTGGCACCGATTCTCCTTCCTCCAAAAAAATGACACCAGGACTTGGAAGGGCTTGCTCATTTTCAAGAAGTGGACTGTCCTGCTCTGGGCCATCTACACTCTCCTCTAAAGAGGAGTGACTTAGGACACTCAAGACTCTGTTGCCGACAGAAGTGTGCTGGAGCTGCTGACATTCTTCAGACACGGCCAGAGGCGGCTTCAGCATATCGTGCAACACAGCAAATTGAGTGCGTGCACCTTCAGGAGGGTCAGACACACAGAGGCAAAAATCTCTGCCTCTAAACCTCTGATAACTATGGTCAGATTCCAAGGCTTCTAGAGGCTCAGATTCTTGCCCGTGATGCCATTGATTCCGCTGAGGAACCTCCTCCTTTCCAGATCTGACAGCAATGCCAGAGACAGATTTAAAAATGGATTTGAGGGGTAAGTCCTTCAGGTCAACGCTACTGCATTTTCCCCAGTTCAGGTACTGGAGCATTGGATTTTCGTCTGCAGGGTCCTGCGGGGTGGTGGCGTTGTGGCTGACTGGGCGGTCCTGGCCTTTCAAGCTGGTCCTCGGGTCAGATGGAACCGACACAACACAGGCACACTGCTCCATCTGAGGCTGCCCACTGCTAAAGTCCATCAAGCTTCCACCTGCACTGAGGGGTGGAGCTGGGCTTTCTGGGAGAGAGCCACTAACCAAATCCACCTGACCTGGGTCCAGTGCAGTGGTGAGAGGGAGGGTGCTCGCAGTGCTACCCGCATCCCCGTCACTCTGTTCTTCATCCAACTCGCTGCGAAGACAGAGAGAAATCATGGCCAATCTGTGGAAGGCAGCAGTGAGTCTTCACAATAATCCTCGATAGGTTGCAATCACCCTGCAATCAGGCGATAACCCTAGTGAAGGGCATACAGCGACCAATTAATGAACAACTGTTGCACTTCTAAAAGCAAGCAGTCAGTCCTGATCAAGGCTGAAGTGAAAGTCAGCTCTGAATTAGATGTTTGACTGTGTGCAGCACAAGAACAGGCAAGTTACCTTTCAGGTTCATTCTAGACATGAAGGGCCATGAATGTAAACAGACAGACATCCCAGTATTTCAGGAATACTGATCTTAATGAGGTCAGACAACAGCTCAAATTTTATTCTTACAGGTTCTGAAATGAAAATATGCTCAGAAAAACATTCTGTAGCAAGTAGTGGAATCTATTAAATAACAAAACTGATCTAAATGCATTATGACCACAGTTACTAATCTTTCATTCATGAGGATAGCAGAGAAGCACATCAGCAGACAAAGCTGTGCATGTAGACAAATCATTGAAATCATTTCAATTCAATGACAGATGCACCTGTATTATAGTATGATGATCTCAACCTAATAAAATTCTCTACGATGGCATGTAATAGTAACCTTGAAGATAGCTTATTCCAAAACTTTGCAAAGTAAACCATTTCAATGTGCACAAAGGAATCAGTCACAGAGGAAAACCACTGAAAACATTAAAACCTGCCTGGTATGACTTGTGGCGCACTGATAATACTGCGTGTCCACATGCATAGGACTTCCAGTACGAGCAATTTGAGCGGTCTGCATTACCAAATTAGAATACAAATGCAATACCTGCAATTAAAGCTTTTACAATCATCTGCACTCACAGAGTACATTTTTTTGTTAAAAATGCATATTTTAAGTTAAAAAATGAGGCCACTAGTAGAACAATAGCAGCAGGTCAGTAGCTAATTTTAACCGTAGGACATAACCATTTCTTAAACTGTCACATCAGGGGAAAAACACAAATTACTGGATTATTATGCTAATACAGGGAAATTATCTGCACCTAGGACAGCAAAGAGAGCTCTAGTTTCATATTTCCACAGTAGTGTTTTATTTTTTATTCCTGTTCTGGTACATCAAAATAATTACTAAAACACACATTTGTAATAGACCAAACAACATTCTCCTCTGCCAACAGGCAAAGCCCTGATAAAGGAGACAATTCACTCTGGGCCATGTAACCATCATACCCATGTGAGTGGTAGGAATGCAATAAGCCAACAGATCAATATGTGGAGTGAAAATGTGGCTCTTAGCTGAAGCATTCTGTGTATTGTAATGCATTTATTGATCATATTTAAGTGGTTATTTCATACAGTCCTGTTAAGTGCTACAAACCACGACAGAGGCAAGGCCTTACTCATCAGTGCCTCGGGTGTCCTGTGAGGCATCGTCCCTCAGACCGAGGCCGTTGAAGTGACACTGCCTGGGGCTCCGGCTCAAGGCAGGCCTGCCCTGTTGCACATCTGGGCCATGTGGAACCGGAGCCCCTGAAAGGTCTTCACCCACAGAGTCGTCACAAGAGCCATCTGCCAATCGGAGTACAAGACAGGAGGAAGAGGAGGAGGGGGATGATGTGGCTGAAGCCCCATTCACACCACCAGCCTCCTCCCTACAACCTTACTATCCCTCATGAAGAAAATGGTAAGGTCTTATTGTACTGCACTGTGACAAGGGATCACATCAACAAACCAGAGGGTAAAAGGAGAGCTCTCTTCATTCAGTTCAAATACCATCTGAAAATCAGGCAAGCCAACAATTTCTTCATTCACAACAGTAAGTGTGTGAGTGACAGTTTCTCAAAACAAGGACCCACTCTAAAAAGAGTAGATGCAGTCATGCTGGAGCTACCAAGCACCAGGAACAGCTTGTGTCTGGAAAAATTGCTAAGAAGTCCTTGAGGGGACCTTGGTCAAAACTAGAGGGCTTCTTACAGACTAAAACCCTATTCACAGAACATTTTCTTTTGCTGAATTAAACCGTCATTAGGAAAGACAATTTTTAAAAATAAAAATGTATTCATAAATTTCTCATTTCCTCACATGAAAGGTTTCCATGGCAGGTATTAAGTTAATTTTCTGAATGTTTCTTTATAGAATTCCTACAAGCCATTCTTTTCCCCACAGAGGCTGACTGCTGAAACAAGGGTGACCGTGAACAGAAAGCTCACACAGAGAGCCAAGTCTAATAGAAGTACAAGGCATGTACAAGCAGTGTCACATTTTACCTGAAACATGATTGTCTGCAGACACCCTTCTTTTCTTCAAGATCCTATGTAGTTCTGGCACTAGCTGGCTACTGCCAGGTTCAGATTCGCTCCCTTCTGTTTGGAAAGACCCCTTAAAACAAAACAAGCCAGAGAGATCAGTGGCAGAGTCTGGGCAGCCCTGTACAAGCTTCACTGAGTGCTCTGTCAACTCCAGAGTCGAGAAGTTAAATGGATTTCAGGTCCTCTTGTACAGAACATTCTTTTAAAGTGATATGAAAGCAGAGAGGGCAGCAAGGGCAGTCTTTCTTGTGAGGCAAAAAAAAAAAATCCGTTGGAACAGCACTCCATGAGAAAACGGCCATCTCTTTCAGATTATCATATCAAGGCAAATGTCACCACAATTTAAGCCTTAAATCATTTTTGCGAGAAGCGTGGTGGCCTACATCTCATTTAAGTAAAAAGGTTTCGTTGTGGACATGGTCACTTAAGTTTCAAGGCTCAAAACCAGCTGAGTTAATTAAGTTCCACCCTTGGTTCGTACGCCAACAGTTCTCATTTGAGAAAAACTAATTCTATCACTTAGACTATACTTTAATATGTACACTACAAGAAATCCCTCAGAACTGGGACTCACTTTGTGTGCCTGGATAACGTGTCTGAGGGAGACACCATTCCGTATCATCTCCAAGACTTCGTTCATCCCAGGACACCGGTGATTATAGGAAATGTCTGAGAGAGAGAGAGAAACCCACTTCAAAAGTAGGCTCTTACTAAATGAGGCAACTCCATCATTCACAAGTGTTGAAGTAAGCTTCCTGTACTGGACCAGGCAAAAAAAAAAAAAAAAAAAAAAAAACCCAAGACAAGATGTTATACATTGAAAATAGCCTGTTAAACGTAACATTTCTATCCCTGGGTGCAGATCAAACAGTTTCATATGCTATACATACCTTCACATTCTTTGTGACCACAACAAGGACATATATATACCTGTGTTCTCAGGGCCTTCTGGCACTAGGCCCTCAGGCACTTGGCTATGATTTGGATCCCTGGAATTTCTCCTATTCTGGATGAGTTTCATTAATGCCCTGCAATGCAAACAAGCTTCATATTTCTCTCTTAATACAAGAGGGTACAAAGGAGTCATTTTGTAAACTGCACAGATAAACCTGGTTGACAGCTGGTGGAATGCCTTTACCTGAGAGGGTTGACATGTGGCTGAACTGGTGGGGGGAGAGGAGGTGGAGGAGGTGGGCATGGGGGTGGCAAATTTGGCAAGCGGCTCTCTGCTACCTGGAGGCGCTTCTGTAACACAGCAACTGAGGCCAGACATTACAGCAGCCAAAAAAAAAAAATGCATTCATTCAGCACTCAAAGACTGAGGACCCTTCAAACATCCTATAAACATACTGAATTGGGCCTGAAGGCACTGTCATTGCAGACCCATAAAAATCAAACCTGCAGAATTTACACGTGCAAATGTACAGATGTACACAGTTCTTTGTACAAACAGATCTCTGTCATCATAGGAGAGACGCAGGAAGAATGCCTACTTTCATGTCTGAGGTCTCGAACACTCCGATTGGCTTGGAGCACTTGATTCTCAAGTTCTTGGTTTTCCTTCTGTAATGCTTCCAGTTGCTGTTGGAGTAGCTGGTAAGCCCTTTCCTGCTCTGCTGATAGTCGCGTGACAGAACCTTGGGCCTGAACAACATTATTTACTTCTTTAAAATAATCAAATGTCATGTTTTAAATTTTGTAAGCTTTCACACAAGACACCACAGCTTTTTAAGTTATAATGAACCATTTTGAGAGGCAAATTGCAACATAACATTTTGTGAGTATAATCAACATTTTTCCTCCATTTCAATGAATATTTATTTGCTTTGTTTTGGTGTATATTACTGCAGTTAATCTTAGAGGCAAGTTATGTTAATTGATTTGTTAAATGCTGCACAATGTTACAGGTGCAATACAGTGCCTGTTACTGGACCCCTCCGTAGGAGAGGGAGTGCCTAAAAATAATCAATCAAGAAGGCATAATGAAATAATCACTTCTCCAATGTCAACTAAATATGAATAAGCACAATTTACGAACAGAAATTCCCTTTGTATTTAGTTTCAATACATTATCTACGTTAGTTTTATCGATTCTATTTTTAAATGATCAATTTAAGATTTATTAAACCCTTTATTTTAAATCATGAATATGCGTGTTTGTTTCCATTATCCAGTGCTGACATGACAAAAATGTCATCTCTGCAATATTCCATCTTGTACCTGCCAATGAACGTGCCGTTCTAACACCAAAAAGCTTAACTGTTTAATCGCAGTTAATTCAGACTACAGTTTGAAATTCTCATTAATGCTGCGTATACACGAACATAAGATTCACTCATCTCACACTTACCTTGTCAACACAGTTACCAACGCCTTTCATTTCAATCACCGCTTTGTTTTTTATATTCGGAGCGTGAACGTGGGTTTCCACACCTAAAATGAAATATTCTTTTCAACATAATTTTATGAAACCCCGATGTTTGTTGCATTTTTGTATGTATGCTTGTATTTACTCTCCTTCAGATGAAAGCTATTCAAAACGTTTACCAGTGAAGTAGCTGGCCTGAAGTATTGCTATATTTTCTCCTTTAATAAACACCTGTTGCTCCTTTCTGTTCGGTCAGCACGCCGCCGCCGTCCTGTTCCGTTGTCCTTTCTGATCGTTCAGTTCGCCGTCCGTTTTCATAACAGTCGTTGATGTGCGAGATAATGTCCTCCGTCTGAAATTAAAACTATCGTTAACGTTACAAATCCTCAAATATAACCCCGCAGGTTTAAGTCGGTGTTTTCGCTTAATATATATTTTACCTTTGATTCTGCGTGTTTAAGTAACACATTCGCATGCTAACCGTTAGCTCCGTATTCTTAACGATACAATTAGTAGCTTTATCGCATAGCCAACTTCCGCAGCGATCTCTTACCTGCAGGGAAACGCCATGAATCTCTTTGCCTTTTTGTTTTGATAAACGCTGACCTGTTGAGGAGGGAGGGTTGTTACGTACAGTTTTAAGCAACTGAACACAACGTTGTTATCCCGTTATTTCACGTGTAAATATGTAAAACTAACCTCGGTTGTTTTTCTTTTGACAGCAGCAAAAACACCAAACCTTTCCAGCCATTTCCGCACGCGAGGCTCCGCACTGCGCGCGGCCTTCTTCTAGCTATTTCAAAACGTCTGGACCCCCAGTGACCAATCAGCGGCCAATTAGCTAAAGGGGACCGGTGTAATTTCCGTTGACGACTTTCAATTTTAATGTAAGCCTTTATTATTTAAACGCTTAATTGTAGATTTAATAAAATGAATATATATTCGCATTATGGGCATATTACCAAGACTGAGTGCCTTAGTGAAATAATACCCTCGAAAGGAACCATTATTATTTTAAACTGGCATATCTGGTTAGCCATGATTTTCTTTCCAGTCATCACAGCAATCAACACAACGATGGTATCCCGTGTATACGCGTGCATCCGTCGCTTTTAAGCAGGTCATGTGCAAATAAAACATCTCATGAGAATGTCTTAACCAAATCATTTTTGTCCAACGTTACTGCAACCTGCCGTTGCAGATGTACAAATGTCTACGTTTGGGAATGAACAGACTCCAGCCATTTTGCAATCAACGTCAATAATTACAGACTCAAGTTTAGGTTTTGGCGCCATCTAGTGAGTTCAGTGACAAATGATTGTGACAAGCCCCAAACACAATGGAAACTCATTTATTCCACAAATGAATGCAGATTACTCATGACAGGTTTGTAAAGTTTGACCTACATGCCTTACAGCAACAATGTGAACCGATTTATATGTGTGTGTATATATATATATATATGCACACATCCCTGTTGTCAATACCTCATGTGGAATGAATTAATGGCAACAGGACATGTATTTTATGACAGTACTGGTCAGGGAGCACATCTGAAGTCCTCCATGGCACAGAGAAAACATAGACAGAAAATAACAACAAAATTAATGGTAACAATGGTCATTCAAAAAATCATTTTGCAGTTTTCTCCAGTCAGGGTGTATTTTGCCCTTTAACATTGAACAATCTTTGACTGTAAACAAAATTCATCATGGACAGAGTTTAAAATATGTGATGAATGGTGCTAAATGCTGTGACATATCAATGCTTGGTAATATCAGTATCATTTTTAATCAATATTGCAATCATTTGATCTGGATGGCTAATTCTATTAACTGAGTCCACTATATTAATCAATCCTCACACTTCAAAGATCAGTAACTCTGCACAGAATCACTATAGCATTGATCCCATAAAAACAAGCCCTTTACCTCTATTCAGTGCAATCTCAATTCATTATTACCCCATTAAAGCTTCAGCATTCATCACATATATACATGCTGATAATAATGTCACACTGTCCACCCACTTTCAAACACTAATAGTGAACATACTAACAGACACAATGAGCAAATGTAAACAGAAAGTGTAACTACAGACTTTCCTTGACCAAACAATAACCATAACTTTTTGAAAGGAAAATAATTTCAATTAATTCCAGAAATTTCAATTGTGGCTTTGTTATATTACGAGTTATGTTGTTGTTGGTTGTCATATATATGAATATTTAAGCAAATTATGTATGACCTGTATTTTGCTACATTTTCTACAAGGCAAAGTCAGATGAAGTGGGTCAAGATGAACAGCCTAAAGAAGGCTTTCATTCCTCATCACCTTTTTGGCAAAAATGGTAAAAACATTTCAAACCCCCACCCCCCTCCAAAAATAAAAAAAATAAAAATCTGATATTACAGGTGAACAGGTGATCAAATGCAATCTCTGGTACAACAGAAAGTGCATTTGCATGTAACATTTACCATTACCAGTCAATTACCGGGATTAGATGTAAAACTCAGAAAATACAGCTACTGCCATCTTTGGTAATATTTATCGACCCTATACTGTATTTATGACCCTATTGGACTGTAACTGTCCTCCTACATAGCTACTATTTTAAAGATCCTTTGATGACAGAGAACAATATAACTGATCTGACTTTGAGTATCAGGCATGGGAGCAATATTTGTGATGTATGGATTTTCCTTGCTGCATATGCATGAGTATAGTTAGGATTTAGCATTTTGTATCCTTCCTGCTGTCTTGTGGCTGTATGTCTACACTGCAAAACAGATTGCTCACTGGACACAAAGATTTATTGACTGGTTGACCGAGCAAATGGTTGGCACAGCACGCACACAGTTACACAAAAGGCTCCCCCCCTGTCATAAATATATGCTTTTTGTTTTAAAAGCACCAACTGTCCTTTCCATGTCCAAAACGGCCAGACTTTCACACTTGATTCACACACCATACACAGCAATACTCTGCCGGGGCATAATCAAGCAGCAACACCAATTATTCACAATATATTTAAATTTGCTTAAATAACACAATGACCATGTGAGGCACAGAAAAAAGGGGAGGGGCCAGTGGGAAGGCTCTAGGGAGGAATTAGTGCTTGGAGTCTCGGGGGTAGAATTCAGCAAGGGTACTCTGTGGGATTCTTTTCAGCATCTCTTTTGGGAAGATTCTCATCAGCTGCCAGCCGATGTCCAGGGTCTCATACACAGTACGGTTTTCATAGGCACCTGTGGGACACGGGACAGGAGTGACACCATCAGATGAAACCTGACTCACAGCACCACTGTGGTTTGCAAAGGGTGCCAACAAAATCTGTACTTTGGTTTTCAGGTCATTCATTCCATGTGAACTGGGACTAAATTTGACATGACCCTCTCAGTTTTGTTATGTTTTTTTTAAATAAATATGGTCTATTGAAGTAGTCATGTTTTGATATTGGCCTCTTTTTGATATTGCAATTTTTAATTTCTATTAAATGCATTCACAATCTTGGTGTCAAATTGACACTTTTAGTGTGCCTTGAAACATGTGGCCTTTGAAGTCTGTTGAGAGTAAATTTTAAAAATACAGCTATGAAAATCTGTCTTGACTTTTTTTTGTGTGTTCACAACTCCACATAATAAATGTAGAAAGAAAATCATGCCAAAGTCAGCCCCATTTCAAATGGGGAATTTGCTAAAAAGTCATAGAAAATTAATTAATTTAAGACCACTTAAGTTAAGCAAGAATTGCTTCCCTTCTTACACAAAATCTTTCATTCGCTGCAGTGACTGTTGAGCTTAATATTTAATAAGAAATGGAGCACTTAATTAAATTATGAATTTTTAACTTGAATTTTCTTCCAGCTGAAGACAAAAGTCAGAGCTGTTAGTCTGAATAGAGGCTTTAATTTGCACTCTCTGCTCACCCTGGGAGATGAAGTTCTTCTCAAACTTCTGCAGGAACTCCAGGTAGAGCAGGTCATCAGCTGTCAGGGCTTCCTCTCCCACCACGGCCTTCATGGCCTGCACATCTTTCCCAATGGCATAGCAAGCATACTGCCCAGTCAAAAAAAGAAGGCCTTACATACAGCCCAGAAAACCACAGTCATCACACCTACCTGAGCTGATTACGTGTACAGTTAAATATTCACCAGTTTCTCAAACCTTTAATTTGTTGAGTAATAACAGACACCTCAACAACATGAGTTAATGACTTTTCGGAGGTCTGTGGGGGAAATGCTGAGTCCTGAAGCAAAGCATTAAGGGAGTACCTCCCCACTCACCAGTTGGTTAGACACATCGGCGTGGTCCTTACGGGTCATCCCCTCCCCGATAGCAGACTTCATCAGTCGAGACAAAGAGGGCAACACGTTGATGGGGGGGTAGATCTGGAAGGTAAAACCACACTGAACTGAATGCCACTCCTGAGCGTGACACGCAAATGTTGATAGAGTGAGGACAGTAATTAAAATTACCAGTTGCGCTCAAGTAAAGTTGCACTGTTCAGCACTGACCTGCCTGTTATGCAGCTGTCTGTCCACATAGATCTGCCCCTCTGTGATATAGCCAGTGAGATCAGGGATGGGGTGGGTAATATCTGTAGAGGAGAAAAGGAGCGCACAACATGATGCAAAGTCAAAGTGGCAGCATAATTGACCACTGCTGCACTGCTGCACTGAGTCAGGACAGCTGCACAGGTGCATGCTGGGAGGAAGCTGGGCTTTACCATCATTGGGCATGGTGAGGATGGGAATCTGGGTGATGGAGCCACTGCGACCCTCCACGCGGCCAGCTCTCTCATAGATGGTGGCCAGGTCTGTGTACATGTAGCCAGGGAAACCCCGCCGCCCAGGCACCTCTTCTCTGGCTGCAGACACCTGAGGGGGAGAGCAGAAAGCTGAGGGGATACCCAGAGATCTTTCTCCTCTTCTTTCCTTTCAAACACTGTCGCAGCCACAGATGTATGCAGTATGGGGGGTGTGGGTCGTGGTGCCTGACCTCTCGCAGAGCCTCGGCATAGGAGCTCATGTCTGTGAGAATGACCAGCACGTGCTTCTCACACTGGTAGGCCAGGAACTCGGCAGTCGTGAGGGCCAGACGAGGGGTGATAATGCGCTCAATCCTATGCAGAGAACAACACAATCATTCAGCATCTTACCTGACCTGCTGTCTGTTTCCACCCATCTGCTCTTTAAATCATACCTAACATGTAATAATCCTCTTGAACTTTAAAATGTTTCCCCTTACTGTTATAACTCCACTGTCAGAGCATGGTAGAGCAAACATGAAAATGCCCTAACACGACAAATGGAGCATCATATTTACAATTACATCCATCTCATATTGCAAAATCATAGGCCAATTGTCTTATATTTAGTTATATTCAAGGAAATAATTGAGCATAATACAATATGACTTAATGACATGGAGTATGTATACAACAAGTCAGCTGAATATCTTATATACCCTCCTACTCTTAAAGTGAAATAGCAAGCACATACGTGGGGTC
This sequence comes from Megalops cyprinoides, assembly GCF_013368585.1. Lineage (NCBI taxonomy): Eukaryota > Metazoa > Chordata > Actinopteri > Elopiformes > Megalopidae > Megalops > Megalops cyprinoides. The sequence continues at coordinate 12,211,138 of NC_050586.1, forward strand.
ATTGGCCAAGTTCAAAAAGAGGCACACGTTGTCCATAGATCCATTTTCTTCAAAGTCAGACTTGAAGAATCTTGCCGTTTCCATGTTAACCTGAAAAAACAAGCTAATATGCCAGTCTGCGCAACCACTGCCATATCTACACCAGAGCTGATGCTTGATTTAAAATATCTTGCAGTTGATGTTTTAGTGGTTCTTGTAAAACGATGCCCCCGGAGAAGGTTAAGAGTTATAATGAACTGAAAAGTCTGACAGCACAGAGCTCATGAATGCCAAAAAAATGTTTGCTGTACCAAACACTCACCCCCATGGCAGCAAACACAATGGCAAAGTTGTCCGCACTGTAATCCATCACATCTTTGGATTTCTTGACTAGACCAGCTTGGCGGCAGATCTGTGCTGCAATCTGTGTTTAAAGACAGAAAGAGACTCTACTGTGGCCACCATGCGTCACACCAACCCTCAACGGCCTAGACACTGTCTAAAGTAATTCTAGGACCAACTAAGGGAAAGTTGAAAGAATGCTTATTACTGGGTTATTGGTTTTCTGATATAACAGAAAGAGAAAGTTTCACAGTCTACACTCCAATTACAGAGTTAATTGCCTAAACCAAAATTTCAGCATACAATATCCCTTCAGGCATGTTCGACATGAAGCGCTCTATGCCAAAAAAAGTCTGCTTAGTTAGTATACTCCCATGAAATGGACTATGGAGTGAGTGACTTTCTTGTTCTATTATATGGAATCATTTGTTTGCACCTGTCTAATTTTGGTGAGCGTCCTCCAGGTTTAGTCATCATTGGTATTCTGAAACGAAATGCATCTCAGCTGAAGTTTTTAGTGTTCATTTGTCTTCCTAGAGCGACAAATACTCACTATCTGTAATATGAAACACACCTGCCGTACTTTCAAAGCTTTGACAGGCAAGATAAAGACGGCAATAAATATAAATGAATGTGCCATGCAGCAGGCCTGTCAGTGTGGTAATTTGAAACAAAGTTACCCACATTTGCAGTCCTGACGTACCAATCTTGCCTTTGCCTCTGCTCATCCATCAGTGCTTTTCACAGGAGATCAAAATCAGGAGTTTTAATATAAATCAATCGAGTAACAACACAAAGGAATCTTACCAGCCAAGGTTTTGTGTCAATAAACAACAAGAAGCCTTACTAGAGGCCTTTACTTTCTTATCATATTACAGGCAAAAAAAAACTGTCATGCTCAGATTTTACAAGCCACATAATGTGCAAGCTGAATAGACCTGCATAGCTTCAAGCATGTGAACTGATGCAGCAAAGAAAAGACTTGTGAGGCATATTAAAATATTGTCCACCTCAGCAGTACCTAATAAAAACCACATCCACTGAGACCAGAGTACCGTACGTCTTAACTGCCATCACTCCACAAACCAGTTGCACTGGTGGGAGCAGGGGAAGCGGCTTACCTCGTTGTGTGGCAGGCCAGCGGCTGAGAAAATGGGGATCTTCTGTCCTCTGGCAATGCTGTTCATGCCGTCGATGGCTGAGATCCCAGTCTGGATCATCTCCTCTGGGTAGATTCGGCACTGCGGGTTAATGGGCTGTCCTGTGGGACATCAACGGAAAATTCCCCTGTTGTGATGAGACTGCGGACCAGCTCATTTCTATGTCTGTGTCCAATTAAAATGTTCAGTAAAGGTAGTCATCAAATAACAGCATATATCCATACATCAGTATAATAACCATATGAGTTCCACCCACTTTTTTTACTGATAAAACTGCATCGTTACATGCTTGTTCAAAATTCTGACCCAAATGAAATTCGGAAAAGTTTTACTTCAGTGTAATTGTTGGTTATGCCAATTCACATACCCATAATGTCCAAATAGTCTTCAGCCAAGACCATGGGCCCCCTGTCGATCGGTTTTCCTGACCCATTGAAAACTCGACCTGACAAGGCATAGTTACTGTTAGCAGTGAAAATGCACAGTTAGACACATCTATACACTATACACACTGCAACAGCAATCCACATTCCTTCTCCCACCTTTTGTCTACATACCCAGCATGTCTTCTGATACTGGTGTGCGTAAGATATCTCCTGTAAATTCACAACTTGTCTTTTTGGCATCAATACCGGAGGTTCCTTCAAAGACCTTGGGAATTAACCGTAAGACTCTGTTAGTGCCACTCTCTTCTTGATAACAGATAAAGGAAAAATGTTAACACAGTGGAGCTCATTGACCGCCGAGGCAAGCAAGCAAGTTTTTCATACAATCTTTGTGTTTTAAGGCAATTCTATGTAGGAAATGTACAGCTGTGGATTTGGAACTGAGCCTGTAACCAGAAAGTTGCAGCTTCAAATGCCATGTAGGCCCCTGCTAGTGTGCCCTGGAGGTAGGTACATTATTTCACCCAAATTGCGAATCTGTATAACACCTATATAAATAAGATGTAAGCCACAAACACTATCTACATATATTACCCTCGTTTAGGGCATCTGCTCAAATAAATCATGGGATGGAGCAAAAAACAGACAGCCCCTTTTGCCTCTGTCTCACCTGCACCACAGCTTTGGAGCCGCTGACCTCCAGCACCTGTCCGCTTCTCTTTGTGCCATCAGGAAGGGTCAGGTGGACAATCTCTGCATACCTGGGGAACTGGAGCAGATAGCAGCAATGGACTCACCACATAAAGAGTGCACAATACACACCCATGGCATAGTTTGTTCCTCCCCACACAATGGAGAGAAACTCAATCTTAAATGCAGCATCTCCAATTTGTCCTGTGTCAACAACCAAATGTCACTCCAAGTCCAATTTGTTCACATTCCTCGGCACAGAATAAAGCGGATAACCTTTTTCCTTCATTTATTTGAAAATCATACACTTTTTCTGAGAGTGTCTTTGCTTAAGTGTGGTGTCGATGTAGAGTCAGTAACTTCTTTCAGCTGGGCAGCCATACTGTTTTGAGCCATCCATGCATATGGGTCATGAGATACAGTAGGGAAAATAGTGCAAGTGCAGCAGCCCTACTCCACTCATTCAGCATTCTGGTATCATTCACTGGTGACTGTGAAAATGAAAATGAATAGCAAAACAGCACCTGACATGAAAAGGTACACTATATGGACAAAAGTATTTGGCCACACCTGCTTTTCAGGGTTTAGGCTAGGCCCCTTATCTACAGTGAAGGGCAATCTTAATGCTTCAGCATACCAAGACATTTTGGACAATGCTATGCTTCCAACTTTCCAACATGGTTTGATGAGTTCGGTGTGGAAGAACTTGACTGGCCCACACAGAGCCCTGACCTCAACCCCATCCAGCACCTTTGGGATGAACTGGAATGGAGACTGCAAGCCAGGCTTTCTCGTCCAACATCAGTGCCTGACCTCATAAATGCTCTACAGAATGAATGGGCACAAATTCCCACAGAAACACTCCAAAATCTTGCGGAAAGCCTTCCAAGAAGAGTGGAAGCTGTTATAGCTGCAAAAGGGGGACCAACTCCATATTAAAGTATATGTATTTGAATACAATGTCATTACAGTCCCTGCTGGTGTAATGGTCAGGCGTCCAAATACTTTTGTCCACATAGTGTATCTAATCACTGTAATTTTCTTTGTCCTTAACTCTGTGTCTGGAAATGTTATTTTTTTAGACTTTGATGGCATCAAAAGAGCAGTGGTCTATAAAATGCACAAAAATGTTTTTCATAAAAGAAATGTAACAACCGCTTTGAGGTATTGTTGTTTGTTAAGTATAAACAGCAGAGGAGAAGTAAGGGCAGAAGCATAAAAAGAATTGACTGTGAATGAAATTTACTTACTTTCACCTGATCCAAAATAACCAGTGGGCCATTGACACCAGACACAGTCTTATAAGCTGTGGGCACACAAAAGTTCATATGGGGGTTAAAGCTGTTATAATCATAATAATATATCCCTTGGAATCTGGTTGTCCTAGCAAAATCAGGAACATCCAAGGACAAGTACTGGGAGGTCGCTGACCTTCTCACCCTGACTCATCCCGTGCTATGGCATCCAGATTTCATCCCAATTCTAAATGGATGGGAGGTCATAAAATGAGATAGAAGCATGGCCAGTTAAAACAGTGCTTGCTCAGCATAAAAGAAAACTTCACCATGCCAGTGCACGTCCTTAGCAAAGACACAACCTGCAGCAGACATTAAGAATTTCAAATAGAGCCTTTCATTTCTTGGATCAATGGCACACCATGCCTTCTGTATGTGTGACTGATTTCAGCTCCTCCTCTCCCTTCATGGCCCTAATATTTCCAGCCTTCCTGATAACAGTTAACTAACACAGACAATTCACCCCTGCACTCAGAAAATCTTACTATGGCTGGGTCTTCTACACTTCTAAATGTCAATGGCATTTGGTCACCTAAACTTTTCCATTAAAAAATACTGCAAAGCTTAGGTGTGTGATCACAAATAAATACTGCATAAACAAGTGACACGGAAATCTGAAACAGATAATGTGAAACACCCCCCCCCCCCTCAAAAAAAAAACACTTTTAAATAAAATGTGACCTGCTTGTTGTCTATTTGGGGCACGTATAAGCTTTGTACACACTGAAGATAAGCTTCCGATGCCATGCACGTATGGGAGGGGGGTCCCTTTCCAATATTTAGCCAGACCCTGCAGCAGGCGGGAGTCTGCAGTAACATACAGGCAATGCAGTTGGTTATGACTCATACCACGTATCAGCACTCCTGCCAAGCCAAGGAAAAGACTGTTTGCCTCAAAATACCATCTGTGCACTTCATTACGTTATATTGACTGAGAAGTGATAGTACCACCCAGGTCTGAGCTACATGTCACACCGCACACATTGGGGCCATATCTGCAATCGTGTAGATGCAAGGCATAGGAACTATCACATATATTAAATTAGTTCACATATCATATGTTTAAAAGACATCTATACCAAATTGTCAATCTCAATTACTGACGATGTCTCTGGGTATTAATGCAACTGTCCAGGTTGTGCAAGTAAGTTGCTTTTGCAACTACTACCATTTCAACGAACCTGTCTGGATCTCCACAATTAGCACTGGAGGGCTGATCAGCATATATTAGTTACGTAAGAAAACACTTGCTGATCATTCCCTAGAGGGAAAACGTCACTAATTTACGCAGACACCCAACCGGCCAAAAATTTACTATATACAAAAGAACGCCAGAATTTGTACCCAATTCTCTTCCATTATGTGCTATCTGAAGCCATTTCTACGAGTCCAGTTGGCGGTACGCAACATTAAGTAACAGTGTCATAATTAGCTGACTAACTACCTATAGCCATCTTATGGAAGTTCCTTGCTGGCTGGCAAAAGAATCAAGTGTTAAATCAGCTGACAGACACCAAAAAAAAAACTCTGGGGTAGTTGCACTTTCCAAACATACAAGCGTATTCGTTGCCTTTGTTAAATGAATTGCTGTATTTAGTCAAACGTCACTACAGCATATGGCTACCGATGCACTTGCAACAATATGGTTAACATAACAACAGCGGATATGCTTCAAAAATACTGCGCATCGCCATTGCGCAATATTAGCTAGCTATCTATAACTACCAAGTGCAGATAGCTAGCTATTTTGCTCTTAAGTGATACCATCCATCTTGCCAAACATTAGCTCGCTACCACATCTGATGTTTTGTCAGATTCAGTGGAGGCGAACTAGCTACAGCCAGCCCTAGCTAGCTAACAAGAAAACCGCGATCGGGCAGCTATCTTAGTTATACTACTACCCCCCCCCCCCCCCTCTCTCTCTCTCTCTCTCTCGAATGTATGAACCAGTGTATCACTGATGGAATTAACGTTATCAATATAGTTATTTCGCCAGCTGTGTGGGAGGTAGCGTGACAGCAGCAGAATATGTAACTAAGTTGCCATCCAGCTAGGACCACACAACTGCTGTACTCACTTAGACGTGGCTGAGAAATGTAGTCTCGGCTGACGACTTGTGCATGTTCACGGGCCGCTGCTTTCGTCCCGGTGACAGCAGAGGACAGTTCGTTCATAGCTCCGTTGACGATCCCTCTGATAGCCTTCATTGCCATCTTCTACTGTATTGAATTGACAGGCTCTATACGGCGCCTTGGGACTAACAGGGCCACTTGTACGCAAGCGCGGCGTTGCCCACTCACGTACTGTACGCATTAAAAACACATGACGTTTTAAAAGGGGCCGACGTACTGATGATAATTTGCAAAATAAGGTTGCTACTCAAAGTTTTGAGGTCAGTAAGTAAAGAAGCTTCCAGCGTAAAACATGCTTCATATGTCAGTACATTCATGTTTGTAAAATAACTCTGCCACTCAATAGTGCCACGTTACACGAAAGAATAGAAAAAAATATTGGGTGCCATTAATTTGGAATAGTATGTTGTCAGCGTGTGAGGTCATGTGGGAAAATTTCTTAGTTGTAAGTTGTGTCACATTAGCATCAATAGCTTGAGGGGCAGAGCTCACCTGTAAGACTATGTAAGTAGAACACCACAGAAATTTTACAATTGCCACCAATCAGCGTATGATTGTACTGGCCGTATACGATGACATTTACGTTAACCAACCAGGACAGGTCAGTGGTGAGCAGCATTATTTGTATGTTATCAAGACACTTTCAATCTGTAAGGTATTTTGAATAGTTTTGAATAATTTTAAAATAACACAACTGATGTTCCTCTATATTTGTTCTGTCAGTACAACAGTACTCAGATTAATTGGTCTTGGACTGAGTGAAAGCCAAGATGGTCCAATAGGATATTTTGGCATTACTATGACCATCCACAGTGACTGCATCTGTAATTGGTATTACCCAAAATACTTGCAATGCAATATACTACAATGCACAGACGTAGCTATAATCTGAATAATATGCAACAGGCTACCTAAAAAGTATGTCAGAAGTATTATTAAAAGCACTTGATGATTTACAGTGATGTACAGCAGAGAAATTAAACTGGACAAAAGGTAAATGAAGCACAGGAAAGAAAATGCAAGATGTTTGGCTCTGTAGAGTATGGTCACATGAAGTAATACCCTATTGTGAGTTTAAATGAGGTTTGATGGTACAGAGATAAATATATGTAAGGAGTCAAAACGTCAGGGTCATTGTGGTTATTTCTGAGGGACATTCCAAGAAGGGACTCTCTCATGACTTTAGAGGTATCGCATGGGCCTCTCAAACCCTTGCGAAAACATTACACACCTCTACAAACATTATCTGAGACAACCAAAGAATATTACGTATAAGCTAATGCTGCTTCCTAATAACTAGGCAGTGGTTGAGGTCCACCCCAGAACTCCTTCTGTACTGCAGGTCAAATAAATTATTACAGACTACCTAACCCATCAGAATGAAATCAGAAAAATAATTCTTTCATGAGTTTCCTGGAATCTCCAACGGTACCAGTAAGTGCTTACAGTATCACTGCTACTACAAAGGAGTTACAAAAGACTGCAGATGTTCAATGCCTAATGGTACTGTAATAGCGCATTTCACTACAATCAGAGCTTGTATGTCTACCCTTCAGTTTTAAACCTTTGTTTTGTCAACTGTCTTAAGTACTTCTTAGCGAAACAATGCAAAAGAAGGGTAGAAAGCAAAGATTTCAAAGCACCACAAGAGCTGGAGAGAAAAACATATTGCATCTGGATGACTGCCAGAAGTCTTGATTTCTCACTCAAAGCATTATTCTCTAAACATTCCTTCATTTTATTGCATCTATGCTAATACCTAAACCCCACCTGCTCAATGAGCAGTATTTTTTACTGTAATACATTTTTATACCTGTTTAGATTAAAAGACAGGTTGCTAAAATTATTATAACCAGCAGTATTCTAAGAAAGCATTTTGTACCAAGTAAAATAAAAACTAAATACAAAAACATGGAAGTGTCTCCTTGAAACACCATGGTCTCCTTGAAACCACAAAATACAGAGATAGTCATTATCTCAAGTATGTACGCCGCATGTAATAAATATAATACATGTCTGAGCAAGTTGCATATTATAGGTACAAGAATGCTGAAAGTGTCTCCACAGGCTAAGATAATGCTGAGGTTATACATACAGTCATTCCGATGAGACTACACCAGATCAAAACACAAAGCCCCTTAGTGCCTATGAATGATACATAGTAAATTTATGTTAGGGGGAGTTTATAACTTGTCAGCGGTTCTATATGAACGGGGCGGTAACTAAAACAGTTCACTCAGTAGAGTGTTGTTTTCTGTCATTACCTCACATTTATGTTTCACCCTGGTGATTCTGCAGCACATTGACTTAACGTTCTTGAAACCCAGTTGATAAAAGAGACTGAAAGTACAAACAAGAACAAAAAAAAAAAGTCTTGAAGGAAGTTGGAAAATATGCTTTGCTTCTTTCCTTTCAAATAATGTTTATACATAAAAATGCTGTTTGACAATATGTGTGTTAAGAGAAACCATACGTGACATAAATAAAAACATAAAGACATAAGGAAATGAGTACATGCAGATCAGGATAGATCATGACACATAAAAGCCCCTACTGTGTAAAGGTTAAGTGTGGGTCCTGGTGTTGTTAGGTACCAAGTGACTTTTCTGCTAACATTCTGCCCATAAGGTGGGGGTGTGTTCTCGGAGTGCATTAAGACAAACGGAGAAGGCATGAGTGATTGAAGACAGTCCCTGGAATCTACTCAGGCAGTCCACATCTCAGAGTCTGCTCCTGCTTCACAAGCGGCCAGGGCGTGATTTCGTTAATGCCTGGCCAAAACTACTCCTCAGTCAGACAAGCTGCCGTGCTTGTTTGGAAAAGAAGACGCTGTAATTAGACAGTAAATAAATTCACTTCAGTTTGCAGTAGGGCCAGTCTCCATGTCGCTGTGGGCTGGTCTGAAAAGGCACACGCATGGTGAGGGATCACCGCAGGTCCAGTACTGTCACGTTGCTGTCCGTGATGGTGATGTGTCCACCAGCCTGTGAGAAAGAGGCAAGAAAGGGGTGGGTCTGAGCCATGTGGCAGTTCCATTCAAATACATGTGCATGTCGGGATGTTTTGACTTTGGGATGCTAAGACTGAAATTGCAAAAGAAAGTGGTAGCCATGAGAAGACTGAAGATGGAAAGGTGAAGTCTTCACTTTACAAAATGACAGAGTGACAGAGGCATGATGTAACAGGTTGATTTATCAAGAGCGACAAAGCCCTACTCACAGTGAAGAGCGGAGGCTCTTTGGGGTGTGGGTGGAAGCCTTTCTGCTTGCAGGATGAGATCTCCTCCATTCCATAGTCAGTCAGCCTGAAGTATCCAGTTCTATAATGCATACAGACGCATGCCCCCAAAGTGTCAAAGTTGCCAACAAACCACAAAAAACACATACAATGATATGCTACATATCGGACGTATTCTTATAAGAGGGACTTTAGATGTTCTGCATTTCATGTAGCTCTCACGGCTAAACTGTAAAAAAGAAGTGCTATGCAGACAAATTCACTCAAAACTTATTTCAATGCAGATGTTTTAAGAGGGGAACAATCCGAGTTGCAAATCAGCTGAAACCTCAATCCCTGAACGCCCTCATGCACCCCCACCCACAGAACCCCTGACCCACACCCTGTGGTGGCACTCACTCATTGAACTTGGGGGAACAGACAATGGCGATGGATTCTGGCAGCATGATCTGGTAGGAACAGTGGGTGTGCAGGTCCACACTGGATAGGAACGCGGTCTGTGTGGGGTGTGTCTACATATACAAGAGGAATACTGCAGTCATCTTCACTCCCACATGACACAAATATGCATAAGAATTTATATCATCTCCTAGTCAAAACAGACCCACAGCATGAGGTGTGCCATATGACTGGGCATAAGAATATAAGATTCCAACACATGTAAACTGGGGTAGTAGCAGATGGTGGTGTGATTGAACATCACTAAACATGACTTGACTTGATGCAATTTGAGTCCTCAAAAGACTCCAAGGTCTGCCTCTCGCTAATTTGCCTTTTTTTTGCTGGTTAGTAAGTCACCTCACCAGGAATACCAGGTGTGATTCATTTGTCTACTGAAAGTAGCTCTGGCCCTCTAGGAGCTGCCCCTCCTTAAAGCAAAGCAAAGCAGATAGCTAGACGGGACTCACGTGGATCCAGCCTAGGGTGATAAGATTGTACTGATCCTGGATCAGGAAGAGTTCCTCTTCATTTTCTGTGTCACAGTAGTCAGGCCCTCCACACTGTTTTGGCACGATCACATGGGTTATAGTGAAGGCATTCTGGGTCTGAAATAGACACACACACATACACACAGATGACGTCCAGTTACGATTGCGGCGAAACAAATATACACACGGTGCTATTCGCTCAACGTGCGGGTAAGTGAGTAGAGCGTACCAATTTGCCACAGAGGATGCCACACGTCTCCACTGCCCGTGCTGTATTGGCATCCGCCAGCTTTAGGAACTTGTGGCAGAGCTCAGAAGGCACTGCCAACTGCCGCAGCCCATCCACCATGAAGCCTGGACAGACAAACAAACACCACTGTGATGCTAAGCAGCTTTCCCAGCTAAGAGGAAACAGTCTGGAAGTAAAAATGTTCCATAACCATTTGTGTTTTCTGACATAATCTTCGCCCTCAAACAATCCAACAGTTGATTTAATCTAGGAGAAAACAAACTAATACCAGGAAGTCATAGATGACAAATTAATTTTCTGACTGATGTTTTGTGCATCAATGCCACTCTATAATTGTTTTTTTTTGTCTTAAAGGAATAATGTGGTGTTCCCATAATCTTTGGTAAACATCTAAAACATTATCATTACACTCTTTCTTTCAGCTGGGGATGAGAGATGAGATAGAACTTTATTGATCCCACAGCAGGGGGATTCACATGCCACAGTAGCATTAAGACAGAGGTAAAAAAGCAAGAGTGGCAAAGTGCAATAAGGTAAAAAACACAAAAATACAAAAGAAAATACAAAGATATATGTATATATATATATATATATATAGAAATATATAAAGTCAAGAACCAATAAAATAGTAAATAAATGTACATTAAAAGTAAAAAAAATACAGTGCAGAAATGAGCACTGAGTGCAACCTATATATAAGCAGGAAAGTAAAAAATAAGGAATACCAGGAATGCCAGTCTAGGTAATGTATACATTAGTAGGACAACTCCTGAACCATTGAGATTCTGCAATGAGACTAAATCTCATGAAAGGCAAAAATCGAATGTATCTTACTGTTCCCTGGACTAATCAAAGCCCCTGGCTTGAGAGAGCGGTCGAAGGTAGGGGGCGCTGTAGGGCGAACAGAGGGACTTGTGTGGGTGGGGGTGCTTCCGGGGCTCTGCGGGGGAGTGGTGGTGCCAACATGGGGCTGCGGGGGTCCCTGGACACCCGGCACAAGAGGACTGTCAGGCGGGGGTGCACTGGGGACCCGGAACTCCTGGAGGATGCGCTGACGTTCCTTCTCCAGCTCCTGCCGGCGGATCATCTCCTCGAAGGCGTTGAACTGCTCCTGCTCTTGCTGCCGCTTCTGTATGTCTGCCACGCGCTGCCTCTCAGCCTCCAGCTCCCTCTGCCGGGCCAGTTCCCGTGCCAGGGTCTCCTCCTCCGCTTTCTTACAACACACACACACACACACAACAGGCCTCGCTGAAGAGCTGTGCCCTCTTTCTCAACAGCTCCTGGTCACATGCCTCTACTGTTTTGTGTGTGTGTGTGTGTTTTTTACATAAAAAGATTTATCCAAGTGGGTTTGGGCCTACTAGCCTTCTAGTCAAAAGCTAAATACCATTTAACAGCATTCTGTTTAGTAGGTCAGACTGAGGCCTACTCATGAGTGATGAGTCATGATGAACAGTACAGACTCATCAGTTGGGAAAAAACATGTTCAGCCAACAATAATTAATTATACATACAATTACTTTATGCCAATGGTGTCTGTAACAGATACATACCCTTTTAAGAAGATATTCAGCATATTCCTTCTCATATTGCTTCAGAAGGCCTTTCTTCAGTTCCTCAGCCTGTGGAAAGGCTACCTCCTTCAGTTTCTATCAAATGACAGGATAAGGCTGGTAAAATCATACACATTAGCTCCCGGAATGTTTGCATATTTTGCTATTTTGTACACATGCAGACACAATTTGTGATCCTACATATTTCACCTATCATATATTTTGCACATTTCAATGGTGTGTGTAGTGTTTTTATATTTCACTGACATTTAAGTGCTTCACATATGAACCAAACAAACAAACAAACATGGTCCATTTTATCTCCCTACCCTCATTGTGTCCTTTTTTTCCGGAATGTTGGCCGTTTTGTAATCCCGATGTTTGGGAAGCTTCTCAATGAAAAGCCTGAACATAAGAAAAAAAAGAATCAAAGACAAAGTCAGATAATTTCATACCTTATAATGAAAGCCTCATAAAAAAGATTAAAGTATTCTCATGAAATCACACAAGGGACATGAGAGTCAGATCATTTCTATGTCATGAGAGGTAGAAGCATGTACCTTAACCTTCTGAGTATGCCTGTAAAATCTTTTTGTCACTAAGTATTAGTTCAAACACAAATACAGGAAATGGTCACAAAGTTGTAGTAAGTTACACTTTCTCAGCTGCAAAATGACATTTAACTGTACGCACATCCTACCTGACTCACCTAGTGCATTGTACCTTAGTGGCACTTAGGTTAGTAGTAATCTTAGTATCTTAGTACTACTATGGTACAATGATATCAAATAACACAAAAAAACTTACAATAACAACAAAATGATGTCATGTAAGTGTACTGCATCCATGCTTTGAATAATGCTCAGAGGCAAAGAACACTGCAGTTCCCTCCTGCTGTGGTGGCTGGTGGGCACTGTGGCACTACAGAAATTGTAACTAACCATAGGCAGAGTTGCTTAGGAAGCTGGCATCGCATTTTAAGAGTTTATTGCAAAAGACAGATGTGATGATGTAGTAGCGCTGCCCCTCTCAACCACCAGAGTCAGAGTTTAGACAGCCACTTACGTGATATACTTGTTGTAGAGGACAAAGGCATGCTCCGCATTTCCCTCCTCTGTGTAGATGCTGGCCATGCGGATCATCTCCATGCCGGAACGGAAGTAGCGACGAGGAGGCACATCCTCATTGACGTCCACAGAGCTACCCTTCTTGGTGAGCGCGCGCACTCGCTCCTCTGGCAACAAGCTCACGTCATTGTGGTCTGGCATGGTGGCAGCGGTTTCCAAGACAACGCTGCTGGTTCCTGGAATTACAGTATACCTGTAACCATAATCTGAACTATACCAATAAGAGCCAGGTCCACACAAGCAACATCATCCATGTGAACAGGACAGAACTCCACTCCCTTCCAATGAAATAGGTTTCTACAGAGTGCGACAAGTTTTGGAATTGTAGATGATGCTCATGGAATTTCTGTCATTGATGTACAGATGTGGCTGCCAGACATGTAATCAAAAGAATTTTTAATATTTTTTGATCATGATCATGTGTATATATGTGTAAAATATGTAATAAGTTATAATATATAGTTATAAATGTATAAAAAGTTACAAGCATCTAGCAACTTAGTATTACAATTTAAAAGTTAAGAAATAACCTTAGTTACTCCTGGAATGATGTTTCAAGTTTTCTTCGAATTCCTTGACTTCCCAGATATGAGAACGTGAGTATATAGGTCACCATCAAGGGGTAAAAAAAAAAATGTAATTTCATCTTAATCATCAAACTTCTCCAATTGACATGAACTGACGGACATGTAGATTTTCCCAATATGGCTGACCTGCAGATGAGGTGTCCCAGCTCATCTTGTTCAATGACACATACGGTCCTCATTCATTCACAGCTCTGATGCATGTCTATCATTAGTCCTCTGTTAACGTTAGTCCCCAATTCGCTAACTAGCAAGTTATATTCTCCATTATTCAGTTTAACGTTAGTGCACAATTGATGGTGACCGTCACTAACAAAACCGACATGGATTTGAGCTGAAACACTCACACTATTTACACTCATAAGCTGTCCTAGGTAATTAATTTCATATATGATAATGTCTCTTTGGCCAGCTAAGTAGCCATAAACAATAGACATGAAAATTGTAACTAGCTAGCTAGCTTTGCAAGTAACAAGTGAGTTAGGTTACTAGTTAACGTCAACGCTACCCTAGAAAAACGGGTCAGATATGTCGCTAGTCTACATCCAGTCGCGGATAAAGTAGCTAGCTAGGTCCTGATAAATTCGTGTCCGTTTTGTTCGAAACGATGACAACAACAATCACATTAGCTAAACAAACCACCTCATTCGCTGAGCTAGTTAGCAATCGTCACTAGCAAGCTAGCTAGCTAAAAACAAAGTGATCAAACAATTCGCATGATCAAGCAACAGTACGTCGGCAAATTGCTGCACTTGCTAACACTTAGTATCAAACTAGCTAGCTAGTGGTGGCCAACATCAACTAACGTTACCATTCAACTTACTGCAACATAGCATCGCTACATTGTTTAACTCATCAGAATACAAAAAATACGCTGTATTAACACTGAATTATCTAGCTACTGTTTGTTTGGCAAGTTACGTTTACAAGCTAGCTGTATCAGTATTTTGCCGTGTGAGCTAGAGAAACCAGTCATGAATTAGATAACATAAGCTAGCTAACCTTAGCTGATAGAGGAAGACTTACCTGCAAACTGTCAGTGCCAAAATCTTTGCTTTTCAGCTTGCTAGCGCGCTAGCCACTTAGTTTTTTCCATATAGCTACGTCAGCTCTCGAGATAAATTAACTCAATCCTTACTTTGTTCCACACGGATTTTCATTAAACAGTTAGTTAACCAACAAGCTAACTGCTGAAAATGAAGTAAATACAAAACAATCAGCGAACGAGCTAGCTTGCTACCTGTCTTTGACAAGGTAAAGATTTATGTAGCTACTGGTACTACGGCAATTCCTGTTCCTATTTCAGCAGCCTATGGCTTAAGCTTGTAGAAATCAGCTGACTCTGAAGTCATCTTGATGAAGCCATGCTCGCTGTTGTTGCAGACGGTGCAATATACAACATGTATACAGGGTACTGGCCGAGAAGCGTAGTCGATTTCTCTCGGGAAGGACCTTGCCCCTCAAAACCTAAAACTATGTTTATTAATCTAGCAACTACGAATAAGTACTTTAACAAAACTTTAATAAGTCCCACCTGCCATATGTGACGGGTCAGCAATTCACCAGAATAAAGTTTGGGAAAGAATTTTTACCCTGCTTGCACTCTATAATAAAGTGGTTACCGTTAACACCGAAATATAAATGAAAAGCGAGGTGAAAATTTACTTCGAGAGCAAAACACGAGAGGGGATTAGTGACCACACCAACGCAAATGAATTTTGATCTCTGTGAGATTAACATGGAAGCACTACATGAAAAGTAAAAGTAAGTAAAATATAATATATAAAATGTTATATATATATAAAAGAATATATATTATATATATACATGGTTTTTCTTTTTTAGAAATAAATTAATCATGACAAACAATAAACTGCACGTTTTACAACGGGAAGAACCTAGAGCGCTTGTGATGGTACAATACATCTTAGCCTGCCATAGCCTGCAGGGTAGTAACCACCACTCGGAAAATATGTGATAACTTCAACTTTGTCCATCACATCAATTACATAAGACAACATAAGAATCATAACTTTATCCACTGTATTTAAACGGTGTATATGTTAGCTGGCTTTAATGTTTCTTCTTCCTTTTCATATTGCATACTATGCTTTAACAGTATTTATATGCATTTCATGGCAATAAATAATATATAAGGGAAAAATGGCAGTAACATTAAATTTCAGCAGAGCAAGATATGCATGTTCTAGCAATATGAATGAGATGACGCTTAACTACATAAACCATATTTTCAACCTTGAATTTGTGTATTTGCTCTGGATCTGGTTGTATATGGCTCAGAATGACTTATGTAAGTGCATTTCTCACTGTATCAAATGGCAAGTAAAGAGGTTTTACCACTAGAGGTCAGGCTTTAATCAACCGGGCCAGAGCCATGAGTTTTGCCAAGTCACTCAGGTGAAAATGCAAGTGATTAGACCACTGATTCTCCATCCTGCTCCTGGGGCCCCCCTGCTCTGCACGTTTTCCATCTTCCCCTGCTCTACTTACCCGACTGAACTCATCAGTGGCACTTTTGATTAGCTGAGCACACCTGATTTAATCAAGAGCATGTTAGTCATTTCAATCAGGTGTGTTTGGAGCAAAGATAGATAGAAGATATGCAGGACAGGGGGGCTTCAGGAGTAGGATTGAGAAACACTGGATTAGACAATATACCCTTGATTTAAACACAATTACACAAAATTAGACAATGGCAATTGACTGGCTTGAAATGAAGCTAATTGATGAAGACTACTATTGGTATTAACTGTGAGAGAAAAACTAAAGATTAAGTTCAGTAATATAAAAAAAAAATAGAATTAACAACCTTAGTTTTGGGGGACAGGTGAGAGAGACTTTAAACAAGGGCAATGCTCCAACATGCAACATTAATTAATAAATTAATTCAGTGTATTAATTTATAACTAATACACTGTTGCTCTTCTTGACTGTTGGCCAGTGCTAAGTGTGACAGTCATGTAAAGCAATTAGTCATGAACAAGTATGCAGACAGAATCAAAAAATGCAGTTGGTCATGAATACTTTTGGTTAGACCAGGCAAACACAGTGAAGACCTACTTGAAGCAAGTTCCTACTTCAGACACACCTGTGCTGTGCTATACTGTAAAGCATTAGATGTAGTTGTCAAACTAATGAATGTGTCAAAACAGGGCACTGTACATCACCCTTCTCATTTATGTCCATAAACATATGTTTATGAACATTTTAGAGATATCTAACAGTCAACATAATTTCCACTATAGCACTTGAAATAAGATTTCCATTTTCTGTAAAGCCTATCATGTAAGAGTCCTAATGGCCCAAAGACAAAGTATATGTGTATTTCAGTTAGACAGGAAATAATTCCATCAAAAACAGATTTTTGCTTGGGATAGCTCCTTCCTGTGACAGATGCGAAATAAGACAACACCACAATGAGATTCAGCAACTGCTTGATATTCGGTTATATAGCAACTGCTGTGGCTACAATGAATTAATGCAACACATACATGCATCTAGTTGTTTAGGATACTATGGGTGTTAATCATGTTAAATGGCCCGACAAATCACTTTCCTATACAACAGCAATAATGCTACTGCCAAAACTGGGCACATCCTGAACACCTGCTATATGGAAAATAAATTCAATGACTCTCCAAATGCACTTGATAAAAAGCCTATATTTGTCATTAATTATGACATTACATATTAAAACAGTAGCATCAATAAAAGCATCAATAAATGGTTAGTTATAAGGACCAGATACCAAATCAGACAAACCATAGAGAGAAATCAATCTTTCAGCATTTTAAACCAGAAACAAATGTCAGTCCTGCTCCAGCCCTGTTCCTGAGCACAGGGTCTCGTAGGCCAGATCTCATAAGGTGGAAGAGGAGGTGGATGAGCAGGGCCAGCAGAATATTGATCTTCTTTCATACCCCTATGATTCAGTGGCCTAAAAACAGCCACAGGACCATACGTTGTGTGAGACCAATACCATTTTCAGTATTTTTACAGTAGCAAACATTCTGAGATAGTAAAATCAAATTAAATCATATGCATACATGTTGTGTTCATGGGAAGGCACTTTCTCGCTTAAGGGTGAGGATCCTTGGATAGGAGAGTCCTCCTGCCTACAGCTAACACTACCCCGAATGGGTTCCTGGTCTGGCTCCTCCATGCCATCATTGCTGTCCAAAAAGGAAAGAATCATTCAATTCACACTAACATCACAGCATATTCAGTTATTCAGCCACAGTCTAGTCATTTTTAGCACCAGGAAAATAAAATGTGTCCCTTCATTGTCAAAATGATAACCAACACAGACAGGACAGAAAGAAAGAGAAGTTGCATATAAGTCGTGAACCACACATGGGGAGTAACATGAACCTTTTCCTTGAATGACAACATTGCTCAACATAAAAGTTAAATATAAAATAATGCACAGAACACAGTATAATTACTGACACCATGGTCATATCAGGATTTGGATTATATCCATACATATTCTCTTACAGATTTCATTGTTTTTTTTCCATTGTAGCCTTCTGAAGATGAAAGCATATGTACTTCACTGATTCTAAATGCAGCAGTCAGATTCCATGCGAGCCTTACCTTCTCTTTGGACCACAGCACAAGTCCACAAGGTAGTTTTCTCTTTCTATGGGGTGACCTCGTGACCTGTTGAACACTGAGCATGCACGAAATGAACACAAAACTTGTGAGGGACAAATGCCAGTGCCTTGTAAAGAGTCATCTTTTTTTGTCGACTCCACATCAAACACATGAACCTGTGAGTAAACAACTATTCCATTATTTGTTTTGGTTTGTTTGTTTAACACAGTATACTCACATGCGATAGCTTCACTTGGAACCATCCCTTCAACATCAATGAGATACCTAGATTTGAAAACCAACAGCTGTATGTATTTAGGTCAAATACATTCATCTGACTTTTACTATTAGAATCAATAAACTTTCCAAGTTACTTAATCTGTCCATACAGTTTGCTGTGGCAGGACAGACACACCTACCTGCACACCAGATAACCAGTACGATTCAACCCATGTGTGCAATGTACTCCAATTAGTTTGTCTGGAAAGAAAATAAGCTTACTTTCAAGTACCAAAAACATCTACATCATGGTCACACAAATTTTAATATACATTATTAAGATGGATATAATACATTAAATATTTCATGTTTGAGAATAAAACAGTATAATGTGTGAGAGAGGCATCTCTTGTTGAGCCATGTGCAAGCGTATAGGATTTGCAACCATTACTGAACCACTGAAATGACTTTTACGAACTTCAGTTTACAGCACTAAACTAACCATTGTTGTTATTTTCCCGCAGAAATCTGTTGACTGCCTTTTTAAATCTCAGGATAGTGGGGTCACTTGGCACATCATGTCCAGCAGTGAAGATCTTCAGATAGTACAGACTGTCTGGCAAATCCTTCAGTGCAAGTGAAGAGTACGAGACGAGAGAGAGCAGATATGATGAGCCGCAAACTACCAAATGTGTACAAACATGACCATGCAATTAAATGTACAAAAATATGCCACATCAAATGGATTTTTTTCAAAGCATTATTTTTCCTTTACATAAGCAGATAAACAAGCATTTGCTCTAATTGTGAATGTTATAATTATGACTGATACGTGCTCTCACCGTGGGCTTATAGTAGCGTGTGGTGAATGTAAGGTCAATGATGAGGCCCAGTTCCTCCTTCTCTTCCCTCAGTAATCGTACCAGGTCAAAGGGACCAAAGGCCTCCAAGGAAGGCAGCCGTTTCCTGAATGACTATAAAAACACTGAATGACAACACTGAGAGAGAGCAAGATGACAGTGATGGTACTACTACTGTGATACTGGGGTGTGTATCACCTTGTGTTTAACAATTGCAAATTTAAGGAAGTTGCTTTCTAAAGTCTACACTTAAATTCGCTAAGGCTTAAGAAGTCTCTCATAAGACTGCAGTTAGCTCCATACAGCTCCTCTCACCTGTTTAAGGGGGACCTTAAATGCAACGAATCGTGTACCGGGGATCCTCCTTCCCAAAGCTTTATAATCTGTCCATCTGTAGATATTACAAAAACCTATTTAGCCACCACATTTTCACAACACAATATCATCAGGATCTGGTTTGTTCATTTACAATCATTTCGTATTGTGGGGAAAGAAAACAAAACGCTGCTATGGAGACGTACTTTTCAGACTTTCAGGCAGAGTACAAGTTAAGTAAAAGAAGCAACATTCTTCGCCACAATGTTACCGACCGAATAAGCGATCTATGTCGTACATTGTCCGCATCATCACAAGTTTGTTTACCTGTCTGGAATTTTGTTCCTTTTCGACGGCACGTTCATCAATACCCTCAAACTAGGGGTAAAGAGATTCTTCACCCCTACAAATATGATACCATACTTTACCAAAGAAAACATGGAGCTGATGAGCTAGTGAGTGTGAAAACACCGGCTTTGTTTTTCGGTAACTCCAAGCGAAACTGAAACGATTTGTGTCGACATCTGAACTGGACGCTCTTGCGGGCATATCAGATCTACGCGGATGAAAACTTGGCAAACTATGATAGAACACAATTAATTTAAAAGGTTAAACTTAAAGTGCCCGAGCACACCCACAATATCATGTTCTTTGCTTGACAAGACACCTCTTTTCAAAGCAGCCCCACACTGCTAATTAAATTGAGTTTTTAATAAATCGCACTAAAATGTTTTTCTTTGCAATGGGCAGGTTCGGCTTGCCTATCGCAGAAAAACAAAGGCGAAATAAAACGTGGCGTTGCAGAGTAGAATTGCCGAATAAACGCGCTGGAAGTAGAAGAAACGAAGTGAATATACGCTATGAATAAAAAGCCCACTTCAGCTTCAGATTAGAAGGGCAATGCCAGGTTATATCTGGCTACTGTCTTGTATAAAATACAACAAGAAGTGTCATTTTGTCATTACGTTTGTCAGATAAAATCTGTGACATACAGATAGTTATGTTAAGAAAAAAAAAGCCGAGTACATACGTTGGAACAAGCCAATCTCAAAACACTGGCGCGACAGCCCACACTATGATGTTTAGCAGCCTAATGATGACGTAGGAACCATTATCAATCATAGTGGACAACGAACACTCACTCAAATTGTACGCTGTAACATTAGTTCTAAAAGTGGATTGTTGATCTCTTAGTGAGCTGTTATCATATATGGAAATCTTACATGGACCACCCACTAAGTCGAAAACATGTTTGCCTGCTGCGGTCATGGATAAAAGACAAAGCGCCCCAATGCGCCTTCACTCCCCAACTTTCCCAGATGCCCCCTTAACGTTAACATTTTTGACACCACCACTCAGCGGGCCAGTGAGTCAGAGAATAGTACGGGAAGGTTTAATATGTTTATGGCAGGACACCCTCAACATCCAGTAGCAATGTAATTCGATGACAGAATTACTCTATAAATTTACGTGTTTGGTGGTCGGTGCCCGCAAACATTTTAAGAGAGCAAAATCGTTAGCCCGCAAGCCAGTGACGGATATTCATGTTTTGTTCGCAAAGATCTGATTACTGTGTTATCCATAGGATTTATTAACGTCATTTATCATAACTGCTTTTGGGGCGGCATTTGTGATACACATGGGACGTCATTATAGCATACTGGTTAAGAAGCAGGACTCATACCTGAAAGGTCGCTGGTTTTTCCCCGCATGGGCACTGCTTTTGTACCCTTGGGCAAGGTACTTAACCCAGAATTGCCTCAGTAAATCTCCAGCTGTATAAATGGATTACATTGTTTAAAAAAAGTGTAAGTTGCTCTGGAAGAGCATCCACTAAATGCCAGTAATGTAATGTAACATTTTCCCTGAATATATTAAGCAATATTTTCTCATAGGCACAAAGTGGGATTGTGATATAGGAAACTGTTAACACAAAATGGCTGCATAAGACACTGTGATGTATCCCCAATGGCTTGCAATCGGTTGCTTACAACCTCCAAATTTTGTCCCATCCAATATCACAGAACATACACGTGTCATAGATAATATGTAAAAAACATGAATGTGGCAAAGTTGCTGTGGCAAGAATTCTTCAGTTGCTTATCAAGTGATTCATATGAGAGTAGAAACACACAAGAGGTTGTACATTAACCAAATCATATGGTGACAGTTTGGAGTTTTAGGAGGATTCACATTTTCATGATATCAGTGTCAGAATAACCTTGCCTTGGGCAAAGACCATAAAATGATCTGTACAAGTTATTGCCTATAGCAAGGCTGACTATGTTTGCACTTTGCAATATTTGATTTGTCACGCCTCTTCAACACAGTGCTTGAGCAAACTCCTCAGGTAAAGTCTTACATGCATTAACATGTTGAATCATAACACCATAGGCTGCCGATGTTTACCCTTAGCAGTACTTTCTATCACCAGAGAAGAAACAGGGGCTGATGTCATTTTTAGATATTGTGCCACTTTTTAAAGTGCAAGCAGATTTTTTGTAATTGATTAATAATAAACACAACTAAAGTAAATATCCATGCCAAACAGAAAGACCAAGCAAGAATTTGATCCTTGTGGTATAATCCAGACAAGACAAGAAATAGAAAAATGCTTGGCCCAGATCATTATTTGCAACCATACTCCATGCTTATACACCATGCTCAATGTTCTTTCAACAGGTAGTGAAGAGTCAGTGGAAGATTGTTTTGCTCCCTTAGGTCATGGAGACGGGTCTGCTATTTGGGGCCAATGGGAATGCAGTGGCTTGACACACATTTACAGCCATTACAGGAGTTCCTTCATGAGATTAAGGCCTTCTTTACTCAAGTGAGTAACAGGATAATAAAGCATTTTATATTAATTTTCATTTCATTAATGAAAAGCCAAGTGTAATATGTGTACCTTTTGAGCATACTGAAAAGGCTGCAAAAAGACATGGTTCTCTCTGTAAAAATACCAGTGGTGGTCATGAAAAGAAATAAAATGTCTTTGACATAAACAAGAACATTATGGATTAATTTTGCAGTGCACTGGATTTCTTGGTATTCTTTCTAGAACACTTACAGTATTACAGCATTAAGTGATTGGAATTTGCCCTCAACTATTCTTTAAGGTTTGGGTCCCCGGACTCAGTGCTCCAGGTATAAATAAGTTATCTATTTATTGGTAACAATAAACCGTGCAAGACTCAGGCCCTCATTGTTACAGTTACAGTGACCTGAGTTATTTATGGGAACTGATGTGCTGAAAACTGACCGAAACTTTCAAGTTTAACCTGGTATCTTCTGCACGGAAAATGCACTACTTGAACTCGGCACTTCATGCGAAGGCGCCGGACCCGGTGCCTTTGATTCTGGAGCAGCCGCCGCTGCATTAGCAGAAAATTGTTTAATAGGAACCAGAAACGCTGCATGGCTGTGCGACTGTAACTATGCAGGATATTAGAAGTCCTCCACGTAATTTAGCCAGGTAAGAAATTATTTAAATCAGATTTATAAATCTTCTAATTCCTAAAGCTACCACTCTTTCACGATAACAGTAGCTAACTAGCTAGGGGAACTGGCTAGCTAGCTAAGTAGCCTATCCTAAACCAGGGGCGATTCTAGGATCAGACCTTTAGGGGGGCTCAGCCCCTAATGAGAATGTGACATGCATACAGTGCCTTGCAAAAGTGTTCAACCCCCCATGCTAAATCACTCATTTCACTGGATAACAATTAATACATTAGGCCTAATAATTTTCTATATATTTTAATTTACAACAATAATACTTTTAATGAACTACTAGTAGCCTAAGCAACGTGAGATTTACACCACAATTTTTTTTAAGAAAATGAAAAATGGAATATGCTGTTTGCAAAAGTATTCAACCCCTTTCACTTTGGCAAACCTCAATTCAATTAGGTATACAACGTTACCTTCAGAATCAACCTAATTAGTTGGTGGTCGTGTATAATAGTAATGGTTCAAATGTACTTTAAATATACCATAAAGCCCAATTCTACCAGAATAAGAAACAATGTGACTACTTTAACTAAAATAATAAAGTGCATCAGTTAGCTCCTTAGCAGGCAACTGTGCAAGCACACTAGCTCGGAAGGCTAACATTAGCCGATCATCTCTAGCGAACGTCAGCTAACGTTCGTTGACACTATTCACACCATGGAACTATAAGCAGACACTTTCTAAGTAAGGAATAAACCACGACTGGCAGTGCAGTTCTATGGAGATAAACCACGACAGGGTGGTGTGATGCGTCCCCGCAGCGAAGCCAAGGGGCCGTTAACCACCCTGAAGTGGTTTATTTCCATAGAACTGCACCACCAGTCGTGGTTTATTCCTTACTTAGAAAGTGGCTTCGGCTACTGAAACTACAGTAACTTAGCCCACTAACTAGAAATTTCTGATATAGCCAACTGCAGTGTCCGCTTAGCTGGTGAAGTGGATAACGTCATTCGTGTCCGTCTTCTTAAACGTACGTATGTGGAAACGGTGACAAGCTACATCGTACTCATTTATTGAAATTAAATTGACATTTACATTTATTGTGTCCGTTACTGCCAAAAAGGTAAAATGTTATTTCTGAGAAATTCTCCATTTTAAGTGACAAATGTCACGGTGACAATGTGGCAATGTGACTTTGTTGATGCTCTAGCTATGTTGTTGCCGTTAACTGTAACGTTATCTAATGTTATTACAATGTTGTTATGTTTGGTTGTAAATAGAATCTTCAGTAAAGCCGAATGAGTTTGCGTATTAATTTCGAATGGTGCAATTTGAAATTTAGGTGTGCTTGAGCACCCATAGAGTCTAAAATCACCAATGCCCTAAACTACGGAAGCTGAGAATGGCCGTGCTTACAATTTTTTTTAATGCCGTTATCTCGAGATCACGAGTTAATTATTTCGTTATCCCGAGATAACGAAGGTCGTTTTCTCGAGATAACGGGTTAATCTATCTCATTATTACGAGAAAAAAAAGGTCGTTTCCTCTTATTACTTACAATGTTTATCAGAAATCAGGAGTGCCATGGCAGCATGCATAGATGGCATCTTGACAACTGCAGCAACTGATTTAAGCTGAAAATGTCAGGAGTACCCATTATTGATCAACGCATCAGACTGTACTTCAGTCAAGGTCTAACACAGGCAGAAATTGCATTGTGTTTTTCTGTTAGAGATAACATTCAGATCCTCCCTGACAGTCATGACAGCAATCTTGAAGGCTGACATCAGGTGTGATCAAATGCAGCATTTCCCAAACCTCTCCTGGAGGACCACTTGTCCTGCATGTTTTAGATCTCTCCCTGCTCCAACACAGCTGATTCAAATGATCAACTCGTTATGAACTCCTGAAGCTGCTTAATAATAATCTGATCATTTAAATCTTAAACAAGCATTTTTAATTTTATTCAGTTTCTTCTCCCACCTAAAAACTTCTGACAGAAAGTGAAGCATTCTTACATAGTGACAGGAGTGACAACAATGGCAAAACCATGGCAAGATCAGATAAGTACTGTATAAAACTATTCAGTTTAAAAATCTATATTTCATCCAAAATTGGTCCACATTCCAAACACCACCTTGCATGCAAAATTATTTTTCCCAATTTGGTCTAATCGGCTACATACCTATACTAAAGCATTCTAATCCATTCTGACCTTTGTTTTTACAAAAAGGTCTCTTGAATGGATGTCCATGGTTCAATTAAGAGCTGGCACCACAAAATAGCTGTACAGTGTTGAACAAGTGAGAGAGAGATTTCTTAGGAGCAATCTTGACATCTTCAGAATCTTCCAAATTACTGAATTTTCATAAATACCCTTCACATTGTAATATCTACATTTCTGTAGTCAGTGAGACACCTAAAGTATATAGTTTGGGGGATTAAAAAAAGCTGTACTCTGTTACATTATCACCAGGTTTTGGCACACCACAACTGTATACAACATGCCTATTATTGTCGCATAATGATAACAATTCAGACAATATAGAGGCAAAATGCATTTACATTTTCCTTTCACATATCCCTAGCCACAGTATAAGCAGGATTAACAAAGATACTATGGGGAAAACAGATATAGTACTCTTTCACTAACATCCCAATCATCAATACTACTGCAGCGCAAACCTGTATCATCACTCTGCTCACCACAGGCTAATGACTCATTCCACAGGGCATACAATATAAATAATTTTAAAAAATTAACCTCAACCCTGAAAAAAACTCTGATTTTAACACATTCTAGCACATGAACATGGCTTCTGATCGCTCTCCAAAATGAGAACCACTGCCTTACATTCATCAACCTTAGGCATCTCGGTCAAGGTCCATGGTTAAGGAGCATCCTGAGTCAATATCTTCAGGTAGAGTTGGTCATGTCCGCTAACGGTAAAGTGACAAGATGCAGAGACTTCTTGTAGTGGCACAGTAAAATGTTGAGTGCAAGCAGAAGCATGCTTCTCTTCTTCCTTTTATAAGCCCCTTCTGCAAGGCAACCCTGCCCTCTCTGCATAGGCATGCAATAAGCCTCCAAAAACAAATATATTAAATATTCTCCATTTTGATAAGACTGTCTTTAAAAAAAATCACCACAGGCAAATTAAAAAAGGAAAAGAATTTGTGCTCCTTCGAACATCTTCCTTCAAATGCAAATTTGCTCCGGAAGTGTTGTTCTGTATTCCTCCCCTGTCTTCTTATCCATTATGTTTGTCTTTCAACACACAGCAACATTTTTCACATCTAAGAGAGAAAAGGGAAGCGTCAACATTAAAAGCTACATGGTGTGTATGTGTATATAATTCCCATGAATTCCCCATTCCATCATTTTCTTAGCCTTCACACTAAGCTGATCTAAGATTAGGTTTATGGGAACAGTAATCCACTTAAGTAAAAGTACAGGAAATACTTTGCTAAACAAAACTGAATTCTTACACTCTGTTGCAACTTCTGGTACTCTGTGCCTTTGGGTCGGCGTGAGGATCTTGACCTCCTTCCCTCTACAACGTAGGCAATGATCTGAAAAGAAAAATATAGCACACAGATATTATGCATCTCAGAACACAAATGATTTGGATGGGTTCTGATTTTTAAGTTAGTTTCAGTTCCTCTTGTGCTATTGTGGCCAATGTTCAAAGCAGGGGGAGTAATTGGGCCATGTTGTGTTTAGAGGGCTAGCCTACCTTACGCTTGTTGTGGTATCCAATGTAGAGCACAGCCACCAGCACTGCTGTGGAAACCAGGTAGGCAAAGAAATGGCTGCTTTCTGCCTCATCACCTGGTACACTTGGGTGGTTCTGTCTGCCACTGGGGGGCTCCTGGACAGAGTCTGATTTTTCATTACGCTCACCAATGGCATTCTCAACACCTTCAACATCTTCAATATACTCATCATCCTCATCTTCCTCCTCTTTTGTAGTTCCTCCAACTTTTATGGTAGTTTGTTCAACAGGCGATGCTTTGGTTGTCTGTGCTTGTTTATTGTCTACAGGTAATTCAGCCCCCTTTCCTTCATTATCCGCTGGTTCCTCATTACTCTCTGCTGGCTTCTTGGTTTCTTTGTTGTCAGGGTTGACAACTTTTGTGTCTGTTTTGCTGTCAGTTTTGTTATCTGCTTTGCTATTACCCCCGTCAACTTTTGTGACTGGGCTTCTGGTCCCCTCAGCTTTGGCCCCCGTTTCGCTTTTGGGCACGACCCCTAGTTCAGTTCTGTCATTGGCCTTGCTATCTTTTGGGTCTCCTTCGGTGCTGGTCCCATTAACTTTGGAGGCTCCTTCATCCTTGACCCCACCAGTCTTCACGTCTCCTACGCTTTTAACCCCATCCGCATCCATGATATTTTCATCTTTTGTGACTTCTTCATCATTGGTTTTTTCATCTGCTGTTGTGCCTGCATTTCCACCATCTTTTCCCTCTTCTTTTTCCTTGGCCGTGGCTGCTTTTCCACCTTTGTCAGTGCTTATGACTGGTTTGTCAGTTGGTGTACTGCTGCTTGTGGCCATCTGCTCTGATTCTGCAGTTGTCCTTGGGGGCATTAAAGAGGGGACACCTACAATATTAAAGAAAAAGAGAACATTTGTAGATTCATTGTGTTTCCTTTAATAGAAACATTTACACAAACCCAAAGTTGTAGTAGGAATAGACCCCATTATACTGTAAGGTCCAGATTCCATATGAATGTGACTTATAAATAATGGCGTGTCATCTACATTTACAATACAATATAAGAAAACAAATTATTCTGTCTTGGATAAAAGATTAAGTAGGCATGGATGCCTTAATTCACCCCCATTTAATTCACCCCCTGGGTGTTAAGTGAAGGCCTTCATCGAACACCGTATTTTATTTCCTTTCATCTGGAGAGGATATAACCAGACAGACTACCAAACTAAATGACTGTTATTTATTGATGTGCCAAAGGTCTACATGGAAAAACTAAACAAAATTACCTGGTACCATGCATCATATCACTGTGACTGAAGATTTGTTTTGCCCCACAGAAATTTACATTTCACGTTAGAACGACAGTATGGAACAGCTCGGTTAGCTAGCTAACAGTCAACGAAGAATGTGAAATGTTGCAATCCCCACAGTTAATGACTTTTGAGAGAAAAAAGATATCGACGTGCCCCCTACATACTAGATGAGCTTTCTCGGCAACTAGCAAACTGGTATGACGGCATTTTAGTTAGCTGAGAAGATCGCTAGATAATCAACTCAGGAACTTGGCCAACTACAGAAATAATTCAAAACCGAGAGTACAGAGGTTTATAGAAAATTACAGAACAAGCTAGCCAGCTCACTGACAACAAAAGGAAGCTGTACTATCTAGGTCATTTGTAAGGATTGTTAGCTTGTTAAATTGTATATTTAACAAACTAACCTGACATGATTTCTAATACTATTCAACAGTTACGACAGACCGTAGAAACTTCACAAAGTTTTAAAAGTTCAGCCAATAATATAACTTAGCGTTTCTTCCGAGGTAATGTTACCGTTAAAGTTTCACAGAACTAACAAGCTGACAAAGTACTTAGGTAGCATTAATGACAAGTAATGACTACTTTTAGCGTCAGTACTAGCACCTGATCAGTTGGCGCAATCAATTTAGAAAAACATTTCCTGGTTACGTTAGCTAACTTTAACTACTTATTAGCTAGTTAGCTCGCTAACATAACTGGACTAGCGAAATGAGCAGTGTCGCAAGAAATCTTCCGAAAGAACAGGTGCCTGACACCAAGCTAGTAAACTATAGCTAGATACCTAATACCTAAAACAGTGTTTTCGCTGCACCGCCGTCATCGGCGATAGGTTACTGAGGCGAGCAAATATCCTGGAGAGGTAGCAGTCACTTCCTCTGGACACGTAACGTTTCGCACGATAGCTAACAACGGTGTAAAACCAACTGGTTACCGTTAACCAGGGAAGCTGAGATGCTTCGATAAATGACTGCCAAATGAATGCGAAACCTGTTCTAAGGAACCAATACAATGGGCTAATTTGCCGATGTGGAAAATTAGCCGTCTATATTGCCTTGCTTGTGATCCAACTAGCCGCGCACATAACACACATTAGACGTTTACAGAATTGGAGAGATGCTGCACTTCCTCGACGTAGCTAGCTAACGTTAGCTTACTTACCATGGACACAACAGAGGCAGGCCAACGTAAAAACGATGAATGTCACCCGCATTGTGGCGTCGTAAAGGGCCAGTAAAAAAAGATATTCAGGTACCTAGCTGGCTGGCTAACTGACAGATAAATACAGAGCTTCTTCGCTAAGCTAAATACTGTGTCGTTGGTTGTACAGCTATCCTCGAATAATGAACTTCAATAAGGAACAACGTGACGTGTGCAAAAGGAAAGTCTCGGTTGCAGTGGTTTGATTGGGTATTAGGGTTGAACACGGGCTTCTCCGCCCAATCCGGTTATCCCGGAACATCAGGTTTATATGTTGTGCATGCGTTCCCATCACCGTTTTACAAAAGCTGTGCCTCGGCTCCACTCAATAGGGAAGCTCATCTGGTCTGAATTATGAGACCGCTGCAGCGTTTAGCTTTTTCTCCCCAGAACATCAGTTTATGATGTAGATGAGGAAGAAGCACGACGTATTTATTTTTGATAAAAAACAAAACATTTGGAGTAGAGGAGAATCAATTTTATTATCTTTTATTCTTTTTATTCTTTTTATTATTTCAGCTAACTAATAGCTAGACCATGTTATTAGTAGAACAGTTAACAGTTAATTATTTCATTTTCTTTACGACGACGAGCAATCCATTCCATCTTTAAAAACACATTTTAAATTCAATTACATTTAAATGTCATTCGTATTGCAATAGATTGACTTCTTATGTACGTGTAATGTTTAGGAAGTTATTCTATTGTTTATAATTGATTAGGGTCCCTTTTAAAATTTGAGACTCAAATGTGCTGTCAGGGTTGCAGATTGCACTAGTATTTTATAGTTTATATTTATTCTGGGGGTATTTTTCCACTTATTTCCGTATATTTGTCACACATAGATACATTATTAAAGTTACAATTCTGTCATTTATCCAGAGCAATTTACAAATGCACCCACACTACATGTTAGTGCTGACAAGTGCCGAGTCCGTGCAGTATATCGCTAAAGCTGCAACAAATGCTGACTAAACCACCAGGAAATGATGGATTAGGTGAGGTTAGACATTAAGAAAGTGGCTGTCATTTTTGAATGTGCCCAACACCTTGTTCATTTGGAAAGATCGTCAAAAAGACTACGTCTATTAAACGTGTTTGAAACTTGATAACTACAGGGTGTCTTTCAAAAGGTTTACATTGATTTCTGTGATAGGCTAGCATCGATAGTCTGTGGCTTAACCATCATTAAACATAATATTATTAAGTAAACCATCAAGTGGTGGTGAAGTAGTCTCGATATTGGCAAGTTGGCACGACAATCAGAGCACTAAGCACCATACATTTTCATTGAATTACTGTTTTTTGTGTCAATTGTTTTTGTGTTGGATTGTTCTTCATGCCAATCGATCATGAACATGTAAAGAATGTCATTATGTTTTTAGTATCAAGCAAGACGGGTATTTACAAGGGTGTTGACGCTGATTTTTATAGAGGCTATGCAAGTTACGAGAATGCATGCTGAAATGTTAAAGGTATATTGCAACTGCACACAATTTGGGTGTGATTGTTGATAGTAGAATTGAAAAGGGCAGATAAGAGATTTTATGCTCAGAGAACTTTTGCAATGATATAAGCAATATGCCACAAAGGATGTTTTGCAAGAGATCAATGGTGGGTGATAAGGGTAATTTCTGGAGTTCCTTAACAAGTTACTAGGGAAATACTGGTGTATTGTTCAGTACATGATGCAGAATATATGGGCCTACCGAGTTGAGAGAATGCGGAGGAATACAGCGGTGCTCACAATTATGGGAAGTTCAAAGTTGGAATAGGGCCAAATGGCTATCATTCTATTCATTTCTCTGCGCTTTATCAACAGTGTTGAGTTTCAGTAAACACATGATTGGTGCCCCCATGTCACGTGTTGCACAACATGTTCTGTACAGCCGCTGTGCAAAGTCTCAAGGTGGGCTCTGCCAGTGGCAAGGATTGCATTTTCACTCAGTCTTTGACAGACTGACTGTGACTGATGATTAATGATCTGTGTGTGTGTGTGTAAATATTTTTTTTCACCTCTTCTCCTTTAGTCCTACTTTCAGTTTTATCTATTGTTTGTTTAAAAAATTCTCTGGAGCTAGAAAACTGTAAAGTGTTCTGATCTGATCTGATTGTAAAGGGCACCATACTAAATGAAAGTCAATAGATTGATTGAAATGCTGCCAAAAAAGAAACATCACAAAGGTTCTTTGACCAATAACATCTACTTGGCACACAGCTTGCCATTCTGAAAACTTGCAAAAGATGACAGCAAGAGAGTTTGATTTGGAAAGGCCAAGAGATCATGACAGCTGTAATCACATGAACAGCACAGGCGTGATTTTTTTTTTTTTTTTTTGAATGGCTTTCTCAGCAGTAACTGCATTTGTTTGGATCAATGAACATGTGACTATAAAGGCCTCATCAGCATTGTCACATATTTCTTTCACCTGACATGAATTGTTGATATCTTGATGAAACTTGGGGAAATGGTTTACTTTGGTAAAATGAAGAAATTTTTACATTACTGCATTACATTATGGCAGGGGTAACAGGCTTCTGCTCTGGTTCCTTTTGCTTTGATAGCCATATAACATATGTCATTATCCTTTCACTTGTCTTACGTTAAATAAGTTGTTTCCTCACCTTACAAATAAAAAAAATCTCTTTGAAGTGATCGTAATCGAAATTTACACGTTGTAGTTTTATTGTTATTATTTAGCCACTTTTTAATCTTGTTTCCTTTGCAGAAAAACCAATTTCAGCATGTTGACAGTACATATTTTCAACAGCAGAGGGCAGTCCATGAGCATTAATGGGCTTCGTGAGTCAACGTGTTCCTCGGCAAACTGACATTATTGCTGTCTTGCAAACAGGCTTCGTCTCTCATAGTTTTAACATACATGTGATTACAAAGTGTTTCTTGTGGAGAAAGCAAACTGATATCATTCTTAGTAGCGAGGTATGGATGCTACCAGTGCACAGCAAGCTAATTAAGAAAAAACTCAAAATAATTCTAAAAGTCTCAGTAGTGTCTAATGTTAAAACTTTTGGATTTCCCCGGCCTCTTGCTGCATGTGTGTGCAAGCTTGAGCTCTGCAATATGGAACATATGTTCTTTATGTTCTAAACAGCTATTATTATTACAATGCTTTATTATTGCCAACCTGGGTGTCATGGGATCAAGACGGCTATAAAAAAACTATACATGGTCAGCTCTTATAACTAAACACTGACTGTAGTGCATTAGGGAATAGAAAATTTGCTTGAAGGCTGACCACATTTTAAAGCTAGTGTTTCTCTCTCACTGGAGCATATCGTGTAGCTCAAAGACATGAGCTGTGGCAGGCCATTTTCTGGTTGGGAAAAGGGTGCCCCTGGACACAAATACGACAACAGACCCAAGGTCCCGCAAGTCTGACTCATGTGAAGTATACTCATCCATGCACTGCACATTGCACTGAGTCGTGTAAGTTGCTGAATCACTTCTAACACGACTCTCTCTGAATGCAGTCTGGGGCCATTTTTAGCACTTTCATACACTGGTAAGTGCCAACTGTTGAGAGCAAGGTTATCATTTGAGCTCATTCAATTGTAATTTGAGCAGACCACAGTGACCTAAATTGATTGTTCTAGTGTTCAGAATGACAGTCGTTTCCACTCTGGCGCTTTCCTGCAGGCGCGGGCGAGTTTGAGGACCGTGTTTAAAGTTAGACTGATGTAACTTAGTGGTGAGATCTGCGCTGAAAGAGCTTCTTTAGACCTGCATGCCTGTGTGGTCAAAACTATTTTTGAACTGCAAAGCAACCAAGGGCACCAAAACTCGAGTGAAATGTTTTCATTTCAAGTAATTATAACCACCCTCAAGATGTTCTAACCAGCCAGACCACTAGAGAACTGAATAAAGTGTCCATGCTGTAAATAAGCTTGTGTATCCTCAGAAAGAAGCAGCATATATTTTGGGTTACTTTCTCCCTGCGTGTGTGCCTCCCTTCTCCAGTACATAGGCAAGCCTCATCTCTTAGTCTAGCGGAGCTCTCGAGTTCATCTCTTCATCCCAGCTTCAAACGGTCAGGGCATTAAAATTTCAGCGCTGTCGCACTGCAGGATTCAGCTAGGGCAGACGAAGAAGATCAAAATCGCAACGATGGGAGCGAAAAATTCTGCCAGATTGAATTTCAACCCTTTAAGTGACGTCCTTCCTCTCCCTCTCAGCGCCGTCTGGGTCCAAGCGCCATAGCTGAGAGAGGACGGAAACAACAAATGAGGCGATCCGCCGAGATGGGCGCCTTTCATGATCGGCGTATACCTTGAATCTCTGTCCAGAAAGCGCATCTGAAAGAGGCCGCTGTGAGCCGCTACCAGTCTGTCTCCTAGCAGATGTCTTTTTCAGTTTTAATCACGAAGGATAAAAATGAGCGTTTCATGCGTCTCCAGCCCTTTAATCTGTTTTCATCCTGTCAATTTGTGTATTTCCAGTCTCTGCCTCTTTTCACCGCCGAGCGCCACACTAGGGAGGACCGCAGAAAGTGGGTGAGATTCCCCCAGCGCTTCCCAGCCTTCTGGCTGGAACGCCTCACAGGTGCACACATCATAGGGTGTGCATGCCTGAGGACCCCTGAAAGGAGTTGAGCGAATGACTTTGCCATCTCCACGGTGGGCCAATTTCCCCTCTCCAGCCTTCATGCTCTTTCAGGCTGCACTTCATCCTACCAGACAGGTTTCATCATGCTACCAGTCTGCAACTTTGCAACGAGTCAGAGGAAGCAACGACCTTTTTTTCTGGGCCTCCTATCATCATTATTAATCACT
The DNA here is from genome assembly GCF_013368585.1 of Megalops cyprinoides. Taxonomy (NCBI): domain Eukaryota; kingdom Metazoa; phylum Chordata; class Actinopteri; order Elopiformes; family Megalopidae; genus Megalops; species Megalops cyprinoides. Next base: position 12,245,284 of record NC_050586.1, read on the forward strand.
TGGTCCTCCTTTGGACTGGATTTTATTTGCCCCAACTTGAGATCTTGGGGGCACAGGATAATTATCCAAATGTTAATTAGGGGTATTTTTACACCTCAGCTGGAAATTAAGAACCTGTGGAGTTCTAATAATAAATGAGTCTTAATTATGCTATTTGACATTTAAGAAGCCAAATGATCCTTCTATTTCTTGAGTCCCATTTGCATTTCCGTCTTTAAGGTCAAACGGTGATAAATAATACATTAAAGGACCTTCTTTTTCTCTCAGTCAGAATTACCTGTCTCCGCAGAGGTGCCAGCTGAGTCTTGTCAAACTCAATGAGAACTAGGGGGAAACAATCAATTAATCTCACCACGGGAGGGCTGGAGAATGGCAATATCCTGGAACCTCACTGACATTTCCAACATCCTGTGCTTAGCCGAGACACTATGATAACAATGGCTTCTGAAATCCATCTGAATGAATCATTGATGGCCGTTCGGCTCTACATTACATGGGCTGCATCCATTTCCTTATCCCAACAATTGAATTATTGTTGAACTTGACTTTGCATGTAGCATCCCTGCAACCTTCTTAAATGGGTGTACGTGTATGTGGGTGTGTGTGAGTGCTGGCATGCGTGTGCTTGAAAGTCTTTTAAAGTCAGTTTACAGAAGCTCGTTGAACTTGAACAATGCAAGTATCTATAAGCCTAATCATGTTTATACAATAAAGAATGTAGCTGAATACAAGGAATTGAAGCAACTTTCTGCGATGACATCAGAAAGGCCAACTCTGATTTCCATCGGTGCGGTGATAAAATTTGCGTACTTGCTACACTTCTTTATTAGGTTATTTTACACTCACCCTCTCTGTGGTTTTTTTACATTGCTGTCTCCTGTATTAGAGATAAAAGGCTTCCATGTCTGTGCGCCTCATTAGATAACTGTCTGATGAAGTGACTATACCTTTTGGATTTGGATGGAATTGAATCTTAATCAAGTGGTTGAAAGTTACTTGTTGTGCTCCCAAATTCGATTGCTATTTTTAATGAACCCACAGCACGATACAAAATGCCGTTTGAAGTTGTGCATATGTGTGTGTGCTTGTGTGCGTGCGTGTGTGTCAGATGTTTTGAAACGATCCTATGATCCTGGATAACAGAGTTGCATAAGCCCACAGAATCTTATTTGGGTTTCAGTGGGCGAGATTCAGGGTGTCTGTGCTCAGTATACATACATGTGTTGCACTGTGATGAAAAGAAAAAGAAAGAGGCCAATTTAGCAAATAACTCCTAATTGATCAGTTCATAGAAAGTGTGACATATGTACATGTAGAAAAGCTGAAATGGAACAAACTGAAACAAATCTTTCATTGTAATCCATGTTTTAAGTGGCAGCTCTGGAAAGCCTGAATTAGATTTATTTTGAGACTGATGTATTACCAACAGTTTTATTTTTAAATTGACGTTAGAAATGTCACAGAAGCAATTGAAAAATGCATAAGAACATGTGAGGATCATAAGCAACAAAACCAACTCTGAACTTTTAGAACTTTTGTTGGAGGTATTTCAGAGTGATCATTTTTTTGCACAATTACTGCACAATCTAATGAGGTGCCTACTAGGACTAAAGGAACAACATGGGTTGAAAACATAGCAAGCAAAATATATTGTCAGCGACTTTTAACAATGTGTGTGTGCTGATATCTCCCCTTGAAAACTAGCATACAGTACTGCAGAGATGACGTCCAAGTCATGATTTACAAACATCAAAGGGTTAACCTGGCATGAATATGAGATCAAAGGAGGCCCCGAAAAAGAACCTCGGCGAGCGAGTGTAAGAATTTAATGAGGCAAATTAACATTTATTAAATCTGACCTCGTGCTTTCCTAGCAGATGTCTAATTGAAGAGGCTACAAAAAAATAAATATAATGAAGAAATAAAGTAGGCAATCTGCCAATCATTAATTAATTAATTTATTGGGTACTATGGTATTTGTTTTCAGGTTTGTAATAACTCAAAGGCCTACTTATTATTGCAGGTGATTAGGTTAATTAATTGATGGAATATTATGCAAACCTGGAATACAATACAAGAAGCACTCGAATATTAATTGTGACAACTTAATTTCAACTACAAGTAAAAAATGTGTAAAACAAACTCCCAGATTCAAGCTATTGTATGCTTGCGCATAGCATCATTAAAGGTTACTGAGAGATGCTTGCAAACGGGGAGCCTCGCAAACGTGCTTTGTGGTCCAAACACCTGTAGTCAGCAAAGGGCTGCATGCACACCGGGAGTTTCTCCTGGTTTTACAGTATGTCGAGGTCTATGCAGTTTGCCACTGTGGAGCAGGAGCATTGCCTTAAGGAACAAGTTTTACTGGCTGCTTTTGACAACTCATTACCTCTAATTTTGGTGATGGATTTGAGTACCGGTTGAGGGCAAAGAGAATTGTTGCACAGGAGGCCGCAGCCTCTGTCTAGGACCGCGCTGATGATGCGAGTCTGAAACGCAAGCGGGCAGATTCTTCTGGCGTTTAATGATTGTTGGTTAAAAATGCGGGGGAGATTGACAGCTCTGTATCTCACCGCAGGGCAAAATGAAAACGAATCCTCCACATGTCCGTCAGTCTGTCTGTCTCATTGCCTGCAGAGCAAAAGGTAATGAACCCCACTGTAGGAGAGCAGTCTGGAGAGGGGTGCAAATGTGTGTCCAGTCTGAAATTATTTCTGTGCACTCTGTGGGCTAAACCAGTATGTAGCTATCGATTAATGCTTTGTACACGTTATCACAGCAAGTACTGAGGTAAATATTTTTTTGTTCCTCCTAAAATTACTGTGTTGTCTTCATTGTAGACTTTTGCTATAACACAAACACACACACAACCCCTCCAGTTTCCATGTAATATATACTGTATAGTAATACAAAATAACATCATATCCACTGTGCAGATCTTTTGCCAGAGGGAATTAAGTCCTCATCTTGTGGGACATCCTGCAGGTTAACAAGGGAGTGTGCCTATAACGAACCCCCTTCAGTACCTCAAACTGAACCAATGTGCCCCATGCTGTGACGACTTGTAGTGGGGGATTGGTTGACCCTTCCAAACCTTGAGGAAAGCTCTCCATGCAAGGCAATGGGGCAGAGAAGGACAGAGAGCAAGTGGGTTCACCCAGTGGGTTGTGCATACGCAGTGCATGTTGTGTATATGTTTATCATACAATGATGCGCACACTGATGTATAAATAGAGCACTGGTCATTCCTATCAGTGCTGCAGTGTCCAGCAGGGAGCAAATGCATGATCATCTGGATAGGCAATTTATTTTTTGGCAGTTTGTTGAAAAACCTGCTCTTTCCCTCTTTTTCTTCAGGGCAGGCTGGTGTCTCAGACACACTCCCCATCAGTACGGGTGAGGGATCCGTGGTGTCACTTCCAGCCCAGTCCCGCAGCTAGAGGCTAATTGGTCCATCCCTGGCAGCGCTCCTTGTCCCCTAAGCCACTGAAAGCCGTAACCTACCTTGTGTATTTTTCTCTAATTGAATTGCCTAATGAGGTCCCGGGGGCTACCTCCCATTACCTCTGAGTTAATTAAAGCTTCTGCGTTGTGCCAAACAGCAAATAAAGATGCAATAAAACTGGGAGGGGGGAGGGGGGTTGTGGAAGGAGGTGGGGGTTCTGACCTGCTTTTTGGTCGTTGTTCTGGGACTCTGCATTCCAGGAAGGAACAGATGTCTATTATTTTTTTATTTGTATTTATTTTTGGCTTCAGATTTTGATATCCTGGCACGGCTTTTTATTTTCCAGTGTGGTTTGCCTAAATTCATCCCATTAAAGATTTAGCTGTAATCCTTCCCTAACACACCCCCTCTTACCCTCCCCTTCCTCAGAGCAAATCTATGACCAGATTGATGTACGCGGATACCTCTATTTGACCATTAAAATGTATTTTAGCAACCAGAAATGACCATATTTACTGCAATGACTATTTAAAAAAACAGCCCAGTCTTATGTGATTTTACAGTAAAAAGTCTACTTGAGGTTTGACAGTTCATCACTAGCAGTAAACATGTTGAGCAATTTACGATTTACCACACTATGTTAAAAAGTACTTATTGTCAAATAAACATCTAACCAATTTGTGAACAGCAAACACTTCACTCTCAGCACATATTTTCACAATGACCCTCTGTGGCATTTGAGGATTAAAGGGATGCAGATCATCATCTGTCATGTTTTTGGATTTGGGTGTTAGAAAAAGTGTTTTTTTTTCCGCTCAAGTTGCTTGGAATTTAGTCCTACCAGTCACCTGCTAAAAAATTGAACTCAAGGAAAGAAAGTGCTAACATAAAAGTCTAAATAAAATGTACATGGAAAATACACCAGCCATTCTCAATGGCACAGAGGATGGCCAAGGATTTTCTAGAGCGCTACTGTAACTAATACAATTCACCTTACTTGTCTGTGCACTAAACATTTACTATCACCAGACCTCAATTTCAACAACCACTGGAACCAGGAAGACACAGAGTGTGCAATCAACCTAGTGATTAATCATCTGAGACACAGGATTTTCATGTGTGAATTGGGAAACACTATTAACACTGAGAACAAGAAAAACCTAAGTTGTTCATATCTGATCTAGGAAATCAAACCTCCTATCATCAAACCATGAAAAAATGAAAAACCTTCCAAATGCACAAACACACATCAAATTGAATTAAATGCAAATAAAGCAGCAAGTAATATTGTTAATTAAATCAAACACACATTTATTTTGATGTTTGGAATGAGCCAAGTCTCAGTTCTAGCATCAAGCTGTTGACAGTGCTGAGAGAAAAACAGGAAGTTCTCCACATACTTGAGCATCACATGTCTGATGACTTAACCTGTGCTTTACCAAAAATGGGCCTACACCCTGCATATGGAGAAGAGGAAAAAAGAGCTGCAGACTCAAGCAATTAAAGTGACCTTAAATGGGTTAAGGTCAGTCAGCATCAAAGTCACGTTCCATATTTCATATCCCGTACACAAATGGAGAACGAGGCTTTTAAGAAACAATTTCAAGGTTTATTTATCATGTCTCAAAGGAAGTCTCACACTCAAGATCAGGGAAAATGGGGGGGGGGGGGGTAGTTGTAAGGGATAAAGAGGGTTGGCCAGTACTGGAAATAAAACTCCAAACTAACATTAAAGAGGTTTTTAACTAAAAGGACAGAGGGTTTTTTTGTTTTGTTTTTTAAAAAGAAACCTTTTATACATTTGTTCTTTTATACAAGTAGCACATTGGATAAATGCATTGAAAAAGAAACCAGTTCTGCAGTAAACTTTACAAAAAAATACATTTTGTTTCATAGAGAGAAGCAAAAAGAGGTGGTGGTCAAATATTGACCAATAATATTTTTTTTTCCTTTTCATCATTTAAAAAAAACTTGGTCTAATATCTATAAAAAGGTAAAAAGCAATATACAGCATAATAAAAAGAAAAAAAAAAAAAAAAGAATTGCTCGTTTTGATTTAGTCGGTTGATTTGGTAACCAAGGACAGGGGCTGTGATTGGAACAAAGCATGGTGGGAATGCAGGGCGGCCTGATGGAAAGAGGTGGGTGGGGACAGCATGGAAGGGTGCAGAGAGGTGAAGGGGATTGGCCGAGAGAGAATCGGCGTGGACTGGCTGCCTGAGGAACCAATGGGGAGAGAGATGCTTGGCTGGGAAGAGGAGGAGGAGGAAGAGGAGGAGGAAGAAGAGGAGGAAGATCCAGAGGGCTTGCCCGGGAGAGGGAAGTGATGGTGTGGCCGGCCCTCGGGCTTGGTGGTGAGGGACAGGGGCTGGGCCTGCTCTGAGTGGGTGGCAGCAGGCGCTGCTGGGGAGGCCAGGGCCGCCGAGGGTGTGGCTGGGGAGTCCAGCATGCTGCCGTGAGAGGAGGCGGGGCTGTCGCACATCTTCTCAGATGGCAGGTATTGCACGCACTGCTTCTTATTTCGCGAAGAAAAGTCTGGAATGAGAAAGGGGAGAAAACAAACGTTAACAATGATGTGGGGAAATGCAATGCCATAGGTTAAAGAAGTCAGCTGCCTGACAGTACTCTAGATATTTCCTCTCCTCACTATCGCCATTTCCCATGACAAATTAATTTTTTTAATTGTTTATTTTAAGTGCTGCCCCCCCCCCTTTTATACCACCCCATTTTGGAATCTATTTAGTGTTGTGCAGGAGCACTGAAACAGGACAGATGCAAACTTCTGTTACATTTGCACGCAGCCAACAGCTATTTTTCACACTACAAGTCCCACAGTAGATTGAGCGACAATTGGAGGATGTGCGATACTCCACTGATGTCATTCAAGGCAACTGCAGGTGCCTGACAGTGATGAGTGAGGAAACCCTGTCAGCATATCAATCCAGCAGAACGGAGCTGATTTGTTCCACTGCTCTGGGCTCCCAGTAATTTTTGGCTGGTGACACAGCTCAGATTGACCCGGGTCACTGCGGTCAGCCTGCACTTCAGAAAAGTGCTCTGCCAGCTGAACCACTTGAGAGCCCACAAAATCATAAATGAAACAAACAGAATTCTAAATACTAGTAGAAGTGAAGAGGAATTAAATACAAAGAGATGGGCTGTACTATCGTACAACGAAGGTAAAAATGAGGGAGGTCAATGAGCACATATTTTGAAATGAGTCATGTAATAATGCAGCAATGAGGACAGCAGCAATGCAAATGCCATTTTGATTCAATGTGCACATGGAATAATGAATCTAAGCATTAACACACACGACCACATTCAAATGCTATTTCGGCAGAAAAGTCCAGATGCAGATGGGAGTGTTTTTTTTCCAAAGAGCACTGTCAAAGAAAGTAAAACCAAATGAAATGACTGTAGAAAAATCATTGAGACGGTCATTTTATGCTTGACCACAAACACACCGCAGCCTGGTGGTGGTGTGTCACCAAAAACGTCTCTGTCAGAAACTCAGAATAGCAGACATACCTGCCACTGTTAGCACTGAACCTCATACGCTGCTTGTCAAGGTGCAGAGGAGGAGTAAGTGGTTAGTAAGGGGAAAACCATAAGCAAGAATGAAAGATACTTTTGAAAAAACAAAGACACAATCTTTGACAGCTAGCTAATATGCATGGCTATCCCGTCCTTTCAACACTTCCCTGTATGGTTTTCGTGTTTCTGAAACTCTGGCATTAATTACATATCAAGGCCTGATGTCAGTTCCTCCCTTAGGGAAATTGGCTGCATGACACAGCAGGCTAAATTCACAGTGGCCTGGTCAGAGGATGGAGGGAATCAGCCACCTACCTTCTGGTGTGGAGTCCGTCTTATTATCTCTCTTTCTCTTTTTTCGTTTCCCCTGCAGAGGTAGAAACATGCAGTTATAAACCATTTCTTAGGTTATTCAAGTGACAGGACCAAGAGAATCAGACATTCAGTAAACAAGTGAAATCATACATGCTTTGTTGGTAAGTGCATCTGCAGCATTTGCTCTCTGAGGGTTATTTTGCCAGCCCATTCTGCTGAGAGTTGGAAGTGCCTGTGAGAGGAGGTTTGCTGCATGTGCTCCGGAGACAAAGGCAGTACTCACGTAGTTATCCCGTGCCGACCAGCCTGGATAGAGCTGGGAGTGCAGTTGCCTCTCTTTCCTCGCCAGCTCGTAGTACTTGGCCTGTTCCTCTCGTGATAGCGAATGCCACTGTTAAAACACAAACCGCATCAGAGTATGCCGCGGCGACCGCGCGTATACAAGAGCGTGGTTATGAAGGCGCCGACACACACGCAGCCACACAGCCTCATATGCTTACCCTCCTCCCCAGGATCTGGTTGATGGCCGCGCTCTCCTTCAGGGTGCACTCCGCCACCACCTTGGCCCTCATCTCCTTCATGTAGAGCATGAAGGCGTTCAGTGGCTTCTTGATGTGGGGCTTCTTGTCCTCCTCCTTCTTCGCCGGCCCCGGAGACTTCCTGCCAGAGGACAGAAGACGGAACACGCCCGGTCACAGAACACCCCAAAAAGTCATACAATTAGACCCTTTGTCGCAAAAGCCCTGTCCGATACCACCAATTTCGTCTGATGTGTGCACACACAGGGCATTAGAAGGGGTAAGAATGGCAGGTACTCACGAGTGCACGACAGAGCCCACATTGTCATTGTTGGGCTCTTGTTTGATGGCGGGCGAGACAATGGCCGGGTGAGGGATGCCTGTCTGGTGCAAGCCGTGGGGGTGGTGGGGCACCATGTGTGGCGAGAAACGGCTGGACACCAGGCTACGGGGACAGAGGAACACTCAACCATCAGCACTGACAAAAACAGCGGGCCATTTTAAAAACATACACATACTGAGCTCTTTCAGCTTTTCGCTAATTAGTCTTTATTTTGCTCTTGCTCTCTGTAGTTAGTCTATGGAATCTGAGTATATATCTCAACTTCAGTAATGTGTTACATCCTTCAGATTTTGTTTAAATAAACATTATTTTTAAAGCTGCTTTCAGCAATCTAGCCGACAATGACAGAGAGTGTGTTGTTGCTATAGTAACAGAGACCTGACACCTGAACCTGGTTTTCTCACCCCCTGCTCCAAACCACAGAACACACCACACTTCGCCCTGCATGGCAAAACTTTCAGACTTTCCCATTTTCCAAGATCTAATACAATGGAACATTGTCATCTAATGGGAAAAAATGCAAAGTTGAGCTTCTGTGCTGCAAATTCTTGTTAAATCCATATTTCCATGCAAGTCTCCAACTTGTACTTTGCTGATCTGCTTGCAGGCGAAAAAAAAAAATCCGCTCTGCCTCTGCAGCCTGAGATAAAACAGTGGTGTTAAACAGAATAGCTAATGTAGGTCAATTTTTGTAAACACACCGAGATCTCTGAATCTCCAGAAACTTTGTTCTGTGTGGAAAGACCTTGCTTGTACCTTTATATTCTGTGCAATAAATGACATTTTACAACTAGAATGTTGATACACAAAACCATTACAGATTCTAGAACAGGGGAACGGCGCACGTTAGGGGCAGCAAGCCCTCCTTTCTAAACTCCAAGCACACAATTGTAGTCCCTTTTTCCTCTGCTTGTATTAATTCTTGAATCAAAAGCATGAAAACGACAGATTTCTCATTAAAATGGGAGCAGCTGCACCCATAAAAAGTCCTGCACAGAATGGGAACAAGAACCAACAACAACAGCAAAAAAAAAAAAAAAACGAATATAATCACTCTTGCGACTGAGTTTCAAGAGGGAAAGAAACATGCAAAGAGGTGCAATTATGATCAATTAGAGCTTTTAAAATGATTTGTTTTGAAGCCGGGAACGGGCTGACAGGGCTCTTCTAGCTCCGCTGGGAGACGAGAGAGGCAGCTCTCTCCTTTCCTCCCGAGTTTAAAAAGGGAGAAAAGAGTCACTCCGCTCCCCCAATTCCCTTTCCTTCCGACTTTCTTCTTTGAACACAATGGAATTAATATTGGGGATGCGCTGAGCGGGGGAAACGCACTGGAGCTCGGCGCTGGTGCGTCGGGTTTCAGCCGCACGGGATTTCGGATCAGAGGACTTCTGAAGGAAGTGCGTCAACATCAAGGGGGACAAAAACCTGCGATGTGCCGGCCACGGGTCACGAACGGTGGTGCTGGAGCGCAGAGACGCGCTTGCAGCGCCGTTGCCCGCGCGCGTTGAATAGTTAAAAGCTCACGATTGGCTGCCCGAGCACTTGCGTTAATATTTCATCATATACATGCACCGGAAGGCTCGGTACACACTTTTAAATTGCGCGATTCTTTTTCATTTTCGACGGTGCTGCAAGAAAGCTCAATTAGATGGGAGGCGTCGGTTTAGATGAGGTTCGATTCCCCCTGATCGATGGCGCGAGTCTTTCATCTACGCGTGTGTAGCGAAGCAGCCGAGCGCTCAGGCCCAATCACAGAGGGAAGATTTTCCACACCTTTAATCCAACACTGTACCGTTTACTCAGACAGCGCATAGCGAGCAGTCTTAGGGGTTACTCCAGAACGTGCAAAGCCACTTCAGAATACTGATGGTCTCCCTCCGTGCTCTTTGGACATGGACGAGGTCCTCTTTGTATTCATGCCAAAGCCTGTTCTCTTGCCGAACATGCTCAGAGATAGAGGCCCTGTCACTGAGAGCAGTGCACTTTAAAACTCAAAATGTTTTCAACCCTCTCCCATGCTAGCCATTCAAACCAACTACCCCATCGCTAAACAGATTTTGCATATGATGGCTGTGGTTTGACGTATGTGTGTGTAATCTTATTTAAGGTCATCTAAACAAGAGCCAAAACTATAAGATATGTGACGAATAGATTGACATTGGACGTGCTGTTTGCATGACCCTTTGCAGTACCCTTCCAGACTGTAGCATGTAGGAGCTCTTTCTCTCCCAGAGGAAATGCACACAGGAACAGTCTTCTTTTTGGGGAGTACTGACAGAAGATGTAGGGGGGGGGGGCTCACCTGGACATGGAGGCATTCATAGCGAGCGCAGGGTAGGGGTGTCTGAACCCCCCGGGCGGGATGGAGTACATGTGCTGGCCCTGCCTGGGAGAGGAGGCTCCAGTGAGAACCGTATCATAAACACATTAGACACGTATTACGCCAGCGCTGATCGACCTCTCATCAACTGCAATCTTGTGCTCGCAGAACAGCGCCGTTGCAATCGATTCTGAGATCCGTGGCGAAACACATAACGCTCATTTTCGTGGATAATAATTCTTTTTTTATTATTAGTTGCAAACTGAGGATTCAGAGTTCACCATCGAATATTTCTGAGCAGTGCATACTTCAAGAGTTCTGTGTATTTGATGATAAAGAATGTGTGCGTGGAGACTCTCACATGGCAGTGAACATTCATATGCTATTGATTAACTTACACCTTCCAACGATTTCAAATGCACAGAGGCAGAGAGAGGATGTACTGTTAACCAAAAAAAAAAAAAAAAACAAAAGAAAGAGGCAAAGAAGGTTCTTCCTTCCACACGAGGGCCCTCATGGTGCACCCAGGGGCAAAAGCCAACTCAGCAGGGCCTAAAGTCCCACCCCAGACTTTGGCAATCAAATCACATCATCACATCAAGCTCGATTCACTACACGCAAAGCCAAGACTTACTGAGGAACCAGCCAGCCCAGGGGATGAGGGATTTGTCCCACGGCCCCAGGTGACAGCGGGTAGTAGGGTGAGAGCTCTGAGGGGTGGGGCGTTCGCGGGATGCCTGGAGGGAACAGGAGGAGGACATTACATTACATTCATTTGGCAGAGGCTCTTATCCAGAGCGACACCCAACACAATAGGACATATGTGTATCCATTCAAGACGAACAAGCAAGTGTCAGGCTAACGACACTCCTACATTCAGAGTGGGGAAGAGCAAGGACTGCCTGAGAGTGGGCAAGGCGGGGAGGGAGAACACGCACCTGTCTTTGGGTCGAGGATCTCCGGTGAGAGGTGCGAGGGTGGGGTCCCGGGAGAGAAGTGCTCATTGCTGTAGGTGATGAGTGGCGTCAGCGGGTGGACGTGGTGGGCATGCTGCACCACCGGGACCTTGTTGGACTGCGGGAGAAGGGAGAGCAGCAGTTGAGAGGCCGGGCCATTTAAAAAAAGCAGTGTGCAGGGATCAAGATTCTACACTGTCACAGAATCTCTACGCTGAGGACAGGGGGTGGCCCATTTACGATCACCCTGTCCCTTTCACACTCACAAAGAATGACGTTTAAGCAGCGCTGCTCCAAAACCAAATGATGTGGGTGCGATAAAACAATCTTTTCCAAGTTTTCCATGACACATGCGCCCCCCCCTCCCTCCCCGCTTAGGAATAAACACCAGTTGCACAGTTGGCAGAGGCCATCGAGAGAGAATGGGTTTGCGGACACGCCCAAAGCTCGGCCAGCCTGCCAACGGGTCCTGTGAGCTGTTCGGAGCGGAGCCCCCGGGAACCTCAGTCCTCCGTTTCCACCAAAGCGCACCTAAATGGAAGTGAGGGCGCACTGCGCGAGACGCCATGGCAGCACTTATCTCTGGTAAACAACATACGGTCGTGCGTGTGATGGGCCTTATGATGCAATCTGGACAGCCACCAAGGAACATCGAAAAGGCTGCAGGAGTTTGCCAAGACCATTGCTGCCCATTACTGGAGGAGAGAACTGTTTGTACTGCTCAAAGGACAAAACAACAAGGCCTCAGAGCTGAGAGTCAGAGTAAAACAAACCGGGAGGGGGGCAAGACCCCTCTACCAAAGACTGCTCTACTTCATTAGAGCACTCAATGCTGTACCATTCTTGGAGAGCTATTATATCTCTTCGTCCCTACGTTGGGAGATTCTAATAAGGGAGCCACTGTACTTACAGTGTGTTGTACATTGTACTCTCTGTTCAAGGACATGCTACACAGGATGGCAGACGGAGCCTTCTCAGTTAGCAAAGATGCAGCCACACAGCTGGGACACACCTGTCCAGCGCTGGAGGGGTTAAAGCGGTCTTGTTTTCCTGGAGCGGCCGCAATGTTATTTCAGCTATTTTAACAGTGGTCAGGAGTGCCAGAAGTGCGCCTTCACCCAAACTCTGGCTCGAGTGCCGCTCGCAGACCTGCCCGGGATGATGATAGTAATAATAACCAGCGTCTCTCCTTTCATTAGCCAGTGTTCAGCGCTGCACTTATTTCCCCTGGCTGCCTGGCTGAATGGGCCGCTTGTTGGCCCGGGTCGTCACATGGGAGGGCCAGGGGAGAATGGAGTCTTGTTCCTCCAGCACAACCTCCCTCCCTCCCCCCTCCACCCCACCCCTCTTCTTCCCAGGCAGTGCGTTCGACCTCTCCTCTAACCACCGTGCTTTGCGAAGGAACAAGGTTTGTATTGAGCCATCCCGGGCAGTCATTCCATGCTGCCTAAATTGTTCCAAATCTCTGGCATGCGTCTACCCTCTGCTGCCGCTGCATCGCCACCCCTCTCCTCCACCCCTGTCCCCCCCACCCCCCCCACACTTTGCCTTTTTTTATCTCATGCAAACTTGATTTCGCTTTTATGAAAGCCTGTTTGCTTTCAATAATGACTTTAATAATCACGATGAAAATATTCATTGGCAGCTGCTCCATGAGGCTCAGCGAACTGAGGGAAACAGAAGAGTACCAGAGGAGTCGTTCTCACAAAGACCCTATTGCAGGAAGAGGGAAAAAAAAAAAAACGTGCCCCTGGTTTCCTGCGGGGGTTAAAACATAAGAGCCTTTGTGCCGTCGGGGTTCAGCTCTTCACCACGGCCTTGTGGAGGTAAAGAATATTCAGTGCATTATGGATGCTGCAGCAATCCCATTTCAGACCCTCAAACCTGGGTGCCAAGGCATTTTGGGCAGCACTTCAGTAGGAATTGGAGATTGAAGTCGTCAATAATTAATAACTTGGAATACACTGTTCGCGTGTTAACACCGATCTGATGTCGAAGTTTGATAACAAATTTTGGCACGGCGAGCAGAATTTCAACCAGCCTTTCAAAAAAAAAAAAAAAAAAACAATTCATGCAAGTCAAACAATGTCCAGAGTCAATTTATAGAAGAATAAACACAGGACTGCTTTGACCCACTACTTACCACTTCTTACAGCTTGGGGTTTCAAACCGTTTAAAATGTCTTACAATGGATAAAAAAGCCTTGTATCCCACATTTGGAGGTCACCTTTGTTTACAGAAGTGATCATTGCACAGAAAGGGGGGGTGGGGGGGGGGGGGGGGCAGAGAGAGAGAGAGAGAGAGAGAGAGAGAAAGAGAGACTGTGATAACTCGCACTTTTTTTTTTTGTTGACTGGTCACCTCATCTGCCCGTGCAGACCACTGGAGCATGAACAAACAATGTGGCGAGTGCGGCGTTCCTCCCGCTCAGACAATCCCGGGGCCAGCGCCGCGGCTGCCAGGACACAGCACAGTGTCAACACTCCTCATTTAGTAAGTCTGCGTGCTGACACTTACACCCGCGCCTGCAGACGGCGCCTTCCAGCCCAGTCCTGGCGACCAGGGCATGTCGGGCAGCAGAGCACCAGGCCTGTTACTGCGTGTGAGCTAAGTGAGCCATGTAGCGGAGGGAGATTACGGCCAGGGCCCAGCAGTCCTCTTCGCAGGGTTCCTCCATGACCAGAGAGAAAGCCGTCTGTGTACATTGATGGAGCAGGATATCAAAACTAATCCGAGATTCTTTCCCTTTTTTCCACCTCTAAATTTGCCATCTCCGATCGTCCATTAGGCTCATCTCGCTGTGACATCCTGTGATACCTCTGATACAAATGCACAGTAACCACAACTGTTTTTTCAAACTTCAAAGTCCCATCGTGCACCAGGAGAACAGATTCTGAGCAGAAGATAGGTGCAGCTCTCTGACTATGAATTGCAGGGTGCAGTTTTGCATTAAAGATCCTTAGCTGATATAATCCACCCTACCCTGGTGGACCAAAGCCAAGCCTGCAAATTCTTGGTCAGTGTCTGCAAATGACAAAGCTGAAACTCGAACCTGCCTATGCTTAGAACAAGTGCCTTAGCTGACTGATCCACTCAGAGGCCCCAGGGAAACTACTCTTAACATATACGATTACTGTTTATCAAAGAAATGTAGTGAGCAGATAGACCTTCTGGTGACTCAATAATTCATTGCATTCTTTTGAATACATCTGATAAGGAGTTCAAAGAATGCACCTATTCATAATTTGATACCATTGCTGCAATGAGCTGAGACACTGCACTGCTGGCACATCAAAGAAAACATGCCATTGTGTCATTTATGAAGGTGAATAGTAGTAAGCAGGATTAAAATAAAGTTTGCTCTCTTAACATCTGAAGCTTCGCGGTGAGACAGGACTGAAGCCCACAATCAAGACTTTGCTTGGAAGACCGGAGCATGATGGAGAATGACTTCATACAGAACTGCAAATTTGCAGAAACTTGTGGGCCACTGCTTTTCCAGACCTCAACCTTCAAAACCACTAAACTACCGAAATCAAGGAGACCTGTGTAAAGCCCTGTGAAATTAAAACAAGACCTTCTGCTTAATGGGCCAACAAGGGCTACTCCTAACTGACTCACGCTCTGTGACATTTGCCAGTGAGGCCTTGTTCTAGTGGTTTCATGTAGCAGGCTGAAACAGAAGTCTGTGGATAATGCACAGCATCATCTCTGAAAGTTACTCCTCACACACTGCCTGTTCCAGTGCATTTCATACTGATGTTCAACCGCACCCAACATTTTTTTTTATTCTGATTTAACAAGATAACCGACAGGTACTTCATGGTTTCATTATTCATAGGTGCAGTTCACACAGGGCTTCTAAAGAAACTGCATGTTGCAAGACTTGTCTCTTGGAAATAAAGGAAATGCAACACACTCCGAAGGGGCTTGGATCTGGACAATGTGTATTGCAAAACAGAAACAATGTTCTTAAGGAGTGTAAGGAGGCCAAAAAGCTGGACCACATTCTGCCGCAACTCAAAAATGTCCCACGGTTGGCATGTCCATGTGTCCCAGAAGGCCTGAGCAATGTTATGCGAAAGTGGACAAGGTTACAGGAAGATGAAAAATAACAAAAACCTGCTAAGCCAGCATGTACACAAGGTGCCCATCTGTTGAGCCATTCTACCTGACGGAGGCAGAGGTGCCAGTACAACACCAGGCCGTTAAACTTGGAACGCAGCTAAGAAAAGCATGGTCCTTGGCAAGTGCGAGTGGAGGAGTGGATTTCATTCAAGCAAACATGTTTTTGGATTCTCCACATCTGAGTTGAATTACTACACAAACAGCCTATGGGTAAGAGAGCTTAGAACAAACTGAATAACCCTCAGAGCTTTGTGTGTGCTTTTCTGCTACATGATCACTTCTGGGTGGGAGGTGAAGAGTGCCTTTCTAAACTCCAGGAAAGAGGGGTGAAAAGAATGCGTGGCATGCCGGAGAAACCCGAGCCTTGTTTGTCAACCCCAACAGGAAGTGGACGTGAAAGAAGGCCAAGCATGTCGCTCACATTTAGGCCCTTTGTCCCACAGATTCATTGGCCATTCATAATGAAGAGGTGATTCTCAGTGTCCCCCGTCACCCCGCCCCCTTTCTATAGGTCATTGTCAATGGGATCGCAGAAAAGAGATAGGGGGGAAACAACACAATGTCCTGTTTCCACGCTGCTGACAAGGAATTTTTTAAAATCTTATTTGTAAAATGAAACCGGGAACACACCTCTTTCCACAATGTCAAGAATCAGAGACAAGATCATAATGATTCCTCAAGCACTTCTTTTTTTCCAAAACCCAAGCAAGGAGGAACGTGCCAAAGTCGTATTGCGTTACAGGGCAGTAAAACTGAGAACTTTGAAAAACTCTGCCAACTCGTCTTCCAAATCCAGAGTCACATTCAGTAAAGTGCCCGTGGAACTGTCATCAGTTAAAGCATGTGGAATGTCCAAGTGTTAAAGCAGGGAGACCGCAAAAGTCCTTGTATAATGAGGTGCCAGAGCACTGTAGTACACATTATGGGGATTATTATTATTATTTTAAGAGACAGATGAAGAAACTCATCTCCTAGTCCTCGTTAAATCCGCTGTGACCCCTAGACTAAAATTTCCCATTATTCGTCAGCTTTTATACACACATTTGTTTCCCCGTGCACTGCGCCCACCTTATTTAGCAGTCACAAGGGGTAGACGGGGCCTGCAGTTCCAAGCCCAGCAATTTTGTGAGAGTGAGGAAAAAGGGAGGGGGGCAGACAGACAGAGAGAAGTGCAGGAGGTGCAGTGGGTCCAATACTTCCTGCCCTGTAAAATCCCTTGTTTCGACAGCGCTCAGCTAAGACTGCGGAGCTCTGAACCCCACCGCGTATCAATATGCTGTCTGTGCTTCTCGAGGCCTTTGATTTCCTGAAGAGCTCTGCCGGTTCGATGCGTGATGCAACGCGGCCAGCTCCCGGAGGAATTTCAGTCAAAGGTCCTCTCACAAAAACTGTGGGAAGAAAGCCTGCTGCTAACATACTCCCACATAGACCTGTGCTATGCAGCCAGGCACATTAATCTGTAATGGACACTAAATGATGAGCCATCTTTGGAATGTCAACGACACTTTGTTCATCTTTAGGACCCCATAAAGTCAAACCGTTTAACCGGCAATTTGGTGACATCCGTAATTTCATAATTCAATTTATAGGGATGACTTATAAGTCTGCTGGCAGAAGGAGCAAGTTCCTTGTTTAACTGATAAAACTGGGACGTAAAGTGCGCCATTGAAACCGGGAAGGAGAAATTCCTTCAGGCTTTGTCAAATGGGGATTCAGCACTGACTAGGTCAACACACCTCAGAGACAAGTTCAACTGGATCAATTTGGGGCAATAATCAGATCTATACTCGGGCCACAGAGCAGACATGCACGCCTTTCTTCCACACGATATTCAGGAAATTCTCCATCTTATAAGGTAATGGGCAGTTTGCATGCTCCTTTTGCAGACAGACATGTGAAAAAGCCCAGGATCCAGTCTCTCATACCAACCGAGGCGTGTCAAACCCCAGCCCTGCAGAGGTCACCCATTTTACAGCAGTCTTTCACTTCTGTCGCCCTCCTAAGAACCCGCAAACAACCGCCGTGTGGCGGAGGCCGAGCCGCTCCGGACAGGCCCAAACTGCTGACACCCACAGAACAGAAAAACAAACCAAACAAAAGAGGCAGCGGTCTTGGGAGGACCGCAGATCGGGCCTGCCTTGGCTAAACACAACAGAGCTGTCTCTGAACAAAGAGCGGGCGTACAGAGGAAGCGGAGTGAGCACCAAACAACAGCACGGCTCCCATATCCGTCCCCAGCCCCCCTTGGGCCGACCAAACGAAGCGAGGTGTGACTGTAAGTAACACACAAAGGACAGGGGCCCGCACGACGCCGCCTTCTTCAGTCACAGCCCAGAAAGAATAAACGCAGGTAGCGAGGCGACGAGGAGCAATAACGATCGCCAATGGGTTCCCTTTCCAGAAGATTCCATGGAAAATTCCTTCATTTCACCTGAAGTGTTTTTTTTTTCTTTAGAGCAATTTGCTTTTCAAGGAGGAAAATTACAGAAAGTCTTCAAAGTAAAAGTTTAAAATGAGTTAGGTAAAGTTAAAACCTAAAAAAAAAGGTTACCACCGTGTTTGTAAAGTAAACCGTATGAGGCAGGCTGATGTCAGTGGTGTGTTGACTTCAAAAACAAAAAGTCCACATTCTAAAAAATACATTCATTAGAACAGAAGTGACAAGAAAAAAAAGGGAGTGTTTCATCCCAAGGCCTTCGTCAGCCCAAATACAAGCTCAGCAGATTTTTAAAGGACTTAAATGAAGTTAAATGCAGTGAAATAAATGTATTAGTATAGACCGACCATTTTAAAATACCAGAAATGCATTTTATACACCAGAAAAACTAAGCATTGGAGCATTCACGGGTTTAAAAAAAACTGACAATGTTACAATTTTATGGCTCCTGTCCACACAGAAATGAGCTACTTGTGAAACATTTTCTATAAATTATTTAGAGAATATCTGTGCAGATGTGCTCATGGGGCTACTGAGATTCCAGGTATGGATTTAATATCCTAGGAAACACTGCTGAATATAAAATGTTGTACTTGTCTCACTCGCTGGAATCTTATGCTTCTCTGCATTCCAGTCTTTGCTCCGTCTCAACTGATAAGAGGCACATTAAGTTCACTAAACAAGGGTCTTGGCAATAATACGTCTAGAATGATCCATCCCAGATTATGTATTTTGAGCAAGAGAAATTGTCAAATAGTTTCTTTGATACAAATAATACATTTACCAGAATCCCTTTTTTATCATCTTTATAACCCCTCTATCTATCTGAAATTGGGGCTCATACACAGCCTGGAATTAAAGACCGCAAAAAGCAGTCGATAGAGAAAAGAAGGAACAACTCGGTGAATCTCGATGACCAGAACCACAGAGGGAGCCCGGAGCCCCAGTCGGAGCATGGCAGTGCTTGGTGATCAGCCTCAATTAGTCGTGTCTGAAGATTCTATTAGCGTGGAGCAGATGCGTCGGAGCGTTTGAAGATCCAGACTGCGGCGGCCCGGCAAGTCCAACACGGGCGCTGCTGATGGACTGACAAGGCTGAGTCTCCCACAATGCATCACCTGCCCCCGCGCTGCCTTTGATGTATTATTCATGGTGAGGCAGCACTCTGAACGCAGGGCTTAGATGGGGGTGGCAGGGGGGGCACTGACAGGCTCGAGCTCCTTCCCTTCTCCCCAGCCCCCCCCCAACACCCCCATACCACCCAAAGCAATGCCAACAGAATGCTAAACAAACCTGTCTCCTGAATAATTGAGCGCCTCGGACTGAGCTGGCTCACCCAATTAGCATACAGGCCTTATGGACCCAATCTGCACAGTGACAGGACAGACTTCCATAGGCCTTTCATATCCATAGTGTTTTTCTCTGCCTTTTTTTTTTTAAACTCCACAGCCTCTGTTTCCATTTCCACAAACAGAGACAGGAAGACAGGAAGAGTGGGGCACCCCAGCATAATAATGACAGATTGTTGTCTGCCGACTTCATGAGGGCCCCTTGATGTTAAAAAAAAAATCTGATGATGAACCATGAAATGGTCACTCAGCTTCTTGGAGAGCTACTTATAAGTCTGGTCGAGCAACTGGTTACTGAAAAATCTACCACTGCTAGCCAAAACCAAGTAAAGCGCTATTCCAAATGGAAATAAACAAAGCACACTACACGTCAGTAATGTTGGAGATGAAGTATATGGGTGAAAATATGGTGACAAAAAGTAAATCTGTAAGTGTGTTCATGTGTTTACGTCTCTGTATGTGTGTCTCCATGGAGAGAAGGTACATGATCAATGTCCAATAAAAACTGCCCGCATGCAAACCTTCATAAATATTCAGTACTCTAAGACCCTACAAAGGTAATCCAAAAATATTGCCCGAATGCATAAAACTATTCTAAATATCCCAGGTCGTTTCCCTGTGGCCCCCTCCCATTGGGTCCCTCCCTGCCTTTATCTGGCCCCGAGCAGTAATCCCCGCACCCCAGCGCGCCCCCACCCGCTCCCCCTGCTCTCATTAGTGCCGTGCTGCGACTCAGTGGGCCGGGGGGGGGACCCACCTGGTCCCCCGGAGCTCCCCCACACTCCGCACACGGGGCTAATGGAGAAATCAGACAGCCCCGTTCAGAGGGGAAGGCTGAGGGAGAGAGAGAGAGAGAGAGAGTGAATGGGGCTGGAGTTACCCCCACACAAGGAGGAGGTATCTCACACAAAAACGCGGTACCCCTGCTCTCTCTCGGCTGAGAGCACCAGACATGCGCACTTCTGCACTACCGCGCCCCCGCGCCCGTGAACTTAGGCTGTACGCCTCCTGCCCCTATCCGAAATGGCTGGCCCTTAAACGCTATCTGCTGGGAAACGGAAGCTGCAGCAAATGCAAAGAGATGTCCCGAACATTCACATCAAGTCCTCAATACCCCATTCATTTTCTCCTAATTGAATTGCCATTACCCCTCCGCTTATTCCAATTTTTCGCTGTCCCATAATGTGGGTGCATGCATTTCATAATGTTATATATTAAGTAAATAAAATAAAAATCCATCCTCCGGGCCAAACTGCGGCACAGCGAGGCCTTGTGTCCCGAGGACAAACGTGTGGTGTGCGGAGGGGGTCACCGCGGGGTCAGCACTTATTGTAATAAAATAGCTTTAATTGGATTCCAATTGAGACTGAAGTGACCTACAGAGCAGCTAAGGAATCCCTTGGGCAAGTAGTCCCCAACTGAAATCAGCCTCCCTTGACTACAGTCAATGATCACTTTGTCAGCTGAATCATTGTGTTCATGAGACCAGGACAAACACTCCCTCGCTCCACAAAATGCATCCCCAAGGCAGACAAGTGGCCGTTTGGGGCAGCCCGTCCTATGGATCTCTTGCTGTGGTGTCTGGCCGGGGTCACAGAGGTCAAGAGTCAGGTCACGGCGGTTATTAACGCACTGACAAGTGACAAGTGCGAGCCCTCACTTGGTGTCCAAACCGAAAATCACTTCTCTCTCAGCGCAGATTTAATCAGCATGTGACGTAGATCTCATGGTTAACTTCCTTTTCCCGTCTGTAGGAATCAAGAACTGATTTGCTCTTTTACCTACAACACACATATCACAGGTTTAACCAACCTCACCCGTTCTGGTTCATGGAAAAAAAATTCTACAGCAAAAATGCCAGACACCGTTTTGTCACAGGGCTGTTGATAAAACAAATAAACCACGTATGTGTGTGCAGAATGCATACAGAGGCATCCACTACCAAGGGCTGTCATTTATGAACAAGAAATACATGTGTTGAGCCAGATAAAAAGAGAAAACAAAGAGACTACAAAGAGCAGAGACAGATTTACAGCAAACCCTATTTTTCCATGCCTATGAATCTCCCACACAGACTAGTTTCTTCTAGCTTGATTAGCTGGATAACTGGATAGCTTGACAGCCGATGATGTCTGTGAGGACAAGATGGGACACGGACCCAGCAGTATAGGCGGCGTACTCACTAGGTGTCCCGGGGTGGGTGATCTGGAGTCTTTCAGGCCGGCTGTTCCCGGAACATCGAGGAGTGGCCATTTCATCTGCAGGTACTGTGGGGGTGAGGAATGGGTGGAATGAGAGACCAGGACACCATGAGCAACGGCAACAGACGCAACACTCAGCCAGCAGTGACTGGGATCATATAAAACAACCATACAGGAAACATGACGATGAGCTCTGTAAACACAGCATATTTCAGTGCTTCTTTAAAAAAAAAAAATAAAATAAATAAAACACTGCACTCTTTGTGGACCTAACAACCTTTAAGTCTTACACTGCAGTGTACACTACAGTGTCAATCAAAAAATAGTTACACAGTTGTACTGTGTGCACACAGTTTGATAAGCAAATTAATAAGAAACCATTAAAGTGAAACTATTTTGTGATTCAGATCATACATAGTACAAACTATTTGCCATTGTGAATAAAAGCTGCATGGAATAGCTGAAATATAACTGTGTAGAAAGTGTAATTAATATTTGGAGGATTATATTTAGGCAGTGGCTACCACCATCACTTCAACTAATTCGTCATGTGATAGCCTCTGATGTCAAGAGGTGATACTAAGCAAACAAGCTTGAGGAGAGATTGTAACAGATGCTTTGGGTGTCAACCCTGTCCATTGTAGAACTTCCCCCACCTACCAGTTCACATTGCAGAGATGTACAGAGAGACAAAAAGCACTCATTTTGTAAAAACAGGCTCATCCACTTAATGTAGATTAGCATGGCAGACATTTAAAGCAAATGACACCACTAGAAGAACTATGCATCTGCAGCAGACATGCCGAGTTAGTGGTGATGAACCGTCAGCTCAAGTAAAAATCACAGGTGTCCCTACTTCTTGTTCCAGGCTAAATCCTGCTCTGTGTTCAAACCTCAGTGGGTCACCCAGTCACTCATCTCAAATAAATAACTCTTCACACTCAGGGAGTCACTAAAATGCATGGAGAGTCAATTCCCCAAAATACGATTTTTCTATTACCGTAGAAGAGAAAGTCATTAACATGAGCCTGAAAGTCAGCGGAGAGCCGTAACTCTGACAGCCCCTCTCTGCCACCTGTGCATCGAGCGTGTGCTGGGGGAGTGGGACAGGGGTTCAGACGTGGGAAGGGGTGGGGTGTGAAAGGCGCACACCGGTGGGGGACTGTGAAATCGGGGTTTGTCGGGGAATGTGGCGCTGCGAGAGTCCAGCTGTGGGCGCCCATCTAGGGACAGCTGGGAGGAAGTCCCATCAAGCTGTGGGAGAATGGGAAGGCAGGGGGGGTTGGGGTGAAAGGGGTATGAGGGAGGGTACTCATCTAACCCAACGGCACCCTGGTGAATTGCATTGGCCTTTTGACCCAAACCAAACTAAATGTTCTCTCGTTCCTTTTTTCCCCCCTTACTGTAGATGTTATCAACAGACATTTCATGGGTGTGTGTTTGAGTAATTTTTCTTTTTCTTTTTAAACATGTCCGTACTGCACAGTTTTTGAGTGTTAGGTCATTATTCTCTTCACAGCGGGCACACTCAGGTCTGCTCTCCCAAGACTGGAGATCTTTTGCTGAGTGGCTAGTTTTTCTCTGAAACGCAACAATTTGTAAAATGGGCTTTTTCGTTTATCTTGACTCCCATTGGTGGCGCTCCGTAGCAGAGTTCAGCCATCTGGTATGTGTATCAGTTAAACACCAGATATATCAGATTTTCATGCGCATGGACATTTTCTTCTATAAAACCCAAGGATTTAAAATTAATTTAACAGCTTTTGTTCAGCCTCCCAAATCAAACATACCCATACATACACAAGTCTGTATCGTATGCAAGCCGAGTATGCAGGTCCTGGCGTCACGCCCCTTCCCATTGAAAAGCTTCCCATTCAAACAAGAACGGATGCATATGCATGACTGCAGAATGGGTGAAAGTCTTCAGTGCAATGACCAGCGCAGAGAATGCTGTTGCAGCACGGTTTGAGGGCGAAGCTGCCGATCAGGCTCGGCCCCAATGAGCTGGTGCCTCACAGTGTCAGTGAGTGAGCTGTTCCACTTGTAGAGGGTGGGCCTCATTAGGGAAACAGGCCTTCTCCCATCTCACTTTGCTGCTGCTCTGCCACTGACATCATTTCCTGTTTCCCCAACACCCGTGTTCTGCTGCTGAGCTGTTACAGTGGCCAGTTGCTCCCAACGCACACCACTTCCTGGGGGCCGTGGGGATTTCTGTTTTTGCACCTCAATTATAATTAAGCCATACTAGTGCAATTTCACCAAAACCCACTCATCCCCTCTACCACCAAACAAAAAAAATTTTGAAAAAACCAAACAAAATGTCCTTTCAGCATTTATTCCTGCATCAAAACCATTATTTACGCTTAATCCACAAAGAACAATGCATGTCCCATGGATTAATGTTTAGATTGTGCTAGATTACAAAACAGGTTTAACAAACTGAGGCCATTGTACATTTTTGTGGTTTGTTCCACAGAAACCTCAAGGGTTCCTCATGACTGCACACCAAAAAAAAGGTCAGGCTGAAGCAGAAAAATCCTCCAGCAAAAACAACCCAATTTTTCCTGAAGATGACAAAAAGTCTATCCACGTTCACAAAGGGTTAATAATGATTTGTACAGGGCTGCATTTTAAAGCTTCATTCATCACTGTGAGTTTGTTGTGAGGAAGGAAGTTTGGATGACTGCGGGTTAAAAATGGAAAAGACATTATAGTAGAGGGGAAAAACGAGAGAGAAAAAAACATTTTCAGGAATGAGTTTGTCGGAGCAGGCAGAGGGTATTGTTTCCTGACAGCTGGGGGGCCAACAGTCCACTGAAAGGGGGGCAAGACCCCTACGTCCCATCTACACAGGGGGAATTCTTGAAGCTTGCATCACTGCCCCCACTCATAATAGTCAGCTCAAGGTTGAATCAAGAGTTCGAACCACTGGGCCTGAGTCCATACAGCTGTCAGGAGGTCTTGCTCATTGCTAGTCCTCTATTGAAAGTGCCTTCCCCTGCTCTCACTATGCTACCAAGCAAATCCAGGTTTGTGTGTGGGGGGGAAAAACACAGCAGATTTCACTGTCTAATCTATGTCAATCATAAGAGTCCTTAGCGCTAAGGCCACTCTGCCCCCCCCCGCTCCCTGTCCCTAGTCTGACAGCTCCTGTCGCGATTTTAGCACATGGCCCCCAGCGCTTTGAGTCTCCTATTTTATAATTGGTGCCATGCTCCATGAAGAGCCTAGTTTAAAAAAAAAAAAAAAAAAACTCAGAAACAACACAATCAACCCCCATCATGTCCCACCATCCACTCCCACTCCCACTCCCCTCACACACACACACACACACACAGTCACAGTGGGAGAGCCAGTGGAGTGTGGGGGCCAGCGAGCTGCGTTTCAGGAGACACGGAAGGAGAGCAGCCAAAATAAACAGCCGGGGGTCTGGGGAGGGGGGCCACAGTGGAATCGCATGTGAAAATCATAATACTTGCAGCAGATGCTTTGCAATATGTTTTGCGGAGTTAAAAAAAAATACATATAACCCCCGAGTTATAGTTATAAACTGCAAGCCTTTTCATTCAAACACATAAAATATGTGGGGCCGAGATGGCCTCAATACATGCCCGTGGTTAAACAACGAAATCTAGCAGGAGAACTTGAAAAGTCCACTGGTGTAGAATTACGAGTGCAGCAACCTCTGCCCCCCTGTGGAGTTTGTTCAGACAACTAAGACACAGTGTTCTGAATTGCTTCCTACCATTTTCATGTCTGTTCTGACGCAAGTCACGACACATGATGAAAATACAATGGCCGACAAAATGCACTTCTTCCACTTAACTCTGAAAATTGAAAAGAAAATTGAAAAAGGGCTATCTTATATAATTTCCTTTAACTTCTTCTCTGTTAGCATACTATCTGTCTCAAGATGCCAAGTCTACCCAAATGAAGTGAGAGGACCATGCTGGCTTGTAGTAAGGATATGCTCTATTAAACTGTCTTCAAGCTGGCAAAAGGTACAAGTTTGTCCTAACGGCAAAGCCCTGGTCAGCAAAATCAATTTCCGAAACATTGAGGGAAGAAAAACATACATGATTCAAAATTCAAAAAAGTGCCCTGGGCCTGAGACAAAGCACTTCATAATGACCATGTTTGAAGTGTTTACTCTGACACGGATTGGAAACACCCTGACCAGCCCAAATCACCAATGAAGATTCATAGAAAAATATAATGAGATAAGGCTGTGCCGTAATGTTTTGCAGGTGCACACAATTTCATTTAAACAAATACAAAGTAGGCTGGCATAGATTTTGGGTGCTCAAAAAGAGCAGGCCTGATTTTTCTGTACTAAGGCAGACCTAATGGGCTCTACTCTGCTGTATGCCAGACAAGTTGCAAAGTAGGCAGCAAAGAAAGTGCAATCAAGTTTTTAAAACTATCTGATCTATTTTACCAGGCTCTAAAAGTCTTCCAGCGCTCCTCAGCCTCCAGATCTCATAATTAACATCAGTCGAATGTTCAATTAAAGCTGGGCACAAATGAAACAAAGGTGGCAGGGTCTCCACAAAATGCATTTTTTTTTTTCCAAAAGGCAGAAATGAAGCCCTTTGGTTTTTGAGTAGACAGAATACAGAATATGCTCTGGGGCATGCTCGTTGCCAGTGTTTGGTTCTAATTGTTTCATTTCTTTCATGGAGCAAAACGAAAACATGGCCAAGTGTCTTTGTCATCTCTGCAGTCTGTGGCGCCAGACTGCCAGCCAGCATCGGAGCATCTGAGAAAGGCAGATGTTGGGACATTTGCTGTCAAAGTAAGTCACTGGCGCAGCCAAAGGGACAGGGAATAAAGGAAACTTTTTAAACCAACTTTTTGTTTTTTTAACTTGTTTTAAAGAAATGCATTTCATTACGGCTCCTCTGTATCACAGTAAACAGAAACCAACACAGATACATGTCTCTCGTAACCAGGCCACGGGAGTATCTTCTGCAATAAGTACCTACTGTGTAAAAGAAGGAAGAGTTGCTGATCAATAAGAGGCACACAAGCAACTACTGCAACAGAAGCTCAAAATTCCCACCCATCCAATTCACTTCCCTCATGACAGCTACTACTACTACAAAAAAAACACCTATCCTTTTTTGGGAAGAGACCCTATTGGATCACAAACACCCCGGTGGAACATCCTTCCCCCAAACAGGTCTGGAGGAGTGCCTCCACAGGGTGGGCCCAGCAGATAACGTCAATCACTCGACATGCGGAGAAGCCCTCTCCATTATTTTCATTAGGGCCCCCTGCTAAAAACAAATGGGCCCACACAGTTTGGTGTAAGCCGAGGTGGTAATGATCCTCTCACCATATGAACAGTGGCCTCAGACAATGGGACTGGGAATTCTTACATGGAAGCCTCCCCATTGTTCAAATGCTTTATATTACCCATTTATGCAAGCCATTGACACCTCTCAGTGGGCTTTGTAGGAGATACAATTATCATCCTTTAGGCCAAAGGCAATTGCAGTTGGTGCTCCCTCCCTGCCTGGGAGTTTAAATTCAGACCCATTGTTTGTGTGCGTTGTGGGTAATTGCACACACAATTCTTAAGCAAACGATAGCCCTCATTGTGCTAATTAGTAATTAATTGGTGGGGAGAGGACCAGGAGGTTTTTCCTGGGTTTTTTTTCCCTGGTCTAGCAGGGTTGCATTCCTGCCACCATTAACAGAAATGGCTAAAACAGGAAAAAGATCTCTTTATCCTGTCTACAATTGTGTGGATTCCTTCTGCAGGAAATTGTAAGTGAAAACAACTCTCAGAACAGAGTTAAGTTGCCCTGGAAAAAACATTCACCCTTGCTGGTCATAAACATGCTCCGCGTTCCACGAGCGCTCTGAATTTATGTCAAAAAGCACCACCGATATTTATTTTCACATTATAATACATCACACATTACAGAGGATTACTAACACATTTATCATGAAAACAATTTCAGTCCTCAGGAACGGAGGGATGTGAAGTTCTTGGTGTCTTATTACAGCACAATTTAACAACCCCGTTGTGCACAATTACAAATTGCATATGAATAAAATGACTAAATTGTCTGTCAGATAAATCACCCGGAGCAGATCTCCAAAACAACCTCATTAAACACTCCACGGTTACTGTCATAATGTTTTGGTATCTTCTGACATCAATGCTAAGGCAGCGTCCAGCACATTTTACCTCCATATTTCTCCTATATCACATGAATCAACTCAACCACCATGTATAACCTCATACAAAACACCTAAAACTTCTCCTTTACAAGCAGTATGTACTCATCGGAAAGTAACATATTCAGTATGTTTAATGGTAATTTCAACCAACAGATCATGTAGTACCAGGTCTTTTGCAGCTAACACATGCCTCTGTTTTCATTTGCTCTGAAATCTCTGGCTGATCTGTCCTATTCCAGCAAGCCAACCCCGCTGCACTAGTGCTCCTAGCCGAGGCATAGGTATGTTTGGCTTGGCGAAACAACTTGTTTGCTGCATAGCTTGTCTAAAATTTTAATTAGAGTTTTACTTTGCTTCCAACACCCTGATCAGTGTCTGTATCAATGTTACTCAATTACAAATAAGATGTTATTTCAACAAAAGCCTTGCACTACAGCACCCATGTAAGTAATGGCTATTTAGTGTAAATATATACATTAAAAGTATATTAAAATAATGTGTGGCATCAGTGCAAATATTTGACTTCCACTTGAATTATCAAGAGCTACAAGGAATGTCAAACTGTTTTTTTGTGAACCAGACACATAGATCTTACTAATAAATAAGGGGGAAAAAAACATCTTGAGACATGTCCAGAGGCCTTGTAAATTGTATTTTTCTGCACTGCTGCCCGTTTTTAATGCCATGCCAGACATGGGCTGGGCCACACCATTAGGCTGGTTTTAAGCATGTTAAGTGCAATTTTTGTGCACTGAACACAATAGAAAACGGCACTGCGGCTACAGTCATGGGGCAGGGGAAAAAAAAAAAAATCAAATAAAGATGATTAACCTGGAGAGTACCCAAGTAAACTCTCCACGCGACCACAATCTGAGCTTATACACAGGTTACGCTGAGGGTTAAACACAAGCAGTCACGGCTCCTGCTATGACACTTACATCTTGCTAATGGCTACCACATTGTAAGTGTCCATTAGTACATAAGCGGGTGAAGTTAAGTGACTGCGACAGGGTTACCCCCTCAGCTTGCTGGGCTTCCATTGTGACCCAACTCCTCGCCCTGCTCTTTCATTCACAGCCTAGAGGAGGGGGAAAAAAACTGGGTCAAAGGTCAGCCATCCAGAGTGCGAGGGTTTCCATGGCAACATGGCCTATTTAGGCCAGGAACATAGGCCTCTTCACATGCTCTTGTACACAAAAGAGCTATTAGCGCAAAGAGGGAAAGAGAGGGGAGAGCGAGCCGCGTACAGGAGACTGTGTGAGGGAGGGCTAAAGAAGGCTGCTGAAAACCCCCTTTCCAAGGCTCTCAACCAATAGGTTACACGCTGCATAATTAAAACTCCATCTAAATCCTGTATCAGAACATTCATTAGTTCCACCAACCTCTCAGCGACCACTCCAGCAGATGTCTCACACGACAATTTGACCTGCAGTGATGTCACTGGCCCCACTGATCACAGGTTATCAGGAGACCGATCAATAAACTTTGTGAAGTCTACATAAAATTTGCCCACACACGTCACTACCAAGCAGCAGGCTATTGGAAAATGATACATTTTAGGCTCCACTCTTAAGTAAATATTATCGAAGATAATTGGATTCAACATCTCAAGAAAAATAAAGTCTTACAAAAAAAGCATTTTTACTGAAAATGACCCCGATGTTCAGTTTAATTTTGGCCATACTTCTTTACCAGTACACTTCTGTGGGAGAAAATAATTTCCAAGATGTTTATGACGAAAATCACATTGGACAAATAATTCCCATTCAAGGAGTGCAATGTGATTTTTTTTTTCTAAGCAGCCGATTCTCATATAGGCTAAACCTTTTTAATTCCATTCTGTATTAGATAATCTCAATGATTTTGGTCACTGTGAATGGTTTAGACTGTTACTAGTGCAACAAATTAATTTAAAAATGAAAAGGAGAAGGCAGTGGGAAGCTTTGATGTGTAAATGCAACTTAATTTTTATCTTAGGAATGCCTTATTTCATATTTCACATGAAATAGCAGCCTCTCACCTAATGCGCAACAATACACCAGTATTGCATGGCAACTACATTGGGAATATTCATCTTTATTTACTGCATACAAAATAAAGGAATGTTTGCTAATTGTGCGTTTAAAATTCACTTACAAATCTATTACCGTCAACCACCGAATGGTGTAATCACTTATAAATTATTTAAGTGATTTAAGTCATATAACACTGATATAGCGTCAACCTTCAAACTACACATTTTTCCAATTTCCTATACTTGTCTTCATGAAAATGAAATATTTTCCCTTTTGCAGTTATCTTCAATCGTTTCTGCTTTTCCAGGCATATTTAATCCAGGGATAAAGTTATGAACATAACATTATTCTGAATTATAGTCTACTGTGGACCAATACAGGCCTCTAACTGCAGATTGATTATGTCTTTTTTAAATGAAGCACAGCATTGTTCTAATCCTATTTCATTTGCTGTTAGAGACCTTCATTTCAATAAGATGTGGTTTCTTTTTCTTTTTTTTTAAGCATTCTGTAAAGTCTTACTGGAACAAAAGCTACGAATAAGTGAGCTATTGTATTATGGAACACAACGGCAGGTCAAATAAAATGGTACGTGTAATTAGAAACACAAGAAAATAATCAGGCGTCTGGCAGGAGTCCGACTCTCTCAAACGAGGGAGAAGGCAGCCATACTCCTTAAGTCAATTACAAGTCAGTTATGTGGTTTTCTAGTACCTGGGTATCTGCTTACAGTTCTGATGGGCATCTCTGCAAAGCAGGCACTATCCCAGTTTTACAAGGCTGTCCTAAATTAACCCATGCCATTCCCATTCTCCTACACAACAAAACATTCATCTTCTTCATCTGAACTTGGGCTATGTGTTCATTCGTGAGGCAACATGCATTGGTGAGAGGTGGCTTCCCCTCATATTGAAATTCACAGCCATTTAGCCTTAAACCTCTTCATAATTCACTCCAGAAGATGTGGTTAGCTGTGAAATGGTTGGCTGGATGCTTTGGTTTAACTTCAACAGAGAAATAAAATTAAGGAGAGGAAAGAAGGGGGGGGGGATTCAGTGCTACCACCAACAGATTCTCAAGTACTGGCATACCCCCAAAGCCTCACACTCAAAAAAATTATCTCCACAATTTGGCCAAATAAAGACCAAATGAGGTACCAATAAAACTCAGCTTGTGACTACTAAAGCATGTCATAGACTGCAGTGTGATTTTTTTACAGGTACAGAGTGAAACTGCTGAGGTATGCCCTGGGCTAGGAAAAATCCAGTATTTCTCTAACATAATGAGTTAAATACCTTGGTGTAATAACTCCTTATATAAACCAAGGGGCTAAATCAGAAATAAACTGTAACTTTTTTTCCTGAAAAAGGAAAAATAAATATTTGTCTCTGAGCAAATTTGATCTTATGCAACTTTAAGGCTGCCAACTTCTCAATAATAAGCACTCTACTGACTAAAGACACACACACACACACACACACGATTTTTTCTTGGCTTTTTCTAAATTCTTCTCCAGAGGCTGATAGCGGCAGGAGGGCATGAAGCGTCTTTAGGAAAAAGTCAGTTTAAAAAAGACGGGTGGGTGGTGGCAGGGCGGGGGGTGGGGGTGGGCTGGGGGGGTAAAAGAGAGAGAGGAAAAAAAAGGTTTAAATTGAACACATTTGTTTCTGCTCCCACATACCACGAGTCTTATGAAAACAGAGGGCTGATTGTACTCATTCTGCAACCCCCCCCCACCACCACCCCCCTCCCACTCACCCCCTTCACCAGCTCCCCGCTCTGGTCCTCAACTGCCCCCCCCCCCACACACACACTTCTTCTCAAGCCCCCTCCCCCAGACACAGCTGCCTACAGATGCCTCCTGTGTTTGTATTGAGAAGACGAACAGGCCAGAATCTCAAGGCCCAAATCCTCTGCCTGCCTCTACTCACTTTTACAGCCTAACATCCAATCAGTCAGTCCCTATAAACAGCCCCCCCCCACGTTCACAAATACTCCTAACCCATAGGACCAGCAAGGCCAAAGGCCTTTGCGGTGGCCACCAATCCATAAGCCCTTGTGAATTTCTTTTTAAAATGACCAAATTTTACAAGTCGTGATATGAATCAGCCGGAGAACCACGACTTTGGAGAAAGCATAAATTGTTGTAGGTAATTGATGAGATGCCTAACCTTTCACTGAAAGCCCAGACAGAAACCTGAAACTCAAAATCAATATTTTATCAGAGCACAAACATGCATGGGGCTCACACAGGAGACCTGGTGCCCAAATCATAACCTATGGGATTTCTGTACTCAAGGGATTGAAAATCTTCACTTTAAACAGCATTAAGGGTTTTATGGGGCTTTCTCTAAACAAACACAGAAATACACAGAATGCAACACTCCTCTCCCCTCCAATGTCAAATCCTTTAATTCCAAAAACATGCGTCTTTAGGAGGGAGGTAGAGCAAATCGAGAGAGGGGTCAAGAGGTCCCCCACCTCTTCAAGGTTCACTAAGTAGCCTGAGAGCAAAACAATGAAGTTGAAAAACATATGCAGAGAGCCCTCTCCTTCCTCAAGCACATTAACCCCCCCCCACCCACCCACCCATCCACCCCACTCATAGTCAGTCCTGTGTAAAAATGCTTTTCAGATTGTGTTGTCAGGGGAGGGGGTTAAGATGAAATTGACTGAGATGATTGCCATTGAAACTTGACGGCCTGCTGGAAGAATTTGTATAGCTTAAATCGACGCTGCGAGAAACGAGACGAGATGAGATAATCCGATTCACCTGGCCATGGTCTTAGCGCATGTCGGAGTTTTCCTACGGGATGATAGGAGGTTACAAACAAAGAGGGGCTTGGCAACACTGTCAGAGTTGATGGAATGGTCAGAGAAACTCCTGGGAGTTCAACTGCAGACGAGTCAAACCTCCCTCTTACACACAGCTACATTCATCTCATCGAGTAGAAGGCTGTGGGCCACATCCTTCTGAACAACCGAAAACAGGAATTTCCACAGCAAATAGTTGATTCAGCTTAATTTTTTGACAGACCCAGGGGAGGCAGTGACAGATAGTCTGTTGTTTTTACATGATGTGGTGGCAAGTGGGGGGGGGTGGGGTGGGGGACAGAATAACCCAAATGGAGAGAAGCTGACATTTACACACTTGGGGCAATGCACACTGCACTCGCATTAACCAAAAGTTAACCCCATCTCCAGAAAAATGTCACTATCACGGCATATAATTTGACCGCAAAAGGCTGTTCAGGAAGGGGGGAAGACAGAATAGCGGTGACGGAGGGGGTTTGGGGGGGGGGGGTGTACAGCAAATATCAGATTCCCAGGGTTCGAGCTTAGAGGAGGCCCCAACAAATTATACCGTGTGTGTGGAGGAATGCAGAAGAGGAGAAAAAAAGCCCTTCAGGAATAGAGAGAGCTTACAGCCATGGACTGATAAAAAAAAAAAAGTTTCCTAGTTTCGGAACTCCATCTTTTTCTCACTTTTTTTATTATTTTTTTTTTTTACTACTGCTTCGTATGCAGTACGAAGAATGAGGATAGAAGGGTAGTCTGTGCTCCTCAAAATGTGAGGATTGTTCCCCAAACCCAAAATCTGCCCAAGACCCCCACAAGCAGCAAACCTCTTCCTAATCCAAGTCGCTCCCTCCTGCAAACAATTAG
Source organism: Megalops cyprinoides (assembly GCF_013368585.1). Lineage (NCBI taxonomy): Eukaryota > Metazoa > Chordata > Actinopteri > Elopiformes > Megalopidae > Megalops > Megalops cyprinoides. Next base: position 12,278,706 of record NC_050586.1, read on the forward strand.
AGATGGCCTGCGCTGTGTGTGTGTGCGTGTGCTTGTGTGAGTGTGTGTGTAGAAGAGGGGGGAAGAGAAAAAGAGGGGAGCTTGGTGCACAATTACAGCAGGGATTTATGGCCTGAGAAACAATTTATAAATCACAGCGCCTGGGCTAATGTGATCCAGATTGTGCTCCATGCAGCTGCAACTGGGTCTGCGTGAAACTGCATAATAAACCTGACTGCAAGTAAAAGAAAAAAAAAAATCCGGTTTTCAGAGATGTTGAAATTGTGGGTGGGGGCTAAGAGGGTGGGGGTTTTTGGACTGCAAGTTCTGGAGGTGTTTGGGACAAAAACATTCCAAGTGGCTGAGTGCCCAAGTCCGTTTTTTTTTTTTTTTTTTGGGATAATTTTGCTGCGAATGTCTGCAAGTCTAATGAGAAGCGATTGGAATCACTTGGGAAAGAGGGATCAATGTTCCTACTACATTACAGGGTCGGTGGCGTCAGCAGATTTGAAAAATGGCTACTGCACCTACAAAAGGGAAATAATAATATAAAAATTACATAATACTCTGAAGAAGAAGTGACTGCTCAATGATGAAGCAATCATAGCGCTGTGATATGGCATCAGTCCTTTATATCTGCTGATTAACAGACCTGATCAGTGAGCACACACTGTAATCTCAAAGCACTGTATTTCATTTTGGTATACAGTCTGGTATCTTATCAACATTCACTGTAGTGAATTCGCAGACAGTATAGCTGATAGCTAGGCAGAAATTTGAAGCATATTACCCCACCATCTAACAACCACTATAGCGCTCCAAATAACACAGATGCACCATTTTGTAATTTTGTACTTGTATTATCCATAGGTTTCTGTTTACACTGAAGTCCTGTTCCATGGTAACGACAAGATCCTGACTTTTAAAGCCTGTCTGAGCCCTACTGCACACGGAAGTCACGGCGCACTGCAAGCTGACTGGCACATCTTGAAATGTCGCCCTCACGCCACCAAGTTCTCTGCCAAACTGAAAAACCGTGTTTGTAAAATGAGAAGGGTCCCCGGGATTTCATCATGCTCCATCAGCGTTTCTGAGTGCACTGTGACAAGAGAGGTGAAGGGTCGGTCACGATGCCACGCAAGGAGGACAGACAGGGCCCAGCTGGACAAAAGTAAGCATATAACCCTGACGATCTGCAGGTCTTCCAAGAGCATATACATTTAATGGTAACAGCTTCCTGTTTAAGTACATCTCTCCTCTGACAGTATAAATACCAGCAGTGTCCACGTCAGGCACTTAACTGCGAAAACTCAGCCAGTGGCCCAGGGCTCACTTTCACGCATGTTTTTTGTCATTTTCATTCTGTCAATCTGCGGGCAATAGGCTACAGCTGGGAGTGAATGACAATAACGGATGATATCGATGGTTAACCAAAGCACAGGGACTCACCCTCACCCAGACACACCTAATGCTAAAAATGGCTGAGGCAAATGTCACATTCATGTAAATTCCAGGTATATCTAGGCATTGGCAGACTTTCTGATTTGATGCTGAACACAGTCAAGCAGGCCAAGTGTAAGCAGGCATTTTTATCATGATGTGGAAATGGTGAAATGGAATGTTTTCATTCCCAAATGCAGTTATTGTGCTATGGCAAAAACATTTAAACACAAGGAAAGGTCTAGAAAGAGAATTAGCTAACGGCTGCTTTTATGATTCCAGAGTCACATTCACACATCCAATTATAATTTAAACAATTGATTTATTCAGAAGGGCACATAAGCACATTGTAAACAAACATATCACTGTCAAATTATATTCAAAAGTAGATTATGTGCAGTGTCATTTGCTGCTAACTTAACTGGAAGCAACCAGAATCAGAGTTCCACTAGCATTAACAAGTTAGCAACAATAATTAAAAACAAAATACCTGAAAGTAGCTGAGGAAAGACTGTGTCGACAGGGAGCTGCATGATGATTTTCTTATTTAGTTTCCACATTTTGTTAGTTCTTGAGATGGTTTCTACACTGCCAATGTCAGTGCGCCGTCACACATTATTAGCAGCTGGTATGTAGGGGCAGAGAAGGGGGCAGCTGACCTCTGACATCACTGAGATGGGTTTGAGGTCAGGTATACCTGCATTAATTCAATGAAATGGCAAACCACCTTCCCAAACGGCCTCAAGCTGACACGGTACAGTTCATCAACACCTGAATGTAGCTGACGACACATAAGCATGTCATAATGCCTGCCCTAGTTCTGAGCTTTGGAGCGGTATGGAACAGAGAGAGGGACAAGCCCACCAGCTTGGTGAAGAACAGCCTCCAGGAATCTGAGCTTTGGTGCCCACTCAACCAGCTGGCCCTGAACCCTGACCCCTCACCCCCGGGGGTAAACAAAGCAATGAGTGACATCTGAAACAGGGGGCCTTATCTGGAGAAAGTGTCTGGATGGGGCTCAACTGACCTATTAACTCTCGTGACAAGGTTTAGCGATTTCTTCCCTTGCTTAGTTTCCACAAAGAACAGGCACAAACCTGGATTAAAAGAAAGGAGAGAACAGCTAATTTTGGGTCAAAGTCTTTAATCTCATTTATTTTGCCAACACCTACGAATTATCCTAAGGCACACAAAAATTTCAGATAATGAATTACTTCATCCAGCCGACAGAAAGCACTGTGGTAATTACTGAAACAAGAGCACAAGAGTTCCTGAAAGAGAGTGCTAATACATCTTAAACAAGGGCTTTTACTGAGCCTGAGATAATATGAGTAATAACGCAGAGGAGGAACAAGAAGAAATGGCACAGAAAGGCAAAAGTAACAAGAGCATAAATAAGAAATAATGTAATGCACATGTTTGTCTGTGCCTGTGTGTGTGTATTTGTGAGTGTGCCCGTATTAATGCTTTTTTTTTTTTTTTTCGTGGAGCCATGTTTCGTGGCCAGTGGACTTCAATGGACGTGTTGCACTAACAGTGCTGGGGGGAGGAAGGAGAACACTGTAAACAAAAACAGAAAGGACAGAAAGAGGAGAGAGGGTGTGTGGCGCGATGGTGAATGTGTGCTGTCTGCAGAATGCCTAAAACGCAGTAGTATTTAAATCAGGCCCGGGGAGGGACACCGGGCGAAAGCATTCTGCAGCTCAGCTGTGCGACTATAAGCCGTTGCCCCGGGGTCTTTGTCCTGCCTTTCAGGCCAGTCTGAGACACTGAAAGACCCTATTCATGGGCGCCGCTCCCCCTGCCAACACGCCCATACAGCCCCGGTCAACTCGGCCGAGAGCCGCTATAGAGCCTTCCCATTTCACACGAGAATCAGGCCTGCCCCCCAGCCTGCTTCAGGGATTTCCAATGGCTGGCCCTCCCAGCCCACGGAAAGGCCGAACAAAAGACCTCCACTGCCAACTCTGTATCAGAGAAACTTGATTAGATCAATTTAGAAAAGTTTCCCCATTTTTTTGTGGAGTCGGACTGAGAAGGAGCAGGCTGGGGGATGGGTAGGGCTGCGTGGAGAGCTAGTAACTTATGCACAGAGCAACCCCCCCCACCACCACCACCCACCACCCAACCCCCTGAACACTCACATTCACGAGGATTTGTTCCATACGCTGAAACTGGATGAGGGATTATCCCAATGCGGCAATGACAGGTATGGAATTCGCCATCCATCAAAGTGTATCTGCCTTTCCTTCCTGCAAGAGCCCCCCCCCACCCCCCTTTCTGACTCCCATTTCATCACTGCGTGCAATCTCTGCGGACAACGCTCACAACTCAAAAACAACCCTTCCTGCGAAAACGGAAGATTATTCGAAGATACAGCGTATACTCTTTGAGCCATTTCCTGCTGAACAGATTTATTAATCACACTTTTAATACATCCCACCCATAAATTTTCAATTAAAAAATAAAATATGCATGGACAAACAGTGAGGGTACCTGTTGCCATGGACAACCAAAAATTTGTGTTGGACCACCTGAAGATTCCAAGTGCGGGCATTATTGCCCTGGTTAAAGACACACGAGTACAGTGTTTAAAAAGTCACTTTGTTTCCCACTGACAAACTATACTTAAATTTGCGGAACATCACGCTTAGGAACGCTGAAGACGGTACGACTAGGGTGAGATAATGCTAATAATCTTTAACACAAAATGTAAAAACAGTAATGTTCTGTCAGACTCAAGGGGTACTTTTTGGCATGCTTACAAACACTCTTGTTAAAAGCTATATTTTTCTTGATGAGAGGCTATTGTTCAACTTCACACTATTCAGTACAAGCTACTCCCTTTTTTAAATAATGGCTTGAGCTTGGTGAACAGTCAAACCAAGTTCCGTTTCCTGAGAAAATTGCTTTATTTCCAGACCATTATGGAATCATGTTTTAATCGGCTATCAGTATCTATAAATGACTGTGAATGGCATTGTGTGCATGTTCACAGGAATCAATACACGCATTCACGAAGAATAGATGTTTTTAGGGGGAAAGAGGACAACTATTTTAATTCCACTTTGGACACTCTTAAAATGTTTCAACATGTTACTAGGGTCAACAGAAGGCACATTTAGTACGCAGTCCTGACCTGAGCAGAGAACTTTTAACGAACAAATCTAAACAATGGATGACTACCATCTTATCGGACAAGCTGTTTTCATAAAAGCAGGTTGAAAGAAAGAAGCTATAGATTGCAGATGACTTCGGCCTGCGCTTGGACTGTAATTCAATCTGACTCTCCACAGAACATTGTGACCCTCTAACAAGTCCAATTCATTTACAGAGGGTCAGCTTGAGGTGGGTGATGACTGTCGAGAAACTCCTTAAAACACATGCCTCCACCTAAATCCGAACATCTAAGTCAATTAGGAAAAACAGCATTTTAGCCACCTATGCAAATTACAGTCACGTTCTCACATTAAAGTCCTTTCTGATACATCTGTGACTTCCCTAGAGGTTCAGGCAAATTGAGCCAAAGGATTCTGATGACTGGCTAATAATCAATTCGGGCCAGTTAAAAATTACGCAGGACGTACTTAAGATAAACTAAAGATTAAGGTCCTCAAACAGCAGAAAGCCACCTGGACTGAGTCCCTGAGAGAATGATCTTTTCTCAGCTCCTAACCCCCAAAACCCCAACGACTTGTTTGGTAAATTTAATCAAGCCTAACAATGAACATGGCCTCAAACACAGGAATTCCACACATACACTGACAGGCTCCTTCAGTAACACCTCCCATTAGGAGCCAAGGGTGCCAATCTGTTTTAGGACACCTTCAATATATAACTAATGTATAAACAACTGTCAGCCACCAGCTTCGCTAAGAGGCATGGTTTTGCATGAGAGCAATTCAGTGCACAGAGGTAATTAACAGGAGAGTAGGGATGGTGGGATCTCGGCTCTCTACAGCGCGCAGGTGAAATGTTCACTGGGATGTTTCTCTGGGACATGCTGGACAGAGCCATCGCACGATTACGGTTGATCCACTTTGCTAGAGGGAATGTGACTGATTTACAACTTCAACAAGAGGAACAGCTGTTCCACTCTGCAGCAGCTATTCTCCTCCTGCTCTGAATCCTGTACAGTTTGTTACATAGTCCAGATTTGAGAACCAGAAGGCTATTCCAGAATATTCACTCGCTTGAATTTAGCATTTAGCATTCAACTACTACGCAAAACAATACCAGCTGCATTATATCACACTTAAGCATTAGCTTGTAATTTTGTCCTTTACCTTATTAAAAAAGGGTCTTACATGCAAGTTATACAAGTTTATATGAAACAGAGATCAAGCTAACCCCAATGTGCAAGGGAATCTTGATCATAATATTGTGAGTCTCAAGCTTTCCACTTGACTTGTAATGACTAGGCACCGAAGCCCTGCTACACAGCGGAGATGCATTTCTCTGTGGGGGAGTAAAGACCTAAGATTAGATAAAGAACCAGCAGAGCCTCAAGGTCTGGAAGCCAGCCACCCTGGGATAAGAACTAAGGTGAAGAGACGCCCATATCTTCCCCAGTCTGCGGCCCCCGCCCCATCTCCCCATCTCCCCCTCCCCGCTCACTCGCTCTCCCACCCATTCCCTCTCCCTCTCTCTCTCGCTGCTCCTCGCTCCCCTTCAGCCCCAGGAAGCTGCGACTGGAAAGCTTTAACTGAAAACAGCTGTTCAGAATACCAGACTGATGAAACCCTATTTAGTGTTTTTTGCCCCCCCCCCCACCCCCACTCCCCCACTCCCCCCCTCCCCCCCACCCCCCCACCACCACCACCACTGCACAATCAGGTTTTATTAGCATGGGGTGAAGCGTTTAGGTTGTGGCTTAAGTGAGCTGTTGTTTCTTAAAGCGAAAGAAAAACACCTCCTCACGTGAGGGCCGCACATGAGCGTGGAACTGAGAGTGCAGCGGGTGTGCTGTCACGTCCCCGTCGGTCCCCATCAATCAGCCAGCGGCCTTATCACCTGGGAGCGAGATTGATTACCCGGGCCCCTCGCACACAAGGGGGCTAAACTTACACAGGGATGGGGGCTTTCGGCCCAGCTCTGGAGAAACTCACTAATGCCCCCCCCCCCCCCTGCACCTTGTGAAGGTCTTGTGAACATGCAAAGGGCAGCACCAACTCCAGCTCAGGCCTGCAAATATGGTCGCTGACATTCAGGCGTTTGTTTTACAAACTCAAAAACTTGTGCAATTCTTTTTGGTTTCCCAAAAACAAACAAGTCCCCCCTTCATGAGACCTCATGCCACCAACTCAGAGGGAAGGAGTTCTTTTTGTTACAAATGATCTGCAGTCGTGATGGACAGCTATAGAACCACAATACCACGGCACATGGAGCTGTTAGGAAGTATATGATGGAACCTCGACTCTCAGACTAAATCAACTTCAATGATCTTTTACAGCTTGCAACTGTCATTTAATCAGAAATGATCATTCACTGGTTGCTGTCCAAACAATTTCTAAAAATACAATTACCAATATACCAACAGTGGTGGGCTGTAATATAAATCAATGACAGCGCAGAACTGAACCTTGACCACAGTTAAAACTGTGTGTACAACAAATGCTCAGCTAAAAGACTTAAAAACAAACACCGCCCACACAAACTATCAAAATCCAGCTCAGATGCGCATACTGTTGTTGAGACCGTTCCCATAGAAACACAGGCCTGGGATAATCTAGCAAGAAAACCCATCAAAGACCTAGATGTCTCAAACATATCAGTTTCACAATGGTACACTGAAAGTTTTTAAGATAGATTCTTCACATAATCTTCACATAAAGTACAAATGTGAGACATGTCCCTTCTAAAAAATGTAACTATAATTTCTGAAATTATGTCACTTTTGTCAGTTTGTAATGAATGACAGGAAACAAACTTTGTGACCTAATATAATGGGTGGAGCTAAAATGTGCTGCCATTCACTGGCCCATAGGCATCAAGACGATTCATGTACATGACTGCTTCCATATCTATAAACTCACAAATGAAATTATTTCATGTTTACAAAACGCTCCATGTTGTCCAGTTTAGTAATATCTGTACTTTTTTCCCCAATTCAGAGACAGAACCAATAACATAGCCTATCTAGGGCTGGCCTGCTTATAAGCACAGCCAAGGTAAAGGGAAATTAACTATATGGTAATGTTGTATGAGATAGATGCAAAGCAACTGGGAAAGAGGAAATGGTAGCATGACATATTACTCATCAGAAAAGTTAAGTTGCAGTTAGGCTTGGCTCGGCTCAGCTCCATCAGTGAAAGAGGTGCGTGACTGGTCACAGAAACTGACAGCATGTCACTTTGACTACCTTGAGAGTATGTCTATCATAAAAAGAAAAGTAAATAGTTATTCAAACCATCTTTCCCCAGAAAGGTATTGTACCAGTTCCTACATAAAGTTATTTGAACTCAGTTTTTAGAAAGACAGTATACCGCATCTTGAAAAACAAATTTTGAAGTGGTTCCGAGCCAATCCCAGCAAATCTGAAAAAAAACACATCTTGGATAAACAAATAGATAAAAACACATATACACTTATATTCATCTTGGCACTTCAAAGGGATTCATTGATGTCACAGTACGTAGGGAGAGTGGTGGTGGGGGGGGCGCATCCATTCCTCAAAGGGTGCTGAAATACCCCTGATGGGCCAGCACTGGAGAAACCAGCGAGTGCTATAAACAGAATTTCTAATGGCAGGCGGGTGGGTGGGTGGGTAGGTGGTGGACTAGCTGGGGGTGGCGGGCAGCATTGACGCCAGCTCCCGCTCTCCACAGAGACCAAATAGGGAGGAAGAGAACCAAAACTGGCATCATTTCACATACTTCTAAACATGTTATGAACAGCAATACACAAACAAACAGCAAAGCCCTTTTAGGAGTTTAGTTTAGGAATGAAACGCCAGGCAATACCATTACGTATCAACTTGCCAAGATAGAAGCAGGTCATTTGCTCTCCCCCCCCCATCCCCCCCCTCAAAAAAATCTACAGGATAAAGGATGTCACAATAATCACTGCCAAGGCAAAGGCCTCCATGTTCAAGACTCTGGCCAAAGCAATGGCCTTCCCTCTCGCCTCTACTTCCTTCAAAAACTCCAAAAAACTTGCCACTTTCAAAAAATAGATAGGCGCTCCCTTCCTAAGCACTGATGAACACATTAGGATTCTGACAGCCACTGGAAAACTGTGAGGGTTAATCACCTTGACACTTCACACCTCCATGCCCAACATTACTCAGCCATAAGTCAGAAGTCAACTAGTAGTTTTGTGCTGCTTTGAGCAAGCAAAGCAGAAGAGGGAGAGGGAAGAAGACTCATTTAACTGAACAATAATCTCCAGAGCTTTATTCAAGGACAAACAGTGCACTGTGCTTTAATAGTTTGGTGCATTCTTAGGACACCTCCACAGGATCCTGTATTTTGTTTGAGCTTTTTACTGTCTTTTTTTTTTTTTTTTTTACAATACATCTCTTTATTTGTCAAGCTATTCTTTCACATTTCTCTTTAATTTCTTCTGTACACAATGGGTACAGTATGACTTACCAGAAGGAGCAGATATAACTGGGCCTTGACCTACTTGAAAATGCAGTCAGTTTGGAGTTTGAATTAATAAATAAATAAAATTCAGATGGCGCTACTAAATTAATACGGATTTGTTTGCCCTCACAGAAAAATCCTTTTCATAACACATTAAACCTGGTTAAAAATGTAAAGTCTGTTTACACAGTCGTTTGTGAAAACATTCGCTCACTAACTTTCAGATTTCCTTTACCCGTCTCGCGCAGCAGTAATGTTGCCGAAATTAAAGCCCTGGACAATGTCCCTTCTGTGGCAGGGGGGAGGCTAGCAGCACCCCTCCCTCCTCCCCACCAGCACCACTGACTGCTGAGTGTATGAAAAAGGTTCGCCCTGTTGACAGGACTGCTTTCCCGAACGCAGTTTGTTTACGCAAGGAGAGGTCCTTTTATACTGCGGGACAATGCCACTGTTTACTTAGCATTGTCTCCCGAGTCTTAAAATACCAAAACCAGCAGAAAGAGTGGAAAAACAGAAAAGCGTCAGGCAGGCATGCATGTGTGTATAATAATTTGACGTGTTCAAACAGCATTGTTGTGTGCTCTCCCTATCCCTCCAAGAATTTCCCAGACCTGTCGACAACCACACCATCAGGAGTCAGTCTAATTGGTATTTTGGTCGACTCGTACCTGTTTGGGTGCCTGTACAAAGCACTGTTTACAGAGCTTACCTTGCTCCAACACATAATACAGGGACATACTATCCAACCATTATCCAAACACGAGGCTCTCTTGATAGACTCCCATTAAAAAAAACTAATCTTTGAAATGTGGTGAGGCTCAACCACCCCAGTTTAGTTATTTTATCATTATTAAAAGGAAGTCAACAGCTAGGCAACAGCATGCTGTTCCACACTCCGTGTTTAGCACCCTCTGAAGCAGCCCCGTCCGTTCCTCATCATTTAGGAAACAAACACGAGTCCTATCCATCAACACTAGGCCCCACTAATCTGCCACCTCTAAACAGAAACCTATCACCTCACCGCACTTCTTGACATCTCTGACAAGTCAAAACCTCAGACAATATCTGATGCTCTCTTTCACAGTCAAGGCTGAAAAAAAAAAGCTTAGGACTTCGTCCCTCTGACAAGAGCCTGGAGAAAAGTCTACACAAAAGCTAACACAAAAAGAAAAAAAAGTTCCTCTTGAACTCCCAGTGGATTACCCAAGAATTTCAGCACAACACAGGCCCTAAATGAATTATGGGACCCCCCTCCCCTACAAATGCTTTTTGTACAGGACCCAATCTGCTATTGCTGAGCTCTCGTGTTAGTACAACTCAAAGGGGGGTAGTGCCTCATTAAACGTCAACACAAATTTTACAGACAGCAATATCAAGTTGTGTATCATTAATTGAAGACAAATGACTCTCACCATTAAGTTCAGCGGAAGGTTTATTTACTTTTAGTTGATCCATCTCAGGATACAACTAAATGTACTGTAAGCTATAACGGCACTGTTCTATCAACACAATATTTACAACATGAAATGCTGTAATGGCATTTTCTCCATTTAAGGAAAATTCCTAGGACTGGATCTCTTGACAATGAAGACCTTAATTCTGATGGACAAAGAATATTACTTTTATGATTCTAGTTTCTTACTTGGCTGATGAAAGGCCAAGAGAGGGTGTTGTCAACAGCAGAGTCCCAGGGACTCCTAATAATGCACCTTTGGGAGCAGAAACTAATCTCTTTCACTGACAATCAGACACATGCCAAGGTTAGTGTTACATGAGAAATACAGAGGCAGGGTCTGAAGCGGAAACGGCTGTTGAGCAGAAAGACACACGCACACACACATACACACTTACACAATCAACGGGTAAACTATCAATGTCACAGATCTACTGCACTTCTGAACTTAAGAATGTCCATATTGTCTTGATGCTCTACTACTTAAAAAAAACTTCCAACACCATCATGCTACACAGACAATCTTCAGTGCTCACTATTTAAACTGACAAAGGAAAAAAAGCCAGACCCACGGTGCACTTACAGCTAAGACTGTGTTTACATTCCTTATTTTGAGCCGACAGGTACTCTAAATATTTCCTGTTTCAATTTTGTAACATGATTGTTTATTTTTCCCTTTGTTGAAGAGGGGCTTCAAAAAATGATATTACAAAAAAATATTTAATGTACAAGACCTGACCATTGTGCAGCGAGGAAAACAAAGTTTGGTCAGTTTTCCTTTGTTTTCTCCCAAAGTACACATGCGTTAGATGCTGCAAGAAAATATCATTTAAAACACACACAGACACACGCACATGCGCATGCAAAAAAAAAAATCACCTCATTCAAACTTGGACTCGTACGTTTTTCCTCCAGTGCAGCTGAAATGTTTATTACGCGGCATAAGTACTATTCTTTCTCACTATCAGTACGAAATTTACTGCTAGGGAGCTTCGGCATCACGCCAGCAGGCCCCAACTTTTATGCCCTCGGATCCTTCACAGTGCAGAACCCCCCCCCCCCCCCCCCCAACCCCCAGCCTCAAACATCCATTCATATTCTTCACAGAAACTGTCAAACCCAACAGCCAACCCGTTTCTCAACTGCATGAGGTTATGTGGCCGTTTCATGGATTAATATCCACTAGGCCAACAAAGACCACCAAAATTGTTTCTGTTGAGCTCTAATTCAAACCCCACAGCACATGACATTCTGCAAGCTGGGAAACCTCTACAAAAAAGCTCAGTGCATTACAGAGCAAGCAGCCGAGTGTAAATCACAATATACAGCACATTAATAAAGTCTTCACTTTGAAGACTTTCTGAATTTCTGAAAAGTCACCTCAATACTAGGGAAACTGATAAAAACGCAACTAAAATGATGCACAAAACTCTTTAATCTATTCATTTTCTTTTCATTTTTCTATTCATTTTGCCAGAAATATACTCGCTATTTTCCTCCATTACACTAACACACCACTGCAGTTTAATCCATCTTGTTGTCAACCAGGCTGGAAATAGAGGAGTTAACCTGGCGGTAACTTCGGGGTTCATTTTATGATATACTGAAATTAGATTTGAAATTCAGATTTAAAAAGTTTATGGTTTGTTGTACAGGTTTTTTTTTTTTTGCTTTTGTGAATGTTCTACCGCTCAACCTGCCTGTTAGGCTGACAAGTTGGTATGCATTTGCAATTAAAAACTGCTTGCTCTGTAAATAACCAAAGTTTGCCAGCAGACCATTGTCTTGCAATGTTTTTTCACAGGGCGTGCAGACAGACAGAACAAGCTTGGGAGCCCTTTTTTTTTTCATCTTCGTATTTTTTGCTAAAGGAGCTTCCTATTAGAGTGGCTTTGGAAGGACTGAGGCTTTTCATCAGCCCTTCTGTAAATGACAACATCATCTGTTTTCATTTTCCATAAAAAAAAATGACAGTCCTATTTCCTTCTCTGCATCTCCTTATATTTCTTTCGAAATCCAAACAATGCTTGAGGAGAGGTCTTTGCTCCACCCTGCTCTCTGCGAGGGGTCACTAAGGAATACTGTGGGACCATGACAGGGTTCACTGCATGTTGTTCTTTCCCTTACAAAGATAAAAATCCCCAGTCCTCCTATTCACCATCACATTTTCCATGCGTATCTCCAGCAGGCACTACAACAAGAAGGCGAGAATCTGGATTTGTTTTGGACTTGTAAACCGCTCCAAGAAAGGAGGCTGTCAAATTCGGCAGCCTCTAAAAAAACCTGATGCCGGGAGTTTTTGATAACCATGACCTTCGAAAATATTTACACTGTACGCCTTTTATGCAAGACTGCACAGTCTTCTTTCACACCAAGTTTCTGCTCCAGTACAGTATCAAAAAACACATTACAGGGAAACTATTATGCCTCAGCACAGTGATATGAAATTTAAATGGTCATATTGGTTTTGGAAAAAAAAAAAACCTTGACATTTAAAAACAGATAATGAAGAAGCACAAAAAGATTTGCTTTGAAAAGATGTGACTGAATTTGCAGTCGCGTTACAGATTTTACCTTGATGGTTATCTACCATTTACAATAGAAAATGCAAATCATAACCCCAGTTATAAACCTCAAAAACAAAAAATCAACAAGCCTAACAATAATGAAAAATTAATTAGAGACATCACTGCAACAGCAGTGTAATATAAATACAGCAGTAATCATTTGAAAATTTCTATAATGCTCATAAAAAGAGGTTAAGGTTTCTCTTCAAGAGAGGCTTGCTACAAGTAGTCTGTACAGTTGACCTACTCCTAATTTCTAACCTCAAATGATCATCTAATGACTAGGTAAAGATACAAACAGTAATGTTTTTGTGGGAAATAAAATAACAACTATATCCATCTGCATGAAAGCTTGTAAGACAGCTGAAATGAAGCAGGAATGGAAATCCAAGCATACTACTTAAAGGAATTAGAGTGCGCTTATTGGCTATCCCCACAAAACACCTATAGCTTAAGGAACAAAAGAGGATCCCCACACTGGCATGCACCTTGTGTGTAGAGAGTGGCCATTAAGTTAATGAGCCCCAATGGAGACCTCCAATGAAGCCATCAAGCGCCTGCTCAGAATAACAATGGTCGACTAACGCCTCTCTAATTGAATGGAGGGTATAGGGAGAGAGGGAGAGTTGGTTTGGGGATGGTGGAAAGAGGCAGAAAAGCTGTGTGGGGGTGGGGTCATTCTGGTCTCATTTGCTTTTCAGTCTAACGCTTGGCTGCTTCCAATCAAATCACTTGCTTTTTTGGGGTGAAAGAGAGAGACAGGGGGATGGAAATGGACTCAAAACAATATAATTCCATTAGCTAGTATTACAAAGGAGTCTCTCAGTTGTATGAAAATAGTACTTCTCAGCGTAAGATGGATAAATTGGTTGGCCATTTTTATTCAGCCAACATTCTATACACCCCACTAGCATCAACGCAAAGTCAAACTTTGTGCTTGTTAAACTAATGTGTACAATGTTATATTTTTCTTCAATTTGACGTCATCTAACTTCCACATCATACTTCCTTCTCCCTTGCCAATTGTATGCCTGTTGCTACTCCTTGTTAAATCCTTTACAGAGAATTCAGAGGTGTACCCAAAAGGGGTGTTGACCTTTTCCAGACGAGGACAAAAATACAAAAAAGTTTTAAACCATCTCAGGGAAAGTCAGGGCTGGAACACTAACCTTTAGGGGTTGGAACAAGTACACTAAAAACACAACTGAAAAGGAATAATGCAATTCACTTGATATCCTATACCTAGTCCTAAATACGATTTTCTTTGCTTTAAACAACAGTTTCTCAATTGTTTAAATTTATTTACCTAGCCATTGTGGGTATGTTTCCATTTTAGAGATAATTCTCTAATCCATGACGAATTTTGTTGAGCTGATGTGTTTCTTCTGGCAGGTTTGAGAGTTTGTCAGCTTTATTTAAAGAACCACATATAAAGTGTCAAATGAATTCATTTAGATAACAATTTTGCTTCCATTATTTTTGATTTGTTGTGGTATGTCATTGAAAATGCACTGACACAAAAACAATGCTGTTCCATTTATGTATTATATAATACACATGAAAATATTACAGTGCTTAAAAAGTACCTGTTGAGATACATGGAAATCCAGATCAAACATCTATATACTTACACACATTACAAAGGGGACATTTCATTTACCCAAATAAGCAGGGACCTTGACCTGAAATAGACAGTTGGATAAGGCTGTGGAATGACCTCATGCGTGCTTCCTCTTCAGTTAAGTGGCAATCAGGACACCCTGATACAGACCCATCAAAATGAAATATATCACCCCATCTATGGCTGTAACTTCATTGCATTGGTTTTTAACACTATACTTAACTCTTTCATCAATTTTCACGCGAACACCAATTGTCTGTCAGTGGACCTATTTATCATTCCAGCAAGTCTATTGACACAGCTACGCTAACATTTCTCAGAATTGTACCTCTCCCAAGTGTTGCTGTCAGAATATGATTGAAAACACACCGCTCTTCTCTGTAAAACGCTGAAATGTACGATATTCGAAAACTGCCGAAACCACTTTTAACATTTATCGGATAAAAAACTGCAATTTTTTTGCTACAGAGCTACTGTACTGCCTGATGCCTTGTCGAACTAGTTGCTATTGAAGGCGACAGGTTTATAAACTACATAAACTCCGCATGTTGAAGTTAACCACTTAGCGATTACCTTCACTTGAGATCGAAAAAATTAGCAGCAAGGACAGCAGAAATCGAACCAACCACAGATATTCCAAACTATAATCTCGTTTTCGATTTGAGTAACGTAACATGACAAAACTAGCGAACTGTAAAGAGACCTTGCTGCAATCCCAATAATGCCTGTTTTATCTGGGCGTCTTTCCAGCTCAAGAGTCGGGTTAGTGGCCCCCTTGTTATCATAATACGCAATTAATTGTGTACACAGGGCAGGGACTCAAATCTCGGGAGCCCAATATTAATACTGTAGTGTGTATGCTCTCTGCATATCATACAACGGCTCAATTATTGTTATGCCAGTGAAACGGATTTCTCTAATTGTAGTTAGATTGCCTTCGTTATTAACAATGCCGAATATAATTACGTCCACAACAGCTTCTTCACAACGCAAGTCCTAAATGCAAAACAATTCTTTAGGTTTCCAGTCCTTTGCCAACAAAATAATTTAGAAGTGTTGAACAAATCAAGACCCGCAAGAAGTTTCAAAAGTTGCCAACTCAGCTGCAAACAAATCTCCAATATTAGTCTGTTGCATTGCAATGCATGGCTAGAATAACTGTATGCTATCCATAGACGACACCACTAACTTTTGAGAAAAGCACTGAATGCTAATGACTGTGTCATAACAGACTGCTAACTCGGAAAAAGACATTCCGAAACGAACAAAGGACTGGTTACTCCTTGAGAGGCCACTTAAAGGGAATATGGCGCTCTACTCTGGTACTGCACTGCCAACTTTTTAACGCGTGTCTGCAGAGTAGGCTATCTGACAGCGGAGGTAAATAAATAGCCAACTGTGTGATAGTATTAGTCGTCAAAATGACAACACATGCATGTCGTTAGTAAAATGTCACTCACCGTTCTGGCGCTGGGGGATAGGGACCCGTTGGATAGGTAGGGGTTGGTAAGATCTGGGATCATTAGAAACGGATAACCAGGATAATGGGGACTCTTAAAAAAGCCTCCATCTTGCTGTCTTCTTAATGCTTTAGGGACAGGGGCATGGGAACGAAAAGGGAAAGAGGGAACAGAATAAGGATACAAAGGCGAGTAGAAAGGAAGAAAGTCAAAATGCAAAAAAAAAAATGAAATATTACCTTCACTAAAGTAATCTCTGGTTTTCTCGTAACTTTCTGAGTCTGGTCTTGGTTGGGGACGCCTCTCTGCTTGCTAACACGCAAAACACGCACATAAGGAGAGAACATGGACAATGAAACTTTCGTTACCTCCGTAAAATCAAGAAAAAAAGCAAACGATGTCTGTAATGCTGAAAATTGTGCTGTGCTAAGGATTAACCTTACCTCTGAATCAGAGGAACTGCTGTTGTTTTCCGACTCGTTCACTAAAGAGGATTTCACATCGTCCAAATCCCTCTCGGCCGAAACATTTTCGGATATTTTTTCCTCCTGCTCCCCTTCGTCTTTAAAGGAGATCATTTCATCGTTGGCCCCCAAGTCATCGCCGCCGCCTCCGTTAAGTTGTGGCATTTTACAAGCAAAGTCTCCTACCTTATTCCCTCTAAAAACAATAAAAAATGATGCCTGTGTTGTACAATCCACTGGACGTCTGTTTCAACTAAACAAATACTGTTGTCCGCTTTGCTCACGCTAGAATGACCCAAAACTTAGCTTATATGTCAGTTCCCACGGTTTCAGATCTTCAGTTTAAAATACATAATAAAGATTCCCCACTTTTCCATGGCTAAAACATGACGAACTTTCCATTAATCCACCAGACACCTTTTCGTTATGAATGCAAATAAATATTGCGTAAAATATAACATTAACCGAAAATACAGCAACTTTGCAAAGTACGCCCCGCACGTCTTCTGTGCAGTTGTTTTTATTCTTCCTTTATGCTCCGTCTGGATCTCGAATAACGCAGCTTCGATCTTCTTCCCTGCAAGTTTCGGAGGTAGCAAAACTGCAAGACAAACCACACCGCGCGAGAATCATAAACGAACCCACATTCATCCCTTAACATCCATATCCGTGCTTCCACTCGGATCTCGCTCTACGAGAGATCTAAGTTTAACTACAAACGGATTCTGAAAAGTTCTGCGCCGTGGTTGCTCGCATCGAAAACGCGCACCGCAGATTAAAAAGTTTCAGCGATCAAGTTTCCTCGGGATTCCTGTCTGTCGTACGGGAGTTCCTATGCAAGTTTTCTTGAATTCGAGTTCCCAAAGTAAATTACAGTTCATTCGATTTGCGCAACATAATCCGGCAAGAGATTCTGAATGTGTGCTCTTTCTATTGAAAATAATGCATGGTTCGAGGAAAAGTAGGTCTGTCGTTCTCTCCGCATCAGTCGACGAGGAATGTGCAGATATGTTAGTTTGCTTGCTGAAGTGGAAGGAAGAGGGAAGCTTGATTAGAATGCAGAGGAGGAGTTTGCGTTGAAAACCGACACTTCATTCACCACGGGCAAACGGGGGTATGCTTAAAGGAACAGTTGGGCCATAGGCATATCGTCATAGAGTTGACATCGGCATGGGAACTCCGTATTTAAAATAGCCCTATGCCAAGATTTTAAAAACATATAAATTAAATGCGCGACTGCAAGCAACAAAACACTCCTAACGTACAGTTGCACGTACTTTTAACAAACTATACACAGTTGTCTGTATGGATTAAAAAAAACTGTAGCCTGGAGTCGACACTTCTGGTCTTCGAACATGGATTGGTGGATGAGTTCGGCGTTGGTTTTAATTTGGGCATAGAATAGTTTACTAAAGACTAAAGTTTAATGGCATAAACTGAGGGCGGTATGGTTTGCTGATATAGTTGATTATTGTTAAAATATCTGTTAAAACTTAATTTAAAGTATCATACAGACCATACTTAAATTATACGTCAGGCTTTTTTGCCGTGCATATTGTGCATATACACATGACTGTATGAAGAAGTACCTGCTTTGTTAGTTCTCTATTTTCTGCACAATTTTCCAACTGCATTTGACTCTCACTATGAAAGTCAACGTTGCCTTATTTGCTGCCTTGTGGTTGTCTTGTACGCAGCAAATAAACACTCATTTGCACACATTTTTCTATGATTAAGTTTATGCATTGTGTTTTCTCAGTCTAGCCTCCCCCTCAGACTTTTGCCTACAGAAGGGCACCAGACAGTTGAGGTGAAAATGTCACACCTCAGGTCATGTGGCATTAACCTATGAGTGATGTCATGCTTTCCCAAGCTTATATCAAAAGTTCTGCATCATAATGTTTACACTGAATCTTCACCGAAAAGTGCAATAACTCTCTAAAGCACTAGTCTTTTTTTGAAATGCAGACTGCTATATCACCAATAGCATGAGTAGGCAAAGCTATGTCTCCTGGTATGCACCCTGACTGCCAACAAAACAGGTCTGAGGTTACTGGCCAGACACAGGCTGTGTTGTGATTAATCCCTACTGCCTGCACAGTATAGTGCAGATGGAGAGACAGGAGAAATCGTGTCTTCTTAAACTTTGAAGGCTTCATTGCTGATGGTTCAGATCCACTAGAAGGCAGGGGACCCAGGATCATCACATGGATTTGTTCATTGCCTGGCACTTCCGAGGTCCCGCTAGGGCCCCAGAACACCTACCCCCCCCCCCCCCCCACCACCACCACTATCCAAAAGCTGCCAGCAGCCGTGTGATAATGACAGGCTATGGTATGAGACTTAATTACACGCTGCCACGTTAATTGCATGTTGGTGCATCCCAGAACAATGGGCGGGTGGTGGAACGGCAGAGCCCAGCAGCAGCGAGGATAAGCAGGTCTGTTAGCACGGCTTTAGCTTGGCTGGGTGACGAAATCCCCTCTCAATGAGGTGTGATCCCCCGGCCCTCCCACCAAGTCAGGGCCCCGCGGGCTGCAGGAGCGAGAGAGAGAGAGAGAGAGCGCGCAGAAGGAAGGTGGGATTCAGGAGTCAGCTTTCCTGAGCTGTAGAGACATGAAGTGGAGTAATGACTTCACCGGTTATACCGCTCCCACCCAACCTTGTGCTCCGCCCAAGCCCTTCCAGCACACATGCACACGAAGAAACACACACACACGCACACACGCACGCATGCACACATGCACGCATGCACTCAAATACTACTTTTGCTGTGTGTCAGTCTGAGATGATCATTTTCTTTTACTCGCCAAAGGTCCTTTTTTCCAAACTGTTGGATTGGATTAGATTGGTCTTAGATATTGTCTTAGGTAAAGCCAATGTGTTGGCCACTGTGTCTGTGTGTTTCTGTGAAGTCTCAGAATTGTGAAATTCTTTCTGACCACTGCTCCTAAAAATTCAATTAAAACTACACTGGGCCTAATTTTGTGTGTGCTGGAGATATATTTTTAATGTAATTCACAGGTTAAAATCATTACATTGCCGGTAGTCAAGATCTGGAACCTAGTGCTGCCTTTATTCTGTTTATTCATGAAGTTTGGAACTACTGTTTAGTCTGTAAATATAGCTAGCCAACTAGATAATATGAAATGGCTGAAATAAAATGACTGGCCTTTTCAGTATGGTAGGTATAACAAAAAGGTCAGCTTTATAATATTTGTATTTATGCACAAATATACAAATATTTTACAATGTATTTATTTGTAGAAACTTGGAACAAAACTTGTAACATCTGAAGCACAGCTCCAGTTCATTGAGACTTTAGAATTTTTTTTATATATATATATATATAATGATTAATGATTAATCTTTACAATATAGAAGGCCATTATTAAGTTTCCAGGGAGGCTTAAAAGTCTGAAAAAATTCAGGCTTGCAAAAATTAAGGGAAATTTTATTTCTAGTGTGCCAACGTGTTTGTGACCTCCTATGCTCAGAGATGTGTCTTTCCATTCAAACTCCAAAGACCAAACAAAAAAAAACACTCTATTCAGAAATTTGTGAGGGGGAAAAAAAAAATCAAATTTATTCATAAATATTATTTTGAACTAAAGAGGAACTGCAGGAATAAAAACTGACTCACCAAACAATTTCAATTTGTCAATTTATACCTGTCCTCTCACTCCATTTTTACTTACATGCCAGCCATAGAGGGAGAATTCATTGGAATTCATTGCCCAACCAGCTGGCATGCTTATAATTGCATTATGACTACTGTTCTGTTCAGCATGACTGTCTCTCGCATGTACTATTTGGAAAACGTGTATGTGTGTAATTCAGTCCTCATTCTGTGCAATTGAAATACATTGTGAAAACAGTGACAGAGAGAAAGAGAGAGGGAGGGAGAGAGAGACAGAAGAAGTGGTGCGAAGCAGAATAAATTATTCAAGTGCTGATATATTAAATCATATGAAAGATAAATTATTGACATGTTGACTCTGTGGTTATCTGTAAAGGGGGAATTTCAATGTCGATTTCTTCCTTGTCAGCCAGGGACACATCACAACTGCTTCAGCCCCAAACAACCCCCCAACCCCCCAAAAAAAGCATGTGTATGAATAAATGTGGAATATGCTGGAAACAGGTGCACACTGAAGTTCCACGTTTAACTCAGTAAAGAGAATCTGTGGGTATCTATACACCTCTAATGCATTTCTAGGTACATAAAATAATAAAAGATAATAAAAATGCATGCATTTCTTCTGTCCATACTGTTATTATCTCTTGAAAAATTAGCAGTTTGAAAGGATTCCTGTATGTTTCATTTGGTGGGAAAATAAAAGTTGTAGACAAAAATATTTTTATGCCTTGGGGAAAGTGTGATAACTGATCAGATTTTAAGACACTATCTGTTTACATTTTTGCATGTGAATGTGATATTTTCTAATGATACATACAAGCCTCTTCATTTACAATTCTCATATATGTAAAGGTGATTTACTGAAGTGTTTGTAAAGGTGTAAAATACATTTCTCCAATAACCAGTGCAAATGAGACTATGTGTAGTTTCAAAATTGAAACTGATTGTTCTTAAAATGCAGATTGTGTTGTTGCGGTATCTCACATTGTGAATGTAGCCTGTTTCATTTTCTGTTGCATTGCTGAGAATATTACACAGGCCGTTCTATGATAGTGTTTTGCTTGATCCGTGTTTCTTGAAGCAAATCGCAGTAAAGTATACATGATTGCACTTCTAATCTGCTCTATATTTCCATGCGCTTCAGAAGAGCAGTGGATGAAAGATCAGATTTGGTGCTAGCCCTCTCATCACAAGACACACTAGAGGTATCCCTCCATCCCACCATTAATAACAAGTCTTTGCTGCAACTTTAAAAGCTGTACGTAAGTTGCATATTTTCACTCATATGAAATGTAGCACAAACAAGAGGCAGAGAGTAAATGAATTTGACACTATAAGAAAGACATAGCATGTGCAATGGTTTCTTCCAATACTGTGGCAAGATAATGATCGTACTCTATGTACTGTATATTGTCATTAATTCCATACATTCCATGAAACAGCTTAGTGTGTTTGTCTATGCTTTTGCAAAAGGGGGTGATCTGAAATAGTTTCATCCACATTGCTTTGGTGGCACACCCTAGCACAGCTGGGACACTGGCAAGGACATAGCACAAGCTCCGTGGAACAGTGTGATGGAAAATGTGGATCTAAACAACGGACACGCAAAAGCAGTATCAAAATCAGAAATTCACTGTGTGTCTCGTTAAGGGGTTTGAGAAATACATGAGCTGTGTGCTGTGGAGGGAAAACTTGGCCTTCATTCAAGCTCTTTGGGGTCTGGGTTCTTTCAAAGCAATTTGGTTCTGCTGAGCCCCGCCTCTTACCAGCGCAGGGACCAGAGGCACATCGGGGGTTAAAGAGTGAAAGCCTCTTCAAAGACCTCGCCCAGTCGGAGCTTCTTCAAACGAGTGATCCCTCTCTTCCTCTTCCTCTCTTCTGCTTTCGATCTCCCCGACTGCGCTTCCGAAGAGGAGGAAGGAGGCGCTGTGGCAGCGCACAAAGAGTTAACCACGCAGGTCTATTCGCGTGATCAAAGGCTAAGGGAGAAGTATAGTGGTTCTCTTTTCATTAGACTGCAAACCCGACCCCCCCAAACCCCCACCCCACCCTGTTCACCCCCCCCCCCCTTCCCCGAAACATCACCATAACAACCTGCCACTGATACATCAGTCCAATTTCGGAGATGCGATGGAGAGGAAGATGGAGGAAAAAAAACATCCCTCTAATCATTACTATTAGGAGGATATGTGCCACAGCACATGAATATTGTATCACCTGCCATTCTGACGTCTTGTCATACCCTACTTTTGCTGCAACAGAAGTGCAAGCCTAGACATTTTGCGGTGTGCAAAATGCACACTTTACGATATGCAATATTTTCCAGGCAAATGTATACAGAGAGATCACAGGACACAGGACCCTTATAAAGTGGTACGGCCTCTGTGTTACCCTTTTGCAAGGTGCTCAATAGCTCCTTGATTCCTCTGGTAAACATTCAGTCTTTAATAAGTTACAGGGCATAAAATTTCCTTAGGCAAGGCTTCTGTGAAGTAAATAAAGAAGTAGATTATCATTAATATATCCCCATCATTGGAGGTTTAATTCTCTAGGGGAGGTCCTTACTGTACCTAACGATATCCAGCACATTGTAAAACATTCAGCGTACTGCAGACTTGGACAGCTGTCAGATACATGGCAGTGAGCAAATGTCTTCATATCCAGGCCTTTCTTCAGAGCATAACGGTATGAATAATCCAGAAACAAGGAACTGATAATGATCATGACTCATACTGAAAGGAGGAATGCTGATTTCTACTCATGTCTTTTAGAGTTCACAGGGTTATCTCACCGTCGGCTGGACCGCTTCTCTTTTCCTGCCCCTGGCCCCTTCTTGTTTTATCAGGCAGCTCTTTCTGAAAACTATAATAATGAAAGGCCACATTAATAGGGGGACATTAATATTGTTTCTGGATAATTTCTGGATGCAGGAGGCCACAGAATTTCTCAGAACATGCCTAATTTTCAAACTACAAGTTCTGGATGTCTTGGAGAGATTTTGATCTAGATTTAATCTAAACCCTCCCCCATTTAGTTTCTTTTTTTTTTTGATGGGGGGGCTTTCTTTGCAACGAAGGCCACACCATGTCACAAGCATTCCAATCGGTTCACTGACGATTTTACCGCCATTCTTCCCACAGTGGGGAACTGCTGAAAAGAGATTCTGTTGAACCATTATAGTGAACTGAAAAGCATTTTACTCTGTCCAGTGAAAGGCGCACAGTGAAAAACATCCTCATGGCGCGATGGGTTGGTGGCCAGCATATCATACAGGGGGCAGCACAACAGAGACCCCATTGGGAAGGGTGGAATAATGTTATTTCTGTTTTCTATTTGTCTCCACACCACCACCACCACAACCACCACCCCCCTCGTTCGCCTGCAATCCTCCTCTCCCTCTCACACACAGTCACTCGTTCTCCATCTCTCTCTTCTTTGCTCTCTTTCGCTCTTTTCATCTTGTTCGCTCGAGCTCTCCCTCGTTTCCTCTCTCTTCATCTCCCTCTCGTTCACTCTCTTCATCTCTCGCTCGCTCAAGCTCCATGGACCTCCGATCCTCCTCTCCTCTCATACTGTCTGACAGCCTCCCTTCTGAAAAAAAAAATCTCTTATTGATGTTGTCGACCGTGTGTCAGCGAGCTGTGGCTTGACTGACAATCCAGCCGGGTCTCTGAGGACCTCATTAGAACCCCACTCTCCCTTGGTGAGCGCGCATGTGTGTGTGTGTGTGTGAGAGAGAGAGAGAGAGAGAGAAAGAGAGTGAGTGTGTGTGTGTGTGTGCACTAGCATGTGCGTGCCCATGAGTTCACATGTAAATACATGGCTCTCGGAAGTGCATGCATCTTTTCTTTCAGAATAAAAGGGTCCAGCTATAGGTGTCCCCACAGCATGGTAAAAAGTGCCTGTGGCAACACTCCATATACATGCATGATACTTTTTCTGTTCAGTGGGTGAAGCTGCGCTGTTCCCCTACTGCTGTGGGGGGGGGCAGCCCTCTTCTCTTTGGATATTCACACTCTTTTTTCCACCTTTCTGCTGAAACAATGTCATAGTAGATCTGCCATCCAGTCATCATTAGTCCCACGTTCTCCTGGCAGTTCTGTTGTCTCCAGCTCTCCCAAAATCTCCTTATGCCGAGGGATAATGTGCATAACCAGTGTACAATCAAATGGAGCACAGCAAAGACAAAATGTATGCAATTACATAATCACTTACCAAACAAACATACTCTTCATTATTATTCCCAGTTTAAATACACAACCCCAGCACTGTTCTACATCCTTGTTTTTCCTCTTTTAGTTTGGAGAAATTAATTTCATTAATGCATTATTTATGCATCATTTATGTTACAACAGTTGTCGGATGTGGTGGTGAAAAGTTGTCTGCCATCTAGTGTAAAGCATTAAATATACTCAGCATTAAATATACAAGGAACAGGGAACTTATAGATAGGTGTTTCCCATTTTGGTATTGGCTTGAGACATTGCACTAGAAAGAGAGAATGCTTTTCTGTGTCTGTTTGTTACTTTGAGGCGGACTGGCAATGTGGGTCTGCAAATGGTCATTTAGTGTGTTGTAACACCTCATAATGTAGTCTGTGTGTGTGTGTGTGTGTGTGTGTGTGTGTGTGTGTGTGTTTGTACAGTACTGTGTCTCAGCTGACATAATTACCTCCACTCTCACTGGAGCCCACACACTCAGAGCGCGATGTATAATTAACTAAATCAAACTCTCAATATTCACACAGGAACAGCCACATTTAATTGATGCAACACTGTAAATAATGGATCACAGTTTCACCTGAACAAGAAATTAAAAACCCAGAGCTGTAAGTTAACTGAAAACATACAGCCCATCGATAATGCTTCTTATCGCTTTTGCACCTGCGCTGCTGTTTGTGTGATGGTGGAGGGACTTGAACTTGGCATAGCACAAGCAAACTACAGTATGTCAACTGGGGTATGTTCTCACATAAAATTTTGCAAAGAGACACGACATATACACTATAACACATTAAGCCAGTCCTGAAATGTCAGCCTTGAGGAGTCCGTAGAGTCCAAAGCAGGGAAAAGTATGGAAAGCTACAGTAAGGCCGTTAAGGCAAAACCATATACCACAGACGTGAAATAAAATATTTATGTTTAATTTAGCACATAAATAATCAAATGAATGTGAATAATTCTTGATGGGGGTGGATATCTGCGATCTGTAAAAGATCTGCAAGGAAACGCAGCACAGAGCGGTACTGTTTAATGAGGAGAAAAAGGGATTCTCGCACTCTTATTAGTGCAGAATTCCTTTAACTGGGAGTTGCGGAGGGGTCAGGAGATATAGACAGCCACAATCTTAGCCTGGGGGCAGATCGACTGGTGGCCAACAAATTTATTCAGAGGGTGCCATCCCTGCTTCTGCCTCGCTTTGAAGTTGCTCCCTAAACTCTGCCTTCTAATACGTGACTTTGTGTCTATTATTTCATTACATTGAAGGGTGTGCGAGGGTGTGTGAAAGTGCTGTGTGTGTGTGTCTGTGTGTGTGTGCGCGCACACGTGCATATATACTTGTGCAAGCAACTTTGCAACTTTGCATCCTTCCGCTAAAGGATTCAAGGTCATTCTTTCATGTTTTGCCAAGCCGTGATTGATCAGAGATTCTCAACAAAGTGGTGCTTATTTTCAAATGAATACCTCTCCTTCCAGCCATGGCCCAGCGCTGCTGCTCAACTCAGGGGTCCCACAACAATTTTGTAAACGCAAATAGCAACTGCTCTTTGTGTCCTGCCAGACAGTGTCGTGGTTCTGCGTGACCCTCTCTTGGCAACCCTGCTGTGCATGTCTCTGTGTGGATTGAGATGTATCTGACTGCAGAGGGCAGAATCTGAGCTGGTGGCACATCTTACTGTATCTCAAAACAGGCCTTCAACTCTCATTCCTCGGCCCAAAACTTCAAAGCCTGCTTTGTTTTTCCTGGAGTGAAAACGGCCCCATTTAATTCCCGTTCTGAGCGCTGTCAAAGCCATGGCAAAACTAAAAAGTGACAAGTTTGCAGAGTTTTTCATTGGATTCCCCTTATATTAAAAAGTATGCTGGACTGACCTTTGGAAAAAATTGTGTCTTTTTCCAGTTACACAATTTTTTTTATTACCATTACGCCTAGTTGTTGAATGCATGATAACCAATGGCGAATTGTTTAGGTCATGCAAAAGACAGAGGTGAAGAGCGCACAGTGATCTGATCAAGCTAAAGTGCTGGCACGTACAGTCCTCCTCAGTTATGCGGTGCCCTAGAATACCCCTATCTCCACCTATCAATCTGCTTACTTAGCCCTCCACCCACACTTGAGGCACCACTTCCATATAGGGTGGGAGAGTGACTTGCAATCATGCATTTTATTAAATAACATCATATCCGTTTCTCTCAACAGTAAATCCGTTTTTTAGAATTGGGCGTATGTGGCATTTAGGACTATATGAGCGTACTGTATTAGATGACAGTTTTTACTGCCCAAAGGGTGTAACTGAAACGCTACACTGTGCTGAGAAGGAAAAACCGAAAGACCCAGGCGTGCTGCTTTTTATTTTCTTCTACTCTCTTACGGATCTGATTCCTCACACTCTGATTTATTTTCGCAGTTCAAAATCTCACCTGCTGGTGTCTTTGACACGAGCTGCATTTCATGCGCTATATTCATTTTCAGAATATATGTCTCCAGACACGCATGGCATTGCGTCACAGAGATTCACAAAAGCCAGTTTGAGGTGAAACAGTTAAGTGATTAAAAATAACCCTAATCATTTTGCTTGTCTCTTAGTAAGTCTCAACACGGTAAATATGTGTGCTATGTTGGTGTAAACCTGAAGTACATGTTGTGCTTTTAGGGGATCGTACACTAGGCGTGGAATGACACACTTCCTGTACAGACCATTATGATGAAATTTATGAAAAAGAAAAATTTCGGCCATGTATCAGGACGCCCTCCATTGTCGACCTGCCCACTTGCCCACAAGCGGTCATGCTTTTGATTGAAATACCCGTCTGCGCTCTCCAGAATGCAGCAGATGCTTTTAAGGAGCATTATTTTCAAAAACTTCAAAGCCGTCCAAATGCATCCTCCTCATGAGCCTGTGTCCTCTTGAAAGGATTCTCATGTGTCCCAAATGGACAGGAAGAGGCGTTCGCCTGCATTGAGGTGATGTTAATGCAATGTTCCTCAGCTCCCCGCCACGCTTGTTTTCCACATACCCCCTTTGTCATCAATGAGTGAGTCACTTGTGGATTTTTTACATCATTAATATCCTCCTTAAATTAACCCACAATGCCAAAGCTTTGTGTAATGTATATGATTGTTGCATTTAATTACCTCAGGTGCTTAACTGTTGAATTATCTAGGAGAACAAATATATTTAATTGTGTGTCTTTGGCAGTTCTTCTTTAACACACACACACACACACACTAATCCAATCTGTAAAACAGATCATAAAAACATGAGAAAGAGAATGGATTTTCAGCTCACTTTATCTTATGATTTGCCTACAATGTACAGCAAATTGTATAGTAGAACAAATTGTCTCAAGGTAAAGAGTCCTCCACACCAGTGTCACCAAGACCCTCCAACAAGACCTTGAAAATCGTGTGCATTACAATCTGAGACATTTCAATGGATAAATCAGTTCTCTGCCCGCTCAGAATGTTATTTTACTGCTTTACTAACATTGATGCTGTTTTATGGATTAATCTTTTCCTACTTTCACACACAAAAAAATAAAAAACCACCAGGCACGTGAGTCATCTCAGTTGACTTAAACAGCTGGGAAAGATCTACAGTAGTTCCACCAAGCAGGTTAAAATCAATCTGCCTAAATGAACAGTGGAATAAATGGTGAATTAGAGGGCCAGGTGGCATCTTAACTCCATACTCACTGACCCTCACCCCCCCTCCCCAGCTGTTGAGTTATGTAAAAGGTAATGCATGTTGCTTTTACATATTCAAAGCTTCCTCTCAACTGCGCTTTAAAAGTCTGTTTGATGCTGTCAGCCCTCGTGTCTCCCTCTGCTGTCTCAGACTGACAACCATACTGTCAGGCCCTTTTTGTGTCTGCCAAATTTATGAGGGTCATTAGAAAGACAGGGGCTGAAGCTACTTGTGAACAATGGCTGATTTATAGCCATTTCCAACCTCCCAATGCCTCTTAAAAAAAAAAAAAAAATCTGTGCTTGCGTTATCATCCGTGCTTCTTCTCGCAGGCCACTCCCCCTCCTCGGCGGCTCCTGCACCCAGCCCCACCCTGCCACACCCACAAGTGCTCCCATAATATGTGCTGTGATTCCCCTTAGGCCAGGAACACATCTCACCTGCAAAAACACACACACATAAGGAGTGGAAGTATGCAAGGCCAGTAACAGGAGCTAGCACAAAGGATATGCTAGGGTGGGGTGAGTTTGTGTCTTGGACTGAATCTTGGTTTACATTAAAAGAAAAGAATTATGCTGTACTCTGATGGTTGCCGTTCCAGAACAAACACATTGGTGATGCGTAATGCCCGTTTGTGGAAGCAGAGTATTGTGCAATTACAATCAACAGCAGAACATGTGACCGCAAGGTTGAGCCGTAAGGGGAGGAAAATGCAGAGACTTTTTAGCTCAGTGATGTGGGTGGCCATGTGGTGTAGCAGTTAATGTACCAGTCTGATAACCAGTGGATTGCAGGCTTGCTTCCTGGGTGTCAACTGATGTCTGTATCTACATACAAGGCACGTAACCTGAGCTACCTCAGCTGAAAACATACAACATGTTAAAATGCTATTTTCCAAAGCTATTTAAGTTACTTTGGATAATAGAGTCTGCTTGGCAAATATATAATATTAATTTGAAATGGTGTTTGAATCGATCACCCCTTCTGTGTTTCAGTCTAGGCCCAGAATTTGATGACCATGAGCCCAAGCGTAGGTTGTTGCAAACTCCAGACACACTCACCAACAGTTCAAGGCCCTTTTTTTTAGTAATTTTGTTTTCTCTGAGATATGTACAGCTATGACTTATTCTGTTAGTTGGTTTGTCTTATTAGGGGGCTCTGTGTCACAGCATTAATGTCCTTCCCGGTTAGGTACGCTCCCACTCTGTCAACACGCCACGCTGATCCAGTTAGTCTCACCCACTCAACTAAAAACCCGTCCTCCACCATCGATGTTTGCTCAGCTGAGGCCCGGTTGTGAAGTGCCTGGAGGTCCTTTGCTGTGATGTAAGGGCCCGTGCCAGTGCAAAAAGGCTGCTGACCTTATTTAATATGTCCTGCTGATTTTATGAGCTTTACATGCATGAGATATTTTGCATTATACATGAAACATACGTCCAGAGGCATGCGTTGCCGGAGACAGCTGGAAGTAACCCGACTCTGCGCTTACTTATCAGCCCTGGCATCCCCACCGTTTCCCATAGCCGCGCTCCGGAGAGAAGAATTCACCCTTTGTTTTGTTCCCTGTGGGCCCTGTGTGAATCCAGCAACGCGTCCCTGATTGTTGCTGGAGATATTTAAGAAAATGGTAAATCTCTCTTGCTTGACGCCGCCCCCCTGCTCCTTGTCACAGGCCGTGGTGGAATATCCTGTTCCGCGGGCCTGGCAAAATCCTCCCGACGAAGTGGGAGAGTACGCGTCCAACCCGAGGGGCAGCACCTGGCCTGCATGTCAACATGCAGGCTCAAGTCAGACACTCGGGCAAAAAAGAGACGGATCTCACACAGTAGAGCACCCAGCTGCCCTCTCCATCAAAAGGCTACTTATCAACGGCGGCAGCAACCAAACCAAGGTGGACTGATTTGAAGCAATGAGTTAAGTGGTGCGGTTGGTCCACGTGACCCACGGATTGTCTCTCAGGCCCCGCAGTTGCGCAGGCCGGTTGCATTCTAGTTTGTCAAACATGCTCGTGTCTCACTGCTGGTTTTCAATTTAGGATTTCCAGGATGTGTTTTGCGGGTCTGTTTTACAGATAGAGGCAACATCCCCATGGGGGGTCGTTGAGAGGTCACATGGGAGCAGTACAGAGGTCAGGGAGATGCACTCTGTCTATTTCCTTTCTCCGGCCTTGGGAAACTACACGACGAGTTGCTCACCCTCTCGGTTTAAACGTGGAGAAGATACAGTAATTCTCAGCTTTCTGTAGACTTCTTTCCTGCAACAGACTACCTCTCTCCTTTTTTACGCAAGATTATTGCCAGCGTGCAGTTGCCCGCTATAAAGACCAATGCCTGGAAGCCATCATTTTTATGTGTTAGTGTGTAAAAGTCAGCACCATAAAATTACAACACGGGCCACTTTAGCCATTGGGCCCGAGCCGCTGAGTACCCAAATTGTGTCTACCGCAGTGCATTAGTCCTGGGTGTGGAAGGAGCGAATGAAGTCAATACTACAACTGGTTGCAAAACACTAATAGAAACAGGAAAGAAAACATTCTGCTCAGGTCAGTTTCAGATTATATCATGCCCCTTGTTTTTAGCTCAGAGAATAAAAGCTTTTTTGTAGAAAGATGGTATGAATTTTAAATCTGCAATGTTTTCTGGCTGTGTGGAATTGTACTGAAGGGTTTTTTTGGGAGTTCCAAGTGTCAACATGTTTGAAAGACAAAGTCAGTATATTTCCGTTTCAGCAGTAATGTGTTGGCATAATAGAGCTGGCTTAACACAGCAAATCTGGGTTTTAGAAGAAAGGCTGACATGGTATGCAGAAAACCCAAAACAGAACGTTGATCTCACCACACTTGCCTTTAAATTATATAGCTATTCCCAAAGTCTCTCCAGGAAAAGAAAGTGTCCATTTACATGCAAAAGAACTCACCAAACCTGTCTGAACATAATGTTTATTAGCAGATCACGTGCCTTTCAGAAATGGATGCATGTCTCAGGGGCTGGAGATATCTGTTTCTCTGATACCATGCTGGGTCCCTGAAGCCCATACTGAGTTGCTCAGAAATAGCAGAAGGCTCCTCAGAGCTTCACCAGGGTCCTGTCAGTTCTGTGTGCTGGACAGTAAGCCTGCTTCTCTCATTAGACACCATCCGCTTTCATGCCCCTCCCCAGCCCTCCCCGCCACACTCAGGAACATGTTCCTCCTTCATTTTTACAGGTTCTGTCACTAAGCCCCTCCCCTTCTGTGTCTTTGCTTCTCTCTTCCCTATGGGTACTGTAGTCAGCACTTTAAAGCACAGTACACTGCACTTCAGCATAGCCACACTACTGGAAACCTTTCACACACAGCACAGCGTGCAGCAAAGATTACACATCACAACTACTTCCCCTGAAAAAAAAAATGCTGTTTCTAAATACATATTTGCTCATGTTAGTCTTTTTACCTGGACCACAGCATTAAACAGAGGGTTTTTTTTTCCTGTGTGCGCAATTATCAGTTTGTGAAAGGGCCCTCGCCTGCCAATGAAAATAATTTATTTCTGTTGGAGTGCTGGCCTACTTCTCCCAATAGCGCCGGGCCCTCCACAGCTGCACCAGGCTCCAAAAACAAACAGGGCCGTGCAGCTGGCCTCCTGAAGACGCAGCGAAAGGGGAATTTTAATCCCGTGTTTTTCTGCTCTTTGGCACCAGTCAGATTCATTTGGTCATAGAGGAGGGAAAAACACCACGCCATCTGAAAAGGGAGACGGAAGTGAGGGGAACAGGCACGGCCAGATCCTGACACAGATAGAGAAACACGACGCAGCAGGAAATTAATCCGGAGGAGTCAAAGTGAGTGAGGAATATAAGCACCATAAAGACCCTAATCAGCCAGGATAATGGTGCATTATTCACATTCTTAAGGAATAAAGAGGCCAATCGCGTGGCCTTTCGATAGCACCTTGGATATGTGCAGTACTCAGAAGAGAGGAGTAACCACCAGTTGGGAGAAACATTACAATGTGAGCATTAAAAGGATTTGAGAACATTCTTACTGATGGATGTGGGGGGGGGGGGGGGGGGCACGTGTATTCTGATTGTGGAAGGAATGCATCACTGCCATGAATTACTAAAACTAATACTTACGCTATTCCGAGCTCCATTTCCTCCATCTTGATATGAAAACAAACTTTCGACAGGCCTCAAAACCATTTCCAGCTGTTACCCCAGCCCCCTGTCGGATTACGATCTGGCACCATCAGGGCAACCACGACGACCTTTAGCTGGCCATCTGAAAATGGCCCTACTTACCCACCCAGCCACATATGATTTAAAGAATTACATCACATTACAGTACCCAGACCTTGGGCAGGATCACAGTTAGTGATTGTGACAGTGACAAGTTCTTGTCCATAAGAAGCAAACAGCTACATCACAGAATGTTAGACAAGGACAGCACATGTATAGGGAAAAATCTGGGTGGCATATGTACCCTGGAACCATATCTGAAAAAGGGGCACAGATCAGAAGTTGACAATGCCCAAGTGAAAGCACATCTGGAATCCTGCACATTGCTCTGGAGACTGTGTCATAAAGAAGATGTATGTGTCTCTGAGAATGTCCAGAGAACAGCACACCAACTCATCCCAAACCCTGGAGGCACACATTATGAGGACAGATTGGAGGTACTAAATCTCCTTAAAGTGTAAAAAGCCCAAGGGTTGAAGACCCAGAATGCAATTTAATTACAAGAAAAGATGCCTTGAAACAAAAATTGTTAGATTATATTTTTTACTAAATTTATATTGTACATCCTGTTCACAATGGAGATCATATCTGTATATTTCCCTACCTAAAAATAGCTTTAAACTTTTGCTGTTGATGGAAAACTGAGCCTGACTGAAGTGATGTCTTTTACACCACTATGTTTTTGCCAGTGTTCACACTGAATTCATGTTGAAAAAATTAAACAAGATTAATAAAGGGATGGAGAAAATGATCAACAAAATAATCAAAAACAATTGTTTGTTGTAAAGGTTGTAAAATATTGCTGTCTGGCAGTGTCCTAATTACAAATTATAATTATTCTTCTAATTAACTCTCCCAAACCAACTTACAGCATAAAAAAGAAAAAAAAATGACATGCAACAAAACAGCACAAAAAAGCAAACTCCAGAAACTGACCTGCATAATTTGGCTCTGAGGTAAGACATGACTGGTAACCTCAAATAAAATAAGACTTTTAAAAAGTGTCATTAAAGAGTGGTTTCAAAAATTGGGTGTGCTTTAGGCTGGCGGGGAAAAACAACCTCAAGGCCAACAAGGCAGCAGAAATAGTCTTTCCAAATTAAAGATCCCCTCCTCTGCAAGCACACACACATACACACACCCACGCACACACATACACACACACACGCGCGCGCACACATACACACACACACACACACACACACACATTCTAGGAGGGATCCAGCACGCCTACCCATTTTTGTGTCCCATTCCAGGCCACACAGCCTGACTAAGGCACAATTAGGGTGTAAGCGGTGACCGCTTCACTTCCGCCACTCTCATACGGTGCACCTGGTGGCCACACAATCGCAGTGCTTGTCCCTTCTGAGGAGGACTCATTCATTCCCACACTGGAGCCTTCTGTATTGTTCCTGGGCCCAAAAGAGGAGTCAGCAGGTTACCTATGGCTGCCATGTTCCCTTGCATTCAGTCCCGGCGCTGAGTGTGAGTGAGGGGGCTCCACCGGGGAGCACAAAAGCCTGACTGACGCCATATCTCAAGGAAATCCTTATCAGGTCAGCCAAGGTGAGCTCTTTTTTTGTCTGTGTGAATAAACCCTACTTAACATTGAAGCAGCGGATTGCAAAAGAAATTCTTACACTATTACTTGGTGTTGAGTTACGCACATTATCTAAATGTCAAGGCTGTGCATGGGACCGGCTTGGGAACACCGCCTGTCCTGATCGATGGCACATTTCTCCGCTAGATTCTCACTGCAGTACAGGCAAGTAAGAGGCTTCATATACAGAACGGAGGAGAACGCATCCGATGGGATGATTATGTCAGGGATGTTGCTGAGAAGTGATTGGATTAGAACATAGTTGAGAGGTTGTTCACAATTCCAATTTAGATGTAGAATTTAGATTTTACATGTGGTAAAAAGATGACAACATTTTCATGTCCTGGTGATGAATATTGTATTCTAGATTATTTTCATTCAACAGATATTTGGCCCAACCTGTGGCCATTCTCAACAA
The DNA here is from genome assembly GCF_013368585.1 of Megalops cyprinoides. NCBI lineage: Eukaryota > Metazoa > Chordata > Actinopteri > Elopiformes > Megalopidae > Megalops > Megalops cyprinoides. Next base: position 12,313,057 of record NC_050586.1, read on the forward strand.
ATATATTAGCAATATATTAGCAAATATTAGGACATTATTCCTCTGCAAGTCTTTCTCTACCTGTCTGTAAGATGCAAGATACTGTACAATGACTATACAGAAATGGTGTTTTTTATGTACTAAAGCTATGTGCTCTGAATTCACTGACCAAACAGCCATACCCACACATCTGTGGGAAAGCATTCACTGGCCCATTCCAGGGAAATCGCCATTTTGTGCTACATAATAAAGACATACAAAGGAGATCCAGGGAGGAAAAAAGCGTTCTATACAAATGGAGAATTGACTACAGGCAATCAGGAAGTTTATTATGAAATGGTCAGTCGTTCTATTGTGACTGCAAACCTCCCTTTAGTCCCTGCAAACCCTTGAATGAAGAGCAGTGAGAGAGTGAAAGAGAGAAAGACAAGGCTGAAAAAGAATACATTTTAATGTTTTTTTTTTTTTTTTTTTTTGGCTGAGCCTCTTTATCGTGACTCGCATCCGACCTCTCACCTCCTTCTTTAGTCCCTCAGGAGCATCCTGTGACCTTTGACCCCCAGACAATGGCGACGGGGCCGTTTCCCAGTGTGCAGCGACGTAGTGAACAACAGGAACATGAGGGGCGCTCCTGGGAAACAAACTGTTTATTGTGTGGCAGGATGGACAGGCCCCTCCATCTCCCACTCTGCTGCTGTGGGTCCTGGCACCCCCCTCCCCCACACACACAGTCACATACACACAAACACACACACACACACACACACACACGCAAACGCACAAACACGCACTTTAACACACACACACGCACTGGCACACAAACATGCACAGTCACATACAGAGCCCCCCACCACACACACAAAGACATAAAAAATACACAAATACATGACGCCTTTGCAGAAGGACTGAGGTCACAAGTAGCCCACCTGTCTCCTGTCTTCTGCTGAATGTGTTTGCGTGTCACATATATACTAGACACACATATATGGCAAAAAGCAAAGATGAATGAAAGAATGAAAGAATGTTTTCCGCAACACTCAGAGAAGGCCTCATGTACCCGCGGTTCCTCTGCTTCCCTTGTTATTCTGCATGCGGAGGATGGCTGTCTGTGTTCTGGCAGGAGGTGGAGAGGTCTGTGATCAGCCAATAGAATGTTGTCTTATTGCCTATCCTTTTTGTGCGTATGTGTGTGTTTGCACTTACAGGCACATTTTTGTGTATATGTGTATGTGCATGCATGAGTGTGCCCATATTTGTATGCCTGCCCATTGCTGTATGAGGGTGAGCCTCCCTCCATTGCAATAGAGAAGTCTCCTCATCTTCTTCGTGAGTATGAGGGTACCTTAATGCACCGCCAGTCAGACCAACAACTTTGCAACAAACAAAAACAAAGTACGCTACTTGTCTTTGTCATTGGTCCTGCCCCCCTTCAAAGAAGGCGGATGGATGCCTAGATGTTGTGTGCTTGCACCACATATGTGCTCACCAAAACAGCAGCAATTACAGACCTGCGCAATGCCAGTGCACAAGGATATTGTTTTGGAACTTCTTACACTGAAGCCCAAATCCCACAATAGACTACTCTCCAACTGAGAACAAACCAAACTCCAGAGATCCTGAAGAGACCCAAAACTGTAGTATCCTCTGAAATACAGTGCTTAAAAACTCTGTGGGGTGACGTGCTCTCCTCTTCCTCCTCATGCATTTGTAAGGCTCTGCCATTCCTTCTAGTTGTAGCTGACTCAAAGAGTGAAGGGGACCTTTTCTTTCTTTTGTTATTTTTATTAAATAAAGCACAAAAGCCCTCCTCCGACTACTCTGTGTCTCAAGGACACACTCAATAAAGGAGCCACTTCTTTTGTACATGAAAAATAAATAAATAAAATGCATTTTCTTATTCTGCCTTGTGGCTCATATGAATTATAAGCAGTTGATAAATACCCCTTTGGAATACAAGGAAGACCGATGTCTACTTCTGTTAGCCTTCAGCAAAAAGCAAGATTGATGCAAGAACAAAACCCCTTCTATTTCTGTATCAAATTTAATTGCAAATAATAGAAAAAAAAAAACATTACAGATTCAGAGGCTTGCAGCCATGAAATGGCAGATTGATATAAGCAAACAGATGCCAGCTTCCTCTTTCTAGCGCAGTATTTCAGCACATACAGTTCCACTTCACTTCTGCTGCTTTAATACTGGGGTCGAGAGCTAATTAAAACAAACCAAAAAAAAAATTAAATGCATAATGTGTTGCCCTTTGCAGCAGACAGGACAGTAGCACCCATCATAGCCATGATGCTGCAACATTCCCAACAGCAGCTATCCCATCAGCCCATCAGCAGGCTGGCACGATTGAACAGCTGGATGGCACACAGGGGTCTCATAGTCTGGGCCCAAGGGGCTCTGTGGCACGGCTGGTGCAGGGGCATAGTGTTTGTCCTGCCCTCCCCCCATTCCCCTCACCATGGAGCACAGTGTACAGGAAGAGAGAATGTAAGGGGATTAACAAGGCAGCTGGATCTACAACACGCACAGTGATTGAGGCTCCGTGCTGGAACTGGAGAGAGGGATGGGGGGAAGTGTGTTGGAGCTGCCCCACAATTTGGTGGGGGGGGGCATTAGAGTCGATTGCACAGCCAGGTGCACAGATTTTGCCTCCAGTCTGCCAGACACTGGGGGACACTGGGGGGAGTTTGGGAAAAGGGGGAGGAGGGTCACTATGGGATACATGCATATTTTTGGGAGGCTGCCTGCGTCTGTAATCCATCCAGTGCTTTCAGCTGTGGCTCTGGTTTTCCTGTAAGACTTTTTTAGCCAATTCCAGCCTATTTAGAACTGTTATCTATACATCTTTGGGGACAGCCGGCATTTACAGCGTCTGAAACGCCATGTCCATAATCTCTGTGTTTGCTTAGGTTAATGCTATGTACATTATCTCGTAGGGCTGCGCTGTGTCTCTCCGAGAGGAAATCCCTCTTTTGTTCCTCAAGGGAACCGAATGGCAGAGGAAAGACTGAAGAATGTGTCATTCAAATTCAAACAGCTGGAAAGCGTTTACCGATGCCTGCGCTGTGACAAAGTTGCAAAGACAGCAACAGCCTTCTTAGTTAACAGTCATGTCAGTTCTACCCTCTCCCCCCCTCCTCCTTAAACATCTCCCTGGGCTCTGGAAATGACTCACAGAAAGGAGGGTTTAGTGGGACAAATCCACGAACAGACACAGAGGAACCATGTGCTCTGTCGACCATGGACATGGTTCTCCGTGGTGTTCTGATGTGGTTCTGATGCTGGCCGCTCTCATACTTCCCGTCCATGAGGGATGGCACATGCAGGGGTTCTGGCTCCACGGCTCAGAATCGGGGTGGAGGCCTCGTCCTGGCTCAGAAAACACGCAGGCAGATTGATCTGGAGGAGGGCAGAGGGCCGGCTGGTCTAATTGCTGCCACAATGGTCTCCCCTGATGAACCGCTGATGTAATCCTGTCATGGACAATGGGCCCCTTTGTTTGGCCAATAAGGTGCTAAAAGTGTTCCCAGTGGCCTTGTTTGATTTGGCTTCCCCTTGAACAGATCCCTCTGCCTGACCATGCAATGTCTATTGGTATTCATTGGTGCTCCATTTTTAGCATCTCTTAGACGCAAACAAGAGCTTTGCATAATTGAAGGCCCAGTAGTGAAAGGCTGATTTACCTAAAGGAAATATTTACATCTGTAGATATGTACTTTCTCATTCAGACTTATTATAGTTGTACTCTACTCCATACGGTTTAAACCAAATCAAAGCATGAGAACAGAGCTGAATACCATGAAAAGCAGGTTGTGAGTAGCAAAATGTTGCCATTAATTCATACCATTGAAATCAGAAGGTTGCCTTTAATAACTTGCTCATTGTTTTCTTAACTACAGTAAACTAAACTGGGTTGGAGGCACAGTGCTAAAATCAATAACCATAACCCATCTCCTCTCCAGCCTGGTTTTAGATCACTGCTGACAAAAAGCAAACAAAGAGACCCTTAAAACCATGACACATTACTTGGGTGGGGGTGGGGAGGGGGCACATTTGTGGTAACTAGCAACAGGATTGCTTTAAAAGGTTGATAAGTAGAGGGTGCAGATGCCAGTTCAGGAAGGTCTGCTCTTAGTGCACATAGACAAAAATTCACGTCCCCATGTTGTGGCAGCCTGGCATTCACTCCGATAGCTGGTGCTGACGAAAGAAACAGGGTGGTTTCAGTACAAAGATTCCCAACATTACAGCAGCCACCCCCTCCTCACTGCTTCAGTTAAGGCAATTAAACGCTGCACAGTGTGCTCTGGTAACTCTTTAAGAAAACAATGCAATTTAAATGAGCAGCCTGGAGCCATAAGATTCTACACTGCTGCATCATCGCAGAGGTATGCAGCCATGGTTAGTTTGTGCTCGAGTCCAGGGCACTTAACACACCAGGGGTATTTAGGAAAAATGCCTTGCAGTCTAGCATCCTGTTTGAATGATTGGGGCAGCGAGTGAGCCTGAGAGCAATCAGAGTAGTTATTTACCCATTCACATCATCATTTATGTCACCAGAGTTTAAAGTGAGCTGCTTCACACTAAATGGACTGTACATACATGTTTTTAGGTCTGTCCTGTTCACTTGACTAAAACTGAAGTCGCTCTGCTTTTTAGTGATGTTCTTTACTATGGATTAAAAGTATATGCAGTTTCCTTCAGCGACTTCACTCTTGTGCAAAACTGCCTGCCTTTAGAACCACTGAGTCCATATTTGTGTTGTGCAGGATACAATACCAAAGCTGTGTGTACCACTGCTGAAAATGCATAGGCTTGCTGAAACTGTCCATTACGGCACTGACATACTTTCTTGACCACAGCTTCAGAGTTCACAGTGGAACATGGTCCATGCTCTTTTTCACCTGGCCACGCATAGGGCTAACCCCAGAGCCTGTTGTGCTTCCATGCAGTGCATCTAGCTCTGATCAGACCTAAACAGGTTATCTCTCGGCCCTTTCTGTTCCTTCTACCATCTCTGCCTCTTGCCTCTTTACATTCAGAACATCTTCGCAATGTGTTTGTCATTCCAGCTGGCAGAAAGCTAAATAAAGATAAGGCTTAAGAGAGAGAAGGAGAGAGAAGGCTGGTGGGTCAGTCATGCTAGTCCACTTGTCAGTACTTTATTGATCCAGGAAGTTCATTAAAGCCTCCCTTAAAAAGAGCTTGAGAATCAGCCTCCTTGTGATTCTATTCCACACGGACTCTTCTCTGCCTGCATGGGAGAGTTCTGGTAAAACGTCTATGCTGGGAGTTAAGGCCCTTCATTTAATCATAAACCGGGGCACTTTTGGTTTATAGTAGCCACGGGACCCGGGTTGAAAATAATCAACAATGCAGTGAGATTTAACATGATTTGCTGGGAAGCGGGGCCATGATTTTTTTTATCCTGTCAATATGGCCAATCAGTGTTTTTGAAAAATCAACAGCGCCTGATTAATAAACCGACTAATCAAACATTGAGTTAAGTATGTCACAGTCGCTATGTGCTGATTGGTGATAAAGAAGCACCCCATAATTGAATTGGTGGCGAAATAAAAAGCAGGCTGAAAAGCAGACGGAAGCAGCTAAAGCAGACAAGGCTAACTCGATCAACACTTGTGGACAGAAGCAAACAGCAAGGCGTTAATTATTTTTGGGGCAGGAGTGTTGTTTGGAATAGCGGGTCGCACCTGGCCTCAAATAAATGCCGGTGCCTGATTGTTCATATTTCTCTTTGCATGTGAGTACAAACAAGCAGGACCAATGCTGCAACAGGCTGAGAAGGGACCCATGCATGGACTGATGGGCCTATTGTGGCCTAGCAGTGAGAGATCTAGGCCCCTACAGAGTGTCGTGGGCCTGGTATGAAAGGTGTGAGAAGATATGTTAAAGCCCCCATTATGGCTGATGTGGAGAAGGGTAGGGGGTCCAGAGGATGTGGGTTAAAGAGGAGTTCTGGGGGGGAGTTTGTGGACTCGCTCATCTTGGGAGAGGGGAGAAATCACTTACGGTACAATGTTTAAGCATTCATTTGCAGCCTGCCTATCACTAAGAGCATACAATCCTGTCCTATGTGTGTATGTGTGTGGAGGGTTTCCATAGATTAATTGAAAAACAGGCATTTATATTCAGAAATTTCACAGCAATCATGTCAACTCTCATGATAGTTCAGCTTTGAAAAGGATATTAAAATAAAAAAATAAAAGATTTCACACAGTTCAAGTGCTAGCAAAAGATCAGGCAACCAAAATCAAGAGTGCATGAAGTATTGTAATGTGCACTGATCCTTTATAAAAAAAAGTATAAATTCCATAATCTAGCTCAATGGAGCCCTGCACTTTAACAGTAATGACAAATTGGGAAATGAACCAGACTCCTTCAGACAGGCTAGAAGGGACACTGGTTTGCTGCTAACATTGACAAACAGGATTAAATCAGAGTGAAGGAAATGGCCCATGAAATAGTATTTGCACTCAAGATAATGTGACCTTTTCATTAGCACAGCCAGAGAAAGCTTAGGATTGTGTGAAGAGAGGCTGACCGCACTGTAAACATGAGAATTGGCTGCACACAGTTGTGAGCATGTAATTAAATCAAGCACATTCGTATAGGAATTATACAAATATGTCGCTGTCAGCAGCAACAATGGGTCTTTGAAACTGTCACAAACTTCTGTAAAGGCCTGCAGACAGGGTAAGAGTATACAGGCCCTCTGAGGGCATAAAGCTCAGAGCAGACTCTGTGCTCAGCAATGTAAGTGCTTTAATTGGATAATTCAGAAATCATCAGCAGGGCCCATTTGAAATGATTGTGAACATATGTGGACAAAGAGGTGTAAAGAGCTGAGTAGATTCACTGTTGCTTCAGCCCGGTCTCAGAATGACAGGCACGTCTTGGCAAATTCAGTCCAGGGTATTCCTCAACAATGGGACTGTGGAACAGAAAACCAGTGTTCACCGTACATGGGATGGGAAGGCTTAGCCACATCACCTCTCACAGTTATTGGAGTGGGTCTCCTGCATTTAGCTCTGTTTCCAGTCACAGCACTCCAAAGTTTGGCACAAGTTCTAAACTTCCTCAGTTCAAGTACAGTCACAATATTGAAGCTGAAGTTAAGATCATGGTCAATGAAAATTCAAACCAGCCAACTGGAGGGCAGGTGGTAATACTGTTACATAGACTATAATGGTACACACTGTATCTATGTTTGGAGGGGCAAAGACGCCACAGGCAACAATAGCAAAGGGTTGGGGCGTGGGGTGGGGTGACAAGGACAGGAGTGGAGGTGGGGGTGTGGATGCTTAGCGTTGACTCTAACAGAGACGTGTCACAGGAGACGCGCCACACCCTGCCCCGGGCCGACATCGCCCGCAGGCCTCATACTCCGGTTACAGCCCAACAATCAATTGTATGCAGTGTGAGAGAGGTCAGACCCCGCCTCTTCATCATATCTGTCGACAGGCATGCACACCAGCACCCATATATCACCACAGAGCCTTGGGGTGCACACAGACCCGTCACAGTGAAAGTGAACACCTTCGTCTGCGGGCAGGGGAAAAAATTGCCCTCAGCTTGTACGGGTAACACAAGAAAGCAGGGCACCATTTAGAGGGGCTCATAAAACACTCCATATCTCCAGCCAGTGTCGCCTTAAGCCCAGCGGGGTAGGTCTCAGGCCATATCACCATGACACTCCCCAGATGGGTAGGGTGCAGGCAGCTTGAAGTGACTCACAAGGCCCCCTGGTGGCAAATAATCTGCATCAGCTCATTGTTCTAGTTTACACTGGTGCCAATTGTGAACAACAGTGACATGAGCCTTAAAAACCAGTGAATAGTGAATCAGCATATATGATATGGGAAAATTCAAATTATTCTTCCTGTTGATAAAGTATTTTACATGTAACTTATTATAAACCAACTGTAATTCATTCTATTATTGTAAATTAGCATTAGAATCACTGACGAAAGCCCTCAGAGCTGAGGAGCAAGGCTTGGTTTAGTAGGAAGTGGGAGGTGGGGCATGGCTGTAAAACCTGCTGATAAAAGGCCTCACAGAGCAGGGCAGGCTCCGTACCCAAGTCCCCTGCTGCACAGGCCTGACCTGCTCTCCCTGCCGCTGGTTGAATCTGATTACAGGCAGGCCCTGAGGACAGTGGGGTCATTGACAGCACGGGGATGAGCAGACAATAAGATATTATCTGAAGGAATCTCTAGGTTTCCCAAAGAAAATGGTCCTTCTCAGTGTCACATTGACGAGAGGATCCTCAACCTGACATTGAATCAGCCATTTAAGAAGAGTGAACAGTGCCACCCATTCAGGAATCCTTGCAAAAATAATGGGAGCTCTTTTTTCACCCTTGTTGAAGACGTATAAAGGGAAACTCATGAGGGTTTGCAAGACAAGGCTGTGCAGAAATCGGAGCACGCAGCTGACTAACAAATGAATGCATCTTTACAATGACTAGATATCGTCTGCACAATCCCTCGGTCTGTGAACCTGGTGCACAACAAGGGCAAATGGAAAATGCAATATAAAGCAGGCACTACTGCCACCCCTTTTCTTCCCTTCGGGTTATTAACAATTTTTCTACTCTGACAGCAAGGTCACGTTCTGCTTAAACTGCTGAATGCCTATTGTACAATCTTGCTGATCCAAAGCCTCCTTAGTAGGCGGGGTCTGTAGTAACAGTTACAGAAATGATTGCAGATTGAATAAGAATTCTGCACTTCAGTTATAAGAAACAGATTTTTTTCCAAGAAAAAGAGGTAGACATACTTAGATGTGTAATCATCATGATTAATCAAGTGTACTGAGAAAAAGACAACAAAGCTGTTTTGAAGCTAAAACAACTGTCAAACCAAGAGTGCATTTGGTTGAACAATTCTGTGTTACGTAGAACTGATTATCTAACTTCCCGGAGAAATGAAAATGACTTTCAAGAAAAAACAACACAATTTGTTGTTCCTGCCTCCGTGCACTCACCAGTACACTCGCCCACTGCACCCACTGCATCCACAGACACACACACACACTTAGACACACAGGCATTCTCATTATGCCAGTATGACATCTCTATCCAAGCATTCTAATGTGACATGGGTAACCTAGCATGTTTTTCACATGAACGTGTAGTATACTGGTTAAGGAGCATAACTTGTAGCCAAAAGGTTGCCGGGACGATTCCCCACTGGGGCACTGCTGCTATACCCTTGCGCAAGGTACTTAACTCACAATTGCCTCAGTAAAATATCCATCTGTATAAAAAAATAAATAAATGGATAACATTGTAAAATAAATAAAATGTAACTGATGTAAGCTGCTCTAGATAAGAGCATCTGCTAAATGCCAATAATGTAATGTAATAAATGGTCTTGTAAGCTGCAGCAGGAATTCTGAATGAGCCCACCTCTCAGGCACAGATGAAAAGCAGGTCAAGGGACAGTTTAATCACACCCTACTTCTTTATTCTTAAAAGAGCCTGTTGTTCCCTGCTGGCTCACCAACAATACTTCCAGTAACAACCTGGTCTTACAAGGAGGTCTCACATCCAAGAATTAACCAAGTTCAGCCCCAATTTGCTTGTGCGACTTCTATTTACAATGAACTATACTGACAACATGTTTGAAATCCAATCTTGCTTCCTAATTGACTACCATTACAAAAACCCACCAGACTTGTCTTAATTATAACTATACTAACAACATGCCTGAAGTATAAACTGGGTTGTAATTGAGAGGTTTTCTGTTAAGCTCTTCTGAGTAAGCTTTTACATGAATCATGCATATTATTTGTGATGTCTTTTTTAAGCCTGCAATAGAATGACCATTGAAAACATAATCGACCACAAACATCAAAACGCAAATTGCATCTTTAGAAGGCACAAATATATGTCATCATTCTTTTAATATATAATTACCATTGAAAACGTATGTCACATTCAAACTAAAATCATTTTAACTTCCTAACATTTCCTAGGAAGGTGAAATAGACATGTAGTGTAAAGTTGTACATTTATCAGGCAAATATAAATTCATACCAAAACGTTTCCTTAGATTTTGTTTCATTATAGGTGAATCTTTGGATCTATATCAAAAATGTAAGCTTTTGAAAACTTGGTCAGCAATACATAATAATAGCCATATGGCCCTTGACACTGAAAGAATTCATGTAGAAAGCTTGAAATTTATTATTAAACAATTCTAATAAATGAGTGCGAACATGTTGGATATTATAATTCATACGCCACTCTGGAATCAGAAAGCTAATTTTACTGTCACGAGTAGTTTTTGAATAAATGCGGACATCTTGTGGAGAAATTGTAAAATTGCATTCAGCGTACAAACGGGGCTTTCGGTTATCGGTTACGGAAGTTCATCATGTGGTCGTGCCTCAGTACAGTGGCCATGCATTTAAACTAATTTATTATTACGAATTAGTACGAATCGCTATAGTACAGTTTTCGTGTGCTCCGTTATGCAAAGTTGCAGCAAATTAGTTTAATGTTTAATTAGTTTAATGGAGCTCTTTACCATTTATTTGGTAGTGCTCAAATCAACAGGTAACTATAGTAATATTATCAAAAGAAAAAGATATACTTTAATTTCTCAGACACTATCCAAATACCGTTAAAAACATGACCCCTTCTATTGACCGCAGCTAAATTATGTAGCTCTATCACAACCCAAACCATTTCTGGCTGAACCTGCGCACACAGCTACGTGTGTACGTCACAAGAATTTTACGCAGGTTCAAAAAACTACAACACCCTTCGGTCCATTTTTGGCCATCCACGCTTGTGTCTTCCAGGCCGTATTCACGTTATTTCTCGCGGTGTCAGTGTCTAACGCTGGATGCTGTCAGCGGCGAGAGGAGAGAGGAGTGCGAATGAACGAAACCAAGAAGTGCCGTGGAAACTGCAGCTAAATCCGATAAAACACTTAAAATTTGTCAGTGGGTATTGACACTGAAGTTAAAAAAACAGACGCCCTTCAATTAAATTACATTATTTAGATCAAGTGTATTTATTTCAGAGCCAGATCTGATATATAAACGAGCCATGGCGTTGAAAAGAATTCAAAAGGTGAGTGTTTGTATTGTTTGGTTATTTTGCCCTGCTGGCTAGCTCGCTAGCTGGTCTGCTTGTTCGTCAAGGCTTTTACCTTCCCGGCTGTTATTTGCGCCGCACCAGGCTTTACTCCTTTCATTTATTTGTTTTTGTTGCCATTTTTCTTGCCAAGACCAGAAAACAAAACACAAAGACCATCCGCCAATGGTCGCTGAAATTGACGCACCGTAACATAGGCTAACAATGCTAGCTAGCGGTAGCTAGCTAACACTAAATAGCACCGACAGCTGTTTTTTCGCCCGGTAGCCAAATTTTGAGCTAGTTCTCATAATTCTTTTTGTAACATGATATAGCATGAAGTGAAATGAGGTGTCAAATTTAACGAGTTGATAGTATACAGCTCCCGAGATTGTATTATAGCTAGCTAGCTAGTTACTTTGATTAGGTGGGGGAGGAAAGGAGGGGATTGCTAAATCGCGTCCCCCTTCGTCGGTTATGAATGAGCGAGGCTGATGCGCAGGCGTGATGAATGACAGCTGGATGCAGGTTGCCAAATACTGAACCCCAATGTCAATGTTGCCATATATGGAGTGGCAAATGGGGCACTGGGGCAGGCAAGGGTATTTTTAACAGAATTAACAAAGTGCTCAGTATCCACAGGCTTTTACCTACAGAATTAGACCAAACGTAGATTCAAATGTAACATTTGTTTTATTTAGGAAAGTCGTGCTTCCAAAATGAAATGACTATATTATTCGAACAACATGGCACGCGGTGTTATGCAGTCTGTGTTTAGTGGGGCATGAGATAAAAACGAACCTGCTTGATTTAAGCAATTGATTGACAACTAGTCAGAGTGCTTTCCAGAAAGTGACCGGTGCCTCTTTTGCTCAGAGTAAACATTGTATGTACGTGAAATATCAGAAAGCGTGTCCTACAGTTGTCTTTAATTCCAGGAGTTAACGTTAGGTCACAATAATAAACATGGAGGCTCAATGTGTGGAGAACAGTCTTGTGCAAATGTATTACATGTTTGTCTTACTCAAGAACATCAGTGTGGGTGTTATTGTTTTCTGCACAAAGGATGATGCAGGGCCAGGTTTTCTGCTTCAAATTTAGTAATGTGGATCTTTCATTTTTCACAGGCTGCTATAGACCCTGGAAAAAGTGAGAATCATAATAATAAAAAATATAAAAGCTCAATTTTAGGTCACAGTGCCCCCAGGGGTAAAGGAACGTATGTGACAATCTGTACTGTTCATAGCTAAACACATTAGAGATGGGTACAGCTGTATTCCAGCTCATCCACTCCAGTTTAAGCCATTTTGAAGTGTTCTCTCAAACAAAACGTTAAAATTTAAAAGGAAATTTACATTTTTTTTTCTGGCTTGCATCATTCTGGCTGATGTATGTTTTTTTGCACTGTCTCATCAATGTGCTTGGCTTTCTTGTGTGTTTTTGTCCGAGGCCCATAAATGAGCTTGTTGTTCATGCATCATAACAGCCTCATGTGTTCCCATGGTACAGTGCAAATTCCTTTTAAATGAATCTTTTCTGATTGCAACATCTGAGACACAAAAGTTTAGGAATTTAAGGTAGGATGGATGTATGTCATATTTTTGGTTTTTCCCTTAGCAAGAGGCACCATCGGTGAGATGTGCCTCCCTTCAATGTTTCTTGTGTTTATTTGCTATGGACAATGCTTTACAGTAAATAAGTATTTGTAAATGTGTATCTGTCACTGCCGTATCTGGTGAAACATTTCTGTAGTGCCATTGTGTGTTCAAGTTCCTCTGATAATATAACAGAGAGAAGAACTTAATCCATCTATCATTTGGGTGAGTGGTTTCATAATTGAGATAGCTAAGCCTTTTTATCATGAGATGACTGTAATATAGGCAGTATGTAGGCTATTTTATATCACTTTTACAGTACACACCCATAACATTTTTGTCTGTTAAATATGAATTTGGAACATAAACACACATTGCTGAACTAGAAGTCTCAGAAACCAAAAACAATAAGTTAGCTTATCAAGCTAAAGAACTGTAACAGTATTGCGAGATAAGCAACATTATGCTAACTAGCTAGCAGAGCAGACTTATAAACCCTGACACAATGTTGTGAACAAGGGTGATTATCTTTTGGCAATTGGGCTAGTATAAGTAACTTGTATTAAAATGTATTAGTTTAATCAACCAAAATCGAAGAAAAGGCTCATCCCTTTTGAGGTGTTTCTTTTTTTTCTGAGGTAACAGTTGTCAGCCTTGACTTCCAGGTTCAGTGAGACCCATGAGTGAGAGGATCTGGGAAAGGAAGGGCAGTTTTACAAAAACAGAACTGCAACAACAGGAAAATTACAGTATGAGTACTCTATATGAAACGTCTACATGAAACTTGTAAACCCAAGGTAGACCTGTTTTAAAATGTGTTTGTGTGTGGGCTTGAGTTTTTTTTTTTTGCATTCATGGAAGGCAGGGCATACTGGATAGGGCACAGCCATCTTTGAAAAGGCGACTCTGTTTATTTTTAAAAGCCTGTATCAGAGAAATGATGCAGTGACCTTGGGTTGGATCTCAGCGATAAAGCAGGTCTCATTTATTGTAATTGGGAATAAAGGCAGTATTCGATGCTTCAGTGTTCTTTATTGCAGAAAGAATCCTCTTACTCTGTTAATGGTTTTCAAGTGAATATTTTGTAGTCACTCCAGTAGACTTTGTTGGAGCAATGGACAAGGGTTTTAATTTGTAAAATTGTAGTAAACTTTAATTGGCCAACTATCAGTCTTAACTTAAGCAGTAGTAATAAACCAGTTCTTAAAGAAGTCACTAATGAACATTTCAATATTTGGATGTCAGTATGATGACAAACTGAAGAATGTATGACATACAATTTATATAATAATGCAGTACCATACCCCTTTCCTATTGGATTAGCAAATGTAATTTCTTTAATTTCTTTATTTACCTTTTAAAACACAAATAACTAGGTAAATAGTGGCTTTAAATATAGTAAAGACATTTATTTGATATTGATTGGTTTATGGAGCAACTGAAATTATGAAAAAGAAATGGAATATGGTTAAAATGTAGCCTACATTTAAAATGTAAGAAGGAAAAATTCAGATACACAAAGGCTTGCATGGCTTGCAAAGGATATGACCTATTAGCCAAAGTGGGCATATCGCATAGTTATTTAACATGCAAAACAAAGTTAGCTGCCCAAGAGATTTATAATACAATTTCCACATTGAATTACAGTTGCAAGTATGCAAGTCCACTCGGAATTTGGCAATTCTTACAAGCTGTCAGCTCGCTCAAGGCAGACTGACTATTGTGTTGCAATATTGGCCTACTTCAGTTTTTAAAAATGGAGGAATCACAGCCAAAGCTACGTTTGATTCATAGTGTGGTTTGCTAATTGTTACTTGTCCTTTTAAAATTGTGGAATACCATGAAAAATAATGCTGTGTATATTTGCACAAATTTGTTAAATTAACCTTTTTTTTCCTGACAAAAGCTGTCATTGTTTCATTTTTTGTTTTGGTTTGTTTTGTTCAGAATTGTACACATCAGCATTGGGGATATGAATGCTGGATCTAACAGTGCATTATTTCCTCCCCAGACTGCCATTGCCACACAGTTTGTTTGTGAATATACCTCTTTGAGCAATGGAATGCTCCATATACACTTATGTTTCACATTCACCCCGGTGTCCACATGCTGAGCAAAGGTATAAAAATTTATTTAGTCCTCAGTACAAAAGTCACTATAATGAAATGCGTAGAAGTGGATGGCAGATGTGAGGTAGAGTGGCGCTGCGTCTCTTTCAGCTGTATTGGCAGATTTACTGTGGCCCTCTGCCTTGACAGCCCAGACCTTATAAAGCCAGGGCCTGTGTTTTAAAAGGCGGTGGCAAGTGCACGTCTTAAATGCCGAAGTTGAGGGGAGGCCGGGGCGGTAGTGGCTGACGCTATTCATTGCCTCACATTTACCAGACAATCGGGCATAATTTTAATCTCTGATCTCAGGCCTCTAATGTAATAATTCAGAGCTGCCTGTGTAAATCACACTCAGGTGAATATCTCTGGTTATTTGGGAGGGAGAATGAGCAGAACAAATAGAGACCTCTCACAAGAATGCTTTCTTGATGATAGGCTGTCAAATCGGTCAGAACACATACTAATCAGTGGTGATGTTGTCCCTCATTTGTGCACTTGCTCTCTTTCTCTCGCTCTCTCTCTCTCTCTCTCTCTCTCTCTCTCTCTCTCTCTCTCTGTTTGGATTTTGCAATGCATGCAGGAGCTATATATAGATTCAGGAGAGAAGAGACATGGTGTTAATGCCACACACTGGTTTTAGTTTTGGTGTAGTAATACAGCAGTTACTGTTGAGACCAGAAGGAAACTCTTGTAATTCTTTCTGGAAGGAAGTTTAAAGGCCAGCCTTACCCAAACATATTAAGTAGCCCATAAAAAGAGTGCCTTCTCACAAATAACAATGTGAGAGGGAGTCCAAATACTGTTTTTGATCAAGTGTCAGGTGTCGGATTTGAGTAATTGAAATAATTATCGACATAGAGGATGGTGGTAAGGTCATGCATTCAAAGATGGGTCTGGGGACATGTTTTAGCTAGATATGTGTGTGTGTATGTGAGAGAGAGAGAAGTTCAGCTCTCTGGGCTAACTTTAGAAAAGCCCTTTCTGGTGTTATGAGTCAGATGCTAATGTAATATGTTTGTACAAAATGACACTCAGTAGTGAAGTTTACAAGTTACTGGGAAGGCCACAGATTTAAAAAATAATGGCAAAGCTCCAGAAGTTGATCTTAACAAGTTGACCTACAGTTCAGCTGATTTATTTGACACAGGAATTGAAGTGTTGTTTTGTAACCTTTTTTTTTGCAATATGTCTGTCTTGCGCAATGATGTTACAAGATGCGGAATCTGCTGTATGTACAGTAGGAAGTAGTATAGCAAAAGTGGCCAGTGACGTTTAGTACTCCAGCTTTACAAAAATTAATAAAGCACTGAAAGTTTCCTAGCTTTATAGTGTTTTCCCGAAGAATGGCAAAACTCGGTCATGACTGTACCTGCCTGAGGGGCCAAGGGTAGGTTAAAATTCAATGAAATGAGTTACTATAATTCAGAATAAGCATGTGTAACAGTTGGACGTTTCATTTGTTTAATCATGATGATAATATGAAGAATAGTCAAGACTACACCATATTTTCCCATTTACATAATTTTCTGAAGTATTTACATAAAGACTTATAAACAAAGAATACAGATTGCTGGGCAATATCCCTCTGAACCTATCTGGTAATTTAAGAATTGAGAAAAATAAAGAGGAATCATGTATCTAAGAAATACTTAAATGGCAGTCATTTAATCAGATGAACATGGTTTTAAGTTAAACTGACACTTGTGCATTTGCACCTTTTCCACCACTGAAAAATGATGATCTAGCCTACTTTTTGTATGATCACATTCTCTCACATATCAGTTGTTGGTGACACTACTCATCTTGCAGGGGTGGAAAAATGATTGAGTTATTGAATGGTATGGCAGTGGTGCGAGTTCATATACAGCTAATTTCATCCAGTTGAATTAGCATTGTGCTCTCATTCGGGTGTGCCATACCTGTGAAGTACAAAGGGAAGTTTTTTTCCTATGCATTATCACCATGTGAAGAGGGTGACACTGTCCATTTAAGATGACTCAAGTCTTCAGGGTTTTTCAGGTGCAAGTTTCCAAATTACTGGAAGCGCTTGTTGGTCTCACTAAATTTAAAGCCCCTAACCCAAAACATGTCTTATTGCTGAAAGACAGGCAAATCAGAAGCAGAAGCCACAGATATTTCTCTCTTTTAGTGTGACATAACATTCCAGGTGGTCACACTTGTTTTTCTGCCAAATCTGGTCTGCGATTCTGGGCTGAATGAACAGTGCCGTTATGAGCAAATATGGTGACAGTGTGTCATAGCTCCTACCAGAGATGCCTTAGATTCATTGTGCTAGTGTGCCATGGCCTATTTCCTGGCTGTTTTAACACTGGCAGTACAGGACAGTGCCCAGTCAAAGACATGTTTGTGCTGTATATGTAACCTAGTTTAATTATCTGTCCATCCTATCATCAAATGCCATTGAACGGTCAAAATTGTCATTCCTGGCACCGCTTCTGAATCTACATTAACTGTAGATCTATTTTGATGGAAGTTGCATACACAGGTGGTTTAAATGTATTACTTGTCAGTTACCTGCCAGTTACCTGTCCCTATAATATGTTCCTACAACTAATATAGTCAAACTGAGAGCATCAAATATTAAGACAAATCTGACAGCTATGATTGAAGTTATTCCACTTGTCAGTATATACATACACACTGTGCTGTTCTGAATAAGAATTCTAGGTTTAACTCTAGGCTGAAGTAAGTGAATATAACCAATTTGTTCACCAAATCCTCTGAAAGATTGTGAACCTCTAGTTGTGCCTGTTGTCTTTTCTCTAGGAACTGACAGATTTACAGAGAGATCCTCCAGCACAATGCTCAGCGGGACCAGTTGGGGATGACTGTAAGTGGGAGCTGGATCTTGTCTTTTAGAAAACAGAGAGGGGTTCCTCAAGGGTGTGTTGTAGGCCTGTCATTGTTTCTGTTTCTGTGAAGCCAGGCATCCAGTGCTCATCACCAGCAGTTTGTAGATTGTTTTTCGCAAGTGTTTTTGTCTTGTGTATTGAACTCGCATTTGGAGAGGCAAAATGAACCAGCTATGTTGAATGAAAAGTGTTGTAAGTTATGTAAAGATCATTTAAGTATGACCATTTGAAACTAATATTTGTAATATTATAGGCTGAAAACAGTCTCCTAGTTTTGGTAAATGACACAATTTGTGAGAGATGCAATTTAAAAGAACTGCCTAATTCTAAAACAAAAGTCAGACTGGGAGTCTTTATACAAATAACCATTTAAATGAACATGTTTGTGCTTAGATCTGTTAAATCTAATGAAATACTTGTAGAATTTACTACCATATTAATGTGTTTTCCCACCCAAAAATGGACTGCAATAAAACTAATCTTAAGCGGACTACAGTGTACTAAACAGTAATAATGTCTTGTGTTGCAGTGTTTCACTGGCAGGCAACTATCATGGGGCCGGTAGGTGGACTCGTTCCCCATCATTATAACAGTAAAATCCTCATGTCAAGTTCAAGTTGCTTTATTTGCAAGAAAATGTTGCCAAAGCTAAGGTGACAGCTTTTCTCCTATGTATTCCTACAGAATGACAGTCCTTACCAAGGAGGTGTTTTCTTTCTGACAATTCACTTCCCTACAGATTACCCCTTCAAACCACCAAAGGTGATACTTTTGCTCTTTCATTGAAGCTATTTGCATTGTTACAAAGTGCTGATGAAGTATTGTATTCTATAAAGACTAAATTTTGTTTCAGGTTGCATTTACGACGAAGATCTACCACCCCAATATCAACAGCAACGGTAGCATTTGTCTGGATATACTGAGGTCGCAGTGGTCACCTGCTCTCACAGTATCGAAAGGTAAGTCAGCTTTGTCATTCCTGGAAGCACTGGAGAATGTGATTGGCTGACAGCAGTCCTCTGGGAAGATGTACAGAAATGCTGCGTCACAGGAAGTAGTGCCGTATGTGTACATATAATTGTACATTTTAGATGTGCTGTTTTACTTGCTACAGACTTATGGAGTATAACAGGGACACTGAGGACACTGCTAGAGCAAGGTGTTTCAGGCTGAATCCTTGGAAAGGCATCATCATTAAGGCATTGCACAGATAAAAAGGCATATCCAGTCCTGGCATATCCACACATTTCATTCCCACCTGGCTTATAACAGACAAACCGCTATTGTTACCAGAAAGCAATTTAGAGCTTATTATTTTGAGTGACATATTGTAATTGTTCCTTAAAAATGACTGATGAATACTAAGCCAGCAGTAATCAGGCTGCCCCACTAAAGACTAGCTGCTTTTCTTCTAAATCCAGAAATAGGTTGGGAGAATACTTTGCAAAGCAGTTGGTTCATTTTTTGGTGTTTGTTTTGTAATACCAGTTTAGAAAATTCAAGACAAAAGAAAACAGTTGTCACTCTCATAGAAATGTTGTTAAGGTGGCATTTTAGCAAGAGTTGCATTATGTTTTGTTGAGTAAGGGGCAAATGGACTTCCCAGACATGTGTACCCCTGTGCTATTGTGGTATTCAGATGAAGAGAAAGGTGGTCAACAGCAACTGTTGTCATAGTGATAGAGATGAAAGCCCTATGCTCTGTGTGTAGGTGTCTCAAGAGCTTTTCAGGCCTCCTAAGAATAAGAAAGGTTCCAATCAATCAGATGCTTTTATCTGGATTAGCAGTGTTATATTTTTACACTTGGGCCTTTGTGGTTCATTATAACAGCATTTTTTTTTGTGTGTCTATTAATGCCTTTTCTCTCTGATTTGGGTTTTTTCAATGGGGGAATTTGGTCTTTTGAATGTCTATCATTGTCTATAGTTGTAGTCTATAGTATAGACTGAAAGCAAAGGCTGCAGACTTCAGGTTTGTCCCAGTGAATCACAACTACTTTGAGTTCTTTGGCTGTTTGTTCATAACTTGCATAGTGGGCCTGTGATATCCAGGAGAAAGCAAGGATTGCTGCTGTGCTGTGACATACAGTGCTGTGTAGTTTTAACTCATTTTAACTTTCAGTGAGTCAATGTTAAAGCAAATAAATACAACTGAACTGGCATCTTTATGGACTGGATTGACATTCTTGACTTGCTGTCTTCTGTGATGTCATTTAAAATGTTGTAGAATCAAGAGGGAGCGTTAAGCCCTACTTTTCTATGATAACACCATACCTAGAGAGATGAAGTCTACATTGAAATCAGCAGCTCCAAGCCTTTAAAATGTATTTGTTGTTGGTTGTTTCTATTTTTTTAAATCTTTTTTTAAATAAGAGATTGTACTTACATGGAAACTGAGTTTGTTCCAAGAATTTGTCGTTACCAGTATTGCACAGTATTTGTCTAGTGAATCAACTGGATTTTTTTGGATATTTTAAATTCTAATCTAGTCTTTATATTCTGTTGCCATGCAGTCCTGTTGTCAATCTGCTCCCTTCTGTGTGACCCGAATCCAGACGACCCGTTGGTACCAGAGATCGCACACACCTACAAAGCAGACAGGGAAAAGTAAGTGTCTTTTGCTCCGCAGCTGTTGCAGTGGACAGTCAGGAGTAGGTCCTTAATATCAGTGAGAAACAATTTGTCACTCACAAAAATGTCATTTCAAAATATGATGTTTTTCATGTGTCATGTTTCTCAAGTCAGTGTCACGGTATAATTTGTAAGCTCTCTTTTTGTGGCCGGCTGGCTGATCCTAAAACAGGTGTGTTGATGAAGCTGAAAAGATGACAGTGAAAAGTGTGAAATGAAATAGGAGCCAACTGGATCAACCCTCCGCTTTTCTCGTTCCAGGTATAACAGACTAGCAAGGGAATGGACACAAAAGTATGCAATGTGAGAGAACCTGTGAAATTAAAACAAAGAAGCAAAGAAACACAATGAAATGTTTTACATTAACACTAGCAGAGAGGACAAGAGAGGGGGAAAACAAATAAACCACACACTCTGAAGAGAGAGACACCAGTGCTACCTGGCTGCTGACTGCTGAGCGTCTGCCATGTGCCATTTACCATGACTTGTGTGGGTCTGCCATGCATAGCCTGAGGGAACAGCGCAACACCACCTTAGAGGTGGAAGTAACCTCCTCATCTCTGAGCGCCCCAGGCCACCACCCTGGAAGTGGAATTGTCTTTTACTGTTGTTATTGTTATTATTATTATTATTATTAATATTAATATTATTATTATTACTGTTACACTGAATGCTAAATATTGGGTTGAGAAGTTGAAGGGTCTCGAGTTACTTGACACTCCTCCTTTTCATACAGTACTGTCTGAGACCCTCTGGATGTCGTGTGTTACTGTATGTGTATGTATGCTGTGGCTCTCTGCCATATTAACGTGAGCAGCCTTTCCTTAGATGTTATTCGACTGAGACAAACCACCCAGCATAAAATGGAGCAGGGACAAACTCATCTGCGTCTGGCAGCTTGACTTTGTGGATCACACCGGGCCTGACGGACACGGTCCCACTGCAGAAAGTGTCATAGCCTATGAGTGTAGTGGGCAGAATCAGGCAATAGTTTTATATTCAACAAGGCTCAGTTTAATAAGGCAGACCACTATATGCACATTTATACATAGGTGCACTAGTATTTGGGGGTAGTTGTGTTTGTGCAGTGACAGGCAAGCATCCTTTTCTTCTCCCCTATATGTGAGACAACTGGAGTTTGCTGCCCTTAGCAGGGATGAAGCCTTTGGTCATGGCGACATGGGAGAACAGACTTTTCTGGAACAGAAGCCACCTGTGTTCTCCATTGTACAATCTCACTTCCACCACAAAGAGCCATGTAGGGTTGGCATCCAACTGTGATGTGGCACTCTGACCTTTGACATGGGAAGTGCTCACTCCTTAGAGCGTAGCTGGACTCATAGCCATACAGCTGGACAGAGCATCAGCCTCTGACTGCTGGGCCTCACCCATCGATTGCTACTCAGATCATCTGACTGTAATGGGCTGCTGATATTCAACTGTTTTTAAACTAGCTGTTATTTGCTTTTTGTGGTGTGAGATAAAGAACCACACTATTTGCATTGCACAGAGCTGCTGGTTCAATTCAAAAGGTACTCTCTTTCTCCATGAGACTTGCATTGAGCAGGATCAGAGAAGAGTCCTGTTTCAGCGTCCCTTTTAATTTAAACCACCATTTAGTGAATGGCCATGTCTTGCCAAACACTTATAGTTCATTAAACAAACAGCAACCTTGTATGCTGTAAAGTTTTTGAGAAGATATTGGATGTAACTGGAAAAAATGACAGGCTAGTTTTAACAATTTGTCTAGTTGAAATTAACATTGTGTCAGTCTCTTTTGAAGAGTTTGGGGGTTTGAAACACTTATTCCCCCCCATTCTGATCCGACGCTTACTGCTGAGACCTGTTGCAAGCCCATTACTCTTACGCATGCTTTCTTATTTCAGATGTCAGATTAAGCCAATGTGCTAACTTGCATTTTTTGAATGCTGACTTTAAATGCCGTTCTCAGCCTGGTCTACTGTGAAGTCATTCAGAACATTTCATATATGTTTCTAAATAGAGGAGTTCTCACAGCAAATTTTTGTCTGCTGCAGCTTTTTGTGTGTGTTAACTACTGGCCCCAATGACATTTGGGCCAGCTTTTCGACTCAAGTTGATCTACAGCTGTTTATGTGCCATTCTGATAACTTTAATATACTTTGCGTATAGCCATTTGCAAATTCTGCACAAAACTCAGCAAGCACATTGTGTTTAAAGTGCTAGATTGTGGGTATGAGGGTCATGGGTTTGGATTCAAGGTAGTTACACTATTGTCAAACCATAGAGCAAGGCACACTACCTCATTTGCTCAAGTGAAAAATCTATTTATATGGGTTGCAGACAGCTCAATATTTAACATTGTAGAAGTTAGCTAAGTTTATTGTAATTTCAAGTAAGATAAAATCAAACTGCCAATTTGCAAATGGAAATGAAGGGAGCTTCATTATGCTCTGGCAAAATTTTGATGGAAAGACCAAAAAATGTGTGGAAACTCCTCTATTGATAATTTTACCTCTAACACTAACCATTACCGTTTGTTAAAATCAAATTTAAAAGACCCACGTCAAATGTCCCCTTGTTAGTTACAGTGAGTGTGCACAGTAATCTGCTAGTGTATTTAAGCAATGCATATGTTTGCTTTCCATAATTTCTTGAAGATGTGTTTACTATAATGAATGTATCCAGGTGATAGTTTTTTGCGGATACAATTAAACTGAAATGCCTATCAGTGTGATTTTCCTGCCCGCAACCATTGCAGACAAAGCCCCTTCTTAACTATTTCACTCAGTTCAGTTCCTGAAAGTAAAAGTGTGGAACATGTGCATTTTATTTACAGCTGAGGTTACTTTCTGTCCTTGCAGGACCAGAATATGCACTTCTGCAGTAGTAGAAAGGTGACGTGGTCGTCTATTATTGCAGAGTGCACTAAAATGAGCAACTGTTTACCAAACGCAATGGCTTGAACCAACTCCACTTTCATAATACCTTGTTGGTCAGTATGAAAACTGCAGCTCTCTGTGGTCATTAATTGACCTGCTCAGTAGTTCAGGCAGCTACAGGGGTTGGAACAGCCCACTCACAGCATGTTCGACCCCAACACACACTCTGCCCCCTGGTTCTTTTACCAGGGACTGGATGACACAGGAGTACTTCATTCAATCTTTCAAAAGGGCTGAGGTCCCCCCCCCCAGCTATTCATAATTTCTTTTTTCTCAAGTGCATGTTACTTTTGTTCGCATAATCAAGGCTATGATTATGATTTTGGCACCCCCATTTGTTTGCTAGTCAGCATACTGTGCAGGTTCAAAGCAGAAGTAAAAGGAGGGAAATGTCACCCAACAGGATCCTCAGCATACCTTTGGTATTCAAGAATGCAGTTTGAATGTACCTTTTACACAAGCTGAGTATTTTTGTGACGGGAGAACTATGATTGGTTGTTTTGTGTTTTAATTCACTGGAAAGGTCACTAACTGTAGTTCACATGTTGTGTTCTTTGTATTTATTTTATTTATTTGCTATTTATTTTGTCTTCCAGTTGTCAGTTTGAGTGCAAGCAGCCTCAATTCATAGCCTGTTCCTTTCAGTATCATATATTGGTGGATTATCCCATTGATTGGTGCTGTGTGTTCTCTTGGAGGAGGCAAGCAGTTTACTGGTATTCTCCACACACTAAAAAGTAACTTTTTACAGCCATCTGCAAGATTTCAGGGATTTCATTAGTCCATTTGCCTCTCTTCTGACACCTCTGATGACATCTTAGCCTTAACTGTTGTGTTATCCTGTACATAGATACTGTAAAATTTCAGTCAGGGCTTTATTATTTTCTACAAACCAAGTGGGGGAGGGCCACATTTCATTTTAGCAGGAGTACAAGGAGAATTTTTACCTAGTTTTTTGTTTGTTCTTTCTGTTTTCCAATCGGCGGCCTTGCTAACTTGACATCCTGGATAACCCGGTTTGAACTGTACGAAAGCCTCCCCACTTTGATCATGGTTGTGTCTATGTGCTGAAGCTCCTTCTCCTGTCACCAACACCACTTTCCTCCCATTGCATTCAGGTTTGGCTTGACTGAGAGGAAGCCCCAAGGTGTCAATACTAAATTAATAAAGCTCCTTTTGTTTTATAAGTTGTCTGAATCTTATTTGGCCTCAGCAGACTTTCCTAAGGCTACAAACAAATCAAGTGTGGAATGGATCAGTTACCCCGCACAACCAGTAGTTTCACAGTGTGTTAACAGAAACCATGTTGGGAAGAAATTTCAACATCAGTCAACACTGTACTTTGTGCCTGTCCATTGTGAGTAATGACAACAAAGCCTATTCTTTCAATATTATCAGATGCCATTACTTTTTAAATGTAGTCGATCTAACATAAGATTGGTTTTACCTGAATGTATTTTTAAACATGTATTTCCTAAACTGGTATAAACCTTTAAACATTTCGAATTCTGTCCAGTGCTATCCTCCATCCTCCAGGTGCTACACCATTGATTTGGACAGATTATTTACATGCTTTCCAACGGGGGGGGGGCGGGGGGGGAAACAGTTTTTTATAACAAAAAGCATCATCTTTTGCTGTTAGGCATTTAAAGACATATTTTGTATATGTGTGTTTTTCTATAAATATCTTCAAAAAAGATGTGATGTAATCCAAACATTTGTACTGTAGTGTGGCATTGTAGAGCATTGAAGAGCCTGATATGTTCTGAGGTTCATTTATTGTTATCATTGTTATCTGTGGAGCTATACTTCAATTTCTAAAACAATTATTTAAAGGGAAAGTGTTGAAGGGTAGTACTCCAGTGAGAGAGCAGCAATATTTTTGAGTGCACTTACAAATACAGGCCTTAGATTGAGTAATGTTTAGTAATGAGTATAGTTCAGTTCAGTACATCGCAGATTATTTCTCCCGTATATACAATGGGGTCCAAAATTATTGGGACACTCACTTTTTTTTCTGAAAACACACAATATTTTGCTGCATATTCCATCAGACATTGGGTAAGTCATATTTATGTCAATTTCAGCTTCATCTTCTGTGACCATGATCCAACCTTGTTAGGTTTATGTAGGCTTCAGTATGAGTGTTCAATTAGGGGGCAGGGCAACGTTAAATCAGGCCTAATTGAAGTGATGGTCATTTTTGTTCACTTGTCTGCACTCAATAAGTATGTAAGTACCTTTTAAAATTAAGTTAATGTCATGGAATTGTCAGTTTGTTTGGCAGAATTAATGCCATACATATTATTAAAATGTTGGAAATAAAGGTAGTCATCAGGCAATTGTGTGAGATGTTTTGAAAATGTTAATAGTTGCCAAAACATGTAACTGTTTTTGCCACACCATAAATTAGGTTCGAGTGATAAAACTAATAGCTACATGGACACATCCACACTTAAACACAAAATTCCCAGGTGTCCCAATAATTTTGGACCATAGTGTATGTCAGCTCTCTTTTGGCCTCTCAGACCACTTGAATTCATTATAAGAGCATTGGTTTCATACTAAACTAGGAACAGCGTCAATGAAATTAACCTATACATATGCTTCACAGTAGCTGTCACAATAAGGCTTATGTACTGTGGTGGATTTTTGGATCTAAGGGCAATTTCAGAGTACTCCCTCTCAGAAGATTGTAACTTTAGCAACCTGCCCTCTTCACGTGAGTTTAGAAGCAACAGCAAGTAAACTCCACCTAAAACATCGACTTGTAGGTATATACTAGTACTGGATACTGTAATTTAGTGAATGCGCACATATACATACCTATCCTTGCTAGTTGCTATAGCAGTATTTGGCTGGATGTGCAGAACTGCCGTTAAGGGGGAAAAGAAAGAAGATTAATTTACCAAGCGGCGGAGGGGATCACTTTGAAAATGATCAACAGAACTCATCAGGTGAGATTTTGAGTAAAACAATTTTAAGAGAAATGTCAAAATCAAACAGGCTACCATTGGCAACATGTAAATGTTTTCTTAAGTTTGTTTTAACCATGTTCCTCTTTTGAATTAAAATCAAGTTGTGCAATATATTTAATTGTTTTGGAAAGTCACAGGTATGTTTTTCCCCAGATGTTAAACTCTACGGAGCAATCCCAAGGATGGAACAATCTTGTGCGTCACTTTTAACTTTAATCATTTAAAAAAGGCTATCATCTATAAATAAACCTTATAAAGCAAAGGAGCACAGTGCGAATGCCTTTATCAAGAAGACATCCCACATATAAGCATGTCTCATTCCGTTCCATCCGCTACCCTGTAAGCGCACACTAGCATTTTTAACGGATCCTCGCTATTGCCAGTAGAGGGAGACCACGGGAGTAAAATGGGAGTTGAGAATCCATTCAATTATTGAACTATGTAATAATGAATTTTATTTGTTTACGTGGACAAAATGGCAGTCACATCATATTAATGTACAACATCGGATTCGCATACTACGTGCAAAGCAAAAAAGAAAAAATGTACAGGAGGAGGTTTTAAACGGAGTCACGTTTTTTTTCGCAGCATATGATGCGAACTAGCCTATTTAGTCTTAGCTCGCTTTTGAAAAGACACAAGGTTAATGCTAAATACATTCAACTTAAAGAACACGTCGTCTAAAAAAAAAGTCCAATCCATGGACATTTTGGAACAGACAGTTCAGAACAGGGCGAACGATTTTTCCCTCCACCCGGCAGAGGGCATCTATCCGATGCAATATTGCCTCTCGTAGTTCTCATAGGAGGGAGAGTGGGGAGTACGTGGTGTGGCGAGGCTCGCTTCCTGTGTATGCATAGCTGAGATCTCGATCTGCGGGTAGCAGCCTTCATTGAGCCGCCTCCTGTTCAGTGGGGTCGCACGGGAGCTCAGAGACGAAACAGCGGCTATCGGCGGTGGAACCATGTCTGTGAACCTGAGCAAAAACGGCCCAGCTCTGACTGCTGCCTACAAGGAGGTCGTAGACGAGAAATCCAATACCAACTGGTAAGGGACAATGGGGGTGTGCTCTGCTAGATAGCCAGCTAGTTACCAATATCGTCTTCAGTTCTTAGTATCACATACTTAGCTAAGTGCATTTGCACCAACAGCTTGCTAGTGGGCCACACTGATTTCCTGGTTGGTAAAAATAAAAAATTCTTTTGCTTGCTAGATAATTTTGTTCATTCTCTGGCACAGCTAGCTCGCGTGCTAACTGACTTACCCCCTATTTTGCATGCCTATGCTAAAAAGGGGGCGTAGCGAACATATAGGTATTTCTAACTAGATAATTTGCTGTCCATTTCCACGTTTAGCTGGCTAGCTAGCCGAAGAGCTAACGTCGTTACCCCAGGCACAGCCTTCTTTTTGCGGGTACTCTGGAATGTTTGACTTTTGCTTGGCTTTCTATCTACAGCTCACTTCCTTCCTGGTTGGGTGGCTTGTTACCAGCTCCTCGGTGTTTAATATTAGCTACAGTTTGGATTTCCAACTCCACACTGTTTGGATGTCCAAGTCCCCTGCCTACTCCCTGTTAGTTAACATGTACTTAGTAAAAAGCCACTGCTGTCTCATTATTTAGCGTAATCTCGGCTCGCAATCTGACGAGTGTTTGTTGGTTTTTGGCCACTCCCTATAGGTGAAAGAGAACAATGAGACTCGGAACACTGTGATGGCTAGGTGTACTGGAAACCTATAGACACCAAAATGTCGCTCAAATTCTCACGCTTGATGCGTGTAGCTGTCACGCTTCTTGAATATCACATCTTGAAGAATTTCACCAGAATTTCTTCAGATGCAAGTAAAACAGTTGCACAGCAAGTGTCACTTCAGGATATATGCTTAGGACAAAATAAATTTATATAGAGTTAACCATATCAACAACAGTTAAACATAATGGGGAACATCAACGAAACCGTACAGAACAAATGTTGTGAATGCCATTTATTGGAGACTTAAACGAAGGTGTACATTCAGCTCATGCCTGTATGGCAAGGATTTCCTGGAGAAGCTTTTCACGTGTTCATGTCTTACAGCGATTTCACCAATACATCAAAGCAGTTACAGTGGTACGAATCATTCTGTTGTAGGTCTGTCACTCTTAACAAGGCGACCTGCACCTAAATTAATACCGTTGCATCCTTCCGGTATTTATGCTGCATGGTGTAAAGTACACTAGCTGCTATGTTGTAGCCTTCGCTTCTGTGCTTGGTGATGTTACAGATGTTTTCCTGCCACACTATCGGTATGTTAGGTTCACAAGTTGGCCAAGAACTATGCAGCTCCACCATTTCGGGTTTGAAATGTGTCCAAAATGCATTGCTTGACGCGAAATAACAGAGACTTTATTTACACAGCATTTATAGTAATTGGTCTTGGTGCTGAGTCATGGGCAATGACAGGGGCAGGAATGGAGTGAGTCAGAGAAAAACATGCAGACGATAAAGTGAACGTTCCCCTTACTGAAAAGATTATGGCTGTCTGTTTAGATCTTCACTGTAAGTGTGAGGCCTAATTATAAACCAGGCTGTTTACACTTTAAAATGTATGTTGTCCTGTTCAGGTGTGCAGCACATGCAAAGAACTGTGTGGTATGGGCACAGAGCGGAATATGGAGAGCAAGTGACACCTTTCAGATAGACAGTTTGCACATTGCTGGAGCAATAAATTGAATTCCCAATGAAACCTGTTGATGGCAGTGCTTAACGGTGACCTATATTAATTAACCTCAGTTCTGCATCAGGAGGTTTGCTACTGAAGTACACTGCTACAGTTCAGTTAAATGTTTCCATAGTATGCACACACAGACGTGTGCACACGTACAGACTACACACAGAAAGATATAGTGTAAAACCATTTCAGCAGCATCTGTGAAATGTGGGGAAACACAAAATGGGCCTAATTGTCTTGTCTATCTTTGCCATGATCAAGAAGAAATCTGGTTGAACTGACAGAGATGATGCAATTTAGGAAAGCATTTGCTACACCTGGAGCCTGTACAAAATTATTACAAAATAGGTGAACTGATCTAAGCTACGTAGCCTTCTTGTATCCAACGTGGCAAATTAAGCGAGGCAACTTCAGGTTTTTTTTTCCTTAGAGACCATACTTCCTCTAACTGAAAGAGAGACTAAGCTTTCACACACAGGGCTGTGTTGTAAAGAGGAAGCTTACAGACTTTCACCGAAGTACAGACAGATCTTAAAGAGCAAGCACAGCCCAGTTGCATTGACTACAACCTCTTCAGCAACTTTTGTGCTCTGGGCTGGTTTATGATTCACATCTTAATTACAGTGCATTGTTCTGCACTGCTTTGTCTAGTTTTCCTTTGTGCAGGGATTGGAGAACCTGCTCTTATAGGGCTTGAATATCACATTGTCATGTGGTAGATTGCTGCTGTACATTGATATAACTTGTTGATAACAGTGTTCCGGAGGCCAGAAGGAGTAGTTCTGGATGTTTAAGGTATAGTACTTGTGAAGGAGAGCCTTCACCTGTCCCTCGAAACTCAATGCATGTTAATTGTTAGTTTGTGTTAATCGTTAAAATGTTAAACATTCAGATCCACTTCAAACCTACCAATAGCAGATCACATTTCACCAATTGCATCCAAAGATGATAGTTTTTAATTGTTTGCCTGTTTGTAATCAGCTGATATGCATGTGAAGCTAGCCATTGGTTGATGGACCACGCCTGTTTAATCAGAGGCACATCAAGTGAAGGTGTGTGGGTGCTGCTCAGAGACTCTTTTGAGCAGCTTGTGGTGCAAGGCTGAGTTTCTGTGCTTTGCTTTTTAAAATAGATTTTTTGCGAGTTTGTTCCTTATGTTCTGTTATTTTGTGAGAAGTGTTGGCTAGCTTCCTGAAAGCACTGGTAGTAGTTTTCGACTAATGTGGCTTTACATTATATTGTTACAGTGTCATGTCATAAGTATTGATGTCAGCTATACACATGGCCCTACATTAGTAATTCATTTCTCTTGCTAGCTATAATAAATATGGTGTCCATTGGTGGCTAGCTCTTCATACATCGTCATCTTCAGTAGTCCAGCAATGTAATTTTTCAAATCTACCTGTTAGCAGTGGCCAAAAGGCAACAAGAATTAGCCTTGTTTTGACTGACTTGCCTCTGCTGTACACATGTTGTTCAGATGTAACCCAATATGCTGGCTTATATTTCAACTGATGGAGTCTCAACTGCTGCTCAGGTTCAGCTGACCTGGAACGTCTTTAGAGTTAAACTCCTCTGGCACTGGATACACACACTCACCTGTAATAGGCTTGCTTGCTGCAAAAGTAGCTTGCTTATATGCATACGTTTGCTTGATAGCTGTTGATAGAACAAGAAGTCCTTATGTTTGTGCTGTTTTAATTCCTCTTTTGGAGAGACAACAAATATGCGTTGAGTATGCTGTTCTGGCATGCAGCACTGGTGCTAAATGTGTATTTTCTAGCACGAACTACCACATCACCGATCAAGATCATTTTGCTCAACTCGGAATAAGCACTGGAAAACACTTTTTATTCAGGATACAGATGCCTGGTTCTGGTGGACTCAGGGTGAACCAATGGTGTGTACAGTTGACTAGACCAGTAGTGTTGCTCTTAGACTATGGCTACTCTAGTATGATGTCTTGAGCCAAAGAAGTAGTCTCATCCATAGACTGTCATTGGAAAACAGCAAGCTTTTACAACAACAGTCAAATGATAATGTTCTAGATGCCTTATGGTGACAAGAACATTTTCATTGGTTTAATATTTGTAGGGCAACACGATAATGATGAAAATGGCATATCACTCGTCATGAATCGCTCCTATACTTGTCATGAAAGCTAGCACTTTTCCTGTATTAGTCTAGGGATGAGACTGTTGTTTTTTGGAGCCCTGGATACCATTTTGGCGTGAGTAATAGCAGCTGGGCAAGAGGGCTGAACCAGTGATGGCTAGTTTAACTGATTGTATGCATTAATGCAGTGTTTGTACTGTAAAATCTGCAGTTAGTCAGCATGTTGTCAATTAGGGTTAATTTGCTGTGGAAAAACCTACAGCTCACCCCGGCTTTTAACGACACACTGCTGAGGTGGGTCAGTGGAAACATCGATAGAAAATGGAAAGGAAAAAACCCACTGTTCAGCTGATTGCGGAGTAGGGTTGCTTTTATATGCAAACTAAGAAGAGGCGTCCATGGAATTTTAAGTCAACAAGTAGATGCTCAACACCGACAGACTGAGGTCAGCCAAACTGAAGAGGGAGGAAGTGCAGTATAGAGTGGAGAGATAGTGAAACACTGTGGTGAGCTCAAATACAGTTTGCCCTAGCACGCAAATAAGAGGTTGAAGTGTTATTTTAAGCGGGCGACTCGATGTAAAGTAGGTGGTTGGCTCTACCGGAAGTGTTTAATGCGGAGACAATGTTTCAAGCTGTGTGTTCAGACCTCACTGCGTTCCCATTTCTAGGTTTAATGATATTAATAGCCCCTGCACTTTGCACGCTGGACTGCGCTGGCTTTGATTGCATGCCGCTGTATGTAATGCACGGTGGGTGCTGGACGTCTGAGTAACGTTTAGCACAATGTGGTTTCCTTTGCTCTCCCACTCCACCGCAGCATCAGCTTGCTGAGCGTATTCAGTTTTAGCACAACGGTGAGGTCAGGGGTTGACTAGAGGATGTTTCAGTGCATGATGAGATTGACAGGGCCTAACAGCTGCTCGCCCTTTCTTTGCCCTGCATTGCCATCTCTTCGTATGCCCACCGTTCCTTGGTGTTTGAACATCCTAAATTAGCAAGGCCACATCCACCCAACATTTCCTTGATCATGTGCCTGATTGTCATGTCCAGTGATCCCACAGATACATTCCTGCCTGTTCCAAAATGTTCCCTTGATGCAAAAATTAAAGTTCCAGTCATTAAAATCTCCTGTTATTCAATCCTGAAATAAAATCAGATTTTAGGTTTTCCTCTGAGTGTTACAGTTCCTGATGACGGTTTGCTGTCTGTATGGAATGCCATTTGTCTGCTTGTCCTCTCAGTCTTGCATAATGTCTCTCCAGGGCTTTGTTCACCTATGAAGGGAACACCAATGATATTCGACTGGCTGAGAAGGGAGGTGAGTATAGCTCAGTCAGCTCCAATGTGTTATCAGTGAGGGGAGAGTGGGCCTGACTTAATACAGACAGATTTGGATGCTGTTGAAGTTTATTTTTGAGACGGTGTGTTGCCAGTAATGTCTATACTGTGTTTGTGTTGCTTTATGTGGTCTGCTTTTTCCAAGTGTTTTTGGTGAAATAATGTTAAGTGACTGTGCATGTCTGTCTTGGGGTGTGTTTGCTTTGTCTGTGTGACTATGTGTGTGTTATCTGTGTTGTGTGAGTTTTATCTACACCGTGATATTGTGTGTGTGTGTGTGTGTGTGTGCACGCGCGCATGCGTGCGTGTGTGCATTGATGTCTGGTATAACGTGTTTCAGATGGCGGGCTGGAGGAGCTGGTGGAGGAGCTCAACAGTGGGAAGGTGATGTACGCTTTTTGTCGTGTGAAGGACCCCAACTCTGGCCTGCCGAAATACGTCCTCATTAACTGGGTGAGTGCTACAGTAGCGTATGCTGTCCCATACACGGACTCTCTGACACACTCAAGTGGTGGAAATCCTCTCCTGAAATGTGATGTCATCTCCTGCCTTTGATAGCTTTTTTTTTTTTTTTTTTTACAGTTGAATTTAAGGTGATTTAATGCTATTTGTGTGTCTCTCTCAGACTGGTGAAGGGGTGAAAGATGCCAGGAAAGGGCTGTGTGCCAATCACGTCAGCTCCATGGCCAATTTTCTTAAGGTGAGTGGAGCACTTACAGTCCCAGCCTTGCTCCCCTTTGATTCAGATTTCCTCTTTCTGTCCCTCTAAGAGGAAATATGTTCCACAGCTTAGTAACCATCATTTACTTCAAAAATACAGACATGGGAGAAAACAACAACACATACAGACACCTGAGAGGAAAAAATATTGAAAAGTGCAGGAGTATGTGGGCATACATCATTACCAGACTTGCATCATCAGTTTTTGCTCAAGCGTTGGTTTGCCTCTGAAGTGTAGTTGTGATGTAAATAGTTTCTCCCACATTGGAAAGGGTGATACTCTTGGCCTAAGAAGAAGCCACAGTAATTCTGATCCTGGAGCAGATGCAGTGTCTGTAAAGCCTTTGTCACCTTCAGATGTGCCCCCTGACCCACTCAGATGTTTATTTCCTTCCTCACAGGCGGTTATGTATCTGAAGAACCGCAGCTACTGTGTGTGTGTGTGTGTGTGTGTGTGTGTCACACAGCTTACTACAGGATATGAAACCAGAGACAATTGCAGGAAAGCTGCAGACAGTATAAAGCACCCTTACATGGAATAAGACTGCATGTGCAACTGCCAAAGTCATTAGGAGGCAGTTGAATGCCTCATACCAGAGTGGCAGCATCTTATACTGTATCTTCATGCACAAAGGGGAAGAGGAAATGTAAGATCTCAGGGCTCGAGGTGAAATCCTTTACCTGGTCCTTCCACCTCTGAGTTGTTTCGTCTCCCTCTCGGGCCCAAGCTGTAAGAGTGTGCCCCACATACAGTGCTGTGCCTCCGCTCCTTCACACCTGTACATCTCACATTAGTGTTTTGTCATATGTTAACCTCTACAGTAACATGCTTGGCTACTGATTTGGTCACATATTTTCCGAGATTCATTTTGTATTTCCTGTTGTGAGGAATGGTGTTCCTTTGGGAGCATCTGTTTATTTTTGGCCCGTTGGCATGTCATTAACAGGGAGCCCACGTGACCATCAACGCCCGTGCGGAGGAGGACGTGGAGCCCGAGGCCATCATGCAGAAAGTGGCCAAGGCCTCGGGAGCCAACTACAGCTTCCACAAAGAGTCCAACCGCTTCAGAGACACCGGCCCCCAGGGACCCGTGGTACGCACTCCTGTTTACATGCTTTTAGACAGTGTTAAAATACACAGACGTTGAAAGAGTGACTCTGCTGTTTCTATCTTAGGCTTTGAACCTGATGTTCTGTTCTCCTGTGTATTATGATAAAAGATCCTTTCTTGCTTGTTGAACATTCTTGACTCTGAGAGGCCACAGGCGTTATATTTCTGTAAGGGGGTGACTCTTCTAGCATGGCTCTTTAGTGTCCCTAAAGAGGTTAGTTTGGCACAGTGAAAATAAACAACATGACCATGATAAACTGCTTTTACACAGAGGGAAGAGACTGGTTTGTTTTAGAACTGCAGCTGAAGGCAGGGCTACTCACTGAAGACTGTCATTTGGGTGTTTCAGCGCAGTTCAACACACTTATCATCACCACATATTAAGACCAAAATGAATCATCACACACATTGGCTGGCAACACATGACAAAAAATGGAGACATTTTTTTAGAAGGAAGTGGAAGTTCTAATGGGCTTGACGGTTTGTCTCCTCCCTGCCTGTTGATGTTGGGTTGCGGGGCAGTCAGCGCTTCACTGGGACTGGATCGCAGTAATCCAGTGGCTTTGCTGGAATGTCCCGTGATGACTGGCTGGGGCAGGGGTAGCTGCCTGCCAGCAGGGCCAGGGCCCAAGCCAGACTGGGAGCTGTTTACAGGGAACAATGGGCTACACTGCTGTGTCAGTGTTTGGGAAAGGCAGTGTCGTTGGAGGTTTTTGTGTGTGTGTGTGTGTGTGGGGGGGTGTGTGTGAGAGAACAAGAAACATGGGGGAGTGGCAGTGCCATCCTCTTTAGTGAACAGACATGGTTTTGTTTGTGAAGTTGAACTGTTCATGAAATGGATACTTTAAATAAGTCATACTGCTTATCCTTGCTTACACATCAGCTACTGTGATGTTTTTCACAGTAGTTGATGTGTCTCCCTTATTAACAAAAAACAAAGAGCTGGCCTGGAATGTGAAGGATTTGATAGAGGGAGAGGGTGCCTGTATTTGACAGAGCATAAACTGTGTCATGGGCAACAGCTTTCATTTTACCATTCAAGTGAACTTGAGTCTCACGTTTGTTTTCATAGGGCTCTGTCTATCAGAAGACCAACGCCATGTCTGAAATCAAAAGGACCAATAAGGACAATTTCTGGGCGCAGGCTGAGGTGAGCCAGTGAGTGTATTGTCTGAGGTCTTGAGTGTGAGGCAACAATGGGCTATGTTTGCCCTCCTTCCCATCTGCTTGTCGCTCTCTGTCACTCCTGCTCTCCCTCTGTCATTTTCTCTATCTCCCCCTCTCTCCTGCTGTCTTCCTTACCTTCTCTTTCTCTCTCCCACTTTCTTTCCCCCTACCTTCTCTGTCTTTCTCTCCCCCATATCGTCTCTCTGTCCTTCATCCTCCCTCTCTCTCTCGCTTCCTCTCATGCTCTCTCATTCCCCCTCTACCTCCCTCCCTTGTCTTTCCTTTTCTCCTCCTCTCCCTCACCTCCTCCCTCTCTCCTTCTCCCTCTCTCCCTCCCTCAGAAAGATGAGGAGAAGCGTCGACAGGAGGAGCGGCGGAAGGCGGAGGAGGAGAGGCAGCAGCTGGAAAGGGAGCGGAAGGACCGGGAGGCCAAGGAGGCGGCGCTGAGGGAGAAGAGGGACAAGGAGAGAGCAAATCAGATAGACCAGCAGAAGTGAGTCACCAGGCCCCTAGCGGAGACGGGTGGCAGCGAACAGTGACCTGGTCTGGCAGAGTTTCCCCTCAAACATCTGCATCCATTACATAATGATAGACTGGTCTGTTGGTATCATTTTAGGTCCTGCTTACAGGGTCAGAGCGTATAGGGAGTTAGTGAGGGGTGGCTGATAATCACTTGTTTTTGGAAAAGCAGTAATTGGTTGATAATACGGAGGGTTTTGAGTGAAATGAGCTGGCAACAGATGAGTGAATCCAGACTGCGTGCTGATAGAGCAGCTGAGGGTGTCGGTACCGCAGATGCCAGGGCCAGAGCTGGAGGCAGACTGACTCACTTTTGCAATGGGGACTTTATTTTGCAGGAAGTACCAGCAGCAGCAGGAGACAGAGAGCAGAGAACAGGAGAGGCACCAGTGGGTGAGTTGACCTTGTCTACCTGTAGAGCTTTTAAATGCACTAATCGCATCATCCTCTCAGGAAGAGCTTGTGATTCAAGTAAAAACAGATTAGAGCTTTTATAGTGTATCCACTTACCGTAGGCCCTGTGTGTGTGGCACAAAGGGCATCAGTGCCTTACCTGTTTATCTGTCCAGCACTGTGTAAAAAGCAAACAGCAGTGTTGAATTTCCGGGTACAAATCCAGCTCATGTGGATGAGGTACTGCCACGCTTCTTATTTTAAAGCTAACTGAAAAATTGGGGTATACACACAAACAAATGAACATTTTCAGTAAGTGGGAGCAGTGTGTGGTGCCCGCTGCTTGTGTCTTCCGCTTGTGTTTGGTTTCATCGACGGATGGAGGGTGAACGCGTCTGGTGCTTTTCACAGGAGGAGCAGGAAAAAGAGTTCCAGTCGGAGCAGAAGAAAGGGTTCAAGCGCGGTGAATCTGTGGAGAAAGCCCACGTGAGTCCGCTCACGCCATCTCTCTGTGACAGCCTCACTCTTCCCGCTTTCTCAGAAGGGTGTCTAGACCTGATCTCTCCTGTCTGCTCTCTGCAGTGGGTGGAGCTGCCCTCTTCTTGTCTGTGTACGGTGGCTAAGCCTGTTCTCTCCTCTCTTTTCAGCAGCTAGGACTACTCTCGCTCCTCCTCTTTCTGTGGTGAATATCCCCGGTCTCTGCCCTCTGTAGCAGCTAGACTTGCTGTCTCCTTTTTCCTCTCATTAGGTGCTGAAGCCAGAGGCAGATGCTTCCAAAAAAAAACTAAGCCAAAGATCCTGTCTGCATGTCCTGTCCTTCTGGCTACTCTACCAATTTTGGTTTTGGTTGGGTTTGGGGTTGGAGTTGGGGCTGTAGTTTGGGTTATGGACATCACGTCTGTGGACAGGATCGCTGTAGACGAGGCTGACTTCTGAACAGATCTGCCAAACCCTTCATGCTTCGTTGCTTCTTTGTAGCAGCTACAATTTCTGCCTTCTCTCCATAGCAGTAATGCCTGCTCTCTCCACTTTGTAGCAGCTAGGACTGGTCTATCTCCTCTACTCCTCTAGTGTTCTTCTCCTCTCCCTTCTTCTAGTGTTGCCCAGGTCTTCCCACTGGTATCCTCTATGCAGACCGGTTAAACCTGTTAACCCAGGCCCACTGCAGGTTTCTCTCCCTGGACAGTGCTGGTAGATATGTGCTGCCTATGTGCATGGACTGACCCTCTGTGTTTATCAGGAGGCGGCCTCTGTCATCTCCCAGCGCTCTGTGAACCCCAGGGAAATGTTCAAGCAGAGAGAGAGGGGCGTGGCTCCCGAAGGCAGAGACGCCCCTGCCAGCCCCCAGCCAGGTGAGTCCCAGCCTCATTTCCACACCTCTCTTTCAAATGTGGGAGAACTCGGTAAGTGCTCCAGGCTGAGGGAGGTCATAACATACTGTTCTTTAATGTCCTCATCATTTGTCCAGTCTTCCCAAAGAATGCAAAGGATGTTGACAAGACGTGTAGATGGAGGTAGTTTGTATAGAAATGATACGCCTCGGATGAAGTGATAGGTTTTCCTTACTTTAGGTTTACTTTATTCTCCGTTTGAATAAGAATGGTGCTTAGCGTTGGTGGCTTGTGTCATATACCTGGTTCAGTTTCTTTAGCGGTTACCATTTAAAGAGACAACGGTGATTCTTGTTTTTTTTTTTTTGCGCTGAAAAAAGCCAGATGGGTACTCGTAGAAAATCTCTTTCCCTTTTAGCTGTTGCCTCAGTATTGTCTGTGGCTCTCTGAAAGCAGCTCAGCTCCATTTGTATCCACCTCTAGTTGGCAGAAACATGCTGCAACATGCGAGTGGACATTCCTGCCTTTCCTGCCCATGCCTTCTCTAGCACTAATCATTGTCAGACGCCGCTGGCCCATGGGGAAGAGGGAGTCTCCTTGACTCGTCTGTCTCATTGCCGCTGTGTTGCCATACTGTCTTCCTCTGGTGTGCTCTGTCTCTGCTCTCGTGAGTAACCTCTTGGTCACCCTGGCTGCTCTTGTCTCTCTCATTCTGTGTCTGTGTGTGCGTGTGTGCGTGTGCGTGCGTGTCTGTCTCTCTGTCTGTCTCAGGGCGATTGCAAAGCCCCTTTCTGTCCAAGCAGCCCTGCGAGCCGGAGCCGCCCAGCTCTCCCGTGCGCCAGGCCTCGCCCGTGCGCCAGGCCTCGCCCGTGCGCCAGGCCTCTCCCCTGCGCCAGGCCTCTCCCCTGCGCCAGGCCTCACCTGTGCGCCAGGCCTCACCTGTGCCCGCTGCGCCCGCCTCCCCTGTCTGCGCCACAGGTGTGAGCACACCCCACATGCCCCTCCTCTTCCTACTCAGAGTACACACACACACACACATGCACGCACACACTCGCGTTCACACACACACACACACACACACATTCACACAGATCATGTATCTTGGGCTTTTTCAACCAACTCATTTTATGTCAATTTAAACATTAGTCCCTTTCACCTACATGCTGAGAAGAGATTAAGTCTGTTTAATATGAAAATTTAGCTTATGGTGTTAGCAGTGAATTTTTGATAAATGTCACAGACAAGATGTAGGCGCTGGGGAAAAAGTCACAGGAATATGTACCCTTATTGCAAGAAGACTTGTATTCAGAGGTTTCTAAAAAGGTTATCTGTCTAGTGTAATTTCTGTATGATTGTTACATTGTTTTGAAACTATAGATAGCCTTGCAAGGTACATGTTATCTGACCCCCACCCCCCAACATCTTTAACGTGGTAAAAGCTAACAGTTAAGACTCTTCATCAATAAATTTCCCAGGGCTATTCAAGACATATTCTCCTCAAACATTACATGTCTCTAACATTTTGAGACAATGTCAGATTGTTCATGGTGGTTACAGTTTAATGCTCTGTGGGTTTTTTTTAATGGCAGCAGGACCACCTCAAGTTTTGATTTTATCACTGTTTTCCATGAAAATCCTGTCACTGAAGGACTTAATCTGCCAGATTGGCAAGCTTGTTCATGGAAAACACACATTTGTTGCAGCTTTAAGCTTGTAATCCATAAAGACATAACATGCTGTACAAAACATCAGTCCACCACTTTGAAATGCTCCCTTTGAGTATTAAGCCAGAAATTGTCCTTGTTATGGTGCTGGTCACCTTGTGGATGGATCTGTATGGCAAAGTTTGTAGGATTGTAGGATTATTGACTTTGGGAGAGGGAAGGCCTCTGTGTTGTACATGAGGTTGTCAGCAGAAAGAGGGGTCCTTTCATTTCAGACAGGGATTCAAGACGGTCACCTGTCAAAAGAGAAAGTGCCTTATCAATACCGTTGTCCATGGTGGCTGACTGTGGTACTACGGTAGTACTGTGGCCTTTATTAATAGTATAACATGCCTTCTACTGACTGCCACTTAGTAGTGAAAGAAACTGTCCAGGACTCGTAGGTCATGCAAGCAAATCAAACTAAAATCTGGGCAAAAGCTTACATTGTAGTTTTAATGCCTACTTGCTATGAGATTTGTTTTTATTTTTTCCTGCCCACATTTCATGCTTAGGTTTGGATTTTTTTGCTTTTTTTTTAAATTTTCACAATATCTTTGACAGCTTTATCCTTTATAAATGTTATAAATACGTATATGTGGTTATATTCATTCAGATTTGGGATCTAAACCACATGACCAGAAATCATAGGCACAAAGTACAAGTGACACTTTCAGCAATTTCACAGTACAGCTGCTTTGTGACAGTGACAGTGAACCACTGCCAAGGACAGAGCATGAAGGATGTTGACTCAGACGCATGGCTGTCCTCCATGCACTATTGGATCCTCGGCTTGTATGTTGCTGGAAATGTCTGGTGCTGAACCAGTGTAAAAGGGGAGGTCATCATGAGCGCATTCAGCCCAGTATACATGCATGTAACGCTAGATTCCGACCTCCTCCATTTGACGTGATGCATCTCTTAGGGGCCGTATCTATTCCCTTCATTTACAACTGACTTGCTGGAAAAATCGATGTTGGAATCATCAGCCGTGTTATATATTTTAGAAAGTGTCCAATTCACACAAAATATGTTACAAATTTGACTCGGAGTTAACTGTACATGACTGCTTCGTGTAAAGCTGTGTCTGTCATAAGTATGACTTGGAGCTTAGATGTAGCCAGTTGAATTCATACAACCACCTACACTGGAATTTATTTCCCTCTAATTGAATCATGACAGATTTCTCTCTGACTGCTGCTGGTCGCCTTTTCCACCATCGCCCTTACCTCTACCCTCAGCTTTGCTAACTCATGAAGCCTTAAGTCTTAGGGTGTCCTGCTCTGTGGCCAAGCTTTCTTTAGTTACTTCATCTGCACTGTGGTAATCAATCCATCCAAAACGATCATCGACCCTGAGAGCTAAACATGGACCGTAGTCATCTAAGGTAAAGGGCCTGAACTTTCAGAAATGAGGCAGTTCCATAATCAGCCAATCCAGTTTTGCTTGATACAGCACATATTTTCAGATATAAAGGTCTATGGTAGAGAAGCAGTAATGGGAGTGTATGAGTGTGTTGGGAATTGGCAAATACAGTCCTTTCTCCCACCAAGCCACTGCTGCTGGGCTTGTGGCATGGCACGTTGTCCACATTGAATCCAGGCTGTGTCAGGGTTGTTCCCTTGTTTGTGTTGCATGCAGTGTGTCAGCATGTGTGTGTTTGTGTGTACGTGTGTGACGATCAGAACCCAGTGTTGAAGAGCAGTCCAGGTCTGAGTACGAGGAGCAGGAGGCAGCAGCCCCCGAGGAGGAGTACGAAGGTGGGCTTCATCCCTTCAGCCACACCCCACATCTACACACACACTGCAAGTTTGACACTCGGCGTCCTCCACTCATATAAGTGTGTCCAGTCCACCACACACATCACCCTCAGTCATAGTCATAGTCCATAGGTGCAGTGGGTTTTGGTGGTGCTGCTGCTGCTACTGGCGCCATCTGGTGGACAGTGTTAGGCTGTGCCAGCAAGAGTGACTGGTCTTTCCTCACAGATGTGCAGCCGGTCGCAGAGGAGCAGTACAACTCCCACGAGGCTGAAGCCCCGGCGGAGGAGCTCTACGAAGCTGTTCCAGAAGCGGACAGCCTTTACGAGGAACCCCCCCAGGTAGACTCAGATCCCTCCAGACATGCAGCTTGACTCATCTTGGAGCCAGTATTCCAAACACACAAACGCACTCACAATTTTTCTTGTGCTGTGGTTCAGGGTTGAACTGATGGTGAAGTACGCTATATGTATACGCAGCATGATGTGTGGTGTAAAACTAAGCACAGCATATTCCCCTGGGTAAAGGCTGCTGTCCAGATGGTTATGCATTAATTAAATGTTCAGTGTATGGTGCAGTGCCTGACTGTTAACTGACTTGTGCGTGCAGTTTGTATGATATTATGTCGTATTTTACAGAAGAGTGTCAGACTAATTCAGTGACACTGACAAGATATGGCTATGGCTTAATTTGATATTATTAAGGAATTGGCTTATGAAAATTGCCTGATGCCATATGTTAATCACAATATGAAAATGGAAGAAGTGCTAACTGGCATGGTGCTGTTGTTACTGAGGGAGCGAGATGAAAATGGTGGCGAATGGGGAAGTGGCTGGGTTACTTTGCGTTGTGTGTGTGTGTGTGTGTGTGTGTGTGATCAGGGGCATAGCGGCCAGTAGAGGAGGAAAATGAACCTGTTCTCTTGGGGAGATTTGGCTGGTTGTTATTCTACAAAATCCAGATTATAAAATTCGAAAGTCAATGGTAGGTCAGCTACCAGTTGTCCTAGCAAGATGGCCCACCTCATACCTATGGTGTTCCTCAAAAATACTGAACATCCATATGTCTTGACTGGGGTATGCATTTTTTTCTTTTTTTCTTCAAACTGACTTCTGAATGACCTTTGGCAGTTTTACAAGTCTCCAGATTAGGAGAAATCTCTTTCCAGTTCTGTAATGGGAAGTCTGAAAGACAAATGTTGCAGTATTCCAGATGTCATGATGTTACTGTCAGGGGATGGTGTTGCCATTCAAGCCTGAAATTCTCATGAAAGTCAGCCCTTCCCTTAAGTGGACCCCTGCTTTTGCCAGTGGAGAAATCCTGTGTATTGTAGTGCTGGATCTCTTTGTCTGGACTCATTAGACATGTTCTGAGTCAAAGGTTGGGAGGTGTCGGTTCAGATCGACTGGCACAAACATGTAAAAGGTGCAGGCTTGTGTGGAATGCGCCTGCAGGTATGAAATGCTGACGTGGCTCAATAGTAGAGAGGCCAGGGGCAGCAGGAGGTGAGCTGGGGCAGTGAGGGCCTCTCTGATCCAGGTGTTTTGCTTTTTTTTTTTTACCTTCCGCCAGGTGGAG
Organism: Megalops cyprinoides; assembly: GCF_013368585.1. NCBI lineage: Eukaryota > Metazoa > Chordata > Actinopteri > Elopiformes > Megalopidae > Megalops > Megalops cyprinoides. The sequence continues at coordinate 12,355,701 of NC_050586.1, forward strand.
GAGCAGAACACGTACGAATATGCTGCGGAGGACAATGCCGACCGCGGCATCTGTGCCAGGGCTCTGTACGACTACCAGGCCGGTGAGTGTGTCTCCTCTCCACAAACCTTGAAAACCCCTACAATAGAGACTGTGCAATGTCCAAAACGATGTTGATTGTAAAATGGATTAGGACATTTGCACGCATGAATGTGGCCATGTATAGTGAAGTCGGAGTAAAGACGATGGTGGAAAGGTTGTATTTGAGTTAGGATTTCTCTCATGCCCAATATGTCCTGCAAAATGCCAATTAATGAATCCATATCATGTATATTGCGCTGTCTGTCCCTTTCAGGGATCAGTAAGTATGTTTCTTCCAGTAAGAGGGGGGCAATCTCTGTGTAGCACCCACCTGGGTGAGGCATGGTGAGGCCGAATCTCTCTTAGCCGCAGTAACTGGCAAGAAAAGGTTCAAAAGGGTGGTGTTGTTGGTATTAATTGTTCTACTTGAGAACGTGATGTTGAGGTTGTCTGCTGTCGTTTTCTTCCACAGCTGACGATACAGAGATCTCCTTTGACCCTGACGAGATCATCACGGGCATTGAGATGATTGACGAGGGCTGGTGGCGAGGTTACGGCCCAGATGGCCGCTTTGGGATGTTCCCGGCCAATTACGTGGAGCTCATCTAGGCACTAGCTCCGCCTACTCACTGGATCAGCATATCAGAGCCAGGCTGCACCCCCAGCCCCGACTAGGACTACATCTAGCTACAAGGGGGACCAATAGTAACTCAAAAAAGGCTTTTACATTCGATTGGTGTCATTGTAAAAGACATGAAACTATGGAATACGGACCAGCTATACTGAGAAATAGTCACGGGACCATGGGAACTTTTAAATATACCCACACCTAAGAAAGCAGTACTGAATGGGGTTTTAGGATTTTTTTATTGTAGTTAAATAAGACCAATTCTTCCTCAGATCCACACATTTTATAAACTGAAGGGCGACCCCCAGGCAGAATCTGTTGTGTCTGAAATCAAATTGTCTGAAACAAGCTCATACCTAAAGAAAGAACCCGATGGAGATATGAAGCCTTTGCATGTTTTAGGCTAGGAATTCTCAGTGAAAATTGATAGCACTTGCAATTTACATTCCTCTGAAAATTATTTCCCTTTTTTCACCATGTCAGCATTGTAGTTTTTGGGCAGTCCTCATGGATGGCCCAGCAGAGGGATACTATATGGCTCACTCAAGGTACCCATAATGAAAATGACACCACAAGGAAGATGGGTGGAGTTTCTTTAGCATACAGTAGTCACAGCAATGAAATAATTGCCTTGGTTTGCCTTGTGCTCTTAAGGAGTTTGATTTTAAAAAGCTAGTATTCCTTTCTGAACCTGTCATACAAAGTAAGATTACTAAAACAAATAGCTTGAGTGCATTTCAGACCACAGCTTGGCATTGCAGTCAGATTAGACATTGGAATAAAAGATTTGTGATGTGTTGAAAGAGGAGTGTTAGAGACCAGAAAACCCGAGCAAAACTGTGGAACCAGGGACATAACGTCAAGGGCAGCTCACTGTTAAAGAATCTTTTTTTTTTTTTTTTTCTTTTTCATTGCAAGAGTTTGTGACCAGAGTTCACTGTGCCTGGCCCAACTCGCTCATCTGTTTCATTTGGAAACTTCCTCAACTGTCACAAAAAAATGCTCATGTCATGTTTATTCCCTGGTTATCTGGTTTTGTGCCTCTGTCCATCTCCTGGCCTGAGGAAGGGCTTCTGTGTTGCACGTCCTTGATAGACCCTGCTGTTAGTGCTGTTTTAGCGCAGGTGAAACCTTTTGAACGGGAAGCTCTTGCTAATGGCCCTCTGATCTCTGCTCAGAGAGGGAAGAACGACGGGGCCTGCTGACGGGGGCTGTGAGGGCGGTGGACTAGCTCTGTGTGGGAGTGCCAAAGGGTGGGTGATTGAGTGAAATGATGTCTTTCTGGAAAGTGCTTTCACTTTTTACTTGATGATTTATCACAGTCCTGAAACCGGCCTTTTTTGCAATCATGTTTACCTGCCCTTTCTGCTTTGTTTTTAACTTATGAGGAAAAAAAAATCATTATTGTGATTGAATAATCAGTCTGTGGGACATTTGTCACTTTAATTGAAAATAAAGGAATTTAAAAATGATGAAAACTGTTACATTTCATTTCAGATTACTGTGTATTCATGAATTGTAATCATGGCTCATGGTTGTGGCTGCAGTTAATTACATGAAAGGAAGGGGGCAGTATACCTTATGGTTTATTTATGCAACTCCTGAAAAAGCTGGAGAAGGCTGCAAACAGTATTAGTAAGCATTGATACTGTAAAGAGTTTTTTCCCTTGCAACATTGTGGGTGGGTGTTACAAGACTGAGGTGGTCCTATTATGACACCAGTTCAGGTGTTCCAAGTACTAGCGTTGCATTTCATTTTGGTTATTTATAATAAAGAACAAAACAGCCCTTATTAATAGTATAATATGCAATCAGACTGTGTGTTTCCTGCTCTGAATTTAAACTTCACTGAGTGATTGCTGCTAGTCCAGGTCTGCCAACTTGTGACATTCAAACCTATTTGTATAGATGATGAAACCTTCACAGCTGCTCTATACATCCATATGATATTCTGATATTGTGTATTTCAGAGCTGTTGGTAAACACATTTGTAGTTTGACCTGTAGATGGTCATTCCTTTCACAAGTAAATGTCAAATTGCTCAAAATACTGAGAACACAGCTGGAAGACTGAGGGAAAGATGACGGTTTAAATCGTTTCTTACAGTTAAGAGTATCACTTTTAGTCTCAGACATACCTAAACCCCGACCGTTTTATACATGCTCAATAAGCAGACCGTTTCCTGGAATAAGAACGTCAATGCGATAACGGCTGGGGATTTTTGTTATGTTCACCTTGGTTTCAGTTTCAAAAGAAAAGTGAGATTATTCATGTTTCCCCTTGCTGTCAAGAGAAAATCTCCATTATTTGATTTTTAACCTTTAACAAGTTAGATTTTTAATATTTGCAATTGTCTGCCTTTTCACTACAATCACTGTATCTTTACTAAAGATCAACAGTTGTGTTTATGTAAATGGATGTTGAGCCTGTATGACATTTGTTTGCACTAAGTAGTACAATTTGAGGCTGCATACTCTTGATGCTGTCCTCTGAGGCTGTAATTCTATTTTCGAATCTGTACAGAAATGACACAATTTCCTTCTCTGGTTATTCTCAGGAACAATGAAGAGAACTATGTAGGGCTGTGGCAATACCCACATTGTGTCGTTGACACTGAATTTGAATTGAGTGATCAAGGTTATTTTGAAAGAAGAACCAAGAATTTGTTGAGAATGGAAAATATTGCCATTTCACTTCTGCAAAATTGGGTAGTGGAACTGACTTCTTGTTCATATTGCAGAGGTGGCATTTTATAACCTCAGCCAAAAGTAGTTGCAAAATGGCATCACAAGACCACAAAAGCCAGTGATAAAGAAAAAGCCGTATACATTGCCTTGCGTAGTATGCAATTCCCAAAGCGATAAAAAGAAATGCAGCAAATAAGATATAATGCAAACTTCTTGCAGTTTAAACGAAATGACAATTTGAAGAGGAACTTGAAAACCGGATTCCATTTTTGCGTCATCAGCTGCCCGACATTGCAGCCTGCTTCACGTTAGTGCTTTAGAGCCATTTAGAGGAAAACATACACAATTCACTTTTTTTTGCAGATTTAGTCTGACTTCTGGACCACATTTTTTCTAATTGATAATAAGGAGAGTTGAATTATGAGTGCAGAGAGATGGGGAAGTCTATGTTAAAAAGCTAATGCAGGTTTCCCACGTCATGGAAATTTTGCATGTGCTCAGCAATGATGAACACCAGCAGGAAAATGCTGCTCTTTCCTGGTAAGTGAAGTGTTCACAAATTGAGTCAACACAAAACCAACTGTTGCTTTTTTTTTTCTTTCAAACTTTATTTTATTTTTTTTTTGTTTGTCATGAAAACCTGTTCAGTAATGTCACATGGATCACAGAAAAGGGTGAACAGAAGTGCATCATCAGCACAAAATGTGATATAATTCCATCAGCGACAAATCTAGGTAAAATAAAAATGGAAAAATAACAGGAAATACAATGTGTCATCTTCTCAGTGGGAATTAAAAATACGCATATAAGTTTAGAGAGGGAAGTCCAAGATAAACATACAAACCACTTCCTAACCTGCTGACCATTATCCAAGCTGTGCCTGATATTAATCAACCAAGCATAGGCATGCTTGTTTGGTACAGTCATTGTATAACTGCAGTATTAGCTCACACCCAGAAATCCCGAAGAATGTTTTATGCCAGAACAAGCTAGCACAGATGGCTGAATTTGATAATGGTACCAATCACTTTAGGTGGGTTTTGACATCCTCACATCTAATGTAAGTCAATTTAAAATTGCATGTAATTGATTAAAAAAATAACTCCAAACAACCGAGAAGGTGAGGTTCAGAAAGTAGTGAGAAGGTAAGGTTCAGAAAGTAGTGTCAGTCAGCAGTGGATCAGCTCCCAGGCCTATGACTCAAAGCCAGAGGTGGCCGTTTGGCTGGAATGACAACCCAGCATCATTTCTGGTTAACTCTTTCAGCTCTGTAAGCCTATCCTTCACATCAGCCCCCCTTCTGAGTGAGCTTGAAATGAATAGCTGGGAATTTTTTTTTCTTGCTGCTCATAACTCCTCTTCCCTTCTTGCTCACCATTTCAAAGCTTTTTTTTTTTTACTTGTACCTTTTGTATGGTTTCCCAAGTACAGTGAGTCAGTGTCAATCACTCACTAGGCTCTTTGAAGGTTGTATTTCATTTAGAGAGAGGAATTTAACAAATTATTTTCTCATATTCGCGCATGTGACTCATATTTGATCAGATTGTTTTCAGCTTAAATGCACTTTATCACACAAGTTCCCTGTGGGGGAATGTGTTTTTATTCTCACAGATTAGTGAATTTCTTCTTAAATCGTTTTTAAGCTTTTTAAGCTTTTTAACTTTTTAAAAGTAACCTGACACCTTTCACGCAATTAGTCATCTCAGCTCTCATTTGCAAATTAGAAAAAATAACAGCACTTAAAAATGAGGACTTGTCCTGTGGCCTCTAATACACTAACGTATTGTAGCTATCTATCCTAACACACTCTTAGTCACCATAGAAAATGGCATTGCAAAATCAATACATGGATAAACAATAATGGTTTTTGCTGCATTTTACCTTTATCACACATCACTAACGTTACAATATTTGGGATATTTCAATTCCATGTACTAATTAGAGTGTATGGACAGAGCAGTGGGAATTGATGTACAGTATGTTTTACTAATAGTACCATTTCTCTACCCACTCAGAGGCAATGAGGAATATTATTGAATCTGGAGGTAGTGGTATTCTACTCACTAACAGCTGCTCAAGGAGAAGTCAGCAGTTTAAGGTAGGTGAAGGTTTTGTCTCATGTCTTACTACACATAAGCTGACCATTGTGCCACTGTGCCAAGACATCAGCAAATAGTTGATTTTAGAAATGTAATTTATCCCAGATCCCAGATGCACATCTAACCACTTCATTCAAATTGGCAATGTAGTCCTTGATAAGGGTATGCAGATGGTTCCATAAATGTTGAAAAATCAATTTCCAAAACCAAAATAACATGGGGTGGCATGCAAATGAACAAACGATCTAGAATGAAAAATTGGAAAATACTCCCCTTTACTTGAGGTATTTTCTTGTTGCTTGGCTTTCCACTCTTCTTTGGGTTTCCCCTTTCTTCGACTAAGAATTGTGTTATTTTCTAAGGCTGTCAGAAAGTTTGAGCAAATATGTATTTGAATAATACACTGGTTGGACTGACAAAACATGAACCACTCTCCTACTGGTTTAGCTGCCTGTTTTTAGGTTTGTAATGTTAGAGCATCATTATGTTAACAGTTCACCTTTTTATCAAGATCCACTCAAGGAATATATTTGGCAGTTTATTTCTGCATCTCAGTATTTCATGAAAAATAAAATACATTATCAGAGAATGCAATTCAGATAAACAAAGAAAAATAAAAATTCACTCAATACACACATTAAACACGCAGTCAAGACAAGGAGCATAAAAAGTACTTTATGCACATGATTCCAAAGACAAAGGAAACAAATGGCTGAAATGGCAGTTGTTTGAACACCTTGACATTTTTTTAACCAAATGATTTGAGCCTTTCACAAGTTCAAGTAGACACTGATTCTATATTGCACTTTGTACTGTGTGTGGTATGTGGAATCTTTTGACAAACCGCAAGACACACATATTGACTCATTCGGATGGTACACCAGCTCAGGGTGAGATGTCTCAGTTCTGGAGATGTGCTGTGGCAAAACGTCTACAGCTGCCTGAAAGTGACTTAAGCATGCCATTTTACAATATTGCAAATACAGATTAAATGCATGCATAGTTATTAACTGGAAAGAAACAAAGTTAAGCCAGTGCAGTTTTCATCTTGTTCTTCCCAGCGAGTCTCTTACTGAAAATGACAGTTATCTGATATCTTGATATCTGATTGCCCTTGAAAAATTGATGATTGAAGGAAGTCTTAAGACGCTCATAGAAGACTGAACTCTCATCAGCTCTGCTAGAGTTCAAAAAGTAAAAATCACAGGATGTGTAATTCACCGTGCAGTATTTCAATCCTTTAATTATTTAATTTTAAGATTTGTTTTGAAGTGATAATATACCAGTCACAAAATGAAACATCAATCTGATGTACGTTTTTAATAAAGCTGTGAAGCATAAAATTGTGACATTATAGTCCCTAAGATGATCCAATCCATTCTTACAGTATATGGTGCTATGCTGCATATATGTTGACTACTTAAAAGACGAAACTTCCAGGAACGACCTGTCTTTTTTTCACAGGACAATGTAATCATGAACCGGAGGAAGTGGATGTTTTGTCAAAATTTACCTTAAAAAGTACCTCTGAAAGACGGGCAGCCAATAGACAGTTCGTTATTTTGACATTTAAAGGTTAACCATGCTTAAATGTCAGTCACTATCCGTTTCAAGCAGAAACATATGTCCTCCCAAAATCACAATGATCCGAAACTTCTACAGTAGAGCCCAATGAATTACCCCGAAAAATGGCTCTGTTGATACTGCTGCTTATTTTTAACAGTTAATTTAGTTCCTGAATCAGAGAGACTGTACATTTATCCAGAATGCTAAATAAATACAATATCCACAAAGTTAATTGTTAAAGTTAATTTTGCTATAACCAGACTTGCTATTCTAAAATATCCAGCTGCATAAATGCATGAATGTATGAAAAAATGTAAGCCGTGCAAGTCATCCTGGAACAGGCCGGTACAAATAAGCTTGTGGCAAAGCAAATAATTAATGTGTGATGGAATGTGTCTCAACATAATTCCGAGATGTTTCTTACTCTAAAGGCATGTCTTAAAAAATGTCATGACACATGATTCGACAGAAACGCAGAGAGAAAAAAAAGCTAATCTCATACCGTGAAAGATAGATGTATTATTTCAATTGTTGTATTTTACACGTGCTGCCCCGAGATTCTACCGGCTGTCCACTTTACAGCAATCCCCATCTGTCAGCTTTGCACATGTTTTTGTGTATGGTACAGTAATTATGAGATGTCGACATACTGCTGGGAAGTCCTGTACAAGAAAATGTGTCTCAACATGAACTAAGAGTTTATAAAGAAAACTGCGTCATCAGTTTTATCTAAAGGTGAATTCAGCTATTAGTCATGTTTTGTAGTTAAAGAGTTTTTTAAAACTTATATTCAGTTTACTATTCTGTCACTTAGAATGACTACTATTCTGTGACTTAGAATGACTATATATTTTAATGCTAAATTATCAGGCTAAAAATGTTGTTAAGTACCAGGTTCAAAATAAACCACAAAGGATGATTTGATCCTTAAAAGTAATTTTAAGAAAAAAAAATCACCCTAAGCCTTTATCATGATCTAAGCAGGGGAAGGTTATTTCAAATCTACAATTTCCAGTTTTATCCAGAGCCCACCACACTTGCCAACTGTTTCAACACCCACTAAATTTAGACACACACACACACACACACACCTATTTTGTTGAGCTGTAACCACTGCTTAACATGTCATATTCACAGGATTTGTTAATCCTGAAACTCAGATGTGTTTCTGCTTGGTGTGGGTATGACAGCTGTGCTTACATTTGCACACTTTTACAAAAGCCCACTTCCAATAATGCAATACAGAAATGAAACATCTCTATTTATCTATTGGTCCATTGGTGCTACTGACGTCCAGCTCAGCCTCTCTCTGTGGTTTTAAACCACAACATGCTCATTTTTGGCAACTTAGTTTACTTGCAGCAAACCACTGCAGATTAAAATCCCTACCATACAAACATAGCACAACTCACTTGCAACAGTCCACACAATTCACACACTGCTGTTTTAAAGCTATACCAGATAAAAAATTACTTTATCTTAAGCACTGCACTGGGATTCCTTTGAATTCAACACACTTATAAATGCTAAATACTGCGGTTGAGGCGAGTCTGGATATTACAGTTTCCTGACCCACAAGTATTTGGCGTTTCGTTCAAAATTGTCATGGATGTTTATCGAGGAAGAAATACCTCTTGTCCTTGTTTTGATTTATATTTTATTTCAAAGGGAGAAATATACTTGGAGTACACCATATTTAATATTTGCTATTTTATTTCAGATGCAAAAAAAAACCTACATCCTCAGCTAAGTCTGAACTCTGTGAGTTTCCGAAAAGATTGGAAAGTGTGCGTTTGTGACAGTAATGTGTGGGCATTAAGCCCGGTGGCAGGCCTAGAGAACTTTCACTACTGCACTCTTAAAGCAAGAGCTGGATCTGACTGTGAGGGGAATCCCCATCTCAACATCAATAGAATATCAGCCAGGTTTTGTCTGCCTGGAACGCAGCGGAGTCTTCACTTCCTCACCCTGTCAGAGAGAGCGAAAAAGAGAGAGAGAGTAATACATCTTTTTTGCACAAATATATTAACAAAAGGGTTAGAGAGGGTCCTCATACTGGACATCTACAGTTAACTGTATGTAGTCTAAAGCGAAACAGAAGTGTAGCTTAAATGCATTTTTTATACATGTGAGTATCATGTTTGCAACAGTAAAGACGCACAGAGCTGGAAGTTGGCATGTATTGAAGTACATGATAACCGCTCTCTGTATGGACAAGGCTCCTAAGATGGAGTGGGGCTTTTTCTTTTTTATGCTTCTGACGCACTGTGAGAGAGATTAGGACCACGGACAGACAGTAAAGCCCCAGACCGCTGTTTTCTGAAAGCTCTTGGGCTAAGTGATTCATGTGTGATTCACAGTAATCATGGCTGGGCTTACAATTTTTGACTGTGTACTGAAGGTGTGCGTGCTGGCAATAAAATGCCCCACTTCCTAGTAGCATGGACCAGAATGTTCCACCTTAAAAAGAACTTTTTTTCCATATTGAAAAGAGAACGTCACAATGGAGCATACTGCTTATACAGATATCAGAGAGGGGCATAAGCCATCCTGTTTAGATTGCTACATAATATCAATACATTGTACATTAACATACATTATTTGTATATTTAAAGTATTAACAGTTCATACCTTAGCTGTATCAGGGAGACAATGTCACATAAAAGTAGGAACTCATTCTACATTCTACATACCTGGAATCTGCAGGAGTATAGCATCCAGGAAATTGAAAGGCTATTGCAGCAAACAAACAGGAAATATGAAATATTATTTGTGCTGTGCTATGGATGTGGGTAAGCACAGCTTTTGTCTGCAGTCGTCTGTTCATGCACATCTGCATTTTTTTTTGATTTGGTTGCAGGCCAGAGACATATCTCAAAGGAGACTCACGGCATGGCCAGTTCTCCTGCTTCGCCCATGCCTTTGCATAATCACCCGCCCCCTCCAGGAGCAGTTATGGCAATCGAAATTTATAGATTGCAGACAGATGTGTAGGTTGGCATCTCAATTCCATGATTTTATCGTCTTCAACTTCTTCCTTTATTTGACCACCCATTCCCTCCTTGTTTCATTTGAGTAGTGCCCTCTGCAAACGTGTTTTTTTTTCTCCCTTTGTTCTGCATTGGGTAGCATTTTACTGCAGAGCTGGGGCAATGTGCTGAATTGTAAAAGGCGCCCTCTGGGAATGGGCCCCGCACTGCTGTTATTGAGTGTGAAGCACTGAGGAAGTGACACAATCAGTTCATTTGCATGGGCGTTAATATTCCCAGTCCTGCATGTCCCCTTGAACATCCACCGCCCCCGTCTCGGCATCCTCCGGAGGGATCCTGCAGTACTCAGAGTAAGATGCTGACAGATTAAATGCAGGCACAGAATCATCACGCTGGAGACATGCGCACAAGGTCAAAGAGACCAGATTTGATTTCACTGTGGTTGATGAATGAGTTTACAGGTCCTGAAGATGATTAAATTAAGAAGGTAGAAGGTCACAAACAAATGATTCATTTCTGGCTTGTTTTGTTTGTTTTGTTTTGTAGAGTGTGTAAATCTGTTTTGAACAGAATTACTAAACTGAAGACCTCAGCTGCTGTTTAGAGAGTAAATGTCAAATTACTGTATGTGGCTGTCAGTGAGCATGTTTCAAATATTAGTGTGAAGATTTACTACTAAAAAGAAGTTAAATTGTTGCACTTTGGGGCTAGATTATACAATTTTTAATTGAAAAATATTACATTAGCAAGAATATAATTTTATTTCAAATCAATAGTCAGAGCAAGGGATTTTAACATTTTATACAAAATTGCTCTACATGACTGCCAGATGATCTTTGAATTTCTGCATAACTATATATAGAAAACAATACGCAGTATTGCACCGCCCATATACTGTATATACTGTGTATTAACACGTACATTTAGTCATTTTGCAGATACTCTTATTCAAGGTACCTAAGTACATTTAAGAAGGCCACATGCAAGCAATACTTACAGAAAATGTCACAACACAAATTTTAATCCATAAAGAAATGATATTGTCTAATATATTGGCTCATTTAATACATTTATGTTGAGCACAGCAAGTAATGCTGGTTACTCTTCTACAAATGAGTGTACTGAGTGGGAAATATTGTTCCCATTCTGGAATGACTGAGATATTCAGTGTTAATTTTCTCAAAACATCAAAGCATTGGAGCAGTTGGACAGGAAACTGTGTTTTCAAAAATCACTTCACCCATTACATGAGCTGTGTGGGCTTGTTGATTCACACATTGCCATGAGTGTGCTTGAAACATGTTCTAATAGGCTTTTACAGACCTGGGAATTCCCAGCCTTCGAAAAACAGGCCATCACTGCCAAAACATGAATTTTGTTTTTGTATGTTTTGGGGGGGGGGGGGGGGGGGGGGGGCTGGGGTAATTCCCCACAGCCCCAGCCTTAGTGCAGATAGAACCGTGCATCTAACATGGGAAGGGATCCAGTGGACTTGGGCTTCTTATCTCACATCACCATATTGTTATTCATATTTTTCCCACTTTCAAATTAATTAGGTGTTTTGTAAGATCAATTTTTCAACAACCACATGGTCTGACCCTTTGACCTAGTCCTGTTCAGACAAATTGTTAAAAAAAAACAGCTTTTCCAGCTCCGCTGAAATTAAGGAGACATAATATTCTATACACTTCTTGTCCCTGAGCTTTTCAACTGGTTATGTAAAATTTTCAAGCAAATTTGCTTCTCCTTTGAAGTTTCATCAGAACTACATTCAGAGGGAATATTCAGAAAAATCATATTTTTTTCGAATAGCAGCTCCCATAGAAGTGAATAGATTTTCTTAAGTTCCTTGACTTAGAGCGTTTTAGCCTTCTGTGTGTTATTTATCACATTAGCTTTGGAATAATACTTCTTGTGTTGCCCAGGGCTGCACGGAGGTGGTGCATTTAATCATTTGAAATCAAAGCAGAATTAGTGTTAATCTATTAATTTGGCAAAATGCTGTACCCATTGAAAAGAATGGGGCATAATATCCAACATGCTTGGCCCTGAGCATTTCTTTGTGAATCTATCACTTTTGGGAAGAAATAATGTATGTTATGTAGCTTTAGAGACTCATGGAGCTGAATATATTTAACATCATTCACCAATTAACAGTGGAAGGGGTGCGCATTTGTAGACATTATGGCCATGTGGAATTTAGGTCATCATTTTGAAAGAAAAGGTGTTTAAATATGACCATGACTCATTATAACAAATTGGTATTTCAAAGGTATAGCTATCTCATCCAAGCGGCTACTGTAGCAAACACAGCTGAACATTTAATAAACAGACATTATAAGCATTACACTCAGCATTCTAAATGTAAATAAGACTAAACATGAGTCACCAAATTATTCATGTTGTATGAAATATCTATTTAAAAGAGTCATTTGATGATTTTAATTTTTTTTATTTAATTTAAAAATACTATAATGGTCAATGTACATTATAATTTAAAAACTCACACCAAGACATTAAAATATTCATGAACTAAACATAAACGATCATGTATTTAAATATTGTAGCCCTGTTTTATTGTAAAATTTAATTTCACTGAACATTATTTTCAGTTTCACTGAACTGCCAAGTAATTCACTACACTGTGACAGACATACTAATATGCTGTCTCAATCCACTGAACAGTTCATGTAGTCAAAAATTTAAATGCTGAAATTCTGATTCACATATATTTTGGGGTGGTAATGGCATGAAGAATTTATGAATAATGATGAACATCCCAAAATCTGTGCCCTTTGGTCTTGAGATGTCTATGCAATGTTCGGTGAATTATATGCCTAGAATATGTGCTTATGCAGAGGTATTTACATAGCTCACACTTTTAAAGGTTACTCATTTATATAGCTGTGCATTTGCTTAAGCAATTCCAGGCTGGGTCATAAAATTACACACCTAGGCCTATGCTGAAATAATAGGATGGTCAGTGCAGTTTGGTCAGTGCAGTAGTTTAATCTTAAGGGATTGGATCTTGAAATTGATGTGAGGATTTAGTATTGCGTCTTTTATATGTTACCGAGCCGTACTTAATTCTCATGAACTAAGAAGTCATAGGGTGACCACACGTCCTCTTTTTCCCGGACATGTCCTCTTTCGGGGACGCATCTTAGGTCCCAAAAAGAGGACATGTGCGGGAAAAAGAGGACGTACGGTCACCTTAAAGATGACGATTCCGAATCTACCGCTGCAACGCCTCATACAGAATGAACTCAAACTCCCATGGTACACTGCCGCTAAGGGGCAGGATTTTTTGCAAGCCTGTCGTCCAATGATAAACTCAGTGGCAACTGTATTTTGTCTGAGCCATATGATTTCGAAAATGACACACCGCACCATTGGTAACAGACGCTCGAATGGAGTAAACGCGGGTTCTGAAGTTATGGAAGCAGTAAGATAAGAATACGCAAAAAGAGCGACATTTAAGGTTTTGAGAGTTTTTCTTACTATGGGTGAGTTCTTTTTCCTTAGTAATTAAGACTTAACATTAAACAGACTGTGTATTGAACGTAAAATAGTATATTACTGGAACAGATTATGAGTCATGCTGTTATTTTACTGTTTTGTATTAGCACATACCGTGCATTGGGCAATATCCTTCGTTTGTTTTTCTGTTCTCACAACTGCTGTTTGATGTTTTGCTGAATATGGTCATTTATCTAGAAATAGCCTGTACCTATTTAAAATTGAGGATAAACACCGACACAAAGGGTTTTTTTCTCCACGATTTCAAGAACACCGAAGGATATTCGAACTTCCCTTGTCAACGATTAGGTCTTTGACGAAAGTTTTTGTTTGTTGAGGAAAGGATTTAATATTTATCACCGTGCAGCATTTTTACAGCACAAAGGTAAAACTTATATTTGATGATGTTATTGTTCATTGCGTTTCAAGACAAAAGTAGATGTAACAAAACTACAGTTTCGAGTTGGTGTCTAAGTGTGAATAACAAAATGTTTTTTCCTATAGTTTGAATTTTGATGAAGTTTGATAATCGGCAACGCACATGGTGGTAGTGCTACTGAACAATAGTCGTTAAAAATTTTCAAAGAAAGAAAAACCAGGTTCATCAGAAGTAATATTGCGGTGGAATTGCTGTTCTCACGCGGAACGTAGAGGAAGCGCTGACAGCGGCCGAGTACATTGTGTTCGGTTAGATTCCTTGTTAAGAACATTTTCAACACATTTGCTCGCAGTTCGCAGTTTAGACGCGTGTAACACCATGACAGCTGTCTCGAACCTACAAAATAGATAAGGCAATTGTCACGAAAGCAAACCTTGCGAAGAAGGAAGACTCAAACCACAATGTCAGTACAGCTAATTATAGTTACTATTAAGTGTCAGGAAGCCTCGATAACATTCTTTCAGTGCAAATCCACTGTAATTATTGTTGTTGCTATTATTATTATTAAGCATGTAAAATCTGAACATGAGAGATGTTTAAAGAGGTGCCTTGTCAAAAGATATCGAAAGATTATAACAGACTGTGTAGTCCCAATGTTTGCTCTCAGTGCGTACACGCACTGCTTGGCCATTACATTCATTTATGTGCAGCGGACAGAGGTGCTTAAAAACGGTTAAGGTAAAACTGAATAGTACAACTTGCAGTTAATTGTGCATCACGTATAGGGACAGATATAAATGATGTTTATGATATGGGTGCTTATTGACAGAAATTCTGAGTATCTCTAGGTTGTAACAATTCCACAAGGCAAATTCAATCAGTTTACATATGCCGCTGAATGTAAGTCTAAGGTGAAAGAAATTGCGACCTACCCCACAAAAAGGATGCTGACATGTTCTCACCTTGGGAATAAATTAGTAATTAATTAATGCCACCTCAGTGGATCAAGGGTAAGTTGCTTTGGATATTATAGAGAAGTTGTGAAGAAAAAGGCCCGGCCGCAGCACAGGAAATGGTTGATCTCGAAAGTGGAGTAGTTTGGGTTCATAGTCAAGTGACCTCATTGTTCATGGTGAGGCTTGTATGACAGTGGGGGCAATAAGAGGAAACGCTCTGTTTTGGGAGCGGGTGATATGGGGCAGCTGTCAGTCAAGGCAGATGCGGTTTCCATGGTGGCATGTTTGTAAACAAGCAGTCTGGCAAACAAACAGTGGATGATTTCAGTTGTTAGAGAGGAACCATCAGAGAGTCGTGATTCCATATGTATCACTTGCTGTAAAGATAGTGGTACCAATTCAAATAAAAGTGTGTCAGCATGCTTTTGACATGAAGCTACAGAAGCTGGTATTATTGTGCGCACAGGAACACAGGCACAGAGGGCCAGTTTATATTAAAGGGAAGTCTGAAGTTCACACATTTATCACATGCTGTGTTTTAAGGGACACGTCAAGAGCAGTAAGACCTAGCAGCATGATGACACCAAGCAGTATTCTAATATGTGCTTAGAGCACTCAATAAACATTTCTGTTTGTTTGGCAGTGCACATTCACACTCAAGACTTGTTACAGATTCTCAAGATAAAGCAATTTCTGTTTCCAGTGGCCTGCGTCCTCATGCCTAATTTACTGTAATCCTTTTATTGCTCATTTCTGAAAATGGCTTCACGTAACTGTGGTTTGGCTCTCAGTCAGGAAGTGCTGTTGTAACCATGTGGTTTTATATTAGAATTGTATCTTTTATAGGAGGTGTGGCGTCATACGGTATTTCTTAGAATTTCCTGCAGCTCTTGGGTGTTGTCAGAAGCGTGGTGTAATCATATGAAAGAGGCTCGCTTTTGTATTCCATCAACATGCATAAAATTCAAGAAAGGCAAATAGCAGAAATAACCCCTTCATGTATTGTTCGGGCAGGAACCATCCATTTATGGGAACTGACAGCAGTAAACAGCTTATTGTCCTCATCAGAAAAGAGCTGATACGCTGTGGGAAGGTCCATGTGAACAGCGTAGGAGGACTTACACTGAAGTTTTGTCTTACATGCATACGTACAGTAAAACAAGCCGTCGAGGTTTCTTCATAGGCTTCGGCAGTACAGGGGCAGAATATGTGAGTGCACAACATGGACCTGAAAATAAGCAATGGTGAGAGTGACTATCACATATTAGATTAAACTCATTGCTACCTGGGTACACCATACTTGGTACTGCTACGAATGTTTCTGCCATCATTAACGTGATGTATTTATGTTACATGTTAACTGACAGCATAACATGTTAGTACAAGCGCTGGGGATTCAAGAGACTACTCTGCAGTAGACTGAGTGTTCATTTAGTTTGTCAGTTCCTGGAAGAGGCGTGGGTATCTACCCAAAGTAATATGCTTGTTATTGCATCCTCTCTTTAGTATCACAGCCCAAAAGTGTCCAAAGGAAGAAGCCGGATCAGTGGGAGGACAGTGAAGTTGCCAGTGCGGTGGACGGTGAAGTGCCCCTGAACCAGGTAAGACCAGACGCACACCCCCTAATGTCTGATTAGCCAACAGGCTTCCAGTGCAGGGCATCTTGAGTCATTTCGGGGTACGGTCAGCCACACTTGCTTGAATGGAAACCAAAATGGTGAATGGTTTATGATGCATCCGCACAAATGACGATTCCAGTAACCATGTTAGCAATCATCGCATTGTCTTTTGTGATTCTTGTTTTCAAGTACCAGGACTCTCAGTTCTTCATTTTAGGTTGGGATTTGCTGTAATCATTTGATTGTCATCTTACCTTATTTCTGCTGAAAGCTAGGGGTTTCCCAGACAGGAGTTTATGTACACCTCAAATTTGCTGTCACTTTTCCACACTTCCTCCCTTATTTCCTTACGGGCAATTGCCATGGTTATTTCTACCATCATAGGAGTCCACTACAGGCCCACCCCAAAAATATGTGAGCTGTGCAATTTTGGTATGAAAGCAGAATGGAATAGTTGTGGATATTATGAATGAATTGTTGCAGGTGAACTGTGGTTTTTGGAGATGATACTGCACATGGGTTTGCAGTGATTGTATGTGTGTATGTTTGCACTTGTAAGTATGTATGTATGTATGTGTATGACAATATGTGCATGTACACGTGTGTGTGTATGCAGGAAATTTATGTGACTCATCAAATTGTGGAAGAGGGAGCAATTCAGTAAAATCACAAAAATTGTTCTTACATCAGAAATAATGGATATAATGCAGTGTTTCATCTTGAAATGAAATGATAGCATGAATTAGTAAGTAAGTGACAGTGCTTTAGTATTTTGACATTTGATGCAAACTGTTGTCCTTTTTGAGTGGTTTGTTATATTGATTCAAGCTATTTTTTGACATTTGCTGCATTTATTGTGCTTGTCTGAACGCAATGCCCATGTTTTCAACTGATTCTCATTTGAGTTCATAGAGGATGGTTACTGTATTAATAAAATATTTTTAAGCATTAAAGAAACACACAGAAAATTTGATATTTTATTTTATTCTGAAAGGTATAAGATAAAAATATTGTGCTCTTTAATGAGATGCTGTCTCAGTTTGATCCTATAAAATAGGTTAGAGTTACACTTTTAAAAACATAAATGCTGAAATGCTCCTCTATTCCTATGCACATCTTCCATTACAACAGTAAAAAGAGAGAAAATGCAGAGATTACTAGACTGTTAAATACTTGGTTAGTTTTTTTTCATGCAGGAACTGTTCTTCTTCCTGTACTTATACTCTTTAATAAATCAACAAACATATGTTGCGAGGTGCTAGGTAATATTACCATACTTATAGAATCGTCAGTCTCGGTTTTATTATTAGAATGACTAATAGAGGAAATACCAGCGTAATTCTTTGATGTGAAAGTTGTAGGAGGCCTCTCATAGCTGCGCTGTGAGAGACTGCGTAAACGGTCTCTCTGTTAACACCATTCACCCAAATAGAAACTGTTGGAGTTCCAGTCCTCACATACTTCTGGTAACTGAAGCTGAAAAAAAAGGCAGAGTCGTGAAAAAAAGATGCATCAAATTTCCAAGACCAGGTTGTGAGATGAAAGCCTGGTGGTTTCTGTGGTGAGAGCTGGCCAGGCGATAGCATCAACCCAGCACGCCACTAGCATTCATATTGAGACCGCCTTATCGACATGTTGACATCAACAGCTCCCACGCACTTTTCCGAAATTTGACTGTGGTGGAAATTTAGATAGGATGTTTACTGACAGTGTTTCACAACAGAATTCAGATACACAAGAGCGTGGTTCGGGAAAAGAGGTTTACACTCTGACATCACAAACCAACATCACGTATGGCAGTGTTTCTTTTTCCTGATTTGGTCTGAAGAGACAACAGATATTTCTGTACTGCATGTGTATACATATTTATGCTTACAACCATTTCATTTTCCTTATAGCAGTCTTCAACTGATATATTATTATGGGTCTGTGGCACTCTTATTGTAAAGAATATATATATACCTTTTGCAGCTCAAGGCCACTGATATTTTCTGAGAGCATGTAGTTTTGAAAATACACATGTGCAGTATCTGAAACATGCAGTCAGCAGCTGTCATTCCAGCTAATCACATGAATGCCCGCTGAGAAACTCCCCAGTGCTTGTACACTGTTTTTAGTGGCAGGTGGTTTTTTGTGTTTTTACGAAGGTAATGCCTTCTTGTAAGATGTATCTTGATATTCATGACTGATTGCCCAACACGTCCAATTGTCTAGAAGTGCTGCTGTGAGGTCACCGCTGGTGTCGCAATACTGGTTAACTGTATCTCTGTTTCCGCTGATCAGCAGCGTCTGAGACCACTGAAGAAATGAGACGCGTTGGTTAGTCAGGGTTTTATTTTTGGTCACACTGTTGAAATCAGCTCGCAGTGTTGCCTGTTCTCGTTCTCAGAATTGTATCTGTCACGGCAAGACCCCCCCACGCACCGACCAAGTCATTTGTCTCCTCAGCTTCCTCTATTTGACATTGCTCGCCTCAGATGTTGGAGTACTGGGCACTCAAAGACTGCTTCAGTTGCGAGCTAAAGTCAGATTTCTTTTTTGTACTTTTACCAAGAGATTGCCCGTGCTGAAAGATGGGTAAACAGCAAAGGTGATTAAAAGAAAGGTGTCCTATTTTTATCCACCAAATAATAATAATTATAAGCAACACAAAGTTTTAATTTATACATACAGAGACTGCCAAAAGGGCTTTGTTTACAGGGACTTTAACTAAATATGATATGAACAAAACAGCAGAAACACATCTTTGTTTTATGGACAATAATTAAATTCCTGTGTCTTGTTTACACCAAAATTAATGAAGAGAAATGGAGAGGATTATAGGAACTGCATCTCCCAAACAATTGGGTTGGTTTACAAGGCTGACTGATTCCTACAATAGTAGGTCAGAAATCGCCAAGTAACACCATAGAAATTGGATCAACCTGGCCAATGATTTGTGAGTCACACAGTGGTAGTATTGGTGGTGTAGAGAGGACACCATAATTATAATTTTTTTAATCCAGCAAAAACAACTGGTGATGTGGAAGGTATGAAAAAATTTGTTATTTAGATTGTCTACACAGGAAAAAAACTCTTTGGCTGCGTTCCTATCCTCCTATCTCATCTCTGCAGTGCATATCCTTTTTCATGCTGCCTACATAATTCTGAAAACATCATTTTAGGCGGGTGATATTTTCATCGAAATCCATTTCTGGTGAAAGTAACCCAGCCTACCAACGGTTCAGTGTGTTTTGTTCACTCCACTTGCTCGATGCCATGTGACCTTGGCTCTCTCAGACCGGGCTGCTGTGTTTGCCGTGACTCAATCCGGGACCAAGAGAGGCCGAGCCGGCTCCCCCGCGGGTGGTGAGGGGACCGGGCGATAACCTCAGATAGACCCAGGCTCTGCAGAAGGTTCCGCTGCACTGCCTGAGGGTTGAATCTTTAGGCTCTTAGGCACACATGCACACACACGCACTCGCACACACACACACACACACACACAGATAGTGAGGGACACGGAAAGAGAAAGAGAGAGAGGCAGGTGGAGAGAGGAGGCAGGAAGCAAGTGCGGACGGTGTGGGCAAATTTGGCAGCTGGCGACGGAGCAGGAGAATGCAGATGGGGTTGTGGGGCAGGGGACGGAGGCAGCAGTGCAGCTGTGCGCAGCTGTGACTCAGTCAGGGCTATCCCGGATCTGGGCTGGCAGCTTCGCTATGATTCAGCGCAGGGGCCCGCTTCTCGGAACCACAGCCACGGAGAGGAACACCATTCAGTGTGAAACTGTGTCTGACTTATGTGTGCACTGAGCCTTGACACGGGAGCGACAGACATATTCACACACGCTTGCAGTCAGACACAGCGGAGAGAATGCCGCTCTTATGCATAGACGGAAAAACATGCACGACACAGGGGTTGTGGAGACCAGCACGTACCTCCATAGAGAGGTACCAAAGCATGCCCATGACAACAACAAACCACTGCAACAGCTGACAACAGACGTGTTCATTTATTGCATGAATTTGTGTATGCGAGTTTTTGTCTAGACCTGCGTGTTGTTTACGCATACACAAGGGCAAAATGTTTCCTGATTCCCCGCCAGTATACTGTAACCCTGTTGTCTCTCTGGGATGAAATCATTAGTTACAGCCACGCTGATTATGTTTAATATGCGCTTATACAAGTGTTTCGTTCACAATCTGCCATCTACACTGAGAAGACTGCTGCTTTGTTCTGTTCTCCTGCACTGTTTCATTTCTCTGTTTTGCGGTGCCTCATTGTGCGCCCATGTGCCTCATGGCACTCTCTCACCATTGTTTTTGCTTACATGGCCGTTTTCACACAATACCCATGAAGTTCAGCAGAATTAAATACTAAAAAAACTACTCAAAGCTGTTGGCTTTTGCGTGTTGACGAGAGGCTGACCGATGATGTTTCCGGGCTCTGATACGGATAACAATACAGCGTGAGTTAGGCCAAGTGAACAGATGTGTATCAATCTGTCCAGTGTTTTCATGAGAATGATATTAAAATGTTTGAGGGGAAAAGATCGAAACACTTAAGGATTAAATCCATATGTGTTAAAGCAGAAATACACTGGAATTCACAATTAACAGAAATTCACTATTCACCAGGGATGAATAAACTCTGTACAGTGCTTCAAATAATAAATAAAGAAATTCATTTGAATTATGCAGCACACAAGCATACCAACAACCCAGAGGACATAAAATTATGTCACATCAGCAAAATTTAAATTCCGTTTTTGCTAACTTTTGTACTTTCAGAAGTGATATACGGCAGTAGAGGAAACACAGGTTTTTGGTAGGTTAAGAAGATATGACATGACATGACATTTTGGGGGATGTTGGTCGCCATAAGCACTGATATACTGATATATTATACACTATAAAGACCATTTATATTTATAAATTGTATTATATTTATAAAGACCATTATTTGAGCAGTATGACCAGGAAAAAGATCAATCAGATTATTTCAACTTCAGCATTTTTCAAACCCAGGAGAAATATAGACTTACACAGATTCATTCATACAGATACTATTCCATAAATATGACAAATACGCAATTCAATATGGTAAATTAACTCGTTTGATTAGATTAGTACCAGGGTCATGTAGACAACAATTATTTCTAAACTTATCATGGGTTATTTCATTTTCACAGCTTGATCAATATTTTAAGAGGCAACTGTGTGAGGATTTCTCTTGTTTGTCAGTGCATGACACATCACGCTGAATAGCAGGCCGATAATCAATCCTGTTCCGAAACCTCATTTGCTTGTTGGTTTCCCTTCATACAGGATGCATGGTTACTTATAGAAAGTAGCGGCGAAAGCTACTGTTCTGGTGTGCTTTGAATCTTTTGTTCTGAGTCTTAATTGCCCGGAAGAAAGAAGGGTGTGTGTGCGTTAAAATGATTTGGTGTGAACTGAGGGTTTATTTTTTTTCCTACTTAGTCTGGATGTGAAACTGAAATTGAGGTTTCGATGACAAATTTCAGCAGCCATCATGGTTGCTCTGAGTTACATTAGGCCATATTTTCTGTCAATATTTCTGCTCCGAATTGGAATTCACCCTGTGAGCAATAAAATCTGCCAGCAGGGAAGCTGACGCACTATACAGTACACACTGCAGTCACAATAGGAAACTAAAAAACACACTATGCCCACAATGTAACTAACTTTAGGTCAACCGTGAGAATCAGTGTGCCACGTCTGTGTTTCACATAATCCGGATGTTTCTAGGACTGTTATAAGGACTGTTAAAGATATGATGATATATGCTTTCATCACCCATTTGTGTGGAAATTCCTTTTGTGTGATTGGCACAGCAACCGCTTAATAAAAAAAAAAAACTGTTGACGAAAAATTGATAAATGGTGTGTTGTTATTCAGAAGTAATATCTTGTTCCAACTCGCTGTATTGTCTGGAGAGGAATGAGGTGAAAATGCATTGAGGATATACCTACAAAGATATTCTATACTAAGACTAGATAGTCTGCTCCTGCATTCATTCGGTCAGCAATATCACTTTGTCTTGGAGACTGAGGTTGAGGTATGTAGTCAGTACACGGAATAAGTGATACCTACCTTCTCCCTACGGTGCAGCAAACCTGTGAGATGGAGAGTTCCCACCCCAGTGATGGCGGAGAGGATGGCAGTAGGGCCAGCCAATCGGAGGCAGAAGAGAAGAGCTTTGTAGCCAG
This sequence comes from Megalops cyprinoides, assembly GCF_013368585.1. Taxonomy (NCBI): domain Eukaryota; kingdom Metazoa; phylum Chordata; class Actinopteri; order Elopiformes; family Megalopidae; genus Megalops; species Megalops cyprinoides. The sequence continues at coordinate 12,378,415 of NC_050586.1, forward strand.
TCTGTATACCTTCATGAAGGACAGGGGCACACCCATCGAGAGGATACCACACCTAGGCTTCAAGCAGAGTGAGTCTAAGGAATGATATTCTACCCAACTGTTTATTACTCATTGTGTTTCTCAGCACGTGTCCACAGGTTGAATTCGCCGAATCCTTCTGCATCTGAATTCTGAGCTTCTCAAGCTAACAACTACAGTTACCCAACCAATCATATATTTTATTAAAAAGTGTTAATAGGTGAATTTTGAACTCAAAAACCAACATGCACTTGAATGTGCTTGGACAAAATGGACGACATTGTGACACTGGTTCTGTCCTCTCTCTGCAGTTAACCTCTGGAGAATCTACAAAGCTGTGGAGAAGCTGGGCGGATATGATTCTGTAAGTGTCCATTTTACAGTCCCAATGACGTATTATTCTATCAGTGAATAAAGATGAAATTAGCATTCTCATTCCTTTGACCACCTCTAACCTCTACAAATATACTGGTGCTTTTCCCCAAAAATTCTACTGCACGTGATTCCCCTTTGCTATTGTATTTGCTGTAATCAGCAAGCGCTGGGCATTCAACACTGGGAATGAGATGTTCATCAAGCTCCATACATAAATGTATTTATAAGGGAGTATGTGGTGTAGTTAGTGCTCTGGACTCCGAACATGAGAACTGTGTGTTTTGCTCCCTAGAGGGGCAAAGCGGCTTCAGCATTGTGCTTCGCCTAAAATTGCCTGAGTAATAAATCTAGCTGTTTAAATGGGTTATGGGTAGTGAAAAACGACACAAAAAAGTTGTCCTAGATAATGGTGTCTGCCAGGCAAATGAATAATAGTAATAATAATAATAATTGCAACAAAAATCTATGTTATGGAAAAGAAATAAAACCTTGTCATTGCAGTGCATGACTAGTCCATTGTAGAGTGTGACTAAGTAGTGTTCATTGGAAGGAAGGTGCTTAGAGGTGTTGCTGGAATGGAAGAAAGTTTCTAAATATACTGGCAAACTTGAATGGAAAACAAACCACGTAGCACTGTGACCTGTGTAGGTGATGATAGGTTTAGGTGAAGAAGCGCCTCACCCATGTGCGACTCAGGTTTGAACCGACTACAGAAGGTGTGACCTTCCTTCTCGTTCGTTCGGTTCACGCCTCGGGGAAGGCACGGCGGACGGAAAAAGCGTGACAGCGAAGGAGAGTCTGCCGCTCGGTCTCTCGTCAGTGGAAATGCTGGCATGGGCGCGCACAGGAAGACGGTGACCGTTGCTCTTGCACCACAACAGTGACAGCAGCGTCCACCCCTGGCTGAAAAAAATGAAGCTGGGCCTTTTGGCTTTGTTCTCTGCCTCTGTGTCAAATTTCCACTCCGCTCTGCTCTAACGGCCTGTGTTCTGAGGATTTAGGTTGAGGTCTGTCTGCTCGGGTGGCTCAGAGGTCATAGAAACTGGTTTCGCAGCACCTCGAAGAAATGCGTGAAGCAGTTTCAGTGCTAGAAGTGCTGTCTACGTCCGTGTATGTGTCCACATTTATTGTAACTTTTACTTCATCCTACTGCACATACTGGGTTTGTTGAAGTTTCACAGCAATAAATATTTAAGGATGTATTGAATGTCTACATATTACTCAATATATACACTAAAATAGAAGGAGCTTGTTTTACCCAGATGGCTCTCTGAAATGCCTTCGGCGTGTGTACGCATTCCCGTAGTTTGGTTGTAAAGTACAGTGTGGGCACAGAGGATGCCCAGGAGAACCTGCAGGTTGAAACTCTGGACAGCAGACCAGCAGTTTTGGAGTCATAAGCCCAGCACTGGAGAGCAGATGTGGGCTGTGTCACCAGCAGGAAGAGTAATGGGGTGCAGTTGTGTAAAGGGCGATTAGCTGACCGTGCAGATATATGAGGTGGCGGTGCGTTAATATCTGTGTCTGTTGGGAACAGCTTGGCTGGTGGACTGGGGGAGATGATGGGGGTCTCTTGGCAGGGCTCCCACTTTACTTTCTTTCTTAACTATGTTCTTTTAGTAACTTTTATGTTCTGTACCTTGTGAGTGTGTATGTACTTGGATTACTGAAGGCGAACATTCGCCTGTATGTCTGCTTGCATAGCTTAACAGAAGTGTCTCCTGCCCTAGGTGACAGCGCGGCGGCTGTGGAAGAACGTTTATGACGAGCTGGGTGGCAGCCCGGGCAGTACCAGCGCTGCCACCTGTACCCGCAGACATTATGAGAGGTGAGGACACCTCTCCCATCCCGTTCCTGCCTAGTCATTCCTCCACCCTCCCTCTCTCCTTCTTCTGACTGTTTGCTGTGTACAATAGGCTTGTACTGCCCTTTGAGAGACAGCTGAGAGGAGAGGAGGACAAACCCCTGCCCCCTGCCAAGCCCCGTAAACAGTACAAGAAGAGCCCAGAGGGCAAAGGCAGCAAAGCCGAGGGAAAGAAGAAGAAGAGCCATCAGGAGGGGGAAGGCGAGGTACATGCTGAGGTACGACCCTTTCCATTCTCTCTGGTCCACAGCATCCCACGGTCCTGATAGCAGGAACACTTTCTACGTCGTGTTTAAAGTTGCAGTACTACCAGTTATTCTGAGTGCTACTGTTTGATCTTGCCAACAGACCCAGGAAAAGCCAGGGGAGGGCAGCCACTGTGCTATCTTGGCCGAGAGCTCACAGGCAGATTGTTGCGGACCGAACGGCGAGGTGACCTCAGCGAAGGACCAGACTGCCTCCAACTGTGCAGTGACCCAGCCAGTCAAGAAACTTTTGTCCAGCGTCCAGTCCTCAGGTGGGGAGGTCATCTCCCCACTGGAGAAGAAGAAGCGTATGGCCCAGGCCAGTCTCAGCCTCTCCCAGGCCTGCCCCAGCCCAGACCGGGATAGTAGAGGAAGGCCTTCTGTCATTCACTGTGCCCAGTCCCCTGGGCTGTCCCGTTCCAGCAGAACCCGCGAGTCCTCAGAGGGGTCACCTGTCCCCCACTCCTCCTCCTCCTCCCGGAGCCCCTCTCCCTGCTCAGTCTCCTCCGATGACTGTCTGGCACTTACGGAAGACTGTGCCCCCGCCCCAGGCCTTGACAAGCCGGTTCCCCCTACTTACCTTGGCAATTTCTCCGTCTCCTACAGCAACGGAGTTTGCAAGCCAGTGAGCTGTTATCCTGCTATCAAGGACTCTGCCGGTCACCTCCGCCACCACAGGGACATCCGACAGGTCAACCTGTTCCCAACGGACCCCGCTGGGGTCAAAGTGCAAACGCCAGAGTGGAGCCCAGGCTGCAGAGGGGAGAACCGACACGCTTCTGTTAAAACTCACCAGCCGTCGTCTTCCTCCTCAGCCGACATGGGACCCAAAGCTTGCTGGGTCCCTCCCATGTCCAGCTTCACCAAGGTGCTGCCCAAATCTGGGGAGCACTTGCGGCCAGTCTCCTATCAGCAGGGCCACAAAGTTCACCAGAGCCTGAAGCGGCCAGCTCCTGAGGACACATCCACATATGGGAAAAAACTGCAAATGGTTCCCCCTCTGCATCACGGAGAAAGCAAAGAGAGGTCCAAGTTAGGTTTGCCCAAGCCACTTCCCACCCAGCATTCTCTGTACCCTCATGCCAGCTTTCCGATATCCTACTTCCTCCCTGCCTACGAGAGGACGAGGCCGGTCTCAAGCCACCAGCTGAAAGGCCTCTCCTTGCCTCCGCTCCTCTTTCCCGCCCACCTGACCCAGCCCAGCCCCGTGTACCGCCATGTCACCTCAGGAACTCCTTACTCCGTCCCGTATGAGTCATTCCCCCGCCCCCGTCCTTATCAGATTCCACTCTGGCACCCTCAGGCTGCATATGCCATCACAGGCCTGAATCCACACTATCCCAACACTAAGTTGTGACCCCCCCAGGCCTCCCAAGCCATAACTTGCATCCGAAATCTAAAAGTTGGTGCGGAAATGTGAATGACATTGACATGGTGTACAGTATTATATGGATTTGAACTTGGGGACCCAAAAGATTTTTTTTTTTCTTTGCTGGAAAGGCCTTCTATGTGAATGTCCTCCAGAGCATGGGAATAGTTCAGCGCCACTTTGGTCTACACAGAAGGGCAACTGTCTTCTCAGTCTCCTCTGTATGACTGGCCTTACAGGTCTGCTTTCAGTGTACAGACTCTTGTGAGGATCAAAATAGCCAGATCTCAGCAATACACCAGAACTGAACAGACTGCCTATTTTTGATCACATAAATACTGAACTAAAATTGACAGCTGGGGTTGCAGCACAGCAATAAAACTGGTATTTCTCTTCACCTAGCACAATCTTCCTCTTTCCTCTTTCTTTTTCTAACAATGAAGTGTCATATGGGATAAGTCAAAGTGTTTTGTTGTGCCCTGCTCCCTATAAGGCAGTGAACAGGGCTGTTGTTTTGCAGCCTGGCAACAAGAGGAGGTCAATAAGTCTATGTTGATGAGATCCAAAGATCCAAAGTAGAGCAAAATTGCTTTAAAAACACTCCATTTTCAGGTTCCATTTGGAGTGCAAAAAACGGTATGAACTCATAAAAGTTGGTCAGTTTATCTCAGTCTAACACATTACACTACGTAATCTACACAAATCTTAACTCAAGCTCCTTTTTCCACACACTTCTGATCTCTCCTTTGACATTATATCAAGGTCAGCTTTTTTAAAAATATTTTAATTATTTTAAATATATATTTATAGCAAATAAACAGGCTGTACAGGCTAACCACCTATAACAGTATTGAGCTAATAAAGTACTGCATGCTGTTAGCAACAACTTTTGAATTGCCATCCTGAACTATACAGCTTACTGAAAACAACCTTTTCCATATTATTATCTAAGAGGAAACAATAACGTGTCCTTTTAAGAGCTGAAATAAGTGGTGTTTTAACTTTTTTACTGCTCATTTATTTGTCAATGAATGCTGAACCAGTAGTTCCAATTGCATCAATTTGCATGCAATTCTGAAGTAATGTGTGATGGTTTTCAATTTTGCACAACAGCTTGTACTGGCACAACACCCACACATGAGAATACTTGCAAGATTATTTCCTGTTGGATTATTGCAGGAAACAAACCACATCTTCACCGAAAAGCCAAGATGGTTTCATGATTTTTCTGCTACTTATACGAGTTGCAGTGTTTACATATAATCGTTTCAGTTGTCTCAAAAGTGTGTGAAAATTCCATTGTTGATGTGAAAAAACAACATATTTTGTTACAGTTTTCAGAAGGTTATTGTTCCCACTGAGGCTCAATTAAGTGTGTGTTTACTATGGAAATTCCTGGCTAGTTTCTCATTCTGTTCATCTATTTTTAACTCTAATGTGCAGAGACAGGAATACTCTTACTGGTAAATACTTAGAGAAGGCTCCCCTCTGTGGCCACAATAAATATGACAGCACATTAATGTAAATTATGCAAACAGATTTAACAGCACAATTAACGTCAACATTGTTCAGATTCCACCGTCATTAATTTCATGAACATAACTTCTTCCTTTGCATCTTAAAACTGCCCTTCCAGTGTCTTTGTTCATGATAAATTACACAATTTATTACAGCATGAATCTATTACTGTACATTATAGATATATGTGGGTAGAGTAACACATCAACAAGTTATCTTTGAAAATCCAAACCATACTACTTGAAGATTTCAATCTTAACTGTAATGTGATGTGTTGTGTAAGATACATCAATACAGTGGCAGTCAGATTGGCTCCCTACATATAAAAATCCTTACCTACAGTACTGGGCTAAACATTTCGACCCGAACTGCACAAAATATGCGAATTATTTCCTGAGATAAGTGCAGTCAATTTTGGAGACACAGGATAACAGTACTTGTTACTGTGGCAGTGTTTAAAGGCATGGTCTGAGGTTGGAAATTCATCTGCAGTCACCTGACTTTACTGCCACTAAGAAGCTCTGAATGCAAACTGACTCTAACGAAGGTTTATGTTTAGAAGAAGGGGAACTTACAAGAGCTCTGGTGTTAACACCACATGGTATGCCATGAATACCTCCAGACCTTACACAACAACACAGCTAGGCAGAAACCCCTTATTAAAACTGAAGGGCTTCCACAGGATGCTAAACTAGTGATTTACTGCATAGATTATACAGTTTATGCATAGGCAAGAAATTACTTTGACAGCCAATGTAGGTGCATTATTTTGGCAGAAACTTATTTTTTACGAATTACTTTGCATTGTATCTACTCTAAGCCACGAATGCAATGTAATATCCCGAAAGTATTCATGGCTTTTACCAAAGGATGGATTCAAAACTGATGCCACCCGTGGCAGGCAGGCAAAGCATCAGGTACTTACCACCGTGAGACAAAATCAAGACACTTTACATGATTTACAGCGCCATACACTTTAATTAAGAGGATTTGGACCAAACTGTACCACAGTACATAAAACTTTAAATACACAAAGAACTGGAATTGCCAGAAGTATTGTGTCCCAAACCATGAGGTTATCATTTTAAGCCTTGCATTTTATGGAGTGTTTTTTGGAATCAGGCAAGGGGTAACTAGTTTAAGATAATTTTCTCCAAGAGGGGCTCAGTGGGGCAGCTGATGGGGGACGAGTCTGTAATGGGCCCCGCATGATGGGCATCTCTGGGGTTCCCCCTCATGCAGCCAGAACCACACCACCGATGTGTTGTCCTCCTCACCTGGCAAGAAAGAAGAAGGTCAGACACATGCAGGACACTGCTACCCTGAAGAAACTAAACGCCACCCAATTAGTGCAACTTGCCATAATGTCATCACACATCACACGTTCTGACAATTTGATACAAGTCTGAGAAGACCGATCTACTTGCCAGCCAAGTCAGTGTAGCTCTCAAGAGATCTGGCTTAAGTTTCGTGTGCAACATTAAGTATGCTTTCATGATCTGTATGATGACATGGTCAAGAACAAACAGGAAGCCCTTATGTGCTTTGTGTTAGAGAGAAAAAGCTTTTGATGAACAGACTTACAGATACAGCCCACTATCCTCTTGTTGGTGACAGAGGGCACCAGGTGTGGATCTTGTTTGGACCCAGCGTACTCCTTAGGTTTGTGCATGCTGTATGGGTCCTGAAACAAAAAGACATTTTAGGGCACTGCAAAAAAAAAATTCAACCAGCATTTGTGAATGATAAAAACACTATCCCTGGAGGCCTCCTTTTTCCAGGTGGCATTCTTCCTACAAGCATCTATGTATACCCATATCTAGGTTTAATCTAAAATTCGAGCTGATACATATCATCAAATTTAAATCTAAAATTGGTAACCATAGTAACTACCCATACATAAGCAATAGCTGGCTACCTCTGTAAACAGTCCAAAGACCAGTCAGAGTCTATTATTATTAGACAGCAGTGACCCATGAAACAACCCCACAAAAACGAGCTACAGTAGCTAAGAACCATTTGACTGAGGATAAAAATTGTGAAGTGCACACACAAGACGGATACTTACAGAACCCTGTTTCAAGGCATGCATTACAAGCTTCTCCATGCCAGTGGCTTGTTCCTCGTCAGTTGGAATTCCTTTAAATTATTGGAAAAAAAAAACACTTGCTGCCAAACAAATATTTTCAATAAACTGGGCTATCTAGCTAGCAACATCTATACTCGGCGAGCTGTGTTTCTGTGCCAAAGAATGTAGCTAGTTAGCCAAGTCACTCTGTGCAAACTGGGACTGATTTTGACCTTAATTTGATTTTTTGTTCGGAGTTGACTCCCTGCAATCCCATGTTGCTGTCCTTATGCAAAACATGTAGGAAGCCTTAGCCATGTTACCTTCAGACAGGCAGTAAGTTCTGCCTATCATTTAAGGGTTTCTTGTTCGTCAAGAGTAGATCCCCAGACACATGAATGGCACATTGTGGGAGAATCACTGAGCTGGTCCAAGGATCCAATAAATGTAGATGTAATTGCATACATAACTACACAGATCTACATCTTTTTGTCAGCCTAGATGCCATCATCCAAACATTGTAGAAATCTAAAAATAATTAAAAAAAAAAAAAAAACAAAACTGTTGTCCAACTTCAAACATCGACATTACAAATGCAGATATCCTGCACAGTCACGGACAGGAGCAACAAACCAATTTTCATGCCAATTTCCCGGTTCCATTTCCCACGAAATTACTCAGTTATGTTAGCTAGTAACGCACCAACACGATAACCAAGTCCATCTCTCCTGGCGACGGCGCTGACTTGCTGTTTCCCTAGAAGTCATAACCACTCTGACTGTTGACATCTAGTTTGCCAGCTAATTAAGCGTCGTTAGCAGCAATCAACTTCCGCTAGCTACGCTAAAGCTAGCTAGCAACGGCGCTTGGTTGTTTCTCCGTGGGAAACATCACGTCATACTCCATCCATTCAATATTAATTCCCATTTGCAGTAGCAGGTAAAGAGTTCCATCTCTTTGACTCGAAAATTGGCAAGTTGGCTACAATTAGCTGTTGCTAGATAGCAGGCTAGCTTTCCTGTGCTTGGCAAGGAACCAAAGAAGACCGACACTGAGCTGTCTTCCATTCCGTACTCATTATCTCTGGCTATCTTGCTGTCTAACTTACCCCCCGCCGACATTCCCCGCGTGAGAGCTGTAACCGGGGATGCCCGGTAAACAGCTGCAGCACGAACAGCCGATCTGAAAAGTAATCTCGATGCCATCTTCCACACGGAATCTTTCCACACGGCGAGTCCTAAAACGCTGCGCTCAGTGGTCCCGACGATGAACGGCGGATGCTAAACCTTGATACTCAAGTCGCAAGCATTTGACGTAAAAAAAATTGGTTCATCACATGAACGGTATTTTTTTCACTCCTGCTACCGCAACAGGACCGAAGTGAAACCAGGATGATGACGTCTAATCGAATACGCACGTATTGCTTTTTGACCTGGCTAAAAGAAGACGTAAGAGTTTAGAGTTTACCACTATCCTTTGCGATGAGGAATAAATTAAACTTGAGTGAATTTAGTTAGTCTTAAGAAGTTAAACAAGTTTTCCTCCAAGTAAACACTCTCTAACAGACATTCTTCCATGTTGTTGTTGTTGTTATTAGCAGTATTATCATTGTTGGAAAACAGCTGGAAAACAGTGCTAAATTGTAAGCACACACCCAAAGCCATTGTAAGCATATATACTGCATTTTCAAATAGAAGAAGACATGACCTTTTCATAACGTTACACAGCGAACTTTACAATTCTCATTCAACATAGAAGAAGTAGCCTTCCACTCATTTTGCTTATGCTTAGTATCAGGTCTATGAGTGAGGTAGAGAGACTGCTACATGGCCACATTTACATGTCTCTGAAACCTAGCTAACGTAGACATGACATTAGCAAGATCATCTTGAAAACAATATGATGCAGGCTACTCTGTATCCACTCAGATCATCATCATCATCATCTTATTATTATTATTATTATTATTATTATTATTATTATTACATTGCCTGAGGACACAGACGTATCTGACATTTGTTTGCAAAGAGATGAAATCCAAAATGTGTTCATATCCCTTCTTACCCAAAGAGGGCAGTCTTACTGTTTGAGACAGCTATACGTTAATATAAAACAAGTATGTGACTCGTTTAAAAACAGGCAGTTTTATTCTTGTTGAACATTTTTGGACGTTCCAAATTTCTACAGACTTATGTTTCCTCTGTCCGCATGTAAAATATATGGAATGTTAGTTCAATTTCATCTTTTATCCATCTTAAATTGGTCTGTCCTTAATATAGGAAGTATTTGTGTTTGTAAGTGAAAACGAAATGTCTACAGTTTGTAGGGATGTAACTAACTGAGACACATACAATGACCCATATACATTTTAATAGGTTATATATTTTTTCTGCCAAATATAACGTAATAGTAATATAATACTATTACCCTTGGATATGTATAATAATGTCTTCAAGGGCATATGTTAAATTTTTCTAAAGAATACACTTAAATGCACTTAAATAAAGAATGCACTTCAAGTAGGAGACTGAAGGCAAAGATAAAAACAAATTGTGAGAGGGCATCAAGTGCATTGTACTGGGAGGGAGGTAATATAAGACTTATCAGAAGTAATCAAAAAGCCCTTTCTTTTCTCTAACCAGATAATTCAGGTTACCCTGAGCACAAAAAGCCCTTTTCTTTTTTCTCTGTCTATTTTGCTATTGTTGCATACAAGAACAGTGAGGAGGAGAGACATCAGAGTGAAGATCAGGATATGTCTCAGAATGTGTCCTTTGGCTGCACCAGAACTTGGTCCTCTTCAGTGGTGCCCCCAACCCCCCCACCCCCCCCCCATCCTGTTATCTAACCCTGCACAAATGGTCAATAATTATTCATCACAGTTTTTTGCTTCCCTCATGATTTGATTGTGTATTTAGCAAGTCATTGTGTCCTTAACTGCTGTTTTGGGACATGCACCATCGATCATTCCAGACACATCCTCAGAACAGGCCAAAAATAAACAGATCAATAGGAGTCACAACAAAGAGGAAATAAACAGAGTTCCCATCAGAAAAAAACCCAAGTAAAATACAGTAACTGCATCCCAGCACATTTTATCATCTCATTTGTTTCATTTCTGTTTCTATGTCCTGTCACTTGAATGGAGGTGTGGGTCATAAGATCATGTGACGCTGCCTGAGCGAGACCACGAGGTTGCACTACAAGGTTGCACCACGAGGGGAGGCTACTGGGGCATCTACTGGTGCCGGTACCACAGTTATGCCAGGAGGCTGAGCTCCAGATTTTCAGCTGTCAGCTCAAAGCTTATCAAAACATTTGCGAGCAGGGCCCTAGCTCTACAAAGACAACTGAGGTTGTGAAGAATAACAGCCAAAAGAGTGACCACTGAAAGTAGAAGGAAAACCCATCCAGCCATCACCAAAGGATGGAAAACTTCAAGGAAGACAAACAAGGGGCAAATCAGACAGTGGTACCATGTAGCTGTAGATAAAAGTATTTGTGGTTGGTTGAGGGAAGTGTGTGTTCTTCTGGTCTGTTCTGTGTGTTCCTTTGACTGTGATTTCTCATCTGACCATTTCTAACGACGCACGTAGCAGGATTTGAGGTTTTTCCATAAGTTCTTGCCATACCACTCGAAACCTATTGATACTTATGCTCAGCCAGTTTTAAGTATTGCACTATTCTGACGAGTCTGCAGTCCCTAAATGGGCCGCCTAAATGGCAGCGAGTTATATTAAATGTGCCAGTATGGTATCCTACGTCGTGGACTAGGTAGCCTGATCACCTACAAGCCAAAGCGAGCTAAGAATTCCTGGGATGCTAAGTAGAATTGGGAATTGGGGGACTAAAATATAGGTTGGCATGAGTTATTTGATAGGCAGATTTAACATCATTAGTTCTAAAGACGCAAATGCACGCATCTGCCTTCAACAGCCACCACTTCCCTCATTGGTTGTGACTGGCTCTCCTACATGCTCTTTGTCAATAAAACCTTATTCTGTTGTGCTTACCCTTATCCAGATGAATCTTTGTTCAATTTTGTTTTCCTGCTTGAGTACACCACCCCACCAAGCAGGGACCCACATTCATCATAAGATTGTGTCTGTCTCTGTGGGTTTGACAATCTGTCAAAATACTGTATGGTTGTTCTGTATGTGTGTCGGAGGCTGAGTGGCATAGGTGGTGAGAGTAACCTAGTTATATGCATGACGAATGTCAGTCTTACTCAGGTGAAATGCACTGCACCTTCGGTCTGTCTCCCTACCTTATGCATGGACAACTCTTTTTCTGACAGACCTCATTCTTCCCCTTTAAATCCTGTGTGAAAGAAGAAAGACTTGCTCCCCTGCTGAGAAATGACAGTTTGGGCAGACAGATGCGGCAGTCCAGTACAGACAAACTAATCAGAAGTGGTGAAAAGGAGCAGACAATTTGGGTTCCCGCTTATTGTCTCATAGTCGCTAGGACAGCAGTGAACAAGTGCTGGAAAAGAAGAGACTACAGCGACTGTGCCTTTTCATTCCAGTATTTCGAGTGTTCTGCAATGGTGGGAGTGGACATAAGCTTACTGTGAATTTAGCAGACTAGGGCTAACCTTGCAGTGCAGTGGTATCACCTGTGTTGATGACTGTGAGATATGTTTCCTGAAAATTTGTTACATCAAGGTGTTAACATTGACTGACCCATCTGCGCACTGTGCACAAATGTGTGTGTCTGTGTGTGTACATATATATATATATATATATATATATATATATATATATATATATATATATATATATATATATATATATATATATATATATATATATATATATACATGCACATGAGTAAATATCAGTAAATGTGGAAATATTGAGGAGACCAAGGTTGCCAGATTGAGAAAATTGGTTGAAATACGTACCGTATTCCAAGGTCAATGGAGCATGCTGTAACCTTGAGTTAATTTATTAATGATATGATATGAATTTTCTAGTCTAATTAACGGTGAGAAAATAAGTAACCCAATGGTGTTAATTGTTTTTGTGTTCAGGCATTTCTCTTTTGTTTGTTTTTAATCTGCATCACTAGCTCTTAATGGTTCATTCGGCAGCAGGGAGCAATCATCCAAGTGTCATGAAGGTGGTGTTACACAATCCCAATGAGAGTTTGATGACTATGGATTATATTTCTTTAAGTGCTGAAACAAAAAAATGCTTAAGGTCCATCTGTGTGCTTTAGGGGTAAATAGTACAGATTGTCAAAAGTCTCAAAGTAAGAGTGAAGAGAATTACCAGCTGTGTTTAAACCGTCGCTTTGTAACACTGCTGCTTTGTGGCGTTTGAGTTGTTTGTTGAAGGAGAGAATGCTTTGTTATAATTTATTATTCAAGTGGGGTTTATTGTTTATTTCCCATATGCTCATGTACAGATGAACTGTCTCTGGTTTTCACATTTTAGAGTACTGTTTTGCTTCAGTTTGATGTCATCTGTTTTACTTTATACTGTTTATTCCTAAAAAGAGTCCCATTTGCATGCAACACTTTCTGAATCTTCAAGGCATTGGTATTGGTCTGGAATCATAAGGCTTATTTGGTATCCTACTTCCTTCAAATGATCTCTTACCCAGGCTAGAAAAGATGACCCTCAGATACAAATCTGTAATTTATTTTTCATAATTCCTGTTGTGCTTTTTTTAAAGTCACCCACCCATGTGCTTTCTGCCTCTGCCTTTCACACTGTTCTGTTCTCAAACCCACATCATGTGTAATCTGTTTTGCATTTATTTTCATCTTCTCTCAATGTTCAGAAGAAAAGTATAATGGCACTTTATATAAAAATCAACATTGAACTTCTGAACTAATGGAAGCCAGAAAAAAAATATATAATTGTTTCAGATTCGAAATTCCATGCAAATGCCAGCTGTTGAGTTGGCTGTTATCGAACTGAGAGAGATGCCAACCTGTAACACAAAGGCAGAGAAGATGGTGTGGTAATGAGTTTGACAAGGATCGCTGCACTTCCATTCAAAATGCAAATAATTCCTTGGCTCATTGAATTGGACCAACAAATTATGCTCTGTGATTTACAAAGAGTGCTGATAAGACAAATAAAGAAAGAGGTTAGACAGCGATAATTTATGGCATTTTGGTAAAACAATGATTAAGCTGACAATATTATTATGAAATGACTTAGGCCCAACATGCAAATAACTCTCTCTCACCATCAGAGACTGAATTCCTCTGCCATAGACAACATACCACTGTATACATGCAATTCATTGTAGATGAGACAAGAAATTATTTCACCAAATGATAATTGGCCATTTGCCCCAAATGACATCTGTGTCACACACCATTTTTAGTTGCATTTGTTCAGACCTTTTCCAACAGATGCGCGGAGGGGGTGCCTTTCCGAGCCCCACATGCCATGCCCACACTTCCTACCATCTCCATTAGGTGTTATTAGCACGCAGCCTCCATCTCTCCCTCCCCTACCTGCCTCCTCTCTCCTGTCTGCGCATTCGGCAAAAGCTCACACGTCACCATCCCCCTGATGTTGTGGGGGAGAAGAGCCAGGGGGGGTGACAGCAAGCTTGCCGGATGGCCCTATCAGCCCAAATCCAATCCCTTGGACCCCCCCCCCGGCAAGGCCATGGGTGTCATTCTGTTACGCAGGCAGGCAGAGGGTCAGTGCAACCTGATCCGGTTGGGTACCTGTGACACAGCCATAGGGCTTTTGATGAGGTGCACCGCGAGAGCCGCGCCAATATGGCTTGCCCCGTGGCTCTGCCTCAATATCTCGCATTTGGCCAACTGGGCTGCACCTTTGGTTAATTACTTGCGAGCGGATTTATTGGAAAGCTCCCCGAGCGTCCTGTAATTCTGTTTCCTCCCCTTCTCCAGTTCTTTCCTTGGAGGCACATCAGAAGGCAGTCAGCAGAAATAACAGTATATCAGACAGGACTCAGATGTTACATAATTGCAGTTCATGTAGGTCCCTGGGGTTCTCAAGGGGCTCACGTCAGCAAATTCTCAGCAGTTGTCTTCTGAAGGTTGAGATGGTGAAGCGGGCTACACAGACTCGCTATTTTCTTTGTTTTGTTAGATGTGTGTGTTGTTTTGCTTCATTTGGATTTGTGTGAAGTTGAGGGGGTTGCTTGTTTTGTTTGGTTCTGATTCAACAATGTAGAGTGGACTTGTACAGTATTGTCATTAACAAGCATGTTTCCCGGACAGGCTATTAAAAATATTACCAGATGTCAGAGTAGGGCGGGTCACATGGACGATGGACAAAGAGTGAAACGGTTCCTCAAGATATTTTTGACACAAAATGTAATAATGCTTCACCACCGCCTTTGTATATATCAAAGCTTAAATAGGGATATGGTATGCATCTCTGGGGAAATCCACACAAGACTACTGTAATTGAAACTTTAATTTCAGCTTAATTAGATTATCTCTCTTGAAATTATTTTTATATGCCATTTACAAATGAAGAGCCTCTAGATTTTTCAAAGACAAGTAAAATGGCACTCTATCTTTAATATAGTTTCATTTACCCAAGCACAATATGTTAATTTTTAATTCATGACCTGCAGGCTACTACATACGTTGTACTGATGATGCAGAAAGTAATAAGCAGTTTTCAGTTCAGTTTGTTCATGTACAGTTGGGAATATCAGCACAACAACTAACCAGCTGTTCGTAGCCAACTGCACATGAAGCTTGAAGTGAATAAAATTGCATGGACTTGTGAATACTCAGCTGTGTTACCAGCAGATGAAATGATTGGTTCATTTCAATCAAAGGGTGTGGGAGGCCCAGAAGTCTTAATGGTTACTTTCAATGGGAATCTTGATTGATTTCAGCTGCAGTTTGCGAATGGCATCAAAAAACGAGGAAATGAATCAACTGTTAGTCCCAGTAGTCAAGAATAATATTCCAATCATTCAAAGTTAATTACCTTGTAAAGGGGTAGAAGTCCATGTGTGCATTTCTAAAATAATTAGGAAAAAAATCCCCACTCCGGGACACCACAACAATACACTTGATTTTCAAATTATATGTTTGACCTGGTGTGAATGGCGATAGAAATTTAACAGAGCATCGGAATAGGGGTCTGTAGCATAGAGCTGATGCTAGCAGGTGAACCAGCAGTGGTCCACAATATGGTACATCTGTGGACAATGCTGGGTAATTAACACAGAGCAGGTGGGCTCAGGCAGCACTGCCACTCACTGCCTGCAAGCTGAGGGAGAATGGTTTCCATGCCAACTAGTCTCCCTGGCACACATGAGTCTGTGAGTTCAGTGCATCTCTGTAGGAGAGTCCTTCCATACCTCTCTTTCACCCATCCACCTCCCTGTTCAACTTCACATTTGCCCCACATACAGTACTATTGGCGTAGTGTGTTTCTTACAGTATATAGATTGTTCTTGACCTTGCATTCTTAACTCAGTCACATATACCTCTGTTTGTTTGGATGGGTAATCAAATATTTCACACAGTTTTTCAGATGGTTGAGTTTGTGGTGGTGTAGAGTTTATAATTGCATGCTCTTGCTTTTAACACCTACTGACTGGCCAAGGTACCTCAATGAGAAGTCAATGAACATGTTTAACCAAGCATGGCAAAACTACATGAATAACAAGTACAAAATGTACCTGGAAAGTAGGAATGATGCTCTTGCTGCTTATTGGAATTATGACTTCCCTGCCATTTAATTTGAAATGCTGTTTTCTGCAGCATAATTTGAAATAAGTAATGAGTAATTAGCGCTAGAAAATAAGCACTATTAGGTTATGTTTGCCAAGTCTCCATCTATTTTCATTTAGGGGATATTATTCATAAATTTTCTGCTGCAATATGCAAATTATGTCGACATGACATCAGCATTAGCACATTTGCATCATTAAAATGTGCCGTGGCTGACATTTCTGCATGGATTGATGGCCCAGATAAAAATAAAGGTAAAAAGGATGATGTTGCAAATCACCAAGGCGTGACTGCTAGTAACACGCAGGAGTTAACCTTTGTGTTTGATTTTAAACCTCCATTCGTTTTTGTGAATGTTTGCAACATTAGAAGGTCTGTCGTCAAACAAAGGGGAGCCTTTCATCCGGGTGAACAAAATGAGGTCTTTACTTTTCCACGGTGGGAAGGACGCACACTCCTCAGTAAATAAATCTCAGATGCTGTTCGGTTCTGGCTGAAGTGTGACCCTGGCCAGCGCAATTTGTGACTAGGCTGCTGGCTTGCTGATTGCAGAGGTGCGATCAATTCTCCCCAAGACTGAAAATCCTATAATGTAACAGCTTGGAGGGCTGGAGTTTGATAAAGCCTAACCTTCGGTCTTCTATGGCATTTTCATAGCGCTACATAACTCTCTCCTGAGGTGTGAGTAATGGCAGTTTCCAGAATTTTTTCTTCATCTGCTATATAAGTCACGGCCTGGACAGATACGCCTGCGCTTGTATCATAGTCATAAATTTTTTAAAACCACTAGCTGTGCATGTTAAAGTATCAACCATAATCCCTTTCAGCGGGTGAATATATGGTATTCTTCTTAAAACAAAGAAGGCGAAGAAGGAGGTGTCAACTCATGGCTCGTGATTCATGCGAAATGATTACAGTTTTCAAACTAAGGGCATTAATCAAGAAAAGGACGACCAGAGTGCTAGTAAAAGTGAACGTTTGACATATCACGATTCCAACCACCATACGATCATGTTTAATAGCGGGTTTTAAGTTTAGAAACTGAGTCTAAGTGACTAGCTTCTCTTCTCTCTCTCTCTCTCTCTCTCTCTCTCTCTCTCTCTCTCTCTCTCTCTATCTTTATCTCTCTCTCGTCCTGGATCATGCATCCATCCTGTCAGCTGCAGAGGCTGGGGCCTTGGCTACTGCCCTCCTCTGAAAGGCCAGGCCAGGTCAGGGCAGGGCCTCGGGGCTGGAGACACACAAGAGAAGGGGGCCACAGCAAAGACCAGATTCATTATTGGGAAAGTGAAGCAAACTAAGTCCTTCATGGAGACATACTATGTAATTCACATTGGTATGGAGCCCTTCAGCAAACAGTGTGTAGTTTATATGCCAAGTAGCATTGCATGTGATCACTCTTTATTTTCAAAACACGCTTTTGAGTTTTTGGGGGGAATTAGCCTTAGTGGATTAGCTCAAGTGATACCAGGCAGGTGAAATATTCTTCACCTTATCTTTGATTTCACATCTTATCTGACAGTGTTCAGGCTGCAGAAGCCACACTTAGACCCTTACGTATTGTGCAGTCAGACTTTTTCTTTTATCAGGGTGCGCTGTGTGTCATTATTCACTATGTGCACCATGTGCATCTTCGACTTGTGGACCCTCATTTTCCCCCGACTTGGCCTGACTGTAAATTGCAGAGAGTCGTTATGACTGAGTGGGGGACCACAGTGCGGTATGCAGCCGGTCCAGTCAATGCTGAAGGCAGTCGAAACACCCCAGCGGAAGTACGGGTGTGAATTAAAGGGCGTCAGAACCATTCCATGGAGGCCACAGACCCAGAGGCTGAGTAGAGGAGAGAGGTGCAACTCACTTCAGGAAGAGGTGCAAATGGAAGCTGGCCACATTTAGGGGGGGAGAAAAGGTTGGTCCTATAATGTTTCCTAGCAGCCTCTTCAGGTCACTGCCCTCTTCTTCGCACTGTGATTCAGCGCTTCACCACTTCTGGGGCTGTGTTTGTGCTGACAGCTCCACAGAGATCCAGCATGACAGCTTTACATTGATATGATGGGGACCTTGTTCTAGTGGATGAAGCAAATCAATAGGCAATGGGCAACTGAATTTGCCCATGATAAAAATGTGATCAACTCTACACTTACTAGCACTGCATCTTCACATGTGCATGTGACAGATTAGTCCAGATTAAACTTTAATGGAATGGTGCAATCTGTAAGTGTCTTTGGCCCTTGACTTATCCATCTCACCGCAGTGTTTCTATGCAAACAATGTAATTTAATTTCTCTGCCATTCACTTATAACCATAAATGACTGTTGCAATTAAGTGTTTTGAAATGTGTAATTTGTGCCGCCGTCTGTTAGAGGAGCAAATTGAAAAAGACTGCACCGATGTGCTACATTGTGGTGCTACAAGCGCCTAAATTGAATAAGCTTTTAATTTAGCCATTATAGCGGTGGTGCCAGGGGGGACATCATGAAACAGCTGTTGGTGTCTGTCACGTCTCAGAGCAGCTTCACTCTAATTGGACCCGGCTGAAGGAGGTCCGTACTAACTCACTCGCCCGGTTTCTTCACCCCCTCAGTCATCCACTGCCATCCGGCCAACAGATTAGATCACCGCGGTAATTACTTTTAATTACAGCTTTGCCTCATCTACAGTTGCCTAATGTGTTTTCCTTTAATGCTCCCCAAACAATTGGATCACAGGTGCAGTGAATACAAAATATCCTCGCCTTTCAGCCCTGTATCTCAGATTCTACGGACTGGTTTCTATTTATAACACAGAGTGCGTAATGTCCAAAAGGAGCATAAGCAATTACCATGTGTGGTGCCCAATGAACCTAGTTTATGGATCACAAATGGAGTTTAATTCAGATTCAGCTCTGTTTCTGAGACATGCTGACAATTTATTTTCCTTCAGCAGCCACTAACACCTGGATTTAGTGAGCATTTACCCTTAACTTTGACTCATAATTAAATGCGAGTGATACTTTTGACAGAAACACATTTTAGAAAGTCCAGTGATCAACAAAATTAATGAGATGCAATGGTGTTTCAGCAAAAGTAATATTCACATTGAACTCAAGGATAATTGATGAGACAACCTAGGGGTACGCACACTCGTGCGAGTATTGTGACAAATACAGTGTTCATTTGGTGACATTACTTGGATGCATCTTTTCAAAAGCCTTCTACCTTGTCAAGAGATCTGGTAAAGTGGTAAAGAGCATGGGTATGGGAGTCCGAGACAAAACATTTATTTAAACAAAATTTAAAACAGGAAAAAAAACTTTCAGGATCCCCTGTGACCCTGACCTTTGGCCTTGTGCCATGAAAATTGACAGGGATCTGGTAACAACATTTTAGCCAAGTTCCATCGCAATCCATGCATTCTGTAAGACTGGAAAACATGTTTGTGAGGGAAGCACAGAAGCACAAAAAGAGGTGAGAACTGAAAAAACATAATGCCCATTTTACCAGTTCAAATGAGTGCAACTGAATATGCTTGAAATCAGAATAAGCAAACAAAATGCAAATTTTGTTTAAAAATGCAAAAAGTTTGTCTGATTGTGCAACTGTTCAAATGCAAACTCTCAAAAATGCTATACAAATACAGAATGCAAATGCATTTACTTCAGAGTGAACAAATGTTGAATATTTCATACGCTTTGCGTCTATTTTATTAACATGCAAATGTACTGGCATTTCTCTATAAGCCTAATGTGCCATCAGGTTCTTGAAATAATTTGATTGCTTTCATATTTAATTAATCCATCTGGAACTACAGAATTGTACTGTGTGAGCGCTGATATTACATTGGAAAGGCTTGTGGAGAGAGCAAGTGGAGCAGGAAGGAGAGGCACAAAATTAATCCAAATTACTGAGGGAAAAATAGCTCCTCTAATGCATGATAGATTGCTTCTGCAGTTTGTTCCCCTAATATAATTAAAGGCTAATAATGTCCTATTTCAGAGTGCTCTTTCTGTGCATTGCAGTCACATCCTAAGTGCCTCTGCACATCTCAATTCATTAAGGTCACAAATAGCAAAACAACACTGCAATTATGCATCTTAAGGGTTCTGCACCATACTAAGAGCACAGGAAGATGCTGAGAATCAGCAGACTGCCGTTTTTGGCCCCTCTGGGCCTCCAGAGGCTTGTTACATCCCATATTGTAAATTTCGGTGCTTTAATATACTGCATCAGCTAGTTACACCACAATAGATGCAGCACCAGGGACAAATAAATATACTACAATATCTCTACATAATACAATATCTTGAGCTTTACTTCCCACAGGATCCAAAAATACTGCTCAGAGCAGTTTTTGTGCTGTCGGTAGGCTGGACCACTGCTCCATTACAAATGGACCAACAGTTTGGAGACAAGTTACTTTTGTGGGGATATGCTGTTCCCTGTCTTGGTACTTAAAACTAGAGAATGATTATGAAGATAAGTCAAAACGAAAACTGAAGATCAGTACTGTGGTATCTGTGTTTCGTGAGGAGAGAATATATATCATCCTTGAATGTCAAATACATTCCATCCTTATTGCTGAGGTCAGGTGACCAACAGTCTTGCATGATTTATACGGAGGAGTCGCAAGGGCTAGGTCTGCAGAGCAGAGGTCTTCTGAGAGGGCCTCTTGATCCATGAGGAAACCGTGCCATTGGGCTGAGAGGGAGCCAAATTAATGGAAACGAACAAAGAACCTTTCCTTTTACAGAGGAGAGTTTTATCTTGTCAGAGGGGTTTGCTGTGTTGCTGTGCAGCTGCTGTTGTAGGGAAGGGGGAGGGCAGTGGATGCTCTCCCTTTGATCCCCTGCTTGGGCCTGGGAAAAGGTGTGAGCCTTGCATGGCTTTGTGAATGTTTCTTCTACGTTACATACACTGCTGCACAACTTAATGTAACGAGGACCCTGGAGGCCCAATGAAAACAGTATGCACTGGTATTCATCAAGTTTTAGATTAACTTACTAAGATGCCTCCTCTGCGAAAGTTTACATTGTTATTTAACCCTCCCTTATCTCCTCAACCAAATCAGGCACGCTGAAATGTTTGGTTTCCTGCACTACTCCTCCGAATGATCCCGTCCGAGTCTCTTAATTTAGATGGTTGTCAGCCAAAACAGGGCTGTTTTCTTTCCCACAATTTAAGAAGACAGTGTGGGGAGAAGCAAAAACAATGAATTACAAAGGCGGTCTTTTAACAGAACCTGATCACACGACATAGGCAGAATAGGAGGAGCTCTGTTGAATAGATAAACCAGCATATGTAAACCCTGCAGTTTAACCGCATGGAGACATCCAGAATCATCCTGCAAACAAGATAATGGAAACCTAATGCAAAAAAGTGCAAAATCTCACACCAAGTAGTGTGAATTACAGCTGCTCAATGCAACAGCAAGCAGGCAAATCCCTGTCTGGAGGGCAAAGATACATATTGATTTATGTTGTTACTGACACATCATGAGCTCCAACAATTTTCCCACCAGAAAGTAACGACCAGGGACCTGTTTATGTAATGGGAAACTCCCTCACATTCAACTACATCCCAAGAGGAATATAACTGGGGATGCGAGACATGCAGTGCTGCATCTGTGAAGTAGATATAGCCTCTTTTGGGTATCATTTAGAGCACTAAATCCCTGTTTTGGTAGTAGCCATTTCCTATTTTACATCAAAAGGAAAATTCTGGATATAGTCATATGCGCGGCATAATAAGACTTCATAGGCGCAAACAAATTTTGATCGAATCAATCTTTGCAATTGACCCCAGCTTTGTTGACCAATAATACATGACATCTAGGGTTCTGACCAGTTCTCTACACACATTCAGTGCACCCGTGAACAAAGAATCCAATTTCACTACTATTATCACATTTCTTCACTATCGCACAGGATAAAATGACGGCGGGGGCCGCTTGATAGAGCTACTGTGTCATAACTATTCAGGCAGTTGCCGAGCTTGGATCTTGGAATGAACATTTTGCGCAAGCATCACACATAGATTGTGAGACTGTGATAGGAAGAAGAGGAGCTTTGACCACACAAAAAACATCTATTTTGGGATGTGGGAGAGAGCAAGTCTGTGCCCTCTCAATTCTTCAGCTCATTTCTCCCATCTCAGCTGGGTGATGACCAGTAATAGCTCCTTGTGAATAAAACGTGGTGAGAGAGATGTTCTCAATGGCATCAGCAGCCTTTGTGAGAAAAAATGAATTTGACAATAGCCTGCAGAGCCCATAAGGGCTTGAAAATTGTTTACGAGCAGTCTGGGGGTGCTGAAATCGTATTTAACTGTGAAGTTCTCAAGATTTCTCTGCTTTCTCACAAATGTGACCGGCGATGGATCCCTGAGCCTTTAGGACAGGGCAAAGTTTCAGATCCCCTGTCACCTCTTTACCAGAGACACGGATGTGAGTGTGCCATATTGTCATCATTCCTGCTTTGCTCTGACACAAGACTCCAACATGCATATCTACTGTTCTGTAGATGTTTTAGTAGACATGTAGGCCGCGACGATTGTAGAGCAGGTAACAAATCCAGGTGACATTTCTCAGAAAAGCTACGATGCTGTGTCAGTGGTGTAGGGCTCTTGTGTGGACTTTAAGGAGCCTGGAGCTGTGCTGTACAGGTCTGTAGAGATCCTGTTTGGGCTGAACAACCAATCAGTCCATTGCCCTCAATCATCCTAACGTGCATGTCAGAGAGGTAGTGGTAATGAGAAAAGACTTACAATGTGGTTGGACTCTGTGACTGACATCACAGAAGGGCTTCAGCGGACAGGGCAAACGCCATGTAAGCCCTGTCACTCACCCGTGACACAATGTGGCTCTTTTCAGCTCTTAGCAGTTGTGTCCCAGCTCTGAGATCTGCAAACTGCATCGAGAAAGTTCAACCCTTTGAAGTGCATAAAAGGCCCAGACGAGCTGTGGGAGTGGGTCTCTGGTACAGAATGGCCTTCATAAAAATGAAAATCTCTGATGTTCCTTCTTTCCCTTTATCCCATCCTTCACTCCCAGAAGAAAAGGTGTCTCTCGTTCTTCTCCCCCCTCCCTCCCTGGCAAGGCCGGCTAAAAATTGTGCAGTGAGAGGGCGGGCTGACTGGCTGATGTGTGAGGGGATTGTGTGGGGGGTGAGGTGCCAGCGCTCTGCCAGGCCTCTGCACTTCATCATTAAAGAGATATTGATTGCCTGCTCACAGGGACAAAAAGGGCCCGCTCCCGTCACCCAGACACGTCGGCCTTGTCACCTCCACAGAGCTCCTGCACACACAAACAGGCAACAGCAAAATACTGTCAGCATGCATTTGTAAAGGCTCAGCTACCCCGTTGCACGGCGAAGCCTTTGTGTTCCATATGTCTGTGTGGCATTGACATACATAGCACACCTCCTCTTGAGTCATCTCCAGCTGTCAGGTTGTCCAAATTTGCACCAGGGCAGTAGTGTAGCACACTGGTTAAGGCGTAGCACTCTTAACTTAAAGGTTGCTGGTTTGATTCACTGCTGGGGCACAGCTGTTGTACCCTTGGGCATGGTACTTAACTCAGAACTGCCTCAGTAAATATCCAGCTGTATAAATGGATAACATTTTGAAAAACTGAAACTGATGTACAATAAGTCTCTCTGGATAAGAGCGTCTGCTGAATTCCAATAATGTAATGCATCAGGCCTTTAATGAGATATGCCTGGAGAAGGTTTGACTGGGTAACCACAAAGGTGCTACCTGGACACAGCCTTTGACCTCATGTGATGAAACGCTGCTGTATGTTTGCATCTGTTTCTATTTTTAGGCCCTCCCACACTTGCCTCTTTGCCCCGGGGTGATGCTGGGATGAGCAGAACCATGCACTCTCATGCTCATTTCAAATCAGGGCAAGGAAGAACCCCAAAACAAGCAGTACCCCTACTCCCAACCAGGGCTTCAAACTTCAGCCTTCAGGGTTGTGTTTGAACTGTGGTGTTCAAAGTTATATAACCTTTGAACACCACAGCAAAGCAAATGTAAGGCAGGTGAACTAAAGGCGTTTTCTCACTAAAAGCAGAATCCTATTGTTAAAGTCAGGAATAGTTCTGATATGGTATGGTTTCTTGGCTTTCACATTAAATTTACGTGGCAGGGAGTCGACTGAAGAGTCGATGAATGAACAAACACGTGACCTTTATTAGTTATGGGAACATCAACCTTGCGATGCTTTCTGCGTTCCTCTTGTTGTCTAGCTTTCTATGAATGCGACTCTATAGCCTAGGGTGTACAAAGAATAGAAAAATGCCCTAAGTGTTGACATCACAACTCAAGAGTTCATCCCAGAGTTTGATTCTATCAGCTACACAAAGCAGTGCTGTTAAAGTTTAGTTGTTATATTGCGCACAAGACAGATGTGTTTTGTTGTTATTCATGATAAACTTGGAAAAAGAAAATGGCTGAATAGCACAAAAGTACTTTTACTGCTGAAGAGGCTTACAGTTAATACAGTCGAGACTTACTTGTGTCAGCACTCCCCCTGAAGGAGAATCAGCCAGTATGAAATGAACCTACGGCAGCTTGAATATGTCTGTAATTGGTAAGAAGATGCTCTCTCTCCACTCTCTGTTCAACAGAGAGAGAGCCCAGAGGCCCCCCCCCACAAGGTCTTGTAGCGGTGTGCAAAGATCGCACATGACCACAGGAGGCTGACTGAGAGTGCTCTCACACTAAAGAGCAGAGAAGCACTCCCTTAATCTCTCTCGTGTTCAGTAGATATGAGGACCATTGCAATTACAGGCAAATACACAAACAACCTCCTGACCTCCTAAGTCATACATATGTGAGGCTGTTTTTCACTGTACAGTTGATTCAGATTAGTAGTGGGTTTCATTTCCAACACTTGTCTTATTGTGATGGAGTACCTTTGCTACTGTGTCAGTTTATTTATTTGCTTAGAAGATGGCCCTATGACGATTGCATAATTTGAATTTTATATTGATTCACTTCTACAATTTATGTCTGTGGTACATCAATTTTTTAGTTTTACTGTCAGTAATTCAATTCACAATTTACAATTACAAGTGCCTTATGAATCCCAGAATTCAGACCTGTGTGTGTGGCACAATTTAGTAGAAATACCCTCTATTTTATTGCCCTCTCTGTCTCTTCCATTTCAAATCAGTTTGTTTTATTGAAATAAGAAAGTCAACAGTCTCTTTGTATGCCTGTGTATACAAATTACTAGAACAATATACATCAACAATAGCACAGAAGTGTTAAATAACAGCAAAGTAATTGTTTCTGTGCTACTTGCTACCCCGGTGCAGCTGGCAGTAAATCACTGTGCTATAATTAATCTTCTCTTTCAGGGTCTTTTCTATATGCAGATTTCTCAGAAATTTGGACACATCTTCATTTTTGGAAATTGATTTTTCTTGTGCATCTATTTATTTGTTTTTTAATAACTATCCCATTCTCTTCCATTATGTGACAGTAGTTTCATAATCAGTCTTGACTGTGTAGTCTTGTCTGCCTGCATCATTTGGCCTCTATTGTATTTTGTTTCTGTCTTTGATATCTCTCACCAAGGACGAATAAACAGTTCAAAAGTAGTGG
The DNA here is from genome assembly GCF_013368585.1 of Megalops cyprinoides. Taxonomy (NCBI): domain Eukaryota; kingdom Metazoa; phylum Chordata; class Actinopteri; order Elopiformes; family Megalopidae; genus Megalops; species Megalops cyprinoides. The sequence goes on from NC_050586.1 coordinate 12,404,158, forward strand.
TACAGCGTGCATCTTAACATCTGTCCTTAAATTTGGGGCACTTACCCAATAGGCAATGCATTTTGTTATTTGGTTGTCTGAAAGTGTCTGTGACACTGTCCAGAGGTAAAGTGAGTCTGACGCATCTACTGTTCTCTGGGTACAGCTCTTTGCATTGCAGGACCCTGGTGCATTAGGAGTGCTTTTTGTTCCAGGGGTTTGCATAATGTAACTGCCCTTAATCAGAAAGTAAGCAATACACAGTGACTGCGGTATGTAATAGGCAGTCATTGCCCACTCCTACTCAGCATGCATTATTTTGCATTTTCATTGGAAGGTGTTTTTTTCAAAACAATGTTGTATGCAGGGTTCCATGTTCCTTTTTGGCTTCAGCTTCATCAGCTCACTGCCAGCGTCCCGCTCATTTTTCCAGCAGGGGCCAAGTGCTATAGCAGCCCCTGTTCTGTGGGTGGCTGTAGAACAAAATCATCTTTTTGACAGCGAAATTTCTCTCTCTCTGTCTCCCTGTGTGCGTGCATGTAAATAATAGTAAAATTTCCTTTTATTTGTTTGGATCCTGGCACCTCTTTTGTCAAAGGAAAGCGGCAAGATTTTTGGAGAGATTGAAAAATAAGATTTCAACCAGATTCAAAACACTTCTTTTTTCAAACCAATATTTCAGTAATATTCATTCTGACAATGCTTAACAATACCTCAAAGGCAGGAAACATTTTTTTTCCATTTTGGCCTGTTAGATAGCTTGTGTTCTTCAGCAAACTTTGCATCGATCATGACAGTTGTGTTTTATTGTAAAATGCACACTGCTGTACAGACACCTGTATTTACTCTGTCTTCATAAATCATTGTTACCTGCATATTATAGAGTCCCCTGCTGCAATTTTTCTGAGAATGCTCTGAGACACTTGTTATAATGCTCATCCCACCATTGACATCCTGCTGGAGTTTAAATTACACATCAATCTTGGAAAGAAATTAGATGTCATTATACTAGCATTGCACGGCTAACAATGCAGTGATTTATTGTAGTCTCAAAGCAATTTCTATGACAAGCTCAGTACTTGCAAAATCGTCTCTGTGAGACAGAAAAAAAAAACATGACCCCAGGCTATCCAGCATTTCCAGACGCACACAAGTTCAACATAAGCAGTGGAGATTTCCTGAAGGTCGACGTCCGCTCATCCATTCCCCCGTCTGCTACCACTTTGTCAAACCACCACTGAGGATTATTCACTGCGGAGGGTTTGCCAGGGAGGCGGTTTCTCATGGGACACGGGGGTCTGTGTGAATCTGGCTGTGCCGCAGATTCGTACAGTGCAACTGTTGCGTTAAATAGCTCAGCCTGCGAAACCCTCCACATGCTGTGGGATCGCTTTCGCATCCGGTAGGATTTTTTTTTTTTTTTTTTTTTTTTGCGTGTGTGTGCGTGTGCCTTGGAAACCAGGCCCTGCGACAGTGCTTCGGCTGTGACGTGGACCCGCCATCCACGGTGTGAAGTCACCAGAAGGGCACGAGTGGGATGAGATGAGCGCTGCATTCTGCTGTGACATTTAGTTTAACCAGATCCTGTTTCAAGCAAATAATGTCAGTCAGACCCAGCCTCCTCTCCCTCTCTCCTCCCCCATCTTGTGCAGAGGCGAAATTCCCATACGACGCTCTGCCATTTACAAGAACCTATACGGACTAACAGTTTGGTGGGCCCTACGCTGTGAGACGCCTTTTTTTGTTATTCTGTCTGATATGGAGGGTGTTCTGTGACACTATTCAGAACACGCCATCCAAGGAAGAACATTTCGGCAGGCCCGTTCCAAGAGTAAATCCCTGATTGTCAGACTCTGCTGATTCTTGTGTCGCTCACTCTGTGGGATTCATCTCCACGCCGTATACGGGTTTCCGACAAAATGTAAATGAGCGAGGAACGTTTCATTGAAATCTGCTGCCTGGTGCCGTGGCCAAGAACAAATTATTATTCCTCAGAAGTAGAAATGTCAGCGCGACCCTAGGCCCCGTTTGCTCAGGCGAATAACAAAGAACAACAGCAGGGAATTGAGGGGATCTGGGACAATAAGCTGCGGCACTTTTGGAATAAAAATCACAGATGGATGAAGATCGGCATGGCAGAGCACCAGAGGACTTTGTGCGCCCATCAGAACTCTAACATAAAGGTTGCAGATGAGGGGGAAAAAAAACTGCAGTCTGGTAATGGGACATGACATGTCAGCAGCGTGGCATTAAATAGAGTGCAGAAGCTCCTGAATAATGGCACAGACTCAGTGCAGGCAGAAAGAAATGAGAAGCAGCTCTGTAATAAAAAATACGTAGCCTACCCCCCCCATCTTGCCACTCTGTAACTGCCTGAAAAGTGATGACTGCCATCACAGGATATGTTCCAGACAGCCAGGACTTGAGTAGTGTGACTGGCCTGTTTTTCCTGCCTTCATTCAATCCACATTCACCATACATATTCTGGCTGTGTCTCCGGAAGAAACAGCAACAGGAAGCGTGTTCAGTTTGTATGTTATTTGTGAGTCTATCCCTATCTAACCTTGAGCAAATGCTGGGACACAATGTTGTCATTTGGTGACACACACACACTGTAACATTTCATCCTGTGACTTTTTCATCCTCTGGCAACAAGAACCACAACAAGAGGTTATGGTAAAAGTTGTATATTAATGGATATTTTGACTTCATGCAATATGATATTATACCGATTACAAATAATTGACAGTTCATATTCTGAATTGTGGGTGTTCATATTCTATGGTACGTTCATAAGCAGTTTAACATTGAATTTATATGCTTTGCAGTTCTAGTTCACTACTATTTCTAGCTCTTTGTTTCAAGTGTGGGAAGTATACAAATGAGCCTAATTCAAGTACTTTACAAGTAATTTGGTGACTATGCACTGGCCAAGCACTTTATATAAAAATGTCAGCAAAAGATTTTAAAAAGGTCTCAAAAAGCAAACGAAGGTTAGCCAGGGCAATGGCAGAGTTTTCCATTCAAAAATATACTTTCTGAGCAGGAATAGTGTGCTGGTTTAGAAAAGAACAAAAACTGTAAAATGAGATTATGAAGCAACAATGACGTAATATCCACTAACCTATGGGCAAAAAGAGTACATTAGACCAGTATGGTTCCTGACTGCCACAGAAACACCTGGGCATCACTGCGGCTGGATCATCCCATTCAGCAAGAGAGCAGCTCCAGAATGAAGGTATCAAAGCCTACAGCACACCAGTTGGCTTGGTACTGAATAACTGGCATGGACACCATGTTGTGGCTGGGCACATTGACATTCCAACCCACCAACTGGCAGAATGTCATGTTCATTGTCATATCAAAGTATAGTCTTCTCTGACAGACATCACAGTTAGTGTTTATATATGGCTGATTGAATGTGCAGTGCTATATAGAAAATGTTCTTGCCCCACACACCATGTTATTGATCCTTATCTTGCACAGAATAATGCCATCAACTTGTAAAACTTAATCAGTGCCACTGGCCAGAGAACATGTCACAGAGTAATTGTGTATGAATTGATTTGTAGTAGAAACACATAACTATGATACATCCATCTTCTTCTGACCCTGAGTATTCCCAGGGATTTTGAACATGCCTCTTAGAACTAAAAACATTACTATAACCGTGGAATTATTACTTACTTATATTTTATGTGTTTGATGTTTTACATGCTGCCAAAGAGAGCAAAGAGAAGCAGAAAATACCCTTAGAAATGACTTACAAATGAAGGTCAGATTAATTTTGTTTTTAGGTTGTCTGCTGATAAAATGAAAATCTTGCTGTGTACGCCTTGTGTCACCTGTCCATCAATGAGTAGCTCAATCTCTGACATGTCTACATTTGAATACTTGTGCAGGGTTACTTCTTGGGCCAAAATCTCCATATCTCCAGTTTTTTTATGATTTGTGGAAAATTTGCCTTCTTTTAGTTTTTTTTATCATTAACTACACATCATAATTTGGAGATGATGTTGATTTGTGGTGGATATTTTCATGGGCAGAAAGCTTTCATACAATGCTTGTCAAGATGTCTCTCAGCATCTCAGTAATTATTTTAACCTTAAGATAGCTGTAATTAAAACTAGGCTGAACAAATGTATTTTGCATCCCTTTTTACTGTCCAGCAAGTGACCTACAGAGACTTTGGCTCTAGTTTTCTTGTTGGATTATGGGAGGCTTTGGTTTATTGGCACACAAGGTTTTGTCATACGTCACAGTACTTCTATAGCTGAAGGGTGCTGTCATGTGATGTTCACTAGACACTGTGGTACAATTCAACACCACCAGATGGTACACTGATACCCCCTTTTGCAACAGTATGTACTGTAACTTTAAAAAAAAAGTACTGGTGCACATGTGTCTTCGCTGTCTGGTAGTCCAGTTGAACGCAAACGAACGTTAAAACATCTGGCCCCGTGACTTACTTCGTACTGAACTGAAATCCACTGACGTTTTTGTCGACTGCGGTGTAGTGGGTAAAAGTAAAGACATCACATACAATCACCAGTTGCACCAACATCTAATGTTCACTTGACAGACAAACATACAGCGGATTTTTTTTTTACGTTTCTCATTCAACTCAACTGCAGATCCAACGCGCCTCTCCATGTTTGCGTGGACCTATGTCCCCAGTTAATGCAGGAATTTTTGTGCTGTCATTTCCCTAAGTAATAACTGCTCCCATGTCCACGGGTTGCTCCCGTGTCCTCGGTTTCAGGAGAAGGGGCTTGAGAGCAATACAACTAAAACAAAAACTGAAAAATATCAGCAATTAATAGAGTTCTCACAGAGTCCGTGTAAGCAGGAATTCATTGCTTTCATTGCAAACATAGGCTCATACGGCATGCGCTGTGGGATTACCAGCATTTGTTACAGCTGTGATTTTAAGAGATACCTTACTTATATTTATTTGTTCAAACCAGTCCTTAACTTTGTCAACGCCCTCTTATCGGCTTTTTACGCAGATCTGACCAGGCAAGATGAACATGTAATTACAATAATGACAGTAAAGGTATAGGTAAATGGTAAACATAAGAATCATGTATGAAACAATTGATTCATATCCATAAACAACCTTAATACCCTTCAACCTGCATCTTACCAAAAAAGAAACGTAAACGTTGGGTTGTTACAGCTCCGTGTCTCTTTAAGAGAAATCCATCGCCCCTGTTTGATGCCGACTAGCCACCCCCTGCTTACCTGCGTTTCAAGGCTTGCTTGAAAAGAAGCGTTTATGTTCACGAAGCTCAAAACATTCACTCTGCTCGCGACTCGAGCTTCCGATCAGCCAACTGTGTGAACACGCATTGAAAAAGTGCCCGGACACATTTCGAGGGGAAAAAAAATTCTTGTCAAAGGTAAGTTAGAACTGACACACTTGTTTTTTTTCCCTCCTTTTCGTTGGAGATGGGTTGTAATGTTTGATTTTATTACTACTATTATAATTATCTTGCTATCTTTATAAATTAGTGTTTTGCCAGTTATCGGGCTGCTGAATATGTTATGCAATATTTCGGTCATATTTTGCATGCCGAGATGAATAAAAGAACTATATGATATTGAATAACTGTTACTGGATATAACATTAGCGTGTGCTTCTTATGTTTTGAGTGAATAAATACGAACAAATAAGACTATTTTTCAACATGGTAGTGGTTTTGGGGGGCACTCGCTTTCCAAGTCGATCACAGCGATGGAAGAAACGTGCCAATATTCACTGTTAAAAATGAACAGTGTACTGAAACATTTACTTTGCAACACCAACACTTTTGTCATGGTTATTCATCAGATTCCCCGGTGTCTCTCTCATGTATACGTGTCTGCGGAAGTAACTTGACTTTTATTCGCTTAACTTATTATCAAATATAAAATTCCTTGTAGTTTTATTCAAAGCAATTCATAATTTAGTTGTTTTTGCTTTCAAGTCTGGAAGTATAAAAATCTTTAGGACCTAGACTTTGGCGTTCAATTAATTGGACGCTGTGTCGCTGTAATGAGTCATCTTAATTGGTTGATCGACCTTCATATATATTTATACGACACACCTGTAGGCTTTTATAAATGAGGGCAATTATAGGATTATCAGGCATGTTTCTAGGGGAGTCCGATTGTTTGTGACGATAGTATAACTGCTGATTACATCTGATGTCTCAATCGACGGTTCTGGTTGAATGTTGAGGTGACACTTTATATGACAGTAGATCTGAACAAGGAGTTCTATAGACTGCACATGTCTCTAAATCTCCTTGAATTGCAAATATGTGCTGCCGTTCAAGTAAGTGTACAGTTATTTTGCTTAAATATCGAGTGACTTTTTCTTATAGCAAACGAACAGACTTCATCTTATGCCACTATGCCACAGTAAGGTGTTAAATGTAGACTTCGCGAAAGGGACCCCATTTTAACAAAGTAATGAAAAAAACATGCGCAAACAACGCTTTTATCTTTTATGTATTTAAATTTTTATTAATCTATTTATTTATGTGAGGCTTGGAAAAGGTGGATTTTTTTCCAGCTTCACCTCGTGATTTCAGTTGTACAGTGATACAGCTATCTGTGTCATTTGGGTCAGCCAACGTTTTTTTCTCAGACGTCAAAAGTTCATGTTATGAGATATGCCATGGTTTCTGGATGCTAGGCGAGCGTATTCATCATACAGATCTGTACGGCATAAAACCAGGGAGAAGTGGTAAGGGTCTGTTTTGTGTGCTTATTATGTAAGAAATACATAACGTTTTACCACAGGGACATGCTTTTCAGAAGTAGGGAGACCTCCTTTCAGATGCCATGTAGACTACAATAACTGACCATTAGTATAAAGATGCAGATTATACATATGTTTCACATACGTTGCCAAGCTAAGGGTTAATATTCTCTCCAATGCACCTTTTGAACTGGTCCTTAGCATCAGTAGAACCACATTTACATTTGCATCTACATTATTACAAGCACATGTCTGAATATTGGACATGAAAGCAACGTTTTACTATTTCAGGTTTAATTACTTAAAAAGATTATTTCAGCATGTCTCATTTGTTTTAAAGGTGTGCTGTGTACTGCATCATATTCTAGTCCCTAACAACCCTGTCATCATAAATAATAATCCATGGTTATCACAACAGAGTATTGTGAATTCCATTACAGGACTAACATTATTGCAAGACTAGGGTGACTTCTGCATGAGGAAAATAAAAATCCTGATCAATGGTAGGCAATGCAGGGAGTAAAAAAAGGTTTAACAAATGGTGAAAAGTTGTACAGTGAGTTAAGAGTTTTTACCCATCAAGCAAAAGGTGTCTTTCATTTAATCAAATTTCTCCTGGAACCCTGCAAGGTTTCTGCTGGGAGATGTATGTGTTGGCCACATTATGTCATGGACCATTTGTTGTAATTGCTACCAGCCCTGCATCTAAGCCCTTATGCCTTAGGGAGACGCAGTTAAAAAAAAATAGTGGTTCTTTGACACCATCACGGTATGGCATGTGTGGCGTTCAATTTCAAATATTGTCAGAAGAAATGAAGACACATTTTTTTGTGATACATGAATGAAAGAATGATACATTAATGATACGAACAATGTAGTTGATAACAATACACCATGAGAAGGGAGTTTTTGTTGTTGTTCAGTTCAGAATCCAAATACATAACTAATGGAGCATACTGTAAGGTGATTAGTAGGTAATTCCCTTGCATGCTACCCTTCATCCACTGTTGGGCAGGTATGTGTATTGTACTGATGAGAACTCCTACATTTGCATTGATGATTTACTTCACAGCATGAGTGCTGTCACAGAAAATTGGCTTTACCAATATGGATGGATGCTATGCTGTAGTATTTTCAATTATACAGTTCCCTTTGCAACCTTAGCTGTTCTGCTGTTGGTATCTGTGGTAGAGTGTGCTCCATTGGTGTTTTGTTTTTTACTCATCAATTTTTAGGGAACCTATACAGTAAATACAGAGAGTCTGAAATGTTTGGTGGGAAAGGACATTTAATATTAGATAACTGGGCAAGAAATATGTTTCTTTCCACTGTATGAAACACGGCAGTTATTACATTTTAGCTTCTCTCCATTTTGAAATTTGAGATTTAATAAAAAAACATTCTTACGATTGACTAAATGCAAAAAAATGGAGTGAAATATCAGTCTTATATCTTCATCAGTCACTTATACCTAACAAATGTGTTCAGCGATCAGCTTGGAGGTTTTAAGAAACCGCTTGGAATATTTGATGCATTTAACAGACTGGGGCTCCCGTCCCTTTGCCCCACAGCATGAGGGACACTCCAACAGACATGTTCAAAAGAAATGAAGGTCTACCTCTGTGTGGTATCATAGTTGTATCCATCAAACTGACCCTGATGCACTGTGGATGGGCCTAACACTTCTCTGCATTTCAGTCTGTCAAGTGCTAAAGATGGCAGATGTCAAAATGTTGCATCACTAAGATCCAAGCGCCTGAGTTTTTTGCCTCACTCAAATATTCATATGCATACCGAGAGCAGACAGAGGAAAACAGGGTCCATGCGAGAGAATGTCACTGTTGTTTGTGATTGCGGTAGCATTGTTTGATTTCTGCAATTTGAAGAATTGCTGGATGTTCTGATTTCCTTATTGGTGTAGTTGTGCACATGCTCATGGGTACACATACATATTTAATGCCATTGTTATTTTTAAAAAAACGATACTAGTAGTAATCAATACTACTAATTTTAAACTTGGTGAAATGAAAATATAGTTCGAATAAGATATTAACAAATCTGTTTGTTTATTTTGAGCTGGCTCGGTGGCCTGCACATGGTTTCAAGGTCTGAACAAACATCCGGGTTAATCAGAGCAATTCCTGCCCCCAGGTTCTGTCCACCAGGCCCACAGAAGCCCCTTTCTTCCCAGTGAAATGGAGCTGACAGTTCCCTGCTGGTTTCACTGTCTGAGACAGCCATTTGCTTTCCCATCAGAGCACTGACAGTTGCACAGTTGCATGTGAGGGCTCAAAGGAATTGCCACACGCGCACCACAGGAACTGTACAAAACATCTGTTTTTGCATCTTGAATTGTACCCACACAATAGGAGGCCTATAGATTCTGGAGGCGTTCAAAGAATGAACTTCCATCATGAAATCAGGATGTTGTTCATGTGGCAAGTGGTGATTACATCCAAGGTCAAGGTCATGTTGCCAAAAGAGGAAAGCAGTCAGTTGTGTTGGAGTTACATTCAAATTTAAGTGTCCTTGACACCGTTTGCAAACCACAGTCAGTCCCGTAAAATAGATTCCAATTTACCAATGCTTATGGCCATTGGAATGGGCTCTCAAACCCCTTGGGAATATCTCTTTTTACAAAAGCCTGGGTTTATATTTCCAGTGAAATACAGTTTCCTTTAATTTCCACCACCTCACAGACAGTGAGTTTGTCTGGCTCTTGCAGCCAAAGGTGAATCAATGGGATCTGTGGGCGTAATTGGATTGTAATCCCAGCCATAAACCTTTAAAGCTTACCTGGCACAGGTTCATTTATTGTACTCAATAGACAAAATTTCAGACCTGCAGGCCATTCCTGAAGTGCCTTCAGGAACCCCATGTTCTCATGGTTTTCATTTCATTACCCCAGTAAAGTTTCAGGGTGGCAATAAAAAAACAAGCCACACCAATTATGTGTCTGTAGTGTTATAGGTATTGATGGAAATGGCTGTAAAAATTATACAGTTGTCCTGTTAAAGTCTGTCTGTTTCATGTGTTTGTTGTTAAAAAGCAATTTAGAGTCAATTGAATCCTGGGAGGTGTTGGTGTTGCTGGTATAATTTATAGATAAACTTGCATATAGCTGGTCCACAGGCATTGGAAATCAAAGATGGTAATGGAATCTTTTTGTGTGCAGCCATGCAAGCAGGGAAATATTGTGTAAAGGGACTGAACGATAACAATAGCTTGCCACATGGAGAAAATGATTTCTCAAAGTGTCAGCATCTGTGAATGTATTACTTGATCAATTCATGCACTACATGAAATTCTGATTCTGACTCTGACTTTTGGAAAAAGCATTGCAGCTAAAAATAGGGCATGAAGATTTTTTTTTTATCAGATCATGTCAGAGTGTTGTCCTGAATTAAGCTGGAAAGTCCTTGTTGAGACTTGTCTTCCTTCCTGGTCTTGTCCTTGAAAGCTTAATAAGACATTTTAATTTACGCTCCATTATCAAAATTATATCTGGCATCATCATCTAGAATTAGGCTTGAGCCAACTTGTTAAACACTCTGATATGAACGGTTATTGTCTTTCCCATGAAAGGTCTGTGTAGGTCTTAAGCTGCTCAGATTTAAACTGCATTTTTTTCACTGCGTTTCTATCAAAGTCAAGTCATAAGAAGGTTACAACAAAACAACCCATGTTACTCACCTATAGAAACCCCACCAAATTCTGTGATGCTCACTATTGAAGCATGCGTGTTTTATGAGAAAACTAATGAGAAAATGTAAGATCTTTGCCATTTTATTTCCAGTGATAATACATAGTGTTAAGGCTAAGTCTAACAATACATTTTAAGATTAATAGTGCAACACAAGTTACGAAACCATGTTTTGGGTGAGAGATTTGAGGACCATCTCAGACAAAATGTTCTCTTCCTTTTTTCCACTGAATGTTTCCCCCATTAAATACAATTTTTCAAATGGTTTAATCAATATATGCCTCCTGTAGACTTTGAATCAGACAGCTAATTCACATGGATTGCTCCTTTAGAGGTGCTGGGCTTTTGTCTGTGGTCCATAATTGCAGTGTGCTGGTGGAGCTACTGTACATCAAGAACAAGAAAAACATTTTAAACATAGTGCAAATAAGTAGACTTAAGGGAGTACTACAAAATTGAATCAACATTTTAAAACAGTATGACCAAGTCTTGACATAAGGTACATTTTTGTTATACATTAATACATGATGCTCCACATTTCACATGGCCACCATAATTCTATCAAAAGATAAGAAATAAATCTAAATAAAAAGTTTTATTTTTGGCTGATGCTGATTATTTTACCCCATTGCAGAAATTTTAAAATAGTCATTTTGAAAAGCATACATTTTTGTGCTGGGTAGACCTGTAACAAATAAGTATAAACTACTCCAAGCCATGCAGTTCCTTGTAGTTTCATATCCCTTAACCTTGACTTGATATATATATATCAATAATAACATAAGTATAGTGGACCTTTTTATAGCACCCATAGTACAGATCACCTTTTCAGGGATGGGGTTGTCTGTACCACTCAGAGGAACCTAGGATCTCAAATATAGGAATTTATGGCTTTGATGCTCAGATTCCAGAGATACTGTATGTTTCTCCAGCTGTGAACACAACTCATCTAATATGCCTATAGAATGCCTCATTTTCATGATGGCTTCAAGAGCTCTTTTTGGGAAATGGAGAAAGGCCTGCACTGTTTGCTGATGAAAATATATCACGAAAGATCTTCCTGTTTGCAGCTAGAATGGACAGACTGAGCATATAAAGAAAGTTATCAGTCATTTCATATCTGTACATACAGTATACTGTCAAGAAAATGTCAGACAAAATGTGACTGATAATGGTTTTCACCTGTTAGACAGGAAGGTGGATTAACCATGGCCTCATTAAGAAGCCTACTTACACCAGAGAGCAAATTATTGTTTCACACCAGAGAAAAAAAGTAACGGAAAGCACACACAACTCCATTGGAATATTGATTAGTTTCCCTGTGGTGTTTCATCGAATCCATAGACAGTAGAATGTTAGTCTGAGATTGACAGCGAGGTTTAGCATATCCAAATGAAGCATTAGTCATGCCATAAAGCATTATTCTTGGAGTGTCCATAAATAATACATTTAAAAGGTATATGATTGACTGTCCAAAGTACAGTAAATTGCTCAAAATTCTTTCTGATCCTCACTGTTTCCATGATCCATCAAAGTTTGGAACCTTTGTTCTCATTTCTTTGTGCAGTATCAGTTGAAGCAAAACCCAGGTGGAAAATCCACTAATTCACACTCTGACATTTTCAGCCACTGGTCTCGGTCTGACAGCTCAGCTGAAGCATGTTTTGTGTTTAGCAGGGTCGATGGCTGAGAGTACACAAAGTCCTGTGATACTGGGCCTCAGTCAGTCTCCCGGGAAAAGGACGCGCACACAAAGTGTAAGCAGGTGACAGAGAAAAGGAGAGGGATCCTCATGAAATGTATGTCTGATGGCAAAGATCAAAGGAGAGGTCTTCACTGCCTTTTGTAGTGTGGTCCAAGTGAGATCCAGTCAATGGTGTTTTCTGTTTGGGTCACGTTGTCCTTTTGGTTGTTTTCTCAGGCTATCCCAGTGTTAGAAGTAAAGGCAATCCAATATAATTAATCTAGTAACTCTTTAACACATCTCTTTAGCACCTCTCACAAAGCCTTTTGCCATGTTAATTTTTAAAAATTTTTTCATAGTTTGAAGGAATTATTACGATAATATATTGTATGCTGGTGTATATCATAAGGTTTGGAAATATGTCTGATAGTGCCATTTAATGTGAACAGCTCTATTGTGAAACAGCATTGCATTTCATTGGTTATAATCACTAAACATCCCAAAGGCAATGACTTTTTATACCATGTATTAGCATGGATACCACCTCTTTGACAGTTTGCCAGTAATATCATGTCAGGTTTTTTTTTTACTGAATAATAGTAAAGGCCATTCGAAAGGTTATGTTTCTAAAGATAGATAGATAGTTTATCGTCCTCAGAGGAAATTCTTTTCCACGGCCAATGCATGGAACACAAAAAAACAGACTTGTGTATGTCAGTGTGTGCAGTGCACTCTCCAGCAGATCAGACATTTGTAGAGAAACCTGCCAATGGTAATACATATATATACTCCATTGTAAAGTGACAAAACAAGAACCTTTGAAGTTGCATTAAGTGAGAGGAAAAAGCAACGTGGAGATCAACAGACTAATACTTCAATCAAACACACTGCAACCAAGGAAGGCTTTCTTTGTGTAATCCTACTTAACTGCTAGCAGCATGTGAGACATGAGTACATACTGATAACACAAATTAATAAAGTTCCTTTGATGTCAGCCAGGGTGGTGAGCTACAAATATGGGAGACAGAGAGCTTTATTTGATACTTATCCTGAGCCTTTTGATTGTTTTACATGATAAGCAAACATGGCAGTTAAAAACAAGGCTTGCCCATTAGTAGCTGATGTAGCTTGATTGCTTATTATGTAGTTCTGCCTTTGGTGCAAAACATATAAAATCAATTATATTCTAGTGGCTTTATGTTAAAAAACAGCCATCTCCAATAGTTATGATCAAAAGTGGATCGATGATATTTGCTAAAATTGGCATGCGTGTAATTATAAAAAAAAAAAACAGATTCAGTGTTATCTATTTAGAAGTAAGTCTCTGTCTCACCTACATGTAGCTCACAGGCCTCCACTGATATCAACATTCTACTATTTAGCAGTAATTTTATCTACCGAAGAGTAATAAAATGGAAAAACACATTAAAACACGTCTATAAATATGAAATATTTGTGTTGTAGCAAAGTGGTTGGTATGAAAGTGCTGCAGATTATACAATGCAACACATGATGTTCCAGCATCTGCATTATGAAACGCTGGCTGAATCATTCTGATGCCAAAATGTTAAATGAATGCATCTGCAAAAAAATTGCATGATGTAAGGGTCAAAAATATTTTTGACCTATATATTACAGTAGTGGGCCTGCTGATGTACAGTGGATTTTAAACATTTTAAATGTACAGTTCTGCTTTAAGCAGAAATTGCATTGTAGACTTTTTGTGGGTGCAGTTTTAAAATAGGAGCCGACTGGGACTAAGAGCACAGATGGAAACCACATCAAATGTTATTGAAAACGGAGAAGTGCTATCCTCAGGAGACTAGCAGTACACATCGGAAGGGGGGGGAAGGAGGGAGAGTAATCAACCTTGAGTTCTTGCTACTTTTGAACATCTTTCTAATGAGGGGTAATTTCTTGCCACTTAGCTTTAATGTGCAGGGTAAAAAATGCTTCATGCAGGTAGTAGCCATATCAAATGAGTTGATTGACAGATTCACTTACTGTTGTACTGAATAATGAATTGAGCCAGGCAAATGTCTCCCTTTCTGTTTAGTGTAATTGTGTTAGACATTGTAAATGGGAAAACATCTTTCCTAATGTTGTCCTAACCTTTTCCTAGTTTACATTTTTACAGACGCAACAAGGCAAACCGACGGTCTCAAGTGAAAGCACAAAGGGCATGATGACAGCTCTTGCTGAGTGAAAGAGCATCCCTGGAAACAACGGTGTTCACTAACTTTAGAAAACAAGTCGTCCCTGTTCTGACGTCAGTCCGGCGTCATGGATATGTCCCACACGAACAACAGCAGCACAGCTCTGTGGGACGACATGCTCTGGGAGGAGCTGTGCCAGTCCTCTCTGAGCGGCACCACCTTCCTGATTTTGGCCTACAGCACCGTGTTGGCAGTGGGCCTCATCGGCAACACCTGCCTGGTCTTCGTCATCTCGCGGCAGAAGGAGATGAGGAACGTCACCAACATCTTCATCGCCAACCTCTCCTGCTCCGACCTCCTCATGTGCATCGTGTGCCTGCCCGTCACGGTCATCTACACCCTCATGGACCGGTGGATCATGGGAGAGGCCCTGTGCAAGGTCACGCCCTTCGTCCAGTGCATGTCCGTCACCGTCTCCGTCTTCTCCCTGATGCTCATCGCCCTGGAGCGCTACCAGCTCATCTTGCACCCCACAGGATGGAAGCCCGTCATGGGCCACTCCTACCTGGCGGTGGCCGTCACCTGGATGGTAGCCTGCTTTATTTCCCTGCCCTTCCTCTCTTTCCACGTCCTCACCAACGCGCCATTCCAAAACCTCAGCATCCCGTTCAACCCCTTCACTGACCACTTCATCTGCATGGAGCAGTGGCCCTCCAATGGAAACCGGCTGGCCTACACCACCTCGCTGCTGCTGTTCCAGTACTGCCTGCCCCTCGTCCTCATCTTCATCTGTTACCTGCGCATCTTCCTGCGGCTGCGCCGGAGGAAGGACATGGTGGAGCGGGCCCGCGAGGTCCGGCAGAAGAGGGCCAAGGGGTCCCAGAAAGTGAATGCCATGCTGGCCTCCATCGTGGCCGCCTTCGCCGTCTGCTGGCTCCCGCTGAACGTCTTCAACACGGTGTTCGACTGGAACCACCAGGCCCTCCCTGACTGCCAGCACAACTTCATCTTCTCGGTCTGCCACCTCACCGCCATGGCCTCCGTCTGCGTCAACCCCATCATCTACGGCTTCCTTAACAGCAACTTCCAGAAGGAGCTGAAGGCGACCTTGCAGCGCTGCCGCTGCTGGGGGGCGCCAGAGAGCTACGAGAGCTTCCCCCTCTCTACCGTCAGCACCGAGGTCACCAAGGTGTCGTCCCTGAGCAATGGGTCTTTCAGCGTCAATGCCTAGCAGGGCTGCTGCTGTCGGGTGTCCAGAGAGAGAGGGAGAGATAAAAAGGGGCCATCTCCATGGAGATATAGAACTGTCTCGCAATGACTCCTGCAGTCTCCTGCTTTGGGCCTTGAGACAGCGCATTTATATTGATGTGATCTTTGTAGGTCCAGTAATCACCACCCTTTGGTTGAGATAACAGTTAATGAAGGGCTTAGGCGGAGATCACCATGCCTTGTTAAATTAAGCAGTCTTTGCCAAAGGCGCCACACAGCTGCAGCTGTGGCACGCTTGGCTGTTCCCCACAGATGCGGCTTCGCCTACCAGATACATGTGCTCACTTCCACATGGCAGTGTGCTCAACGCGTTTACCAGTTTCTCCAATCGGTGGCCACCTTTACCAGCTCAACGGGAAAGCAAATCCGAAAAAGGCCTGCAGCCTCCATGGACCCATCTAATGCATTACTCCGTTGTTGCATCCTTGATAACACAGATTAGCCCTTCCTTCAAGTCGATCAAATATAGCCAGTCTCTGCAACCACACCCAACAAGGTTGTACAATGACAGACAGAGATATAAAGCGCCACCCTTATGATAGTTAACTGGCTTTCAAAATTGACTGTGATATGCTGTGTCTTAAATTTCATGCTCTGATTTTTAGTTAATCTATAACTATTTCTATTAGATGCCTTTTATGTGAAATGTTTGATTTATTGACAAATGTCTACACTATTCTTTTGGTTTCTAAAACACAGCTGTATGCTGGAGATGCTTGTGTTATTTTGTGCTGAGTCTGATAAAACTCAAAAATGCAACATTGTGGGGCATTCAAGTAGAATAAACTACATATGTATCATGAGACCCAAACAGATGTCTCTTTTCAAGTGATAGCTGTTATTACAGAAGACACTCTAGAAAATAATTGTGGGCTCTTTGCTTAAATTCTTTGTCAAAGTGTGTTTGCCACTTGGAATAACAAAATGTTAAATAATCACATGACCATGATCCACATTTTATGGCAGAACACAATGCAGTATTTTGCAATGGTGGCACTGTTCTCATTCTAGATCAATGAGCTCCTAGCTGATTATAATCCATCTGAAGACATTTGTGGTGTAGAAAGTGCAATAGTGTAGGTGACTGCAATTGACGTTGAAATCCTACATCCTTTCACCTAAATAAAGGTGGTATTTCAACATCTCCAAGATGGTGCTATAAAGAGAATTATAGATTAAGTGAAGATCCATTACTATATTGTACTGCCTTGAGGGTTATTTAAAAAAGACACCAAAATGATATATTGCCATCATACTATTTATTTATCATATCTAAATTTTCTGTAGAGTATAAAGTGATATTATGAAGTGACATCTTTAAACATTGTTTGGTGCCTATTGATCATTTAAAGCATAGTCTTTGGCACACACCGAACCTTTTATTCAGGCCCTCGTAGGAGATTCATTTGTTTCCTGTTTTACTAAACTTTGCAGACTAGTTACACTGAGAAGTAATAAGACCAAAATTCACAAGAGTTTCAAAACAAGAAAGGAGCAAACTCCTAGCAGAAACAAATAACTCTGAAGCCAAAGCAAAGGGAAGCAACAAAGGTGATTATACAGTATAAATGCAGCAGATAAGTCCTTGCCCCCCCCGCCCCCCTCCTCTAAGAGGCCTTATAAAACATGGTCTATCATAGACTTTATGTCCTGCATTGATGTAAGATGCTTGATATTTCAGTTGTATAGCCTTGTGTAGCCTTTGAAATATGACAATGAAATATGAATGCCAATCAATAACTCTTGTGCTTGGTTTCACCTCACCTTGTCATTTCATTTGTCCTGCTGACATAAAGGTGGCAGGATGAGAATGAATACTGTCCCACAGTCTCCTCTTTTTCTTTTCTTTTTTCTTTACTAGTTTTTCTGTCTGAGAATCAATCAGGCCTGTATATATCATATTGTTGTACCTCATGGTCGCGAATTTCAATGAACTTTTCATACATTCGACCACAATATGTTTATACAGGTTTTCAGGTATGCCTGTTCAGCCTGGTTTACATGAACTGTAATTGTGTTAAGGTCAAGCTAACTACCCTGATGCTGAGAGACATCTTGACAAGCATTTCATTAAAGGTTTCTGCCCACATTCTGTGAATGTATGACTTGGTAAAACAATGGCTAGCAATTGTCTGTTCACTCCATTAACTTGCCTTAATTTCCAACATGGATAAATTGTCACCAAGCTCCTAAGTGTACCCGTGTGTGTGTGTGTGTGTGTGTGTGTGTGTGTGTGTCTGTGTGTGTGTGTCTGTGTGTGTGTGTGTGCGTGCGCGCACGCATGCTTATGCGTGCTCCAAGTGTGTGTTCTCTGTATATCCTCCTGTTTATTGAGTGATTGTAATGTGATGCATTTCAAATGTTGTGCTAACTCGTCATTTTTATGTTTAACGTCTTGTTTTCTTTTTTTTTTTGTTTGTGTTGTTCAGTTTTGTGCTGATGCTGTTGTTAGGCTGAAGCAATGCTATATTAATTGAATGTAGTCCACTCATTACTCAAGACTACAGGATGGTGAACTATTCTGCAAGGTCAAGAATTGTTCTCCATCATTAAAGAAAAGTATAATCAAACTCCCATTGTACTTTAAAATTGGATTTTACTCTGTGTAGCAGCTTCACAAATAAACGCATTGAAAGGTTTGATGTAAAGCACTTGTGATTGTGTCCTAGATGAATAAAGAACCTTTTATTTTAGAATTCACTAAGAGCTGTGAAGAAAACCGAAATAAACATCAAAGAGTACAAGCAACAGAATAAAATCAATACATGGAATCCACAAGGAGAATGAAAAGAAAAGGGTCTGTTCGGAACAAATAGTGATTTGAGAGTGATGGAGAGCTCTGAGAATATGGCATTTGTCAATGTTATTGATGATATTGATAGAACTAACTGGGTAGAAGAGTAAATCAAAGGGTTTATGGTAATAAATAACCTCCAGGGCTGTGTTGGCTATGTATTATTTACATATATTTTTTTCCAATGTATTTTGTGTACTCTTTATATCTTTAAGTATTATACAAGCTTCTTACAGTAGTCTATAAATGCCAAGAAGATTGCTCTGTATGATAATCTGATTTAAAAAAAACACACCCTTTTACTTTGGACATATATGAATATTTGTTGGGCTGTGCTCGATTTTTCTTTTTTTTAAAAGCATGTTGAAATAATGAAAAACAACTGTTAGAACAGTCCTTCTGTTCTGTTTTGCATAATGGAGAGTGGATTCTACAATATCTGCTTTGAAGTGCTTATTAAATTTTCATGTAGGGATCGATCTGATTTTTTAAAAAAGCTCTGTAATTTCACATCATTCATATGCATTTCAAAACATTACACATAACTTTTCTGCACTTGAGAGCCATTTTTTATGTACTTAGCTTGTATATCTGAGATGTTTAGTCCTGTATATGTGCATAAATATATACCGTAAATGTTTCATGAAACACTGGCTCGGTGTATGTTTTTACTGTTGTTTGACTTTCCCTGTGACTCCTCTCCCTTGTCTGGAATGTCTTAGCTCAGATTAATGTCCTGTAGTTGCTGAAGTTCTTAGTACACTGGAGTGTGCTGAATTGTGAAATCTCTTGACATCCATTCCAAATGTTTTTAAAGAAAAATTAGAATTAGAATTTATTTATTTATATATATCCTTTATTTCTGTGCTGTCATTTGACATCCAGGAAGAGTCTCTCGCATCGAGGATGCATCCAGGAAGAGCTACATGCTATGAGTTGAGTTACACATACTTCTAACACGTACTGTAGCATTCCAAGATGGTGCTGGGTTTCCTGGATGTGCAATGGTGAGATGTACAGAGGAAACCAAACCCAACCAAATGTGCCTCCACAGCACAAGGAAGTTGGCTAGGCTATTTGCCAGTATGTGTACAGACAACTGACAAAATCAGATATATACAAACTGGTCACAACAGACACACCTATGCTGCATATGAAACCTCTGATGCAAACACAAGCATTTCACTTATTCATTTGTCCAGCCAAAAGACCCAGGTCCCCGACTAAGGGAGACAATCATACTCTTATTCAAACTCTAGGGGGTGACATCACCCTCTGCAGTGGATTCCTGCAGTACCCAGCTCCTCAGCTTGCTCATAGGCACTAGTGTACGTCACCCAAGACAGGCACCTTTGTAACAGGTAGGTTTTCTGAAGGTTTCAAACCACGACCCTTGCTATCCACATGGCACAAGAAGGGATTCACTTCGTCAGCAAAAGACCCAGGTCCCTATCAAAAAGAACAAAATATTGCCTTGTTGAGACTCTAAAAAGGGTGACATCATCTTCGGTTGCAGGGTCATACTCTCTCCTGCTACTCAACTCCTGTCTATATATGTATATATAGTGCAGGCTGTCATGTTATGATCACAATGATAAGTTCAAGCTTGAAATTACTGATAAACCCTTTAAATAAATTTCAGCTTGATCATTCTAGACATGCTGAGTATAATGAGAATTTTGTATAGCCACAAATACCTATCTGTAACTATTTTGCCAATGACAAAGTGGAGATACAAGGTAATGTGCAAACATTAACATGAAAAGGCAAGAAAAAAATCAGAAAGAGGCCAACTCCAGCAGAGGAATCTGTACTGGAATGCAGCACAGAGTAACAAGGCAGGTAAAAATTGCATTCACAGCTTTTCTACTTAAGCAGGTGTCTTCTGATAAGCACCTGCATGCAGGGGTCTCTGGCTAGTTCAGGCCCCTGCTGAGGCCACCACACTAACCTCAGCCACGCCCCGTTTACATGAGTGTAGAGGAAACAGAGCCATAGTGGAAGGTTGAATTCAATCTATGGAATGTGCTTAAAGAATAACACACATTGCAAACACAAACCACTGTTCCTGTGCATTCATATGGAAAACAACATTGCATCGTCAAAACACAACTACCTCGACATCCCCTTCTCTCTCTCACTCAAAGACTTTTCTGCCTCTTCCTCCCTTCCTGCATGGAAGCTTTAATTCTTTACTTGTGTTTTACCCATAAGAAAACATGCACCCTCTCACCCTGGCTGCCTACCTCTGTCTCTGGTTTTTCACATGCTTTGATCAACTGTCACCTGAATCTGTGGCATTGCAGTAGAATTCAGCATGAACATATTATGAATGGGAGACAATAGACACCCAACTATTTTCTGCTGTATTGCAGGAGAGCCTTCACCACAGACACTCTGACCCTTGTACACAATTTTCCCTTATCTTTCACTCAAAAGAAATGGAAGTGTCACTTTTTCAATACAAACGCAATCCTTTTCAGTCTGGTGAAGATTCAGTCAGTGTTTGTGAAGAATGTATGTCAAAGACAGGTGAGTATCCTTTCTTTTCATTTGCAACATAGTGTATCTTCCTCATCCCTTCCCCATTCAGGTTCCAACACAGTTTAATCCTTCTCTCATAAAAACTTTTTTCAAAACACTTATGTCTTCAGTGCTGAAGCAGTGTTCCCCCAGCTCTGAATAAGTACAGACTGCTCATGACTATCAACAATTTTGAAAGTAAACTTGCATGTCAAATCTGCTTAATATTACTATCCTGTATAGAACGTACACAAAATGCTAACCTACCCTCCAGTCACTGTATATAGAGAAGCATTCAGTTTCTTAATGATTCACAGTTGACACTAACTTTGTGCCAGAAATTTCTCAGGTTGATTATGTTTGAGTTATTGCAGTTTTATGCATGGTTTTGTGTGTAATTACTTCTTCTTTCCTCAGAATTTTTGTTACACGTGACATTTGAAATGCGTGATCCTTTTACAGAATTTTACAGAACAGTTTATTAATACAAGGAGAGTTCTGGACATGACAGATTGAAGTTTTTCTTCCTCATTTGCTGTACTGAATCACAGAAGTGAACCTTCTCTGCACAGAGCATGTTTCTTTGCCCCACAACAGCATTACCGTGGTTACAATTATGGTTTTCCCACATGGGTCCTGACCTTTGAAGGTTTCAGCTTCTCTTCTCTCATTTTTGGCATCCCATTGATGGACCCATGCCCAGATTAGGTGGGTTGCCCTTGTGATGTCAATCACACACAACCCTTAAACTGCCTCAGGCAGGAGCACCCAGATGGGCTACCTCTGACTCCTCATGCCTTGTCTCATTACTGCCTTGCGTCTTTCATGATTGGAAAGCTGCTCGTGCCTGTATTTGTGTGTGCACTTCAGCACCTGGAGTACAAGCACAGAACAGTCTGCTTTGAGCATCGCAGGGTATCTGATGCAGCCAGTCCTGCTCTACACAAAGCAGAAGCATAAGTCTGATGGCAAAGACTTGCCCGCGAAGGATCAACACATAAAAAATGGCTTCCAATTTGAGTTTTGTTCATGTAGAGGAAAGAGCACTTGCTAGATTTATGCAGTTTATTGTGGTAGATAGTTAGGGCTAAGGTTAGCCGTTTCATTTAGAAGTAAAACGCATTAAAAGAACTGAATTAAAATGGACGCATTGCTTGGCATTATCTCCTGTGGAAATGCCGCATCAAAAGTAATGACCTCTTTCTGAAGCAGCCGGCAGTCATTGTATTATGTGTGCTGTGGCCTGTGTGCTTATGGTAGCCCTGTATTGAAGATAAGCTTCATTTCATTTTCAGGGCTCCTGAAATCTATTCCTTGTTAAATGAAATGTATGGTCCGCTGCTGTGAATTAAAAAACCCACCATTATGCATGAATAGTGGTGCAGCTGGATTCAAATATGCCTCATGCAGTTAGCTGGCTGGGGTTAAACTCTCTGTTCAGTCAAATATTTGCCTTCTTCCATTTCCCAGAACATATCGTTTTAATGTCCCAATGGCTATATTCCAATACGATAAGCTAAGATGTCATCGTGGTCACCCTCTCTTACACTGCAGTATGAGCTGCACGCAATGACTGGTGAACCAAACCTTCTGTGACGTGGAAAAGGGAAGGAGCAGTACACTGGCAATTGGGGATCTCTGACACTGCATTACAGAAAACCACCACCAGGGCCATTGCGTCACATCAGCCCTACAGAATGCAATATCTGGCTTGACAAAATAAAACCATAAATCATATAAACAATTTGTGTTTCTGTGTTGGAACTAAATATGCTTCATGCCAATAAACATTTCCCTTTTACCCAATTATATCTTTATTCATTCCTATTTCATAAATTCTCACTTTTGCATTTGCTCAACTTCAGAATTGAAGTAGATATCACAAGCGACCCCCTTACGTACACATACATTGATGGACAAATTTATTATCAAATTGCTGGTAGCGAAAAAAACATTGTGCAGAATGAGTTATCAAAAGAAAGAAAGGTTTCATTGAAATTTTCTGCAAGTATTAAGTAGCTGTCCATGTAAATACAGCCACTGACACTGTTCTGATAGAGGCTTAAGCTTATGGACTTGCATCTTGCTTCTAAATAAGACTACAGATGAAGGACATTGGTTATGTTCCAAACCTCCTCTCTACTCTCTTTTTCCACTGACCAATACTGATCTTTGCAGTTATTAGCAAGTGGAAAAGGTCATGCTGATCACTGGTCAGAGAACAGTGCAACTAAGGACAGCAGGGGAGTACAACATGAGCACATGCTTCTTTAAAGTTCCCTGTCAAGCAAGGGTTGTTATCCTCCCACAAAAATAGCATTTTTTGTAAAGTACAAAAAGAAATGGATAAAGACTACTCCAAACATTATTTCTAGAACAGCCAGCAAAAAATATTTACAGAACTGACCTAACATTCTATTTCATTTGCTGGTTAATGTTGACTGTGATATGATATGACATCCTGTCGAAGCTCCACAACTTAAAAAAAAAAAAAAACATGAACCACATTTGCCCATATTTAATCACTTTAATTGATGGATTTTCAGCTAGGTAAAAATACCATCTACCTGTGCTGTAGCAGCAGATGTAGCTATAACACTGAGATAAAATATTCATAATTATATTTTATTGTTAGACTGCTTCCTTTGTTAGCCATTCCGGGCCATCGCTGAAAATGGAAATGCCTGTAATGGTGCATTTTGATGACAGAGATCCAATTTGACTTCAATCTGCAATTTAAATGTGCATTTGTCCTGATGTACATTTTGAAAATAAAACCATAAAGCATGCTGCTCAAAAAAAAGGAATGGGCAATCAGATCGAAAACTAAATCTACGATGTGGTTTCAGCGCAGAGCAACCACGGGCAGTGATGTGTTTTAAAATGAAGACATTGCATTTCGAATGAAATGGCACAATTAATCTGACAGATATAAAAAGAAACCGATGCGACAAACAAAAGCTGTGCATTATCCGCATCACCATGTGACCTTATCATATCTGAACACCTGAGGATTTAGGGGCCTCTAGATGCCCCCAAAGAATTTATTCCATGTTCTGCAATCCCTCAGGTTAATAGAGAAGGACATCCAAACTGCTCTGGATGCAAAAAGAGCAGGCCTATTTCCAAACTGAATATTTCAGAGTATGTTCATTGAATTTGGCATAAATACCAAAGCTGGAGATAGTCTGCGGGGAATATTCACTTCTGGCCCTGTCTTTTGCATTTGTAAGTAGAAAATTGATGTTAAATCCAAAATGGAAGACATATTGTGATATGGCTATAGGTACAAAATTGACAACAATCAAAAATTAATGAATTATTTTAGGTTTTTGTTGTTGTATCTGCATTTCAAGAAACGGTCAGTGACAGATGACAAACTTTACAGTTTACACTTTAGAGACTGTGGCTGTTCACCTTTTGAATATAAGGGACCTATGAGACAGGCAAGAGGGTGAAGGAGAGGTACTCCTGGCTGGTGGAATGAGACCTCATCTCTGCTTGCCTCTCTAGGTAATGAGCCACTTGAAGCAGTCGCTTAAATATACATCAGATGTCAGGAGCACGCTGCATTTGGGTTTTTCAGTTGGCTACAAGTCGGGGGAACCCAGACAGTGATGAACAGATCAGAGCATGCATGAGTTCTAACATTCACATACAGTATCTTAGAAGGCCTTACTGGTTGCACTTCCCCCACCCAAACCATCCCCTCCCCTCCCCTCCCCACCAATGCTGCAACTTTTTCTGTCTGTCAGAGTTTGTTACTCTACTATGCTGCAGTTTTTGAGAAAAAATCGCAAAGCACAAGACAACCTATACGCTCAGACAGAGCCGCCAGAGAGAGATGTGTCAGATGCGCCAGACATACAAATGAGGCCTTACGGCACCAAAATGTTTTTACTGCCTTGAGGAAGCCAGAGTCTGGATATTTTATTTGTCTTTTTACAGCATTCTAGATAGTGGCAATATGTATGTACTACCCTTGTCCTATAAAACACCATTGCTACAGAGCTGTTTGTGTCGCAGCAAAAATGGTCTGAAATATTCTGTCCTTTCTTCTGTTGTTTCCGGATTATTTATGGCAACACCTTTCCTGAGCTGATGCTCTCCTTGCCCCCAGGTCCAGCTGCATGAAGAACTTTTTAGTGAGTAAAATGTAACTTCCACAGTGTCCTGTTCACCTGGGGAGAAATCCTTGCCAGACAAGCCAGCTGGCAGGAGAGAGCAGACCCAGCCGGCATTATCAGGAGGGATGGAGATTAATCTCTTGAGGCAATGTACAGGACAGATAGGTGGGCTAGCCAGACAATCAGCCGTCTGTTGTTTGTCATCCAGCCCACGTAAAGTAAACCAGATAGCACATACAAACATTGTTATGGAACATAAACAACAAAAAAAATTCTGAGATACCAGATGCGTGATCCTGTGTTATTCAATGCATGACAGCTTGTATGGCAAACCTGAATAGACAGAAACAGGCTTTGACATTTGGATGGTCAGATACAAACAGAAAGAGGCACGCTTGAGCACATAGATGCAAGTCAGTCCACTGAGGGAGGCTGTGTGCCCTAGCTTTCTACTCCTGACCGGGGCTAGGATTCTGTTCTCAGTTTATCATTCAGTGCAATGAAATGCATTATTTATCCCCCCTTTTTTCAAAGTGATCCAAAAAAAAGATCAGAGCCCTGTCATCCTTATCACTTATTTATGGGGTGTTTCCTTTAAGTGATGTTTCCCTCTCTTTCAAAGGGCCTGTTGGAATAGGCCCTGGATACGTGTGGTTCTGAAAGCTGTGTCCACAAAAAAAAAGTTTCACTTAAAAATGAGGGTGAAACTTTGCCTTGGCTGCCTTCACTCTGCTCTGGCTTAGTGTAATTGGAGAAATCAGATGGTGCAAATGAATAAGGGGACAAAGCTTGCCAATTAGTACTAGCACTGTTAGATTGGCCACGTTAATACCCATTTTATATTCCAGTGAGAAATACGGAAAACTCAACCATCTCTTTCATTAGCCCAGTTAACAGTGAAGCCCAGTTGTTCTGTGACTAAACTGATCTTCAACTTGACCGCCTCTTCTGAAATAAAAAAAAAAAAACTCAACCTTTCACCTTCTGTGTGGACTGTGTGGCAGGTCTTGTCCTGGTTGCCTGGCAACCACCTAACTCCTCTGCCCAGCCTCAGGGGGTTCCTATTGGTCTTGCTGTCGAAAAGGTGCCCTTCTCACTGGGTTCACAATGTCATGTATAAATGACACAAAAAAGCATGCATTGATCTGTAGCACATTAGAGAGTGACTCTGTATGCCAGGAAATCTGCTGTGAGACAGTGCTCATATCCCTGGTGTCCCTTTTTCTGTAGTGACTCATAGGGCCCTAAATCTGTTACTGGGTGCCATAAGTAGTGTGATAAGGGACCCCAGCCAACTGATTCCCTCCTACACCAACAGAACAAGACCAGTTGCATTCTTATGATACAGACCGCTGATTACTGTTGGTGAATGGCAGAGCTTTGACTCAAACATGGATGAGCACCAGCCAACTGAGCCATTCAGCAGCCTCTTCCAACATTTCATATTTATGTGGCAGTGGTTATATTCAAGATTATGTGTATGCTGACAGCAAATAAGAAATATGGCATAAGCAGCTCTTGTACTGAAAGGGAATTAAGGTCAATATCAATAATTTGGTATTTGAATCTATGACTCTGTGAACACAAATAAAAATGTGCACTTACATTTGCTTCCATAGTATATCTAAATCATGCATCGGGTTTCTAAGCAGCCAGACATCTTGCTGAGGCAAAAAAAAAAAAAAAAAACAGTTGATCAACATCACTTTGCTGTATTGATAAATTCACTCTGTAAGTCTACCAGTCAGCATCATTAGTAGGCAGACTTTTGAGATTTGACCAGATCTGTCCCTTATCCTCTCATTGATATATTCCTCTGGCAGAAAGCTTCATGCAAGATAACAAGCAATACTTTCTACAAACCAGCATAATTCATTTTGCATTAGTTCAAGCATGAACTGTGTTCATCACAGAATAATGATGAGCTACTTACCACAAATTGATGACACACATTGATTAATCCAATTGAGTTTGCATTGTAAATGGAAGCAGAAAAAGCTAAAAGGATCTATACCCCGGTCTTCTTGTTGCTACTATCACTAGGCAGCCAAGCACCAGAGGCGTGAGTTACAAGGATACAGCTGTCTCTGTCATCGTAGTACCTACATTTGTAGCTGTATTCATTTAGATGTTCATCAGAGTGGAAGTAGACATTTAATATAATATTGACCTATAGTACAAAATTGAATATGGATACATTATAAACTAATTGGAAATCCACATATTTCAATGGAAGTCTTCGTGAGAAATCTCTGTGTATATGGTATAAACATGGACTTCAAAACTGTAAAACTGTCATATAATTATCTATCTATTACATATTTCTCAAAGGAGACTGGAGATTTTTTTAAATATGATTGCTGCAGTCTCTTAATTCCGCTGCTTGATATTTTTCTCCTGGTTAGAGTGCAAGTTAAATATTTGAATGCCATATGCGTCTGTGTTGGATATGTTTCTGACATTTTTGACTAGTATGTAACAACAGGAAAGGATGATAATTCAGTGAAACATTTCTCTAGGTTCATGTTGTATTTACAGGATAACATGCTGTGAAATGAGCAAGCTGGCTTTTGTCACAGTCATGAGGATATATGCTTGCCAAATTTTGCCTTGCTGTCCAAAAAAGGATTGTGGTATACCCCATTACACAATCCACTGCCCTAATGACATCACCCTGTAACTTTGAATCAGTTGATTCATGAGTCAGGAACATCCATAGGAACAGCCTTCATATCAGAAGTTGTGACATCAATGGCAGACTCAAAACGCCAAGTCAACAACATCTCAAATGTACACTAACTACTGAGCTTCACCAGAAGCTTGCGATACGTAATTGGTTTTAAATTGCCCCAGAAGTGACTGCAAAGCCTTTACACTTTGGATCCCTGTGGACCTCACTGAGTTCTCACACTAAGAATGAATGGGTCCCTGGAAAGGTTTCAGTATATTGATAGCAGCAGCCACCAATTGCCCCTGATGGCACGTGAATGAGCCCTTCAGATCCATGTCCATTCCCGTTTCTGCTCCAGCACCCTCCTGAGCACTTTGAATATGGAATTCAATCTTGTAGGTATGCCATGCACCAAAATACTATGTGGGAGGCAAAGGTGCACCTGTGCCAGATGTAGTTTGTTTGTTGCTTTTTCTGACCAATGCACAAATGCTGTCATGCTTCTGGACAGTGTTATCTTCTTGCTGATACAATGGAATTAGCTGGCTAACTAACACGCTTGCTGGCTAAGTTTGACCAGTAATGTAAAATTAAAAGGTACCATACAGTGTAACCTCTTCATTATATTTCTGTATAGCTAGCTAGGCAAGCTGTGAGAATATAGACAGAAACCGAAAACACTGATGGTCAAGTTGAAAGCAAGAAAACTGCCAGCCGGCAAGTAAAGTCAGTACAAGCAAGGGGAGAAAAAATGGAATATCTGTGAATATGGTACTTTCTAGATTATAGCTAAACACAAATGTTAGTAATAATCGGTCACATTGAATAGGAATGTTAAATTGACAATTTCAAAAAGAACACTAATCCTCAGATTGAAAAGCAGGTCAGTTAGCGTATTAGAGATTGTCAGAGATGAAGATTTAGGCATATGAAGAAGCAATGATGACGCTAATGTGGGCTGCAATTGGTTTATTCCCCACAGAAACTAATTATGATAGAGACCAGCTGAACAACATAAAATAATGAATAGCCAGTTCTGGACCGTATGGAAAAGCACTGACAGCAGGGGTCAGACAGGAGGGATGGATTCTTCTATTAGAGCAAACCACTATGCAATACTGATCCACAGGCACACACACACACACACACACACACACATGTGCTGGGGCAAACAGGCCACGAAGGTTGGCATGTTGGATGTGTTCTGGTCAGTGCACCCCACAAGATATTTGTTCTCATTTCATTATTTTCACAGTACTGCTGATGTGAACATGCTCCAGGGGAGGTTCTCAGAAATTGACACGTAATGAAGTCTTTATTGTGGAGGAAAACCATTGAAACCATTAAAGCATATAGCTGTTTTTGAAGAAACATTAGCTCTTATGTTAATTACAGTATCTTGCGCACTACCTCAGTGGTTCTGGCACTGTCTGTGAACACAAAAGCCCAACTCTGCTGTGAGAGAGGATTATACCACATTCCCTTGTTGTCAATGTTTTGAGTCTGTGTTCACAGTCAGCCAGCTGCAGACTGCTCACTCACGCTAAGCTATTTAAGTATTTCACCCAGAGAAATCAATACTCATGTTTAAGATAAACCAAGCACAAGAGTTCCATTTGAACAGCCAGCCAAGTAATCCTAGCATGGGAAAAAATTTCCCATTTTCATCATCACGCTTCATCAGTTCTGTCAAAGCGAAATGGGCTCTCAAATGGATTAAGGCACCTGTTGGTGAAACTGTGGCTGTTTTTGCACACCGCTAATTTGGTGAGTCATTCTTCATTTTGAATGAATTAAAATACGGGTTTTCTACCCTTGACCTCTCATCTCTCTCTCTCTCTCTCCCTCTACACAAGCACACACATGAAGGCATGGAAGCAGACAGGTAGATATGACCCCTATTACCCCTCTGTTGTCCTTTTCATCTGTCCAATTGTCATGAAAGCCTGAGTCACCATGAGATGGTCTCCAGCAAAAAAAGAAGGGGACATCTCATTCTCCTGGTTCTTAACGAGATGAATTACTAACCTGAACCAAGCAAGCTCATGGAAGGCATCGAAGAAGGGCTTAGCTGTGAGTGCAATGTTGGACTGTACATGCAGTAGCTCAATTCAGTTATGCAGTGAACTCTGCTTGCAGTAGAGAGGGTGATCTGTGGAACCACACCTGCACCAGCACTGACACACAGTTTCTAACATGCACAATTTCCCTCTGACAGCTCACATCGGTGTTTGATGAAGTCAAAGAGCGCTCCTGCAGGCTGCCAGACCCCTTCCTGTGATCTAGTTATGTGGAGAGATGGCAAGGGGGCGGCGCAGAAATCACAGCTCCTCAAAATACATCCAGTCCTGTACTGCAGCCTGGGCATATTAATGTAGAGAGAGAGAGAGAGAGAGAGAAAGAGAGAGAGAGTGTGTGTGTGTGTATGTTGTTGTTGTTGTTGTGTGTGTTGTTGTTGTCCTGATGCAATATTAATGCGTGGAGCCTGAATCTCCTCGGCTGGTCCCTGGCTTTCTCAGCAGGTGCCATTATTGTGATACGTCCGGCTGTCTGTTTTTCTTTTTTTATCCAGCCAATTCTAGCTTCATTTAGTGGAGCTGTTGTGCAACCAGTCTCTGTGAGACCAATTAATGTTACTCCACAAGAGCCCACCAGTTTTCAATAAAAAACTTGCCTGTTTTCTCATTAAAACACATGGGCTAAGTACAGTTTGATGTATATAGGGAATGATGAAAGCTGGGCCCATGATGGTGATTTGGTTATGACACTGGCTTTTAATCAACAATCCAGAAGTCACCACTTCATGTTAGGAACATTGCCATGAATACTGATGTACATTTTGTTTGACTCAAACTCCAGCTTACTATGGGGCGACAGTGGCTCAGGAGGTAGAGCAGTCGACTGGGGATTGGAAGGTCCCTGGTTCAAATCTGGCTCATCCTGGCAGAGTGTCGAAGTGTCCTTGAGCAAGACACTGAACCCCCAACAGCTCCCAGTGGCCAGTTGGTAAGCCTGTATAGCAGCCTCTGCCACTGGTAGGTAGATGTGAGGCATATAACTGTAAAGTGCTTTGAGTACTCAAATGAGTAGAAAAGCGCTATATAAATGCAGTCCATTTACTATGGACACCTCAGCCTCCTCTGTCCTCAGTTCACTGTCTGGTGACATCACCTGTGTCTGAAATGGTGAAAAACTCTAAAGGCTAAATCCCTCTCTGATGGTTCTACAGAGCCATCAAGTCTGTCATTTTTCAGCATGGTTCAGTCTCATTTATTATATACCGACATATTGTGAAATCAATCACCCTCATCTCGCACCATTTCAGCATTTCAGTAAAAGTGCTAATGAATGAGACTTTTTAAATTTAGCTGGCAAGATTAATTAAATCAAATCAATATAAAGGCTAGAGAGATCAAAGGAGAATATCTCCCAAAGAAAAGGATGTACAATACACACTGTGTACCTATTTTCCAAAGAAAATCAATTTCAGCTTTCTTTTTGAGTCTATCCTGCAGTCACAAAAGAGGTCTAATTGTGTCATAACCATAATTGTATTGTTATTTACTTGACAAACTACCTGAAAGGGTGCAGTGCGGTGACTAATCTCTTATTTGATTAATTTTCAAACAGCTAATATGTTGTTCACAATGCTAAACTGTACATAGAGACAGAGATAAGTTCAAAGAATGCAGCTGGGACTTGTCAGTTATATCACATTAAAAGAGAAATTATCTGCCCTACATGTTTGTGGAGTCTGATCAAGGCAAAGAAATGTACAAAACTGCTTTTTTTTCAGAGGAGATAACAGCATAGCAACTACATTAACCAAATATATTCCACAGCAGGCTATCAGGACAGTGTATTTCAGTAGGATCTTTCTTTTGTGAGAACCGCTGGATTAAGTTTCATTCAATTTGTTTGAATTGGGCAAAGTAAAAGCAAACATATGTGTTTACCACCTAATTACATAATTTCCTGCTGCGTATCTGATTTGGCACTTTGAGTGTGCCTCTCCTGTTGTCCTGGCTGATATTTGCTGTGTTGAATGGCTACTACAACAAAAAGTAGTGTCTAAATTCATATTTGAGATGATCCTACTTTGACAACACTTCCCTTCATATTACAAAGTAAACAGCCATTCCTTATAAATTAATCTTACATCTCACTATGTTGTTTTTAGAGGCAGCAATAAAAGTGAAATAATAAAAGGGTGTATGTTAATTTGAGATGAATGAAACAACATTTTATGTACAGTGAGACTCAGATCCAGGGGTTGTAAATACACATATAAAGTGTAAAATTTAAAATATCAATTGCATGCACAATTCCTATTGAGCACAACAGTTATTTTCAAGTCTGTGCACCATTTTCAAATGCACAACAAAAAGGTAGCTTATATCTGAGGCATTGAACTTCTTTGCCCCTAAAATCTTTACATATATCATTCAGACTATGTCCACAACTGATGTAATCAAAGTTTTCTTTGAATGGCTCATGGCAAGGAAAGGTAAAGTTATAGAATACCTCAAAACTGTTGGAACATTTGTATATAATTCCATGAAAGCAGTGACTGATATTTTAATTTTCTAAACAAAAATTGCCCTGCAAAACAGAAGGTCCCAATTCTATAAGACTAATAACTTAGTCCTGTAAATTTACGCTACATCTGCCTTTAGCAGATGCTGCTGTTCAGAGCAACTTACATGGCTATTCATTATTTTATGTTGGCCGCGTGCAATTAGATATTCACTGTTCAAATTCATGTTAAATATCTTGCCCAAAGGTACAACAGCAGTGACTGACTGGGGAATTGAACCAGCAAACACTGGGTTAAGAGCCCTCTTCCTTACTACTACACAACACTCCTGCCGGGCAAGGATAGACTTCCAATAACTTTCTGCAAGGAAAATTCTCTGCATGAAGACCAAACAGCAATGGTATTTGCATTTCATACCTCACATCCTCATATGCATATAATCAGATGTAATGAAGCTGTAATGAAGCTAGATACAAGTGTGTATGAAAGCCTGACCCCACTGTCATAATCCATTTTTGAGATCCACATGAAATTTCTCACAAAAAGCCCATGGGTTTCCTGAGATCAGAACATGTCCTAAAGTGCCCTCTGGTGGTAAGTGAACAGTACACAGCAAAAATCTGAAATGTCAAAAATGGTTTCTTTTACCTGTGTCTTACTTAGTATATTGGACATAACACTTAAATACCCTCTTGCTTCATCTGCATCTTTTTGAAGAGCCCTCATAAAAGCAAGGTGATCCCTGGAGAAAAAAAACTAGCTGACACAATCAGCACCGCATCTCGTGTTCATTTACAGTTTCGTAAGTGCTGTGTATCACTCTCTTTACAGCGAGTCTGCTTCATCATGTTGACAGCAGAGGTCTAAGACAAGTTGTGCTGCTGTTTTAGGTTCCTAATTATAACTGAAAGTGCTGAACAGAGCTATAGCTAACTCACACACTCTCCTTTGAACTGACAGAATGAGTGAAATCTGTGCATTGCAGCTTGTCTGTGGCTATGGGGTGTATGGTAATAAGGTACACCACATTCCCAGAGGCAAAGGCAATTCACCAAAGACAGAACCTGTATAAGATCTCCGTCTTTGTTGCTGCCTTTCATCCGTGAAGTTCTGAGACAAGCTTGCGCAGCACAGCATTTGTAGGGATCATTGTGGTGATCAAAAAGACTACACTTTCAGCACTGATTCCAGGAGTTTAGATGCCTTCAAAAATAGACACGATACATGTTATTAAACACATTTATGTTGTCCTACTGTGCGGAGCGAAAATGAGCACAGGTACAGTAAAAGAAAAACTGTAAACAAAGTGCAAGGTGAGCGCACAATATATCATAATATTCTCCATTGCTTGTACTGACTTTATCTTACTGGTTGTCAGCTTGCTTGCTTTCAACATGATCATCAATATTTTCTGTTTCTGTCAATATTCTCACAGCATTTTTGTCAATAAAGGTAATTAAAAGTCTTTGGTACTTGCTTTAGCTAATTAGTCAGCTATTCATATTACCGCTGCAAAATGAATTGAAAGCATAATAACAGATCCGAACACATTTCAGATAAGTTCTACCATGAAATAGTTGCTAAATAAAATCATTGTAAATTGATCGCTTGATTGGGTTGAGGTTAAGCAATGACCTGTTGATGTAAATCTGGGAATGAAAAGATTTTGTGAAAGGAGAAAGGGGAAAATAAGTACACTGGTCCATCACTCGCTCCCACTGTCCTAATTGTCTTCCTCCTTGCATCTGTTCCATTTTCCCCCCTCTCTCAGGGAAGTGAAGGATGTGACGGTTGGTCTGGATGAGATCCTATTGTTGTTTGCAGTAAATCTTCAAGGCGCCTTTGATCAGGATGAAGGATATGTTACCCTGAAACATGAAGAGTGGGACATTATGGAAAATTGTGCCATTACAGAAATGTCTGAGTTTTGCACATGGGGAATAATTTGACATATGATGTATCTGATGCTGCAGACCACACACACATCAAACTGTGACCACACAAAACTACACCAGCATAAGCGAAATGGATGCCTAGTATTTGTTTTCCTTTCGCACCCCATTCTTGCCAATGAGTACATTTTTCTGTTTGTGTGCATGCAGTAGAATGAATTCTGCACACTGTTATGCTCACCATGCAGTTGATTTATCAGCTCCACGCAAAACATTTGGGCACATTTGTCAGCATTTTTTCTGTTCGTGACATGTTCAAGTGTGAATGAAAAGATACACATCTACTCATCCGTTGTACTTGCAAGCCAGAATGTGAACAGGTTTGCAAATGTTCATGGCAATGAAGCGGGACCTTGCATTGCAAAAAAATATATGTCCTTTCTAGTTCAATTCAATAGTTGGGCGCCACGTTTGTGCGCCAGCCAATCAGATGGCGGGTGAAGGATTTCATTTGTGCCAGTGCCAGGGTGGTGACTTAAATGGCCACCTGCTACAGGCATAAATGTGTCTCCTTGCACCAAGCCATGCATGGCTTTAAAATAAATGTGAATGTACTACAGGAATAAATAAAAGGGCACACACTTCATTGCATTTGGGCCTTTCTCACTTCCTATCACCTACAGAGGAGAGGAGAAAGAGTAGCCTTCAATATGTTTATCAAGAAGAGACTAAATGAACAACCCTCTTTCATGTACACACACACAGGCTCCCAATACCACTTTTTCTGATTTTTTCCCTTCTTCAAATGATACATTATATCTGCTTATCTTTGTATAAAGTAATATAACACTGTGAGCCTCTCTGTCTTGCTTAGTCACTTTGATGTAATGCCGCACCAGGTGTTCTCAGCTTAGTCAGTGATTTGATAATAATGTTGTCATGCTTCCTCTCCTCCTATTCCATATCTCTGCATTTGGCTCACTCGTCTGCCGAACCCCGATGACCTGATGTAGAGGGGTTGACCTCGCACACTCTCCTCGCCTAATCACACCTCCCACGCACACTGGCTGCTTATCTTGCAGATGGAAATTTAGCACGTTCAACCCGCTGCAGGATTTTCAGCACACTTAAAAGTGTCTCTGCTAATTATCACACAAGACACACACTTGAAAAGATCCGGGGCTAAGTCAAGTTTGCTTGGGGCTTGTATTTTTTTTGAAGGGAGATCGGCATCGGTACGTTGGGGAGGCTATATCTACCTTTATAATAAATAAATATTACCACACCTTTGGACGCTGCAGGTCAAGTTCCGCTCTGTTACACAGTCTGTCTGTTGTTTTGCTATAAACACCTCCTTTTTCAGGGTGAAAATATTCGGGGCTAGGCTTAAAATATTCGGGGCTATAGCCCCCGATGATTGGACCTAACGACCCCACTCTGTTCAGGCAGTTCACTCTCTCTTCCCCTCACACAACCTGTTTCTCCAGCCCATAATTCATTTTTTACTTTGTTATATGCCTGGTTTACCTGGTTTACCTGTGTGGTAGTGAGTGCTGACAAGTACACAGTGGCCACCGGTGAGCTAATCCTGAACAGGGCTCAGTCCATTTGCTGGAGGAAGCAGGGCACCTGGGACAGAGGGGAAAGATGACTCAGACAGATTCATTCTCTCTGTTATGCACCTAACTTTTTTGGCATACATCTCAAGTAAAAAATTTTCCACTGGCTGGGTAAAAACAATTACAAGTAATGTTAGTTGCATCCTGTGTCTCTGACAATAGTGAACTATGATTTCATTGTGAATGTCCTCCACCCTTACAGCGCTCAGTTGAACACCCCCTGAATATCTGTGATGGTGTACGTAAAGCCTGTACAGTCTAGAGGAAAACAGTCCTATACTCACTACCCCATTTGGGCCAGGTCACACCCCAGCACCATTACCCCTCTACGTCTCATACAATAAATGCAAGATGCAAGCCTGATAGATTCATTTATTGCATGATACTACATGGGCTCCTTAACTTACATGATCCTACCACACTAAGTAACACTGCCTACCTAACAGACATATATACAACATCTGGTGTAATCTGTATCTTTCTGAAAACCAATATTATTTTTCTTTTAACAGCACATATGGTTTCCCTGATTTTCACTGTTTGTGTTATCTTTCCCTAAATTGCTATTAATTGAAAACTATTTTCAAATAAAGAGGACACATTGTTGACAATGTGGTGATGAACTGTCAGCATGTGCGCGGCAAAAACAAACAAATAAACAAACCATCACTGTGAAACATTGTACACATAGTTTCATTGGTTATTTGTAACTTCCGGTAGTTGCGTCACTCTAATCGCCAGCTGTCTCTTCCATTGGTTGATGTGGTTGTCTATCGAGGCATGGCCACGCTCACATGCGGTTGTTAGGTTGACGCGTAAAAAAAACCGCTGGATCGCCCGAACGTAAAAGTGACACAGGGTATTTACATGGTCAGCTAAAGAAAATCGCGGCGAAAAAAAGACAAAAATATAGTTTTGCATATTATAAAGAACTCATCATGGAGTCCTATGACATCATAGCTAACCAGCCTGTGGTGATTGATAATGTAAGTAACGGTAGCTACCTGCAAAATTGATCACATTACTGCTAGCTAGCTAGCTAGCGAGGTGCAGTTCCTTGTCATTGTTTAGCTAGCTAGCTACGGGTCGTTTTTCTTTAGATGGATAGCTATCTACATTTCATTCTGTATCCATTCAATATCATATTAGCTACGGTGAATTGATGCCCAGCAAGGCAGCTATCATTGCTATTTGTGGAGACAATTAACATTTAGCACCAAAATAGGTGGTTACTTTTCCCCACACCAGCTGTCCAACGACATTGTCATTATGGTATCTTTTAGCAGATTACATACATGCCCTGTATTTGACACAATAATAATAGCTGTCCGGCTAGCATGCAGCAGTTAAATTCTATCCATGCAGAACTCAATATACTCGATCACTGGTTAGCGAAATAAGAGCTTATAAATAAATGTCTAGCTGTGAAGTAGCATTTCGTTACTAGAACGCTAGCGTAACGACTGTCTCCCTGAGCGGACCCCGCCTTTGCAAGCTAACTGAAACAGCGCTCTAATGATGAAGTCCTGTGTAGCTAAAATGAACTCGTTAGCTATTTGTCTCACTTTCATCCCATCAAAAATGTGTATTCTAGAATATATTGGTTGTTTTGTCTGTTGTGTCTGTTTAGCTTTCTATATAGCTAGCAAACTGGTCTATTCTGTCAAACGCCGAGCATTTTGCATTGCCGTTGCATTGGAATGAATACCACTAGCTATCTTGACATTTCCCAGATCACGTTCTCCTAGCAACTTCCTATGGGTCCGTGTGCCTTACACTGCAGAAACGAATACTCGTTTTTAATCTGAAAGAGTACTGAGTGAGGGTACATTTCCAAGGCACACAGAAGTGAAACGTAAGGCCTCAGAAGTTTTCTTCAGTCTCAAAGAGCTGCAGTGTCTTCAGTTGTTGTTTTCACGTGGTTTTGCATGCTTGAGGCACCCATTTAAGATGTGTGTCTGAGATTCTCCCAAAGTGTTATGGGAGCAAATGACTTCTGGGACAGTGAGAGAAGAGATAAGTCAGGAGACATAGGGTGGTGATTAGGGAGCTCTGACTGCTGGTCGTCTGTGACCTGTGGCCCTGTCACATGACCAGGCAGCAAAGGAGTGGAGCAGTGATGGTGGGGACCACCCTAAACTGAGTCCACATCTTTCCATCTCTTGTCTTCCTGTGACATCCATCTTAGCTGTCTGCATTAACATGGCCTTTTATGTCTGTCTGTCTTTCTTTTTCAGGGTTCAGGTGTTATCAAAGCAGGATTTGCTGGAGACCAGATCCCCAAATACTGCTTCCCAAACTAGTAAGTCAGCTTTTTATTCTCCACTTTTTGTAATTGTTATGTCATATTGTGTGTCACTGATAGTGTCATTATGGTGATGAAACGTTTGACTTGTGGTTGATCTGTGGTTTAATTCCAGTGTGGGACGTCCCAAACACGTGAGGGTGATGGCTGGGGCACTTGAAGGAGATCTCTTCATTGGTCCCAAAGCTGAGGTAGCTTTCGTATTGTCCTCCACATCCTACATGGATGACACCTTTGTAATCCTCAGATGTCTTGTTGTAGTTCCTTTCAGGTGGCATATGTATAGCATATGAGAAGCATAATGTGTTTCTGACCCTAATGCTCTTTCAACTGAACTGTTGCCTGAAAGTTGTGTAATGCAGTAGTTCGTCTCTTTCTGCCTGTGGCTGTAGGAGCATAGGGGTTTGTTGTCAGTACGCTACCCCATGGAGCATGGTATTGTCAAGGACTGGAACGACATGGAACGCATCTGGCAGTACGTCTACTCCAAGGAGCAGCTGCAGACCTTCTCCGAGGAGGTGTGTGTATTTCATGAGTTCCCACCCTGCCCAGCCCACTGAATGGGCTAACTGTTACCTGCCAGGAACAAGCCAGTCACACTAACAGCCAGACTGACAGAAGCGCTAAAGTGCTAAATTTACCTCTGTAGGTTATCTCTTAAGGGAGTTTTCCTAAGGTCTTTTAATAGCTGAAATAAATTCACAACAGCTAAATTTAAAATTATGTAAGGGAGTTTGCACGCTTTCACAAATTAGAGGAAGCCAGCCATGTGTGATGTGTTGCATTTTTGTCACTGTATCTTGTCACACTCTTGTCATTTCCTCAGCACCCTGTTTTGCTGACAGAGGCACCCCTGAACCCTAGCAAGAATCGGGAGCGGGCGGCAGAGGTGTTCTTCGAGACCTTCAACGTTCCAGCCCTCTTCATCTCCATGCAGGCCGTCCTCAGCCTGTGAGTGTGGGCATTACAGAAAATCCAACGCCAGTGATTGGCCAGCACAAAAAACTGAGGGGTGGGGGCTCAGTTCCCTCAGCAGAGTGATGGGACAACTTCCTTTTTGTCCCCTCTGCTCTCAGGTACGCCACGGGACGGACGACAGGAGTGGTGTTAGATGCGGGCGATGGGGTGACCCACGCCGTGCCCATCTACGAGGGCTTCGCTATCCCCCACTCCATCATGCGGGTGGACATCGCGGGGCGCGACGTCTCCCGCTACCTCCGGCTGCTTCTGCGCAAGGAGGGCTACGACTTCCACACCTCAGCAGAATTCGAGGTGGTTCGCACCATCAAAGAGGTAAGTGGCTGGGAAGAGAGAGCAGTGCTTTCTTTTGGTTGCTGAAATCATGTGTTTTCTAACTGCCACTTTAATTACCATTGAATAACTTTGACTGATATTTGAAAGGAAACTGTCACTTTGCTTATTCTGAAAACATAGCTGTGGAAAGAGTTAGTGTTGAGCAGTATCTCCTCTGTTCATATTGTACCCAGAGTCACTTGAATTCATTTCTGTACCTCTGCAGAGGGCATGTTACCTGTCCCTAAATCCCCAGAAGGATGAGACCCTGGAGACAGAGAAGGCACAATACACCCTCCCTGATGGCAGCACGTTGGATGTTAGTTTCTGTCCCTGTCAATTCACTGGAACTTTAAACTGACAGCATTTGCAAACACCATCACCTTCTCCCATGCTATGCAAATATCATATGCCGGATATTGCAAAAGTCACATAATCCAAATGATGTAAAGTAATTGTTGTTTTTTTTGAAAGCAGGACTAATTTAAAGCCTTACTTTTTCCTGTACATTCACACACTGGTGGCTAGTGGCTTGTGACACGTGTCGTACCTTCTGCAGATCGGGCCCGCAAGGTTCCGGGCCCCGGAGCTGCTGTTCAGGCCGGACCTGATCGGGGATGAGAGCGAGGGCATCCATGAGGTGTTGGCCTTCGCCATCCAGAAGTCGGACATGGACCTGAGACGCACCCTGTTCTCCAACATCGTCCTGTCCGGAGGCTCCACACTCCTCAAAGGTATCCAGCCTGGCACACAACTCCATTTCCTGCCTGTGTCTGTCTACTCCTCTCTGTATTTCTCTCTCACCTTCTTCTCACTTCACACCCTCTCCCTAATTTCTCCCCCCTAGGTTTTGGTGATCGGTTGTTAAGTGAAGTGAAGAAGCTGGCACCCAAAGATGTTAAAATCAAGGTAATTCTGTTTTTGCTGTTGTAGTCTACTGAGTGCTTGAGCTTTGTCATTTTTTGTGTTTCTTTATCCTTTCAAATAGGAGGAACTTTTGGGAATGCCTCCTGAAGTAACACTGAGTACAAGATGCAGGAAGTGTTTCCGACTATATTTAAAACTTGAAAATATTATCTTTAATGAAGTACCTTTACTTTCTTAAATATGTCTTTCTTGAAGTTTGTGGTTAAGCTTTTAAGCATTTAAGCTTTCCTGACACATTTAAAATGTCAAGTGTGATAGCCCAAAATATACTGAAGTGTCATACTCAACTGTGAATCTAACAGCTTAAAGCAGAAGTTTTGTTGAAGTCTACAAACTGACATGTATTTATGTGCATAACCTACTTCCACCCATGATCAAGAGGCCTTCTCTGAAGTGCTATACTAAGTTTTCTCCTGCTCCTGATGATGGGCATTACAACAATGTTATTATTTCTATTTAAACTGGTTCTCATGAATACTTTGAGGGATTATATTTACAACCTACTATGTTACAAGTTACAAAAAAGTATGAAAAAAATTATATTGATTGCCTCTCTTATTGCTGATCTGTTATGTTATTTCTTGTCAAAATAAGCCATGTAGACTTCTGTTCCATGGGAAAGATGGCTTGGTGGCCAGTGAGGCTTGATTCCTTTTCCATTGCATTACCTGCAACCAGAGCTTGACCAAGTACATGATGTCACACACATTTGGAAAGATGTGAGTCATAGTGCACAATATTACAGACCCTCAAGCCCTCTAGAAGGGGAGGAGGAAGTCATGCTAGTTGGTGACAGTGGCAGAACCTCTAGGGTTTGACGTTTTTCTTTTGTTTGAAAGCACAAAGGTAATGATCAACAGCAGTGGCGTGTCCCTTTATCGCCTCAGTTTTTAGCATCAGCGGACACAGCGTTGTTACTCAACTTGTTGACTCCTTCTAAAACGTATAAATAGGCAGGCATCAGTACTGATAGTGGATTGACCTGATACGATTAGTTAACATTCAGCTCAAGCGAAAAGGTGATAGGTACAAATCATTGGGAACCTGAAAGGGACCTGCCCACTTCGAGCTCAGCAGTCAAAGAACGGTAGTCTCAGTGCCCAGCAATAAATGTGTTTTAACACAGAGGTCCAGGTTAATGTGGAAATTGATTTTTTTCCCCCTTTTTTGCCCCTTCAGATCTCTGCACCACAGGAGAGATTATACTCCACGTGGATTGGGTAAAATCCTAACATTTTTCCATCAAAGGCAATCCTGTGTGCATTACTAGATGGTGCTGCATTGATCATATTGCTTCCAGCCAGAATGCATAAAATGTGTTATATGTTTATTCCAAAGTCATAATTTCATTTGTAATGTATATTTACTTAGGCTCTGTTCCCATTCGGAGACATACATAGATAAAACGGTGCGGCAAATTATGTGATGCTAATGTACAAAAATCAGTCAGAAAGACAGTCAGCAGGTTGTATTTACATTGCCAGACAGTTTGAATACCATTCAGTTACAGTTAAACCAGTATTCGAGGACGTTTCGGCTGCATCCAAGCAGTCCCTGAACAGTGCCTGTTATTGTTATTGTGTAGTAATACTATGGTCATGCCAGAGTGAATGCAAACTTGTACTGTTATGTTCACCAGAACAATAACAGCAACATAAGCCAGTATAGCC
Organism: Megalops cyprinoides; assembly: GCF_013368585.1. Lineage (NCBI taxonomy): Eukaryota > Metazoa > Chordata > Actinopteri > Elopiformes > Megalopidae > Megalops > Megalops cyprinoides. Next base: position 12,446,055 of record NC_050586.1, read on the forward strand.
AGTGCTTGCTCTCCTACTCTCCACCACTTGTTCCATCCTGTGCATCAGTGGAATGTTCATAAGATGTAATATTGATGCAAAATAGATCCTTTATTGAGCTCAATTAAATGCATTTCTTGAGTCTTTGCACGGGTTTTGTGCATGATTCAATATAATTATGACCCTGGTAACCTTTTGCACCTTTGCAGGGGCTCCATCCTGGCTTCACTGGATACCTTCAAGAAGATGTGGGTCTCCAAGAAGGAGTATGAAGAGGACAGAGCCCGTGCCATCCACAGAAAGACCTTCTAATGAGGGAGGCAACACAACACTCCTGCCCTGCCCTGACTTTCTGGTCCTAGTCCTCCAGCTCCCCCATACTTCTCTCTCTCTATCCCTCTGTACAAGGAGAGGCCAGACCCCCCTTCGCAGCCCGGCATGCCTTCTGTTACCCCACCTATCCCCCACCAAACCCCCGCATGTCGGGGACACCAGCCAGGATTGGCGAAGGGTTAGAGCAGGCATTCTCATGCAGACCCACAACCCGCCCTGAATAGAAACAAGGCTTTCAGTTGCATCTCTCAATATTATGGACTTTTTTTTTATTATTTTACATTTGGGGCAAGGCTATACTCCTAGATGCAAGTATTTATTATTACACCATTTGAAAAACCTTGTATGATATTATCATATCATCCAGTCTAATGACAATGAAGAAGTTGAATGTTTTATTGTACTTTGCTGTCTAAGGTCCATTCCAAAATGATCAGATTCTTCTTTTTAACATTTCAGTCCTTCCAGTATTGAGGCGTACTCAAAGGGTGCATCGATATATATAATTGTATTTCATCCATAATTTAGTCTTTCATCTGTAATTTCATTTGTTTACCAGTGGCAGACAGCGTAACGGTTTATGATGAAGTCAACAGTAGGAAAATGGCTGTTAACCATAGCTTACACTCATATACCTCTTAGACACTATTTTTTATGTTTTATGTCTGTCCCCATCTGTCTTAAGGGGATTCATCTAAAGCTGCGCTTGATTGTAGTTTTGTTGCAGTTTGTTGCGACCAGTTTTTGGCATCCATGATTAGGTATATTGAGAAGAACTGAGGAACAGCATACTGTATATATTGTGCCTCTATCTGCTGACATAGTTCAGAAAAAGTAGCTTCTTGTGGTGGGCCATAGTGTAACTAGTTTCTGCTGTCATTTGATTCGTATTACCTGTCCACCACAAATAGCATGGATAGTAACACTAAATCTTGGAGTGGGCCATCAGATTAGACACTTGGTAACAGTTGTCAGGGAGATTGGTGATACTCTTGCTGTTAACACAGTGCAGGTATTTATTGAGGTGAACAAATGTTGGGAAGTCTCCAGTTTACACAGGTTTTGTGATCTTGGCTGAGGAGATGCAGGAAGGATGACAGGTTACACCGTAAAGACAGACTAGAAACACAAATGCCCATTTAGATTTGGGAGAGAGTCTGGGCCAGCATTTAGTTAACTGAGAAATTCCTTCACATTCTGTTGGAATTCCCCTAGCATCATAAAAGTTTAGCCATAGAAATACTGATATGGATACTGTACTGTTTAAACAATTACTGTAGGACAGGGAGATGCTTAGGACATGTTTATATTGTATATCTGCCAGCAAAATTGGACATGGAGGGAGTAGTGATTTGATCTGAAGTTTAAATTTAAAAAAGTGTTCTTCAGTGGGCTGTGGTGAGGGCAGTGCCTGAATCTGTTTTGTCCTGTCTCATATCCACCCGTGCAAGAACAGTTGTCAACCTGTGTATCTGCATTGTTTTTTTGTTCTATTTTATTTTTGTTTTTTAAGGCTAAGAAATTAATTTGCCCTTTCTTGTGTTGTTAAAAATATAAAAAGTCATAAGAAATAGGCACACAAAACGGGACTGAAATGTACGATATTCAAGTGTTGCTTGTACTTTTAATTTTGTATATTCATTATAATAAATAATGACGGCTGTCTGAAATTGATTTTTTTGGGTCTTTTCCCGCAAACTTATTTGTTTCGGTTCAAGTTGTGTGATAATTGAGACATGGCCCAATGTGCGTGAATACATAATATATAAATATACAACAACAATAATAACTATTAATATTAATATTCGTATTATCATACTCTTGTGTAGTTTTAAATTCTACTGAAAATAATACAGTTTAAAAGTAAAATTCTCAAATATGAATGTCATTCAGGACAATGACAATGACATGGAGTCTTATAGGTTTCTGTTTTTATTGTCAACACATTAGTATTTCTCTTTGTTACCGGGCTGGTAATTTTTTCCCTTGCGTCAGAATTCCAGTCATACGACGTAAGTCAATCTACCATGATGCCATTACTGGCGTTTGTGATAGGGTAGTTTTGCCTTCTTGTCTTTCCTTTCTTGTACATGATTGGGCAGACTGCCACGTACGTCATTCTATCCTATGTCTGATTGGACGTATGCTCAGAAATGGGCGAGCTCTAGGTTGTCTGCGAAGAGGCTCCTTTCTGTCAGGGTCTCCTGTAAGTTTTAGAAAATAGTGTACATGTAGCTAGTCGTTTTTTGTTTTGTAAATAATATTTAAAGCGTCATTCAAAGAATGAGAAGAGTTACTCTTTTCGTTAATGGAACCACCAAAAATGGCAAGGTGCGTACGGATGCGATGGACCAGATTAATTTAGCAAGATAGCTAACTTATCAAGCAAGCTCATTCAGAAGTGGAGAACGATTGCTTGCTAGCTGACTGATTCACTGGCTATCCTATATAAGTTAGTTACCTAGATGTTGAATAGAATATCTTAATCATAAATGTTTATTTTGCTTCCTAGCATCTGGTTGGCTGTAAATCATGTCTAGCTCACTGACCAGCTATATTACTTGCAGTTAACTAACTAGCAGACTGATAAGTACTGACACATGTTAAGTTAACTGCATAGCTAGTTGGTGTTTTTATATCACGTCTGAGCGGTGTTCGTCGTCCTATACAGTAAGCCAGCCAGATGTCAGTGCTTATGTAGCCAGCAAAAGGTAGCATCAAAATAGGATGTTGACCTCTATAGCCAGCTACAATCAAGGTAGTTAGCTTCAAAGGTAAACTGGTCACAGAAGAAAGGATTTCACCTTCCAATCTCTGTCTCAGGTTGTGGCAGTGTATGGGACTTTGGCCGACTTGCTGTCTGTAGCCAGTAACAAGCTGGGTATCCGAGCCTGCAGTCTATATAATGGGAAAGGAGGCCTCATCGATGACATCGCCCTTATCAGGTGTGGCAAGCGGGGTCAAGGAAAACAAACTGTATTTCGAGTAGCGACACATATTTTTGGCGTCGTTATGTCTGCAGTATCCTCAAGCTTGACTTGAATCTGCGATGCTGCTGTTGACTCAATAAAGAGTAAACGCAAACACAATATATAGAAACATTCTTGTTGACCTAGGCAGGAATAAAAACGAGCAGCTAAGTATATGCTGTTAAATTAATAACCAAATAGTTTTTCTTAGTTAACTACACAGTTTTTGATACCACTCAAAGGCACGGTTTATGGTTCTGAAGTGTTGTTCATCACCTGTTTTCACTGAGAAATATAGTTGCACACAGAGGCAGTTTAGGTGGTCCAGAGCCACCCTAGAGGACAAATTTAGTGTTGCAGGAGAAAAGTAAGTCCCTTTGATCTCTTCAAAGTCTGCAAGGTTACGTTCTTGGGCCTCTCGCTGTACTAGTAGCCCCTCGAAAAGATTATTCAGTTTTATTCAGTCCAGTTTTAGTGCTAAAAGTGTGCAACTGTATGTCACAGTGCAGCCAGGTGAAGATTTAACAGTCACACATCTGACGAAAAGAAACAGGATGACTGCAACCTTCTTTTACTAAATTTAGACTAAACAGAACGCATGCTTGCCCTGTCATGGAGTGCTGCAGTTTATTTAAAGTGTGGATGGCTTTACTTCAACTCTGAAAACTGAGGATAGAGATGTAGATGATTACACAGTGGTCTTTCTGGAATCTCTTATAATGTGTTCATCTTAGAAAAATTGTCAAAAGAAGAGGTTTCCTGTCTCACTGAGATGCAAAAATTAAAAAAAAAAAAAACTCTTCCATGTCTTTGTCTTCTCAAGGCTGACTTATTGCATTGACTATATATAGTAGTTCTGTCAGCCTAGTCTGCATTGTCTACCCTCCAGCTCATCTAGAATACTCCCGTAAGGATTTTAACTAAGAAAAAAAAAAACCTGAGAGCATATCACCTCAGGTGATTCATCCAGTGATTCATCTGACTTCCTTCCACTGGCTTTGCCCAAAATACAGAGCTGAAACAAATCTGCTCCATATTTACAAAGCTCTGACTGGACAAACTCCATCTACACGAGCTCAATATATTCTCACAAGACATCTTAGTTAGTTCCATTAGGGTTTATGGTCAGTTTACGTATACAGATTAGATACAGATTAGTTTGAGCTACATCAGGCTTCAAAACTTGAATGGAAATGCGATACAATTAGAGTTTATTACTGTGTTTTATTATATTAACTGCAAAAATGCAGTTGCTAGTTCACCACAATTAGTGTGATGACTGCAATGCCCGTCTCTGTGTCCTGCAGAGATGATGACGTGCTCTATGTTTCTGAAGGGGAGCCCTTTGTCGGTGAGCATAGATGTTGTCTCATTTAGAAGTCATTGTATATTTGAAAGTGTAAAACATTGGAAAACATCTTAAATGTCCTCACTGCTGTGCAGATCCAGCTGAGATTTGTCTGCTTGTTTTCTTGCGGTTTGTATCAGAGCCTCAGAATGAAATCAAGTGTTCAGAGGAGCGCAAAGGAGCTCACACTGATTGGCTGACTCTTAACATCGGAGGTCGCCTCTTCACCACCACACGGTAGGCAGAGGTCTTAGTGCTGTGTTACAGTGGCTTGTCATCAGCATAATTTCACCGTTAGCATAGTCGTATTCATTTAGCTGGCAGTTTGCCCAAGCTAATGAGACTGATTTCGTTGTTAGGTGATTAGTGAACTACATTATTTTCATTTGTTTCAAATGGGGAGCTTTATCACCAGAGGAGCATAAACTTGACCCTCCCTTTCCCTGTTGCGATCTCTCTTCTCAGGAGCACCCTGGTAAGCAAGGAGCCAGAGAGCATGCTGGCACATATGTTCAGAGACAAAGGTAAATCCCTGACCCAGGCCCAGTGCCTACATTGCTCTCCCCCAGCTATAATATAATGTTCTTGCTACATTGTTTGTGTTAATATTGCCAACTTTCATACATACTCTCCTTCCCCTGCAGACGTGTGGGGGAACAAGCAGGATGAGCGGGGGGCCTACCTGATTGACCGCAGCCCAGAATACTTTGAGCCCATACTGAACTACCTGCGGCACGGCCAGCTCATTGTCAATGAGGGCATCAACTTGCTTGGTGAGCATGATCACTGGGTACTATCAGACATTCTTCTGCACCGCCCAGTGCGATATCCCATTTGCCCGGCTCACAAGAGAGCCCAGCTCTATATAGAAATGGTGTCAGTCTTTCCCAATATGGATTCCAACCCAGTGGCATGATCTGTGGGAGTTTAAGATTAGTTGCAATGTACCTGTCCTTTTAATGACCTACATATCAATCATTTATGCTGCAAGATATTTACTGAAGTAATTCAGGTTAAGATTTTGCTCAGGGGTTAAATGGCAATTCCCTGCCTGGAAACCTGGATGTCAATAACATGTGTGGTTCATATCTACTCTGATGGTTTGAACTACTGTAAGGTGTTATGGTGACAAGGGCTTAGAACAAGGGACAAGTTTAGAAGCCTTGTACCTCATACTTCATCCCATGTTTGCCAGTGAATTGCAAACAAGTACGCTGGTCAGCCAGCCCATAAAACATATCGTTATCTTTCAGGGGTCTTGGAGGAGGCACGCTTCTTTGGAATAGAGCAGCTTGCTGAGCAGTTGGAAGTAGCAATAAAGGTAGGGGCAAATGAGAACACTGAGTTATGGGAAAATGGGAAGCTGGTAGAATGGCATTGTAAGTTCCTCACTGACCCTACAAATGCAGACACCCCATATGAGAATGAGGAAGCAGTACCTGTAATCTTCATTAAAGTTGAGAAGTGGTGATTTCACGCCCATGTTTCTGTTCAAATGTCTGCTTTCCCAGAATTCCCAACCCCCGGAGGACCATTCCCCAATCTCCCGCAAGGAGTTTGTGCGCTTCCTGCTTGCCACACCAACCAAGTCTGAGCTGCGCTGTCAGGTATAGAGGAAGGGCCTTTTGGTTTATTTAAATTGTCTATTGAGAAAATGTTATCACAAGATGCTGAGTAAAAAACCATAAATCAGAAGATGCAGTACAAGGCATGCAATACTGGAGAAACGTGTTGAGACTCCCTGTGTGAGCTTTCTTTCTTTCTGTTTGCCAGGGTCTGAATTTCAGTGGAGCGGACCTGTCCCGCCTCGACCTCCGATATATTAATTTTAAGATGGCCAACCTGAGTCGCTGCAACCTCACACACGCCAACCTATGCTGTTCTAACCTGGAGCGGGCAGACCTGTCTGGGGCCAACCTCGATGTGAGCTCACCATTTCTGCAATTCTGTAGTCACCTTCACGAATTGAACTTTCAGACCACATCTTGTACTGTGACGTACAGTACACAGAGTAAAACTTTATTTGCAAATAAGAATAACTGCAGAATTCAACTATTCAAGCAGTTCAAATTCCAGCAGAGCATTTGATTAGTATTGGGTTTAGATGGTTTGTTTGCAACTGTTAACAATAGTACTTTGTGTACATGTATTTCAGGGTGCTAACTTGCAGGGTGTGAAGATGCTTTGTACAAACGCAGAGGGGGCATCTCTGAAAGGCTGCAACTTTGAGGATCCCTCTGGCCTAAAGGCCAACTTGGAAGGTAATCTTTCTCATATTGTTCGTGTCAAAAGGGGATTGAGGGAAGATGGCAAAGCTTGTGCTCATCTGTTGGGCGCCATTGGATATTTCCTCCAGCAGACATTCTTATCAGGGTGACTTACATAGCTCACATTTTTACATGTTATGTAATTAGGCTAAGTACCTTGCTCAGTAGCACCACTCCATTTAAGTGCCACTCCTTGGTATTGAACCTGCGACCTTTAAATCGGTCCCACTCCTTAACCACTCCACTGCACTGCCTGTTCCTCTCAGGTGCTAATTTGAAGGGGGTTGATATGGAGGGCAGCCAGATGACAGGAATCAATCTGCGTGTGGCGACGCTCAAGAACGCCAAGCTGAAGAACTGCAACCTGCGGGGGGCCACGCTGGCGGGCACTGACCTGGAGGTGAGCACGGCTCAGAGGAGGGGAGTTCTGCTAAGACGGAGTTTAAGCTTGAGCTTAAAGTCTATACAGTCCATGTCATGTAGATACTGATGGACACATCCATGGAACATTATATGTCCATCCAAGTCATCATTACTTATGATGGTGGATGCTTTCTCAGTTTTAACAGAGGCGGAAAAGTATGTGAAAAATTAGGTAGACATTCAAAGACTAAAGTCTGTGTTGGGTTTGACCAGTCTATAATGTTTGTGATATCACTTGCAGTAGGTTCAGTTTCTTTGGAGAAGATTAACAGTCGCAGTCGTCATTTTGGTGGAGATGGATCAGTCTGTCACATGATGAATAGTGGAATATGACTAGGTCCTTCCTTAAATTATTGTTGCTACACAGGTTGAGTGAGAGGACATAATTCAGATGTAGTTTTATAGCTTTATTGCATTGTGTTGGGGGGGGGGGGGGGGGGGGATAGGCATAGAAGGATCTTGTTATTGGGACTGAAATTGTATTGTTGGATAGCAATAATTTCAGTTAATATTTTTACAGCATACCATAACTTTACCAGGTATTATACAGCACACTGAAAGCTTGTGTGATGTCTCAGCTGGTAGCTCAGACCCAGAAACACAGGTTTAAGCTCTCCTTTCTGCTCATTTCCCTCCAGAACTGTGACCTTTCTGGCTGTGACCTCCAGGAAGCGAACCTGAGGGGCTCCAACGTCAAGGGAGCCATCTTTGAAGAGATGCTGACCCCACTGCACATGTCTCAGAGCGTCAGATAGCCTCTCTCCCTTGTCTCCCTGCACATTCCATCATGGCTGGCCACTCCCACAGACTCTCCCCTCATGCCTCTGAACCAGCCAGCCAAACCCAAAAAAAGAAAAAAAAAAAGACAAAAACATTGTAGCAAGAACCTCCCTGGAATCGTATGCAATCCTAATATCACTTCTCTATGCACAGCCCTGGCCATCCACCCAATCTGTTAGCTTTATTTTCTTGCACTAGGGCACCTCCAGGGTTGTCATTATTTCACTTGTATGTTGAACGCTTATTGGAGTATGAGAATTCAAGTGTGGCACTGTCCTTTGTGATGTCAGTCCTAATAACCAATATATATATGTGTTGTGTTTTACATAGAGAAGTAGTACGGCAGATGTAGGAGTTATCGCAGTCACTGCGGCAGGCTGATAGCTCAGGGCACATATATAGCAGTAGTTCTTAGGGGCAGTCATACTTCCCTGGGCATAGGCATAGTGCAGTAGGCAGCGGCCGGCTCTCTTTGAAGCTTAAAGGAAACATTTCCAATCAAGGTTAAAGCAGTACCAGCAGCATGTCTGAAAAGGCGAAGTAATCTTTGCCCATTACGGTGTGAATATGTTAGTGGATGCATGTGGAGTCAGATGTGATATGAGAATGCAGTATTTGTTAAGAGAGAACACGGCATTAATTTCTCCGGTCAATGCTTCTCCCCCACCCCTTGAGTATTATAGAAGTCAAAATGTCCAATGTTTTTGACATTGGCTTTGAATCTACCTCCCTCTCAGCCATTATCTGACTGACATATGTGTCGCTTGCGTTCTGTTTGTAATTGTATATGCTGCCTCTAGTGGGCTGGTCACGCAGAAGCCCTCCCTCCGAGCATCTAAGTCCTCTCTAGCTGAGGATTTCAGGATTGCTGCTTCTAATCATGCAGTTGCCTCTAGTGTATAGATTTGAAGTATGAGAGTGAGAGCTGCATGGAAATGTGTGTATCAACCAAATATTGTTACGGTCAACATGAAGCTTGTCTGTCTTGCACCAAATAGTAAGCGGAGTATAGTTGTAAAACAACACTCCCCTTTAGGATAACAACTCGACAAGATGGACTTACCTTTTTCTTTTTTATTTATTTCATCTATGCTTGGCACCAAAATATGATTTGCATCTGGGATGTATCTATTTGCATGCAAATCCAGATAGACCTACTAATAACTGTCAAAACAATCAACCTTACTAATACAACAGCAAAAAATAACCTCTTGTTGAATGTGGTGCATATCAACATCGAGTCCTAAGATATTTCAAATCTAGTGCTTCCCTAGCAGCAGAAGCTGCTTTGATACTGGAAGTTTTATCACTGCTGGACTGTGATCATCTTTGAAGATTTTTTTATGTTAATGTTTTTATCAACCTGTAAATTCAAGAGGTCTGGAACATTATCCGCAGGCTTAAAGGACTGAATTTAACCACGGACAGCATTGTCCAAAAAAGACATGTAACTGTCGCAGAATCTTAGTAATGCTTTTGAAAAGTAGGCACAGCAATTGCTGATTTTTTTTTTTTTTCCTTCCCAAGGTACTCTGCCTGTCTTTGTAATGGCATTTGAATTTAGCACTCTGAGTGCATTGTGCTTCATATATCAGATCCTTGTAAAAAGGGGGATGTTATTTATTTTAATATATACTCAATTATATTTATGTATGGAGGAGTGGAAGTAATTTGCCTTTCTCAAGACTGGGTATATGACTGCTTCCCTATTCCCACACCCAGTTCTGTGATAATTGCACTCACTCAGCCAAGGAAGTGTATTTTCATGAATGGAATGGACTGTTAAACAATGACAACAACAAAAAAATATTTCTTGTGTTCTGTCATTTTTTTCGCCTTGAAATGTTGATGTGGGTACTTCTTTTCCTCATATGCTGATTGTAAATTTTGGTAGTTTGAATTAGGAGATGTAAACAGTGATGCACTAGACAGGCTAGTGGGGCTTATGACTGATCTTATTTGCTCACTCAGAGTGTATGGTTCAAGGTTTTTAGAGAGTTTTGCTAAAGCTAAAGATTAAATGTCAGCACCTTGCTCAGGGTTCCCACAGTCCTTTAAAATCCTTGGAAATATTCAAGGAACCCCCTCTTCTTGAGTAGTCATGGAAAATTGCACAAATCTAAAAAAAAGTTTTGAGATAAATAGCTATTGATTATTTGACACAGCGAAATGCATCTATTTGTCAACCCACTAGCTTGATGTCATGTACTATCAAGTCTAAAACTGTCAGTGTACTACAATGACCAGGAGGCTACAGCGATGGACCATAATGGGCTTCATTCCACCAAAGGTTGGGTGGTTCACATCAGCCATGGTCCCTCCGTCACACAACTAATTAGCACCATCTAGCAACTCTTCAGCTTGTAAAGTCTTTAGATGACATCACTGAGAATTGTACTTAGTGCCATTTAGTGCTCACTCTCCTGTAGTTCACTGTGTGCTGATATTGCTAATGAATTCTCCAGCCTCTACCATAAGCATACTACCTGAATTCACTAGTGACTGTTATCTACTGCCATAAGCATCCCCAGGTGAGCCTACACAAAACACAAGCAGTCCCTGCTTTCATGACACAAAGCCTTCCTGGAAATCAGATTGTCGGGAATTATGTGCTATTTTCCCACAGGTGCTAAATAACAAAGGCGGTCTAAGGTCATAATTGTTGACAAGTCTATACAAATTAAGTCAAGTAATCATAAACTATTAATCCTGCCTATATGTTTGCATATTTAAATGTACATAAGCATATTTAGTACATTATTTTTACTCAGAATAGTTGAACACACCACCTGACAGTCTTGGAATGATGGGACAAAGAGAACAGCAAGGACCAAATTGATATACTCTAACTGGTGTTTACTTAGAAGGTAAGGACACAGTACACACATGCAAATGATTAGTTAAAATGCATTTCCTCGTAACTTCACCGAATGAAAGCAACGTAATACGAATGGCAGCAAACCTAAATGGCCCAGTATGGGAGGAATGCTTCTTGCCTTTTTTGTACATTTCTTTGTCATTTTGGCTGCCACTGTCTCACTCTCATTCTCGGTCCTCAGCCTCTGTCTGCTCCACAGTGCTATAAACCCATCGGACAAAAGACCTAAGTGTACAGATGATAACTGAACGTCATGTTTTAGTTTATCTAGTGAGAATGTGAACACTCTTGAGAGTTAGTCTGCAAGACATCAAGATTTATTGGAGTTCCTTGAGGATTCTGTATTGTAAAGTATTGTAAAACCTAGGTGGTGTTTTAATAAATGGCAAGAGCATGGAGATCATGAACCACATCATTGTGAAATCTGGGTCTGCATGTATTGTGACAGTAATGAGCCTCAAAAAGCAGTTTTCCCCTCGATGTCACCTTCAAAGTAACCCAAATTCCAAGTAGTAACTATTGCAGCAATAAAAATAATCTTCCAGTCTTGCATTACTCCTTAAAGCAGAAAAAACATACATCTATATACAATATGAACATACAAAGTGGAAAACCCTGATATTTGAAAGGTATTGTAGCAGCATGCCTCCTGAACAACAATCGCTGGTCTTTAGTCTTACCCATAATGCCCCAACATTTCATATACAATGTCATTTATTTCCACTGATCCTTGACATATACATGATGTCTTTGCCCCACACTTACGATAGGGATTAGGCCATCTAATCTGGGGCTGGCAAAAAAAGACGCAGGTGTTGGCCAGCCCAGAGATTATTTTAATATATTTCTCAAATGGGATTTATCTTGAGCACCACAATAACATTAAGGCAACAAGGCTAAGCATAATTGACGTATTATCAAGCTTTTAGCTTGCCCCCTGGGGTGCCAGAGCACAGGATGTTGAGTGCAGAGAGTGTGCGTGGATTGAGTGCCAGGGCGTGTGCTAAATCCCTCATTTGTGCTCCCAACGGTGAGTGGACAGACCCTGTCAGCCACAGTGGGGCCAGGCTGAGTATAAAAGCCCTAGTGAAGCAAAAGCAAAGCACTGCTGAGGTAGACCGAGAAGAGAAGACAACTACCATCATCCACACAGAGTCCATCTGACAAGGTGAGAGAAACCTAAGGAGTTATCTGTACTTACCGTTTCGATTTGTCCAATGTTTTGCTAACCGCTGCATAAACAGGTGTCAAAAGACTTTGAGGTTGGCTTGATTTAGAATTGTTTATCATGGCATTGGACAATTCTACTGCATGTGACTTGAGGCACACCATGAAAGAGGGCACAGGCTGAAAAAATTGAACAGGTGAATACTGAGGGTTCTGTGTGGTTTCAGAATGGCACATACAAGCTCCCTCTTGTGGCTTGGGCTGGCTGTGGCACTGGTGTGTCAGGGCTGCTGTCAGCACTGGTCCTACGGCCTGAGACCTGGAGGCAAGAGAGCAGCCGACAGCCTAAGCCTACAGGACACGCTGCAAGAAGTATGTACTGCTTGAACTCTACTCCCCAGGGTTCTCATGCCACTTCTCTGTGACAAACACAGGGTATACTTTTACATGCTGATCACAAGAAGAAAAGAACAATGTGTGGATAAGATCCAATGAGAGTCCAAAAAATTGTGATCAAAGCTCCAAAACGCCCCTCTTTATTTTGTGTTCATAGCATAAAAAAACTTTATATTTGCCAGCTGCTACAAAGTCTGCTATTGATATGGTTAACTCATGTGCAAAAAGGTCAGGACTGCTTGATTACTGCATCCTTCAGGAACAGGAATGATTACCTCTGTTAGGGCTCATGGTGGAGTTGTTGTAGTTAACTGAGGGCACGACACTCTGTGCCATAATCATGGCTGTGAGTTTGTTTCCACAGATTGCAGAGGAACTGCAAAAGCTGGATGCCTCCAGTCTGTCCAGCTGTGCTGACCTCTCCCCACAAATCACAATCTCCAGTCTAAAGGAGATACTGGTGAGAAATTGGTGCTTTCTCTGTTTGTGTGCTTACATACTTGTCCCCCTCTCTCCCCTGCCAACATTCTTACAATGTTTCTGTGACACTACATGTTAGTAAGGCCTGCTGCTCCATATTTTGGCTCTGTTCCTCTGATGTTAATTTTGAATTTGTCATATCAATTACACAAATGGTGAAAAAAGTCTCTGCTGAAACACCCTCTTTCCTTTTTTTCTAGGCAAACCTGGCTGACACAGAAACGGGACGCAAAAATATATAACAGATATTATTAATGAATTCTTTCAATAAAACATGACTGTGCCTTCAGTGTCTTTAGAGGGATTTTGTATGTGCTTCTGAATTTCTTTGTAAACTGTCACGTGATTGAACCAGTCATTTACCTTAGACCTAGACTTCTCTGACGTCACCGGTTGCCGGTTTCTGTTCAAATACAGCAGATAATTATTGTTCTTGTTCCATTTACCCAGATGCATTCAACTCGTTGTAAACAAATGTATGCATGCCATTTTGTTTGCCACTGAACAGTAACTTGAACCACCTGAAAAACAGCAAAATATGAGCTACAATGTTCTTAATATCAACTCACTCATGAATCATTTTTAGCTGTGACAGAAATAAATCTACAAGATGATGGATGATAATTGTAGGATAAATATGACTTTTGTACCCTTAAACAGGATACAGAATGAAAGAATTTCCAATAAAATAGGCTTGTGGTAACATGCAGTTTTTATTCATTGTTGTTTAACTTCTTGGTGTATGAATTACAGAAATGAGAAAAGATGAGCTACAAATGCTTAAATCTCACTGCCAGCACTACCACTAAAATTATTTTAACATCTATGAATATTATCGCTCAATAAAAATTATCAAGTAATTTACAGTATACCTGTGTATACGTTGTGTGACAAAAACATACTTTTTTTTCCCTTTTCTCCTTTGTCGAGCCCTGGATGAAATGAAACGAGTGAACAGTGCTGTAAATAGATGATATTAGTATTCAGTAAAGTTTTACATATGGCCTCTATAGATTTTTTTTGTTTGACTATCCTATACAGCAAACGCAAATCATCGATGCTGGGGTGGAGGGAGGGGGGGTGAAGACTACTCCTGGTGTGAGACTGTTACAAACCCTGTGCTGTGGGGAAATATATAGTGACAAAGTAAAAACGATTCTCATTGAAAGAGGGGCCTCTTCGTTTCACAACAGACAACAGCGAAATACCCCCCATCGGCAAGAGACTAGGTGGAATAGGTGGTCGGGTTCGATCATTAACAAATGACATGTTGTGCAGTCGACTGCCTAATGGACAACTAAGCATCACGAGAATATATTCACCTGCAAACTTTTTGGGACAAAAAAATAATGCATTTGTGGACGGTTTTTGCGACTGGAAACATTCGCACCGCATTTCTGAACACGAGAGGAGCCCAAACCATATGTCCAACGTGCTAATACTGATGCTGAGGCTGAGTGGCACTGGGGCAATTGATTCAGCCCTAATAAAGCACACTTTGGATGTGAGGCAATATTGGGGGGGATGGCAAAGATGTAGTTTGTCTTTATTCACAGTTCTGTTAACTTGCTGTTTCACTTAAACATCAGATTCATGATTTGAAAATGTGTAAAACCATAGTTTTGCTACAAAAATGTGACTGGGCAGCCGATAGGTGGCGATCTCGGTCTCTTTCAGGACCGGCAGAGCCGCACTTGCCCGAACTGATTTTGCTATATTCAGACAAAAGCGAATTAGATCGAAAGGCTAGTGTGAGAAAGGACAAAAAGAGCTGACAAAGGAGATGGAAGGTGGTGAAGAACGGTTGCCATACATTTCGAAATGGCAATGCAAATATCCTGATATGCACTAACGTGAACGAAATCGGAATGTTCGAAAAATTCTTACAAAGGCTTCGGGCCTTGAAATTGACCTGTCATACTTGCACAACTTATGTTAACATTATTTTATTGTCATCATCTGTGGGGTTAACGTGTAAATCGATTGAACAGTTTTTTATGGTAAACCGGGGGAAATGATAGATGCCCAAATGAAGTTTCTTACGTCACAGAGCTTAATGAAGAGGATTCTGCAATGTAATGTAATGAAACAACAATACGTCACAGAGTAAAGAATCTATAAGAATGATCATCAAAAGAGAAATTATTCAGACGAGACTTAATAGATCTGAAAGACGCAAAAAGGCGACTAATGGATGGACGTTGTTCACGCTAAGTGAGATGCCTAAACGGAAAAGATCCTCACGTAAGAATGCAATAACAGCCCGTTTATTCTGTGGCTATGGAACGTAAACCTGAGGGGAATAATTAGATAGTAACAAATATGACTTTTGCAATAGCGCAAAATGTATTCTGTATTTAAAGCAAATAATGGGTGATAAATGCAAAAACGTTGGGTCTAAAAATGAGCCGTTTGCTCTGTAAAGTAAAGAACAATATTGGGGGAAAAACTGGTAGAATTAACAGTGTAGTTTGTGTTCTGTTCAGCCTTGGGGGGAGGAAAAGAGGGAAAGACCAGGCAACTACCCCATGAGAATGAGGAGTTGGTGAAGAGGAGAGAGCCAGGGCAGGAGAATATCCATGGAGACACCTATGGCCTCTCAAACTCCAAGGCCAGGGCTGCCAGACTCCCTCAGAAAGGTCAGGATGCCAGTCACAGTCTCCACTAGGGGGCTAAGGGCCTGATAACCCTCAATGTTTTATTTCACCTGATAAGTTGAACACTCCAGAACTATTAAATAATCATCCTTTAAACTTTGAAATTACCCTTTGAGCCCAAAATTACAGCCTGGAAATCATGAATACCAAAGCGCTCCCAGCTCGTCTCTGCAACACAATAGTTGTGTCTTTGAGAATGACCAAAAGACCGGTAGGCTTAGTGTGTCTTTCCTGTGTGTGTTCTGTTCAGCCTTAGAGGCGATAGCTGAGGACCGGGACTGCGCAGAGCGCAGGGATGGGAAAAGGGTGCGTCCCTGTCAAGATGAACCGCAGAAAAAGAAAGAGAGAAGGCAGGTGAAAGCCCGAACCCGTGGAGACAGGGGCCGCTCCACCGCGAATGCCGAACCCGCCCAACCCCTTTGGAAAGGTTAGTATGATGGCAAGGAGGGGTCAGGCACCACCGTCCAGCAGCATTGCTTTCTCTCATAGACATCCAGGATGAAATACCTGACCAGTTTATTCAGCCATATAAATCCATACACATACTAATAATAGAGAGAAATACATGATACTGCCAACGATGCCATTTGCTCTCTTGAGTACACATCCCCATCAGTGATTGATGAGTGCCTGCTGTGTGTTACAGAACGAGCTCAGAAATATTACAGGAAGGGAGAGCTGTTGGGACGGGGTGGGTACGGCTCCGTCTATTCTGGTATCAGGAAGTCGGACGGACAGCCGGTAAGATGCCAGAATCTCTCCCCTCCCTGCCCTGTGCTCACAACCAGCTTTTCTCACACACATTCTCCAACGTGATCCTTAAGAAACATACAGATGTACTTCTTTTACTGCTACTTTGAATGATTGTATTCTTTCCTTTTCAATTTTCAGTTCTTTTTTGAATTTCATTTTTAGTTGTTGTCTACCTTGCCTCATGTCTAATTGTTTTACCAACCTGTTGTTATTCTTGATGGGATTATCAGTCTTCATTTTTTGTATCTACTGATATTCAGCTGCATAGCATAGTCATTAATTGCATGATATGCGAAACGAAATTATACCTCTCTAATCAACATCATGGTTTCCTCAGGTGGCCCTGAAGTACGTGGAGAAGTTTCGGGGATATGACATGGAGCTGGTAAGCACCTCTTTCATCATTTGTTCAGCCTCACATCAGTGCTGTGTCTTCTGAGTCACTTTTTATATTGACACTGTGTTCTGTAATTTCTTTCATTGTTTTGTAGCATATATAACTAGCAGCACATTATAACCTGGCTCTCCATATTGAGCACATGCCAGCTCTCATTAAACTGCCTGACTTCCTCTCTCCACAGCCTGGACAGGAAGAGCCCATCCCCAAAGAGGTGGCCCTCATGCAGGCGGTTAACGCCGGCTCTGGCCATGACAACGTCCTGAACCTCTACGAGTGGTTCGACAGGGACATGTCTTACGCCATGGTGCTAGAGCGCGTAGACCCCTGCAAAGACCTTTGGTCCTTTATTGAAGACCGGGGCGCCGAGCTAAATGAAGATGAAGCTCGGTGCGTTATCAAACAGCTGCTGGCCGCTCTCAGGCACTGTGAAGAGAGAGGCGTGGTCCACCGGGATGTTAAGCCGGAAAACATCCTGCTGCGGACTGACACTGGCCAAGTCAAGCTCATTGACTTTGGATGTGGTGATCTACTAAAGGAGACACCATATGACGATTTCTCAGGTCAGTGAGAGGAGCACTTTGTGTACATGTTAATAAGCATTTGAGAACCTATCACTAAGCACTGATATCATTCTGAGTGCTGGAAGGTAACCCCCCCACCACCTTTAACTTTTTCATGCAATAAAACAATGCTTTTAGTGTGAGCAAACTTCTGAAATCCCCACTTGACTCATTGTGTTACTGGTGTACTGTGGGATGTCTGTATTCACATGTGTGCCTGTCTTGTCTCTCAGGCACTCCGGAATACCTCCCGCCGGAGTGGTTTGAGCAAAAGATGTTTCTGGCGGGACCTGGGACTGTGTGGTCCGTAGGAGTAACGCTGTATGGCTTACTCCATGGCGACCTCCCCTTCACCACATTCGACAGGGAGTCAATGAGCCACGTGGAGTTCAAGGCGGGCCTTTCGCCAGGTGAGGAGCCAGCAGGAGTGTGAGGGGTTGTGCATTTCATGTTAATTTCCTTTTTCTTCTTTGACTAATCATACAATTTCTATTTCCTCTCTAACAAGAACTGCGTGACTTCATTGGCTGGTGCTTCATGCCCCGGCCAGAGGACCGACCATCGCTGGAGGAGCTCCAGTTCCACCCCTGGCTCCACACTTAAGTTCCCCTCATTGCCATTGTGCAAAATGCCTTTAAGGCCTTTGTGTAAAATAGATTGTAAATAGTTACAGTAGCAGTAAGTGAATATAGTTTAGTAATATAGTATAGTCTTAGGTAAAAGTCTGCATGCACCGTTCACCCCCCAGGCCTCACCAAAAAAGGAAGCTCCTAAAGGCAAGTACCTGATAAAGTTGTTGGCATACTGAAATTGGTCCTATGCCAGAAGACGAAGAGGTAGCTGAATTTTTTGCTTACTTGTTTCTCAAAAGTCTGTAGATTTGTGTGTATGCATAAATGATATGAATGGAACTTGTAACTGGTATTTTTTTCATTCCACTTCATCCCTCTAATGGAAAACTGCATAGCGACCGACATCTTATGAGCAGCAAAGGAGCCACCTAAAGGATTGACATGAAGACCCAGTTGGACACTGGTCATGACCCACCATCCATGCATAGTCCCATGGAGCCAGAAGATGTAACCCAGTACAACAGAGTATGACAGGTGAGCAGATAGAATGATGGTAATAGTTCTGTACTTAGGGAAAAGATGCTTGGAAATCCTCTGTGTTCAGAACCTTGTACACTCAAGGGGAGTAAAGGGACCAGACAGGGAGGTGGGGAATGAGGAGAGGCATTGAGAGTTCAGAAATCATCCAGCTGCAGGCAACTTGCAAATAAATGTTGTCATTACAATTAGGCCTCCATAGCACAGTGAAGCCCTCAAGGTGATGCTCACTCACTGGTTAACATGTGCATGTTTTAATTCTCTTTTAGAATCCTTGGATTATGTTCTGTCAGCCTGTCCTGCGACAAACTCTTCCAGCCTGGAATATGGAGAGTTAAGAGGACCAAAATTACAATAAATGCCTATAAACTATCTTGCTGTTGGCTTTGTGAATGGTGTTGCTACTTGTATGCTTGCTTAAGGTGTCCTGACACAGGACACTGTTCTCCACGATATGCATGTCCACAGTGAGACCAAGGGAGCCATCATAAATCCCGTTAGTTTCCTTGGGCAGAAGCAGAGCCTTGTAAGTAGGGTTGGGTATCGTTGGAATTTTATCAATTCTGATTCTTTTCGATTCCAAACTGGTGTTAAAAAAAAAAAGAGGTCAAATGTTTAGATAAAAATGTCATTATTCTTTTAAGCATTAACTGAACGTTCACAAAGTAAACAGTATTTACTAGTATTTACTAAATACATACAATAAAAACATGATCCACATGCATTTAAAAAATGATCCACATGCATTTAAAAAAATTAAATAATAGATAAAGATCAATCTAGAGCAGTTAATTAAACTAACTGCTTGTCGTTCTGGAGAGCCACACTTTTGACCGTTTACTGCGGTCCACCTTTCACACTGTTGTGACGTTAGCCATGCATGCTAGTTCGTATTTAACCCTTTCGCACGTAGCTTATTTTTATGCTATGTAGCGCGCGTGCTACGTTACATGGTTCGTTATGTTTTCACCAGTGTTATTAAGCTTCTCATAGTTTTCAGTTAGCATTTGCTATATTTTAACGTTAAATCGCTGTTTCCTCAAAGCTAAAATTATATATATATTTTTTTTTCCATATTTTTTCCAATCTAGTGTTCTAATCGCACAGGTTTAGCATGCGCGCTAACCGGCAAATCACATCGGTGTGACCGTACACGCGAAAAGGTACCCGGTACTTCGCAGCTAACACGCGACGTTCTTGTGACGTCGCAGCAACGTTTTTAAGAGAATGTTGCCATTTGGTGGCGTGGATGACGTTGTCGCGACGTAGTGCATTGGTCGGTTGCAGACGTTATTTCATGGCACCTGGATTACGGTGCCGCGATGTCGGACTTGACGTTGTAGCAACGTATGTTTGGTCATTAAATTGCGTTGCGGCAAGGTGACTGTTAGCTGGGTTGGCATTTTGGTTTCGGTTCCCAACCCTACTTGCAAGGAGATGTCAAGAGCCAGATTTAAAATAGAATCTAACAATTGTACATTTTGTGTTAATGACATCGAAACAGAAGAACATTTTTCTCTCTCGTGCGCCAGTTAAATTTATTGAGACGATGTTAACAAAGGAGGGGATTCCGAACTTCCAATATGGCGACATAAAATTTAGGTTTCTTTTGTCGGATATAAACTTAAAATATTCCTGTAAAAATGATATTATAATGGCTAAATAATACATTCATAAATGTACATTTTTTTAAGATTACCCAAACTTTTATTGCATTCAAAAATGAGACAGTAGACGCTATGTTTTCACTGCACGGCGGGAGATTTTTTTTTCCCGACCCCTGAGGTGTGCTGAGCTGTGAAAAGGGGGCTAGATTTTACCTACAAAGATTTAAAAAAAAAAAAAAAAGTTAAAATACCTAAATACGCTAAATTAGCTAAAGAAAAATACCTACAAAGAGAGCTCCAGCAACTGTGGAAAACAGTAATTTATCTAAAAAGCGAAAATAGGTAATTAGCTAAAACAGCTGTCTAAAGCGAAAATAGCCAAGAAGCTAACGGAGCTAATTAATCGAAAATTAAATAATATAACAGGTCATAGACCGCTTTAGGAAACAGAAACCATAGCGTGGTTGTCAATCAAGGAAGAAAAATCGTTCGACTGTTTGAGTTCGTCCTGGTGGTGCTGTGTCTGAATTCCTTGAAGATCGTGGTGCACCCCATGTCGTTCCACATTTAACTGCCATCACCCCTGCGGTCTCCATTCACTGTGGACACCAGAATTGGATCGCACTGTTGGTGCCGGTTCGATAGGAAGGGGGGAAAAAACTTTGTCACGGAGGACTTAGTTTTACTTGTACTTTTAGTACCTGTGATAGTAAATTCGTTTTTGTTGTTCGATCCAACAGGACTTTAAAATTTGATCTTAAATACTATCTTGAACCGCAAAGGAACTGAGTACAGAGGTGTTTGGTTTAAATTGTGCCTTTACTATTTTGTACATATTGTTAACAAGGTTTAAGTAATTTGATTTTAAATTGGACACTGATAATTTTTTATTTGGCATTAAACTTAAGCTTTTTTCCATTTTAATGCGTGAAAATGACTTTAAAATATGGAAAGGACTGAAAATATTATTTTTGATTTAGATTTAGTTGTGTTTGGTGTCACACTGTCTGTTTGCTTTGAAGAATTAATTTTTAAAAAGAGGAAAAAACTATTTTTGAAGTCTGTGTAGGCCTAACAGTAGCACAAACCAAATGCCATATCCTCTGTAATATTTCTCGTTTTTACTTCGGGAATGCCAAGGCTATGGGGGGATCACTTTATTTAAGGGCCGTCAGTTTCTGTTAACCGCTATAATTAAGCCTAACAGAACTGCTTGACCTTTCCAGGGTTCTTATACCACTTCTCTGTCAGAAACACGGTATGTTTTTACATGCTGTTCACAAGAAGAAAACAAGAACAATGCATGGATAATATCCAATGATCTTTCAATCTGATGATTTTCATAGCATAACAAAAATAAATAAAAGACCCTTATATTTGCCAGCAACTGTTACAAAAACTCTGCTATCGATATGGTTCACTCGTGGGCAAAATGTCAGGACCACTTGATTACTGCTCATATTACTTGAAATTTCATATTGTGACAACAGGAATGATTACCTCTGTTTGATTTCTTTCCACAGATTGCAGATGAGCTGCAAAAGCTGGATTGCCTCCAGTTTGTCATACACCCCCCCTCCCCAAATATCACAATCTCCATTCTAAAGGAGATACTGGTGAGAGCATTAGTGCTTTCTCTGTCTTCTGTTCTTACATAGCTGTGTCTCAGTTTCGGTGACACTACATGTTAGTAAAGTGTATTCTTTAACATGGGTCTGTCTCGTGGGTAGGCCTGCTGCTGATTGTTTTGGCTATGTTCCTCTGATGTTCATTTTGGATTGTTGTCATATCAATTATGCAAATGGTGAAAAAATTCTGCTGAAACGTCTCTCCTCTTTTTTCCTAGGCAAACCTGGCTGACACGGACTGGACGCAAAAATATATCACAGATATTGTTAATGAATTCTTACAATAGAACATGACTGCCTTCAGTGTCTTTATGGAGATTTTGTATGTGCTTCTGAATTTCTTTGTAAACTGACATGATTGAACCTGTCCTTTACTTTAGACTTTTTCCCCTGATGTTACTGGTTTTCTGCTCATTGTCAAACACAGCAGGTAAGTATTGCTATTGTTGGATTTACCAAGATGCATTCAGCTCATAAATGTTGTAAACAAATATATGCATGTCATTTTTCTTTGCTGTGGAATAGTAACTTGAAATAATCTTAAAACAGCACAATAAGAGCTACAGTGTTCCTAATTTCAACTTACTCAACAAAATGACTTACAAATGAGGTAGAGTACATGACAAGCAAAACCCACGTAAAACCACGTAAAGAGCCAACAATATTCCAAGTGCAGCATGACCAAGTTTCAATAGTATCAGCTGCAGAGGCTGAATGGTGGATGCAGGTAGGCCAGCCAAGAGAGCATTGCATTAGGCCAGTCTTGAGAAGAGAAGGCCAGTCTGGGTATCAGCATAGCAATGGCAGGAGACACCGTGTGCCTGAATAATTAGGCCCAGTGAGGTTGTTTATAGCGAGACGAGGAGGAGGCCCAGCACTAACACCCCACCCCTCCAAGATATCTTGAAGGATCTACCTTGTGAACTAGGATTCAAGCTAGCATCATTATTGCCTGTGACTCAACGGCACAGCTTGATGAGCAGAAATATCTCTACAAGATGGTGGATGATACTTGTAGAAGAAATATGACTTTTGTATTGTTAAAAACAGGATACAGAATCAAAGAGTTTCCAGAAAATAGGCCTGTGGCAACATGCAGTTTTGAGTTGTTTAATTTCTAGATGTGTGACTTGTAGAATTCAGAAAAGATAAGCTATGAATGATTAAATCTCATTGCCAGCACTACCACTAGAATTATTATACCATCTATGAATATTATTACTCAGTAAAAATAATCAATTTATTTACAGTATACCTGTCAATACATTGTATGATAAAAAGATAAGTTTTTTCCCCCTTTTATCCTTTGTAGAAGCCAGGATATTTCATTAAATGAATACACTGTGTTGGAAATGATCTTCATTTCAATGATCTTCAATTCACGATGGAATTTTGTGAATTGTTGGGGTATCCTATACAGTAAACGCAAAACATCAACACGTGTCAATTTGCACTCTATTATTACTATTGGATCGCTGGAATGAATAAGAAAAACGGTTAACCTTCCTTTTACATTTTTTTTCCCGCTGTAAACTATATCTTAAAATTTTTTAAAAATCTCAACACCACCAGGCTTCTCGATGAAAACAAGCTTGCCAGCAAGCACTGTAGTTCTTAGCATATACTAAAGGTGTGTAGAAGATTATAATAGACTCAGGGGCAACTGAGATCAACTACCAAAACGAATCGGGGGGTACACCTTGAGTGTCGAATTAGCATGGATCTTACAATATAACTGGCTGAAACGTTTTTAAGTGGCATTTAAAATAAGAAGAAAGTCGATTCCTCTTTCACATATCATGGCTCTTTTAACTGCATTGTTTAAACCACCTTCCCGACAACATTAACGATGGTTACACTTTATGCTTGTCATCCTGCTCCGAATAGGAGGGTCAGGTCATGACATGTCATGAAATGTGGTAATTGCGTGAGAGGTTATGGTGATGTGTCGATAACTTCCCGTGTAAGATTAGTATAGAATTGTAAAGAAGTCTGTGCAAATATCTAAAAACAGCCGTCCAACAGCGATACAGTTGCGTGAATACAGGTGAGCAAGTGGAAGGACGGAGTTGGGCAGCACGATAGTGATTGTGAGCCGCGTATCGATTTGATCAACCTGCATTCCCACACAACCAAGAGCTATTTAACTGGCCAGGTTTCTAATGTCCCTCATTTATTCAAAAACATATTCACTCATGAACTCCCCCATTGTTTCTGTTATTTTCGTCATCCGTTTTTTTTTTCCTCCAACGATTCATGATGCCATAATATGTTGGGGCTAAACGCGGGAAATCAACCCCGCCCCCAGCCTTCTCACACCCAAAGCTTTGACTGTGATTTAAGTCGTATACCTTGTAATTAATGTTTGTCCAACATTTGTATTTCAAGGGTATTACTTTGTTCAAACCACTACAAATAAATGCTTACTGAAAGTATCAAGTAGCTGTCTTGCTAGCTATGAAATTCAGCAGGGAATTTAGTAAATTGTCTTTACCGCCACCGATTAACCAAGTCCATTAAAGCTGTAAAGCTTAAATGACCGGGGCAAAGATGTAGTTTGTCTTTATTTGCACTTCTGTTAATTTGATTCGAAAGATGTGTAAAACACTAGTTTTGCTATTAAAATGTGACCGGACAACCGATAGTGATCTCAGTCTCCTCCAGGGCCGGCAGCGACCGGACTGAGATGACGATCTCAGTCTCCTTCAGGGCCAGCAGCTGCATTTTCCCGAAT
The DNA here is from genome assembly GCF_013368585.1 of Megalops cyprinoides. Taxonomy (NCBI): domain Eukaryota; kingdom Metazoa; phylum Chordata; class Actinopteri; order Elopiformes; family Megalopidae; genus Megalops; species Megalops cyprinoides. Next base: position 12,470,523 of record NC_050586.1, read on the forward strand.
CGATTTTGCCACATTCAGACAAAATCAAATTAGACAGCATATCAAAACGCCAGTGTAACAAAAAGAGCTGACAAAGGTGGTGAATGTGGGTGTTGCCATACAGTCAGGAATGCCAATGCGAATATATCCTGCTGAAGTAAACTCCTGATCTGATATAACGTGTGAACGGTGGTTAATTTGTAGATTAAATCCAGCAAATCCAAATTCTTAGAAGTGTGGAGGCTACTTTTATTGTGGACTGTTGGAATGTTACAAAGGCTTTCAGGCCTTAAATATGACCAGTTGTGCCTATATTAACTTATGTCGTTCATTGTTAACAGTAATTTAACGTCATCACCTGTGGGGTCAACATGTAAATCCATTAACAACTGTTTTCATGACAAACTGTAAAAATGCCCAAATTAAGATTCTTACGTCACAGAGCCTCATGAAAATGATTTTCCAATGTAATGTAGCGAAACAACAATACGTCACAGAGTAAAGAATATATAAAAATGATCATCAAACGAGAAATTAATCAGACAAAATCGGATGGATTTGAAAGACGCAAGAAGGCGACTGACGAATGGATTTTCACGCTAATTGAGATGCCTAAACGGAAAAGATCTTCACGTAAGAGCCCGTTTATTATGTGGTTATGGAACGTAAACCTGAGGAGAATAATCAGATAGTAACTAATCTAACTTTTGCAATAGTGCAAATGTATCCCGTATTTTAAGTTTAGTGAAGCAAATAATGGGTGGTAGATGCAAAAACCTTAGGTCTAAAAATGAGCAATTTGCTCTGTAAAGTAGAGAAAGGAACAATATTGGGGAAAAAAAAACTAATTCTCCCTGTTTGTGTTCTATTCAGCCTTGGGGGGAGGAAAGGAAGGAAAGACCAGGCAACTACCCCATGAGAATGAGGAGCTGGTGAAGAGGAGAGAGCCAGGGCAGGAGAATATCCATGGAGACACCTATGGCCTCTCAAACTCCAAGGCCAGGGCTGCCAGACTCCCTCAGAAAGGTCAGGATGCCAGTCACAGTCTCCACTAGGGGGCTGAGGGCCTGATAACCCTCAATGTTTTATTTCACCTGATAACTTGAACACTCCAGAACTATTAAATAATCATCCTTTAAACTTTGAAATTACCCTTTGAGCCCAAAATTACAGCCTGGAAAACATGAATACCAAAGCGCTCCCAGCTCGTCTCTGCAACACAATAGTTGTGTCTTTGAGAATGACCAAAAGACCGGTAGGCTTAGTGTGTCTTTCCTGTGTGTGTTCTGTTCAGCCTTAGAGGCGATAGCTGAGGACCGGGACTGCGCAGAGCGCAGGGATGGGAAAAGGGTGCGTCCCTGTCAAGATGAACCGAAGAGAAAGAAAGGGAGAAGGCAGGTGAAAGCCCGAACCCGTGGAGACAGGGGCCGCTCCACCGCAAATGCCGAACCCGCCCAACCCGTTTGGAAAGGTTAGTGTGATGGCAAGGAGGGGTCAGACACCACTGTCCAGCAGCATTGCTTTCTCTCATAGACATCCAGGATGAAATACCTGACCAGTTTATTCAATCATATAAATCCATTCACATACTAATAATAGGTCAGAAATAGTGAAATACATTATACTGCCAGCAATGTCATTTATCATGCAAAACTAACCTGCTCTCTTGAGTACACATCCCCATCAGTGATTGATGACTGCCTGCTCTGTGTTACAGAAAGAGCTCAGAAATATTACAAGAAGGGAGAGCTGTTGGGACGGGGCGGATACGGCTCTGTCTATTCCGGGGTCAGGAAGTCAGACGGACAGCCGGTAAGATGCCATCTTCCCGTCTATGCCCTGTTGCTCACAGCTTTTCTAACACATTCTCCAATGTAGTCTCTTAGCAAACGTACAGATGTATTTCTTCTACTGCCATTTTGAATACATGTATTCTTTCCTTTTCACTTTTCTTTTGAACTTCAGTTTTGGTTGTTTATTTCTTCCCTGTTTTCTACCCTGCCTCATGTCTAATTGTTTTACCAACCTGTTGTTTTTCTTGATGGGATTATTAGTTCTCGTTTTTTGTATCTACTGATATTCAGCTGCATAGCATAGTCATTATTTGCATGATATGCATCATAAAAACATCATATTTGAAATCCAAGTTATTTTTAATTGTATAACTTCACTCGTGACAAGGCAGTGTTAAAAGATTGAATTATACCTCTCTAATCAACATCATGGTGTCCTCAGGTGGCCCTGAAATACGTGGAGAAGTTTCGGGGATATGACATGGAGCTGGTAAGCACCTCTTTCATCATTTGTTCAGCCTCACATCAGTGCTGTGTCTTCTGAGTCACTTTTTATATTGTCACTGTGTTCTGTAATTTCTTTCATTGTTTTGTAGCATATATAACCAGCAGCACATTATAACCTGGCTCTCCATATTGAGCACATGCCAGCTCTCATTAAACTGTCTGACTTCCTCTCTCCACAGCCTGGACAGGAAGAGCCCATCCCCAAAGAGGTGGCCCTCATGCAGGCGGTTAACGCCGGCTCTGGCCATGACAATGTCCTGAACCTCTACGAGTGGTTCGACAGGGACATGTCTTACGCCATGGTGCTAGAGCGTGTAGACCCCTGCAAGGACCTTTGGTCCTTTATTGAAGACCGGGGCGCCGAGCTAAATGAAGATGAAGCTCGGTGCGTTATCAAACAGCTGCTGGCCGCTCTCAGGCACTGTGAAGAGAGAGGCGTGGTCCACCGGGATGTTAAGCCGGAAAACATCCTGCTGCGGACTGACACTGGCCAGGTCAAGCTGATTGACTTTGGATGTGGTGATCTACTAAAGGAGACACCATATGACGATTTCTCAGGTCAGTGAGAGGAGCACTTTGTGTATCTTGATAAGTGCTTAAGAACATGGTGGTGAGTGCTGTTATCCTTCTGGGTGCAGTAAGGTAACCCCCAGTTTTATGCAATAATGCTGTAGTGTCTCGGTGTGAGCAAACATCCCCACTTGACCCATTGTGTTGTTGGTGTACTGTGGGATGTCTGTATTCACACGTGTGCCTGTCTTGTCTCAGGCACTCCGGAATACCTCCCGCCGGAGTGGTTCGAAGAGAAGATGTTTCTGGCGGGACCTGGGACTGTGTGGTCCGTAGGAGTAACGCTGTATGGCTTACTCCACGGCGACCTCCCCTTCACCACATTCGACAGGGAGTCAATGAGCCACGTGGAGTTCAAGGCGGGCCTTTCGCCAGGTGAGGAGCCAGCAGGAGTGTGAGGGGTTGTGCGTTTCATGTTAATTTCCTTTTTCTTCTTTGACTAATCATACAATTTCTATTTCCTCTCTAACAAGAACTCCATGACTTCATTGGCTGGTGCTTCATGCCCCGGCCAGAGGACCGACCATCGCTGGAGGAGCTCCAGTTCCATCCCTGGCTCCACACTTAAGTCCCCCTCATTGCCATTGTGCAAAATGGCTTTAAGGCCTTTGTTTAAAATAGATTGTAAATAGTTACGGTAGCGGTAAGTAAATATAGTTTAGTAGTATAGTTTAGTAAGTAAAGTCTTAGGTGAAAGTTTGCATGCACTGTTCAACCCCCCCCCCCCCCCCCCCCACACCAGAACAGGAAGCTCCTATAAGGCAAGTACCTGATAAGAGTTGTTGGCATACTGAAACTGATGTTCTACGCCTGCAGACGAAGAGGTAGATGAAATTTTTTTCGTCACTTGTTTCTTTGAAAGTTTGTAGATTTGAGTGTTTGTATAAATGATACAAATGGAACATATTTTTTCTTTCCACTTCAGCCCTCTAATGGAAAACTGTATAGCGACCGACAGCTTGTGAGCAACAATGGAGCCACCTCGCGGATGACATGAAGACCCAACTGGACACTGGTCTCGACCCACCATCCATGTCATAGTCCCACGGAGCCAGAAGGTGTAACCCAGGGACCTAAGTAGCGCAACAGCGTATGACAGGTGAGTAGATAGAATGGTGGTAATGGTTCTGTACTCAGGGAAAAGATGCTTGGAAATCCTCTGTGTTCAGAACCTTGTACACTCAAGGGGAGTAAAGGGACCAGACAGGGAGGTGGGGCATGAGGAGAGGCAGTGAGAGTTCAGAAATCATCCAGCTGCAGGCAACTTGCAAATAAATGTTGTCATTACAATCAGGCCTCCATAGCACAGTGAAGCCCTCAAGGTGATGCTCACTCACTGGTTAACATGTACATGTTTTAATTCTCTTTTAGAATCCTTGGATTATGTTCTGTCAGCCTGTCATGCGACAAACTCTTCCAGCCTGGAATACAAAGAGTTAAGAGGACCAAAATTACAATAAATGCCTATAAACTATAAACTTCAACTTGGCTTTGTGAATCGTGTTGCTACTTCTATGCTTGCTTAAGGTGTCTTGACACAGTTGTGTAACAGCCATTTCACAATGAAATCATAGGACACTGACAATTAGGACACAGTTCTTACTTGACAAAAGTACCCAACATGCTTAATGAAACACACACACACACACACAAGGCAGAATAATGAGCCATGTGTCTGCAGAAACGATGCAATGCTGATGCTTGTGTTCTGCTCAAAGTGACTGGTCTGGAATGAATTTGCTGAAGCAGTGACACTGGTGGGCATAAGATGCATGCAGACTGTGCATCATTGCTTAGTTTACACAGGCGACTTGATACGAAGAAGCTTGCGGCATACTGTCTTAACACATTGTTGAGAAGTGTGTATGTAGTATACTGCAAAATGTTTGCGCCTACTTTATATTAGACCAGTGATTGGCTATTTTAAACCACATGACAGGTCAAGAGGAGTAGCGTAATAGGAAGTGTGCGTTTTCTGTATAGGTAACTGCATTCGTCGCACGTTTTCTGCATATTCTGTGCTTTTTATGGCGTTAAGGGAAATAGCGGGCGACCACACAGTCTGGTGGAATTTTGGTTAGATTTGTTAGCTGGAAGTTTAAAGTTTTGTGTGACGTTACTGGCTACCTATGCAGCTAAGTGGTTAGGTTGTTCTAGCTATTTCATAGTTGTTGTTTTTTTTTGCTAACTCAGCTAGCTTGAGGACTGATGATGGCTGGCTTCGTAGTTGACGTTAAATGTCGACATAGCTAAGCTACAATTTCAGTTTTAACTAAAGTTTAAGACGGCTCGTTAACGTGAGAGCTGCTGGTCTAACTGCCTAGCTGTAGCGTTTAGGTAGCTAATATGTCTCTGTCTCAAAGCTACACCCTTCAGTGGCGTGGTTCTACTTCAAGGCATCTATCTATTAGGTGGCCGAAAAAACATTTACAATTTAGCCAGCTAGCTAGTTGCCATCTATAAAAATTGTTAGCTTAACTGATGTGGTAACTACGAGTGAGAGATGGGTGTTTCTTTGCTGGCTATGTATGAAACTCTACACTGGACAGAAAGAAAACTGTTTTTTCCTGTCAAGGGTACTGAAGGATATGGTATCTTTAGCCAGCGTGCTAACAGATTTTGTGACACTTTATGTGCATTTGAATTTTTCAGAAATTATACACAAGGTCGGACACCTGCCTCCACGTGATACGTAATGGTAAACAAGCGCAACCTTAGGGACCATAACACCAAAGGGCATTTTCCTCATAAAATGTCATAAATATGGCAGATATCTTGATGGATATATTGAAGAGCTTCTTTACAGTATTTTTTACTTTGTGACAGCTTTTTTCCTAATAAGCAAAACAGTACTGCTAAAATGTGTTCGTTCTGTATATGATCCAGTGGATATACATTTACATTTACATTTATTTATTTAGCAGACGCTTTTATCCAAAGTGACTTACAGAAGTGCATACAGCAAGTACTGGGGGTATATAAAATGTCAGTACCCTGTAGTTTTTTGTTTTTTTTTCTACAGGGGAAAAATGTAGGTTCGAGAAGAAGAAAGTCTGTCACTGCCTGACCCAGTATGGCATCAGATGGCCGTCACTGTGCCTGCTGTGCACACAGTATGGCAACACCCAGCGCCCACCAAACTCTGGATGAGATGGAATTTGAGAGAGGTGACCGTAACCTTGGCTCAGTCATCACACACAAGACTTTTTAGGCTTTTGATGCTGTATTTTAGTACTTACTGCATCACAGTTTTGCACAGCTCATGGCCTTATCTAGAATGATTTATAGAGGTTTAGTATCGTTCATAATACAGCTGGATAAAGCAGCTTTTTTGTTGCCATACTGCTGACAGACTCTGAGGCAGGACAGTTAATATTAATGAAATGTTTTCCTGTGCAAGTTTTAAAGAGTCTGCTTTGTGAATATTCATGAGAAAGAATAGTTCTAAAGTTTTACACTTTTGTTGAATATCAAGCTTTGGAATATAGATCCTGATAATTTTTTTGTTGTTGTTGTTGTTTAGGTATCTGGTCTGCTGCTTTGGATGGAGACCTAAAAAGGGTGAAATCTTTTCTCCAAAAGGGTACTGACCCTAATTTGAGGGACCAGGCGGGATACACTGCTTTGGTAAGACGAGGATGGCTTAACATGAACTATAATGCAGAATTGGGAATCTGAATTGTAATTTTTGCATGTAGTGTGTTTTGGAGATGTACTGTCATCTCCTTTTACTGCTGTGGCCAATACTCAGGTGTGTTTTGGCCTACATAGTTGTTGGTGTGTGTTGTGACAGCACTATGCCAGCCGTAGTGGGAATGAGGAGGTGTGCAGACTTCTGCTTGATGGGGGAGCATGTGCCAATCCGCAAACCCGGGGTGGGGCTACCCCTCTGCACCGCTCCGCCTATTGTGGGCATGTGGGCGTGGTCAGACTCCTGATGGACCGGGGGGCGGATCCCGTGTTATGTGATGACGATGGCTCCTCCCCATTGCATAAAGTAAGTGATAACCCAGCATGAGTTTAACTAAACATGGAAGTGTTCAACAGAACTGTAACGTACGCGTGTGTGTGTGTGTGTGTGTGGGCTTGGATTTGCAGGCTGCTGAGCAGGGCCATGAAGAGGTGTGTGACCTCCTACTGCAACGATGCCCTGCCCTCAGGACCCTGACAGATAAGAGGTCCCGTGCTCCTTACCAGATGGCCCGGGATAATGGCCCTCTGCATGAGATGCTGAAACCGCCTGAGGACACACAGACAGTCCAGCCTTGTTAGACACCACATACCTCTGTCACCACTGCACTGGACCCTCCCGTCACCTCAGCTGGATGCAGTTGACCCTGTACAGACCAGTACAAGAGTGACATTGAACCTGAGCTCATGCAATCCAAAGTAGATGGAAGAAGTTACATATGCTTTCAGAAATATGCCTCTGACATAAACTGAATGTGACCTGAGGAGGGATGAGCACACAAATCAACTTGCACAGCCTGGTTTTAAAGACGGTAGGCTGACATAAATAGATTGCCTATGACTGTTTTAAACAGAACTTGAATAATATTCAGACTAAATGGTCACAAAGGGCGGCCTTTCCACAGTTGAGCAATTGTTTTTTATAACTGTTGTTTGTATCAAAGTTGATAATGATGTCACCAGACTTGCCAGAAAAACATGGAGAGAATTGTGCATTATTTGTGTGGTCATTGTAGGACCAGCAGAGGGCAGCAGCTGCTCAGCTATTTTAGGCTTTCCAGCTAGCAGCATGCACTAAAAAAGCAGATGCTGTGGTTGGCTCTCAACCTCTGATAGGAACATCAGTGCAGTGAAACAGCAGGCTTTACAAGCTCAGTTTGGATGCAGATAACTGGAGTAGCAGACTGCAAACTGTGTTTTGTCAGGATATGCTGCAGTGATTGATAGGCCTAGGGTGAACGTCTGTGAAAAAGATTTACTGGAAAACTGATGACCAGTCCAGAAATAAATTGGACAAGAGCTAAACACCATTTTAAACTCCTGTTTTCCTGTACCTTTTTTGTGAAAAAGAAGCTCCTGCGTGGCAATAGAGTTAGCATTTGTCAGCTGGATGAGTGTTGAAGGAAAGTTAATTACTAAAGAACTAGGAACGTGCACTTCAACTGGAGTGAGTAGGGCGGTGACACTGTAAGAGAAAAGTGGAAAATGACTAACAGGAGACAGCTTGAAGCAGAGGCGTGAGTGAGAAGCAGATGCTGTAGGAACAGGTCGGTGATGAGCAGACAAGGGGATGTGGTCACGTGCAGTGTGGCCTCCACATCACCCTGCCGCAAACACTTCACCGCTTTAAGCTGTCTCGGTAAAAGATTTCCAGCATGGCAGTTATTCTTAGCTATAAGATGAGTGCCGGCACAAGGCCATAGCATTTGGTGCTGGTTTTGATTTGGGACATTTTTGAGCACACTCCTGTGACTCCTCCACCCCCCACCCCCCTCCCCAGTATCTGTAATTGTCTGTATACAGCTGCATCTTGAAAGATCTGTTTTGTTGATAGCTGCCCATGCTGTTATTTTCATATTACCCAAATTCACCACAGCTGGTCTTGTGGCTACACTAGGCTGATTGCTTATTGGACTCAATTGGTCATTGTTACAGCATGCGTGCAGATTCCAGTGGTTCCATCTTATTCACACTAAGGGCAGGGTTACGTCTAACAGGACTGCTTTCTGAGTGCAGTGTCATTAGGTTAGAGTTGGCTTGCTCCGGAAGGAAGCAAGCTTTTTGTGAGTTAGGCACAGGATTATGGCTGTGTAATTAGCCCAGGACAGGTCTGATGCAAAAGAACGGAGGGCCATTCGTTAAACGTAACTTTCAATCCATTCATTTGAATGACCAGAAATAAAGACAATCAAACTTTGCGCTTCGCGTTTGTCACTGGATGAGTGGTGGATACCATCACACAGTGGTCCGCCGCCTTCTGGAAAGTGCCTGGGTCTTGTGCCAGTAGAATTGCTCAGTTTGGTGTGGTCGTGTCTCTGGAGCCCCTCAGGGGGCCGGTGTTCAAACCACCAATTTATCTCACTTTCGCGCAATATGGCTGGCAGCAGTCAAAGCAGTGAGGCAAACAGTTGTTCCAGGTGGCCGAGGGGAGGGGAGGGGGGCGGGTGTTGATGACACCTGCGCTGTTGTGTGGGAATAGTGAGCTTGTGGTCAGTGAAGTGGGAAGATACGACCCCTCTCAGAGAGTGGAAGGGACAGCCCTGCTGTGGTGACTGTGTTTTATTTGTGCTTTCAGATGTTCCTGGGTTTTTACCTAGGTCTTGCATTAGCTGACGGCACACAACCGAAGGATCATGATTTGTTGGGTGGGTCGTCTTTTTGTGTACGTTCCCCAGGATCATATGTCTTTCCAGTGGTGTGGAAGGTGTTTCATGGTCCATGTTGTGCCAAAGTCACAGTTCTCCCTCCATGTTGAGTAACCCCTACCTACCAGGTTACAGAAAAGAGAGGTTATGGGTGCATGTGTGTGTGCGTGTGTGTGTGTGTGCGTGTGTGTGTGTGTGTGCGTGTGTGTGTGTGTGTGTGTGTGTGTGTGTGTGTGTGTGTGTGTGTGTGTGTGTGCGTGTTTGTGTGTTTGAATGAGAGACAGAAGGAATATGGAAAGATGTGTCAGTGGTCCCTGAAGTTTGGGCTGATGATCTTGCCTTCAGATCTCAAACTGATTGCTGCAGCAGGAGCGCTACCAGTAACAGTCTACAGCTTCTGGGAAGCGCAAACACTGTTATGCAATCAGAAAGCATTAGCATAGGGCAATATTAACTGAACTGATGGGTCAGTGGAAGAACCCATTCTTTTCACTTAAAAATTAAACGCAACCAGAAAGTGATGGAAAAGGTCTGAAATTGCACTGTATTGACACTACCAATATGCTATCCAATCTAATTAAGGGCCAGTGACATCGTTTTAGCAAAGCGTTCAACATTAACAGATCACAGTGGCTTCAGATGCAAAGTGCTGTATATAGTGCTCAGATTTAAAATGCTGTCAGTATCCTGAGAAATGAGCTGTATCTGGTTGTCTCGTGGTTTCGGGGGCCGCCTCATTACCTGTCGAGCTGATGATGCAGGATATGTAACAGCTGTGTCTCATTGGCCTCTCCGGACGTCTGACAGAGTGGCTCACGTCTGTGAGGGCGTTCGCCGCGTCCCCCCTGAGCCCCAAACCGTGTGCCGCCTCCACTCTCCGTCCCTCCCTCCCTCGCTGTAATCGCTTCCAGCTCTCATCCTCCACCTACCCACCCCTGTGATCCCATCGTTTCCACCTCTCTCCCCTGCACGCGGCTCCTGTTTCTCGGATGTTCCCTCCCCGCGTTCCTCCGACCCCCCCCCCCACGCTGCCCCCCCTCTTCCCAGTGTCCGACAGCACCAGACTGATCAGCTGTTGCAGACAGGGTGTCCCGTTAACTCTGGGGCTGTCAGGCCTCTTGAGTCTCTTCCTGTGAGCTTGACAGAACTGACCGCGGGTCCCCTCTGCCTAATGGCAATCTGTTTCCCATTAACCCTTAAAATGGGCCGCACGCACCACAGGAAACCGTGTCCACGTAAACTGTCGATTACGTTCTCAAGAGGGAATTCTTTATATCTTCTCTATATCACCATGATGAATATTCACTGATTTATGACTTGCCTCTTAAGTGCTCACCAGTTTGTATCAAAAACAGGTTTAGCTGCCTCCAGTCAGTATTATAAGGGCCATGTTTAAAGCTACAATATTTGTCAACCACACACAGCTAAAAAGAACATGTCCGTGGTCATATTGGCCTGAAGCATCAGTTAACAGTTGCAGTAGAGTTTTGCTCCAATGTCTCAAACCATTGAAGAAGTGTCACTTGTCTCAGTTTTAAACTTAGCTCTGTCCTTATTCCAGTGGAAGCCCAAAGACCAATATTAGCCTGTTGACTCATGCTGTAAGGTATGTAATGTCTGTGGCTGTTTGAACTGCTTGATACAATATGTTGCTGTAACAAAATTAACTTGCAGTAAGCTTGTCAATTAATCTCTGAGCTCACTAGACCAGATTCCGAGACAAATTCATTGCTTTTTGTGTCTGCCCCCGGGTCGCCCAGTGAAATTTAAATGGTTCTCGATTTAATGAAAACACCTCATAAATCCACCCTGTTCTGTCTTTGTGTCACTGTCTTTATTTGATATATATAACAAATGTTGTGTCTCTAGACAGAATCTCTCTGCTTCATTAAACAGGCAGCGACAAGTTACCACACCCTCTTTATAGCGGGTTGGAGGGGGGCTAAGTCGCAGTGTTGGAAGGCAAAGGAATTTGTCTAAGCCACTAAACTGTGGGCCATCACTACACGCCTTTCCTGTATTGTTTCTTTGCAATGTCTTGTCCTCTTGTAACGCTCGTTACAAAAGCGGCCTTTTTACCCGGTACCACTGTGCACAAATGCAGCCCTATTTGCGCACATTTCCAGATGACGGCCGTGTCAGGCCAGTAGTGCAAATGTGACGCCGGGGAGTGGATCCGTGAAACGCTCAATTGTGGATGTTGACAGGAGGTCACTGGACGCACCCAGGCCTCGGAGCACGGGTCTGTGATGTATGGACGGCCAAGACGCCACATCTTACAGTGTTTTCAAAAGGATTTACGTGGCAGCATGCACCTTTGACCTCCCTGTGTTGACACAGTCTGTGGTTTGTCAGACACTGGAAATTGAAGCTTTTTTAAAAAAAAATTTTGTTCAAATTCTACATCACAGAGAATGGGGACTGTGGATTCCGCCGCTGAAGGCCGCTGGATATGGCACTCCGGTCTGAAGAAGAGGAAGCGTTTGTTAGCTTAGGATGTAATATTTGTCAGTGAAGTGGAGAACGGAAGGCTTGGGAGGACAGTGCTGACGCAATGCCTGCAGCAACAGCTGTGGAGTGAAGGAGGTTAAACATAACGCCTTTGTCCGCTGTCCACTGCGAAGACCCAGTACATCCTCCTTGCTGTGGTGGAACACCCATTCAGAGAACATCTCTTGCTCACACACCCTCTCTCTCCCTGTATCTCTCCCTCTCTCTCTCTCTCTCTCTCTCTCTCTCTCTCATATTCCCTCTTCTTTTGTTCTCTTTCTGTTAATTTTTTAGTCTGAATTCTGCTCGTCCCTTTAAACTTTGTCTCTTTGTCTAACATTTTGCTTAAACCCCTTTCTTCTGTTCACCTAAAACCCTTTTCCTTTTTTTTTTTAAAGTGCCCTCTCTGCCATGCTTTGCTTTCATATCCTTCCATAACCTTTTCCACTTAATTCCCTTACCCTCCTTTCTTCCACTCCTCTCCCTTCTCCTGCCGCCCTCTCCCCTGGCCTCTCCGCCCGGTGCCTGTGTGATTATGGACCTGTGACAGAAACCACACAGAGGAGTCAGGGGAACTTTCATTGGGCCCTGCTGGTGGGCGGTGTTTCCATTGCGGCACTAAAACCACATCCAGCGCTGGGCTGGAGGGGGGCCAGGCCGCATCTGGAGCTCATTGCAGCTGACGCCATGCCGGGCTGGGAGAGAGGAGGGGGAGGGGGGGGGGGGGTCTTCACAGTCCTGCCTGGCAGGCTGTGAACCCTCAGAGAATAGAATGCAGCCTTCAGCAGTTTTTACATTCAGGCTCCAGGACATTGGAGAGAGTTTGCCAGGTAAAACAGAGAGACTCGCATGTTGAATGATATTAATACCATAAATGCTGCTCTGTTGGTGTTTCCAGGTAGAGGGATACTGCCTACCAAGATCCAAGGACCAAACCCCGCCTCTTCTCTTTACTAAGTGAAGACATGTCACAGTGAGGGCCAAAATCCTTGAATAGGCACAGGATTGGAGGACCAAAGACTAGGGCCCTTTTTCTTTGTGAAGAATTGTTCCAAAAAAACAGTGTGGGTGCCATGGAAAATAACACATAAACCATCCCATAAGTACCGTTGATTATTTTCAGATTGCATTCAGATTATCATAACCAATCAAGACTGCCTGAGTGTTGCTTGGCCAGATTCTATGAAAGATTTAAACAATCACTTAAAAAGCTTTTGCAGTCTGGTGTATGCCAAAGCAAGAGCTAATGAAAACCCTATGCACTTCTGAGCAGACTGGAGAAACGTTTCTCATACTTTTTGATACGTTTTCATGTGTCGGGGTCTGAATTTAAGAATCGTTCCCTCTTTGATGTGGTAAACAGTCTCTTGGAAACCGTGACTTGTAATTGGAACAAATTTGCCCAGAAGCATGCAAAGCAAAAACCTTTTCTGTCTGGAGAGCGTTGCACTGGTTCTTTGCAGTTATACCAAGAAAATCGACATTTGGGGCTGATTTTCCCAGATTGCCCCCCACTCATATTAGAATAGTAGATTTCTGATCCTCTAAACCTAGCCTGGAAACCAGCATGGAAGCAGGTTTTCTCTCATCGAGGTGTTCTTGTGATTATGTGTGGCTCGGGTTGCGCTGGGAATTCCATCACGGCCTGTGGCAAGCTGGACACCCCAGCCAACCGGGCCGGGCGAGGCCGTCACAGACTCGGGGCAAGTGTACCTGGAACTCCGCCACCAGTGGAATAAGATAGCTCTGCCTGTTTCTTCCTGAGAAGGAGCGAGAGAGAGCAGGGAGTGGAGAAGGAGGGAAGTGGGGATCGTTTTTTTTCCTTCGGCAGAGTTCTATATGTTTGTTTCTGCCCCCCCTCGGAACGGCTGGTGTTTCCTGGAATAATAAACAACATTGATTGACTGGAGCGCTCTGACCATTCGAAGGAGCCCAGCAGTCTTCTAGAGAGCCCACAAAGTCCTTACACCCACAGGTGTGGGTGGGGGCCTCTGTAAATAAGCACGCTGCCAATACACTGGCAGCGGAAGAACGTCGCTTTCGTCCAGCAAATATGCCCTGTAGGCTGCTGTCAGTGAACAAATCCGTTGTTCTTGTTGGTGGGAGGCTTTTCTTTTTTTCTTCTTCATAATTTTTCATGTGATCACTTAAGGGTATTTTCCTAATTTTCTGACCAGCAGTTAGAAAGGCTGGGGGGAGGTTTGTATTATCTTGTGCGGTATATACCAAGTATACAAGGAATGCATATGTAAAGAGAAAGGGCAGTATGGCAGTGGGAGCAGTGTGGATACCTCTGATTGTGGCATTACAAACATTGGCAGTTACGATTCTGATTTTTCATATATATATAATTCGTGTTAAAAACAATAAGAAAATTCACTTGAATGGATGACTCTGTCAGTGTTCATGGAAAATAAAGAAAAACATTTTAAAAAGGAAAAAGGCTCAAAAATAGGGTCAAGTATTTTTCTCTCCTTTTATGTAGAGATGAATCGACTGAGAGAAGATCAGAACAGTATGTAAACTGCAGACCCCCTGGTAGTACAAAGGAGTTTTAAATCAGGCGGGATGTTTGTTTGAAAGAGGATCTGCAGTTTATTTAACTGTCTTTGTGAGAGATGAATTGATACCCCATAATTGGGGCCCTTTTAAATTTGTGTGTGTCTGTGTGTATGTGTGTTTGTATGGAGGATTTTATTATTTATTTATTTTATTTATTTTGTACAAAAGCACAATACCTTGTAGCACGTTATTTACCATTTCTTTATTGGAAAGGCTTAACTGGAGAAGAGCTTGTATTTTTAGTTATCTGAATATTTACAGAAGTGATGCAAGCTATATACCTCCTGCAATTATTCAGAACAGTGAATCAACCCAATATCTGAACTTGTGAACAAGCCCAGTTTCATAACCACCATATCAGAGAATGTAGAATTGGGCTGCTCAGTTCGAAAAGCAAAGATTGAGTAAGGCGAGTGATAAAACGTATTCAGTTTCCACATGTCCCAGCCCTACTTTTCCTTTTCATGAAAGACTTTCTTTTCTAAGCAGCACTCCTTAACTGCCTCTGGGTAGTTATTAAGGTCCTGCCTTTGTCTTTTTTTCTTTTCATTCATTCATCCAGAAACATGTTCATTTTAACTTTGTCATAGACCGGTGCCTGGTGGTGTAAGGATGTCCAGTTGATCAGCAGGCTGATTTACACATAATCATTTGTATTTATCACCAGGGTGCTAACCCCGTCTATTTCCATGTGGTCTTTTGTTGTCTTGGTGTGTTTTTTTTTTGCCCTCCAGCTGTTGGGTAGCACTTAGTCAGCATGTCACATACCAGCTCCAGTAGGATCAGGCAGATGATGCTCACCGCACAGTGAAGTGAAGACACATGACCTGCTGTACAGGCCATCACCCAGCTGTGTATCAGTCATAAGAGTCTCCCGAGACCGCTCTCTCTCTCCCCTGACCGCAAACCCAGCCCAGCACGGAGCAAAACAGCCCGCACACAGCCGCCTGTTTTTATGGGCTTTCACTCTTTACTGTCACCAAGAAAAAGAACACAGGACAGTCATATTTTTGAGGTTTTTTTTTTTCCATACCACAGGGTAGGGAACATGGAGCCAAGTCGCTGTTGTCGTTGGTGTGGTTATTGCTCATGAGTTGATATAATCAGACCCTGTGAGTAAGCAGATCGCTGAGGCTGAGAGACCTCTCCGCTGCAGGGATCGAGCTCCAGTATCATTGAAATCAAATGTGTGAAGTCGCCCTCATGCTGAGAGGTGGATTCTGGATATCGGAGCCAGGGTGTGGAAGCTGATACCCAAGAATGCTGCGGTCACAAACAGTTCATGCTCACCAAGTTCACCACATAGCTCCTCTCTTGTGTTATTTGTTGGTTGTTTGCTGGTGAGCCACAAGGGGTTTCTGGTTATGCTCTGAAGGAAAATTTCTAACCAGAGGATTCTTTAAAATTGAGCATATTCCTAGATTTATAAAATCCTCACAATAGATATGCATCTGTCTGACTTTTCCCCCCTCATGCAACTGTTACACTGAATCTATACTGCACCGGGAATACCATATATCAAATTCACGGGCCGATCCACATGATAATGCATTTTAGGGGATCTTGCCTTATAGTGCATCGGTTATATTCCGATACCTTAACATTATTTGCTAATCTTACATTTACATTTATTCATTTGGCAGACGCTTTTATCCAAAGCGACTTACATAGGTTACAGTTCTTTACAATGTTATCCATTTATACAGCTGGATATTTACTGAGGCAACTGTGGGTTAAGTACCTTGCCCAAGGGTACAGCAACAGTGTCCCAGCGGGGATTGAACCGGCAACCTTTCGGTTACAAGTCCTGCTCCTTAACCACTATACTACTGTATTTGTAGTATAAACAAATTTTCCGCAGTGTGGATGTTAAAAGACCCAAAATCTGAGACTGAAGGGCAGTAGAGGTAACCATTCATAAAAGCAGTTAGTAAACCTGAGTGTTCGATTATTCAGTTCCCTAGCAATTTGAGCACGCTTTGCATGGAACCTTCTGACAATGTTGTTTGTGCAGTTTTTTTCCATGGTAGCCGTAGATCACAAGGGCCCCCCACACTTCCACAGTGAGTTTATATTAGTCCATTTTACTAGTTGCTCTGTTGATCCATCCACACTGTACTGTTATTACAATAAACAAGAGAGATGAGAAGAACATAACCAAAAAACAATATAGGTTGGCTAGGTTCAGGGTGATAACTGTATATCATATGCATCGCAAGGTGCATGAAGAATGGACAGGCCATCAGGTTTGTGTAGCCTTTATTTAATTTGGGTTTGCATTAAGTTCACTCATGTTCCATGCTGGTGCGCTTTGCCCACACTGCTAAAATGCTAAAATGAATCTTGAAAGCATGGTTGCATTTCTCATTCCTATGTTCCATATCATGAAACATTAGCATTAGAGTCCTTGCATTGCTGCCCTGATTATGGTGAAGTTTTGCTTCATGGCATCTCACTGTCAGCACCTGGCCTTAAAGAGAGACGCACCTGATGGGCCTCCCGTTCTTCCATGGCCTGTTGGTGGCATCTGGGGTCTCGGTCCAAGGCTGATGGAAGAGTTGCCAGCTGAGAGGCAGACATTGCGTGACACTGGGGCAAAGCCAGTCTGCTGACGGCATGAAGAGATACTCCGCTCCTGTGGAGTGGAGCCCAGGCTCACTGTGCCAGCCTGTGTGGTTCATACAAAAGTGGAGGTGGGAGGAATGCCTGCAATGGGGAAGCACAGTGGAGATGTCGAGCCTTATCCTAGCAGAGAGAGAGAGAGCTGGTTTGTGGGCCTCTGGGCTGGTGGTGAAGTGCTCTGCTGAGCACAGGGGTGAGGTCACAGACTTAAAATGTGTAATTGGAAAGGCTTGACACCTGTGTGCAGGCCAGCAGATCAGAACACTTTCTTCTCAGAAGAAAAGCAGCATTCTGGTGCCACGTGTGGTCAAACTGAAATTTTAAGAACTGGTTGTCAGGACAGAATGGTTGTTCTCTTAATGTGCATATGAGATATTTAACTGATTTGTACTGATGTGTCAACAGTTATTTGCATAAAGATCATAAATAAATGTGCGCTGAAATGATCTGCCAGTGTAAACATCATGCGTGCTTAAATGATGACTTGATTAGGTGCTCAGGTGGCAGTGTACCATAGTGGTAAGGTACAGGGCTTGTAACCAAAATGTTGCCGGTTTGATTCCCTGCTAGGGCAGTGCTGCTGTATCCTTCAGCAAGGTACTTAACTTACAGTTGCCTTAGTAAATATCCAGCTGTATAAATGGGTAACATGTGAAAGTTGTAACCTATGTAAGTCGCTCTAGATAAGAGCGTCTGCTAAATGACAATAACGTAATGTGAAGGGGAGTTCAGAGGAGGGCTGCATCAGGACTTAGATGCAGGTGGTTATGAATGAAAGGCTGCATTCAATGCCCTGTCTCATTTTAGCCCAGTTAAAAAAGAGGGAGGCACCACAAGACCAGAAATGTAGATGCCATTTTACTCTGTGAGGTTTATTTGAACAGCAAAGAAAGTTCCCTTGGCCCCAGAACCCACTTCCTCAATAATGAGGCTCAGTTAAGCCAAAGCGGCATGTTATTTTCCTCAGAAATAGAAGGCGGTCTGGGAGCTCTGGTTGGGAGGATTTGAGCAAGGCCTGGTATTCCATTTTAAACAGGGCCCTTTGTGGCTCATTGAGGAGAGGAGCATGGACTGTGTACCTCTGTTTAGTATATATCCCCTTCTCAGCTTACCTGCTGTAACATGGATTATAAGGCAAGGGCCATAAACAGTAAACACTGTTTCTTTCTCCTTTTCAGTTCACCGCACCTTACAGAGCAAATGTCAACGTGGGGTTGAGAATGTCGATATGAAAGAATGCAATGTGGGGAATAACATTCACAATTGTGGGATTTACAAAAATATGAGAAATCTACCAAATGGCAGATTTGCCATTCTAACTTATTTTTTTCCCCAGTCCAAGTTTTTTCTTATGGTTTTTTCATTGTATCACTCAATGACAATCGTATAGAGAGTGTGTGTGGTGGAACAGTGAGAGTGCTCGCAGACTTGGAGGAGATGCTTTCTTATTCATGTGTTTTACGGGAGCCGTTCCCCAGCCTGCCAGGTCCTTGGTCCCCCCAGCTGCAGTGGCAGAGCAGGACCTGTGCTTATTTGAACCTGAAGTAATCAGGTAAATGGCTGGCGGATGGGCACACATTTCAAAGGGAATCTGTCCCCCAGACACTGGCATGGAGCGCCGCCCCCCATTATCTAATGGGCCTCGTGGGGCTGGGGGATGGGGTGGGGGAGGTGGGGGGGTAATCTAATCACAGAGGCTGCTCCACAGAGACCTGACTCTGGGGAAAGGGGGGGGGGTGGGGGGGGTGGGGGGTTAATTCAATCTCTCCACTCCCGTTTCAAAGCTGCATGTTGTCTAATGATTGAAGTGATTTTGAGGCTTTTGCTCATGCATTGCCCAGGTCACCCGAAGAGAAGAGGCTGAACAGGATTGGGTCCAGAGGGCTGCTACCGCTCTCATTAGGTCAATTAGCAGTGATGCCTTTTGTAGTGTTAAAACAGGTGTGTCAAGCTCTCCTCTCACCACAGTGCAGTAAACCTAGCCAAGACAGGCCCTGATGTCACACTGTCTGCCATGGATAGAGAAAGTAAGCACAAAAAGAACAGATTTGTGCGTCTGAGTCACAAATTCAGTAGGGACGGGAAAGATATTTTTGACCTGTTTGAATGAATTGTAAAAAACAAGACAGGATAATATGATGGGAGCCAAAGCTCAAGTGTATGCCACAAGCTGATTTTCCTTAGTTCTGCCCTGATCCACAGAGCCTGAAATGGAAGCAGAGAAGTCAATGGGATGCCAGGAACATGAGAACACATATCTTATTAAGATGTTTGTGTTCAGCTGGTTTCTACATGCTAGGAATGTGCTTGAATGACATGTTATCATAGATGGCAATGTTTATTAACCTATGGCCTCCACCAAGCCTCCCTCAGAGGTAATTTTGAAAGTGCAGCAGGGCCGCTTTGTAAATGTTTTCCATATGGCACTTCAATGTGCTGGACAAAAACTCCCTTCCGTTTTGACCATCCAAAATTCCATGGCTTTTTTCATGTTGACACTGTTTGAGCAGTGGTTCACTGTTAGCTTGGTAAATTAAGTGACACTGAAAAATGACTTGTGTGTGGTGTTGATTTTCTTGCAGTTCCACCACAAAGGTTTTCTGTAAGCCTGGGAAATGTGGTGAAGAGTTTGTAGGTAGAGGTAACTACCTTTTGAACTGGGAATCTGTGAAAAAGGGAAATTTAAACAATTTAAACCTGGTACACACTGTATAATACCGTACATACATTTATAGAGTGTTTTCAGTGGTCACAATGCTGTTCATATGTAGTTCATACATTTTACCAGAATAACTATTTCACATGGCTGCATTCAACAGACAAGGGTACAACTCTACATCCACAAGGGGCAAAGCACCCTCAAAAGGAATTGGTATCTACTTAGTTAACTACCTGGCTGGTTACCAGGCGTGTTTGCAAGCAATGATGTGGTTAGCTAATTTAACATTGGTTAATGAAACTAAGACAATAAGACAGATTAATTGAGAGCAGTGACATGGTGAGCAGGGGTCAAGAACAGAGCTAAAATGTAAGTACTGCCTAGTGTCACCTCTCTCCTTTTACTGTCATCAACTGTTTTACGGAATGAACTCCTGGAACCCGTCTGGCCCCTGCACTGTGCACCCCTATAGCCCTTGTCTCCACGATTGATGGCCTTCACACACTGAATGTCCAGCCTCACTGCCCTTAATAGCCATTATATTTGCATACATTTTACATGTTGAGCCATCTCTCTCCAGACTCTCATTTCTATCTCCATTAATCTGGGAATGGTAAACATAGTACTGTTCTGGAGATACTCATAATTTCTCAACGATTCTTTTATATGACTTTTGTGTAGATGACTCAGATCTTTCTTTTAATTTTCCTTCTGACTCATTCAGGTCTCTTTAAGAATCTTAGCATATCCTGAAGATGTCTCTTTAAAGGATATCCCCTCACTAACTGAATGGGAACCTTTCCAAGTCAGACAGTGTATTATATCCTCGGCCAGGCCAACGACACTATTCCTCAGCCTCACTATCTCCCTGAAGATCATCAGAAAGACCCACATGGCTAAGAACCTTGATATTTACTTCTGAAGCTCTTGCCACTCCTGGGACATCATGTCTAACCATATCAAAGGAGTGCAGTATTGACATCTCAGCATATGAAAACAAACATAGATAAAATCACGACAAATCACAACATCCCAAAAGAATTGATAACACCATGAACTTTGCTGCATGTTTAATGTTTTGAGGATACATTGAATCAAATTATAATGCCAGTAAGTACTTTTCTCAGAGTTTATGCCTACCACCATGAAACAACACCATTAAAACATCATTAGTTAAAATGTACTGTTGACCAAATGTATTTATTGAACGATGATAACACGTTACAATTCAGTTATATCTATCTATTATCATCATCATCATCATGGGTTGTGAGAATGTTTTGCAGTTGAGAAATCACTATTGGGAAACTGCTCAGAAAGGAAGAATCAACATTAAATGAGGTTTGCTCCAATCCCTTCCTGTTTCGCAAAGAAACACCTGTGAGCATTTTTGGTTTCAATGCATTCAGTTTCCATACTGACATGGAGAATAGCTCTTGGCTTCTTTAGTCTCGAGCTTTTCTACTGCCTTCTCAGCCTCTGTCTTCTAGTTTGGCTTGAAGACCTCTGCCCTTGCATTTTTGGCAGGACCTGCATTATATTCAGATGTCGTCTTTGTGCTAGTTTCCTCCTGTGAGCGGTGTCGTATTACAAGTTTGGCTGCTAAAGCCTATCTGAGCCTATATGGGATCATAAATACAAAGTGACATTTAAACCTTGCCAGATCTATATGAAATACGACCCCAGTAAGTTTCACTTGAGAGGTGCAGCGGCTTTGTCATTCACTTGGGCCAAATGGCAGAGTTACGTGACAGCCTGAGGTACCCTTAAAGTCACTGCTGCCATTGTGCATGGCCATTCTTGGACCTGGCTTTATCAACCACCATTTGGGCCAAATGGCAAAGTCATGTGACATCGTCAGTCACCCCCAATACCACTGCTACCCTTAAGCACGGCCACTCTCTGACCCTGCTTTGTCCACGACAATTTGGTAATCAGGGAATGGAGATGGGTGTGTGTGAGTGGCAGACAATGCCTGGCTGTAGTAGGTATAGTTATTGATACTGCATGGAATTACAGCCAGAGAATCCAGCTCAGCTGGTGCTTGAGTGGACTTTCCTGTCTCTTACAGTATTACCCAGTAGACCTTGGGGTGAAGGAGGTGGGGGCTAAGAAGAGCATTCCAGCTCAACTTCAATATTGAAGCCAAGCCCACCCTGCCTTTTTTGTTTGTGGAACGCAGAAAAATAGCACCAGCACAAATTTGAAACAGAAATGTAAGGGCGTTTCTGCTGATCTGTTAGGCTGGAAACTGTTTGGGTTTTATGACATAGGCCTTGTTTTAATATAGCTCCAATTTTCTTTTCTTTTTTGTTGTCTTGTGCAGCACTGTTTGTTTCAAGAAACACACAGCAGAATTTTGGAAGGAAAAAGTCTGAAAAGGTGTCCAAGTTGGGGAACAAGGCTTCAGTGACAATGTCTGCTGAAACGGGGTCAACTGAAACTCCTGACAGTCTGTAGTGAACTTAGGTTTTACTTTTTTTACCTTTACTTCCACTGACTCTAAGTCGCCGTTGACAGCTACATTAATCAGACAGCTGTTTTCAATAAGTTCACCTTCCTACATGTAAATTGTCTCTGATTCTCACCTTGGGAATTTAAAGAAATTCCTTTTTAAGGAAAGTTCTCATAGAGGTGAAACCAACCCTGAAATTGCATGTCCAATCATCAAGTCATATATTCCATGGTCTGCTTTAGATCCTTCATGCTACGCTTTGTAGCACAGCCATAGTGCTTGTGTGGCCTGTGTGTCACATTTGTACTATTGTCTTTTTATCTCTTTTTCAATTCCTTCTCCTTGCAGACTGCAGCCCTCAGACATGGACATTAGCTTCCACAAATATGACAGTGGATTTCTGCATAAAGAAACTATTCTGACATGAAAAATTATTAGAGATTGAATTTGTTTAAAGTTGTACAGGATGCTTGCAGGTCTTTAAATAAGTATTCTCTTTTGGTCTATTTGTCTTTAGTGGTTGTCTTGACTCAGGCTAAGTATATCTACATGTCGTAGATACGGCTTGGGGGGGGGGGGGGGGGGGGGTATGTATGTGTTTTATACAGATAGAATGAGCAGTTTCAAATCATTTACACAAAGAATCAGCCCCTTATCCGAAACATCTGCAGCTGGGATCTGTCACTGCAACACACAGGACCCCCAGAACCATACCCTTTTCCAAAAATAATGAATCCTGTTCATTGTAAGACACATTCATTCTTTTCTTTTCATTCAGTTTCTCTCTTACATCTTTCTTACAAGATTATTCCCATCAGGCTGCAGCCCTTGTCTCCTTTGGCTGAACACATCAGTGTTTTTTTCCTTTAAAGCATGTTTTGGAGGGTTGTCAGTACTTGACAGTGTCATCCCTTCTTGTTCCCGTGCACTCCAGTACCTGTGATTTCCCTTCAAACCTGATCCAGGATCACTGCTTTCCCAGATCCATTTTCAACTGAGCAAGGTACTCTGGCTGCACGCTCACTCCTGTTGCCATTTCACTCCCAGCCTGCTTTATGTCAGCAGCCTGATTTCATAGTCTTTTACCATTCCTCATAAGGCCCAAATGGCTAAATGAGCAGGCGGAGAGAGAGAGAGAAAGACAGAGCAAGAGAGAGAGAGCAAGAGAGAGAGAGAGAGGAAGAGAGCACATGAGTGTGGAATCAAAAGGGGCTGACTTCTCAGCATCTGCTCCTCTAGTCTCACTTCATTAGCACAGTCAATGGGGGAGGCAGGTACACACACCTCCTCTCCAAAACACTGGAAAGCTATGCTTTTCCAAAGGGAGCACTCTTTTTTTTCTACATGGCAGGCCTTTGCAGAGCAGGGTATTGCGATCTGTTTTGGGGAAGAAAAAAAAAAGTAAAATATGGCAAGTCGACTTCACAAATATTTATGACAGGATTGCAGAAAACCACAGTGGACGGGAACATGTGCGAACAAGATGCTGTCTGTAAGAGCTTGCAGGCGCTTTTATTTACGGGTCTGTATTGTTGAGTAACGGCTTGCACAGACCCTCCCAAGGCGTCTCAGTGTAAGGCCTACCTCTGAGCTGCAGCCTCCCCGCACGTATCAAACGCTCCCCTGTGACACCAACCAGTCGCCTGGCGCTTTGGGTGCAGACTATAAACTTGTGTAGCTTTCGTGGCACAGTCCCACATTCCTTAGATCTTTTATTTGGCTGTTGGATTTCTCTCATGCACTGTGTTCTGTGAAGAACTGAAGGAGGCTGCCTGTTTACACAGAGACCTCTAGATGCAGTTCAGTAAGCAACTCTGAATATTTGAGTGTTCATATTTTTTTGGTTTATTAATTTATGGTTTAAGTGATATAGATAGACACACCACAAATTTTAAAAATCATACATTCATTTATGCAGTTATAGCAAGGTTTGTTTCGCCCTGTTCCAGATTCATCTTGACCACGTTTGAGCCATGTTCACTTCTGGGTTCCCAAGGTGTTCAGTAATGGGTTAAGGATGTGACCATTTATGGAGAACCTTTTGTTTAATCAAAAAAATCTTCACTGTGATGACTTTTGTTGAACATTAATGCAATCACCTTTATAGTATACCTAAATGTTATCACTGGATACAAATATCATGAACCATTTTTCACATGTATTTCTGCATGTGTAAATGATTTAATAATTTGATTTACTTACTGTTGGCCTTTTTCTCTCATAATTCTGGCACTCTGCCCCTTTAATTTTTCTCTTTGCTGTGTGTGATTGTAAATTAAACCCTGGGAAGTGTTCTTTTGCTAATTGAAGATCCTTTCTCACTGAATGAAAAATGTGCCCAGCTGCATCACCCATGAATCAAAATGGCAGTGCTCCACTGGAGTGAAATATTGGTTGTTTCCACTAACGACACACATTCCAAGGGAATTGTCATCACATGAAAATATCCCATTTTTAAAACTGGTAATCCCTCTTTAAAAGGTATGCAGAAAGAGTCTAATGGGAAGTCTGTCCTATCATTTTGTTAATACCTCAAAGCTGGAGTAAACCAAACACACCCTAGTCAGATATGAATGCACAGCATTACACAGCTTGTTTAGACTTGTGGCTGAATACCAAATGCTCTTCTTGTCTTTGAAGGAGCCAAGCTTGCTTTGAAGGCCTTCCATTTGTATCGGATATCTTTCCATTAAAATCATATAGTGTTACTGTAATTTCTGTGAGTAGACCAGTATGCAAGTAATTTCATGTACTGCAAACACAAGCACTCATGATCATCAGGGCATTTGTTTTCACCTCTCGGGTTTATGACTGTGAATTTTTTTCTGGATTTCATCTATTCTTACATCGCCTGAAAACTTGCAGACTTGTACAAGGCCCAACACACATCTTAAGAGGTGTTGTGCTACGTGTGTAATTGGATGAAGTGACATGTAGGCCTTATGTAAACAGGTGGCCCCACACTGCGCCCCCATTCACGAGCGT
This sequence comes from Megalops cyprinoides, assembly GCF_013368585.1. Classification (NCBI taxonomy): domain Eukaryota; kingdom Metazoa; phylum Chordata; class Actinopteri; order Elopiformes; family Megalopidae; genus Megalops; species Megalops cyprinoides. The sequence goes on from NC_050586.1 coordinate 12,495,480, forward strand.
TCCTGTCTCTCAGCTCCTCCATAAAACCAGCGGATTTGTCCAGGACCGCTCAGGTTAGGGGGTGAGACAAAAGGGACTTCCATCAGAGACAGACAACAGATTGAATAAAGGCCCGGAAAGCCACAACAGCGCAATGTCAAGCAGTTGGGGGGGGGGGGGGGGGGGGGGTGGTGTGGAGGAAGGAGGGGAGTGAGGAGGTATTTACACGAGTGATGGGGGCACTGCTGACTGATGGATGGAGGCAAAGCTGGGGGGCCACGGCTGGAGGGAGGTTTTTTTTGTTGTGCTTGTAAAAGGATATTTGTAATTGCCCTGCGATGCCAGGGAATGTAAACAAGGGAGGGGAGGGCGGTTAAACATCGCTGCCGGACTGGCAGACGCTGGTATGGAAATCAGCATGCAAACCATTCCCCCCAGAGGGACATTGTTCAGTCTGAGCACTAAATGATGCTCCGTTTGTCCTCATGCTGATGTGTGGTTTTATCATCCTTTCTTTTCTTTTTTTTCCCAGAGCATTCCTGGCTTAAACAGCATCCGGAGCATTTCCTTACATGAAAGGGGCAGGGGATGATGAGACGCAAAGTCGCTCCACCTCGCTGCAGAAAGAGGGATTCCGTGACGGTGTGGTCGTTCATCGCAGGACAATGCGTGCGCAACCGAAATTGTAAGCGAAAGGGTAACAGCGGAGGCAGCGCAGCTTTATAACTGGGGCAAAGTGAGGCTGATCCTCGCGGGTTTGTCGTTGGGGCTACCGGGAAATGCATGCATCGGGAGCGGAGAGGTAAAAGTTAATGATTAGTTTGGGGAGCAGGCTTTTTATAAAGCCCATATAACGCAGGGCCTTGAGTTTTATCACCGCTTTATGGTGGGAGGAGTGTTTATCTGGCTCTCGGCTCTGTCTTCTCTGCCGGAGCGGGCCTGAGACTTGTGAGAACTCTCTGTGGCGTTTGTTTGTTCGGCCAGCTGCCTCCCCTCACCGCCGCACACCTTGAAAGGCCAACGCCAGATCTCTGTTACTAACACAGCTTCTCGTTATTGCAGCACTTCAGTGCCTCGCGGACGAGGGAGGGATAAGAGAGAGAGAGGAAAAGTCATACCACACACTGAGTTTCCGAAGGCGTTCTCATGACAGCGTCTTTGTCATGTTAATATTTAATCGACAATGTGCTCTTATTCACTGTTCACATCTCGGAGAGGCTCAATCAAACTGTTACCCTGTCACTCCTTAAAGCTCTGCACCCCTCATTAACTGGAATGTGTCATGAATCAGGATAAAAGTCTGGTAGAGGTCCCACCTTTATAAGTCGCTCTGACTGCACTCCAAGACGTGGTACATATTGAACTTAAAGTGCCACGGTTTTTAATGTATTTCTAGACATTGTGCCTCTTTTGATCTGTGGTGCTTAATTTTCTTCGATTGCTAGGGTTTATTCTGTATTGATGCTGTGCGATCCCAAGAGATCTTGAACACAGGACTGAGGGGGAAAGGGAAAACGAGAGAGAGGGAGAAAGAAAAAGAAGTGACCTTGGAGGTGGTTGTAAATAAAGTGTAGGAAACAGAGGGGGAGACTGGCACACTTAGGCAGACAGACTGACACAGCAACCGTTACTTGTCTGGTTTAATGCCTACCTTGCCCATGGTAAGTACAGGGTGGAGAGAGATGGGCTGTAATTTGCTCAGAGCATATCTGCCAGCACACACTCTCCTGTGCCAGATCACTGAGGGGGAGATGCACCTGGGCTCACCAAGGCCCCTTCGCCCAAAACGTGCCCTTTTGTCCAACACATGTCCCTGTCCAACACGTGCCTCTGTCCGACACATGTCTGTCGGAATGCATTCATCCAAACACAAACTAGAATCCATTCTTGTCTCTGCTCATGCCCAAGATGTCTGCCAGATGGTGTGAGAAGATGCCACATATTCTTATAGTCTTGTATTTGTTGTTTATTTGAAAAGTATTGTTGATGTGCTTTCACCTAAAGCTACTCAAACACGATTAACCCGATGGAAGCACTTACTGAAGACATCAGTGAATCTGTCAGCATTGACACACATGTTCTGAATTTAGCCTTGAATCTCATGTTTTTTGGCATAGCTCAATAAATAAAATCTTATATCCCACACATGCATTCACTTTAATGGTGATCTCACAAAAAAATGCCATTTTGGCATTTATTCAGCAGTGGAGAAGAATAAAAACACCAATGGTAATACACATAAGAAAAAAACCAGTGCTATCAATAAAATAAAACAATATGATCAGATCTGTGGAACAGCTTGCGTTGCAGCAGGGGTGTGGGTAATACAGTTCCATGGTGGTGATGTGCTTTGAGCCCCACACCCCCAAAATTGCGTTTTGGGCCCCCTTTGGGACTGTTGAGGAATGATGGTGAATTGAGGTCATAGGCATGCCATGCCAGTAGGGTGCCTGAGTCTGATGCTCTAGTGGGTTTTTTGTACTTTTTGTACTTTGAAAAGCTGAGACAGACTGACTTCATCCTCCTGGGAAAGGGATCAGTGCATGTGAGCTTCCATGTTTTTCCCCAGTGTTATCCTATCCTGTTGAGACCAAATATACAGTGGCTATTTGGGTATTTTTGGAAAAGTGTCCTTCTCTCCCAGACCACAGATATCAGAAGGATCCAGGACCCAGGTTCTGGGGCTATTCTAGGAGTTTTGCCATGTTTGAACTAGTAAGGATGGTTTCCTGGAAGTTGTGTGTTTTCACTGTGTATTTTTTCAGTCCATGTTGTATAAATAAAGGAAATTGGCTTTGTTTGTGGTTAACAGAGCCAGCAGGAGTGTGGCAATCTGATCAAAGTTTGCATCCCTCCTGTAACACATCTGTGAGGGCATACAAAAGATGGATTCCATACAATATACACTCAGGCTTCAATGTTTTTACTATTTTCCATATATTGTTACCACAACACAATAATTGATTTAGAACAATGAATTTAGTCATTCACTCACGAACCCAAGCTGTGAATTGTTTCCTTTGTGACTGTGATGCTCCAAATATGTGAACTAACTGTAGAATTAATTGAGCTAGCTAGTCAGAAGTACACAAAGACCTGCTGAATGTATTCATCTATAGTACTCATTTTGGGTGTGATTTGGCAGCTATTCTGTAACATTAGCTGCCTGCATGCTGTTAGAAACAATAAAAAAACCTAGTGGGTTAAGGCACTCGGCACTTTCGCATAGGTTCCATCCCAGCTGTGTCAGCCACCAATAACCAGGATAGAGGTGGGTATGTCGGCAGGGGCTGCTTATCTCACTTGCACTTTATCAGGTGCTTGTGGGTTGCTCAGATGACGTCATCACAAGAGCACCTATCCTCCAATGAGCCCCCACTCCCCTACAGTGGGCTGTAAGACTTGCATTTTGAATAATAGCCAATGGCTGCATGTGAGCGTATGGGAGAACTGCATTCGCCTCACCTGCACAAGTTCAGAGTTTGTGATGGTGAGATGAGCCTAGTATACAACTGGCAATTCCAAAATAGGGTTGCATAAATGGGCAGATAATATACATAATAAAAATAGGAAAGAATCACTACAGATACAGAGAATATATGTTTCTGTTTTCATTTTCAAAATGTAACTGTATGGGTCAGGTAGATTTCAGCTGTGCTAAGCTCTGATTTACTGAAGAAACAGGTCTGATAGAAATGTGAACAGTGATCTGTATCATGCATAGATTGAGAATCCACGACATTAATGAGAAGGATGATGATCTACTAAGATGAGTTGGGTAGATCCATAGAGAGTTATGAGAACTGAGGATGTTGGAGGTGTGGCCATGCTGGAGATGCCCTTTGACCCGGGCAGTTATGAAAGAGAAGAAAAGTGTGAGAAAAATCAGCTGCCCCCAGGTCTCAATGACAATTTGGCACGGATAAGTGTAGCAGAGAGTGTCGGGTTTGTGACAGCCCAGTGACAAGGACACACCTCCCAGCCCTGGAGCCCTCCATTAAGCGTGGGACAGTCAGAGTCACTGGGACGTTGCAGTGACATCACTGCTCTGTCTGGCCTGAGAGATGAGAGCAGGCGTTCATTCCTTGGGAAAACCTTTCACGGCTCTGAACGTGTCATGTTCCAGCTCATCTCATATCTTTTAGGCAGCCTTCAAGCAGGAGCAGCAAACAGTGACCTCACTTGGGCCCCCGGATTAATCACAAACGTGTTACCAGGTTAAAGGGAACTCATTGTACTCGTTCGTTTCCTCCAATGTGTTCTGCCCCAGAACAGGATGGAAGGGGAAGCTATGACATCACCAGAGGCTCAACATCCCACACAGGTACCCGGGGAGCAAAAGCTCACACAGTGACCCTTTCAGACTCCATCCTGCGGGGGGAACTGGAATGGAACAGGCCTGACCCTGCCTCACCAGCTCACCGGGGCGCATGAATTCTAAACAGATACGCAACGCAGCGCACCATAAAATTCAGCAGCACTCTGAGGACTTTTTTGTAAAACAAAACAGAATCTGCAGACACAGCATGTGTTAATCGATAAAATCTACTCTTGTTGATAAAAAAAGACCAAAAACTGATGCTGAATTTTCCTTTCTGGAAAAAGAGGACAGACAGAAACAAGTGAGTGTCACAAGGAAATGAGTCCCACCCACAGAAACCCAGTGCTGTTTGCCTCAAGCTACAAGCGACCAACCAGATAGATTGACTCTGTTGGTTTTCTCATGGAAAGGTAAATGAACACCACACAGGAGGAGCACAATGGCATTGTGTGGAGCTTGAGAGATGGCTAAAGAAAAAGTGAGAGATGGCTGAGGGCAAATTCCCATTGTCAGAGCAAGCAGTCGCTACCAATAGCGTCCGCCAAGAGATTGGTATTGAGCCATGGGCCGCTTCCTAATGACCCCACCCCCACCTCCAACATAATGGAGTTTCCTTTTATCATTTTTATGGAGGAGGAGGTAGAGGAGGCTTTTTTGCACCTGTTACACCCGCTGTCCTTTTTACATGAGGGACTTTGGACATTATGTCAGAGAGAACCACATTTTGACTGAACTGAATATCTTTAATAGTGATTTAATCCAAAGTGTGTTTCTGAAAGGTACTATTCTGCCCTTATAATTAATATTATATTGGGGAGAAATCAACAAGGTGTCAAAGTGATTGTCTGGGTGTTAAAGCACAGAATGGTGAGCCTGCTGTAAAACTTCAAACCAGCACTGTACATCACAAATGTGTATGCATGTTTGTGTGTATGTGTATGTGTGTACAAGCTTTACTTTGTCTTGTTAGTGATATGAGTGTACACAAGCAATAAATGTCCATTTGCCTTGTTGTGGGAACGGCTGAGTGCTTAATGGACAACGGGAACAAGTCCAGACAAAAGCGACAGACCTTACTGTGATTATCGATTGGGTGAACTCTGCTGAAAGCAACTAGAACAATAAAAATAGTTCATGGCAATGGCACATTACTGTCTCCAAGTGGGCCAACAGAGTGTATCGCTCAACAGCATGTCAGCTTTACCGCTACACTCTCTTGTCTGAAGCTGTTCTGTGCCATTTACGTGGAACAATTAAGGAGTGGTTGTCAGGACTCAGGCACGGACTCAGACGCGGACCACGAGTGCTCCAATTACAGGCGTTTATAAGCAAAATCCTCAAACAAGCAGGCAGTCCAAAAACAGGCAGGGTCAAAATACCAGGTAAGCAGTCCAAGGGCAAAACAGGGATCAAAAACCGAAACAGGCAGGGTCAAACCTTGAAGGCAGGCAGATCAGGCAATCAGGACAGAAGGGCAGGCAAAAAACGAAGTCGAGGAACAGGCGAGGCAAAAACCAGCAAAATCCAAACAGGGTAAACAGGCGGGAAACGAGACAGGCAGAAACACTGAAACGATCTGGCAAACAACACAGAGACAAGCAGGGTAGATATAGGGCTGGGCTGATTAGGTGATGGGAAGCAGGTGTGCAGGCAGGCGGGTGGAGACAATCAGGTGGGCGGAGACAGGGCGGAGAGCGGGGCAGGGCTAGAACACAAGGAAAACAAAGGCACATGGACAGGGAAAAACAAAAACACAACAGCTAGGGGGCGGGAGCCCTGACAGTACCCCCCCCCCTACGGACGCCACCGGGCGTCACAGCAGGCGAGCCTGGGTTCCGGCGGTGGAAGTCCCGGATCAAGGCGGGGTCCAGGATGTCCCTGGCTGGGACCCAGCATCTCTCCTCGGGTCCGTAGCCCTCCCAGTCCACCAGGTACTGGAGACCGCGCCCTCGACGCCGAACCCCCAGCAGACGGCGTACAGTGTAGGCTGGGGCTCCATCGATCAGGCGGGGAGGCGGAGGAGTCCGGGGAGCTGGGCAGAGAGGGCTGCGGACGACGGGCTTGATCCTGGAGACGTGGAAGGTCGGGTGGATGCGGCGAAGAGAGAGCGGGAGTTTCAGCCGGACCGCTGCGGGGCTGATCACCTTAGCGATGGGAAAGGGACCAATGAAGCGGGGAGCCAGCTTGCGGGAGTCCACCTTAAGGGGCAGGTCGCGGGTGGAGAGCCACACTCGCTGACCCTGGCGATAGCGAGGGGCCTTGGAGCGGTGGCGGTCGGCAAACCGTTTAGCCTGAGCCACAGAGCGCAGCAGCGTGTGCCGAGCGCGTCTCCAGGTGCGGCGGCAGCGTCGGATAAATGCCGCCGCTGAGGGTACGCCGACTTCCTCCTCCTGGGCCGGGAACAGGGGAGGTTGGTAACCCACACAACACTGGAACGGGGAAAGCCCTGTAGATGCAGAGGGCAAGGAGTTAACGGCATACTCCACCCAGGGAAGGTGCTGGCTCCACGCTGACGGTTCCTGGGACGTCAGGCATCGCAGCACCGTCTCCAACTGCTGGTTCGCCCGCTCGGTCTGGCCGTTGGACTGAGGATGGAAACCGGACGACAGGTTGACGGTGGCACCCAGTAGCCTGCAAAACGCCCTCCAGAAATGAGAGGTAAACTGCGGCCCCCGGTCGGACACCACGTCGATGGGCAGACCATGCAGCCGGAACACATGATGTATGAGCAGCTGGGCAGTCTCCTTGGCGGAGGGTAACTTGGGCAGCGGTATGACATGTACTGACTTCGAAAACCGATCCACAATGGTAAGGATGGTGGTGTTACCATCAGACAGGGGCAGGCCGGTGACAAAGTCCAGGGCTATGTGGGACCAGGGTCGTCTGGGAACAGGCAGGGGTTGCAGCAGGCCGGCGGGCGGTTGGTTGGACGTCTTGTTCTGGGCACAGACCGAGCAGGCGGTGACGAACTTCCGGACATCGTCCTCCATGGTGGGCCACCAGAACCGCTGGCGGATGAACGCCACTGTGCGACGGGCACCGGGATGGCAGGAGAGTCTGGATGAGTGCCCCCACTGCAGGACCTGGGAACGAACAGACTGGGGAACAAAAAGACGGTTAGGGGGGCAGGAGCTCGGGCCCGGCTCGGCCTGGAGGGCGGTGCGGACGGTCGTCTCGATGTCCCAGCGCGCCGCTGCGACAACGCATCGAGTGGGCAGGATGGTGCTGGGCTCCTGGGTGTCCCCGGCGGGTACGAACTGGCGAGAGAGGGCATCCGGCTTACCGTTCTTGGTTCCCGGGCGGTAGGACAAGGTGAAATTAAACCGGGAGAAGAACAATGACCAGCGGGCTTGTCTAGGGTTCAGACGTTTGGCCGACCTGAGGTATTCCAAGTTCTTATGGTCGGTCCACACCAGGAACGGCATGCTCGCCCCCTCCAGCCAGTGCCTCCACTCCTCCAGCGCCAGCTTGACAGCTAGCAGCTCCCGGTCGCCGATGTCATAATTGCGCTCAGTAGGCGAAAGGCGATGGGAAAAGTAAGCGCAGGGGTGGAGTTTGCTGTCGGTGGCCGAGCGCTGTGACAGGACGGCCCCCACTCCCACGTCCGAGGCGTCCACCTCCACAACGAACTGCCGGGCAGGGTCTGGCTGAGTCAGGATAGGCGCAGAGGTGAAGCGGGTTTTCAGGTCACGGAAGGCCTCTTCAGCTGCCGGGGACCAGGAGAAGGCCTTGTTGACCGATGTCAGAGCGGTGAGGGGAGCTGCTACCGTGCTGTAATCCCGGATGAAGCGGCGGTAGAAGTTGGCGAATCCAAGAAAGCGCTGCAACTCCCGGCGGGAGGTGGGACGAGACCACTCCTCCACCGCTCGGACTTTCTGCCGGTCCATCTGGATGCTCCCTGCCGTGACGACAAAGCCCAGGAAGGAGATAGTGCTTTGATGGAATTCGCACTTCTCCGCCTTGACGTACAGGTGGTTTTCCAGCAGGCGCTGGAGAACGCGACGGACGTGCTGGATGTGTTCAGGCAGGGAGCGTGAGAAGATGAGGATGTCATCCAGATAGACAAACACAAACCGGTTGAGCAGGTCTCGGAGGATGTCGTTGACCAGGGCCTGGAAGACAGCCGGGGCATTAGTCAAACCGAACGGCATGACCAGATATTCATAGTGCCCAGACGGAGTGTTGAAGGCCGTCTTCCACTCATCTCCCTCACGAATCCGGACCAGGTGGTAAGCGTTGCGGAGGTCCAGTTTGGTGAAGACGGTGGCCCCCTGTAACGACTCAAACGCAGAGGACAGAAGCGGCAGGGGGTAGCGGTTCTTAACTGTTATGGCGTTGAGGCCCCGATAATCAATACAGGGACGGAGGGAGCCGTCCTTCTTACCCACGAAGAAGAACCCAGCCCCTGCGGGTGAGGAGGATGGACGGATGATGCCTGCAGCAAGGGACTCCCGGATGTACCGGTTCATGGCCTCGGTCTCCGGGGGTGACAGGGAGTACAGACGCCCCCTCGGAGGTGACGAGCCGGGCAGGAGGTCGATGGCACAGTCGTATGGACGGTGCGGAGGTAGCGACGTGGCACGGGACTTGCTGAACGCAGGTTTCAGGTCCAGGTATTCAGGAGGCACCGCCGACAGGTCTGGGAAGTCCTCGGGGGCAGGAGAGACCGGCGATACAGGAACCAAGGCATCCCGAAGGCAGTGGGAGTGGCAGTACGGGCTCCAGCCCAGGATCGTATTGCCCACCCAATCAATGTGGGGGTTGTGCTGGGCTAGCCAGGGGTGACCCAGGACCACGGAGGCTTGTGGGGTGTTAATAATATGCAACACGATCTCCTCGCGATGGTTACCAGAGACGAGGAAACTCACCGGAGGAGTGGCGTGGGTGATCCGGACCAGCGGGGCCCCAGTGATGGCGTGGGCTTCCAGTGGCGAGTGCAGCGGGACACGGGGCAGTTTCAGCTGGGCCGCCAGGTTGGCATCGATGAAGCTTCCGTCGGCTCCTGAGTCAATCAGGACGGAGACTGCGTGAGGCTGACCCCCGATGAGCAGCGTGGCCGAGAACAGAGGACGGACTTCAAGGGACTGGTGTAAGGGGGTGACGCTCACCTGTAACCCTCTGGCTGTGGGTGAGTTCTGGTCTTTTGCCGGGCAGGTTGCGATGAAGTGACCAGGCTGTCCGCAGTACAGGCAGGATCGGGTGCTGATCCTCCTCTGACGCTCGGCGGAAGACAGACAAGTGCGGACAACCCGCATCGGCTCTGGGGAGGCAGGTGGCGGACGTGCAGGGTTCCGTGCGGCCGGCGCGGGCGGATGTTCTCGGGTGAGGCTGAGCGGTCCACTGGCCCCTCTCTCCCGGCGTCGCTGCGACAGGCGCTGATCAACTCGGATGGCCAGGTCCACCAAGGCGTCAAAGCTAGCTGGCAGTTCCCGGGTGGCCAGCTCATCCTTGATGGGCTCCGAAAGACTGTGGAGGAAAGCGTCGTATTGCGCCTCCATACTCCACCCACTAGTGGCGGCCAGGGTGCGGAAATCAATGGCGAGATCGGAGACCGACCGGCGCCCCTGGCGGATCAGCAGCATCTCCCTGGCGGCCTCATGACCGTGCCTGGAGCGGTCAAACACCCTCTTCATCTCCTCGGCGAAGGCTCCGAATGAGTGACAGAAAGGGGCGCGGGCATCCCAGACCGCGGTGCCCCACTCCCTGGCACGGCCTGTCAGCAGGGTGATGACATATGCGATCTTCGCCCGGTCTGTGGGAAACGTGGAGGACTGGAGCTCAAACACAAGGGAGCACTGGGAGAGGAACGATCTGCAGGTTCCTGGATCCCCTGCATACGATTCAGGGGGTGGCAATTGGGGTTCCCAGCTCAATGGTACAGGTGTGACAGATGAGGAGGCTGCTGCGGGAGGTGCGGGGCAGTTCTCCTGGCTCAGCTGCAGCTGCTGTAGCTGAGCAGTGACAGCAGCCATGTTGGTAGCGAAGCTCTCCAGGGAACTGCTGATGGCTTCCAGCTGGCTCTGATGGCTCCCCAGCAACGCACCTTGCAGCTCCAATGCCACCTTCATCTGGGGAAGGTCCGCTGAGTCCATACTGGCCAGATCGTACTGTCAGGACTCAGGCACGGACTCAGACGCGGACCACGAGTGCTCCAATTACAGGCGTTTATAAGCAAAATCCTCAAACAAGCAGGCAGTCCAAAAACAGGCAGGGTCAAAATACCAGGTAAGCAGTCCAAGGGCAAAACAGGGATCAAAAACCGAAACAGGCAGGGTCAAACCTTGAAGGCAGGCAGATCAGGCAATCAGGACAGAAGGGCAGGCAAAAAACGAAGTCGAGGAACAGGCGAGGCAAAAACCAGCAAAATCCAAACAGGGTAAACAGGCGGGAAACGAGACAGGCAGAAACACTGAAACGATCTGGCAAACAACACAGAGACAAGCAGGGTAGATATAGGGCTGGGCTGATTAGGTGATGGGAAGCAGGTGTGCAGGCAGGCGGGTGGAGACAATCAGGTGGGCGGAGACAGGGCGGAGAGCGGGGCAGGGCTAGAACACAAGGAAAACAAAGGCACATGGACAGGGAAAAACAAAAACACAACAGCTAGGGGGCGGGAGCCCTGACAGTGGTATCTTTGTAGATCAATAAATCCTTCAAACATAGAACATTTAATGATGCTGAAGAAGGAATTATTCCATGTTTGACATTCTGAATGTATTTACATAGGAACCACTCCATTTTTGACATATTGAATGTATTTATCACCTTTGCAATTCCATTGCTTCATGAAGCCAAAGAAAATGTTCTCCCACTGACTGAAATGGTAAGCCAGTGAAGACTCGTGATGCATCTCACAACACCGGAGACTGTTTTAAACTTGTGTTATCTTTCTAATTATTGTTGACAAATCTGACATCATTTTGGAGTTGACAAGAAGTAAAAATGAAATTTGAACTATCATGGTTCAAAATAGATTACTGGATTATGCCTATAAAGTCTAGTCTAATCTCTTCTAATATTTGATATTAGAATTGTATTGAGAACGTGTTTATCATTATTTCCCAATTTAACTGTAAATGGGAACCAAAAGTATTTACCCTCATGTTAAGAGGTTAGGTTTCAGACATTCTGAAAGGCATGCATAATTTACGGTATAATTTACAGAGGGGCTTTCATGAAATAATCTGTCATGGTTGAATATCACTAAAGCAATGGTGGGCGTAAGTCAAAATAAATGTAACACAATATTCTGTCCTGTTTAATATGCTCCAGTTAACAACTAACAAAGAGAGGGTTTGTTGCCTGACCAGCACAGATTTTGCAGGAGAAATGTGCATGTGGTTTCATGGTTTATGGATTTAGATAAGGGGTCAAGTTTAATTTTGGACACTTGATAGTGCATGATTCGGTAATTCTAAGGAATATTAAAATGTGTAACAAATTCCATCTTAATAATTAGTATAATTGTGGTAAATACCATATTCACAGGGCCATATCCTTATGTCCTTGAGCTAGGGCAGATGAGTTTACATTCCTTATTGCATGAAAAAGCAATCTGATTGCATTGCATTCTCCATCACCTTCACTTGCATTTTCACAGGAGCAACACATCCTCCACTTTCTACCAGTCAAATGCTGAAAGATAATTTCAGGAAGAGTCACATAATAACAGAGTATGAAAAGGGCTCTGTGTTATGACCCCCTCTCTACATGGCAATCCCTCCTCCCTGTGAAACGTCCCACGTGCAATTAACAACCTGCATGTGCACAGCATTCACACAGGAAGTAGTGTGATTGGGCCCAGAGTTTCCCCTCCAAGCTCATGTTGTCCAAACATGCACACGCTGGGCTGCCTGGGCCCTTCTTTCCGCTTCTGCTGCCAGAATAATGGCCAAGCTGATCCCCAGATGTCTGAGCCCAGGATCCAGTGGGCCTGTACTCCTGCTGCAGTTCTGTCACGTCACACATACGCTGTAGCTCAAAAGGAGCTCCAGGTTTTTCGCCATCAAAGGCCTGACCACATCAAAACTTCGAGAAATAGAGGTGGTTTGAGCATAATGGATCATGGCATCACCAGATGGACAGCAACGCTGATGGTGTTGGAAATGGTGGAGTGGAGAGATGCACACCTCTATCCAGCAAAATAATGATCTTTGTTTACCGCTTAAAAACTTACAAATGTAAAAAAGATATATATATTTAAAAACCATTTGAAATTTCATGTTGTGAATTGAATGCAGAGAGGTGGTGAGTCTGGTGCTATTCAGAGTCAATGTCATAAAAAGAATGGTGGAGGATTGGAGAGAAATCGTTACAGCTCTCGTCAGTAAATTCACTCCACATTTACTTAAACCTACCTGGCCCAGTCAGGCTGTTTCCTGTGTACATTAGGAGTTCATAAATCAAGGAATTTCCTGCTGCCACAAAGATCTGCTCGTGCATTGCATCTACTTCCATATGCTTGGCACAGCTCAGAGGCGTAAAGAGACTGGGCAAGGGGGAAATTTGCAGGAAACCATTTTTAAATGTTTTAAAACAAAAAAATTTCAGCTTACTTAAACTGCTTTTTTTCACAATGATCATATATATTTTAAATGGATTTGAAGATGTATGATTATGTAAATGAATAACCCTACTGAGTAAATGTACGCTAATACTATTAAAAAACCTGTCATGCTGTTCAAAACAGTGGAAACCCCACCCCCCAACCCCAATACTTTGGCCCCCAAAGCTTTTCCTTTCTTTTTTTACTTTATGTGTTATGCCATTTATAGATTATCATGCCTGACTCTCAAAATTACATGAGTAGACTAAAGCCCTGAAGTTGTTTTTTGTTTGAGTTTAGTGGAAAGACACAGGTAAAATTGATTCTGATGTCCCACCACAGACTACGTAAACAATTTGCCAAGATGGAGATTCTGTGGAACTGGACCATCATGAGGGATATCCCTTCCTTGTCGTGCTTTTCCATATCTTACTACACTTTTCCCCAACCTCTATACAATCTCTTTCTCTCCTTCTTTCTTCCTTTTCTGCCTTCCCTCCTTCCCATCTCTCTGATGCTTTCTCTTCTCTCCCCCTCTGCCGCTCTCTGTCTCTCTTCCTCTGATTCAACATGCTGCTCATTAGTCTCTGTAAGCCTGGTTCACACCTCATTGCCACCTTCATTCACTGCTCTATTTGCTGATAAGCCCTCTTTAGTAGGTCAATGGGACCCATTCAGATCCGCCTCTGCTCTCTAAAACGAATAGGAATGGGGGTAATGGACAATTAGGTAGATTTATTCCCTCTTTTTTTGGCTTTTTTGGTAACAAGCTGTGATAACTGTTTCCTGCTCTGATTGAATATACCTCTGGCCTGGCAATGTTATTTATTTCCTTTCCTACAAATTTTCCATCTGGTTCAAGTTTAGACATCAGCCTTTTCAAAACGGAATTTATAATACCACGGTACCACACGGCCAAACTGAGACAGGAAGGAATTTTAAATTATAGCTTCACTACCACAGGTAAAAGTGTTTCTTAAATCATACCCTTTCCGTGTCAGATCTAGACTCTTGTTAGTGATGGTCATGGTGTGCTCAAAAACATTTCCTAGGTCAGTTTTTTTAATGCTACCCCCTCTTTTTAAACACGACGTTGAGGGATTGCCAAATGTTCTCTGAGCAGGTTTGTTCCTATGTTTTACATATGTTTCTTTTCTATGTTCCTCAGCACTGATGACTCAGGCAAACACTCATGTATTGACATAGTCATAAACACGGACTGTTTTCACTGTGTGGATCCCTGTGCCATACATGCTTGTCATTGTGTTGACAGTAGAGCAGGACTTCCGCCACAAATGAGAAGCACAAGAAACAAAAGCACTCAGCTGTGACACCGAAGGCTCTGATAGAGGAAGCCGCAAAACGCACATACTCAGACGCCCGGCCTGACGAAAGGAGTGACGGAGACAGGGAACACACCGTGGAACAAATAAAATAACCGGAAATAACAGGCTGATAAAATCTTCCTGTGCTTACTGAGGACTAATGGATGACACCAGGAGAGAAATAATAAAAAAAAAGTCTCTGCCAGCTACTGCTTACCACTGCAACGCAAACAGTGTCAGGGAAGAAGAGCCACCCAGGGCTTTGTGTACGCCTGGCAACACACAAGTAATAGCCAAATAAGCTAATTGATCAGATAACGACAGGACAAGCAGAGAGACAGCCTGTTGATCCAGGAATGTGTCCATCTTTCAACAATCTGCAGTCTGGATGACTGCGGCTTCATGCTGTGTTTCAGGACATTGCAAGCATTGTCTATGTTTCTGTTTTCTCAGGGTGTTCTTCATATATCAATGTCATTCAGTTTTCAAGAGTTGTCCATTTTAAAACCAGAGTTGTCCATTGCGTTTCTGTAAGGTCCAAATTTTGCATAAATCTGTGAGGCACTATAGTAGATTAAAAAGGTTCAGATTGATGGGCTCACACGTATTTGCATACTGGTTCATACTGCAAGAAGAGAGTTAAAATGAAACAGTGTGTATGGAGGCTGAGAGGATACTTCCCTACTAATACCATCTATGAAAGTCTTGCTAATACAATGTCTGTGCATCTGTTTGTTAATTCTACTCTTATTCTTTATTCTTTATTGGGATTGCCATTCGCTTCCACATAGTGGTCACTAGTCTTCAATAACAATCAATTAAAACAAACGATATTAAAAATGATATTGTATCGAAAACAACGATAACAAAAAACAAAATAATCAGATATAAAATAAGTAAAATTACTCTTCAGATGAAACACTAAACAGTAATAACCTGCACTGAAAACCAAGACAAAATTGTCACAAATATACAGCAACAAAACAAAATAAAAACATTCCAAGGTTCAGAAACAGTAATAACCGCAATAACATCTATTGAAGATTCATCAGATTTTGTCTTAGTGACCTTTTGAAAGAAAATCTATTTTTTGTCTGTCTGATGTTGATTGGGAGCATATTCCAAGCAAAAGAAGCCCTATAAAGAACAGTTCTCATCATACAATTTGTTTGTGGACTTGGCACCACCAAATGACTAATACTCACTTGGCGTGTATTATATCCATGACAAAAACCTGAACCTACTCTTAGGTCACTCCCATATTAAATGCCACACAGTCTCATGTGATTTTCATCCATAAAAAGCATCATATTACAATGGAATATCTCCATCGTTCTGCATATTGGCAAGAATTTTGAACTTTGTTGATTAATATGCTTTGACGGAAAACAATTAGCCAAGCTACACAATGAAATTAGACAAGGGCTGACGTATGGGCCTGAAAGATGACATAATGTTTGCGGGTGTGTTTCCTATTTATATAATGTGAGGTCATTGGTTTCAGTTTCTAAATGCAGGAATGAACTCCATTTGCCCCTCAAAGAATTGTAGTGTTATCAATACCACTGGAGAATATCAGTGAATCTCAGTGATAGTCCCTTTGACAGAACAGAAATATGTGAAGTATATCTGATCACACTGCAGTAGATATAGTCTACAGTCCACAAATGATCCCTGTTCACAAATGATTGTACAAGTTCTCATGTAATGTGTAATGTGTAATCACTAAGACAAGAGTTTATATACTGTTATATGTCAGGTTTTAGCAGCAAGGAGTTTAAAATCATACAGATTATGTAGGACTGGTTACAACAACTTATACACAGCATATCTTACAGTTTTCAACATACATATGTGGAACTAAAAGTTAATTTCAAATGAATTTTGGGGATAGAAAATTTTAGATGAATCCCTGGGAAAATTATCAGTTGAATATACCAAACACACACCAAATGTATTCTCTATATGTGTATTTATTTACAATATATACAAGGCTGGTTTAAAGAAATGCTAGGTTTGTCCATGTTTTTATTTTCTGAAGAAACAACCCTTTCATTTGCATGCATTTCCAGCCCTTTTCCCATCCCTGCAGCAGTTGGAATAAGAAGATGGCTAATGCTTAGAAAACACATGCATGTAAGGAATGTTCAGAAAGGACATAAACATTCATACATATGAAAGCAAATTTAAAATAAAACCAATAAGCTATTTCCATTTAAGTTTGAAAAGATCTCTAGCACTTCTTTGCCCTCCCTTCTTTCACCATTACATCTGTTTTTTGTACTCTGAAATGTGGAAAAAATAGGACCTAGACTTTTTACCCTGGATGGTAAAGAATGGAGCAAAAAAGCTACTTCTCAGTCTTCTTAAGTGTTTATTTTGTGATCCCTGCACTGTCAGAGAGTGGATTCAAGAAAACGCCTTCGGCCTGGTGTGCCATGACTTGTCTTGTAGTGTAAAGAATGGTAATTTCTCTCCAGGAACAACTAGCCCTGGCTAGTCTGGGGCCCTTGAGTTTATGTGTACATGGTTAAAGATGTCTTTATCCCAAATTTATTGACATTCACTACTTGACATGGTTGTTTCTACGAACCCTAGAACCAGAACAGATTTGTTGTATAACGTCAGATATTGTTGGCATTGAGAATTTAAACAGGATTCTTTGGTGAATTGGTAGTCAGCCTGAATTTCTTCAGAATTAGAACCTTTGTTTCAATTCTTGGATTTTTAGCTGTATTGTTCATTTATTTTTGTAAAAAAAAAATTGTTTAATTTGTTGTCCTTCATCCGTAAAAGATTACAGATTGGGAAGACAATATGACTGTGTTCAGATGTAACCTATTATAACAATCGTAATTACTGTTTCACCCTGTTGCACTGATAAATGTGAGATGATGAATGTTAACGTAAATGAGCCCTATGAGCATCTCTACACTAACAAAACTGGGTGATGTTTTTTATTTTTAATAAACAGGACAAATTAATTTTCCATGAGGTAGTGACTCAACGACAATAGTCACATTATCAGTGCTGAGTGACTGTACTAATAATGTTCTCACTGGGCACACTCAAATGCACCTAGGCTGAGTCATTCCAAATATTTGCATTTTTGGCAAATTTCTGCAGGTACACACAACCTCAAATCCACTTAAGTGTCAAGGATAAACTGTGACTCACTGAGTCCCTACATGCCAGCTGTTAATACAGTGCAACAGAGACATGCTTGTGAAATGTAACATTTTAGCTAGTGCGTTCCCTTTCCAACTGTCTGTGTGGAAACTAGCTTGAAAACTAAGGAAACATGGTAACTTGGTAAGACAAAGACAAACATGGTAAGACAAAGGTGATTATGATACTGCTTGTCTACATCATTGTGCACACACTTCATACTGGTGTTTTGCCTTTATTTATTGCTAGCGCCACATTTTAAGTCACGTTAATGACATGAAATCCATGTTAATTATCCAAGTTGGGTTAAATGAAATTGCACGTAATTGACATTCAGATATAGATACTAGTATACAATAAGTTGATTTTTAAATGTGCTTAAATTTTTTTGTTTGATAAAATCGAGGGTTTTCTGTTGGTTAATTAGTAACATCAACACTTTAATGAATGAGATTCCCCCAGTCATGTGAGAGTGCACACAGCCGTTAGCGTGCAGCTGTACAGCATCTCTCCAGCTCAGTTCTTCTTCAGCAGAAGTATAGCTGCTGCAGTAACAGGAGAAGTCATCAGATTACTGCTCTACCTCTACCTTTCCAGTCCTCCCCCCACCCCCCCAACACACACACACACACAGTTTATTTCTGGAGTGAACATGTTACTGTGTGCTGCACTGTGTATAAGTCTGGAAAGTGATCTGAGAAGTATACACTGGAGTTAGTGTAAATGCAAGCCCCCTGACACTGACTTAGCCTTTTTGTTTGTGTAAATAGTGTGACTGAATTAAGAAGTGATGAATACACATTTACTCAGCATTAGAAAAAACTGCCAAAATCAATTTTACAGATCTTTAGGCAACCGGCACTGTTGAGTTTTACAGCGTAGGAGTGGAAAATATTTAAAAAGTAAGCACTTACTCGATTAAATATTTCAAGTATATCTTGTATGTCTACTCTGTCATATGGCATGAAATAAAAGGTATTCAGATGGTATTATGTTAGAGTAATTAATGAATGTATGCACACTTAACTAATTTAATCTATTGGTGGAATGTTAGGTAGCAAATTCAGCACTGTGTCAGTGGTAACTGACCACCAGTCAAGTCATATTTTAACTTTCCCTGGAAATAACACTAAAAACCACCTGTAACACTGCACAAACTGGCACGAACTCTGCACTCGCATATAAGATAGCTAATTACATTTTTCTTTGCATTTCAACCAATTCCACCGAAAGCCTGGGAACGAGAATATTTAGCAAAATGTCGTCATACCATTTTTCAAAGTAAGGGATGTTTATTTCACATTCTAACATGTCTTACTGATTCAGAGACCTTTTTAGAAAATCTGAACATCACTGAACCAAATAAAGCACACACCAAACCTTTGTACATCAACATAAAGTTTAGGAACTACTCATTTTAATTTTGTGTACTTTTATACATTTCAAAAGTGTTGAAAGGAAAAACGCAGGTTAGCAACAGTAGTATCAGCTGTGAATGTTGCCACAGATTGAATTGTTCAACAATAGTTCGGCTTTACCCAAGTCCACTAGCACATCTTACCCCACTGCCACCATTTTAGAAAAACACTGTACATGATGGTATATGCCATGATCTATTCATGGTCTCTCTCTGTAGTTCATGGGCACCATTTGACATGTAATGCAGCATCACATCTCTCTACACTCCTTCAGATACAGGAATAATCAAACCACAAAATCAGAAAACAGTACTTTGCATGACTACAGTCACATTTTAGCTCCTAGTTCAATTACCATGGGCTCCATGGGGTCCACTCCATCATATGGGTGATAGTGTGATTAGTTCTAACTAGCATCACATGGCCCTTTTTGTAACAGGTTGCCTTGAAACAAGGGGTGGCTCATCTTACTCACTGGCTCAGCTTACCAGACTCAGACCTACGTGTAATGTAGCCTGTACAATAACAAATACCATGTTATGCACGCAGGTCACACCAACCTCACCACTGTGAAAATGGAATTGCCACTGGTATTAAAAGTATATTTCTAAAATATAATAAAATGATACTCCTGCTGTAACAACACCATTTCCTTCTTCAGACAGCCCCTGCATGTGTGTACACTGTAAATACCCTATTAAAGATTATATGACATTTACAGTCGTCCGTCTAAATGTCTGATTTTAATCTAAAGATTTTTGACATTCAAAGTGTATTTACAGCGG
This sequence comes from Megalops cyprinoides, assembly GCF_013368585.1. NCBI lineage: Eukaryota > Metazoa > Chordata > Actinopteri > Elopiformes > Megalopidae > Megalops > Megalops cyprinoides. Next base: position 12,515,021 of record NC_050586.1, read on the forward strand.
GCAGACTATCAAATGTGTCATAGAACAAAACCTTTCTACAGCAGTACAAAACACGACGCACCTTACTGCGGATTTACGAAACAGAAACTACAAGACCCACAATGCCACAGGGATGGGTTGAGTCTGGGCATTGAGGTGTTTGGAGGATGGCTGGGAGGCAGGTTAACTCTGTCTAAGTGGTTATGCGTTCTCTGTGTGATGGTAGGGGGCAGGCCTCCACGAGTCCGGAATCTCGTTGTTTCTGTATCGTTTGAACAGTTGGGGGAGGTCGAAGACAGTCGGAGATGCGAATGGGAAGTTAGGTACAGGAGCGTGCAAAGTAAACTAAAGAAAATCAGCGCACACGGGCGTCATTTAATCATAGATGTTTTGAACAGGAAAACTTTTGTGCGAATAATTTTATTGGAACACGTTCTTCAGCATCGAATGAATCACCGCATCGCAAAACTGGCTACAAACTTATTTTGAAGACGGAGTTTGTCTCGGAAAACCTCTTCCTAAACAATAAAAAGGAGTGGAGTTTCCCCCACGTTTTTTCTCACCGAAAGGTAAAGCGTTTAGTCTGCGTCTGTATCAAATGCAACTATTTCATATTATACATACTTCGCCCTAAAGTCAGCCAGTTAATATTTTTTTCTCAAAATGAAGAAGCTTGCTTCTCCCTAAACGGACCACATTCTTTGAAGTTGGTGTTGTGCGCTTTGATTTTTGTGCCCCGTTTCTTTTTCCTTTTCGGGGAGAGAAAGAGTCAATTAACTCGAGAACTCTGCAGTCGCATATAAGATAGCTAATTACATTTTTCTTTGCATTTCAACCAATTCCACCGAAAGCCTGGGAACGGGATCTACAACTATTGAAAAGTTTTTTTTTTAAGAATATATCTGTATTACCAAATCTCGGATTCCATTTTTTTCTACGTTTGCGGCAGCGTTACGTATTCCAGTTGCTCGCCAAAAAGGTAAGATTCATTCCATAGATATGTTTTCTAAGGGCAAAGCAATGTATATACACAGAGGCACAACATTGTTATTGTCATGCGTTGTTGTACCGAGAATATTGTCTTCGGGCTGGAAGTTGCACGGTATTTTTTACAGCCTCGGGGCTCACCGAATTCAGAGATCTGTGTCATAGCTGTGGCCCGTAGCTAGACTGCGTATAGTGGGAGGTCGTCCCCAGTGTCCAGGCGCCTTTGGATTTGTTTGACGCCTAATTCTACTGAACGAATCTATTGCTATGATTCACGGCGATGTGAATTTAAATCTTTCAACGAACAGGATGTGCTGTTTTTTGGTCACCCCATCTGTAATTCCACCGTGTAGGATATGGCATTATTTGTTGACTTCTATCATTATGGGTGACTGGATAGTTATTTTGAGGATTGTGGTCATATATGAACAGCATAGAATACAGTCTAGCCGCCCACTGAGCCATAAACTCTCACTGTTTCCTCTACTACTAAAACTGGGCATTGGTAGATAATGAAATTTAGATTAGTAAGTTACCTTTTGCTGTCTCCCACCAAGATATGTGTTTACTTGAGCACAGATGTCCTGAAAACTTTTAGGGTCCAGTATCTGGCTCACGAATAGCAGGAAAACAAAGCTGAGCAATACAAGAAATGTTGGTTAATTTAAGTGAAACAATGCCTTTGAAATATTCATTTTCTTGATCTTGTCATTTATTCTGGAAGCCCCGGTTAATATACACTTTAAAAGGCAGCGGATAAATTGGACAGTGCCATACAGTGAAAACGTATGAGCAACATTTTTTCAGGTGGGAATCTGCACGCAAGAGACTTCAGTCTCTTGTTTCTTGTCTTGAGAAAACTGAGCGTCCGAAGCGACGGTCAAAAGTTGTGCAGGGGTGTTTGGATTTTGTTACGAGCGTATCATAGACAATTGAAAGGTGGTATTGTGGGCTAGTGTATGTGCCTCAACACTTGTTGCGTTTTAATACAAAAATGAGCAAAAAATCGTACGTAGGGACTACAGTGTACTCCAAGCTTGCTTTCCATAAGGATCACATAGTCAACTACATGACTACATATCAATGTGCTGTTATCACTGAAATTCCTTTACGATAAATTGCTAAATACGTCACCTGTTGAGATCTTCACCCTTGCAAAATTCTGGTGTAATAGTGTTTCGGATTCTCAGTATACAACTAAAAATCAAGGCACAGCAAGCAACGGGTATGCGATACCTCGTTGCACTCTGGAAAACACATACGACACGTGTTTAGATTTGCTTGATTTGCCGTAGTCTTTGTGGGCAATGTGGATTATTATCGGCTCAGACGTGTGATTTTAAAGCCATTACTACTGCGTTTGAATTGTATGGGTTGACAAAACTGTTTATCCATTTTTCCATTGAGTTATGGAACTAAAGTAGGCTACAGGGTATGTATTGTCCCTTTCATTTTATTTCTGAAAAGCTGAGTGAAACGAATGAGCAGTATACCATAATTATTTGCCTGTATTATTGAATGCATATTGTTTGAATGTAAACCTCTAGACCGATTGTAACCATTTTATTATCGGCATACGTTTAGGCATATTTTCGGTTCGCAACTGTCCCCAGTTTTTTTTTTTTTTTTTTGATTGATCGATTGGTCTTCCCCCTTCCACTTTAATTCAGTAGATAATGACTTCAATTCTTGTGCCTGTGCCTAGTGGTCTTTAGCATATCAATACCATCGACGTTACCATTCAGTTCTGGTCACCATGAATTTGCATGTTAAAACCATGAAAACACAAAACTACCCCTTAGTGTGAGACCTAATTACGACATTTGGTTTTAAAGGTTTAATCTCGCGTCGCTGTTTAGAAGGGAATGTATTTCTGAGCGACAATTTCCACAGCCCACTAAAACAATTTTTAAGACGCGTCTTCTGCCAAGTTTCGAGAAATTGGGTCGTCAGCCTCAGGTGTTTTTAACGTGAAGGAACACGCTTATACCCGCACGAGCCCGTCTGAAGAGAGCAGGTCCTGTTTTGTATATTCATACCGAAACATTATTTTTACGAGATTTAATACCTTCTTACAATGTCACTCGCCTATAGCAAGGGAGATCATTGTCGCCTCCCTGCCTCCTCCGATAAGTAAACAAAAGTGTCCTTTTGTAGCGCGCGGGTTTTTTGTTACAGCTTTGAAAAGAGCAGATGAAATGAATTAACTAGTTAATGTCTGTGGGTTGGTTTATTCTTTGGCATAAACGGACAGAGGATTTGAAAAGCCACGGAGACCGACCTGAAGAAAACTGGTGTAGGTGTAGGCCACATAATCAGAACAGCGCATTCCTGAAATGCTTCATATTGTAATTGCCGAGCAGAGATTAGATTTCTCTTACCAGGGATTCGATGTCACTACTTTTGAGTTTTTTTATGAGAATATGCGCAGTGTAATTTGTAGTCACGGCACTTAAGCGGTATTTACAGATATGCTGCGTTCTCCCTTCGGTTGTAAGGAAAATCCATAGCGTTCTCCTTCCAGCAGGTAGTCAAGACTGGTGTGAATTTGATGGGTTTTGAATTGGCTTGAACAAGCTGTGTGACTAAGCACCACAGTGGGGGCATATACAGTTTAACACACAATGTAATAATGGAACACTATTTCTGTAGTTCTGCAGTAACCACACTGGTAATGTATATCAAAGTTTGTTTGCTTGTCTTAAGTGCATTTATTTCACATGGGCTGCATAAGAAGGGTCATTGGATGTCTACGTGTAAAAAGTGTCTGCCTCCTTTTCTCTGTTAATTAATCAAGGTGAATCAATCCTGCATACGATAAACCAAATACAGTGACTTGAGTAACTATGGTGTTGTGCACCAGGTTGCTGTTGTTATTTTTTCTCTTCTGTTACTGAACAGTCCCAAACAAGTTACCACAACGGCCTCAATTGCTCATTCCCTTGGGCCAAATTAACTCTCATTAAATGTGAGTTGAATGCACAGCTAGCCGTCTGGATATGGGAATGATTCTGCAAGTGCTACTTGCTACTTCATCTTCTTTTTCCATAAAGAGAGAAGCTTTTCCTTTTAATCCCAAAGAAGCTTTATCTGCTTGACATGCTTAGGGCACCTTGTTGGAGAGAATGTGCCAGAATCATCAGCTTTGTAAAATGAGGGAAGGGTCTGAATTCCCACAATTCATTGCAGTGTCTTTAAATGCCTCCAGCTGGTATGTTGCAACAGAACTGCGGTTTCATCAACCAGGTGTTCATCTGATAAGGCTGACAAAGGCAGATCATGACGAAGGCCCTCTTGGATTTTAGAGGATGGCTTATTATATTATTATTATAAAGCAAGCAGTAAGCCTAGGAAGCCCTCATTGTAATCGGCCTCAAAGAAAGACTTGGTAATAATACTGGATATGTTAAGACATACTAGTCTTTTTCCACTGTGTTGCAGGGGAATGTTTTCCACAGCAACCCTCAAGAAAGTTCTTTCTAGGATGACCCCCACTGAAATTTCATTAGTATCCTAAATTTACTTGTCCGTGGTCTTTTAATTTCTTAATTGGTGTAATTATTTGTGGATTGGACAGCTATAACGCTTCCCTTCACAAGTCTAAGAGGTTTTTATCGATGCCATACCTTGAATTACAAGCAACCTTTGAAACTGAAAACTGCAACAGACCTTGGAAAATACGCCTATTTAAGCCAATAATTGCATCAATTAGGGAAATTGGAGGGGAAGCCGGCAACTGTAGCCTTGGAGGACTTGACCTGCGTTTTCACAGTGTCTTGTATGGGGCAGGTCAGACGTTCATACTCTCTGTAATAACCTCCGCTGGGAAAATTAAGGTTGCTGGTTTGCTTAACTGTTTTGCTAAGAGCTGCCTAATGCCATGTCGTTTTTGCTGGTGCTAGTGTTCATTGTTGGTATAATTAATTCGCTAGCAGGTACCCATATCCATGATGAGTCACTACAAGTGTGAGACTAAATGTCTGTGGCAAAACAGTGCACAATGTATTAAAAATATAGCACATATGCTGTTAAAAACCCTTGCACATTACTTGGATAGTACATCCCATCACAAATTCCGTTCAGCTATGTATGGGCTAGTTAGAGTAGAGCGTGTTTCCAGTTTCTGGGTAAAAGAGATGATTTGGGAGAACAAAACCATTCAACACAGAGAATGTGTGATGCTGCCCCGCTCCTCCGTTAATATAACTCTTAAAGATTGACTACAGCTTCTATAATTAGGACTGGATTGTTTTGCTAAACCAAAGAAGTTTTTTTGTATTCTGATTCTGATTGGGTGGAATGACATGGAAGTCCCATCTGACAGAGCCACCAGCTGGAAAAAAGTCCCCAGCCTTGGTTTGACTACACTGTTCGGTTCACCGTTCTGCTTTATTTGAGTATTGTGACAAATCAATCTGTTGGCAACCCTCCCAAATGATTATACAGGAGCAGGAGAGGGTAGATGGCTAATGAGGGAGGGAGAGAAATGCATGCAAATCAATGGAAATTACTCATTTAGACAGAGTCCAGCTCGGCCACAGACCCACAAGTTTGCACTGACTAGTAATATGTCTCAGCCTCAAGATGAATGTTAAACTGGTTTGCAATGCAGTGGTTAGGTGTTATACCTGCACATGGAGTGCCTCACGATCCGGATAGAAAGTCTCGCCTCTGAGAGCCCCAAATGACCGGATGGTGAATCACCGTTTGGTCACCTGGAGAGGGTCCAGAAAGGCCCGGTGACTGCTAGAACCGCCACTCCCCAGAGAGGCGCTTGGCACCCGTGCCCCTCAGTGGGCTGTTCCTGAGTCAGCCACCGTGTCCGTGACTCCACTCCCATACAAGCGCTCACTGTTAGCGCTCTGCTCTGTGTGCCCGTCTGCGATATTTTTTTTTTCGGGGTAGTGCTCTAAGTATCACTTTAAATGTGGCCTGAAATGAGAAGGCGTGGATGGATGGCTGAGCAGAAGTGCATTCCCACAGGGAGCTCGCCCCTGCGAGCTTACAGTGGAGCTTTAGGAGAGGAAGAGCGGAATTCTCCTGGCCTGTAATTTGCAGGGTTGCTGGAGCAGAAGAACGGTTGCATACAGTTGGTACCGGAGTTGTTTTGTGAAAGACTGAACCAGACTCCCGCTACTCTGTGGTAATGAATTGCGACTGCTGTTTTCTGGACCATGGGAAGCTTTGTTTGTCTGCTTTAAATGCAACTGCTTCTTAAAGGGTATCAAACATATAATTAAACTTCTCAAAGGCAGTGTACACCTGTAAAATTTAAAGTATTCAGCAGTGTTTCAGGGTGTTACTGTATCAACACGAAGTGCATCTGTCACAATGGAGACCCAAAACGTGGTCATACAGGTGTCCTATAGTAGAAGCTTTAAATTGGAGCTCCTGATTACAAGCAGTGGAATGCAGGCTGTGCTCTGCCCTGTGAGCAAAGCCCTTGAGGAGCAGGGCTGTTTGGGTTGAGTAGAGGCGGGGGATGGGCATCTTTAGTGTGTGCAGGTAGAAGTGGGGGCAAGAACTTCAAGAATCACAGAGCCTTAACTGGCCACTCTGGCAGCTGTTGGCTGAAAACAGTCGAGTTGAACTGGGGGTGGGGGCAAACTGTGGCACTCAGCTCTGAATTAAGCCCCATGGAGTATGCCCCCCCCCCTCCCCAAGCCCGTTCTCTGCACAGTAGACTGGTTCTGGGAGTTGAGAAATGAGTGGAGGCAGGCTCCCTGTCTCAGAAACAAACGTAGAGCTGAGGAATTTTCTGCATGGATGCTGGTGAACAGTAATTAGGGGGCCAGGGCTGGGCTCAGAGTCTCTCCCTCTGAGAACACTTGGGGAAAGGAAAAACAAATCCCAACATTTAATTATTATTAAGAGCTTTTCACATTAACAGCTAAAAATAGGCCATCGTAACAACCCAACACCCCCCTCCACCCCATCACATGTGCACTGTTTTTCTTAATTCAGCTGCTCAGGGAAAATGAACTGGTTTATTTTCTAGTTTCCGTAAGCTGAAGTTAAGTGGCAAAGCCCTTTAATGGCAGGAATTTTTGTGCGGAAACCTTTCATTACACAAAATTGTTTTTAATCTTTTCACTCCTGAGCCAGGAGTAATTTTTGCTGTTAACTTTTTGAATCTAGCAATTCTTATCCTTTTTCAAATGCCCCCACCACCTCCCTCCTGAAAAATTAGATTGTTTCCATGAGTTGTGCTGCAAATCAAGTTTGCCTTTGTAATGTACATGTTGTCTGTATGTAATGGAGAAAAAAATCATCACTGTCATTCTTCCCCAGGGCCAGGAAATGTGAGCTGTAATTCTTTGTTGTGTGTTTTTTTTAATTCCTATAAGACTGTAGTGTTGGACTGGAAAAAAATATCTATTTTCTATCTAATTGCTTCATCTTGTATGCTTCAACTAAAGAACCACATTTTTCAAACCTGTGCACTTTGGAGTGAATCAGAAGGAGGGAATCCTCCATCTTGGAATGAATGCTCACCCAGTGCCTGTATGTCTTGTAGGGGAAGTGGCCTGCTGCCTTTTGTCTGAGTCTTGGTGCTTTTCTCTGTCACGTGCCAGTGTCTGAGCTCCAGCCCAGTGGTCTTGTTACAGACACACCTCACCAGAGCAAACGCTACCTGACTCACAGTCTCCTCTGCTGGAAATGTGCCATTTTTCTGTTTTACACCAGGTAGTCAGACACCCCCCCACCTAACAAACCTTGGACATCTCTTTATTCTCTTGGCATTCCTATAAAAGTTTTTTGTCCAGCTTGAAGAATTCACCTCTTTTTATTTGACAGAGTGCGAGTCCTTGGTGTAATGTGATTACCGTAAACATGCAATTTGCTAGAGTAGGTTCTGTAATTAAGGAGGGGAATAATTTCTCACAGTAACATTTCAGCTCAGTCTGATGTGGTCATGCACATTAAAGTAGTAGTGGGGAAAGTGTTTTTTTAAATAAATTAACGTGTGTAATGGTCACATACATTTTGCTTGGAGCATGTACCGCTTTGTAAGGTAAGCGCATGGAAAGATAACTAAAAGTTAAATATGTTTTTACGTAAGTGAAAGGAAGGAAACTGAATTTCAAAAACGAATTTTATTTCAAAAGAAATAGGTAAAGGTACACTACATATATACCATTTTTCTTTACCTCTAAGCCATCTCTATCAGTTAGTTATCCAGGTGAGCAAAAATGGACATGAAAGTGCTATAATTCATAACAACAGGTCGGAACCTGTTGCAGCTTGACTGATCCCCTTGTTGTGATATCAGTATAGTAAATACAGAGTCCCTGACAACTGCACATATATCTTTAGACTTATGATTCCCTCCAAGGAGTCCTCACATTTTGATGGAGGCAAGATTAACCTGCGAAAACTTGCCTTGAAGAAAGAAGAAATTACGTATGATGTCTGTTCTATTTTTGCTAGACCAGTGCTACATTGGCAGCAAGGCACAAAATATTCTTATTTCAGGAAAGGAGCTAAGATGTAAGTATTTCAGCTTCAAAGCTCTTCAGTTCAGTTGGCCAGCCTTCAGAGAAATGGCTAAAACAACAAAAAGCACTCTAATTCTTTAAAGTTGGAGCGTCTTGTGCGCGTAACTGGCTAACATCTGAACCAGTTGCAGTGATCTAACAGCTTGATAAATACTGGTGGCAGCCAGATTCTGAGGCTGTGGGACTCCCTACTGTAGAATCTTGTGTGCCGTCAAAGAGAGCCGAAGGGAAAGTTGGAGGTTTGTTCGTGTGCCAAGAATGGGGAAAATAAAGAGGGGCAGTAACTTTGTCTTCCTGTAAAGAGAGGCCCAATCTGGGTACCAGGGAGGACCATTGACAAGAATCTACCTCTGGCTCCGAGTTGATGCTGTTTAGCCTGTAATCCCCGGCAGTATCAAAAAAAAAAGCAGGCAAGAAAGCTTGTACTCTTAACTTTCTTCTTCCTGCTTGTTTTTATTCAGAGTGGCTGCTAATTGCCCAGGTCCCGGACACACTAATGAAAAGCAGCAAACTCCCATCGAGTGCTCTTTTAATTGCTGCTTCCTGTCTGCCTACCCTGCTTTGCAGAAGTCCAGGAACGGGCCTTCCTTGAGCCAGGCTCCTCCATGCAGCCCTCTTTTAGGGCTTTCAGCTTCAAGGGGTCCTTTAAGACATTGAGAAAGGACATTTATGCTGCCAGAGTTTTCACTTGTTTGTTTGGGGTGTGGGGGGTGGTTCAAAGTGGAGCCTAAGAACACAGAATAAAAATCAAATCTTAAAACTGGAGTCTTAAAACTGCTTGTTTTTCTCCATTGTTGATTTCCCTACAGTCTGTTTTATCTGAACCACTACTTTTTGTAAGGTTTGATGTTTATGCAAGGCACCAGCATCAGATTGCATCATTGCCATGTAGTAACTGTTGACTGTTTGGGTTTGCTGTGTTTTTTTTTTTCTGATTGTCCGAAGTCACGTTTCCACTACAGTTCAGCTGTACTGGGGTGAGCCAGAGAGGGTTCCACAGCAAAGTCGCTGAGGGAATACAGATGGCTGTCTCTGTAAGCCAGCCAGCAAACCAATAAATCTATCCACTTTCCTTTTTCATTTATTAACAAATTGACAGGATATTCGCCGGATGTGGGTAGTACCAAATAAGGTTCAGCACTAAAGATGTCCTGGGATCTGCAGGCATTTTCTGGCACCCGCAGGGTTTGAAATTTAAAGCTAGACCATTGCCATAAATATAGTTGGGGGAGGACCTTGTGGGAAAGACTCATTTATTTAAAAGATTCTTAATATTTAGAGCCAACCAGAATTATGGGTGCCATCACTGTTCTAAAGAACTGCATTTTGGATCTTATGGTAAACCTGCCTTGCCCCAACATGTATTATTATGATTTCTAGTCAGTGAGCAGGACCTGAAGGTCCAGGCATGGGGAAGCCAAAGCAAAGTATTGCCAAAGCATGCTGAATGGTGTTAATTCCTACTGAAGGTGCTAAATTGGTCTGTAACATGTGGCACTGCTGATTACTTTTTTCATGATGCTGTTTTTAATTATAACCACATTCTTTCTTTCTCCGTCTTGTGTTACTTCATAGGAGATAAGGCACTGTAGTTACGCTAACAGATTTCTCCCAGTTATCCTCCACTTGCTTTCCACATGTTGAAGACTTTGTAATGGGTGTTGCGCAATGTTTCACAGTTAAAATAAGCTGTGCATAGGTTCTTCTTTCGCTCCCCGCAGACTGCTGTGTTAATGGTAGCGTTGTGATGAGCGCTCAGGGAACGTGCTTGGCCGCGTGAGCTCCGGACTTCCGTCCGTCTGGCAGCTGACCTGGATTCTTGGAGGCTGACCGGGCCGTGACTTAGTCCTCTCAGGCCTGCGGCGACCCCGCTCTCTGTACCCCTGGGGACCCACAGATCTGACTCAGCTGATGTAATGCCAAACCATTTCTTTTTTAGAAAGGGAGGGAATTTGATTTAAACCGAGAAACCTATTTAAAGACCATATGCACGAAAACCCATTCATACCGTCTTAACCAATAGTGGCAGGGACAAGCGGGCTGCCTGTGGATCTGTTGAGCCGAGTCTCGGCGTTAGATGGATGAGGCCCTGAGCGCTTCCCCTCCGGGGGCCTCGGCCACCGCGTGACGGGTTAACAGGCAAGCCTCCCTGCTGCGCAGCGATTTGACCCACAGCAGGTCTCTCACACAGTGGACCGTCGGGCGGACTGCTCTGGCAGTGGAATGCGGACCTTGGCTCTGGGCTCGGGGCGTCTTGTCTGCCCGCATTAGCTAGCTGGAAGGGGACGGGCTTGAAGTGCGTGGCGCTTGGCGTGGGCCTGTGCGGGAGCCGGCGGGGAGTCCGGCCCGCCACTCTCTGGGCCCGCTGTGCTCACGAGGACGCTTTGTTAGTTTTCACATGGGCCAGTCTGAATGATTTTCCCCCTGAAAAACAAGATTGTTGCCGGCTAAAAAAGGGAAGATCTAAGAGGAGTTTCAATAATGGCTTTAACCCTGTCATTCCTTCACCTAGTCCTTTTAGGTTTGTGCAGGAGTAGCTGTTGTAAACATACTGGCTCTGGCTCTAGTTGTGTGGATGGTACACTATCTTTGAAAGTTCAGCATATGTCTGAAGTGTCATCTGTTGAAATTTTGGCACTTTGCAAAGTGATTTCATAAAAGCAAACTGGCTGCTGGAATGAGGTGGAAAAAATGTTGTCACTTATTTTTCACAGCTGTAAATATTTATGGTATGAGTGGACCCCCACGGCTAGCATTTGGAATCGTTGTCTCTGGCAACAGGATAAAACTGAGAGCAAATGGTTAATGGAGGAGGTGAGGTGGGGGGGGAGGGGGGGTTAAAACAACTGCTAGGTGACAGATCTATGAAGTGTGATGTGTGGAAGTGGAGGCCCCGCAGCCTCTCTCCTGGGTGTAGTGTAGCGGGAAACGTGAAGGGGCTTGAGTGGTCCCAGCCCCTTCAGAGGGATTCCGGGGGGGGGCGGGTGTTAATCCTCCCCCCACCCCCATCCCACCCCAGGCCAGGTGCTGTGGGGGTGATGGTGTTAGCAGATGTGCAGCTCCGGGGTGCCCCTCACACCCCGCCCGCTCCAGCGACCACTCGTAGCCCATTTGGGCAAGGGCAAACTGAGCTGGCCGGCGTGGGCCTCGGGAGGGAAGCAGCTCCGCAGCGCCTCCTTTTGGTGGATTACTGTATGCCTGCTGGGGTCAGACCCTACCCAGATGTCTTCTTGCCAGGAATGTGCTGGTTGCTTCTGTCTGATGGTTTCACAGCTGGCAGCCTTAGGTGATGTCCTAACACTGACCATCATAGCTCTGTGCTCTGATGCAAAGTAACTCTACTCCTGTCATTATTTCTTCTGCTTGTACGTGATATTTTGCAGACTAGCTCTTTACAGCCTCATAAAATTTGGGCTGTGAGAAACTGGAGAAGAGCCGTATATCACCATCAACCATATTGCTGGAGCATGGTAGCTTTTTCTTCCTTTCTGTTTATGGAGGTTGAGGCATAAGGTAATATCAAATATGGTCAGATTTTTGCTTTGTGGGATATAAAGGATAATTGAGCTTTTGGTGTTTTTTTTCCTCCTTGGCATAGTGACACAACATTCAGTTATTGTGTTAATCAGGATTGCAGAGTTGTTGGTCAGACCCTACATAACAGTGCTTCATCAAAACACACCCAGAGCGACACATTGCTGGTCAGCTATTCCAGGTATTTATGAACAAGGCTAGAGGCAGTGCAGTTTTGCAAATAGATTCTGATCAGAATGCTTTGGAAAACCATGGTCTCTGCCCACTCTGTAATACTTACTGCCTGTATACTTTTGCAAAGACATGTTCCCTTCTGTTCTTAGAAGAGCCAGAGAGTAGTAGTCCAGAATTGGATCACGACTGCTGTGGGGATATCAGGAAGTTGAAATTTGAGACAACAACAAAGATAATTTAACGTGCAATAAAAACCTGTGTTGCCCCAGTTTGGTTGCACACTAAACCAAAAAAAAAAAAAAAAAAACCCGCTGTCGCCTTTACAGTTGTGCTCTATTAAATGAAGAATTGCCACTGGGAGGAAAGTTTGAGAAATCCGAACAATCAAATGGCCGAAATGTATTTTTTCAGTGCCCAGTAACTGTCAGCAAATTGAAATGTGCTCCAGCAAAACCTTGAGGCTAAAGTACATGCTGTCCTTGTTCGGCATTCTCCGCCAAAGCATTTGTAAGATTTTTTTTTTTTTGTTATACCTGCAACAGGGAAGCAGCCATAAAATCAGGCTATAAATACTCCTGCCCTCCAGGCTCAATTCTGTGCTGCCCAACAGGTGATGTGTATGTTTGTGTAGTTAATGGGAGTCATCAGAACATCCCCCCCATCGGCACACTAGGGTATGAAGCCATATTTCTCTCTGTTGTGAATGAAATGCAATATTACTGGCTGTGCGTTTTCAGTCAAAATGCATTTCGGGTTTGCAGACGTGACTATGTATTGTTAGCAGAACTCAAGTGGCTTTCAGTGTTGGTTTGGTTCACCAGGTAAATTGAAACTGCGATGACCATTCTGTTTTGAGAGGAATGTGATGAACTTTAGTCTTATTTAGAGTGTTGTTGATAAAATATGAGTAACAAGTTTTTGACCATGGCTGCTTTTAGCAAAATCAGATATGGCTGGCATGGCTGCCACACAGATATTCAGTTTGTTATGACCATGATCAGCTCTTGCCTTCTTTTCGTCCTCCCACTAACAGTGTGTAACTGGTTCCCATGCTGTCTCCATTCCAGTGTAAGCAGTGGATGTTCTGTTGTTCTGTTGTAGCCCCTTTAAGAATGTTCATAACGAGCCAGCAAATCAACACACTTATAGCTTGAACAATGGCAGAACAGCTTTCAATGTGAGGCATGCAGACCTGAACATCTGGTCATAACAAATTTAATATCTGTGGCCGCAGTTTTATGGGTGTGCTGTGGTGGTCTGCTCTGGCTGCAGTAATGAAGGTATACCGGATGCAGAAATTCTGTGCTGAGTTAGCCCTTCAACAATGGCATGGTTCAAAAACCAAATGCATGAAACCAGAGCTTTTTTTGGCATTGTTAGCCTGGAAGTTGGCACTTTGGGCCAAATGAATTTCCTTGGGCTTAGTTAGTCTTTGTCTCTTTGCTGACTGGGTTGGAGATTCCGGATGCAGAGCTGTGTATGCAGGGACTTGGAGGTGTCAAAGTCATGTTACTTCAGTGCACATCAAAAACTAGCCTTTTTGAATGTCTTCAGGGTGTTTCCTGATGATTCAGTTAGTTTAACTGTCAATAAGAACACCTTTGTAGCAAAATGCCTTGGAATTCCCCTCTTTCTGTTGGCAATAGGTCTTTTAATTGCCAAAAGGGGCCAGACTGTACTGATGACACATGGACACACAAAAAAATTGGTTTCATAATTATAGGCTTAAAGTGCATATATGGTGTCTATCTGTTCCCAATGCATCATTTGTTTAAATGTTCAGAAATGTTTTATGTTTTGATGAAACAATACTACAGATCAGCTTTGGTAAACAACCCCAGTGCAACCCATATGCTATCTCATTGGGCACATTTTTGGCATTTTACTACAAGGAAGAAAGACACCATTACCACCTCCAGACAACTCTCACTCAATCAGCTGCCAAATTCCAGTGAGTAAATGATAAGGAGAAATGGAATATGTTCATAATTCCCCAGAGTCACCCTTGCCAGTCATTATCAGATGTAGAACATTTGTTGTGACAGTGCTTGGAGGACATATATGGTATATGGTATGGTATTTATGCATATAAATGGAAGATGTTGCACAGTATATATGGTGCAAATCATGGGCCCACTCCAAACTCAGTCCCTCTACCAAGTGTCTACTGTTACTGATGTAGTTAAAGAAAGCTGGAAACATGGACAGTTGAAGGCCATGGTATGAGGAGGTTATGAGAAGCTAATAATGAAACCCCCCCCCCTCTGTCTGTCTCCCCAGGCTGTTGAAGTGAATGGCCTACTGCTGATGCCCCAGCCGTCTAGATGGAGTGCCTCCCACAGCGCCAACCCCAGCAGTAGCGCCCTCTACAGGATGGTGGTGCCGTGGAGTCTGTTGCTCCTGTGGGCAGTGCTTGCCCAGTCCCTGTCGGCTGAGGCCAGGCCTGTCACCAGCGACCAAGGTGAGAGCCCTTTCTTTCTGTCCTGACATTTTTCCCTAAGGGGGTTCATAATCTTCCTTGGTAACCTCCCTTGTGAGATAGGCGGATGAAAATGAAAGAAATACGTTGTCATTTGCGCTAACGCATCAAGTCCCACTGCATTGTTAAAAGTATTGTGGGTGTATTGTGGGTTAATGTGAAAACCACAGGTTGAAACATCCTATTATATGCTGAGTCCAGCCCAAACGTAGTCCTTTTGCGTTAAAATGTTTGTGCTGTATAAGGACTACGTGCACAGTGACATAATATGATCTCCTTAATTTGTGTCATAATAGTGCTGTTTCCCTCCCTTCAACATGACGTATTGAAACCTTTGGCTGTGAGGCATTTGGCATAATCTGTCTCATCCTTGAGGAAGAACCATGTGGTCATTGTCTCATTGCCTTTTAAACAAGATTCACCACACTTACACCAAACGGGCTAAGTGTGTATGTCAGAAACAGCTTGACATTGCCAACTGTGTCCCCAAAGGTTACAGTAACCAGTACTTGCACTGGGATTGATCTAACTTTGGGTTGGCTTTGATGAATTGTTTTACACAACAAATGGAGGGCTTTCACATGTAGCTGTAGCCAAACAAGAACCCACTGTTAACTGTTAAAGATTCATAGTATCTCTATTCTTCATATCAGGGTTGCCGCTGCAGACAAACTTGTCTCTTCATGTCTTGCCGTCCTCAGTCATCGGCCGTAATTCATTCTGAGCTGTTGAGCATTGTAATTTCTGCAGTTCCTTAGAGTCGTTCCTGCGCTGTCTCCAGCCTCGGTTTTTGGCTGTGCCGCTCCTATCTGCCCTTCTGTTTTTGATGTGGATTTAATGGGCTATGCTGGAACTCATTAAAACTCCTCAGCATTGATACTCCAGATGCTTTCCCCCTTGTTTTGTGTATATATGGTTCTTCTCCAGTTATTATTTTGTTTCAGAGCTCAAGCTTGTGCTCTTGCCATCCATGATTTTCAAATTAAAGGCAATGTGGAATCTGTGTAGCTCTAATGACCCTGTCCTCCAACCCCAGAGCATGTATGGCTGAGAAGTTCCCCTCTGTCAGGGATTTTTTTTCCTCTTGGTTCCATTAAATTGGTTTCGCTTTGTTTGGTTCGATCATGAGCACAGTATAGAAGCACAAACTCATATTAAGAATTGTTTGTTTCCAAACTTCCTATTAGCTTGCTCTTTAAACAATTTAAGAGTGCTGGCAGTACATCCTGATCCTTTTCTTCCAGCCCTTACTACATAGAGTCCACTTCATACATTGTGGTACTGTGAGTTTTGACGAAGTCAGTATTTCTATCATCTCTGCCTAGCTGAAGGGTTTTATATTTCATAATTTTTCCGTTCTTCTCATACCATTTTTGAGATGTTTTGAGAACATTTTAAAAGAATATGAGTGGCACTAGCTAAACAAATATGTAGAAGAAAATTAAAAAAAAACAACAACAAAAAAGCAACTGAAACAAAATCCTGAAAAATGTACCCTTTGGCTGGGTGTCAGTGGTGTAATGGCTGCCATCTCCTCCTAGACCAGGCCTGTGGGCCGATAGTTTGGGATGTTTACACTCTGGAATCGGAACTACAGTGCAGCACAAGAGTATCATAAAGCAGAGCATTATAATTAGCATAATTGTGGAAGGGGGGGTCTCTCGGCTTGTAAGCCCTTTAAATAAACCAGGCAGGGCTGTGTTTATCCCAGCGTCGGGACAGAGAGGGAGAAAATAGGTCCCATCTGTAGCTTAAGGCAGCTCCACTACCCAGCAGTCCCGGCTCCTCTCCTCCTCTCCCTTCTCCTTTGTAATGAAAAGGTATTTGGTGTCACCAAGAGAAGAGTTAACAACCAGGGAAACTATAAATTAGCTAGTTGCAGAAAAAAAAATCCTGCTAAGACTCCACCCTGAGGCTGCTGTTCACTTTGGGGATCGGGTTTCTGGGAACGGCTTGGGTTTTCTTGCAGATAGAATGAGCAGGGTTTGGAATTGATGGCTGGCGGGGGTGGCTTGTCAAGTGAGAGAGAAGATGATACACTGTCTTTCCCTATCCCTCTCCAGTGCCAAATGGTCAGGTACAGTCTCAGAGTTAGAGTTCTCACCCCCTTCCCCCCACTCCACCCGCCTTCTGTCACATTCCCTTAATCACTCTTATTCCAAACGAATCACTTTCTCTGCTCCCTTGCTTTTTCAGTGATTGCCTGTGCTGGAGACAGTGTTTATGGCCAAGGACAAGAAAGCAAAGTATTATTCATGAGGGTAGGCTTACAAAATCAGAGTTTACAGTGTTAAGCAAACATGCTTTAATGTTCGTGATTCCATCGGTCAGGGCAAAGCTACTCTTGTAGCAGGTCGGTGCATTAAACCCCTGAAGCCTCCGTGCTCCCATGCTCTCTCATTCGTGTCCGTGATTCATGAATATCTTATGAAGAACTTCTTCTTGTGTCGAGGTGTCGGAAGACACAGCACGGAGGAAAGCACAGAGGTTGTATAGGGACAGCCACACAAATGACAGCTGAGTTGTTGTTAGTGATTCAGCCTGAACACATGTTGTAGCCTTTGCTTAATTTACTGGTCATAAAAAATTGCATTTACAACTGTGGAGGAATAAGCCTCATCAAACAACACATGAATTGGAGGCACTGACATTGACTCACTGCTTTGAGTGAAAATAAGATGAATGATATCTCATAGATGGTAAAAAGGTAGTTATACATCTCTATGTGTATGGCGAGGCCTTGGAAAGGTAGGCAAATTTAACATGCAAGTTACAACTGGTGGCAATTTATAGTTTCACCAGTTACATCCATTCCACCAAGCTATTTCAGATGTGAAATGTAGCTTTCAATGAGCTCATGGAGTCCTTCAGTAAATGTATTACAATTTGTGTGTCAAATTTGAAGTGCTATTTCTCTGTCAGCTCTCTCTGTCTTAGCTTTTACTTCAGAGTTTGGCTGTATCCTCTGTACCATACACATGGAAGTCGACCCATTTATTAAATGGGGCATGGTTAGATAAGTTAATTATCTTAGCTGTCTGTGTTATGTGAGGCAGAACCTGCTGTGGGTCTGATGTAGCTTGTTCTCTGTCTTGGTCTTCAGATTAAAGGGGGTCTCTTGGAAAGGGGAATATATTCAAGGGAGGGAATGGGGGCTCTTTGCAGGATTCATTCCAGGCAGATTCCTTTGATTTTCATATTTGCTTCCTGTCTCAAGGCCCGGGGCCCTGTCAGTCAGAGTGGGGCCCAGCAGAAAGACACTGTCACTTCACTGGCTAAAACCAAAAACTTTGAGCTGTCAGCTCAAAGGCAGGGGGTCCTCCGGCGGTGGGGTGTGGGGGGGGGGGGGGGGGGGCTTTTTAATGGAGCACTGCAGAGGAAAGCACCAATGAACTGCGGAAGCTAATGAGGCGGACACCAGGGAAGAAGCCAGCCACTGCCTGTTTGGTTCGGTCCAAGTTGCTATAACAACTGCAAGGCGGCATACTTTTTTCGGCGCCTCCTGAACACTTTAAATGCAGTTTTCCCATGTAGAGTGCTTTAAGAACCAGCTGTTTGTCTGTCTTTGAAAACAAAACTCTTGAGACTTGCCCGTTTCATCCCTCGCTGTCAGCTTTTTCTGAAGGTGTTCATGGAAACTCAATGAGCACACAAGCAGCTTTCCACACCTAGCTGTTCATTATGCTCTCCTTGAAGGATGGAAAAGTACAGGGTGTCAGTGCTCTTATCGGAGGCTGAGGCTTGGGGAGCAGTGGGGATGATCCACCGCCAGGCGTTGGTTTCACACGGCGGTGTTGATTGCGCTTAGAGAACTCCAGTGAGTGCGAACAAATGCCATTGTCGTCTACATGTTTTGAGGGCGTGAACCATGCTTTCTTTGACACTTGTTTGTAATCATGGAGAGGCAACTGGAAAAGGGGTATCTCCGGCCTTTGCGTGCACTGTTTTTAACTTGGAATTGGTGAGCTTCTGTGGAAACTGTGAATTACATGTCAGGCTTAGCTACCGTCTGTTGAAGGCAGCCCTAGTTGAAATCCATAGCTTTTTATTTTTAATTTTTGATTGTGACAAAAACCGTAATTATGACATTGCACCACGCAAAAAAAAAAAAAAACATTTACTTGCCTTACGTTGGTTAAGTGGAATCATACATCAGCACCTTTCTTGCATTGGACTTTTAGTGTTCCAAGTGATATTTCTTTGCTCACACTCGTGAAAACAAGTGGGGATGAGATGGGTGCAACCTGTAGCATTAGTTGCATTAGTTTACTCTGATTCAGGATACTTGAAATTTGAGGTCTAGCTGTGGCAAAGACCATGGAGAGTTCAGAGCAGTGTGCATAAGGGGTCCACAGTGTTCTGCTGAAAAATGCTCAAGAGCTTGTTGTCTGTTGTCGTCTTCCAAGCCTGGGTTGCCCGTGGTGATGGCTGAATCAAAGCTCCGGCCTGCCTGCCTACCTGGCTGCCCTCAGCGAGCGGAGCCTTCGAAATTCCAGACCGGGGGGTCGTTGACAGGACTCCTGCAGCTCTGGCACTTCCTGGCATTCCTGTCTGTCATCGTCGACTCCCCCCTCCTCCCTCCCCCGCTGCCCCAACTTACATGCTGTTTAGGCCAAATTGGAGAATTCTAGGCGAGGTCCCTCTTTTCACCCCTCTGCCTCTCTCTTCCCACTCACGCTGTTCCAGGAACAGTTGCTCCAGCAGGGCAGGAAATCCCAACAGCAATCCACCGGGCCTATTGCTTCCTCTCTTGAAGCCGGGCCAGGTCCCATTGACTAGCGCCAATTTTTTTAGCTTCATAGAGAGCTGCAGTTAGTGGAAGAAGATGGTTTTTGCTCACATCTCTTGTGATCCATGCCTATTTTTTGAATAGCAGCCATAAAAGCATATCACTGTTTGAGCAGTTAAAAGAATTGTAATATTTTAAGATGGCATGAAGAGAGTGTCTGTGGACTGAGGTCTGTGTCTGAGCACTGTTGCTGGGATACTCTCTGACAGACAGGCAGAAATACAGAATAATGAATTACAGTCCACAAGCCAGCAATATCCAATCACAGAACCAGAGTACCGCAGCTTCCTCTTGGGGAGAGCTATAGTTGAGACTGTACTTTGTACTTTGGAGCATGCTCCCTGCCAAATCTAATCCACACATTGAATGGTAAGACAGAGATCAGTCTCAGTTTTAGGAAAAAAGATGACATAATGTTTGTCAGTAAACATAAGCATAATGTTTGGGTTTGTCCAGCCAGCTTGGTGAAATTACTCATAAGCTGAAATAAAACCTGTACTTTTCAGCCTGTATTCATTTAGATCCTACTTTCCTGAAAACATTTTGCTGGGCAAAGAGACAGACGTCTCTTTGTAGGTTTTAACCAAAACACCCAAGATTAACTTTTCTGCTCGAAAGTGTTACCAACAGCAAAATCTGTTTCCAATTTCTTTTAAGCTCAGCCTTGGAAAAAATGGCATCCTTGAAAGTCTCTTTATTCTCATTCAGTATGTGATATAAGTTACTGCAAGATTTCTATGTTGCAGAACCAAAGGATTGGCATAGATGTCGTTCCCTTGCGTTGCCTTTGTAATTAGTTTGCGTTCGTTCTTCTACATATGTATTGATTAATGACTTTTTGGTGGTTTAGTTCTGTGGGTATTTGATCCATAGTGTGCCCATGTGTCCCTGGAGGCTGTGTTGAGCCATGGTAAAAAATTGCATGATAATTTTGCATTGCTCAGTAAAAAGTATGTTTATGTGCGCTTGCACCAGAAATGATTTTAGAAGTTCATTTATGTTAGTGAGCCGATAATGACTTAATTAATCAAAACCTGGTAAATGAAGGGAGTCGCTCATTACTTTCTACAGTAATTGTAAGCAAAGTAGAAGCGAGCGACTGAAACGGGCGTGTTGTCAAGCCCCTGCGTTTTCTCCACATCAAAGTGACGAGCACATTCTTACAGCTTTTATTGGATTTTTTTATGGCGTACTTGTGCCCTGATTAATAGCTGGAATGTTGACAGAAGCTTATCTGCAAGATAGACAAAAGGAGAGGGGGGAAAAATTATAACCTATGTTTCTCGTGTAGAAGGAGTTTTTTTTTCTTTGACTATTTCTGTACTGAAAGAACCGAGACCCGGCCCTAGACCCTCCCGCCTCGTTTGCTTTTTCCTCTCTTTTTCTTTTCGGTTTTGTTTTTGAGGAGAAAGTTGATCCTACCCCCTGGCCCCTTTTCCTGCTGGGATTAAGGGGCCTGTCAGGCATATGTGATCCAGGAAATACCTTTACTAGGCCCAACTGTGGTCGCTATGACAACCGGCGCTGGAACCTGCTGCTACAGGCCTTTCTCTCCCCCTCGCTCTCTCTCTCTCTCTCCCTGTCCACCTTTTATTGTTGGCAAACCCATGCCTGGGTAGACACCCCGAGCACAGAGGGAGAGGGGGGTTTGCTGCGACCCGCTTCTCAAGTGTAGACCTCTGATAAGCACACGTGCTGGTCTGTTGTGGTCTCCCATAGTTTGTGTTTGTTTTTGATAATGGTCATAAGAAAGTTGCAATGCCAGAAAGTCTTGATTAGTTAATCTTTAAACTTTTTTTTAAGCTTTTTTTTTTTTTTTTACAAAGCATTCCAGGTGTTCTCCACCAGCGTGCTTTTATCTCCTTTTTATACCTTTTTTATATCATTTTCCTTCCTGTCTGATGTTAAGTACCCCCCCCCCCCCACTACCCCACATGTGAAAGGAGACACAGCTGTGTGCTGTCCAGAGAACTCAGTGGAGCTAAACCCATTTATTGATCTTCTCTTTTCCCTCTTCTGCGCAATTGTGTTTCTTTAAAATTTAAAACTTTAAAAAGTGCCAAATCAATCCCAAATCAAAATATCTTACATTGAGTTTCGATAACTCTCTCCTTTTAGGCTATATGTGAACTCTGCTAATTATAAAAGAACAGCAGACATTGAAGGTAGTTTCTGAGAGCCTTTTATTTTAAGTAACTATCTGCTACATATAGATCTGAAATCATATTGAAAAGCATATATATTACATCAAACAAATACGCCCACATTCAAGGTGAACTGCACCTACATTAATGATCCTGTTTGTTTCTCGTTCATTTGCCCCAGTATGAAGTAAAGCCAACAAATGCTTTCCCCTGTGTCCATTAAGCTGTGATACGAGAAGGGGTTAAAGAGGACCTTTGACGTAGTGTAGCATTGTGCAGCTCTGTCCCATTGTTCTTTTGAAAACCTGTCCCGAGAGAGAGCTGTTGTGTGTTAGTCACAGCTCTGCCGCAGTGTTCTGGAGCCAGCACTTCCCTTGCGTTGGGTTGTGGAGGGGGGTTGGGGGTTGCCCGAGAGGGCTGGAGGGCAACACATACTGACCCCCCCTAAGCCCACTTCCCTGGCCTTCTGACATCTCGGCACCTTTGCTTCAAAGCCCGGGCTATCCCCAAACACCCCCGGCCTCTGCACAGGACTGGAGGGAATATCCGAAGTGGAGTCAGTTCTCTGACTGATCCCCAGTAGAGTTCGTGGATCTTCTTCAGCAAAGACAAAGAGGTGGATGTGAGTGGGGGAGGTGCGGTGTGGTGGGTTTTTGGAAGGAGGAGCGAGAGGGGTCAGAGAGTTGAGAATTCTGTAATTGTAAGGTTCCTTTTTTCCCTTTTTCTTTGTTTTCTCTTATTGACATGTACATTTTTTTTCCATTGTCCACAAATTGGTGCAGCTAGATTTTGAAAGTGTGAAATCCGTGGCTGTTAAATCAGGATTATCTTGACCTTAGTTTCCGATCATCAGTAGCACAGGAACCAGGGCTGTTGGCTGGAGTTCAGCGGTTTGAAGTTCACCGTGTGTATTGAATAAGAAAAACACTTTCAGGTTGTCATAAGGAAATTATTACAGTGATTTTAAAAGATCACATGCCTTTATGTGCAGCTCATTTCCACCTTTTGTGAAGCAATGCGGTCAAGGTCCTGCAGTTAGCATGTAACTTATTGCTCAGGCCAAAACATCTGTACATTAATATTTTCCTCTGTCTTTAGTGCTTGCAGTTGATATCCAATCAGCCACAAGCCAACTGGGTATCTTTGAACTGGCATCTTTGGGGAAAATATTAATATTTAGAAGCAAATGGATGCCTTGAATGCAGGCCAGGCAGCTGTTGGGGGACAGATTAGATCTGATGGAGATGCCAGGTAGAGGAGACAGGTGTCCCTGGGTTCACTTCTCTCTCTGATCATAATTAGAGAATCCAGCCAGCCTTTCCTCTAAATCAGGAGGAGATGCCTCCCTGATATTGAGGGTTCCTGTAATGATTGCTCCTCTGAGAGAGAGTGAATCCCATGGGAGCGAGAGGGAGACGTTTGCTGTCTGTGGACCAGACAGGCACCAGCATTGTGATGGACAACGTGTCAATATAATTGGTTTAGTCCCCCTCCCCACTCCCCACTGCTGTTCAGTGGAGGAGAACAGAGGTCTCAGGTGTTCAGCTTTGCACCCCCCACCACCACCACCACCATTCCGTTAATCTAATTCTTCCTCCCTCTCCCCAATTGCTCCATGGCAGCCCGCCGATTGGCCCCTGACTAATTCGGGTGGCGATTCAATTTAACGGGAAGCAGAGGGAAGGATTGGACAGGGAGGGGAGGAGACCGTGACTTCGTTTGACCCAGTCAACACAAACAAGGGCTCGTATTCAATAAGCCAATCTGGACAGGGATAATTGTACTTTGAGAGCGCAGATATAAGCATTAGCTGACCTGCCACCATTAACTCTTATCTGCAGTCAAACTCTAGTTGCCTTATGGTCCTCATCGTGTACCTTATGTCTGTCCTTGTTTTCTGGGATTGTCTTAGCACAAAAAGAGAACTAATGAGAGATATGATATCCAACTCATTACCACAGATAAGGCAAAAAGTTCAAAATCTGTAAGCAGAAATATGATTAAATGTACACCTGTTTTTTGTCTTTAAAAATATTCTGCCAGTTTCTGAAATGCTTTCTGGAGACTTGCTGTCTGTGGTGGTAGCCTTTCAGTTTCCTGTTTGTCTGGTGACCCTTGTCATTGTCTGTTTGCGCCTGGTGGCCGTCGTCGTCTCTGCTGACGGCTTCCCTGCGGCCCTCATTCTCTCTCTCTCCATCGTTTTCCTAGAGCTGTTCATGACTGCACTGTGCAGACCACCCCCCACCCGCTACATCTCATTTTTGTTATGTTTTGTTCTGTGTGTCCCTTAGTTCCACCCCAAATTCAAGCGGAGCCGTACACGCTGTACCCTGGCGAGCGGTTAGAGCTGCGCTGCAATCTCAAGGAGGAGACACAGGCGATCAGCTGGACCAAGGACAGCGTCCCGGTGTCGGACGGCGAGCACATACGCCTGCGCAATGAGGAGCAGTCAAACCTGCGGGACGGCCAACTGGAGATCGAGGGGGTGGAGCCGGCAGATTCGGGGCTGTACGCTTGCGTCACTAGTGGCCCTTTTGGCAACCACAGTTCCTATTACTCTGTCAATGTCACAGGTACGTAGACAGTCCTTTCCCCATAATTCAAAGGATAACAAACGATGCCAAGAACAGCTTCTAGTTCCCCAAAACTGAACTGTCAGATGTCTATTTTTCTTGTCACGCCTAACCTTTTTTGTCACGGTGATTGTTCCTGTGAATACTTCTGTGAAATTAGCTGTGAACACATTGGTATGTGTTTGATTAACAGCACTTTGAATGGTTGATGATAGGTAATAGTTTGGCAAGTGCCGACCCATATTTGGTTCTTTTTCTGGTCATGATAACATTGATAATCCCTTTATCTTATGGACGTCTTGTAACCCATTTAATGTCAGCACGAGCTTCGTGGACCTCACTGTGTTGTGAGCTTGTAACCCTTTTGCTGGTTGATTATCGCCTTGTTTTGTCATGGTCCGTGTCTTACATGAGTTATTAAGCAATTCAGTTAAAGCATAGCACTTCTGAATATAATCAGAGGTACAATGCTAGCCACAGGTTCATGGAGACACGATGTATCTGCACAAAGCCAAGAATCGTCCTCGTGACTGTCCTATCTCTCGATCGCTGAGGCTGACAAATCCCTGCGTTGGTGCTCTGAGATGTTTTGACAGTTGGTGGAAGAAGCGTTTCCATCGTGATTCAAGCCATGTGACTTGGCCTCAGTCATCCTCCCACTCTCTCTCCCTTGACTGCCCATTGATGTGATGATCAGAGGGTATCTTACAATGACTAATTCATTGAGCCTGACAATTAATGTAGCTGCAACTGAGAAGGTTTTGATCTTGCTCCACTGAGCACTGATGTATAGAAAAGATGGTGGGTGCATCCCATTGGGCAGGGTGTACAGAGCAGATCACATAAAGCAGAATGTAGAACAAAGTGGAATGATGCCAGTACTCTGGGCCAAACACCAGCATTAACACAAACTTTGATGATGCTTGGAACGGTAGCTCAGCTGTTTGTCTTGATTCTCAGAACATTGTGGGATAGGAAGAGTAAAAGTAATTATTGTCTGAACCAAAGTGCTTGCTGTTTGAAATAAAATGATTATTCTTCTTGTCATTATTTAAGTTGAATATCTGAAGGCTCTAAACAAAGAGAAATGAACTGTCATGATAAAGGTGTGCAGAATAAAGCTTGCAGAATAAATACAGGTCTCTTAAACCTGATGTAGAAATAATATACAGACATAGTTTTATAAGTAATCAAAAAATAAAAAATGGGGGTCAAAAGTAAATCTCAGATATACATTTTCAAAAATTAGTGAGTCAGCCTCAGTTTTCCAGTGGAGCCCTCTTCTTTCACATGTCATTTTGGCACTCAGAAATAGTTGTTCTCTTTTTCAGCCCAGAATGTAGATGATGGGTCCACTGACAGTTGTGTCAGAATGGAGAGAAAGAATCATATTCATTTTGTAATGTTTATCTAGTATGATTTTGGGTACTTTATGATTTAAAATACAAATAGTGCTGGATTGAGATTTGGCTAAGTGGAGAATTTCCTTTTCTTTTCCAGCTGATAATTTAGCATCCTCAGAAGATGAAGATGATGATGAGTCTTCGTCAGAGGAGGCTAAGCTGTCCAGCAGTCAGAAGCTGTTGCGTAAGTGTTACCACCCAGTGGGGGAATAGAAAATTATGGGTGGGACTGAAGACCTGTCATTGTTGCTTTTGAGACTTCCGATTCCACTATCTATTCTCTTTTTCTTCACAAGTAGTTACTCATTATGCTGTATGGGAATTGGAGAAGCTGGGGCGCTAAAGAAAGACTAGTATCTGGTGCAATGAGTGTGTGGTCTCTGCAATGCTTAAGAGGGAGTATTTTCCCTCGTAACGTACAGGCGGGGACCCAAATAGCATTTCCATGTCCTTTGAGGTGCCTGCCAGGTTTTCATTTCAGACCTCGGCTCCATCTCTATTTGGGCACTTGTAACCTGGAAACAAGGTCACGAGGGACGATGGGTCTGGACTTAAGGAGCTGAGGTCATGGCTCCCCATTCCAGCCACCCTTTGATTAGCATTTGAGCCTACAGGGTGTGCTTTAGCCAGCCAGGCATGGAGATCTGGCAGCCACTACCCAGCCGTGTGCCCCCTGCCCCTGGGGAAGTATTCAGTCGCCGTGGCGGGCATCCCTCACCCCTGACGGGTACCCTCAGGGCATTCAAGGGGTGAGGGGGCTGGCTGGCTACATCTTTGAGATAACTCAAGTCCAGTAATGTTCTATAAGCATTATTTTTGTGAATGAATTTGCCTGATGGTGTTGTTTACTCTAAAGTTTCTCTGATGTGAATGTTTTTGCATGTAGAACTTTTAAATATTGGCTGAACTGAGCAATTGATCAATATTTTCCAAATGCTAATTTAATTTTATAACATGATTTTTGGCGTTTAAATAGGAAGCTGAGACTCTTGTTTTGTACTTCATGGATGGATTTGTCTAATGTTAATCGTAATTAGCAATTCTTAAACATAGTTTCCAAAACACAGTTTATAGTGGGACAACAAATATATGGAAGGTTAATTCATTAACCATTAAGTTACGCAACAGAAGGATATTTTTCAAGTTAGTAGTTATAGTATCTTGGAAAGTCATGTGTTTGAGAACCATCAGGTTTGTTTCGGAGATTCACAGGGTATTTAAACACTGACATCTCCCTCCCTCTCTCTCCCTCTCCCCCTCTTTCTTCCTCCATCTGCTTTTGCCTGCCCAGCAATGGCCCCTCAATGGGCCCAGCCAGAGAAGATGGAGAAAAAGCTACACGCTGTTCCGGCCAGCAAGACTGTTAAGTTTCGTTGCCAGGCCAGCGGCAACCCCACCCCCACTCTCAAGTGGTTCAAGAATGGCAAGGAGTTCAAGAGGGACCAGCGCATTGGGGGCTTCAAGGTAAACACGTCTGCAGCAGTGCTGGGGGGGGGGGGGGTGTTACAGTAGAGTAACCTTCCCTCCCCCTTTCCCTTTGTTTTATGCATCACTGGCCTGCTGACCGGTAGATGATGGGGGGCAGGTTTCACACCTGATCTGGGAAAGAATGCAAGGTGAAACCCTATGCCACAATGGATGATTGTGTCACAATGGGGATGCCTGCAGGGGGGCCACTCGAGCCCCCGCCATCCGGGGAAGGCCGCATTCTTTTGGCTGGACTGTCCTCATTTAGAACAGCTGGATGGGCTGCTGAGGGGCATTGACTTGGGCTGAATCAACTGGGAGTCAGCTCCTGTGGTCAGGCAGGCTGCCCAATAGTCCAAATAGGACCCAACAAAGCCAATTATTTCAGCCCTTTGCCCAAGCATGATTGAGACGTTTCTGACCACGTAAGGTGGTTGTTTTTTAACCTGTGATTCTGAAAGAAGCCAGTCCTTAATTCAGGTGCTGAAAGATTGCTGTGTCTTGAAATTGCTGAATTTGATCTTTGGAGAGTTTCACCTTCAGTTGTTCTCGTGGAAATATTATTGCATAAATATTTGTATTACATCAGCCTCTGACTCACTGCAAGCCGCAGTCATTTAATTATCAGTGTTATCCCAAGAGTTTGTTGCAAGCACTGTTCGAGTCAATAATACCTTTTTTCATATAGTCTGTTGTGACAGAAACACAGACATAATAGAATGCTTAAGGCATTTCAGGAAAATCATAATAAAAATAACAATTCATGAAATAATATTTCAGGAAAGTAAATGACACAAGAATAGACTGGCAAAGGCAACGGAGGTCTTGGATCCACAAAACCGTTTGTTTTATTTGGAACACCGTGAGAGTACAAAGACGGACCAAATGTCTATGTAATTAATTAAAACCACCTGGAAATCTCCCTTTAGATCTTAGTTACATCTTTCTACATATTATTCTTAGCTGAATAGGTAGGGTTTTTCCGTGAGAGATCTACCCATTTCCCATAATGCACTATAAATTCCCTTTGATATGATGAAACAGACAAGCAGAGAAAAGGTGGGCAGGAGTTTGTTCAAGATACGGGGGGTGTTGCATTCTCACTGTCTAATGCAGGTAAAACATTACAGTACAAAAAAAGACAATAGTACTGATATTAAGAAAATTAATAACGTTGTTAGGGTAAAGGGTAGGAGTCTGAACACTCAGTCTCTCGCTTTGATCAGAGCCAAGATCTGTGACTAACAGCTTATCATTTATTCACATTCATAGAGACAAATTTTCGGTCAGCCAATGAGCATAGCCTTCTATCTTTTAATTTTGTTTCAGGGTGAGGTAGGAAATTGTGTAATCTTGAGTGATCTTTATAAAGCATTACCATACTGTTTTATTGCTTATTTGTGGTTATTTATATTGTTGGTTTACTGCATTTTTTTGCTTCTGTGTTGGAACATGTTATGATGGTTAATGCTGCCATGGCTAGAATTAAAATGATAATACAGTTGATTAGTTTGAATGATTGTTGCAGCTAGACATCAAGTCAATGCACGATAAGATTGTACAGTAGCTAACATAGCTGCAATAACCAACAGGCAGAAGTTAATTGAACTCAGAATTAATAGCTAACAGGCATATCACTAAGCTGTAGTAATTGGTGTGGATAGACAGAGTATAATAAGGTTTCCTCCAACTTATGCTATTAATGTATTAATGAAAGAATAGCGTGGGTGCTGATGTTTTTCCAGACTTGTTATTGCATCTAAGCTGTAGAATGACCAGCTAGCTAACAAGCTAATACTAAATGGCAAACAAGCTCAGGCTAGGTAGCTACCTAACCAACATGGCAAGCCTACACAGTGCATCAATTGCTAGCTGTCAAGCTACCCACTATCAGATTGAAAATGGTATATATTCAGTATGTAACTATCTAGCTAGTTGCATTGCTCATAGCAGAAAGTTTTTTTATGTCACAGGACTAAATCGGTCAGCAAATATTCATGGGAGTAGTATGATACTCTACCAGGTCTGACAGCTAGCTAGCTAAAATTAGCATTAGTTGCTTTCTGCATCCACTGTGTAGTGAGCAAATTAGGTGCTGACTGAACATTCGTCATTTGTTAACATTTTGTTAATAACACCCATTCTTACAAAACAAAGCTAGCTGATGTACAAATCATGATAAAAATCTCACAGAGCTCCTGGACTTTACAGTCATTATGAACACATTTGTTGCTGTTAACAGTTTGAGAATAAAATATTCATCAGAGTAAAATATTAATGTTATGAATATCAGAGTAAAATATTAATATCATGAAGCCTCTGAAAAATCACACACTGGCAACCTGATTTCAGTTTAAAGTGCTGATCAGTTGTTTTTTTATTGATAGCCAAATGGTAATACCACTGAAAAGCATTATTTTCACATATTTTGACCTACTGGTTGTTTTTCATTGTTACATAAAAGGGTAATATTGTTGTGAACAAGCAGTGAGCTTAACTGCTAGAGCGAATTCATGTTCATAAACCATGTTCTTCTATTATTTCACTCCACAAAGTAGAAGTGTTTCATACATACATGCATACCTAAACTGCCAGATGATGTGGAAAGAGAAACTCTGATCCTGAGCTCTGAATGCTTTGCAGTTCTGGAGTAAACTGAAGTTGTACAAACACAGTCATTATGGCAGAGCATTCAGAGAGCTTCATATTCATTTAACACAGGATACTGCAGATTTATCCTACTAATACCCAGGCTAGGTTATGCTTACACCTCCACACCTTGGTGGGGAACAGTCGATAAGACTTTGTGTTGTCTTCAGATTGCCCCCTGTGGTTGGAGGAAGTATTGCAGCTCAAGGACCATTTTAGTGGGGAGGTGGGGGGGACTGTCAGCGATATGTTCCAGACTTCTTTCCTTCAGTGCTAACTCTTTCCAGAGAGCGGCACATCAAAGATGAAGGCCTAAATAAAAAGCTGACTGATTCACTCAGATGTTTTGCATCTCGTCTGCGCCGAGCTGTATAAACATTAGCGCGAGGCACATAATGGGCGTAATATGGCAAGACTGCTTAGCAGACTGACGCCAGCATCAGCTGTGGATACAGGGGCCTTAAGTGCCGTGCCTCAGAAGCAATTGAGAGGAAGTGCGACAGAAGCACAACATTGAGAGCTTTGCGGCATGCAACATTCCCCGGCTCTTTGCTTACTGGAGACTTAATGACTCTTGCCAGGCTTGTCTGATCCCCATGTGCAGCAGAAGAGCCACTGTGTTAGCAGCGGTGGCGGCGAAGCCGTGATGTTTAGGGAACTCTTAAGGGTGTCGTAACAGCCATTTGTTGCAGATAGCGCACGTTTCCCCCACCGGACAGGAGCTATAAGTGCTCTGCCGTCGGCACCGCGGTGCATTGGGCAGGTGGTAGCCTCCCCTCACGTGGTGAGTGACGGGCTCGCCTGGCGGTCGACTGCATCTGAGGCCCCCCTGCATCTGCTTTCCCCATCAAGGTGCTGTCCAGCCTCGTCCTCGGCAGCCCCCCCCCCCCCCCCCCAGCTGGGACACATTAAGAAGTTTCCTCTCCGCTAGCAAAACTCCCCCAGCCAGGCAGCGCACTTTACCATCTGGGCCCTGTTTTTTCAGTCAAGGTGCAAAGGTCTGCACCGGTGGCTGGGGACCATCGCAATTTGAATGGGTGCTGTCCCCCCCCATTTACGATCTATTGTTCATGGATTCTAAATGTATGGAGTTGGGGGGAGGAGGGGGGTAATGCAGACCGTATGCATTCACTGGAGCACAGCACATCTGGCCAGCAACAGCTGTAGCCCCCCTCACCCCAACCCCCCCCCATCAACTTTTCAGTTCATAATTCAGACTCTTTAATTAGGAGAATTGTAGTCTGCTCGTACAGGTCTGTTTGTGCGCGCTTTTGATCTGCTCTGTGCCTTATATCCTGTTATTTCCAGTGAAGCAGAGATTACTAACGACATACAGGTACTGACTTGATGGGCTATTAAATGAAGTGGAATTTTAAAAAAAAGTTGCAGCAAGCCTGGTATCAGCATCAGTGTGTACCTAATGTTAATAAGTGATAGATGAGAATTTAGGGACCTTGTTAAGAATGTGAGTACCTTCTGGGTGCGATTAGTTGATAGGTACATTATCATATTGTCATTCATGCAACTTTTTTACAGTGTTCTCTCGTTCTTCTTGAATCAGAGTCATTCTGTTTTATTTTTATTGGGCATAGTTTTGGTACAGAGGCCACTTGAATGGGGGGGGGGGGGCAGTATGGGGGGTTGGACATGTTCTACCAGAAGGTAAAGTCAAATACCACAGGAAAAGGTAGAAAGAACAGGAAATGTTTCTCTGTTCTGGGAAAAAAAAATTGTGCTCATTAGCTTAAATTTACCAGTAGCAGTAGGGAGCTGCAGCAACTGGCTGTTAAGAGATCGCAGAACCCAATGTCCAAAATTAAAATAAAGAAGCAGTCAAAAGGATTATTGTTGTGGTCCCCGGTGACTGTGTATGTATCAAATGTAGCTTCTCTGTTGTTGCTATAAATAGCTGTGAACAAACTAGGAACCTGATAGCCACATCTGGATGTGCACAAGTAAATGAAGAACGTTTTTCATTTCAAAGGGTAAATTGTCACTTTAATAGTTATGATTGATGTGATTCTGGCAGCCAGAGTCTCAGCTTCTTGGATGGTTATTGGCAGGAGCTGAGGATTTCCCATCTCTTTTGGCTTCAGGAAACCAGTTAAAGGTTACATTTGATCAGTTGTTTATTAGTCTGCTTTCACATATGTGTTGCATCTTACTGACTACATTGTTTTTTTAAGTCAACAAGGAGAATTGTATCTAAGCATTTTGATCCGCTGGAAACTCATTGCATAATATTGAACCTGTTGTGTTTTTGAGGTAGTTGGTAAGGTTGAGGCTGAGATGTCCAGGTGGGCAGTATACTCCAGGAAAAGGGGACAATATGGGTGTAGTTTTCCCTAAATTAGCAACTTGATTTAAATCTTACAAATAGAAGCTGTGGATGATTCTATCACTGCTAATGTAAGTCCCACAATGTAGTTCTTGGAAGAAGAGTTATGTCTGCAGTTAGGAAGTGCAGTAGATTGCTCAGTGAGTCATTTGACTACCTGTACTTTTCCACATGAGTTGAGGTCAGCAGGTCTGGAAATACAGGACCGGCAGTATGTGATATCACTTCTCCAGGTCTGGAATCTGCTAAGATTTTTACTGAGCAGATATCTGAACTTTCCTCTGTCTTCCGCCCCATTTCAGGTTCGAGAACACATGTGGACCATAATCATGGAGTCTGTGGTGCCCTCAGACAAGGGCAACTACACCTGTGTGGTGGAGAACAAGCATGGCAGCATCAACCACACCTACCAGCTGGATGTTGTCGGTCAGTCTCTCTCCTCTCTACTAACTTGTGGTACCTAACACACACCAGACCATTCAACCTCTCACAGTGCTGAAGTGTTTTGATTCCACTGAATGAATTTTTGAATTGTAGTTGAGCTTTAACTAATGTAAACCAGAGACAATTCCAGAGCAATTACCAGAGGAAACTAGTTGGTTTGCCCCAGGCCCAGGTTTGTCAAGATAAAGAAGATGTGATTTTCCTGGAAAAATTCCATAGCTAGAACCTATTTAACATTACTCTCTCCTAGTTAGGTAGCACTGTCATCTTCACGCATGTCCAGTTTACACTGGAAAATGAATATTAATCTCTTGTGCCATATTCTGTTTTTTATTGTGGTCTCTCCAGATCAGCAATAAAAGTACAAGTATTAGAATTTCTCTCTCAACTATAAACTAGCAAACAAAAACATAAATGTGGCAAGCATTTGTGGTCATTTACATACCAACATAATTAGGAGCTTAGGAGCTACCCAGAAAAGTTCAACTCTAAAGATCTTCTGTGGACAGTTGGACTTAAGCAGTAAATAAGCTTCCTTCAGTTTAAAAGGAACCTACCATTCTGAGTTGCATTCGAACAGTGTATGTATAGCTATGGTGGAGTGAAAATTCAATAAAGTCCTAATGTGTTTTCTCTCGCAGTGGATTATTTAAAGAGTCAGTGATGTTTCAGTTGAGTTTGCTGAATTGTTTTACACACTGATCCAGAGCGAAGTGATGTTTGCATTCCCCTCAGCTGATAAACGTGTAGAGGCATGTATAAATCTGCCAGTTGGCTGACGTAGCGTTTGAATTCACTACTCTAAACAGTTGTTTACTTGATGCAAGTTGTGTTTTGATGCACGAGCGCTCGCCACACTCTGTAAGGTTAGACCAAATGTGTGCGGTGCATAACAACAGGTGGAAGGATCGTGCCTTCTCTGCCCTGCCCCGTTTTCAACTTGCATACCATCGACTCATTAAAGCGCAACCCCTCCACCTCCCCAGCCCCTGAAGGCCTCTGGGATCTCACGCATTGGAGTGACTTCATTCCTGAGCCCTGATCGGCTGTGAGATCATACTTGAGATGGAGCCTAATTTGACAAGTGCACTCCAAGCCCCACAGTGAGCCTTGAATTTAAAGCAATTGAAGCTCTAGCATTTGTTACAGTGCCAGATGTCATCCTCATTAGTATCCTTTAAAGATTGATCAGTCGTTAGCGTTGGGCTGTTAAAACAATTTTTCTAACTCGCTGTTTCGCTTAGCAGTGCCTGCCCAGGCAGAAGCTCAGGCCGTGCGGTCGGCAAGCTCATTTTCTTCCAGTCAGTTTGGCAAAACAGCAGCAGTTACAGAGGCGGCAGATATCTGTGGGGAGACTTGCTGTTATCCTGGCTGTGCGATTGCAGTCTGTGGGGAGTGAAAATAAGTGAGATCAGCCCAACCTTGAGCCGTGATCAAACCAGGGCCGTGCAAGAGAAGGAAGGCCCCTTGTTTGTGTCCTCCACCCTCCCCTCTCTTTGTTTATTTCTCTCCCCCCCAGGGGAAGCCATACTGTGTTGTTTTAATTCCGCTGCTTGCTGTAGCAGTCTTTCACAGCTGTGATGGGGCTGAGCTTAAGGCTCTTTCTTGCTCCGAAGACCAGCCTGTTCACATCCATAATTTGACCCTGTGCCACTGTCTCTCTCCCTGTCTGTGTGCGCGTTCATGCCCCCTTTTGCAGAGCGCTCCCCGCACAGGCCCATCCTGCAGGCCGGGCTGCCGGCCAATCGCACGGCGGTGGTGGGCAGCGACGTGGAGTTTGTGTGCAAGGTGTTCAGCGACCCCCAGCCTCATATCCAGTGGCTGAAGCACATCGAGGTCAATGGCAGCCGCCTGGGCCCAGATGGCCTGCCCTACGTGCGCGTCCTCAAGGTATTGACCCTCTTCTGAGACAGCTGTATATACAGCTGTATAATCCCTATCACTGTGAACCACTGCACAGTAGCTAAATTTGGATGTAAGCGGGAGTGCACTTAAATGTAAAAAAGTAATGTAAGAATAATAACAAAGTAAATAACCCACATACAGGCATGACCTTGTAGTTGATGTTATGAAAAAAACTGATGTTATGCAGCAGACTGGGGTTAGGTTTTCAAAAAATGGTGTAACCCATCTGTATATGTAGGCTCAGTCCTTATTAGGGCAGTTTGTATCATTTTCCTTTCCTGTTGTATTGTTCCCATTTTGGCATGCCCAGCGATCCTATCTGGCCCCTAACTGGGCTCTGGAAAGTAGCCTGCGAGGCTGACACTGAGCCCTTGTATCAGAAACCAGTATTCCACTTGTTTACAGCCTTGTGCAGTTTCCACTTCCCTGCTGTGGTTTTGAGGAAATATGGCAACAGCAGATGACCAGATTGAACAGAAAGAGGCTCTTTCCCACAGTCAGGTTGTTTTAGCATGTGGGGAGGCTGTGCTTTCAGGATGTTGACTTGTTTTTTTTGTTTCCAGCACTCTGGGGTCAATAGCTCGGACACTCAGGTACTGACCCTCTACAATGTGACGGAGGAGGAGAGCGGGGAGTATATATGTAAAGTGTCCAATTATATAGGAGAGGTCAATCAGTCGGCCTGGCTGACGGTCACCAGGCATGAAGGTAACCGCCCTGGAGGAGTAGATCGGACAGTGCACAGGCAGTCGAGTCAGGCAGGCAAGCAGGCTTACAAGGACAGCCTGGAAACATAGGGCCCTGAGAAGAATTGTATTGTGACAACCTCAGCTGTTTCTCACCTCCCTCCCTCCCTCCCTCACTCGGTGTTTCTGACTGTGAATGACGCCATGGAAAATCCCAGCAGAGCGGCTGAAAGTGTTTGGGTTTTGATTTATATTGGTCTTTTTTCTTTTTCCTACCCCCTTGCCTCCCTTTCCCTGCCCTCCTAAAAAGGGCCTCCCTTGCCATCCAGAGCAGTTATTCTCTTTTCCTTACCCTGCATGGTCTTCAGCTACGCTCAGAGCTGCTCGCCATGAATGAGTTTAACTCTCACTTGACTCTTTTCTCTTTCCCCTCTCCTTCTTTCCTTCACTCCTTTTTCTTTCTCCCTCTATCACTGTCAATACAGTACGTTTTTTTCTTTACCTCTTTCTCACTCAATCTCTCTGTTCATTCTGTCCTTCTCCTTGTGAAACGTGCGTGTGTGAGTGTGTGTGTACTCTGCTGGGGAGTATTCCATGTAGCCCATCTCCAGCATGTCGAGATGGGCCTGAGGGGGCTTGTGCCAGCCCCCTCCCCCTCCTCCTCCTCCTCCTCCTCCAATGGTGACGGGTCAGTGTAGGGTCCAGCTGTTTGGTCTCCCTTTTCTGTTCCTCTAACCCGATCTTCCACTAACAGGGTATCAGAGGGACGTCGTCGGAGCGCCGCCCCCTCCAGTGGTGGGGCGTGGCTTTTGGGAGAGGGCGGTGTTGGGGCCGAGAGGGGTACAGTCCCTCTGTCCTGTCCCCGCAAAGCTTTCCTCTCAGCATCTTCTCTCATACTGTCTGTTTTTTTTCCCTTGGGCCTCCTGTTGGGTCTGCTTCCATTGTTCTTCTAGACTGCTGGCCTTAACACCACGGACAAGGAAATGGAAGTCCTCCAACTGAGGAATGTGTCTTTTGATGACGCTGGGGAGTATACCTGCTTGGCGGGCAATTCTATCGGGTTCTCTCATCACTCTGCATGGTTGACCGTTTATAAAGGTATAAGTGGTTCTTTTCTCTTCCTTTGACCTTCTCTCCTTTACCCCCCCCCCCCTTCCCCCACCAACCCTTGTTGACTAGCCTTGCCATTGTGTTACCAAAGGTACATGGTTGATGTACAAAACTGTAAAGAAACTACCTCGCATTCCATCTAACCTCAGAAGACAACACACATAGACAACCAGTCTTTCAGAGGCTCCACACATAAGCAGTAAGGATCTATTCTCCCAACCTCAGAGGATATCCCTCTGTGTAATTAAACCTTTAATTACAGGCACTAAGTATTCCATCAAAATCACTGTCAAAACATATTATTAGCTTGTTTAGCAGGCCTATTTTACCCATGGTGGCTTACATGAGCGCACTTGCTGTTTTGTTGAGCAGTGAAGGCACTAGATCATGTTCATAACTGCCATACTCCACCACTCCTCCACCATCCATTAATTTACTCCACACTACTGTCTAGCACGCACACCTTTACTTAGCACCACCTCAGCAATTTCAGGCAATGAGTAGTGAAGGCAGGTCAGCTTGTGGGACCTAACCGTTCCCTTCCCTTCCCCTCTGTTCCTCTCCGCATGGCACCTCTGCCCATCTCCTCCTTTCTTGATGGGATAGGATGGTCCATGAGTATAAACAATCCTCCTCTCTCTCTCTCCCTTTTCGTGCTTAATGAAACCGCTGCATGTCAAACCTCTCTGCACCACACCAGGGCACAGAGTAGTTTTACAGGACCCAGTGCTGAGAGCACAGGCTTCAACAGGATAATTTATTTCTGGCTAGGGTGGGGCCCCCTGGAAATGTAAAGTATAATTAGTAGCAATCACCATGTTGTACTCAAGATGGCTCTAAAGAGAAACAGGGAACAGATCATGACTTAAACTTGCAATAAATTATGAATGTTATACTGCAGTTATAGGGACTGGTCCTGTGGAAGCAACTTACTTGCCCTGTTGAGCAGAATGTAGTGTCTCAATTAGAGGTATTTGGCATTGCAGTGTGAGTTGTTTCATTCAAAATTTTCTGTTTTCCATTCTTTTACTTAAAAAGTGGTGTTTATATTTTATTTTATTTGGCTGATAACATGTGACAAGTTCCATGAAGAGCATTGCCTCTCTGGGTGTTTGCACCCTGCTGAAGTCGTTTTCTATTGTGAAATACTATAAGGACTCAGCTTGCTCTTCAAGGTTGGTGGTAATAATTGGCCCTGCTCCTTTTTTTACGTTTCATTTCCTTGTGGGAATAAGCGTTTGGCCAATTATTAAGCCGCTTGTCTTTTAGCCTCCAAACACAAGGACAGCTTCTCTTGTGTTGTTGGTGTTGGTGGGGTTCAGTGCTGGTGTCTTTCCACAAAGGAGGGAAGCAGTGGTACGAGATCATCCAATTCACCATTTTCAGCTGCTGATCTGCGCAGAGCCGGATAGTTAGAAATCCTCAGGTTCCCAGGCAGTTTGAGATGACAGCACCAAGTGCTGCAGTTTCACAAAGTTGTAAAATGGAAGGTTTTAGCTTTTATTAACTAAATTTTTGCATGTGTTAGATTACATATGTATACACAGTAACACGCTCAGTTTGGGGAATTGTTTTTCTGTCCACATGCCACATATAAAAGTCTGATGGGTCCAGATGCACAGTAGTAAGTGGCTTCCATCACATGATACCAAGTGAGAACTCTTATGGTACAGTTCCAGGATTGGAAGTGTTTTTATGAAGAATTAAGAAGCAAGATAATCCATAAAGCAGTTGATTTTAGACTAACATCATCTCACTTCATGACTCACTGTAGCTGTTTATTGAGCATTAATCTTCAGCTGAGCCAAGTAGAAAAATATGGTTCTAATTACTAGACCTAGTCCTGTGTTACAAGTATAGTACATTTTGGTCCAGCTGCTTTTTTCATGCACGTAATGTACTTGCCACTGATAAAGATGAAAATCACACAGACGTAATCAAAAGCCAGTGCACAGCATGTGCAAGGAGGACAGCAACTTGTCCTAACTTAACTTGTAACCCGTGTCTCGTAATATGATAATCTTCACATCATCATCACTGATGCAGCAGTGTCCTGAATATATCATGAAAATATGCCATGTAGCAGTATATTATGTTTGTAAAAGCTAGGATCTTCTTCACCACCCACTGAGATCAGGGCAATTTTGCTACAGTTCTGCCCTGGCACAGATTCACTGTCTGACTGCAGGAGTGATGATTTCTGCCTATCCTGCTCTAAATACAGATCGGATTTCAACAGTAATACACGTCAGTGCATTCCAACCATAATTTAATGATGTCGTCCCAGTTATTTTCTGTGGGAACCATTACAAACATGCATTTAGATATTTTGCCTTGTGTATTGTGTTGCATTTTTGCAATACATAGGTATTTGTGCCATAGTAAGGTTTAATGGTATTGTATGTGAATGTTAGCTTTTGTTTCCTGCTTATTCCAAAGATGCTGTTATCTTCTATTTACAAACATAAGTGCTTTTATACTATATAAGTGTTAAAATGTCAAACTTATACTAGTCTAATTTTCCAAAGGTTTAACAGGAAATAACTGGAAATGTCGCAGACCACGTGTTTATCCTGTAATTCGCTACCAGCAACCAGTACACAAGAACCCTAGTTTGAAAGACGTATGTTTAAGAGATCACTAAACAAAGAAGGGCTTAACAAAGAAGGAAATAATAATTTTACATTTTATACATCACGTTATATTATAAGGGAGTCTGTATGGGAAACACACTCAGTTATAAAAAATATAAATATTTAAGCACTGTTGTTAAACTGTATGCAGATATGTTGTGGGATGATATTACTGCCATGTGTTATGTCTAGGTTTAGGTGTGCTGTGCGTTTGATTATGTGTTGATTAGGCTATTATCATTTATGTAATGGTGTATGTGTGTGTGTGTGTGTGTGTGTGTGTCTGT
This sequence comes from Megalops cyprinoides, assembly GCF_013368585.1. NCBI lineage: Eukaryota > Metazoa > Chordata > Actinopteri > Elopiformes > Megalopidae > Megalops > Megalops cyprinoides. The sequence continues at coordinate 12,554,101 of NC_050586.1, forward strand.
CTGTCTGTCTGTCCGTCTGTCCCAGGGCAGTTTCTAAACTGTTTTCTGAAGCACTTTGGTATTAAAATTAGTACCCTGCTGAAAAGGCTTCTCCTCCCTTAGGTCATTGTTGCACTCCATTTAGTTAAAACTCTTTAGTTGTAGAATAATTACCTTTACACATTTTATTGACAGTCATTCTTTTTTTAAATAAAGTTAAAACACAAAATTATTGTCTATGCTGAAAGGTGCGTGGTTCATAATATTTACTAGATTCTGTAATCAAAGTGATCATGTAGATCCTATATTTTCCTATAATATTGTTCTTTATGTTCTTCTCATATGACAAAAATCTGTCTATTCCTGCACCAGAGTTCCTAAACTATGTACAAACTTTTAATGTACAAATTGCATTTATATGTGTATCAGAATCAACGCAGTTACCAAATTTTCAGTGTTAAAACTGCACATTTAAAGTCTATATTTCCGTCCGTGTGAAGGAAAATAAGCCCCACTGGCCTTTGACTGACACGTGAGTTTGTCCCAGTTGTATTATCTTCATGTCAGGCCTGTTGAGGATGGTTCTGGACAGGACTGGCCTGTTTCATGCTTCAGCAGGGGATGGCTGTGTGTCACACAAGCAAAGAATGTGGGTGAAACCCTATGCCACAAAGAAGCGATTATGGCGCCACAATAGGAGTTTGTGCTCCGTGGTCTGTGCCAGCCGTGTCAAGGGTACTGGTTTTTATACATCAGGGCAGTGTGGGTGCGGGTGTTTGTGTGTGTGCTCGCACGTGCGTGTGTGTACTTGTCTGTTTCTCAAAAGTGTGTGACTGTATTTATGTTCAGCACCTGCATTCCTATGGTACAGTGTGCTTGTGCATTGTAGTGAGCTGTGTGCATGATGAAGTGTTTGGGAACTTGAGATGTGAAACAGTCACCGTAGCAGTAAACTTGGAAGTGTGTGCTTGCCCTGCGTGTCCTGACTCCCTCCCACCCATGCCCCGCCCTTCCCTGTGCCCAGCCATGCCCCCTTCCCCAGTGCCCAGTCAGACATACCTGGAGGTGCTGATCTACTGTGTGGGCTTCTTCCTCATCTGCGTCATGGTGGTGATCGCCATCATCTTCAAGATGCGCAGCTCCTCCAAGAAGAGCGACTTCAACAGCCAGCTGGCTGTCCACAAGCTGGCCAAAAGCATTCCCCTGCGCAGACAGGTAACAGAAAGTATATAGGGGGTTTGAAATCCTTACTCCTCCCACTTGTCTTTCTACCCTTCACAAACCTCTGGGTGTTTTTTTTTTTTTTTTTGTAATGTTTAAGTGCCATTAATTTTTTTTCATGTGGAATATAATCCTAATCCATAATGCTGTATCCGATTCTTGGAATTGATCAAACGGGGTTGTTTTTCTCTACACTCTGAAAATGAAAATAGTAATTTACACGTTGAATCGGAGAGCTGTTTTTGATGAGTGCCCAAGGTGAGTCACTCAGGTAAGAATGTGCGGCAGATGTTCCTAACATGCCTTGAAGACATCTGGCTCCTTCCGCTCACACTGTGTGATCGGGCATAAAAACGCATTTTCTGCCGTTTGCCTCTCCCTTCTCTTCCTCTTAACTCCTTGATGGAGGAATCCCCATTATGTTTAGCCCGCGGTCTTCATCTACATCCGTGTCTGTCTGCCGCCCTTTCTGTTCTTCCCTGTGTAAGCCCCCCACCCCAGTCCTGCTCTCTGAAGGTAACGTACTTGCATCTGTCCGCAGGTGTCGGTGGACTCCAGTTCCTCCCTTCATTCAGGAGTGATGCTGGTGCGCCCCTCCCGCCTCTCGTCCAGCGGGTCGCCCATGCTGTCAGGAGTTTCGGAGTACGAGCTGCCCCAGGACCCTCGATGGGAGCTTCCGCGGGACAGGTACGCGGGTCGTACCCCAGTGGCTTAGTACAGCGTTTCCCAACCCTGCTCCTGAAGGCACACCGTCCTGCATATCTTCTATCTATCCCTGCTCTACCTACCTGACTGAACTCATCAGTGGCACTTTTGATTAGCTGAGCACACCTGATTTAGTAAAGCAGGAAGGATACATAGAAGATATGCAGGACAGTGTGCCTCCAGGAGCAGGGTTGGGAAACACGGGCTTAGTACACTAACTAACAACAGGACAGAGGAATGGCATCACCACGTCCACCCACATCAGTATTACATTACATTACATTATGGGCATTTAGCAGATGCTCTTATCCAGAGTTACGTAGGTCACAGTTTTTTGCATGTTACCCATTTATACAGCTGGATATTTACCGAGGCAATTCTCAGTTAAGTACCTTGCCCAAGGGTACAACAGCAGTGCCCCAGCAGGGAATTGAACCGGCAACCTTTTGGTTACAAGTCCCATGAGTCCTACTCCTTACCACTATGCTGTACTGCTGCCCCGTATAAATGTATAAAGCCAGTATAAACCCAGCTCACCCCTGCTGGCTGTTTAGATGCCCATAGTCAGTGCTGTGTGATGCATTACCACACTTTCACACTGTCCTTTAGTGCATGCATGTGCAGTGATGAGCATTATGAAGCCCCAGATCCAGTGCTTGTCTCATGTCCTCATCGCTCTCTTTCTTCCAGACTGGTCCTCGGGAAGCCACTTGGGGAGGGCTGTTTCGGGCAAGTGATGATGGGAGAGGCCCTGGGATTGGATAAAGAGAAGCCCAACCGTGTGACCAAGGTGGCAGTCAAAATGCTGAAATGTAAGTTGTATCACCAACTATCCAGACACTCAGACAAGTGACCTTGTGCTGGTTATCTTCTGTTGTCTACTTTCAGTGGCACACTTTTACATGAGGTTTATTCTGGACCTTTTGTCAAGGGGAAATTATTTGTTTAGCATCCATCAAATCCAATCAATTATGTCAGTTTAAACCAAAATAAAACTACATTGCACCTGAAAGTGACGAGACATCACTCCCTGGACCAGCCTATACTTTGTTCCTCTTCTGTCCAGTTTCAATTCCCTGCTCATTTTGACACAGTGGTTACGTTGTAGCCCCTGAAATAGAAATTGACAGTTGCTAACAGGCAAGGCCAAGGGGGAGCGGTTCTCCATGAGACCTGATAAGTAAGATGTGAAATTACAAGGGAACACAGATGGTGGAAATGGCCACTTCAGAACAACTGGCCAAATATCAGTCAGCTTGACAGGATAGTGGAACTACAAAGCACAGAGCCAGAGAGGGTGGGGGGTGGTGAGGGGAGCTGGAGCTGAACAAACAGCAAGAGGCATCTGCCACTGGCACAGGGCCACTGTACAAATGCACCCTGTCCCTTCGAGAGCATAAAAAACCGGCATAAAAATTTATGAGGATCTGCGACTGCGATATACGGCTGTCTTATATAAAAATTCAAGGGGGGTGTGTATACCGGGGGGGGGGGGGGGGGGTAGTGTCTTCAGATTTTTATTCGATCTGCTCCTCTTCTGATGTCGAGCACGTTCCTGCACTCTTCCTGAGTGCCGTCCCTGAAGGGGGAGAGACTGCAGAAATTTTGGGAGAGGAAGCAGGCTTGGCCCGGCCCGGTCCCGGGCCTCTATACCCCAGTGAGGTGGTTGTAAATGCAGGGGAAAACAAGCCTTTCATGGCTCTGCATGGGACCGGGGCCGTGTTCCTGCTGACCGTAAATCACCGCGGGCTGAACTCCGCCTGAACCGCCCAGCTGAAAGATGGACTGTACTCCTGCCGCAGGGCCTCAGCAGATCCTCCACTGCTCATTGGTCAATGCAGCTGTGGGAACTGCAGTATTTAAACCCGCCCTCTGGCTTACACTTTTGGATGGCATTGGGTAAAAGGGCGAGACCCGAACAAACAAGATCCCAATCGCTGTGTGTTGAGCTCAGTTTAATGGAAAAAAAATGCATTTGTCATTCTCATTTATGCAGGTTTTGTGGGGGAAATTTCTTGGGTCATTCCAAAGCAAAATGTTTTCTCAAACATTGTGTGTTTTTGAAATCTGGTGTGTGATTGGGATTTAAGATGTGGTCATAATTTATACATGTGTTACAGGTATAAAAACTATGCGTGGATCCCGTTTTCATGTGTACTGATAGAGTTCAGATTTTTGTCAGCAGAGGTTTTTTCCCTGGTAACAGAAAGAGAGGGTGCTGTTTTGCTGTCAGTAAGCCTGTTGGTTTGGTCCCACAGCTGATGCCACAGAGAAGGACCTGTCAGACCTCATCTCCGAGATGGAGATGATGAAGATCATCGGGAAGCACAAGAATATCATCAACCTGCTGGGGGCGTGCACGCAGGACGGTGAGTCAGAGCGAAACTCCGGGCCCTTATCGTGAAAAGGTCCACTGAGATACACCAGTCAACCTGGAAAGATAAAGGTCAGCTTAATGATGCGCTTGGCAAAGGTTGCGATTCTGGACAAAGCTATCTTGAGAGACTTCCTTATTATAACTCAATAGAAGGAGGTGATGTTTACCTCAAACAGGAAAGCAAAGCAAAAAAAAAGGAAAAAAAAACAAGCACGCAGTGTGCAAATTGCCGGAACAGAATGTGTGCTATCAGAACAGTAAGCGACTCTGACACCAGCTTCCGAGCTCCCGGTTTGAGATGACCGCAGCTGCTGCCAGAGCAGTGATATCTTTCAAATTTTCATTGACAGCCTCTGGCTCTGTTCTCTGCCTTGTAAAAGCATTAGCCTCCGCTGACCCCCTCAGTCAGCGCTGTCTGTCCTGAACTCGCCGAGGAAACGGGCACATTGTTTCACCTGTTTTCCTCATGGTTACAGAGCTGTAGCGTGCCAAACTATTCCCCCGACACCGGTCTTTGGTGCATTCATTCTGTAGTCAGTGACTCTGTCATGTTTGCATGTCCAACTGGTTTCAGGTTTTTTCAGTCTTTAAAATGGATCTTGCCAAACATTTTGATTTCTCCAGACAAGTAGTCTAGAGGTTTGTGTTCACATTAACAATAACTGTTTCTTTCTGTTACTCATAAACTGCTTAGGATAGTTGATGACTGTCCCCCTCCTTGGCACAGTAAGTGTTGGGTGGCAGTGTAGCCTAGTGGAAAGGTGCAGGACCGAAAGGCTTAACCCAGAATTGCCTCAGTAAATATCCATCTGTATAAATGGGTAACATGTTAAAAAGTAACCTATGTAAGTCGCTTTGGATAAAAGCATTTTGTTAAATGCCTGTAATGTAATGTAATGAGTTGATGTTGCTTTAGAGAACTGGGGACCCTTGATTACATGTTGCCAGCCTTTTCTTTTGGGTCTTGATGACCGGTTCAGACGTGAGAATACAGAGAGCTGAGGTGGCTCTTTGTTTTCCCCTTCGCAGGTCCGTTGTACGTGATTGTGGAGTATGCTTCCAAGGGGAACCTGCGGGAGTACCTGCGAGCACGCCGACCACCAGGCATGGAGTACTGCTACAACCCCGACCAGGTTCCCGTCGAAAACATGTCCATCAAAGACCTGGTGTCCTGCGCCTACCAGGTGGCCCGCGGCATGGAGTACCTGGCCTCTAAAAAGGTAACAATGACAACCGCCCCAAACTCAGGGCCCGGGTCAGGGTAGCATGTGTGAGCACCCTGATCTAGAAAATCAAAGATGTAGCTGCTCAACTCCAAGTCTGCTGAGCCGCAGCCAGAAAGGTTCTCTGGTTTTTGTTAAACCACTAATGCAATTAAGATAAAGTTCAATGGACGCAGTGCTTCATTGAAGTACCTCAGAAAGAAATCCTGCAGGCCCTGTGGCCCGCCAGGACCGTGGCTGAGCAGGCGTAGTCTTGGCAAGCCCCACTGCTCTGCAGCCATGTGGGCTGGGTTTTGGTGACACCAGTCAGTCTGAGCCTTGTCTATTTGCGTGTTTAGTGTATCCACAGAGATTTGGCTGCTCGTAACGTCCTTGTGACCGAGGACAACGTGATGAAGATCGCCGATTTTGGCCTCGCCCGAGACATCCACCACATTGATTATTACAAGAAGACCACCAACGTGAGTGACCATGCCTGTTTGTAACTGGTTATTCTTAAACCTCCACAAGCTCTGTGAGGCTGCTTGGATTGTGTATATAGACTGAGTAGGCTTGTGGTTATTTTGCATTGTCTATATCTTTAAAACAGTAGTTAATCATTTTGGAGGTTGGGTGGTGCTGCATCATCTACCAGAAATTTTTGTTTCATGCTCTGCACTCATGTGGTTTGTATGTAGCTATGTTACAGGCCCAAGTGCCTTTTCTGTCATAGCGGTTGTGTGGTGAGGAGTCTTACAACATGTTTCCATGGGTTCAATAATGTTTATATTTACCATGTATTTAGAATGACTTTACTGGAGCCAAACAGCTGTGCTGCCCTAGAACAAAACTGTGTATGTGTCACTTGAAAAGATTAGTAAACAGGATGTAAAAATGCAATTATATTTATCACTCAAATGATAACAATGTGAAAGAGTTCAATGAACCAGCTGCCATGAACAACACAGATAGTGAGTGTTAGTTTTTTAGTTGTATCTTTTTTTTCCATTTTCTTCCTTCTTGACTTTGTGATTGATGAACCATATGGCTGGTTTTCATGACCAAGAGAGATTTTGCTTTTATTTCCTCCCAATAAGTTACGAAAGGAAATATTGTCTGCATTTCAGACAGTAATAGTATGCCACACCATATAAAATGATAAAAATGGATACGAGCACAAACCAGTGGCGGAGCTGTAATGAAAAGAGATTTCTGTTTGCAGGGACGCTTGCCAGTGAAGTGGATGGCACCAGAAGCTCTGTTTGACCGGATATATACACACCAGAGTGATGTGTGAGTATTTAGGATTTTTCCCAGAATGCAAAGTTTTGCTGAATTTCTCTCAACAGCTAAACCAGCTTCTGATAGCTACTGTTAAGGGTAATCCTGCTGCCTTTTCTCCAACCAAATTTAGCTGCATTTCAGATGCAACCTAACATGACAGCTTGCATTTCAACCAATCAGATCTCACCAGCTCTTCAAGTGCTGCAGATCTTCTTTATAGTTGAGGTTTTTCACTTCTCTCCACACCTGCCCATGTTGTGTCATAAGTAAATAAGTGAGAAACTGCTGGCCAGATTTGTGTAGTTATCCCTCTTGTTAAATATGGAGGAAGAAACGCTCCACAGTGTGCTGATTGGCTTCCTGTGTGTTTCAGGTGGTCTTTCGGGGTGCTGCTGTGGGAGATCTTCACCTTGGGTGGGTCCCCGTATCCAGGTGTCCCCGTGGAGGAGCTCTTCAAGCTGTTGAAAGAGGGACACCGCATGGACAAGCCCTCCACCTGCACTCACGAGCTGTAAGAACCTCCCAGCATGCCGATGGGGCCAGAAATACATGTCCTGTCTAGAAGGGAGGACTGTAGACTCCATTGGATGGAGGGAGACCAAACCCCTTTGGTTTGCCATTTACAACGTGTCAGATGCAGCTGCAGCACCCAGACTTGATTTATATGTGATGATTTTTCCATTGCTGGTGTATTTCCCCTGTATGATAATCAAATGTAGTAAGCGACTGGGTGACAGGTCTGCTTACTTCATAGTGATGTGAAGAGCAGCATTTTTTTGTGGCAGTAGATGTCTGAAATGGCTCTGTCTCCCTCCTGTCAGATACATGATGATGAGGGACTGCTGGCACGCTGTGCCCTCTCAGAGACCCACCTTCAAACAGCTGGTTGAGGACCTGGATCGCACCCTGGCCATGACGTCCAACCAGGTGAGTGTCCTCAGTGGCGCCGTGCTAACATTAGCTGAGCCGCGGCTGGGAACGCTGCACCTGCCTGCAGTGGTTGCACAGAAGGATTTAATATGCTTAGAGAATAAGGCCCTAAAAGGTTAATGAATTCAAAGTTCACTGTCCCAACGTTAGTTATCATGTTAAATAAAATAGGCAGGCATTGCTGTTGCTGTCACTGATATCGGTGATATATTAGCTTTTGGTGTGGGAACACAGGCAGAGCGATGTATTGCTGTAATCATTAGAAGTGTTCTGTCTTCTCACTCTGTTCTTCACTGTCTTCACCCCCGTGCCCCTCTCAGGAGTACCTGGACCTCTCGGTACCTCTGGATCAGTACTCCCCCAGCTACCCGGATACGCGAAGCTCCACCTGCTCTTCGGGGGAGGACTCCGTCTTCTCTCACGACGCCGGCGCAGAAGAGCCCTGTCTGCCCAAGTTCCCCCCACATCCCAACGGGGTGGCCTTCAAGAAGCGCTGAGGCGCCCGTCGCCACCGCCTCCGCCCTCCCCAGCTGCTCCCCGCTGGCCTGGACTCACGCCCGAGACTGGACCATGACCGTTGCAGGTGCTCACCCAGGGCGCGGACTTTCACCCAAACCTTCAAGAAACCATTTCATTGTGCGCTGGGACACGTGGCCGCGAACCGTTTTTCCTGGTTCCGCTGCCCGAGGCGGACGTGTCCATGGAAGCTCCGCCCCGTTTTGACCTTTGGCCTCTGTGAAACCATGCTGGAGAACTCAAGGGCTCTCTTTCTCACTCACTCCCTCTCATATTCGCTTCTGTGAGTGACCCACAGGACTGCAGGAAAAGCAGAAAAGCAAAGACTGAAAATGGGACAGATCCTAGTCGGGTGGGAGAGCAACGGAAGTGAGGACTTTCCCGTGCTTCTTTTGTTATTTGGTGTTTTTTTCTATTGTTCATTATAAATAAGATTAGTTTCCCTTTCCAGACCAAATCCAGAAAAATACTACCAAGGCTGTCGGAGGCATTTGTTTGCTCTGTGGTCAGTCTCTGCATCCAAGACCAGAGCCGCCAGCATTCTTGTAAATACAGTTAGAAATTTATAAATATGAATTATATATTTACACTGTACTCTTTATTTTTATTTTTTCCTTTTTGTACAAGAATGCTAATGCTTTATCCTATTTTTGGAATGTTGTTTATGGGGGAGGGAGTGGCCAAGCTTTGGTATGTGATGAAATTACGCTAAAATTGTATTGACCATGACATGGCCAGTTGTTTTGGGTTAATTTTTCCCCTGCAAGACCTGCTGCTCAAATACAGATATTATGTTCCTCTCGTTGGCCGTCACCTGACTATGTGTGCTTGTATGTTAGTGTAAGGGCATTTGGAAGTGGCTTTCCCATGTTTGTCTGTGTTACTCTGTAAGCCAGCTGTCTGCTAGTGGTGACAATCGGAGAACTGAGACGTGAATGCATTTTATACTGTAATGTCTCCTCAGTTTCGTTAATATTAATCTGTCCAGCTTTGACAGAGTGCGCCTGGCAGGTTTTCAGCTCATCTTTTAATGGACACATTTTTATTTCTTATTTCTAATGTGTCGCTGAAAAAGAACACCAGATAAGGGATAGCTACAGATCACTGACAAGGGAACGAGAATGTTGAACGCCGACCAATATATCCACCAAAGCCATGGACAGTGCACGTCAGAAACCGCAGTGAACTTCACCTGCGTGCACCTGGCATGTGAAGATCAGTGTGATGCCGCAAACGCGTACACGCCTGGAGTGCGTTGGGTATTTCAGTGGACTTCCAACCAAGACTCACGGGAAAACACTTATGTCATCGTAAAGGATTACAATAAATAAAATGTTATTGAAAAACAAATCATTAAAGCTTTTCGGAGTATGAAAGTACTTCATAAACAGCGCCCATAAATTTTGCGCGTTGCCTTGCGCTTGAGGCGTAAATCATGTTTACGGGGACGCGGCGGCGGCCACTTCAATCTCCTGCCCATTTAGCGCAGGTTACAGGGGGCGATTAAATATGATAATGCACTGCTGACATCAGAAGGAACGTCTGCCAGCACTGAGAGCCTCGCCACGCCGTAAACATGTAATTTATGGCGGAGGGAATGGCTTCGCCTACGGCGCGGCTTCATCCATCAGCCCAGGGCCCCGGGACCTTCCCGCCACGAGCTGATGCATCACCAGCGCAGCGCACCCCGCGCCAAAATATCCCTACAGCCAGCAGCACTTCCCGCTCCCCTGCTGTTAACTTGCTTTTAGAGACAGGAACTGTGCGTTCTGTGCCTTTTTACACCACGCTAAAGGGAAAACTTGTGGTTCTTTTGCAAACATTGCAGATTCGGTGGGGTGTTGTGTTTAAGCCCTTGAACTCGTAACCTGAAGTTCTGTAGTCTGAGTTCCTGGTGGGGCAGTGCTTTTGTCCCTTTAAACAAGGTGCTTTGACTGAAATTCTTCAGTAAATATCAAGATACTTAAATGGAAAGTGTAAAAAAGCATGTGTACTAAGTAAGCTGCTCTGGATAAGGGCATCTGTTACGAAATATGTAATGTTAAAAGTTCCTCTGGATGTGCATTTGTGCTCTGCACAAATGATGGTAGACCCTTTTTTCCAGAACATTTCTGTGTTGAGTAATGGCCAAGACTGCATACTAAAACTGCACTTCTTCCAATACATGAAGCAATGCCCTAAGATAAAGTGAAACTTCTCTCTGAAGTTTTCAAAATTGAAAAAGAGATTGCTGTCAAACTAGTTAAGATAAGACATTGTCTTTTCAGTGCTGCCCCTCAAGCTGAAGCGGTTGTTTCCTGTAGTTATATTCGTGCCGTATTTCTTCTCTATTATGCCATATTTCTTTGACAGGCCGTTCGTCTTCGGAAGCATTCAGAGCAAGACGACATCGACGCTCATTCATTTTGTACACAGGAAAGAGGGCCTGTCATCTGACTTTTTTTTTTTTGTAAGACAGCAGAATTGTATTCATCCTTGGAAACGCACACTCTTAAAAGTGACATCTGCCTAGCTGCCGCAGCCATTAAGCAGCCCATATAAGCGTTCGGTGAACTGCAGAAACCTGGGTTTATGACCAGTTAATGGTGCATGCCTTAGACGTGCAGTGCAATTAAGTGGATGGTATTATCACCTCTGACAGATGGCCCAGGAAGGGCTTGGAGGGGCAAGGTGCCTCTGGGATCTGTTTCTGTGGAACCAAAACCACAGCATACATGAAACACCCCCCCCCCCCCCCCCCCCCCCACCTCTTCCAATCCTCCGGACAGATACCTATATCTGATGGAACCCAGGCTGTACATTATTAAAGCACTTTCTCTCGTTATGTATCAGTCATAAATGATGATAAATCATAAATCAAATAGGTGAGCATACTTAGCTCATCATACAGAAGTTAACATACCCTTCAGCACTTGTTTCTTGTCACCGTTGATATCCTGTCAGTGCTTGCTCTGTGCTTTGTGCTGACAATGTAAATTTTGTCAGAAGATGAGAGTGATGGTGTACCTGGTTTCATAAACTGCCTGCACATCAAACAAGCAAGGCCTTATTTGTCTTAATCTGTTTCCTTTTTTTTCTACTGCTGATGCAAGGTTGTTTTCTCTCCCCATTCGGCTTAAATGGGTGCATATTTGGAAACATGGAGTAGATCCAATTAACTTCAGGTATGTAGTAACTGACTGCTTTCATTAGAGTGAGTCTTCAATAAAAACCATGTCAAAAATGAGATCGTGGGAAGATATTTCACAGGCAAGAGAGCAGGACTACATCATTCATTTCTACAGTGTGAATTGCCTTTACTGTGAATTTAGAGTCTCGACTTTGGGCTCTAATTCAGAAAGCAATTCAGTAAGCAAGCAAGGATAACTTCCTGCCAGAATGGTACAATGGTCCACTTAGGAATCAAACTTGCAACCCCCAGGTCACATGCCCTTTTCCATACAACCACCCTTAGACTTAAAAGACATGTATTTACAAGTGTAGACAGTTTGCATGTACTTATGCAGTAAGTACTGTGAATAAAAAACCATGTGGCATACCTAGTAATTTGAAATATTTACATGAATAATCGCACAGCTAAAAGGCTGCTGTAAGATGTTCTTCAAGTCCCTCATCAAACAAGTTTGATTTTGTCCAGGCTGACATTCTAATGGTGGGTGACTGTAACTCATTGGGTGCAGCACGCCACAGACCTGTGGCTACCTCCCCATCCCATAGCAGTAAATTGAAATGAGCTGCCGGATTGGCTTGAGTTATTTACAAAAATCACTCTTGATTTATGGCTGGTTGGTTTTAGTCGCTATGCACAGACCCTTCATTACTCCTTTTGTCGACATTTTTCATGCACACTTCATTCTCTGGCCCGTCAGCCCTGACAGATGACCTGCCCTTCACCCTGCCGGATCCCCACGAAGGTGATGCATTGTCAGTCACAAATGATTACTTGCCAGCGACTGGTGGCAGTCTTGGGAGGTGGTGGTGGTGGTGGGGGAGGGGGGGGGGGGGGTGCTTGCTTATTAAGGCCCGAAATGAAAGAAGGGTGACATCAGCCTGTTGTTGTGTCACTTAGCAATTGAATAGATTATTTATGGGAATGAATAGAGGAAAGAGCAGTGTAGTCTGGGGAAGCAGAAAGGTCTGCCAGTGCGCTGAACAAAGACGGCCAGACAATGAACAGGCTCATGAATAACAATTCTGCCAGGTTCCATCTGCTGAGGCAAGGCCGGTCCTAAAGGAGCCGCGGAGTCTTACCACAGATATTCCACGTCTTGATCAGATATCCGGCCCCTGTGTCCCCCCCCCCATCCTCTGCACTCCCTTGTCTGGGAGGTTTCGTTTGGCAACGTCAGGTTCTGGTACCTTCTGTCTTACCGTGATGGTTATAGAAATTTAGTATGGAAATATTAATGATCATCCAGCAAATCAGATGCAGCTCGTGTCTGCAAACTGAGACACAGTTCAGTGTGCATCGTAAAGACGCGCCTGGTCAATATACAGAATATCTGCAGTTTTACCAAAAGGCTTGATCCAGACTCTGCGCTGGCCCCCTGACTGGGGTGTCTGTCGCCATACTGCGGCATGTGAATGTGGAAAGCTGCAGTTGCTAGACTGCAGTTCACACAGGACCTCCCAGTCAGAGAAATCTTAATCAGCACTGAATAAAGCTTAATTAAATTAATTATTCGGTGCAGTACCACTTCTGATTAAAATGAGACAGAACAATGCACTCTGCACATTACAGTTTGCATTATCTTCCAATTCACCCATTAATACACATGGGGTACTTGGCATGCAAAATAGATAAGGTGACGCACAAGTGATCTGAGGATTTTCTGTTGCCGTTTAAGGCTGAGATTGTGGAGGAGTGTAATGAGTGGAGGGTGGTGCCAGCCTAAAGTTGATTAGATATCCATCCCCCATATTTCTTATGTTGTTATGCTTTATTTTGGTTTAGCAGAAGTTGATGGAGTCCCTTTTAACTTGTTTTGGGTTTTTTGTTGTTGGTCTGGGGCTATTGTGGCTGTGGCTTTAATTTGATTTATTGAAGCATTTTTCTTGTGTACAGGTTAGATATATTTGTCTGCAGTTCTGTATGTAAGCCTGTAAAAAACATGCTTTGCTTTTCCAGTGCCAAATAGTTCCTTTCTCACTGTGTTTTCCAGGTCATTTTCAAAAGTTTTTTTCAGCACAAAAGAGAAAGACAAAGTGTGTCTGAAATCAAATGGCTCCAGACAGTCCATCATAACCTTGGAAAGACCCAATCCACAGGTTTTGCCTTGTTTTTGGTTTTGGTTTTTGCTCAAATAATTTCCAAGCTTGTGTGAGCTCCAGTAGACAACTATACTACCGTTCCCTGCACTCTGCATTCAGGTACACTGACGTCAAGGTCAGAAAGATGCATGAATATAAATAACGCTCAAAACAATCCGGAACTGCCAGCAGGCGCAGTGCTCAGAATGGCTGATAGGACTATGAGGTAAATGTGACTGTGGAAGGGGGGGGGGGGGGGGGGGGGGGAGAGAGACGATGCCCTCTTGCTCTTTGTGTGCCGGTCCCAGCGGAGACCCGCAGCCCCTGTCTGTGGGACCACTGTGCCGCTGACAGGTGCCCACTGCGGGCCCGTGCTCACTGGGGTGAGGCTGACAGGCGGGGCAAGCTCAGGGCAAGGGCTGTCACTCAAAGCCGGGGCATTGTGTTCTTCTTCTCTCTGCTTCCCACTCCCTGACTCCCACTGTGGGGGGAGGGGAAGGAGGGGGGGATCTACATACACATGGAAGCACATGATACGCGCACCCTCCCCAACGTCAGCAAGTTGTGGGGAATCAACAGCAACATAGAGAGTTCGGAAACTGAACCAAGCATGAGGCATGCACCAAGGCTCAGTGCTTTATGGGGAAAGCGGTCTGTGAATGTTAATGGTCAGGGCTTGTCAATGAGCTTTAAGGATCTGTGTGGGGAGAAAAAAAAAGTTATAGATCCACTTGGTGGGGTTCAGCTTGCCCCTCCAAAAATGGATGTGCACTTTTATCTTTCCTCGCATCTGGTCTCAGTGTGTAAGAGGTTTGGAAGCCAAAGCCAAGAGAGGCCCGGTGCATCCTGTCTGCAGAAAGACAATCACAGTTAGTTACTCTGACAGCTAGAACAGTCCATACTGTAAATCATCATTCTATAAAACCATGGTCAGTTTGAACCATGATAATGTAATAATATAGCTGCAGGGCTCATAAAAAGTAGGGTTTTTTATATTTTATTGGGCATCAATAAATAAAAACGGGGAGCTTATTAACACGGTGAGATGGAGGCTCTGATTTATGATGGAGTGGATGAATGTCACACAAGGGAGAGTTTGTCAGCCTTCCCAGGGCAACTCCCTCCTCCATAATTTATATTTCATTTTATTTTTGGCCTTATTGTACATTTTACTGATATGTGTTTTGTATTGTCTCTCAGAGTTACCTAACTCCTTTAATTGCCCCTTTTGACTTGACTCTTCATAGCTGCGTCTCTGGACAGCAGAAGTACCCTTCAGCCACAGTTTGACAATGAGCATAACATCAGCAGCTTGAACTTTGGTACTATCAATCATCATTGTGTCCTGTCAGTGTGCCCTCACTCTTATAAGGCTTTTCCATATGTACAAAATTGTTGCACTTGACAGACTTTACAGATGATAGTGCAGCTTTCTCTGGTAGCTTTATGATTGTCTGATTGAAAAAGGACATGTTTTGAAAGAAAAATGAAAAAAAAAAACCTACGGGCAGGCATTCAGCTTTAAAAGCAAGTCACCGATTGTACCATAATATATTATATCTTGACACGGTGATATCTACCAGACTAAGCACGGTTATATTTCATGTCTTTTCTACACACCTGAGTGCAATATGTCTGCAGATTTAGTAGTAGGTACACCTTGTTACAAATCAGGAGAACATATGCTTACACTTTACTCTGTTACACCTGTTCCCACCCATGCAATTTACCCTTTACCCTAAACCTAACTTTATCCCTAACACAATTTTTTACATTTTCACTTGTAAAGTCTTTTCAGACAAAATGCTTATACTTCTGTAGATAAGTGGCATGTATTTATAATGTATTTTCTCTTTAATTAAAGTATGGCCTAAAGATATTATTATATTGTTTTCACTCCATTCAGGCCAACTGATACCAAGGTATTTCTTGAAATCCCATTTGAAATCAGACCTATTCTTTTCTCCACTGTCCATGTGCAGACTGTATGAGTGAGCACCCTCTCATTAATCAGTGCCCTGACCACACTGACAGTGACAGACATGCGCATTGACCTTCTCTCTGTCTGCTGCAGGTGTTTCACTTCCCTAGGGAGGGAACACCATCAATCAGATGGAATACACAGGAAACCCCCAGGCATCAGTAGTTTAGCTAGGCCTCTTCTGCATTCTTGGCTTGGAGTCACAGGAATGGCAGGAGGGCGGTGGTCTTTGTGTTTCCCTTGTAGCTATCTTTGGATCTCTCAAAGAGTTCAAAGAGGAGGCCAGAGGCAATAAGATCCAGCCTCGTATTTTACCTTGGGATGCAATCAATAAAGCTGATGGAAAACATAACATTAGATCCCTACTATTGTCTGCATTAGCATGCTTAATGGGTGTAGTGAGAGTGTAGGCAAGGCATGTTTGTACTTGTTTGACAGGCAGAATTAATTACTTGACATAGAGTGAACTACAGACAAATTAAACGTAGCCAACTCCGTGTTTCCAGTGTGTCAAGCTATGTAAATGATCGACCAAGGTCTGAATTTGATGGACCGCACTCATCTGTCTAACGGTTCCATGATGTTGGCCGAAAGCTGAACCCACTGCGAGGTTACGCGCTAGGCCTGCAGGGTAGACCCCATCCCGTACGCTCTCTGACCAGGGAGATGTTTTAATCACGTCCGCTGTAAAGTGCAACCAATAAAAACCAAATGGTGGCACTTTCTAACTAGTGGGGCAAACAATGGTAATCAAATTTAATAGCAGGGATTTATTCGCTGAGGTGATCAAACAAGCAAGAGCAAGAGGATTTTGATGAATGATCCCGATGGCAATGTAAAACCAAGGGATGAGTTATTTTAATATCATGAAATCTCCAGATCAAAGAAACCTGTGGTTCAATTCATTCCCTATCCTCTGGAAAGATGTCAACTATGCACTTAATGGTTTTGGCATAAAATTTATGTCCAGGCAAAAACAATGTATGTCAAGTCCCTTGATATCCAGGGGGCAAACTTCATTCAGATGCACAGATTGTGCCCTAGCAAAGCAGGGATTTGAAACTACAGTTCTAAAGGGCTGCAGTCTGTACATTTTCATTCTACATTTGCATTTATTTGGCAGAGGACTGGCTGTATGCAATATGGTTAGGCAATTAGTTGTACAGACACTGAATCATTTGTGCCATCCTTGAAATGTACTGCCATTGTGGGGAAACTGCCAGTAAGTAAGTGAGTAAGTGCGGTCATAGGGTGTACAACTGCCAGCTTCCAGCCGCAAGGTTTGTATCTTTAGTTTTGTGTCACCACTATGACTATTTAGTTTATGCCACTGAATAAGCTTGAAGAGTCATCAGGCTTTTATCTTCTGTGCTTAAATCAAACTACGTTATACAACCATTAGCTTTTATTAGTGTTAGGAGTGGGAGGGGGAAGGGTTTAAGGAACCCAATGTGTAGTCTGAATGGGAGGATTTTGAGTCTTCACTGGAAAATGGAGGGTGATCTGGCTGTTCTGACAGCTGTGGGGAGCTCATTCCACCAGAGGGGGGAGAGGGTAGAGAAGGGATGTGAATGAGATGAGTGATCCTTCCGGGGAGGGGTCGGGGTGGGGGGGTCACTAAGCAACCTGATCATTCTACCTGAACACCATATGTGAGTTCAATGAGTAGATCACACATGGTGACTTATCGACTGATGTTATCGAGTAGCGTATGTTTGGATAAGCTGCTAAATGTACAAAACTGTCCTTGAAAAATTCTAGGACTCGAGGCATGTAGTTTCTCATCTTTTCAGCAGATAGTATGTTGATATCTGTGTGATTTAAAAAATCTACCTGGATCTGAACCAGCCCATATATATATATCAGAGGTCCTTCCTCATAGACTAAACAGGAGAGCATGATCACATGGCTAACAACAGTGATGGTCACCTCTGTTAGTGGAGGTTTTGGCTCTCTGCTAGTGTTCCTCACGAGATATGTACTTAATTTTGGTATCGGCTCTCTTCTTCTCCATTTGTTCACAGCGGAGCAGTAAAGGGAATGAATACACCCTGCTGTCTGCCCTGGGAGTGTGGAGCCAAGGCTCCAGGTGTGAGGAAGCAGTGGAGTAGCAGTGGGGGCGGGGATGGCGGGGGGGGGGGGGGGGGGGTTGTAATGGATTCTCCGGGAGAGGGGCAGGGAGCAGGGAGAGACGGGGAGGTGGGCCAATTGTCGTGTGTGTAAAGCGATCGCGGGACCGGTTGACGTGCTGGCGCAGCGTCCTCACAATGCAGCCACCGCCTGCGGGCAGCACCCCGCCCCTTTCCCTACCGGATCGACTTTCCTCCACAGGTGGATTCAACACCGGCCCCTCCCCGCCCCGGCCCCCTCCAGGCTGAGCCATCTGATCCGGGGCTGTCAGGCCCTTTATCAGTCAGGATTAACTGCGCTGCCAGAGCCTTGATTTCACCCCCTCCAGGCCCAAAGAAACCCACAAAAAAGAATGCTGTACATTTCCAAATTCCAGCAAGTACATACCCTGTCTTTTATGACACTTTTTGCTTAAGGGCAATGCTTTCTTTACCTCGCCTCCGCACAGTCTGTGGTGTTACTTCCAGGAGTAAAACAGCTTGTGAAGTTCACTGCTGAGTAAATCTTTTCACGTGTAAAAAGTACTGGTGATAAATTGAATGTAATTTGTGAATGTAGACCCAGGCGCTGAGTGCAAAGAAATGTTGATTTTATAGTTTTGTGATCACAGGCTCTAGTGGGCAGTCAGGGACCATAAATCTGGGAAAACCTCACTGTAATCAGCATTCGGTTCATTCAGAATGAATGCGTGGTTTTGGACGCTTCTCTGTTTGTAGACAGCCATTCCTGTGTTTGGCTCTCTCTATCCCAAGTACAGACAAGTTTGTTCACAATGTCTGGCATGTTCCCCGCTGTTCCTTAGCCATTCATGGAAAGGGTACTACCAGGAAAGAAGACAGGCCTCCTTAGCTGGGTAGGTTTATTTCGGAGATACGGCTTAGGTTTAATTAAATTATATTCAATTATATATCCCACAAATAAATTAATCTGTCTAAATGAACCCAGTAAGACCTGCTCTTATAATAATTGAGATGCTGTCACTCAAAGTTGTAACAGTGTAATGATAGAGTATGTAAATGTTTGTGACAGTAAAAAAATTGAATTGATGCCCAGTTTGATATTTACACGAAAGACATAAACACAGTATGTCTGCGGCCTTTTCAAAATGAGATCAAATTAAGGAACCATAAATAATAACCTTGTTAATTACAGATTTGAAAATCATGAATGCCTGTTAAAAATATACCCATTAACAAACTTCTTGTGTCAAGGAAATAAGATATTCTGTCCAGCACTTAGTCCCCTCAAAAATGTTCCCAGTGGATTGCTGTTGGGTGCAAGCCAAAGATTCCGCTTATCTAATCTTCGCATTCCTGTTGCAGGATGTTACTGGAACAACACTAGAAAAAAAACATTATCTATACAGTTACCAAACATGGATTTTTTTTTCAAATTAAATATGATTTTCCAGTCAGATATGCAGAGTGTAGCCTTATAATGTCCCCTGAGGATGGACCAGCATGAGGGCAAGGGGCCCTAGTCTGACAGTAATGAGCAAAGTCCCTTTCTCTGGGGAACTGAGAGACCCAATATCTAGATTGACATGAGAATGTCATACTGTGTCTATGCAGAAGCTCATTACTGTGATATAAACTGAATTTTTCAGAGATGAAGAATGGTCATAACACAAGTTATTGATCTCCAAGTGCCGTTGTGTGGCCGGTGCCCTACCCTCTGCTCGATAGTAATGGAGTCACAGATGGTCCCTGTGGACACTGCAGTCTACCTAAGGAAACAGAGCATACCTCAGCGCATGTCAATTCATAAAACAGCCTGATTCATGCATTGTCAGCGAAAGCCACTGTGAGTGATGGCCTGGGCTCTGTAGATGAGCGAGTTGAAACGATATGAAAGAAAGGGAGGTTGCAGTATGTGGACCGCTATTCGCTTAGCCACACGCCATATGTCTCTTTACTCTAATTGAATTGTGTCTGAATTATGATTGCTTGATATACCTTACATGTGGTTTCATTTAGGCTTTAGGATATTCTTTTGACGCAAGACTACAGGGGAAAATGCATACTCTGTCTTTTTAAAGGAGATTTAAAGGATACATTTGTCATCTATAAATACAAATAAAAGAAAGCTACTCTCAAAGGCACTATTCTTTTACTTGGAATATACAGATGACAACGGAACGATGATGTGTATCTCCACTAGTCATCTTCAGTGAGCCAAGTGGTCAACCCTAAACTGTCAATATAGTAACCACTCCTTATAACGTAAATTGATGTCTGTTTGTCCCCGGTTCTGTGGGAAGAAGGAAACTTGAGCTGGCAGCTGTGCCCTGGGACTGTCTCGTGATCCTTTCCCTGGGGACTCTTCAGCAGATTTATCGGCAGATTTCTATCAACGTTTGCTCACGTTGGCTCTGACAAGGCAGCCTCGGTCGCGCTTTACTGTCTGTAAATGACATTACCTGCTTCGGCCATCACTGCTAGGCCTGTGGCCCTCTGTGTCTGGTTTGGATATCCTGTTTGTGAATTTCCTGCGTTAAAAGATATCTGAGCTATATCTGTCGGCACAGAAGATCCATGTGATTATTACTGCTGTCACCGCTCGTTTCTTTTGGCTGACATCTTAACCAGAGGTGATTAAACCAGACTTCACAGCTCAAAGTGTAGTTTCAATACTATTTAATGAAATGCTGCTTAAGAATTACAGCATCGACCTGAACACAGATTTTGAGAAAGCACGGCACCTTAGACCTCTGTCTAAATGAACCCAGTAAGACCTGCTCTTATAATAATTGAGATGCTGTCACTCAAAGTTGTAACAGTGTAATGATAGAGTATGTAAATGTTTGTGACAGTAAAAAAATTGAATTGATGCCCAGTTTGATATTTACACGAAAGACATAAACACAGTATGTCTGCGGCCTTTTCAAAATGAGATCAAATTAAGGAACCATAAATAATAACCTTGTTAATTACAGATTTGAACACAGATTTTGAGAAAGCACGGCACCTTTAAGTTAAGTGGCATGCATTCTGCTTTCTCCTTTTTTCTTTTCATACCGAGCCAAAGAAAGCTCACCAGCCAGTTAACTGTGGAGCAAAAAGCATAAACAGATGTGAGAGCAAGGACAGAGGCCGTCTTGCAAGCTGCCAGGCCTTGGATTTAGATGTGGGCAAGAAGCTGAATTTAAAAGTGGATTTTGAAACGGCAAAAGGAAGCCAGCAAGTGACGCACAGTGAGAGCGTTCCAAACATCCTGGAGGCCCCACAGGTAACGCAGGCAAGGTATGAAAGCCATCGTTGATCACCGTCCAACGGAGGGGTGAAAGGCTCTGATTTAGTGTACACATGTATAACACAGGAAGAGAAGCCGCTGGTTCTGGAGAGAGGGGAGCTCTGTCGTAAGAGCTGTATCCTGGCTGGCTCCATTGAGCCCGGTTTGTAAGTCACTTCTCCAAAGCTTTCTGCTTGAGGGGAGGGGTTGTTTTTTTTTTTTTTTTTTTTTGGCTTGGAAGTTATTTCTGAACAGCGAAGATGTTGAAATAAAATGAACTCTCTCCAAAAAGGCAGCTGTTAATGTGATGCCTGTAAAAGCTGAACTGGCAAGAAAGAGAGCAGGGGCTTGTGGAAGCATATGTTCCCTCAAGCGCCCTGTCTTTTCCCACCCTATTAAACATGATGATCCACTGAACACATGGCTATTTTGCGATGCGTTTCTGTCCCAACAAATGCAGCACCCTTTGATTGTATCTGTCAAATGGTCCTCTTCACTGCACTTGTATCCTTACATATTCTTTTATACTAACAGTGCACTCTATAAAATGCTCTATTTGACAAGAAATTATTTTTCACTATTTTTCATTATTTTTGCTGTTCGGTATTTGAATTTTATTACGTTGCAGTACATATTACATTGTTACACGTATAAATATCTTTTCATTCTGCTCAACCTGACTGATTTATTGTAATGAGTAGTTCCTATGGATTACAGGCCGCGTTTCACTCTCTGGTTGTTTGGACAGTGAGGGCTGGTTGGTGCTGAGCTGCTGTTCCATGCAAAGAGAAAACAATATGGGGAAAGGGTGTAGTATTTATTGATAGTTAGCAGAGGGCGCTATTGTAGTACTTTTATTGCACATGGAGTCACTGTTCTAATATTGGGGATCTAAACATTTGTCAGGCAATCCAAATATTTTCTTAAACAAGCATGTTTACAATAATCCTAACAATGCTAATTCCAATAATGATAATGATCACTGTAAAAAAGTCACTGTAAAAAGCTTTGATATCCTGCAGAAGTGCCATTTAAATGCTTACTGGTGCAGCTGGTTGCTTGAAGTGTGTTGTACTCTCAGATTTTAAACAAGTCTGTTCTGTTCTTTACATATCGTGATCTTGATTTGAGCCTTTTGCTAAAATAAGACCAATTGTCACAGTGAGTGTTCTTTTGTCTGAGTGTGTCCCTGTCTCGCCTGGATTAGCACAGTGTATGAGGAGTTACTGTATGTGTCAGTGTTAGTGGACAGTACCAGTCTGAGTGAGAGGTGGCAACTGTCTACTGGTGACAGCACCTCCTTGTGCAGGCGAGCTGGCTCTGCCTGGTACTGTACAGTTCTGCCCATTCCACTTCACTGATGGCATCCCAGGCTCAGATGCTCAGTTCTGTAGGCAACAGCTCCCCCTGTGGTCAAGTCTTTTAATGTTACAAAAAAAAATTCCAGAGCTTTCATGAGGTGCACTTTCAACCTTGCAGAGACAGACACATTTGAGAAGGTTGTCTGTGAGGTTAAGTAAACTGTAAAGTGTTTAATACCTTCATTCAGTTTTCTGTGGCCATTTGGAATACTGTGATAATAAACCTAATTAAACATCTTTGCAATGTTTTAATGGTCTTGTGTGGACCATTAAATTTGTTTGAGCTTGATTTTTATCTAGCGGATGATACAGTTCTAAAATTCATGCAGTCAGTTACAGTTAATCATCTCTAAGATCATAACACGGAGAAGAAGCCTTTTGCATATAATATGTTTGATGTGAAGCAACAACTACCAAAAAGGAAACTAAAGATAATTGTATCAGAGAGAGGAATGGTGAGAGATGCTCAGCTGTCTACATTTGACAGGGGGTCCACAGTTGGGTTTTAGAGGCCGATATTGATGGGACAGTACAGTGAGAAACAAGTATCAACCTTCATGGTCAGCTCCTGTCTGTGAAAGGCTTATAACTCATTTCGTTTCCAGAAAACATTGACATTGTTAAAGGGGGTCTTTTAAACACAGTTGCAGAGCATGAAAAGAAGACTTCTAAACAGAAGGTCTGTGTTATGCGCATGCCAGTCGGAATGCATGTTGTTCTGAGATTTTCAACCACAGGTGACAGATGCTGTCCTGTGAGAGTCAACGCAAAACCAATTAATCCAGTCACATGTGACATCACATCAATTTTCCATTATATTTTTTTATATTTTTATTTTTGCCAATCAGATATGAATAACACAGAGCATGTATCATCGTAGCTCACTGTAACAGCGGTTTCCGCACCCCTCGAGTCTGAAATGGGGTCAGCGGTGCTATTTGGTATGCAGTCTCTGCAGCTGTGTGCTTTAATGCTCAGCCATCCTTTTCTGGCTGTCTGTATGCAGGCTCTGCTGCCGAGAGACAGCTCTGCTCCGCCGTCCTCTCCTCCTCCTGCTCGGCTCTGCTCTCCGCATCTCCATGCTTCTGCCCCTGACAAATGCCTCGGTCCTGGAAAGTGTCCGCGGTTTTGTGCCGTGAGACCGGGCGCCCCTCAACCCCTCCCCTCCCACCCTGACACAAGCCTCCACCCCCGGCCCTCCCCCTCCCTTTGGTAAATGCGCTTCAGCTGGGCTGTCTCTGGAAGGCTTCTCCGAGCGGTAATTAATAATTCAATGTCAGCGCCGTTGCATACAAGCTCCGTGATGAGCAGTGAATCGCAGCCTCTCTCCTGCACACTGGGATCTGACAGCTACACCAGAGAGTGCGGAGAGTGCGGGGGAGCTCGCACACACACAGGCGTGCACCGCGCAGGCACACACACACACACACACACACACACACACACACAGCAACCTAGGACTGCCCTCCCTCTTTGTCTCTCCCTCTCTTTCTCTCTCTCTCCCTCTCTCTCTTTTCCTCTCAACTTAGCTCAGTCTCTCGTTAGGAGCACAGCATCACCTCCGCCGGGTGCTGCAGAGTCGCCGTTGGATTTGATCCCTTTTTTTTCCCAAAAGAGGCACCCAAGTTTGAGGAGCTGTGCTGTCTCCCTCCCCAGGCCCTCTTCCCCCTCCCCCCCAAAGGAAGGATGCCTGACGCCGGGCTGAGGAGGGCGCCCAGGTGGCTGGGGCTGCCCCACTTGGCCATGCTGTGCCTGCTATTGTACCTGGCGGGGGAATGCGGGGCCAGGAGGGCCCCCAAAATCCCCCGCTGCCCCACCACCTGCTCCTGCACCAAAGACAGCGCCTTCTGTGTGGACACCAAGGCCATCCCCAAAAGCTTCCCCCCTGGCATCATCTCCCTGTGAGTACGACACTGAGCACCCTTTGTGTGTGTGTGTATGTGTGTGTGTGTCTGTCTGTCTGTCTGTCTGTCAGTCTGTCTGTCTGTCTGTCCATCAGTCAAGGTCCATCAGTCAATCTGTCTGTTACTATGCAACTGGTACTGTCTCAAAGGAGCTTTTAGTGTACAATTATTACTTCCAGGAATTCTGAAGGCAGCCATTCTCTGGGAATGCTGCATTACATGAGAGTGATGGAATGGTCTATGATGTCATACGCTTAGCTAATGGTGACTTCATCTTCAGTAGCCAGCTGTTTAGGATTTAGCGTGACATTCTAGTCTTTGAAAACAAACGCATGGATGCCCTATAAAATACAAGTTTTTTTATTATATCCAGAATTTGTCCTGGAACCTGTTGTATTTCATGAATCAATTTAACGCAATGCAGTGTCTGTCCATCTGTCTTTCTGTCTGTCCTGGCATATGATGGATATCAGAAACAAACAAGGGAGTCATGTGACATTGTGTCATAGTGCAAGCTTTAGTTTTAACAACAGTTCATCACCTGTGGTAATTTTAGTGCTGGTTGTTTACCAAAGTATGTTCCAATGAATGTCTAAGACAATAAGGCGGAGGTGTCTGGAGATGCTGCTATGGAGATTGCATGAAATTATTTTAAACAGGTTGTTGTTTGCAGCCTAAATTTGGTCAGGTTCCTACAGGTTTTCATCAGAAGCATCACTTTCGCACTGCAAACACACACTTCAAAACCAAATACTCACACAACTAGCTTGAGATTTATTTTATCCACATAAATGTGCAGGCTAGTATTTAAGGCGTAAGTGGCTTTGTCAGCTTTAGTGAAGAGCGCATCACCAGGAACTGCACTGACTTTGATCTTTTATAATGCAAATTAGTCAGTTGACAGCTGAAAATGGGAGACTCTGCTTTCAGTGCTCGAGGAGCAGGGGTGAAATAAAATGCTTATTCACAGCTGCAGGTCTGGTGATGGGGAATGCCAACAACAGCACTGAGGCACACATAACCTGTTTAAACCACAGCGCTGCACTTGTACCTGCAGTTTAATGGGTGCATTACAGTCAGCTTGTTTTTTAAATGCCATTCTGAGTCACTTCCTAAATGTTTTATTACTAAGCCTCTTTGAGTAGCAAACGGTGAGAATGTGTGTGTGTGTGTTTGTGTACGTGTTTTCGTAAAATGCGCTTTGACTGCAAAGGGTATTCGGATCATTAAAATAAAGAGATCACCTTCACCACTGTTCTCTCATTTATTAGAATGAGGATGGCTGGATCAGCCCTGACATGGGAATAAAATGATGAAAGATGGCCTCATTGCGGCTTTCTCTCTCTTCGGGTCTCTGGAATGGCTTCAGTCAGCTTGTAATAGGAATGCATTGATTGCAGGAGAGCTGAGGGACCTGAGGCTGAAATCCTAGGAAAGATAATGATTTGCTGATCAGACCTCAGGGACTGATTGCTGTAAAGGGATTTGTTAATTAAGATGTCATCCTTATACATCAGCAACAACCGATTATGCAGATTGGTAAGCTGTGCCTGTAAAACTCTGCTGCCTTCAGTTCACCAACATTGGTGAAGTTGTTTCTCCCTATAGTTGGCAGAAGCCGATACAATTCAAGGTGGAGCTGCCCTGATTTTAGAATGGAGAAGTCATGAATGCTTGAAAAAGGAAACAGCATGTCCTAGTTTAAACTGATTAAGCCCTTCCAACAGACTGAAGCAGTGGGAAAGGTTCAGTCCGAGTGCGGCAGGCAATTGCTTAAGAGATCACGTGGGTCCGTGACCCTTGCATGCTGACTCAATATATAGATTGGGGTCTGTATAGAGTTTTTGTTGGATGCTGGATACACAACGCTTAAATGCTCTGCCATAAAAATCACATTATTATCAGCATTGCCACTAGGATCAGGTCATTTTTCTGACAAGTGATATCATACATATATCTATCATTATCTTCTTGTGCTTGAAGTAGATGTGGGGAAGATGAGAATTTGTATTGCTTAACACTGGAAAGCGTAAAAGGATATTAGTCTGTCATTTTTATATCAGACTCCTTGTAGCTTCCAGTTTAAACAAAAGGACTGATTAATATGCTGCATATATTTTGCTCACAAAAGAACATTCATTCGGTATGATGTCAAAATGGTGACTCCCTCCTCATATTTGCAATTTTGACCAGCAGGTCCGAATGTCAGGTATTTCAAAATAAGTGTTTATGCATTGTTTTTCCTATTGAGCAGTGAAATATACACACTACATTGCAATATTTCAAAAGGAAGAAAATACTGCACAATAATTTGGCTCTCCCAAAGTCATTCCCTCTCCAGGAATGTTTCTGCCCATACAATGCTTAATCTTCGAAGTCTCCTCATTGTGAACTGCAAAAAGTAAAATTATTATGCAAGGTTTAAAATACACTTCTATCAAATACACAGACTTCTTGCCAGTGCACAGACAATTTATTATTATTTATTTATGTTCCATACACTTCCCATATTTTATATATTCACACATTTTGTATATATTCTTGTTGTTTTTAAATTCTTGTTATATGTTGTCATAGCACTGACACGGGGTAGCAACTGTAATTTCATTGTCCTGAACAATGACAATAAAGCTCTCTTATCTTATCTTATCTTATCTTATCTTACCTTAAATACTTACCTGTTACTCTAATGTGAAATAGAACACATCTAGCAATTTTAGAAATGGGTGACATGCTGCTTGTTTTCAAAAGGGTGATGAAAGGGAGCTCAGCACTTATAAATAATACATAAGTCCTCTGATTATTATTATTTATTTATTTGGCAGATGCATTCGAAAACACAGCAAAGAACCAACAGAGCAATACATTCAGTGGCTGCAAGCAAATAAAAAGCCACCACAGGGCTATTGCCTACAATCAAGCAAGTTTGCGATTAGGCACATCTTAAACAAATTCCCCAGGGCAATACTTAATACATTACCTACAACACCAACTGGAGTTCTAATGAAGTGATGGCTAATAGTGACACAGCCACTTATCAGAAATAATTCATTTGGCGCACATTTATAGACAGCTGCATCTTTCACAGCTCCCCAAGCACGGTTTGTGTGAGAACAGCAATGACATTATAACAACCCGAAGAGTAAGAGTGCTAATGAGACAGCAGGCTCAAGTGCTTCAGGTGCCCAGGTGCAGTCTAAAGCGCTTTCATTCCGGCGCGTGCTGACCTTTAGTGTTGAGAATGCAACAGAACTTAACGTGTGGATTGGGGTAGGTAGCTTATTCTACCGCTAGGTATGAATGGGCCTTCACAATTGGGCTACAGAGGGGAGAGACAAACAGTCAACCAGCATAGGAAGTGGACATGACAGGCCTGTTGGGAGAGATGAGTGAATGTATGTAAGTGGGGGGAGGTCTGCTTTAGGGTTCAGCACAGCGAGTACAGGTTGCAATAGGTAACCAATGGAGGGAGATGAGAAGAATAGATGGGAGGCTGGTAAATATGGGTAGTTACTATGATCATTTTCACATTCTGTTTGTTGTATTTTGTACTCTAAGGCTATAAAATGCACAGATACACAAAGTTTAGGAATTCAATTATAAATTTGTTTATATATTTTTTTTTATCAAGTCCCATGAAGTAGGTGTGCCATTCATCATGCTTGTGCCATAATTTGTAAATCAGTCAATATGAATTTCCATACAATCAAAGCGTAAAGTTTGTGATTGATGTGGGTATAGCAGAACTTAGATCTGGTTTGGAGTTCGGCAAAGGGATCGAACCCGGCCATGGGCCAAGGTTGTTGACCACCCATTTGGACATCATGCGTGGGGGGAAAAAATGGGGATGTGGGGTGGGGGAGGGATGCCATGAACAGCCGACATGGAAAGGAAGTAGTGAGTGGGATTCCCATGGTCGTGGACGGGACCATTTTGTCTAGGTTTAGTTAATTGCATAGGGATTGTCTGAATGTTTGTTTGCAACTTCAATTATGATGCTGATGATGATGGATGAGGTGATTATGGTTGATTACGAGTATGATGAAGAGGAGGATAATGATGATAATGGTGATTATGATTATCTCATTCTTTAACTTCGGATGATGAATCAATCTGTGTTTTGTGCCCTCTCGTACAGGACGATGGTGAATGCAGCCTTCACGGAGATTCCAGAGGGGGCCTTCTCCCACCTGCACCTGCTGCAGTTCCTGTGAGTCCACGGCAGATTCACCATGTCTCTGGAGAGACATCTCCCTCACACCCTCACGATATGACAGAACACACACTGCTTGCTTTAGTCACTACAGCACGCTCCGTCATGAAGTCTTCTTGCCTTCAGCCACAACAGGCTTGATGACATGACAAGACCGGTCTCAGCCGGTTATAGCGACAGATTGAAACGGTATCTGTCAGCTCGCACGGTGACAAGCTCCGATCTCATGAATTAGGCAGCACCGTTAGGATAGCCTGTCGCTGGCTGTGGCTTAGAGCTGGGTGCTGTGAGGCCGCCCCTGTCCCTCTTTGAGGGGCAGGAGTCGCTAGTAAGTGACATGCCTGTGATGGGGCTGGTGTTCTGTATCAGTGTCGGTGTCAGTGTCACCAGCGATGACAGAGCCCTTGCAGCCGTCAGGCCAAACAATAGGAGGACTGTGCCAGTTGGTTCTGCACTGCCTGTGTGTGTGTGTGTGTGTGTGTGTGTGGCCTTACAGTACTGCACCCTTTTCGTATCTGAAAATAATGGTACTGACAGCGTTTGTGCTGTTAAATTTGCTCAGGATGGGAATGCGCAGGCAAGTCTGATACAGAGCTTTAGAGCAGAGAGGGCAAATATCAGTATGCCTGCAAAAGGGTACGATTCCCTGCTTTTGATATCTGGTCTCAGAAATATCACAAGGGCTGTTGAAATTGGTTTTATTTTAAAAAGAATGCATCCGCTAGAGACAATAGAATTAATGTAACACATGTGCATGTGTGTCCATATGAGGAAAATCTCAAAAACATGTAGTGCCCTATGTAATTTTCTGCGTTTGACAAGCCTGAAATGTCCAGTATTTGTTTCAACTTCTCAATACCAGCTCCGTAGTAGGTTCTCATATTTAAATGGTCTAAAATTCATCTATGAGACAAATTGATATCATTCTCCCTGTGAATGGTAGGGGGAAGAATATGGTTGTGGGCATCATAAGGACAGGTATCCCCTTCTGGTTAAAATGAAGAATATGGTCCTTCTCAGTGGGGAACTGCCAATGTTTGTCACATCCTTCACAAAGGACAGCTCACAAAGATCATTTCAGCAAGCCAGCACTTGCATTTGAGCCTTGTTTCCAGGCATTTTTGGTGAGATGCAATTGGTAGACCTCCTTCAGTGATACAATTTACATTAAGCCTGTATCACACAGAGGCCATATATAATCCTGCAACCCTGATTACTATGCAACAGTGCTATGCACCAAGATTGATGAAAGCACTTCCAGGAGCTTTTGTAGCACAATTGCAACTGGCACTGGATAGCACACAGGTAAATGAGCAGCCCTAAAGGCAGAAATGTCCTTTACAGCCATTACAATCCTTAATTTGCTCTCTCGTTTACTATCATATGCATTTGATGGCATCATGATTATCACTGTGTTTATGATAACAATTATTAGTATGATGACAACAACAGTGATGTTAACAGTGCAATATATTTTATATGTTGTATATTTATGTTATATATTGCATTTTTGTTGTTTGTACTGTTTTTGTCGTTTTGTATTTTTTCATTCATAATAATGGAGAGTATTGCCTTTCACGTATATGTTGACTCATCTACGTGTACTTATTTTTTGTACATCATTTCATGCTGTCCTCTTGAATGCATTTTGTGTTTGCACACTGGAAGTCACTTTGGATGAGAGGTGCTGATAAATAACAAAATTTAAATGCAAATGTACTGATACTATTGTTTATTTTTGTTATTGTTTTTAGTAGTTGTAGAGTAACAGTGGTAGTAGTAGTATTTTAATATCAAATGCACTATCAAACAAAACAATAAAACTGAACAAATCATGAACATGACACGTGAACACTTAAGTGAAAATAAATCCAAGCTTACAGCGTTTTGAGAAAGTTCAGTTGAAATAAAAGCAAGTGAACTATATCTGCTTGGGAAGCAATCTTACAGTCAAAGAGCACAAAAAAATCACATATTGTGAGAAATACAGAAGATGAAGCTTAATGAAAACATTGTGTGAGGCCTGAATAGACAAAAATAGAGAAGGAGGGCAAGCATATCTCTGCCTGTAAGATCACCTGTCTGGCTTATGAAAGAAAGCAAAGCATGTGTCTATATTAAATAAATGGTATAAGTCTCACAAGGTGTGCACTGTTCTGATGTGTCACTTCACAGCACACTGCCTCTGTCTGAATGTCTTTCTCCCTCTCTCTCTCTCTTTCTCTGCAGCCTGCTCAACTCCAACACGTTCACCGTAATTGCTGACGATGCATTTGCCGGTCTCTCACACCTGCAGTATCTGTAAGTGCCTGATCACAGTCAAACGCTGTTGAATCTTCTTTTCAACATGCGATCCCTTGGGAACCACAAACATAATTTTCCATTTTCCATGTTAATGGATTAGCAGGCATAAACCCAAACCACAACCATTCCATTATACATTTTTATGGTGATGCAAATTATACAAAAAATTAGTCCCTTGCTGTTTTAACAGTCTCATTAAAAAGCCTGAATCCAGACTCATGCCATACTTTTTACTGGGTGTAAATATGGTTGTGGTAAAACCTATGTGGAATATTTTGTAGTTTGCACTTGATTAAAATCACAGAATGACTCTTTCTGTTGTCGTTCATGTCAAAGTCTTTAGTGTTGTGGTTGTAGCATTTTCTAAATTTATAATTCAATAGGGGCCATGATATTATATGCTCAATAGTGGTCAGTGAAACACCCAAAACCCAAAGGCACAAAACACCAAAGTTTTCATCCTTCAGGCATGCCCTCTCAGCACAGAAAAGCTGAATGGGCTATTTTCCTTATTGATGGACATGAGGAAATATGAAATTGCTGATGGCCTGGCTTTTGCCTTCCATCATGTGCAGGAGGGCCACGGAAGCAATGCATTAAGTTCCATAAAGTGATTGTGTGGATTTGGCCGTGGCCCATTTCCAGGCCTTAGCACTGCCAGCAGTCCAGGGTGAGCCCCCATGGTGAATGCTGATGAGCCTGCAGCTTCAAATTCAGTGCTGTGCCTGACCGGGGTGGATGAAACCTGGGTGTTAATGAGACGGCAGCCATTCTACCATTGCGCACACCATAGTGGTAAGACGCAGGGCCTGTAACCAACAGGTTGCTGGTGTGATTCCCCGTTTAGGCACTGTTGGTGTATCCTAAGACATGGTACTTAAACCAGAATTGCTTCAGTAAATATCCAGTTGTATAAATGGATAACATACAAAAAACGGTAACCTATGTAAGTTTATCTGGGTAAGAACGTCTGCTAAAGGACAATAATGTAATGTACCAGGATAGGCTGAATCAGTGATGTGGCATTCCCCCATGGAAGTTTCACAGACACACCACGGTACACACAGCTGTGCTCTTGTGTGTGCTCATCTGTCTCTTTTAGCCACACTCCCACAGAGACACTGTTGGTTACTGAGTAGTGTTAATTTGTTTTATTTAGTTTTGATTTGTCCATTGATTTGCTGAGCTGCTATCAGCGTGGCTCCCTTCTCTGATCGAATTTCTTATTATATATTTCCTGTTGTGTATTGCGGTTGATGAGGCATATGGTCTTCTTAAGCATGCAGCATCATTTAAAGAGCGTTTTTTTGGGAAGCGGTCTCCCGCATTGCTGATGAAAGTGTTTTGGGGTGCCGTTTTAGATGCTTCTGTCATACCGTGTAGAATTTAATCTGCCTCCCCCTCTTGTTGTGTTAGCATCTTTTTGATTTCTGTGGCTTGGATCCAGGGTCAGCTGAACTGAGAATCGGGGGTAGCTATAACCTTGCTAGCATTATTTGGACCTTCAGTGCTGTCTGATAGTGACATACGTCAGCCCGTTTGCTGCACACCCCAGAAAAATGCTGGCATAACACAAGGGGATAGGAGTTCTGATCAGCTGCTAATGCCATACCCAATTTTGACTGTGACACATCAGTTTGATGTGCTATGGAAAGCAATGGGTAGTCTGCATTGTACAGGATATACAGAAGGTTTGGATTCCCACCTTTCTCTTTCTTAGATTAAAGCCAAGGTCAGTGTTGCAGGTGACGCATCCCTGCCTTGGCAATTCCCATCAAGCCTGCTTAAAATTCAGCCTGCGTTGTGCGCCGGCTACATGAATGCTGCTTAATGGTTGCAGCTGATCATCAGCTGAGGAAAAGGCTTTTAAATGGAATTAAATAAATAAAGACCAAAAACAGGCACCATTAGGCTAAAAGGTTTTACAAGATAAATGTAGCACCTTAAATGAGAGGAGTGAAATATACACCCGCGGTGCTGCAATCTATTAAAACGCTCTTAATTGAATTATGCTCCTCCAGTGGCTCATTCATATGCTACAAGGAGGAGGAAGCATTTCCTTAGCTCTGCTCTGTGAATGACAAAGGAGAGATGGGAATGAGAGGGGGCTGTTTGTTTGACCCGCTTATTTTTCCCTTCATTGTCCATAATTCATTGATCTATTCCACTGTTTGGTGAAGTGTCAATGCAATATATTTCTAGTCATGTTACATATACACACATTCCCTCAAAGCTCCAACCTGTCTTCTACTCAGCCACGTTGAGGTATTATGGTCAGTCTTCACATTTCTTGCTTATTGAACCTCTCTCTACCATCCTATTTTACAGATTCATCGAGAACAACGACATTCAGGCCCTGTCCAAACATACCTTCAGAGGACTCAAAGCCTTGACTCACCTGTATGTATTTATCATATCTCTGTCACTGTTAGCACAGGGAGATTCCTTAATAATTTCCTAACATGGTGGTTTTGCAGTATTTTCAGCTGTATTTACATTGCCATGAGCTCTTAAATCATCCATTCCCCTATTCCCCATTTCTATTCAACTGTAAAATCAGCAGAAAGCCCTAACTTCATATGCATTAAACTGGGATGATCATGTTCTGAAACAAAATAAAAATAGTAACTTGCTGTTACCGTGTGCAATACACTGCACTGTATTTCTGCTCTTACAAGGCTTTCCAGCACACACTCTTAACAGGTACAGTACTGTGTGTGTATGCTGATTGCAATATCTAGATCTTAGCTTTTGCCACCCATTCAAAGTTGCCTTGAGTATCATGTGACTGAGTTCTTAGCTTGTGTTTTATCAATTTGAGAAATGACTTTATCCCTTGAACTAAACATAAATAGCAGAAAAAAGTGAGATGCAAAGACTTGGGCAACTGTAGTGAACAGTAGGCTAGGGGGGTTAATCATTTGTGTCTGCCTTTTGTTCGTTTTGTCCGTTTTGTTCCTGGGAAATACAGAGATGTAGCGCTTCCCAGGAAAAGAGTATGTTGATATTCAGATTTAAAACCTCTTGTCAATATGCAGATCCCTGTCCAATAACAACCTGCAAGTCCTTCCTCGAGACCTCTTCAAACACCTGGATATCCTGACTGACCTGTAAGTACACTCTCCGACAAACCACTATTTGTAGTGGCTACGAAGATGGGCATATGACCAAAGGCCTAGTTTCCCAGCAGGCTCAGTATCTGCTACTGCACCCGTGAGCATGAATTGCTGAATATAAAGCTATGTGAATGGATAATGTGTGAAAATGTAAGCTATATAAGTTGCTCTGGGTAAGGGTGCCTTAGTACATAACAGGAACAAGGTACAACAAAGTAGATGAGTACTTAATGTACTCTGCTGACATATTTGCATGATAAGGTTTCACGCATCCTTGAAAGTTGCAGTTATCTCCCCTCTCCATGCTCCTAAACATAACGATTACCTCTGTTTCAAAGGCAACACCCCTACTTTATTCTGGGGCAATAGTGAGCCTTCCCAACATGTTGTGGGCCTAACTCAATGAAACACCAATGAAGGGAGGTGCCCACTTGATAATCCCAATGATATACTGGCATCTATATGCATAATTGTTTTTTTTTTGTAGCATAATGGTACATGTTACCTTGTAGATGTTACAGTGGCATTGGGCTTGGTTGTCTTAACTGACAGTTTATCCTATTTTTATGGCACTTTGTGTTGTAATATTTACTTGTTGGCTGCAGAGCTATTTGTGAGGTTGTTCCTGAACGTGGTAATTGAAGCCCCAGGTTCCTATCCTGTACTGCTTGTTCCTAGAGACTTGCGGGGAAACTCCTTCCGCTGCGACTGTAAGATCAAGTGGCTGGTGGACTGGATGGAGAAAACAAACACTTCAGTGCCCGCCATATACTGCTCCAGCCCCTTCGAGTTCCAGGGCAGACGCATCCATGACCTCACACCTCGAGACTTCAACTGCATAAGTGCAGGTTTCTCAGGGAATTTATTGGGGATTGGGGAGTGACTGTTTCTTTGTGTGTGTGCGTGTGTGTGTGTGTGATTGTGTTGTTTAATAATGACTTTGTGATGACCCCGGTCTCTCTCCCTTACAGACTTTGCAGTGTATGAGACATTCCCTTTCCAGTCTGTGTCTGTGGAGTCCTACGAATTTAATGGGGACCAGTTTGTGGCCTTTGCGCTGCCTGACACGGGGATATGTACACTCTATGTGTGGGACCATGTGGAGATGGTCTTCAGGAAGTACCACAATATCACATGTAAGGCTCTTAATGAAAAATGTCTCCCTTTTATCCAAATAATCCTTCATTGCACTAACCAGTAAACCAAGTTGGCATAATTTCTAGAGGTCCAGGTCTGCAGTCCATGATGCTAAGAACTGCAATGTGGTTACTCCATGGATTTGCAGTCCATCTGTTGGCCCAGAAGGCTATGGGTTCCATTACCATCCATCACACTAAAGGCTTGGTACCATTATTTAGTAGCATGCATGCAGACAGACTGGAATCATAGCCCTGTGATACACTACTTTCCTCAGTGAGTGCTCTTGTACATCTGATTGCTTTATACCAGCAAAAATAAGCTCAGACTCTATGGCCTGCCAAGACCCAAATGAAGCACCAGGACTGCCTCTTTTGTCTTTAATGCAAAGAAATTTTTTGAAAGAATTGTTTACCTGTTTGTTCAAAGAGCTGAAGCTAAATCTCTCCTAGTGTTTCAGTTTTTAAACAAGGTGAAAGCAGTACCTCTCTCAGAACACTGAATCATCTTTGATGGTCTTGGCTAGAACAAGCCCCAGTGATCTATTTCTGTATTGAAGTAGTAGCTTTTAAAGTAATGGACTGGGAATAAGACAGAGGGAGAGGGGAAGGCAGGGTTTTCAGACCATGTCTCAGTGGGACTGGTAGACAGAGAGATAAGAGAGAGAGAGAGGAGCACTCAGCAAAAAAGGGCTATTCCCCCGCTGTCTCCACCCAAAGGGCCACAGTGAAGGTTTGAGGCTAAAATCCTCTTCAGGGATAGAGATTCTCCACAGCTGCAAACCTGATCCTATAACTGAAAATGGGATAAACATAGAAGCACTAAGAGGAGTCACCTTTGCTTTTCTATGCTGCTTCTAAAAATGCTAAAATAAAATATTTTTTCTTTATAAAACACACAGCAATACTTTAAGTATGCCACAGCTTGCAAATTCACTTTCACAGATGGGATTCTTGATGGCGATGATAATAATAATGTTAATGGTGTGTGTTTTTGTGTGTGTCTTTCTCAGCTCGCTCCGCTGTCTACTGCAAGCCAGTAATCATTAACAACACCCTTTACATGGTGGTGGCCCAACTGTTTGGGGGATCCCACATCTACAAGTGAGTTCATTCTGCACTCATTCCCTTTTCTAAATATTCTGAAGTATAGTAGATATGTAGGCTAATTTTACAAGGTGCATTTGGAGTTTAAACAAAACATTCTGACCAATGATGGCAATTATTTAAGTGGTCTTTGAAAAGTTGTGTAAATTGTGAAACCAACGGTGTTGGTGATGAAACCAAGCTGACTACCCATGACCCAACTGGCCCACTGTTGGCAGGTGGGAGGAGGACCCTCAGCGCTTTGTAAAGATCCAGGACATAGACACCACACGTGTCCGCAAGCCCAACTTTGTGGACACCTTCCAGCTGGAGGGGGACTGGTATTTTGCAGTGGCCGACAGCTCCAAGGCCGGCTCTACCAGTCTGTACCGCTGGAACAGCAACGGCTTCTACTCCCACCAGTCCCTACACCCCTGGCACCGCGACACCCACGTGGAGTACCTGGAGGTGGACGGTAAGCCCCGCCTCATCCTCTCCAGTGCCTCACAGCCCCCGGTGGTCTACCAGTGGAACCGCAGCCAGCGCCAGTTTGCCTTCTACTCTGAGATCACAGACATGGCGGACATCCAGATGGTGAAGCACTTTCGGGTGCGCAAGGTCGTCTACCTGTGTCTCACACGCTTCATCGGGGATTCCAAGATCCTGCGCTGGGAAGGGCAGCGCTTTGTGGAGGTCCAGACCCTACCCTCTCGCGGCTCCATGGCTGTGTACCCCTTCACGGTCGGCATCCGTCAGTACCTCATCCTGGGGAGTGACTTCTCCTTCTCTAGGGTGTACCTGTGGGATGACCTCACTCAACGGTTCCAGCCCTTCCAGGAGCTCAACATGCGCGCCCCGCGGGCCTTCAGCCTGGTCTCCGTCGACAACAAGGACATCCTCCTGGCTGCCAGTTTCAAAGGCAACACCTTGGCCTACCAGCACCTGGTGATAGACCTGAGTGCCAAATAAACCTAAAAATGGAGCTGACAGCCCTGCTGCCTGAGTGAAGGAGCAAGTAGGCCAGTCATGTATAAATCCACCTTAGTTATGGGGTTTGTGTGTCTGTTAACATGACTCCAATTAACATTTTTTTTTCTTTTGAAGATAAGGGA
This sequence comes from Megalops cyprinoides, assembly GCF_013368585.1. Classification (NCBI taxonomy): domain Eukaryota; kingdom Metazoa; phylum Chordata; class Actinopteri; order Elopiformes; family Megalopidae; genus Megalops; species Megalops cyprinoides. The sequence continues at coordinate 12,591,139 of NC_050586.1, forward strand.
GGGGCATCTAAAAGAAAAGAGAAAAAATCTACATTAACCATATAGACTATATCCCATTTTAAAAAATGATGACTACCACGAATCAAAAGATGATGCTGTCATTATTCATTAGATAGACTTGTTAGTCAAATAATAACTTCATACCATCAAAACAATCTCATTGCTTCAACTCCGACAAAGTATATTATTAGAAAGTGTGACAAAATTCTACTGCATTTACCAGTGAAGTAAACTTTACATATAGAGCGTAATGCATTAAATGCTGTTCCTTATATTTCTTTTACCATTAATTTATTTTACTTTCTTAAGGAAAAATGTATTTGGACAGAAAGACACACTGAAAACTGGTTGTTATATGTGATTATTTCAAACTGGTGATCATATTTGCAGACATGGATAGATTATTGCTACCAATCAAGCTGTAATTACCCCTTAGACACTGTTATATTGTATTTATTTATTAGAAGATTCTGTCTGATTTATACAGAGACATACATTCATAAACAATGGTCAGGAAAAGGGGATTCCTTGCAAATAACAACTAAAAATATGCTGCAGCACTGAATGTTCAATCCCATTTTTATACTTTATATAAAAAATGACGCAATGAAAGCATGCCAAACTACTGACCTATTTTCTATTGCAGTAGACTGTTAAAAATAGGGCATGTTAGGTAATCCACTGTGTTCATGCATCTCACTCATACCTCACCATAAACTCTAATTAAATATTATGACTTTTGTCTAACTATGTAATAGAAATGCTGTGTGCATGTTTTAGAAGTCACTTACTAGCAGATTTTTTTCAGAATCATGGTTCTTGGTTGCAGCAATTATTTAGAACTCTTGAAATACATACAGGGAATACAAAGCAATATGTTATCCTGTGTTTAATGCTATGATTTACAGATCTTTTCCTACAGTGGATCCATCCTTTCCCATTTCAGTATTTTATAGCATCTTTTGTTCATCAATATCCTTTTATTTAGTCTGTTGCTATAAATTCACTCTTTTGCAACTTTACATTTAAAGCTATTGAGCTTTAGCCCTCTCAGCTTCTGTTACATCACATAATGTATACAGTTATCCAAAAGGACTCCATTCAATATTTGACACTGATTTGTGCTGTTCTTATGTTTGTTTCATTGTTTTGGCTGAAATCATTGAAAGCTATTGTTTCCTGTTACTGATCCACACCTTTATAGTAGACTGTGTGTGATTTCCCACTTGTGTGATTACATCTACCAGGAGCCATACAATCAACTGATGATCCATAACAAAAGTCTTTGTTCCCTTCAAACCATTTTATATGTACCTTAACTGAAATAATGAAATGTTGTGGAGGTTATAAAAAGATGACACTGTCTTAAATTACCCTCTAAAATAATATGGGGGAAATTGCATACACTTTGACTGAATTGTCCCCTTCCATATCTGATTCCACTGCTCACTCATCTATGTGAACAACAATCTGTGTTCATTTCTTTTTAGAGAAAACCAGCTGCGATTGTGGCTTTGTGATAATGTTGATTAATATTGTCCTGCATCACAAGCATTATCTTGTTCACTTCCATGAAATGTATGCAATAAATCCACCAAATTACTTTAAATCACCTCAGAAGTGACACCTCAGAAGTGAAAAATTTATCATTTCTGTTTGTTCAATAGCAATAGCTTGAAGTTTAAAATACTTTCCAGGAAATTAACTGTTTGCCAAATGTGTGTAATAAATGCTGTGAATATCATTGTGAGATATATTTTATTCCAGTATAGACTGTTGTGTTTGATTTAAACACGTGGTGTGTTTCTTACTGTCGTGTTTATACACTATCCTACAAAAGTGTATTTTGTGAGGGCAGAGAGATGTACAGACCGAATGATTGTACAAGGAAGTCAACATGGCATTTTGAAAGTGGAATTGAAAAATGCAATGCAATATGAGAATTAAACAATTGTACTTTGTATGGGTTTGCTGCTTATACAGTGTGAAATTGTGTAACAATAATGAAAAATCAGCTAAACTGAAACTGGTGTATTTCAATGTGACTATTAAACTCTAAAGAACTTTGCCTTCCCCCTTTAAAGTTACATTTAGAGACATATGAAAAGAGTTGCTCTTTGCTTCCATACTGATGGCACCAGACTGTTATATGTGTTGATGAGTTTGAACATCTCTACATATGTGGTCAACAGTTTAGCAGAAATTATGAATATCTGCATCAAACATTCACCCCAGAGGAGCTTGTTGTCACTGCTTGTGCTTTCTGGTGTGTTACTGGAAACATAACCAAGTAATGCTGCCATGGTGATTAATAAATATGCTTTAACTATTCAACTGCCTCCCTGTACTATATGGAATCTTGCATTTCTAATTTTAGTTTCTTGCTGACCTTTTGGGAAAGCACAACACTCAGCGACCAATGTGATTCAACAATGATTGAACCTCATTTAAAATTGTGTGACTAAATAAAGACAAGCTCTAATCTTGCCTTTCATAAGTGGAGATTGAGCCAGTCAACACTCTATTTTGCTCTTTTAAAATCACACTGAATCATTACTGAATCATTATTCAGTATACTTCAAATTATGGCTATTTGCTTGTGGTGTACTCTGCCTCACTGTCGCGTAACCGATCTCATTTTGACATGATAAGTAAATCTGTCTACTTATCACATCTAACTTTTATGACAACCTAACTCAATAATGGGATACTGAAGACAATTGTTCAGTGAATAAGTAAAAAAACACCAAAATTACAGCTATTGTCTACAGTACCCGAGTAAATCAAAACCTGCTTGTGCCCTAATCGGGCAAAACCAAGCAAGACTGTGAGTCAGCTTTAGCACTCCCTGAATTTGGCCATGATCTTGTAACAAGGCTGTGATTGGGTAGGCACAACTTTCAGCGGAGCGTTCCACGAAAGAAACTAAAGGGACAAACGTGACGACATCATGTGAAAAATGAAGGTGCCCAAAGATGATGTGATGTCACACACAAGGATAAAATTAAGTACACATAAAAAGGCCAAGGAGGGCTACGAATTTCCTTGATCAGACTTGATCAGCCGAGTGGCCTTAAAATAATGTTTTCACCACAATCCATAATCCATGTGCATCTGAAAAATATATAAAAAATTGAAATCAAGCTTCTAAATGGCATTTTGAAATTTTAGTTTTTATTTTAGATTCGAAACTTAACCTACCACAATGAATTATCGCTATTTGCATATTTCATTAGACGTAAAATTGATCGTCAAAGACATAGCATATAACATAGCAATTAGTTTAGTTTGGGATCTGGTTAACAGTTCCATCAAGCTAAATTCAAAGAGAGCTCAGGTGGCACTAAAACCAGCATACCTAGCAGGTCCCTTGCAACAGGGTTGGGAATCAAAAGTTTTCCGTAGTTTCGTCCAATGCGGCCAATCACAAGAATCTGGCAAACAGCCGCACAGACTCCACTGCACAGCATAACGATGAACTTTAAGGTCCTGTCCCTGGGGAAATGGGCATGATCTCAAAGTCCACCCCAGAGGATGATAGGCCTAAACTAACAAAGACAAGTGATACAGAAGGAAAAGCGATGCATTGTAATTATCATGATGAAAAGTTAGGGAAATGAGAAAGACGAAAAGCAATGAAAATGAACAGCGTCAAAAGCAATGCAAATAAAGAACACCACAAAGAAATCGCCATTTGGAAATGCTTTTATTTTGTGTTTACGTTTTTATTTTGGCTCAAGTGAGCAACATTGTAAAGCAACGCAGATGAGGACATTACAAAGTAATTTTCGTTTCTAGTTAGCTGGAAATATCAGCATATTTCTACTGTTTCTAATATTATGACACATTATTATTTCGTGTATATCAGCAGGCCTGTAGCTGTTCGCTGCTCACGTTCAATGGTGAGTCAGTTTAAAAAGAAATCGGACGTATTCGGCTGTCTCCGTTAGCTCACCTGATGTCGTCTCTGTTGTCCCCTTAGCCACTACAGTGCCCCCGAGTCTGTTCTGTGTTTCGATTGGTTTATAGGCCAGTCAGTTAAACCACAAACAATACAAACAATGTTGACTTCCGGGCTCATGCCACAGTGATATGTCTAATAAGCTGTGCTGATTTACCATAACGGATATTTCCTTTGCTGTCTGTACGAAGCCAAATGAAGTGGCAGCAAGAGACAATGAAGCGTTCATCGACGTGCTAGGATTCAGTGTCGAGGAAAGCAGTGACCTGCTATTGTGTCCTTAGGCTATCTCGTTAGCTAGCTAGCAAGCCAGTCGGCTAGCTAGCCAGCTACTGCTGTTTCGGTGAGTGAGATGGGCCACTAAGCAAGCTATCTCATATTTACAGAATGTCACGCTTTTGTAGCCAACTGTAAGATAGTTAGACTAGCTATGTAGCTTCGTTGACGGAAGTCAAAAGGACAACAGTGAGCATGTCCGTCTGTCAACTGGCGCATTGCTCTTAGCTACTAGTTTGCAATATCGCAGTGGAACTAACGTTAGCTAACTGATTGCTAGTTAGCTAACATTTTTCCAAGACTGTCTAGGTAGCAAGCTGAAAGGAATAATGATTTGCTGACTAGATGCTGTATCTATCCCGTCACTGCGTCGTTGTGACATAGATGGCACTTGGCAGAGTTTTTGTTTTCGGGAAGAGACGTTATTGCGTCTGGAGTCGTCTCTAGTTAGCTAATCTAGCTATTGCTGTGTCATACCTTCACTTGTGAATTGTTACTCTTAACGAGCATCGAACAAATACAACTAGCCCCTTGACTCTTTTTAAAGGTCGTACATGTGCCCTCCTTGCCCTTCTCTTATTGCTTATATGGCTTCGTTTCTCGCTTGTTTGTAGGCGACATGTCGAGCCAATCAACTGAAGAGGGCATGCACGCGGAGTTCCCTCCAGACTGGGCAGATGACGAGCGCATGTCATTCTTGTTCTCCGCTTTTAAAGAGAACAGAGAGGTGGACACCACCGACTGGGACAGTAAAATGGACTTCTGGTCCCCGCTCATAGCTGGCATCTGCAGGCGCCGAGGGGCAGTCTGCGTGAACTTGAAGGAGCTGAACCAGATTTTTCGAAGAAAAGGCAACGTGCCACTGGGGTTAGGCACTGTCATTCAGGGCATGGCCAGGTACACAGCCTTTCCTGTAGCACTGTCATGCATTCCTTCCCTTTTGAATGTCTTTATAACTCAGGTACTTGTTCAGTTTCAGTTCCTGTTCAGTTTCAGTTTTTCTTTTGGTGAATCACAAGAGATTGCTCCTGATCAAGGTAGGGGACTGTTCATATGTATCATAGCTGTGCAAATTTTTTATTGACCTGATGACAGGTATAATTTGTCAAAGACAACCAGAGTATTGTATGTCTTGTGGTCACAGAAGCACTAAGGTAAAAATATATATTTTTGAGATTGCTTACAGGGATGGAAGTTTTGCACATACAGTATAGTGCCACTGTGTACAGTGCTCTGCAGCTGTTGTTTGTACCCAGCAGGTGTGGCAAGGTGCAGAAGGAGTCTGAGTTTGCAGCAAATGTAGACTCTGGCTGGCTGTCCTGGGGCGTGGGGCTTTTGCTGGTTCGACCTCTGAAGTGGACCCTCTCCACACTGCTGGGCAGCAGCCGCGTACCCCTGGAAGAGTCCTTTGTGGTGATCGAGCTTGTTAAGGTGTGTGGCGCAGTGTAAAGCAATCCAGCTTGCCTCCAGCTCAGCTTGAGCTTAGCAAGCAGAAATGGCTGCGCAAGGACACGAAATGCATTTTGAAATGCTTCTGAGTGAAGAGCTGAATCTGCTGATGAGCTCACTCAGAGGGCTTGAGTTTAAAGAATCAGTTTGAGTGGGTGACGTATGCAAACCACCCTCGCTCTACATCTGTCTCTCTGTCCTCTCAGGAGAAGGCAGCGGATTTGCTGGCCGCATACCGGAGCTCCCCACTGGCAGACCGTGCCCTCCTCTCCTTCCAGGAGCTGCGCACGCTGTGTGCCCACGTGTGTCCTGACGAGACCACCCTGTGCTTAGCGCTGCTGCAGCTGCAGAGGGAGAAGCAGGTGATGGTGTCGCTGCACGAGGGAGAGAAGGTGAGCAGATGCACACGGTCGGGTCACGTGTAAACCTGTGTTGTAGATGAAGCCCTCAGATATAGGATGAACTTGGATGTGTGTGTGTGTGTGTGTGTTTCTGTGCAGATTGTGAAGTTCTCCCAGCCTGGCCACGGCCGTGTCTCTCCGGTCAGTGATGTCGACCTTGGAATCTACCAGTTGCAGCGCAGTGAGAAGCTCCTGGGAGAGAGAGTGCAGGAACTGGGCGAGGAGGCTGAGAGGTGAGCCCCAACACTCACTCCTGCTGTCTGCTACAGCCAGGGTTGAGCAGGGATGTATCTCTGCTACTCCTTAAAATGTCATTGTCTATTGGTCTGCAAACTGCCACCAAAACTGAGACCAAACCTCATGAGAAAATGTACTGTAATAGCCTCATTTTGGCTCTTCTCTGTGTTATATAACCATTGCATAACTCAATTCTGACATTGCAAAAGGATAACTTTGTCAAAGAAAGAGCAGTGTGGATGTTCATAGCGTTTCTGATCCCAAAGCTTGTATTTATAATGTGCAGATGCAGAGAGGAGGCAAGGGCATTGCTGCAAGAGGGGAAGAAGTCCCAGGTACAGGCAAAATCTCCTACAGCTTTGACTTTAGGAACTGTTAGCTTTGCTTGAATATTGTGCGTAATCAGAGGGGAGCCCCGAGTTCATATTGAAAGTGCTTCTGTGCTTGACAGGCTCTGAGGTGTCTGAGAGGGCGGAAGCGTGTGGAAAAGAGAGCAGACCGGCTATACGCCCAACTGGAAACTGTGAAGGGAATCCTGGACAGGATTGCACACTCGCAGACTGACCGCCTGGTGAGGGGGTACACAATTGTTGTTGCCACAAAAAGCACTTACCAGGGCTATCTCTGCCTTTTTCTTACTTAAACATCTCAGCCTCCTTTGTCCCGAGTGGTCAGATCTGAAACTTGATGCAGCGGTTTCCTTTATAAGTACTGGTGGATTTGAGGGCGTCATACTAGACCATTTTGCAGTATGCCTTTTTTAGTAATGTGAATAACTGCTTTGCTGTGTTGTGGTAGAGTGACTGATGTTAGCAAATGGACTCCCGTGACTGTGGAGATTAAAACGAGCCTGTTCTTTTCACAGGTGATGCAGGCATACCAGGCAGGGGTGGCGGCCCTCAGGCTCTCCCTGAAGGATGTAACAGTGGAACGAGCAGAGAGCCTGGTGGATCAGATCCAGGAGGTCAGACTCTCATGGGGATGCTTTAAGTTGTGCTTATGCTTTTGCAGTGTCAGGAATTGCATCTTCTTTATCACATTCTAATCATTCGTTCATTTTCCATAATCCATACTTATGACTGTCTCAAGTGTGTGGATTGTTTTGGTTAGCCTTTCTGTGCTTATCAGTTGCGCCCCTCAGCCACAGGTATGTACGGGGCAAGTGGAGTAGCCTCCTGCCTCACCAGGCCTATCTCGCTCCTGTGTATTGCAGCTGTGTGACTCTCAAGACGAGGTGAACCAGACCCTTGCAGGAGCGGCGCTCGACTCTTCCAGTACGTTGGCTCTGCCCTCATTTGCTGCAGTCAGCCATTCATTACATGCTGTCTTATGATTCAGCATCATAATCAGATTTGCATTTGGAAAACCGCCTCAGCAGCAAATTGTACTGCGCTTTTCTAATGTTTTTTTGTACTCTTTATACAACAGATTTGCATTTTCATTGCTGAACGTGTAAAACAATTGCACTGCTTGTAAGGCATTCATCGTACATTTGGATTGGACATGTGCACTCCATGTAGTTTTATAATATCCATGTTGTCGAACATCTCTCTCCTGTTTTCAACAAGCCTCTGTCTTCACCTAGGAATTACAGTGTTACAAATGATCTGTCTCTTAAACCAGTCACATGGTGATTTAAGCTTTTCATGTTGTCTTAGTAGGCGGGGACACGGAGGAGCTGGAAGAGGAACTTAAGTCCTTATTGGACGAGTCTGCCCCAGATGGACAACCCACACTGCCAGCCGTTCCCTCCAAGTCCCTCCAACCTGGAGGCACTCTTATTGGTGACAGTTTCCTGAACTCCCTTCCCTCTGTACCGAACTCCCCCTTTGGCATCACCGACGAGGAGCTGGACAGAGAGCTGAGTCGCCTCACCCTCACTGACACGGGTATGCCACCTGTTCCTCACTGACCGTTGCACTGAGCCTTCATTTTTCTATCAAATGCATTCTGCCTTCTCTTCTGTACTTTTATAAGATCTCCCTCCTCCCTTGCCTGTCACCTATATTTCCTCCCCTCTCTTCAAGATATTGCATCTCTTTCTTTGCACCACTGTTGGTGAAATGCCATACACATGAACTAGGCCTCCACCAATGGCTTTCCCCCTCCCTCTAGGTGTGTCACAAAGAGCCCATATCTCTCCTCTGAAGAGGCCTGAGACAGCACAGTGATGGAGAGAAGTACACTTGATCCCAGGGAGTGCCTGAAAAGACAGGCTCTGAGCTCTGAGTCTCAGGAGACCACAAGGAGTCTGGGGGAAAAAGCAATCGGTTAAAACTATGTGTATTTTGTAATCAAAATATATCACTGTTTGTAATGTCTTTGTTTTTTTTTTTTTAAACTTTCAATTTTAAAAGAGGCCTTTTGAAAATTGTATCTATGTGTTTCACTGTAATAAAATGATTGAAAATTATGATGACAAACAATGCAGGCTTCTTATTCTTATTCATGTTGACCATTGTTAGGAACATAATGGTGTTTTTTCTTCTTACATTTATAGATTCATTATTTCTTAGTCTTATCTATATACTCCACTGTTTTTGTCCATAACATTCTTAACTAGCAAGTGAACTTACAGCAGAAGTTAGCGTAATGGTTTCATTTTAAATTCTGTTAACCACAAAGAGCTGAGACTAGTGGCATCTTTGTGGATACTAGTCTGGACAATATGGGTATAATACTTAATGCTGAACACAGCGCTGTTAGAAGCAGAACGATAGTGCCAGTCCATACTGCCAAGCCACTGCTTGTCAGGATGGTTGTTATGAAAACAGACACAACAAGCCAGACGGAATTTCACACTTCACAGATGGATTTTATCGAGGATGTATTCACATATCGATTTTACCACCACAAGATGGCGATCTAAGCTAACGCTTGAAATGTGTTAATCGCCTGAACTTCTGTTTGAGGAATTTAAGTTATATTTATTTTAAATTTAATATACAATACGCCATAATGCACTATTGAACTGCAAAAACTGAACTGAAAATGTGCTACGGCTACGACTACCTTGCTGGCCTATTTGCACTAAGATTTGTGGCAAAACATTGATGCGCAATCCACTCTGACAGTCAATGAGTGAGCCGCACCAGCAAAAAGAAGGAAAACGTATCAAAACCAGTGAGCAACGGCAGCTGGTTGCGAAGTCATTACTGATTCGTAAATTTATTCCTTTAAAGAAGACCAGTAGGCCTACCAGCATCTTAATTTCGTATAGGGATAAAATTCTTGCTACCTGGATACCTAGGCTTTTTACAATGTAGTTATGGAATGTTCCTGTTTAAAAAACTTCTGTTCATTGTTTTGAGACGATTATATTAATATTCCGTGACATAGCAAAAGTAGTAGTAAAGCTGCAGCATAGTACATCTACGGAAAAAGTGTTGCCCAAACACTTGAGTGAGAGTGTTTTGCCCTATCGCGAACAAAATACATGCTGTTGTTCATTATATTTTTATGAACAGATATTCTGGTTTGCGTCCTTCACGTTGTAAGATAAACAGAATACTTGTTTTACCGTGCTTCTCAGAACATGTGTGTGTCGCCGTCCAAGAATATCAATAAAGTTTTAAATAGGGACAATATGCGCATGCGCTTATAGTAAATTCAGCCTCCTCCCCACGGGTCTGATTTCATCTTCCACAGATACGTTGTTGAATATGGGGAAAAACCAGCTTGCTGGCTAACATTAATGGAAAATGTGGATGAAAACATGTTGAAACCGTTGTCTGTGCTGTCAGTGAATCTGCTCACACCTACCTGGTAAGTATTTTCTGGATAGCTAGCAAAGCTATTTTTAGCCAGACTAGCTAGTGTCGAACCCGGGGTGTCATCACTTTAGCAAGCCATCTAGATGGCAATAAAACAAACATTAAGGAATTGATCAATATAACGACATAATAGTAATTTTCTAAATAAAATTATCAAGGCGTTGAGCTGCGATTCAACTCCAAATTGGCAGCTTGTGCTAACAGCAAATGAGCTCGCTAGCTGTGTGCGGCGGGGAGGGCTGTGTGTTCAGTGCCCAGGTAGGCTGCCAGCATCACAGGAAGTTTGACATCTTGTTATAGCACCCAAGGGAACTGAAGGAAAATGACACATCATCAGGAAACCACGTAGCTAATCAGGTAACGTTTAACGAGTTGCCTAACTAGCTAGTACAGCAAACAAGGTGGCTTGTCTCAAATTACAATTAGAGTAGTACTAATTTAGTTAGCGAGCTAATTTTCTTTCCAACGTTAAGTTAGCTTGCTTGCCAGCTTGCTTTCGGGCAGACTTCAGAGGTGTACGGATTTTAGATGATACTGAAATGTTCTCGAGTAGCCGGTTCTCTACAATGTCAGTAGATTGACAGTGCGTTTAAGTATTTTTATAATCGGAGGTCACACGTTATGTCTAACTGCCCTGGTAATTTACTGTCAGTGGTTTTATAATTCTACACTAGACCGACAGCGTTAAGTCAGCCCGTTTTGTTCACTTAAAGTATGTATTTTATATATGCTCAATCTAACAGCTCAACCTGGAATTCCACTTGAGTGAAACGCGTTGATTCAGTTAAGTGGGTATTCACAAGATGAACCTTTGAGACGTGAATTGGCAATATGGATTTGGATGAGATTTTCATTTTTTGTTCAGAAGAGTCTGCTCAAAATAAACTTGCACTGTCCCCATTGAACTAATATAACGATACTTTGACAGCATTGAGAGGCAAGTGATATGATCTGATATGGGTTTCCCTGTCCCCAGGTGGTTTAAAGTGATGTCCCTGAGAAATGCGTTGAACCTACACTGTCGTGTCTCCCCTTGGATTTCCAGCAACTAATGTGAAGAACACTCCAAGCCATGGGAAGGTAAGCTTACCGCTAATGAGGGCTTTCAAGCGAAGCAGAGAGAGAAGTGGCAAACATGCATTCCACTGGGGATACAGCAGGAATCCACTGTGAAGATGCCAATAAAAACAGATATAATTGAAATGAAAATACAGCTTCATTTTTCAAGTTTAATCGCATTATCTCTAATCCCAAGCACGTGTATAAAGTGTCCAATATCAATTACGTAACTTCTGAAAGAGTCTTTATTCCCAGTTACCGAATTGCAGGTCTGTCATGCCTGAGTGTCTGTCTGTGCCTCTATACTAGGATCAGTTTCTCCTGCCTGTTCCCGGCGTCCTGGCACTTTAGCCTGTCCCCAGTGGGTCTCCCCAGGCTCCTGCTGCCCTCCTTCAGGCAGCTGCTGCTCCTGGGTCTGCTAGCTGGTCTGCTTGGTCTGCTCTACCTGCTGCTGGTCATGGGCAAGGGCCAATACAACTGGACTGGCAGGGACCAGCAGGTTCACAGGTGAATGTTTTGAATACCTTACAGGGAGACACGGCAGAGAGTGCCTATTCTTACAAGACACAGTGTTCAGGAAAGAAAAAAAAATCAGTGTGCTTGTTGACAAGGTCTTAGCAAAGGATATTATATAGCTGTGACCATGCTGCATGTCCTGTGTTGTTACAACCTGAGAAAGGGCTCAGTGGATACGTATTTACTGGGAACAGCATAGTCGTTTGCTTGTAACTTTTTTATTTATTTGGCTCTGAGCATGAATAGTCTGTGTGACAGTATCATAAATCTGTTGTGTGAGAGGGCTCTGTAGGTGTGGGCTGTGGCTGTTACTGAAGTGTTCTCCTAGGAGCTCTGCAGCACAAAGCCTGAATTGTGTTTCATGACAGCTGCAGCTTTGCAAGACTTGGAAGTGGTGAATGCTGATGATGGGCAGATAAAGGGCAGGGTAACAGAATTCTGCTTTTTACCCTTTCAGCTCACTGTTTTTGGTCTTCATTCTTTCCCCCTTGTTTCCAAAATGCACTAAAACCCCCTACCCCCACCAAACACACACACACACACACGCATGCTTTCCTCAGGCACATGGCACGCGTGACAGACGTTGATGCCACTGACACCAGCAACCCCAACCTGAACTATGGCCTTGTGGTGGACTGTGGCAGCAGTGGCTCCCGGGTGTTTGTGTACTGCTGGCCGCGGCACAACGGCAACCCCCACGACCTGCTGGACATCCGGCAAATGAGAGACCAGCACAGGAAGCCTGTGGTCATGAAGATCAAGCCAGGTGAGGGGGCAGCATCCGCTGTATGTCTGATCATCAGGCAGTATGTTAGACATCACATGCCATTACATACCTTCTACACAGAAACCTTTATCCAAAGTGACTTGCATGGTTTACATATACAGCTGGACAGTGTTGTACCATACAGCATTTTTCAAAGTTCACAAACAGTAACATTGTAAGTCCTTTGAAAACAGGGTTTCACAGGTTTCATGGCATTGTTTCTTTCCAGAGTTAAACATACAGTACATGCTAGAATTATGCAAAGGAATCAACTTGATGATACATCCTCACCTCTTATTGATTAGGGTAATCTTTAATGTCCCTCCTATCGCCATACAGTTTATACAATGCAAAGTACAGTTGGCAGTCTTTGTTTGTGGCCTGCTAAGAGTTTGTGTTTTGGTGTGTGACTGTGTTTTCTTCTCCATTGGTAGGTATTTCAGAACTGGCCACAACACCAGAGAAAGCCAGCGATTACATCTATCCATTGCTGAGCTTTGCTGCCCAGCATATCCCTAAGAGCAAACACCAAGAGACCCCTCTGTATATTCTTTGCACAGCAGGAATGAGAGTACTGCCAGAAAGGTATCACTTCACTGCATGTGCAACTGATTCAGCTCAGGAGTTCAATTAAACTCTGGCCCTTAATATGGCTGGGCCCTATTAGTGGGTGGCAAAGAGAACTGTCTTCCTCGTAATGGATTATGTCTGACCTAGAAATGTGAAAATGAACATACGCTGGAATTAGTTTGCGCTCTCAGCAAAAGCAGAGACAGCGGCTTTTTTCTGCTTTCCTGAATCATTTCATTTTAGATGAATAATATTTAAATCTGTCAATGCCAGGGCTGTGCATGGGGGGAATCCTCCTCAGCTTTTGCGCTGTTTTCAGTCAACAGGAAGCGCTGTTGGAGGATCTGCGGACTGACATCCCAGTGCATTTTAACTTCTTGTTCTCTGACTCCCATGTGGAGGTCATATCTGGCAAACAGGAGGGTGAGTGACCATGTTAGCCTCTGGCACCAGAGGCAGAGGGGGATGCAGTAGCAAAAGTATGTTACAAGCTATTTGCATAATTACTATTCTCCATAGATGTTTTCTGTAGTTTAGGTCCTAGTACTGCATAGCACATTGGGTTGTCTCTCACACAGACTTAAAGTTATGTTGTTCACATGCCAAACAGTATCCTGTTTAGAAACCTGATAAGTCATGGTAGGATTGTAGGAAAACGCCCAGCATGACAATAGATATTGAAAGAGTGAAGTTTGGTCAAGCTGAAGGAGATACGTGACAGTCTCCTTTGTTTGCATAGGTGTATATGCATGGATTGGAATCAACTTTGTCCTTGGGAGATTTGACCATGTAGATGATGGTAAGAATCTAAATCATGTACTCTAAATCATGAACACAGTTAGTTATAGTTTAAACACAGATTAAATAACTGCAGTTTGTAGGTGTTTCCCATTCCACTTAAAACAGACAAAAACATTTTGTTTGTTCTCCCCCCCCCCCCCCCCCCCCCCAGACAAAACATTGCTATGACATTAAAGTGATACCAAAGCAGTTGTGAATACCCAAAAAGTAGAACAAATCATGTCTAATTGCTTTTCCCTCTTTACCTTCCTCTCATTTTCTTCCTTTTATGTTGTCCCCCCTCCCCACGTCCCCTCTATAACCTTCTGCCTGGTCCTTCCATACCCTTAGAGAGGGAGGCAGTAGTGGAGGTTCAGGTCCCAGGCAGCGACCAGCAGGAGGCGCTGGTGCGCAAGCGGACCGCAGGCGTGCTGGACATGGGGGGCGTCTCCACGCAGATAGCGTATGAAGTGCCCAAAACTGTAAGCTTTGCCTCTCCACAGCAGGTTATTATCCACAACAATTTCCCAACTTTTGTGTTTTCCTTTGGTTTTGTTGCTCACGCCATTTCCTCCGCCTCGTCTTCCCCGCCCCTCTCATACCCCATCCCGCCCTCTGTCCCACAACTCCCTCCCACCCCGAGCTGAGTTCCTTTCTGTACAGGATGGACTCTGGAGGCCTGAGGTTAAGATAAGCCTGCTGCATGATGCATCAGCCAGACAGGGCTTAGGCTTTGGAATGATTTCAATGTAACCTGTAAAGGTTCGGGCAGGTGCTAGGAATGTGATGATAAGAATTATGTAACATTCACGATCGAGTGAAAGCAGCCCAGCGGGTGTTTGCTAGACAGCGCACATGATGTGTTAATGAATGGTTATGCTATGGTGAACCACAGTAGATAATATAATTGGTGACTGCTGTCCTCTGCGCATTACCACTTCTTATCTAGGGAATTTTCTTTCATCTCCAAGCAGTCTTCTCCTTCCTTCTGCAACGTTTGATTACTCTGATCCCTACTTGTGCAGTTCTCTATGATGTGAACATAGTAACTGAAATTAATAGCAAGAAGGGAGATTTGGGTAGCTATGGCACTTATCTGCATGTAAGAACATTGCATGCTTATATTGTTTTCAATTTCATTTTGCTTTTTGCTAAGCAGAAAACAATAATGTATACTACTAACAACATTTGATTGAATTCCCACCATCTTTTTTGGTTGCCTTTTGTTCAGGGGAACATGATCTGGTGTTATTGCGCAAACTAACACATGTAGTGCATGAATGTTGGTAGTTTAAGGAAAGAGAAGCTTTTCTCCGGCTGATCTAAAGTTACCCTGCAGGAGGAAGTGGCCAAGAACCTGCTGGCGGAGTTCAACCTGGGCTGTGATGCCCATCGCACGGAGCACGTGTACCGCGTCTACGTCTCCACCTTCCTGGGTTTCGGAGGGAATGCCGCAAGGCAGAGATATGAAGAGAGCGTCGTTAGCAAGACTCTCGTCCAGAACAAGTAAAAGCCATACGCCACATACACACACTCACTTAGGCAAACGCAGTGCACCTGATGGCAGGCAACATCAGAATAAACGTGCTACATGCTAGTACAAAGGTGTTTGTAGAGGGCTGTGTGTATGCCATTTTTTGTTCCAAGGCACAAATGCAGCTTTCAGCTGTGACTTAATTGCAGAAACATGGAAGAAGCTGAAAGTGAGTAAATGATTGCAGCAATGAAGTAATTAATAGTATAAAGAGGAAAGTCAAGTAGACTTGCAGCCCTACAGCTGTTGAATTTCACCGCTTGTAAGTTTTGGAGAAGATGTTAAGTTTAAGCCACTTCTTCAGTATGTACTTCTGCATCTTTCAGTAAGCCTTACTCATTATTATTATTTATTTTAGCTATAACAGTTATTTATCATTGATTTATCATTGATCATGAGTTCTTGTCAATTCGTTTTTGCCTGGATGGAGAGAGGTTGCAGTGGACCTTGAGGTTGGGCTCATGTGCATTGCATCCTTTTGTTTGTGTGTTCAGGCTCCTGGGCCAGCATGTGGGGGAGTCCGCGGAGTCGCCCTACCTGGACCCGTGTCTGCCTCGGGACCTGCAGGACGAGATCGGGCCGCCCGGGCAGAGGGTGCACTTGCGGGGCACGGGCGACTTCGACGTTTGCCGCCAGCTGCTCCAGCCTTTCCTCAATCGCACCAACGAGACCCAGTCCTCCCTCAACGGCATCTACCAGCCTCCCATCGACTACCAGAACAGCCAGTTCTATGGCTTCTCCGAGTTCTACTACTGCACCGAGGACGTACTGCGCATGGGCGGGGACTACAACGCCACCAAGTACAGCAGAGCCGCCAAGGTGCGCCGCCTCCAGCAGCACTGTCACAACCACGACAGAGAGCGCCTTAGTCTAAAGATCCTCAAATACCTGTCCTTTAGCAAGGAGGCCCAAAGAATTCCTGGCTTTTGAGAAGCACTAAGCTCTCATATCTGTGCAGTGAAGATGACCAGTTAAGGTCTTTGTACAGAAAACAGGAGAGAAGTGTTAGGAAACCACTCAAAGTGTTGGCTCATTTCACCTGCTGCACAACCCTGTAGCATTAATGCCCTTGTGATCTCTCTGCAGAGCTACTGCGCCACCCAGTGGAAAACCTTGAAAGAGCGCTTTGACCGGGGCCTGTACGCCTCCCATGCTGACTTGCACAGGCTCAAGTATGTCCCTCCAACAGCCTAGTTATTTGACTGTTCCTCAGAAAACGGTCATGCTCTGCTGAATCTTCCACAGCAGGCCATTCGGTGCTGAGGGCTAAGGTCAGTGTTCATTTGTCTGGGGGAACATGCAGCGACGTGCCCTATGCCTTTCTCTCTGCAGGTACCAGTGCTTTAAATCAGCCTGGATGTACGAGGTGTTCCACTCCGGCTTCTCCTTCCCCACCGTGTACGAGAACCTAAAGACAGCACTGCTGGTCTACGACAAAGAGGTGCAGTGGACCCTGGGTGCCATCCTCTACAGAACACGCTTCCTGCCTCTGAGGTAAAGAGCGATCCTAGATTTCCTGAGCTCTGGCCACAGCAAGCACAAAATGTCTATTTTATTTACCAGGGAATATTCAAAATAAAACACATTGCATTTAATATAGCTTTCATATCAGTCAGCTGTTATTTGATTTGTAACAACCTCATACAAAGTTTGTCACAGAGCACTTAATAACACAAATAACAAATTGAGATATCAGATTCTGAGGTTTGAAGATTCTTTCTTGCATATTGTGAAAAGATCATTAGAACGTTCACTGATCCTGCCACAGCACCACTATAAAAAAGACCTGCTCCTGTATTTGGAAAATGAACATTAGCAAATGCTCTTTCTCTATGGTCTCTCTCTGTCTCACCTCCATCAGGGACATTCAGCAGGAGAGCCTGAGGGGGGCGCACTCCCACTGGCGCCACAGCTTCTCCTTTGTAAACAACCACTACCTGTTCCTGGCCTGCTTCCTGGTGGTGGTGCTGTCCATCCTTCTGTACCTGCTGCGCCTACGACGCATCCACCGGCGCATGGCGCAGCGTGGCACCACCGCCGCCTCCTCCTCCTCCTCCGCCTCCACTGTGCAGTGGCTGGAGGAGGGCCTGGGCTCCCCCGCCGCCCCTGTCATTCTGTAGCCAATCCCGCCCTCTCTCTGCGGTAGCGGAGCGGCCATGCCAGGGGTTTTACTCGAAGGACAAGGTGTGGCTTCTTTTTGAAGAACCGTGGGATTGGGACTTGAGGCGCGCGAGTGAGGGTCTTCTCTTTATCCGGAATGCTGGCAGCTGGGGGTAACAGTCCTTCGTGGTGAATGAACACTTATTTCTTTGATTCGGGTGGATTTTGAGGGTAGGCTAAATCAGTAATGTGGTCACGGCCTTTACTCAGAATAAGCAATGAGATTATTTTGTTTTTGTTTTGTTTTTATGTCTGTGTGTTAATTTATTTTTGTCAGGATCAAAAAGTCTGCCTTTTTATAATGTGAAAGAGGTACTGAGTGCAGGACAGCTGGGGCCGGCACACTCCCACTTAGGGGCCAGGTCTACTGCTCCCCACACCTGCTGCATCAGAGGTTCAGGTGGATGCCTTTCAATGTCACTCCTTTAATTGGTTGAACTAGGAAGAAAGTGCTCTTCTTGCTCTGGACGTAGCTCGACTGTAAGAGCGCTCTTATTGATCACGTGTTACCCAATGTGGCCACCAGGTGGAGAACTTCATTTACATTTATTCATTTAGCAGACTTCTCAGTGGATACATAATATACTCCCATTCAATACTCCCATTCAAAAGCACTTGTCTGTTTCAGTGCTTCTCAGTTGTTGAAAGATATGCAGCTTAGCCAGGCCTCTCTCAGTAGTCTGTAAGTTACCAGTCTTGTCTTCTACAGCCTCCTTGTGTGGAAGGCAGCCAAGCATGTCTTCAGCTGTAGGGCCACGGCTGTTCTGAAAGCATCTTGCTGTGGAGTTTTTTGGTTCACGTATTGTTGAAGCAGTGGATGACCAGAAGATATTTGACCTTGCAGCATATTCACAGCAGTTCCTCTTTTCCTGTAAACTAGTGTTTGAGAGGGTGATTAATGGGTACTGGTTTCATATCCCTTGCAGAATGGCTAGTGTGTCTAAACCGTATGCAGTCCTCTGATAATGTCAGTTTTGGGATGTCATCAAGCTGCAGGGTTTGCTGTGATGAGGAGGTAACGTACTGTAATACAAGCACATCCCGCCTTTGCAGAGCCTCTGCCAGCCTGAGACTTCATCATGGGAGTGACATGTTTGTGCCTCTTCTAGGTGGCGTGTGTAGAGTGAGGAGGGCTTCATCTATGGTGTGGACCCACTACTAACGCCTCAATGCCTTGTCAGTCTCATGTTGCAACCTGATTTTATTGTATGTTTTTAGCATTGTAATAGAGTTGGTCCGAGACACTACATACAACAAAGGTTAATGTACTCAAGCTGTTGGTAGGAACTCCTTTGTTGGTGGAGGTCTGTGTTTTTGTAACATCTTTTCTTGTGTACATTTCCCATAAACAGTACAGGTAGCAGTTCTCGTATCAAAAAACAGTGCAATAAGTTTTTATGTTGTCTTATCACTGTGGAGAGGGTCTCCCATCTGCTGACATCTGCTGAAGCAGCGGGGCCTGACTGCAGTTCTAGTCAGGTCACGTGTGTGGGTCTGTTTACCACCAACTGCTGTCAGTCGATCAGCTGTGGTTTTGGGCGAATGCAGATCTCAAGACGGAAGCTTCTCTCTTAATTCTTGAAAACACACTGAGCTTCATTTTAAGAAGCCATGGTTTCAATGCTGTATGATGCACATACTTTGTCAATCACAGATGCCATATTTATAACAGATGTACAGAAAGCAATTTATGGTTTGCACGGAAGAAGTGTCATTGAAAATACTGTTGACAATCTTGTTACTGTTGAACAAAAGAATAAAAAATACAACGGAATTGGTTTTAGTTTTTGCTTTCCTCTGTAAAGTGTCATGTTAATTTATTACTTGATTGGTTTATAGTTGAAGACCAGTATGTAATATGTCATTACCAGCAAATGTGGAAATGTTTCATTTACTCTGTATTACTTGTCATTCACCATGTATGGCTACATAACCTACTACAACATATTTACTTGACACGTGCTTACATTTTTGCATTTTATCCAATCATGCCACTGGATATTGACTAGTGTAATTTGAAAAATTACTCAAGTTAAGTGGCAGTTTACCACCTGGAATGAACCTGTTGCCCTCAGGTTAAAAGCCTAGATTTTTTATTTGTGTTTGGATGTCATTTGTAATTCAAAAGGAATGGTGTATGCACTGATTAGGAGAATGTATTTACATTTAAATTAAACCTGTTAGAAGACAAACAGTTCTCTGACAGTAGAACATACTGAATTGCCACACTGGAGTGGTTGGCTTGCATTTGCATTTCTCTTGCTTACTTTGCTACAAAATAAACAAGAGCATTACTGTGCTTTCATAAACAGTAGCTGGCTACTGTTGACCCCTTTGCTCAGTTGACCATTAGCAAACAGCAGAAAAGTTTTGTGACTAATAACTGCAAAACTTTGTCAAATTTATGATGCTTTGTCAAAATAGCCATTACAGTAGTCATGATTGAGTCTTGGTTTTTCTATTTCATTCACTAATTCCAGCATCTGATGCTATCATTTCTTACAAAGTTTGACATATTCTCCATTATATTTTCAGGATTAGAAAAAGAGAAGCAGTATCTTGTATCAGTATCAGGATATGCAGCTGACAGATTTGACCATTAGTTATGGTATATTATGTATGATGTTTGTAAAGTTTGTTCTCAAAGGCAAAAATATTGCAAAGTAGGCAATAATTACTATAATGTTATTTTGTGTTTACATTAAGTATTTTTGTTAAGTCGTTGGTCTGCATGGCTGGAACTTTGTAGTAAAATATGCTGAAATATGTGAGTAGAATGACTGAAGCTCATTTAAAGCCCCCCAAAAAACACCATTTTATACTAATGGTGTGGTTTCATTGTTTGTGTGTGATTTATTGGGTGTAAAAGGAGAAGGTTTTCACTGTCTCCGAGAGGAGCCGGAAATTACTGAGGAGATTGTGAGGGCCTCTTCTGGCGACGGGCAGGGCAAGCAAACAAACAAGCGCATATTTACGGTCGTTATAGGCGAGGTTTACAAGCCCCCGGTGGCACAGGGAGGGCTGACATGGTGTGGGGGGATATCAGTCAGCCACAGGCACTAATGACCGCCTCACGTCAAGTAGCACAAGTAGCCGGTTGCTCATTAGAGGACACGTTTGTGTAACAGGGCCTGTCTCGGAGAGGCTGGGTGGCCTTGTTTTGGGTGCACCGGGGGGGGGGCTTGTGTGTGTCAGGTTTCTGGCCTGCTCTGACGAGGCCGCTGACGGGGGGGGCGGGTGCATACTGTGCTGAGGACGCTGTGCAGAGCGTGGAGAGGGACTGAGACCTGATGAGACCCACCACTCACTCTCCACACATTACAACTGTCTCTCAACTTAGCATCCTTCTGCTGCAGGTTTTGGGTTAATAGCGTATGGTACAGTGCAAATGCATAGACTATTTCCCTCTTTTCCAATTGGGTCTCCTACCCTCCATTACCCTGACTGACAGGCAGACCTGAAACAGCAGCATTTATCTGGTCAGAGCATAGAGGTTGCAGGGGTGGTAGTGGGAGGGGTGATTAATCCAGGGAGCTGTCGGCTGCAGACGGGTGCTGTCAGTGACGGCTCCGTGCGCTTCAGCCTCAGGCTCTCCTGCCTCACTTCTGCGTCTCTGTCCTGTCGTAGGCATTCAGTTCCAGGGGTGGCCAGCCTGTGGCCCATTATAACTTTGTGGCTCCTTAAAGGAAAAGAAAACTTTACAAGCTAGATGAATGCTGGCTAGGGGATTAACGCACACAGTCATCTCACTAGATGGATACACCCAGCAGCACTGTGATGCACGTTTGGCGAAATAGTCATTCCGTCAACTCCACCTTGTGTCAAGTGTAAACTTCACATACGAGTGAATGCATGGATGGGTGATGAGAACAGTGCTCATTTAATCAATGAAACTGATATGACAATAGTGAATTTGTTCTGTTCACTTTCCCCTGGTAAACTGCTCCGTCATAGACTCATTGGCCCTGTTCTCAAAAGGTGACCGGGTGCATTAATATTATTTGTGATGCCTTCTCTCTTCATCTAGGGATTACACTAAGCTGTGCAAGGGAGAGGCGGAGCACAGTCAGGCGTCATGTCTGCCGCCTGCACATCAATGCACTTTGCATTCCTCCTAGACATTCCACACCACAGCTAGGTCCACCCTGCTCCCCCAGTGCTGTCATAAACACAAACGCTCATATATTATATGATGCTGTGATCTGAATAATGCATGATTCAAGCGTTCTCTGAACCGAGACGATACCTTTTCCACTCCTTAAGAATTTTACCCCAGCAGGTGGCAGTGTTGCACAGATGTTGCCTTGCATTCCCTCTGTGAACTTGCGCCCTCTAAAGATTTTTCATTGTTTATTATTATCACTTCTGTTTAGATAATCAGTGGATCCTTATAAATTTTACCATGGCTAAACTATTTGAGTCATGCATCCAAAAAATTCTGTAATAATAAATTGGGTATATCTGCCAGTTAGTATCATGGTAATCTTTCTGTGTATATGTCTACTTCTTTTAAAGGAAAATTAATATGTGTATTTAAAAAAAAATAGAAATAATATAAACTTGGTCAATAATTTGTTAATAGGTTAATAGTTTAAACTAATTAAAGGTTTATGTGTTTCAAAGATGTCTGTAAGTTTGTATTCAGGTAAGAGTCTTTATTGCATGTACCTTTCTCTGACTGTGAAATGGTGTGCTTGTATTATTGCTTACTGAACATATTAATGATTGTGTCAGAATGGCATTATGTTTCCTGTGTGAATGTGTGCTGGTGAACTGGCCTGCCCTCCCAGTGGCTGAGTTATTGCCTCCTGTCTCTCCGGGGGGGGGGGGGGGGGGGGGGGTGAGGAGTTGAGGAGTGTTGGTGCAGCTGCTGAAGAAGTCCTCCAACTGACAGCACAGTGGGGATAACCAGGGAGAGTGAGAAAACACTCCTCAGACTGCTGAGTTAGCATAGCCTGACACATAGCATCGGGTCATTTCAGAGAGGGCCTGTCTTTTAAGTGGGAGACAGCATGGGTCTGAGTTATCCTGCAGATTGCTGTACAGTCATATCAGTAGCTCATAAAGCATTGTCAGTGGCCAACTCTTCTCTTCCGTTTACACGCTACACCAAGCCTTGTTAAAATTGCGAGGATATATTTCCCAGAGTACAGTTCAGTCCCATTTCCTGGTATGTGACTGATTCCACATTCTCTGCAGTCCCTCAGTGCTGCTCCAGTTATCTCCGCCTGCATTACAAAGGTGGCTACAGTACCCACGGCATAAAAAAATGCCGGGAATGCCGGCTGATATTTTGTAATGACTAATCAGAGCAGTGGCATTATAGTTGCTCAGTGAGAGAGTGCAGGGGATTGTGATGGGGCTCTGCTTTCAGCCAGCAGAGTGCTCAGTGCTCAGTGACAGAGATGAAAGCCTAGGCTACACCCTGGCTCTGGCACTACCGAGACACAATCATTTATGCCCGTCTGAAAAAAAAAAATGCAGGAATTCCAGAAACAAAAACTGACAGAAATCTAGTCTTCTTTTCCTTAGCGGAGCATATTGACCCAAATTTATGGGACAACAGAGTGGTGTAATCTTCTGCTGTGTAAGTATGTCAGTGCTCGTTATGAAATGACAAGTCATGTGTCCTCTTACCAGAGTATACTTGGATCAGGGATTAATGATGTTCTCTCTGTAGGATTAAAATGATCATTGCATTCTGTCCAACATTTTGATTTACCAATTAGTGTAAATGTGTAAGCACTATCAATCTCATTGTCTATACAAAAGCTGGCACAGGTGGGCTCAAGTCCATCTGAAGTGAAATTTAAACTTACCGTCTGCAACAAGATCCAGTGCACATCAGAACTGGGTCAAAGGATAAATTATTGAGAAAGCTGGTGGAAATAATGGGGGAAATTCACCCAGGGCTTCAGTTTTGAGGGGCCAGTTTTGGAATGGATTTAGTGATGTTTTATTGAACTGTGCAATATAGATCAATTCAGTTGAGTACGACCATCCCTAGTGTCATTGGTGTGGTTTTATTTTTTGGCTGTATATCAGGCAAGAAAACCTCCTTTCACACTACCAGTGTTTTCTCTCTCTATTCCCCAAAGTCTGATCTTTAAACTCAAACTTTTAAAGAGCACCTTTTGTAAGGTGTAAGTGTCTGGCACATACTGTTAATTTCAAATTGAAATGTAATATTGATGTTCAAAGTTAGGAAAAAAAGTATTTTTTTCTGGAGAATAGGTCTAGGTACACTTAGCATGAAGGTTCTAAAACTACAGCCACACTAATTGTCCCTGGCTGTTAGGTCCCTCTGTATCAGCCTCTGGCTAATTCATATGACTGCAATTTACACTGACCAGCATGCGACACTATGAGCAGGCCAAGACAGAGTAGAGAGACTCAGGATGCGACACTGAAACATTCAGGCTACTGGGCTGCAGGCTCCCTAGCATCTGTGTTCTCTGTCCCTCACATAAATGATCTGAAATGATCTGAGGCATTTTAAGTGAGAGAAAAGGATATGTCTGACTGGTTAATGTGTCCGGACGCTCGGTCCCCTGCGCTCCTAATCACTGATCACCGTGGCTTAGTTCATTGGTTTTTCTCTCACTGTTAGGTGTATGACATTGGGAATGTTCCCCGTAAATATAAAACAGAAATAATTCTAGAGAATTAGCCTGACTGTGCCAAGTGAATGTGTAAATTGTTAGGCGTAAAAATGGGCAAAAGTGTGATGTTTGATCTCCAACAATAAAGTTACTACTACAAATAAGTTACTACTGATCTCCTTGTTTCTTTCTTCATTCATTTTGGTAACGATGTGAGAATGCTTTCCATATTGTTTTGTTTTGTTTTGCAAAATCATGGAAGCATTATAGAGTCCTGTGTTGTTCTACCCAAACCCTACCACAGTTGATTCATTCATTCATCATCATTCATTCTCTTTGCTCCTTGTGGAGCGTAAGGCATCCACAATTCTCTCCCAGCTCTGCTTGTCTTTTGCAGCTCTTTGTGCCTCTCCCCACACCAGATTCATTTCTTTCAGTTCCTGCTCAATGGTCCTATGCCAAGCAGTCTTGGGGCATCCTCTTTTTCTTTGACCAGGGGTAGACCATTTTAAAGCAACCTTGGGCATGCGGTCTGGTTGCAACCTCAGAACATGAGCGAGTGATCTACTCATTTCACACTTGGCCACTCGCCAGCACTCAGAACCGTACAGGAGAACTGGCTATTCTAATGTTTTGCACAGATCTGGGTTCTTACGTTGTAATAGTGTGATTTCCAGATGTTATGTAGCTGTGCGAATGAAGAGCACATCCTTCCAAGTCTTCAGTGGATGTCTTTTTGAGCTCCATTGTCTTTGCTAATCAGAATTCCCAAATATACAATGTCATCAACGATGTCAAGTGTCTCACCATTGATGGTGGTGGATGTACTAATGGTGGAATTGATGTACATCACTTCTTTTTTCGTGACATTTAAGTTGAAACCAGTTTGTTGCGAAGACTTGGTTAATCTGTCTGTCTTCTCTTGCAGGTATTGTTGAAAAGCAGACTAGACAGCTAAATCATCAGCAAAGTCAAGGTCCTCAGGTTGAGAGAATGGGGTCCACTGAATGTCATGGGTTTTATCGGATGTTGTTTTCCTCATGATCCAGTCTATAACCACCAAGGAGAGAATGGCGCACTCCAGATGTCACAGAAACCCAAGGTGACAAGCTGGTGTCAATAACAACACTGCATTGGAAGTGTTTGTAGAAGAGCCCTCTCATACTTATGATTTTAGGAGAAATGCCATGAAATCCCTAGGTGTTCCATAGGGTTTCACGATGTACACACTGAACACACAATATTATGCTCCCCCTGACAACGCTGAGCCAGGCATCAAAGACGATTGGTATGACCACAGTTGATACTATGGGTTAAAGGTGACCTAAGGGTCTCCTCTCAGAAAAGCATCCTAAGGACACATTCAGTCTTGAAAAGGCCATGTATATTCTTTCAGAGAAACAACCAAGGAACATAGAAACAACTAAGTCACAGATCCAGAGAAGGATGATATTGCACATCTACTCAGCTGTATCATACTCCCCTTTGGACGTTTTTGTGTGTCTTTGTTACCTTCCAATGAACAGATGTCGTATGATAGAAGGACCACGACCCTGCTAATCTATGTAAACCCACCCCAAAACATGCACACCCATATTTGCCTGCCTGGTTCCACCCAGTCTGCTAGGGATCATGCTGGTTAGTCCGATGAATATATGAACTTATACTGTGTAATGAGATAATTTATATCTAAGACAAGAATTAAAATAAAACCAATATGTACTGTGCATATGGCTTGTGCGCTTGCCTATTTGTCATAAGGGCACCTTGGGTTTGAGTGTAATGGAACTACAGTTCTTTCTGTATCTCCATGTAATTGTGGCATTCTTTCTGTACACATTTCTGAATTATTAAAATAATTTCAACATAATTCCTAGGTATTAAGAGCCAAAAATTTGACTTTTCAAATTGCATGAATTATTTATAACATTTTTAATCGAAAATAAAGTTTTTGCGCACCCCATAAGTTATCTACATTTAAGTGGACACTCATTAGATTGGATAAAGACTGATTACAGCTTGCAAGACCCAGCGCTTCAGTTTCTTGACTTCCTTACTTCCTCACGTCGGATTCTGTTGCTCTTTTTCATGAATGAAATGACTACTTCCTTCTTTGTAATCATTCATTTCTTAATTACCACTTTCATCGGTTGAAATCGCCTATTAATTTTGTTCTTCCATCTACGGATCTATCTTTCTCTTTTTCAGCCTCCAGTGGTGAAAGGGGCTTGTGAAATGCACGGTCTCATTACCTTTCATCGACATGCCTCGCTAAACCAGACAATCCGTGTTCCCTGCATGTTATGCTTCGGCTATTGATACTTCATTCAATGCTTTTAATTAACCCGAATCTATCTACCATCTTCTTGCTTCCTCTTGAAGCTTACGGGCAAATAGATGGTCGATAAAAGAGACGTAATTTAGGATATCTCTATCACTGAGATCGTATCACATTTTATGGTATTATATCTAGTTAATGATGTAGCCTACATTTATCGCAAAGTTGTTTGAAACAGCGCAGGTCATATTTTTTGTTAGCTGAGATACCCCTAATAATATGAATTCATACACGGTATGAAGAGAACAAAATGCATAGCATACTTTCCAAAAAAACGCTTGCTTCATTTGGTTATGATGTTAAGAGACCACCAGGTAAATACTAAGCATTAGATATAATTGTTAATACAAAGATGAGCCAATAGAATATGTATTACAAAGACGTTGACAGACTGTTTTAAACAGTTGGTACTTCCCATCATTCTGAGTTCGTAATGTTTGTGATGTTATGTAGGCTAGTTATTCTATGATGGTTGTTCGGTGGGTCCTAAAACAGAATGCTGAAAACATGAACGTAGGGGCAGCGTATTATGCTAACTGGCCCATTGCATTTTCATAGAACGGCAAGTAAAGTTGCATAACAATTAAACTACGTGAAGCATGCGTTAAATCACACTCGTAGACTTTATTCTGGCATCACATGTGAACACGGTCTATTACGTAGCATCTGAATTCCATCAAACGATCCCGAAAATGATGCCCCAAACCTTACTTTGTTTGGATTTATCTGATTCGCTCATTATGTTGTCAATAAAATCCTACAAGGCAGATTTTTTAATTCATTAAATACTCAACAAGTTCGACTTCAATTGGCTTGGTTTCTCCATGTGACACATTTTAGCCAATAAAAGATGAATACGCTCACCGTTCCTTGAGATGATTTATGTACAGCTTGTTGATCGTGTTGGGCTTGCTGAAATGGGTTCGCCTAGCAGGTCATTTTAATTGGCTAATTCCACTGCATATCCCGCCTCATTTTTAAATCACCCCGCCTTATTTTGCTGTTTTTGCTTTTTTCATTGCTCGAGCTAGACGGTCTGTCGCTAGGTGAAGTGACGTCACACGGCGCTGGAACGCAATGATGATGGTGTGGCTATCCTTGCCGCCGTTTCAGTAAGTGGTGTGTTAACATCTTCTCCCCAGCCTCTCCCGCATGGAGTTTCGCACTGATCCTGTAGTTGCAACCTTGGACATGTCGGAAAGCAACGAGGGCCGAGACGGCAAGTCCTTGGAAGGGGATGACTACGAGAGTTTGCCACCCACTGCTTCCTTGGCGACGCACATGACAGCGGGCGCCGTGGCAGGGATATTGGAGCACACTGTGATGTACCCCGTGGACTCTGTCAAGGTAAAGGCTAGCTGGCTACCTAGCTAAATGAAGTTAGCCACAATAAGCACTCTGGCTAACCAGCTGGCCGACTAGTGCCAAAGTATAGCATCTGGTCTCTCATTCCTCAAAATAAATGCTACATGAGGTATTCTGTTATATGATAGCTAGCTAAGTTGTTGGCTTGCTAAGTGTAGCGACAGCAAACTATAATGTTAGTCTACAGTGAAACGACGTGGTTATAGTTAGCTAGCTGGCTAAGTATTGAGAACTGGTGACTAGCTCGTTTAGTTGCGACAGGCTAACAATCTTGGCTTGTTGGCTAGACAGTTGTGAAATGTGCAACTTTCTTTTACTTTACATACAGTAAGCTAACTTAGCAATGTGACAAGCCAGCTGCCTACAACAGACAACTTTTCTGTCGCCGTGTGTATGGGACTGTCGAATTGTCTGTTTTTTCAACATGTCAAAGACATACCGAGACCCTCACGCGTCAGTGAAGGTCACGGCGAGGTAAAGAGGAGAGCCCCCTCCGTTCAAAGTCGGTTTAATAATACGTGGCTGCAGTCCCAGCCATTGAGCAGTGAATGACACTTTTTTGGTAAGATTGACAGTGAACTTTTTATTGCCGAAACATGGATGTTAAAATTCCACTGAGTTTCTGTTAAGCCAGTTTCACGTGTCTAGAGTTGAGCGTATTCGGCATACTTCTAGCGTACACTTACTGACAGGTAGCCGGAACTTAAAAACAACTTTTTGTATGTTTGTAAATTAACTACTGTAAAAGTTAGCTACATGCCAGTAATCTTTTACTCTTGACTTGCTGGGCTCCCTAACGTAGTGTAAATTAACTGCTTGTGTGTGAAAGGTGCATGATTCCTGGTTTGTAATGTACTTTGCCCCATGCCTTTCTCTTTTGCAATGACAGGGATGTTCCTTTTCCTTCTGCTTCATCATTTACAGCAAGCTCAAGCGACAGGCTATCTCTCCACGCACCCCACAGTTCTGAACGATTCCACACTTGGACTGGACTTTTTTGTTTTATATTTTTTTCCAGGTCTGGTTATCTAATGGGCCCTTGTGAAAGTGCTGATGTCATGACTGTGTGGTGCAGTACCACTTCCCAAACAAAAGAGCTCAATCCTAAACTTGCACCAAGCCACGGGAAAGGACAGGTTTCAATTTGTTGGTTTGTTCATTTCTCAATGAAATGCAATGATTGTGCCTTTAATCGGGTGACACTGAGTGAGCCAGGGAGACGTGCGTGCGTCAGCCCACATCTGCCCAGAGCTAATCTCGCTTACATCCTGAGTCCTGACTTTAAAACAACAGTTTACTCAGACGCACACAAGGCCTCTGAATCACATGGACGTCTCTGCTTTTGTAGAGACGGTAGTCTGGGACGGCGGTCCCAAACCCAGCGGGGTTCTTTTCACCGGGTAGCTGTACTGTGAAGCTTGTACGTGGGCGAAAGAGAGCACGGTGTAGCAAAACTTTCCGTCGCAGCTAAACCATTACAATTAAATGACCTGACATTTTGCCAGATTAGCCTGTGCCTCCATTCAGCGGCTTTACTCGGCCATTGTGGCTACTTCCTTCTCTCTGGCTGCCAGGGTTTGATTGTTGGGCTCTTTGGCTCGATCCATCGTAATGCTACGAGACTGAGGACCAGACTCTACATGGCTGGGCAGCTCACATTCATACAGAACAACCCAGGCTTCATGTATCAAGCTGCTGTGAATCCACTGAAAATCTGCTTTAAATGGATGTTCTCACAAGATTAGATATGATGATGTATTTATTTGCTTATCAGTGTTTTTCCTCTTTGGCACATGTTTGTAACCCAATACTTGTGTTGTAGTATGATACCATGAATTTTGCACTCTCAGACATACTGTATTGTTAATTCAACGCAATGCTATAGACTTATGAAATTATCATGACAGGAGAAAGTGATTCTGGTGTTTTTTCCTGACTGTCAGAAACACCATACTGTAGGTAAAGGTAGGGTGACCATACGTCCTCTTTTTCCCGGACACATCCTCGTTTAGAGACGCATGTTTTAGGTCCCAAAACGAGGACATGTCCAGGAAAAAGAGGACGTATGGTCACCCTAAGTAAAGGACTTCTTTGTTTTTCACAAGTTACTCTTACCCACATGCTGCATCTAGAAAGTTGTCACAAGTGGGCTAATTGCTTGAACCACAGTAATCCTATCACTTTGGCTTGCACTGTGTTTAGTTCTTTTTATTATTTAAAAGGAACATGTACTGACTTACATCTACTTTGTTGTCATAATGAGTCAGCATTCAGAGCAGGGTGAGAAGTTTTAAGCCCAGCATTTCTCTTTAAAATCAGATAATCAATGAATACATTTTTGCAGCTTACTCAATCTCTTGTGTGGCACTTATCATACTTCTCTCCCATGTTTGTAAAAAGATGTTTGCATCGCCAACATGTGATGTAGGATTATGCGGACAGGAATCCGTTTCCTGTCGAGCTGTGAATTTTAGCATTCTCTGAATGATTTCTGTCATAGAGTGGCCATGACACCAGAAATTTTCCCTGGAAACGATACTAGTTACAGTACCTCAACACCCATGCAGATGTTATTTCTTCCCTGCTGTACCACAGGAAAAGTAACTCTTGTCATCTTAAATAACAGAGAGTTTATCTTAATAGTTTTATCTGTGTCATACAGACATGAGACCAAATGTAAATGTCAGTGACCAGTCTGAGCTACAGGACTCAGGGAAGAGAAGCTCAATTTAACTTTTGTTGAGAAACCAGTAGCTCGTCATAGTATTCATGACCCCCTCACAGTGCTCAGCTTTTTTGCCTTCCCCATTTACCTTTACTATTTTCTGCCACCTTTCTTTGCCTAACTCAGTTGAAGTATCAAAATTTTTAAATATTATCTTGCCACAAATTGCAAGGTTGTGGCCATAGCGAGTAGAAAAATAAATGTGTTGGAGTAGTATATTCTATGATAAATGTCAAAATCATCATCTGTCATTATTCCACCATGACTGGAATAGAAATGTGATGTTTGTAATTAAGTTTGTGAGTTAATACTGGAGCTATCAGTCATTCTGTAGTTTCTGTAGTTTCTATTGTGAAATGAAGTCCCACTGATATGATTTAGCTTCCTTGTTAAAAAAAAAAAAACCCACACCCAAATGGCCTAAAGCCTGCACACATTTTAAAGTTATGAAATTATACCAAGTGTGACTTACATTTACACATACTGTATGGGGAGTAAGGGCTAACTCAATTACTGTGTGTCATATTATAATATGATTGCGAAGTTTCATAAATTGAAATCAAGTTTGGGCTGTTAAGGAGTTTAATTTTATTTTATTTTCTTGATTTATTTTCAAGGATCAGAAAGACAAACCAAAATGCCATAGGGCTTCCTTATGTATAAATATGAGAGGCCGTAATGATTGCTTGATGCTGTGAATAATCCCTACAGGTCATGACTAAGTGCAGCCAATTTGACCATTGCATCTGAGGGACAGGATCCTGTTAATATGATGGCAGCATGATAATATTTTGCAGTGACAGCTTTTACAAGTTCATCGTGGATTTTTTAGCCCATATTACTGATCTGTGTGCATCTCTCGGGTCAATGATTTACCGTAGTCAGTTAGGTTTACTGCTCTGGCTGTCAGGGTGTGCATACAGAAGCATTTACAGTATACGAGGCAAAAGAAACCATTAAGAAGTGGGAGTTCTTGTCTGTATCTGGATTTCTGCACATTTTATTATGGGACAATGATCACAAAGACGGAAATGATAATACTGTACACAGTGCAGAATGTGACGTCATTTTGTCCAAAGTGGAAATTGCCAGTGTTATGAAACAGCAGTTTTGAACGTGTGTGGCATAAAGCGATGACAGCCGCAAGGCCCAGGCGGTTGTGCAATCCGTGCATTCTGACGAGTGTCTGCGAGCCGGCGTCTGCTTGTGTGCGTGTGTTCAGTGAGCGTACGGAGAACCTTGACCCACATTTGTGAAAGCCCGCCCTTGCCTCTGCTTTGTAGTAAGATTCCATAGTAAGCATTAATCAAAGCGTGAGCCCAAATGAGGAACCTCAGGTGCGTCATACTCAGGAATGTGAGTGACGCAGCAGCCAGGTCCTCCCACACTTTTCATTGAGCCCATTGTGCTGCAAGCTTTTCATATGTGATTCATAATTATGCATACATATGTATGGACATGCTTCCCTGTGAGTGAGATGTTGTAAATGCTGAATCTGTAAATTAAATGAAAACGCATACGCTTAAATCAAATCGTACATTTTTAATAAGTGGTTAATTATGTGGCAGTATACTCTGGATGTGATGTGGTTGAGTGAGACGTCAGTGTTGGAGAAAGAGGGAATGTGCCCCCTCAGTGGAGACTAAAAAGCATCCTTATTACTTCCCCTCTGAAACAGTGAATGATTCATCGGCAGCCTGAGAGATGATTCAGAGGCCATTAAGCAATTATGGAAGAGCTTGAGCGAAGAGGGATGGCGGCACAGTGAGCGTGGCCGGTTGCACGGGCTCCTGTGCTGTGCAGATGTGGATCCGCTGCGGTGCCGGCGCTGAAATGGAGGCTTCGCAGTCGTGTCTGAGCTGCTGTCTCTCTGCAGGTCCCCGCGTCGCCTGTGAGAAAATGACAGGGAGTTTTGTTGCGTGCCCCGCCGCTGTGGGCTTGGCTAAGGCGTTGGCTGCTATCTGCTTGGCCCAGCCGCGCAGCAGTGGCTGCAGGCACGCCTCTGTGTGTGTGCTCCTGCCTTGTCGGGAATCGGCCCCGCGCAGGCCAAGGGCGGGCTTAGCCTCCCACTCCCATGGAGCTGATTAGCAAACTGTTCGTCAAATGGCCCGGGCTCCTGGCAGCCTTGCGGCAAGCTCGCTCACCCGCACGCGCCGGCGCGCCTCCCTGCCTCAGGAATCCGCGCGGCTCCCACGCGGGCCCGCACGTCCTTCCCGCAAGGTGGCCGACTTCCAGCGCCTCCGTGCGCCGGGCTTCAGAGGTCACCGTGCGCTGTGTTTTTCAGGCCTGGCTGTACAGGGGCCCCCGCCCTGACTGATCCCACTAACTCCAAACAGAAGAACTTGTTCATCCAGTCAGGATGTGCTGATCACCCATGGTCTCTGCAGGCTGCCATGTGGTTCCACGAGCACAGGCCATCCCTGCGTTGTGTTAGAGTGCCTGGGGGGGGGGTGTGTCGTAAAATCAGACTTTCTCAGGCAGCGGTAGCTGAGTGATCCTGCACCACTCGAGGCCGCCTCCAGCCCTGCTTTTCTCTCCAGCCTGACCAGGCAGGATGAGCTGGTGAGATTTTTCCACTCCAATGCAAAATGGGCTCCTTTCCTTTTTGCTGAAAAGGGAGCCGTGTTCCAAACAAAATGACAGAAATAATTCAAACCACAGACACTGGGGATAAAGTTCCTTTCCTTACCTTTCCTGTGTCTTTCTAGGAAATAAAATATGTTTCCTAAAGGGAATAGCAAAAAAGTATTCGAAAAAGCACGTGCAGAAGGCACTTTTTTTAAACATTGCTGTGCTGCAGTGGAGTAGACATGTATTCCTGAAAACAGCTTTTTTTATATCCTGTTTTCAAATTCAAGCGTGCCAATATACAAGTAGGTGTCTGGTAACAAGACCTGTAATTTTAAAATCGTATTTGCTTTGTCTCCAACATAGAAATGGCTTTCAAAGAGTGAGTGTAAGTAACATTGTGCATTACTGAACAGTCATGCAGAGTTATTTGGCAGCGTCTGCATGCCTCAGTCTGCGTTTGTCTGTTCTGTGCATCATCTTCCCGTTAAAATGACCCTTATTACTTTTCCAGCTGGCAAAGGGTTAAATGTTTTTTTTTTTATTCCCCACAGTCTCTCTGCATCTCAAAATGTTTTGTATCTCATGCATCCACTGTTCCCTCCACTGAAGAACGCCTTAAGCCCATCAGGAATGTACTTCCTGGTGCTGAACCAAGACCTGTGGCAGTAAAACAACACAAACAAATGAGTCTTTGTGCATGACTCGGCAGAATTATTTCTCCCCATGTTTTATTTACTCTCATTGAATTATTCATATTTTGAATCAATATTTGTCTCGTCTGAGAAGAGTTCTTTACCTTTAGAAGTGTTCCACTGCCAAGCCCTCTGCAGTCAAGGCAGAATTTATGCGCTGATTTAATGAATTGTTGTTCAGTTTATCTCATGCAACAGAGTCAGGCAGAGCAGCCATTTTTTCGGCCCAAGGCACAGCAGTGCCCGGCCAGCCAATCCAGATTGAGCAAGCCTTGTTCCTGTAAATGGGCTTATGATTGCAAATTGAAACAGGAGCTGTCTGAATTTGTAGAAGGGCTAGGGCCAAGCAGCTGTTTGAGGATTACAAAAATTGTCCTGACAGGTTGTTTTGAATGGGGGTGTAAACACAGAATAAAATAACTGAAATTGCAACATGGTTTAATGACCTATTGAGCCCTCTCTGGGAGGTGAATTATTTGCTGTTTGCTTTCACTCTGTTACAAGTGTCAACTCTTAACCCTAATTTTTCTGAAAGGATGCTGGTACCTTTTTTTCATTGAGTTATTGTGTTAGATGCATTCACTTTTTTACAAAAAGCCAGGCTTGCATTGTAATAAAGTTGTTAGCCACATGAAGGCTACACTGAAGAATGCAAGCCACACCATGTTAATCACTTAATGGAAGCCGTTATTTGGATCTGTCACTGTCGGCACCCCTCCAATGTGTATCAGGATACAGAGGAGAGCCGCATTGGTGTACCCCCCCATCCCCTCTCACATTATTGTCTCCCTGGAGATTTAAGTTCATCTTCTCACAAGCTCTCTCAAGCGTCTACCAGCCTCGTCTCTCATGTGTTTTCCAGCATTGATTGCTTTGGTCTGGTATATCTACAGCTGGGCATTTTCAGGCCTGCATAAGGCTACACATCTCACGTGAAGGTATTTTACAAGAGTGGGGGGGGGGGGGGGGGGGGGTAATCATGTGTGTTGAATCATGAGTGAAGATTACCAACTGGAGTCGGTGAACTAATCTTTACATGCTGCCAGACACCTCATAAATCTGACTGATCTGGTGTGATGTCACTCCATTAAAGCTACATAAGTGCAGGTTGGGGCAGTGCACCAAACAGAAGGATTTGGCAGTGAGTTTACTTCAACTGAGTTTTGATGTTGTAGGGTTTTGTTGCAAATGTTGGGGAAACCTTAAGCTTTTTGAAATTAGGCAGGATTGAACAGATGCTGTTCAGAAAGCTTGTGTCTAATTACTGCTATCTGAATGAGATAAACCCATGCTCATTCCCTTCTCCTGTGGTTTATCTAGTGCAAAGCTGGTAAGTAGGTGGAATTACTAGGATAAGGAGGCTGCAAAGCTTGTGGAAATCAGATTTAAGCCTGTGTACACAGTACCTTGTTTCTGAGAAGCAGGTCTTTAGAGAAACCCCATATTAGCAACTGGCACAGGTTCAGCATATGACTCCCCAAGTTTCAGCACATTTTGGGCTGGGTTATAACAGCATAGGCACAGTCCACATTTGTCTTGCGCTCTTTTCCACGACAGTGTTGTAAGACAGCAAAGTACACAGCTACAGGGAAGAAAGTTAATTTTCTAAATGTGAGGTTACATGTAATTATATTGCAGCACTGGCAACCTGATCAGTACTTTCGGTGCCCTGGGTTTTTCTCTGGTTGAGTGACCTAGAAAGGAGCGAGGCAGAAATGAGAATCCCCATGCAGTCCCACGCTCACATTTGTTAATTCAGCGGGGTGACTCGGTGGGGGGGAATGCCAGTCATCCTTATAGTAATGAGCATGTCAAACGCCTCATCATTCACGATTTACATTTATTATCAGTATCTGTGCTACGGTGCTGTGTGCTTTCGGTTCATCTCCGGGGTTATGTTTTGCCATGTGCTTGCACAAAGAATAATTGAATCATGTGATTGCTGCTGATTCCGCAGCACCGGGGGGTTCGTCAGGTCAAACAACTCTAACTCTTGCATTGCCTTATTTTTAGTGTTGTCATGTTTAAGGGCGCTGTCCTCTCTTGTACGTGCACAGCATTCGCATTTTTAATTTGTCGCCGCAGTCTCCAACAGGTCTCTTTTGAGAGAACAGAAGGACACAGAACAGAACAAAGGCGCATGCACGATGTGAACTCGCTGACCCTGGGGTATTGTTATGCTGGGAATACATTTCCACATGCGTTCGAGTGTCAGGCTTTCAAAGGACCACACAGGTCTCAAGCAGGCGCACATTAGACATTCACATTTAGACACGGCCTCAATCACCTCACAGAAAAAGCTCATTTTACTGTCTTGTTCAAAATTGCTACATTTAAAAAAAAATTTCCCTTCCTTCTGTTCACTTAGGCTATGAAAATTTGAATTCACTCTTTTTGCATTATCACATTTGCTGTCAAATGTAATTGGACTTTAAATGTGAAACATTTAAATTAAGAGGGGTTCATAGTTTTTTGTGAAAGTTTATAGAAGACTTGAGTATCTCCCTGCCAGTCGTTATGTGTCCTGGTATAACTCGCATTATCAGCTGCTGCAGTTGAGTCTGATGTAAAGGAGGATTTTAGTGCACCGGAGGACACAAGTTTGGGATCTAAGATCATGTAGGTCTCCTCACTTCTCCTCTTGGCCCCAGAGGCACGCATGTTGGGCCGCCCATCTGGTCATAGGTGATAACAGGCATCAGCCCCCAAGTGGCTCCACCTGCTGTCTGCTCAGTTGGCAGTTGGGTCCTCCACCTACTGATTGCAAGCTTCTCTAACCAGAGAGCAGCAGTATTTGTTCTAGCCAGCTCTGGTCTCACGGTTGAGTGATGTGTGTCTTTCATGGGACGGGGGCGTTGGCCTTGTGGCAGGCCGTTTTGTTATACTGTACCCTGCCAAATTATTCAGACCACACAAAGCATGTTTTTTCGGGCGAAAATATAGGGCAGCTCAAGAGACGGACTGTTTCTATCTTCCGCCAGCATATTGCTTGTGCTTCCTTCCCTTTTCCCAACAATAAAATATCATTTTCATTTCCGTCTGATACATCTGGGGGCCGAGGGATGCAAAACCTTCCACAGAAGACTCGGGATGTTCTTTTTGGGGTTGTTTTGTCCAAAATTCAATTGGACAAAGCCCCTTATAGTTCTTGCATTTTCTCTCAGACAATGTCTTCCTCCCACTGTCAAGAGGAAATGTTTTTCATTATTGAATTTGAATGATTCATTTCTGTTTCGCAAAATATAGACCTGCCCTTGGTAAATTTACGTCTCCCTTCCTATTATTCACTCTTTTTTCTTGCCCCAAGCGCTTTCTCTTTCGTCTCCTCTCATACGTACCACCTTTTCTGCACCCATCCTCCGTCTGCTTTGCCTCCACATGCTCATTAATGTCTTCCTGTTTTAATTTCTCATCCCTCTTTCTCCCTCTGTCTCTCTCTGACCCCAAATCTCTCCCTTCCTCTCTGATTGTTTCAGACGCGGATGCAGAGCCTGCAGCCGGACCCCAAGGCACAGTACCGGAGTGTGTATGAGGCTCTCTGCCGGATCGTCCGGACCGAAGGGCTCCTCCGGCCCCTGAGGGGCCTCAACATCACCATGATGGGGGCCGGCCCCGCCCATGCCCTCTATTTCGCCTGCTACGAGAGGGTCAAGCGCGCGCTCAGCGACGTCATTCAGAACGGGGGCAACAGCCACATAGCCAATGGTACAGCAGTTAAAGAAATTTCCCATACAGTGTTTTTCCATTTTTTGGATGACCTACAAAGAGTAGTTATGTAAATGATGACAGCTGCAGACAACCAGATTTGGATATGGGTCCTTCCATGTGAGAAAATCTTTCCGACATAGAAATGAA
Source organism: Megalops cyprinoides (assembly GCF_013368585.1). Lineage (NCBI taxonomy): Eukaryota > Metazoa > Chordata > Actinopteri > Elopiformes > Megalopidae > Megalops > Megalops cyprinoides. The sequence goes on from NC_050586.1 coordinate 12,628,769, forward strand.
ACATGGGAAGTTACCTGTGATAAGGTAAATGCTGAAAAAAAAAAAAAAAAACAATGATAGATACAAGAACTCACTAAGGTTAATGCCTCCCTCTCTCATGTGTCAGTATGCATGTGTAGTTACCTTTTGCACAGTTGCTTTGAGCCTTGGAAATGCTTACATTTTGTAAATAGAAATTTACAACTGGTACATACTAGAAATAAGCCTTAGAACATGCTTGTTATTGATCTGGTTAAAATAATCGCTTAAGTTTGGTGAATAGCACAAAGGGCTATTAGAAGCATGATAATTTCATACAATCTAACACAATTTATTTATTAATTATAATTTAAATATTTATTAATGCAGCAAATTATCATCCATGTTGCATTAATGGAAATTACTGGTGTGGTCACTGTTGTCAAAAATATCATACAACTTTTCAGGTAACACTGCAATGGTAAAATAGTATTTTGAGGAATATTCATAGAGAGATAGCTAGCTAATACATTCATTGCAGACCCTCTTGTCTTGTGTATTTGTAAGTTCAATACGTAATGAGTATTACATTTAGAAAAAGAGATGAGGTTTTACACAGAATTATTCACGCATATTCTAACTATGAATGTGATACTGTGGTGTGTTACTCCACTCGCATGCTGTATGGTTGTTAACATTCTCACCTTATGACTTGGGAAATGTGTGAAGTGTTTCAGTAATGAATCTGGTTGTGACCCAGACTAATGACTGGTTATCTCCCCATACAGGAGTGGCAGGAAGCCTGGCCACTGTGCTTCACGACGCAGTGATGAACCCCGCTGAAGGTAACGGCAAAGTTGTGCATGTAGCTCCAGAAAAAAAAAGAATGCCCTCCCCCTGTCTTTGTCTGCAGTTGTGTGGCAGCAGTGTGCTGTAGTGGTAGGGTGCAGGGCTTGTAATCAAAAGGTTGCTGGTTCAGTTCCCCACTGGGGCACTGTTGTTGTACCGTTGGGCTAGGTACTTAACCCAGAATTGCCTCAGTAGAATGTCCAGCTGTATAAACCATTAAGGTATGCGAATCACTCTGGATAGGAGCATCTGCTAAATGACAATAATGTAATGTAATGTAAATAACCTAAGCAATACAACTGGCTAGTCTCACCTATCTGATGAGAGTGATCCGTCTTCTGTTTCTCCTGTGTCTGTGATATTGGAGCTCATGTTTGTGGTTCATCTCACTGATGCATTTCCTTGTGTGTTCGCTCCCCCCCCCCTCCCTCTATGGCAGTGGTGAAGCAGCGCATGCAGATGTACAACTCTCCGTACCGGGGCCTGTTGGACTGTGTGCGGACGGTGCGGCGCACAGAGGGGCTGGCGGCCTTCTACCGCAGCTACAGCACGCAGCTGACCATGAACATCCCCTTCCAGGCGGTGCACTTCATCACGTACGAGCTGATGCAGGAGCAGCTCAACCCCCACAGACAGTACCACCCGGCCAGCCACATCCTGTCGGGCGCGGCGGCCGGGGCCGTGTCGGCGGCCGTCACCACCCCGCTGGACGTGTGCAAGACGCTGCTCAACACGCAGGAGAACGTGGCGCTGAGCTCGGTGCACATCAGCGGCCACCTGTCGGGCATGGTCAACGCCTTCAGGACGGTGTACCGCCTCGGGGGCCTGCCCGCCTTCTTCAAGGGCGTGCAGGCCCGCGTCATCTACCAGATGCCCTCCACCGCCATTGCCTGGTCCGTTTACGAGTTCTTCAAGTACTTCCTGACCAAGCAGCAGCTGCAGCGAGAGCCGGTGACCGCGGCCGGGCCCAGCTGAGGAAGGGTCATGGGGACAGGGGTAGCAGGTACCGCCCAAACCGGGGCGACTTTGATCCCGGGACCACCTGAGAGCGGGACACCTCAGAACAGAGGTGTTGCTGGGCTTTGCCGTGCTTGTCAGTGTTGTTCTTTTGTCTCTTACACTTGGTCTGTTCACTCCCTAGGAAGCCACTGTTCCAAAACGAAAGAGGTCTCGAAAACTCTCTGAAGGGAGCAGGGCAGGCCCATGGAGCTCTCCGGGGAGTCTCCAGGACTCACCATCTCTCACCTCTGCCCATTCTCTCCCATGGTCCTCCTTTCTGTTTCTCTATTTATTTTTTCTGAGAAGGTGTCCTGTTACAAAACACATGAAAGCTAATGAAGTCACACTCCAAAGCTTTTCATTAGTGAGGAGAGGAGAACGGCAACTTCGCAGGGCAGCAGTGTTTTTTTTATCTCTAAATAATGGCCCACAACACTTTCTCACACTCTAAAAATGATGGTCCATGTAGTGACTCAGTATGTACTTCTACCACAATGTTTTGCTTCATCCGTTTGTTTATAGATTGAAAATGTAGGAAATTGTATTTATTTTACTTGCTTTTCAGAGCTAGCGTTTCAAGGTTTCGGAAGAGACACACGGCTATTTTTTGTTTTATTTCCTTGTATATTTATAAGTGACTGTTTAATTTAACACATTCCTTAGTCTTGCCGTGCAGCAAACGCGGAACAATTGTGCTTTAAAAGTGCCTCAATACTGTGCGCTGCCTCTCTTAAAAATCTGTGGCCAGAATTTATCGCGCAGTTCAACAGTATCTCTGGCCATTGAGAGTGCCCCTGTTGATTCTGTGAAAAATACAAGTGCACTTTAAGATGGCATAATTCATAGGACATGGCACAGTATTGGTAAGCACAATTGCCCTACTGTGTGAAAAACTTCCACATAAATCCATAGGTCTGGCCCAAATTAAACTTAACTGAACCTGATAACATTTATTTATGCATTTAAAAGAGAAATTGAATAATATAACGTTTTATCCTAATTCACAGCAGGGCTATTTAAGCGTTCGTTTGAAGCTGTTTTGCCCCGTTGTACTTTGTGATGGTACCCATGAGAAGAACTGACAAATTCACGCTTTGTTAAAACCACAAAGGGGTGATTGTTTTATCAAAGGCTACAGGAGCTGGAGTTAAGAACCAGAACTGGAAATCAGAGTTGCACTTCCACTGAGCTTGCCATTCATCTAAAAACCAGTGCGTCAAGCTTTTGTGACTCTAAACCCCAATGCATGGGTGCAGTGGCGAGAAATCTGACATTTGTTCTAGTCAAAAGGGACAACAAGGGTGTCGTCTGTCATAAGTGTTTTCAACACTCCAGTCTTTTCTATACAGCTTGCACCCCACAGAGCACGCATGCTAGAAAAGTGTTCTCTTTGTCCCCCTTCCCTTTACATAGCAAAGCATTTAGGCCAGCAGGGCCCAAACTCTTTTTTTTGTATATGTTGAAATCACGCACAATTGTTTGTTACTGTAAATAATATATTGCTGTATAGTATTGCAGAGAAACGTCAGCTTTGGAGGTTTTTGTTGTGAAAGCTTGCTGCAGAGCACCGCATTATGCAGGTCCCAAGGTGGTCCAAAAAAGAAAACTTTAAAATGTCAATGCTTTATGCGCACACCAAAGTGGGGTGCAGGTGATTTAGGCGTAGATGCCCCCGTTCCACTGCACTCTGAAACATCTGTGATGTTTTCCCCCTTCATGTCCTTCAATCTAACCAAGTATCTTCTGAAATGTTTGTGTGTTGCCTGTACATATTAACAGTCAGCGAAGAGCCATGTAAGTGTGTGTAATCTGATCTTGTTTGGGGGGAATGTGACTGAGCTGCGTCATGATCTCACTTTATTTTCTTCTTGATCTCCATGCCTGGGGGAGCCAACCAGCAGGACTTCCAGTTATTTGAACACTGGTATGCGTTTCACAGTGGCATAATCAAATTTCAGCTGGTTGGCGCAGAATACTTGGATGCGTTTGGTGAGATTGGGGCCATTACTGGATACCGACCGGTTCAGTTGGCAATGAACAGAGGCGATGTGGGTTTTTTTTCCATCTGGTCCAGATCTTGTCACAAGCACCCCGTGCTCCTGCCACAATCTTCCCATCATATCAAGCCTGCATCTCTCCCCTCGGAAGTTGGACATTCCTTTAAATATTGCCAGATTCCCCACCAAGTTGCAAGTCTTGTTTGTTTGCTTTTAATTAAATGCTTTTTTAATTTTTAATTTATCCCAGTGGCGCATATATAGTTTTCCAACGATCTAACCCAAAACAAATGTTGTCTTTTCCCCTCACCACTTTCCAGTCCCCAAAAAGAAAAGTTCTGCTTTGAGGTGCTGTGATTGTGTGAGTACGTTTGTGTCTGTGTGTGCACGCGCACATGAACGTGTTGTGCTCGCAGATGTGTAGCTTTAAAAGCGGGGCAGTGAAGGCCAATGTACTTGTGAACATTCATGTTCCAGAGGATTGAAGCCAGCCTGTCTCCTGAAGCTTCTTATGGCAGTGAACTCTTTTTTTTCTTCAGGCTCTTACTCCACAGGTATTTTCTGCCAGAGTGAAAGTACATTCAGCTTTTGAATTTTTTTTTTTTTTTTTTTTGTATGTCCATATCACATGGGGGCTTGGTGCCTTTTGTCCTTTCCGTGCATCTATGCATTTTATTTTTTTAATTAATTATTTTTTTCACCATCATAAAAGCAGTGGCCTTTTCCACCTTACACGTGGGAACTGACATTGATGAAAAACATTTCTGGGTGTGTGTGCGCGTGTGTGTGTGCTTTCGTGTCGGGGGTGGGGGCTGGGGCGTCGGCGTCAAGTCTCTTAGCTAAATTGGTAATTTTATGGGGCCTTATGCAAGAATCTCAAGTAGAAAGACTTACCAATGGGGAACAGTGGGAAATTCACATATTTCTCTGCTCTGTTGATTGTTGGGCAATGAAATGAGTGCTGACTATTTTCAGATATTTTGACATGTTTTAGCTTGTTTTGTATAAGATTTAATTGCACCTTTACTTTTTTGCTAAACCTCAGCCATTACCCACAAAAATGCAAAGCAACTGCAAACATGGATTTACTTGACAGCCAGTGAACATGTATATAAACAGTGTGGTCAGTTATTGCATTGGAAAAACAGACATGGCATATTTCAAGTACAATTCAAAATGATACCTTTTTGTTATATTTGTTAAGAAGACATCACATTATTGTTATTTAGCAGAGGCTCTTTCCCAGAGCGACATACAATTTTATCCATGTACAGTTAGTTTAATGAGGTAACTCTACCTTTCCAAAGGGTACAATGCCAGTGCCCCAGCAGGGAATTGAACAATATTTTAGTCACAAACCCAGCGCCTTACCACTGCACTACACAGCTGCCATGTTTGTGCAGAGGTTACATTGACATGTTTTATAGGGCTTTTAGTATCTAACAGTGCTGGACAGATTGTCAGTTCGTTGTAACTTTATTATAAAGCACTTGCAGTATCTTTTGGAGGCTTTTTTTTCCCAAATAACAGTTCAGTACTTGCATTACAAGGTGCATAGATGGGACTGAAATTTGCTAGAAAAACCACAAAAGCAAGTCTTCATTTATTTGGCTTTTTGTGCACTTAGTGTTTGTTTGTCAGTAAGGAAATGGGCAATAATGAGTATGGAGAAGTCTCTTATTATCAATCTGTTCAGACATTTCTCATCCATTCATTGAGTTATCCCAAATTATCCAGGTTACTGGGTAACATTCAGTTCTCTCCTTATATGCAAGCCCGATTTACTACTTTGTTGCTGTCATGATCCTGTTGCTGCAAGAGGAAAACAGAAGCAAGACACTTAAAGCCTTCCTTCTAACTTGATATTTGAAGCATTTCGCTTATAGTATGGAAAATATGTTGTACATTTTATGCTTTGCCCTTTAATGTTTATGGAGAATTGAAGAATTTTGTCCTTGTCTGAGGATATGTTTGTCATGAAACATTTTTTGCTGCTTTCTTGCGCACAATGAAAGAGGGGAAACAGTGGGATGATATTTTTTAAATATAGAGTGCCATCTAGAGAACAAGAATATTTTCAATTTGGAGATAAAAATGAGACGCAGATGTTTTTATGATTGTGGTCATGCTGCTACAGTTTATAACACTGGAGCTGAAATAAAATATAAGTAATCATGTCTTGGGGGTGTTTCTGAGTTTTCTTTTGCTCATGTCTAACAGTATATGTAACTTGTTGAAATGGTACAAAAAGGGATTGATTCAATTTTAGCAATGGCACAACTTAACCGTGGAGTGCATTCCACTGAGTGCCTTTTAGTTCTTAAAATGTTACCTTGATGGGGGAGGTTACAGTAGATGTCCATCTTTATTGTTTCCCTCATAACATTGGTTTAAAAGATACTGAAAACAGTTCAGGACGTTAATTAATTAATATGACATAATTTGCCTTTGTTAATGTGATAGTCTTTCTGCCCATTCGGAACGTCCCCAGAGCACCTGCATAGTTTTCCATTTAATTACGTGGTTTCCTTTAGTAACTTCTTTGCATTGTAGGTCTAACTTAAACCTCCAGCTACTATACTATAGTAAATGCTGCGTACACTGCCCTAATCGTAGGCAAACATGGCTTCAGCTAGTTACCATAGTTGGGCAAGAGAAAAAATTATTTTTAACCCTCTTCGGCCTGCGTAGTTTTCTAGCGTTGCTAAAAGCCTGGTCGTCCCCAAATAGTAGGCAACCAGAAAACGTTTACTTTTATTACCAGACGAAACGCAAAATTAAAGATTTCGCGGTTAGATTTTTTTTGACACTGTTACTGTTTTCTGGTTTACAGCGGTCATTTTTTTTTTTTTTTTGAAGAGAACTGCGCAGTTCAGTACGTGTTGCAGATGCAAGCTCTGGCCCGGTGTACGAGGGGATTCAAAACGTTCTAGTTCAAAAACGGTTTATTTAGAGGCATTACGTACGACAAGTATGCCTGTGTCGAACCTGTTCGCACACGGCCATTTCGCTTGATGCACACTAAAGTCTCAGGCCTCTAAGCTGAAACTGATACTACCGTCAAGTAGTAGCCTATGCCAATGGCTTGCCCAGTCCCCTCTATGTATTTCCGGAAGTTGTGGCAGTAATGTTTTCACCAAGAATGAACGTTCTCTCAGCCTTTACATACCAGTCTCCAACAGTACATGACCAGGAGAGAAACTTTTGCCAACGTGGTCATGCTTGACAGTCGGACAACATAATGACAAAGTATCGCCAGTGAACACGTGCCAAAGGTGGGTTGTTTAATCACATTAACGTTAATGTATTAATAAAATTAAACTATTTTCTAATGCATGCAGTATATAGCTAGTTTTTTGGGACCAAAACCTATAGTCAACAATGTTGCCTTTAATGGATGCCCTTGTATGTTTAATAGGACATCCAGTAGAGGGCAATGTTGCCTAAAAGATAATGTAGGCCATCAGCCTCTATCTCCTAAAGCGTAGGTTTTACTTACGAAATGAATGGACGGGTGAGTTCAAAGAATAGTTCCACTGTTTGTATTTCCTTTATTGAAGAACTGTTCTACACTGTGAATTTTAAGAAGTGAATGACTTCCTGGTGATTACAGTGAGAGAGTCAACGCTGAAAGTTAGGATACACCCCAAACAGAGCCTGGGTGTATTTGTCCCTTTTTGGAATGTCTCAAGCCAATCTTGGAGTTAAATTGAAAATATTGAATATAGGGTTGAATACAAAATTGACTGAATGATTAATTCTGTGAGTCAATCAAAGTGAATCACATTTTCATACATTCCTTAAAGGAGTTAATGACATTAGTGTATTCATTCTCTCTGATAAAGAATGTAAAAACAAAAATTAAAAACACGTGATTTATTTAGTAGAAGGAGTGGCATTACATAAGAATATTTTTAAATCTGTGATGGGCCTCAAGTATTGGTGGGAACAAAAGGAAGTTCAAAGGATGTATACAGAGGCAAAGCCAAAGTTATGGTACACATTTCAAATATTAACAAAAATAGCTTAGTCTTTGTGAGATATGAGATGACATTTAAATAGATCCCACATTTAAAATGAATTTAAAATTTGAATGAACAGCTGCACTGATTAGTAGTTTAAAAAGTTATACATTTTACAGTAGACTTGGTTCCATATATGTTCGGTTTTAGTACTTGTACCTCCTGTAGGTCTGGATTATGTAGTGTAACCCATTACCCCAAAAGAAAATATTTGTGGGAATTGCTCCCTTAAAAAATGGGGGAGCTCAGAAGCAGATTTTTAATAAAACGGTTTCATGTAAAACAATATATTCCGATGTATATTACACCTTATCTGTAAGAAATAAAGAGCTGTTAGAATTGAGAAACTCTTTTACCCTATCAGATCAAGGACTGAACCTGACCCAACTTTAACACACTCCCTTCAGCAGGCTGGAGTTTTGAGCTGCTTTGTTGTGTAACTGGTATCACACACAAAGATGGTAGGTTTTGCAGCCCTTAGTTACCAGCACACTTCTTGAAATATTGAATGCATAGAAGCAACAATGGCCCTTCAATAATTATCTTTATAGAGCACTTGTCTGTTGGTCGGTGGAAGTACAACATGCGGCATAGAGTTGTCACATAGATATGCATATACATGATGGCAACGGGAAAAAAGAACTTCTGTTATGTTTCCTTTTTATATCATTGAAGTAAGGAATTGTAGACACACCAAATCATTACAACAGTTGTTTGAAGTTTGTTGCAGCTTCAGCACCGCAGATCACATGATTAATGCTCTTTGTGCTGAAGATTTGCAACTGAATTTAGCAGTGCTATTTATAGAAAGTGTTCATTTGGTATTCATTATTGTGGGTACTGTGTGGCGCCGACCCTCTGACTCCACCATGCTGGTGGGCATTATACGTACTTCCCTCTTAGTGATTACTTTTACATAAGTTCCACTCCCCTTACCTGTCCTGGGACACGTACTCGCCTGGTGGAATTGTCAGCCCTTTGTTTGTTGTTTTCCTATCCAAAATGTGCTGGCTGTTTATCTGGAGTGGATGAATGAAAGCCCCCTCTGCTGGTCTCAAGCCCTCGTGGTACTCCTCCTCTCTGTAATCACTTCATCTGCGGTAAACTGTCCCACCACTTTGTGTTTCTATCTCAGAGATAAGGCCGTTATTAGAGGGCTTTGACAGAGCGGGTCTTGGCACTCACAGTCCGCATTGGCTCGCTCGTGTAAGGGGTCGCAATCGAAGCCGGAGATCTGGTGTGTCGGATGCGAGGGGGCGTATCTCTGGATGGGAGAAGAAAGGAGCCGTGCTGGTACTGTAACATCAGAGATCCAGTTTCACCGGGCCTGCCTGGGAAGTTTATGAAGCTTCCCTTGTGGGTCGGAGCGGGGCTGTTTAAAGGAGACTTATCAGCCGCTGCAAATTTGTCAGCCAGTCACGGCATATTGGAGAGCCAACAATGGTTCTCTTTGTGGAAGAGCTTGGTGTTCCCCTCTTTTTTAAAGAAGGAAATCTGTTTGTTTTCCTTAGCGTGAATGGGCGCTATGAGGAGCTGGATGACGGTACAGACTGACGACCACATTGCGCGCAGGATCTTAAGAGCCAATCAGATCACGAGGGAGATAGGACAGACAGATTCACATGCTGGGGCCCAGGGATGCCTGTTGTGCGGAGTAGAATGCCATTCACGTTACATGCGAGACTGACGTAAAATGCTCAGTTAAGCTCTAAAATGCCACAACTTGTTCAAGTCATCAATTGAAACAGAAGGGCAGCAGATGTATGGTACAGTGACATAAAATCAAGCTTAAGCAGGATCAGTCTTGAATTTAACTCACTTTGCCATGTTTGAAACATAGCCATGGAGGAATTCTTAAAAAATTAACTTGACAGTTTTTTTATTAATGTTTTTTGTTTGCTTTCACTACACTGCTTAAACTGCTTTAGCATATGGCCAGAATGTAACCTTGAAGTGGCCTTTTTGCCGCAATTTGGCAGTCAGTTGAATCACCATGCATTGATAGATAAGTCATTTGTAACCAGGTCTTTCAGAGTTAATCAAGGTGGCTGTCTTCCTGCCAAAGTTTACACTGGTATGAAACCCAGCCTCTGTGCTACTGATGTGAAATGTGTCATGTAATTTGCCTTCATGTTGTTTTTGGAAAGGCACACATGTGAACAGAGTGGGAATTGCAGGGTTGTAAACAAGACTGGAACCATAAATGTCAAAACATGTTTTGTGTTGTGTACGGTGTGACCCTGTGGCCTGTCAGAGTGAAAGGAGAACTCTGGGCAGACCGCAGACGTCTCCCACATCTTGTTGTTTATACCCTGTGACCTTTCATTAATCAAAAGAGTAATAATGAATGGTGCAGGTTAGGGCAGGAAGACTGGCGTTACATATCTTTGTAACTAAATTAGATCTGGGTATTGAAATTTGCACACATTCTTTCTTTATGTTTGGCAAATTTCTTTGGATGCTGGTATCCACTGACTGTGTAATATGAGAAACAATTTTATATCCAAAAGTGGCACAAGACGAAAGTATGAGAGATGAAGGAACTGGCTTTGCTCCATGTTAAAGTTTCCTCTAGAGGGCAGTGGCAGCTTCCAGCTTTGAACACAGGTTGCAACAGCCCCTAAGTTACTATGCTTATTGTTGTAGGTGTTTGACATCACTTGAGTACGTTAGCAGGTTTTATATAGTTCATTCTGGTTTGTAAGGGGATGACTCAATGTTTGCACTGTAGTGTGGCAAGATTTCATTTAGTAGGCTGGTAATAACTTTACCTCTGTGCCAATTTTCTATTGTATTGATTCCTTCAAAAGGTGCAGTGAAGACGTTGCTGACTTTGTTCCATTTGTGTACGTCAACATTCTGCAGTGTGGGAAATTCCATGCATGATGGACACAGAAGTTTATAAGCATTCTGGTCATTCTCTGGTATGTTGAGATGAAGTATTCCGTAGATAGATCTTTCTGGATAGGGATTTGTTCAGACCTCACCTCTCCTCTCTTGTCTGGCTTTTTGAAAAGCCAGTTTGGCCAGGTGCTAGAGGAAAAAAAAAAATTCTGTTGGTGCGTTAAAGGAAGGTGAAGAAGAAGAGGAAGGAAAAACAGAGGAGGTGGAGGTTGTTTTAAACTAGTTGCATTTGACAGTCAATGTACCGTGTCCCACTCAGGGCCTGGAAGTGCAGGCGTCACAATGGCAAGAATAGTAATAATAGTTCTAACCTTCAGCTGTGCCTGTCAACAAAACCCTTATCTGATGGTTGTCTTCTTTTCGCCATGTCGTCTGAGACACACAGAGCGATACTGTCAGATTCCTAATCCCGTCAAAACAGATGCTATCTCCGCACTCCTTATCTAATTACCTGTGTGCTCAGAGGTGGCCGGATTGAACCCCACAACTCAGATCTAGTTCACAAGACTAAGACACTGGGCGGGGGAGGGATTCCTACAGTAAAATGTTGAATGTACTGTACATTGAATGGCTCTGTCACTGTCGTGAAGCGGCAAAGAGCCGAAAATTGAACAGCCTAAGTCCTTCGGTTTTCTTTACAATGGATTTGAATCAGATTTCAGATGTAGGTGCTTCATTTTGTCACTTTCAGCTTGTCATGGAATCTATTACCTTTTATCGCACTGATATAGTTTGATTCTAGCTCCATTCCCAGTATGAATAATAGCAAAAATTGTGGTAATGTGATGTAATTGACTGGAGATATATAGATATATCAGATCCATTGTCAGACATGGTAAGCCTTGGGACTGATGTCTAAATGGTTTTACTTGGGAGTGGACCCATCTCTCACTGCTGATCACTGCCACTGGAACTGGTTACTGGTTATTGGGTCAAAGATGGATCCCTTCTGGCCCATGGATATAGTTAGCTCTCCCCTGTGGGGTCAGTGAGGATACTGGTCTCTGTGACCAGTGCTGGTTTGAGCTGATGGGGTAAGTATCCGAGCTGCCCATCTCTCCCCCACATGCACTGTGTTAAACAGAGCTTGTCAGAGAGGCCCTCTTATCTGCCTGTTGCTGTGGGGGTGGAATTCCTCTCGATCCCTATCTGGTTTGGCTGAATGATGGATGAAAACTTCACTTTGTGCCTGGGTGCGCTTTGTTGGTGCTCTTGAACGTTCGTTGCACTTCTAAATGTACTGGATTGGTGGCTGAAAACCGGTTTTCCTCAGCACGTGGGTTTCCTACAGAGAAGTCTGTTTTTAAGTGTGTTGGTGTTACTTTGTTTACAGAGCAGAGTGGAGTTGTTACCTTGGTTGCTTGGTTTCCTTGGTTGCTCGGGGGACAGGGATTGTGGCATTGACACAGTGTTTCTGTAGGGTCATCTCTGGAAAGCACTTGGTGTTGTGAGGCCTGAACCTTTGAAAAATAAAGAGAAATTGGTTTCAGGCATCTTGTTCTGAGCATACTGTATCTCTAGGTTTCTACCCCTTGGAGAGAATTAGCACCAAATAAAAGTTAGAAGGAGGATAGCATTCATCTGTAATAACCAAGTACGAATTTGCTTTAACAGACTCCAAGTGTGGGACCCAACATTAAGAATTTGATTGGACTGTGTCCTTTGAAGAATGGCGGTCAAAGTGTTTCACTTCAACTTGAACCTGTTTGCTGGTTTGGGCAAATTAGTTATTCAAACAGCAGATGATGATTCATTGAATGAGCAGCTTTGAGTCAATGTTTAAAACATAAATGTGTCAAATTTTAGTCATGCTTACTGCACTCATGTTGGCATAAAAATACATAAACTTGCTTCCATATCAGTAGAATGTAGTAATGGTTTGGCCAACTGATCTGTTACAGTATGTGTCATATTTAGACAGGTGTGCCCTGCATGAATGAACATAGCATGCTTCAGTTTGGGCAGAGGGGGAATCCTCCCTGCAACAGTGAATACAGACCTTTGTTTTGGTGCGTTACAATGTCACTGAATCTGTGTGCTGTCACTGTACATAGCTGAGAGTGCTGTAGTCTGACATTTTCTCTCTTTCCCTTGGGATCCCTCTACACTCCAGCCTGCCTCAGACCCTGCTTCTCAATATGGGCCATGGGCATGTTAGTTGGAGGGAAATATTTTCCCTTTTGTCACTTCCAAATGGGAGCGCTCACCTGACAAATGTACAATGCACAAGCAACTGGAAATCATCAAGGTACAGAGCTGGGTGCGGGACTGAAAATGTCTATGAATGGGAACTTTTGAAAATCTCCCTTAAGGGGAGCATTTTTTCTGGCTAGCATCGAATTTAGAGAAGACAAATAAATGCATTGTGCCTTTTTTTCCGTTTTTGAATGGGTCACTTCACCTGCAATTAGCTGTGCGAAGTGGAAACTAGGAAACAAGGAGTAAGCATTCATTATATGTATAGATTATTCGTTATTAGGTATTTATGTGGCTCTCGTGTTCCTCTACCACAAAATGAAATCTGAGGAGCTTTTATTTAGATTATTTATTGTACTACACCGGCTTGCAAAAGGCCCACGTGATGCTGGGCAGGTATGAAAGCAGCCTACGCCTCAGCCCCAGATGTCATGCCCTGATCAACGCACGCATCACACCTGGGGATTCTGCAAGGTCAGAGAGTTATCGGCCTCAGACAGGTCAGCTGTACAGGAGCGCGGAAGCCCTCAGATAAATCCCGCTGCTATCTGAGCTGCATCGTGCTCGCGTTCACGCCAGAGTCGCGCTACTGTAAACACAGCCGGCCTCGAAATGGGCGGGCACTGGGACCCGCAGCCACATCAGCGCTGTTAGAGGAATTTTTTCTTCAGCATTTTCGCTGCTGACTGACACTGGGGTGGACAGTTTTGTTTGTGCTGATGTTGTTCAGTGGACAGTTCAGGCTGTGTTCCAGTATAAAGAAAGTTTTTTTTTTTTTTTTTTTTTTTTTTTTTTTGTAATGTTGGTTGGTACCACCACCCCAGAAAAAAAAAAAAAAAAACAACAAAAAAGATGTGCAGACTGACCCTGGGCTAGTACTGGGTCTTTTATCACAACGTAAATATCAATGAATTTTTAGCAAACCTCTTTTTAAAAAAATAAACATACATATATATGTAATTGAGAAATCTTTTTTTTTTTTACAAGAGAAGGAGTACATTTTTTGGACATGATTGACCTTAGAGGTTGCACAGGGTATCAAAGGTGACCCATTTTTGACATGCATACCCCCACCACCACCACAAAAACATGAGGGCTAAAAGATGGCTTCTGTATTCTGATAAACAAGGTTATCATGGAGCTGTGGCAACTTGATTACAAAGCGGTATATTTTAAAAAGCCCTTTCACCTCAATAAGCTCAAAGTGTTTACATTTTGATACGTTATGGCCTCTTTGCCTTGTCTATAAGTCTTGTGTTGATTTTGGGTTGTCTCACTCAAAAACAGCAGATAGTATTGATTAACAATACAGAACAACATCATTGGGAATGCCATTAACTTCATGAGTACATTAAAAACATACACACCATAAATGAGCTAATCTTACGTGATCTGAATTGTTATTCTTTTTAATCATTGTTCATGTCAGGTAGCAGAAGAATCCCATATGAAACAACTGGTATTTTAGTACAGCACTTCTGTGGGGGATCTTTTTTAACACAGAGAGATCTCAACTCATACAGTTTATGGGCATTAAAGGGGTTGTTGTTGATTTAAATGTTCTTACTTTGCATTATCAAATAGTCAAACACTGAGTCATGCTGATATGCACATCATTACTCATGTGCCAGATGTGTTATTTATTAAAAGTATGGTTTTTATTAGAAAATTAAACTGATTTTGTCTTCAGTTGTTCACCTAGAAATGTAGAAAACCACAATGATATTTTTTGGTTTCCTCCTAAAATGCCAGTTGATTTGACACAAAAGGACCTCTTTTCAACCTTTCCCCCCTGATTAGATTACATTGTGTTTGCACAGCAAACACTCTTATCCTGAGTGAAGTATGTACTCTTACAGTTATTTACATGTTAGCTATTTATACTGCTAAATATTTGCTGAGGCAATTTGAATCACACCGGCAATGCGTGAGCTGCAAAAACTGCTCCTTACCAGTACACCACACTGCTACCCCCGCTGATCCAACTGAATCTTGCAATCAGTCAGCCTGCCATCCCGCAATAATTGTGTGAGAGGATGGGGAGAGTGAGGATCTCTGCAAGAGGGAGAAGCTAAATCCCCTCTTGCAGAGATCCTCCCCCTCTCCCCTCATATTTAGCCACTCAGTTGAGTGACTGCTCCATCACATCTGTGATAACCTGTATATGTGGATCACCTTACTGTAAGTCTGTGGTCTGTAGCCGTGAGATCTCTGTGGTTCTTGTGACCGAAACAGCAGAAGAGGTGAAAGCAGTATATCTGTGGAGCTCAGGGTTAATCTTAAGATTATTATCTTGCCATACTTCACACAAGTGGTATTTACTGTGTCTATATGTAATCCTTCTTTGTGGCATACATTTATACCCCACATACATTGATATGTCAGTTGTTTTTAAAAGGTGTCGCCTTTAGTAAAAAAAATTTGAACAAATATTCAAATCAAAGGTGACTTCACCATATCACCCGTCTAAAAAGAAATAGCGTATAAAGAAAGGGACAGCTTTACGTGGGCTTATTAGGGTGAACTGAATTAAAAATCATTAATGAGGGAAAGAACTTTCCCGGCTTTACTTTCTGCACATCTCAGAGAGCTGCTGTGAAAGGCAGTGTAAACAGTGAGTCAGACCGACTCAGGCGGTGTGTTGCGTGAGAGTAGAGTGTACAGTACCTGTGCTGCAAGTAAGGACTTTGAGGTGTGCCTCAGTCTCATGGCCCATTGCACCGCCCTCATACAGAAGGACATGGGCCAGCGGTGCTCATCTGCTGGGAGGGGGGGGAGAGAGCTCTAAGTGGGGAAAACCACCATTTCAAAACACAACTGACTCATCTTGAAGGAGCTGTGCCACCATGCCTCTGATGATAAGCCATGACTCACACCATCGACGATCAACAGATGTTTAGCAGAGGAGGCAGCGCCTCAGACCTAGGGAGTAGCAGAAATTATTTTTTGTGAAGGCATGATCTGTGCAACTATCCGATTGTCTGTAGCGCTGTGTTCACATTGAGGACAGACCATTAGTTAGTTGCCCTGCGAAGCATTGGCTCATTTTTATACAGATTGCAGGTTGCTCTGATGCTGTCAACAGTGCTGTGAACCTTGAACGCTTTGAGCTAGAGCAGGTCTGCCGCTCTCCAGCCAACAGCCCCAGGCCAGGCAAAGCAGTACCTCAGCCCCAGCTGATAAGATTTAGACACCAGCCCACTGGTAGCAGACCTACGTGATTGAGCAGGGAGTAGGACGATGTAAGCCATTACTTCTGTTCAGAGTGCAGGGGAGTTGCAAACACAAGACATGGACTGTACTGATATGTTTAGAGAATTTCGGAGAACCGGACTACTGAATTGAATGCATTCCACGGCTGCCCTAAAGGTCAGCGGGTGGCATTCTGATTTACAGGCCTTATTCACAGCACCTTTGCATCAGGCCTGAGTTCTTATCTCACAGCAAAGAAAATGGCAACAAGAAGACTTCTATTATTAAGTGGCTTGACAAAGGTGAGTGAAATATGCAGGAGTGCGGGTTGGGTTTGCGTTTCACATGGTGTCCTTTGAACTACATGCCAGCCGCAGGAAAAAAAAAGTTCTAATCTCTGACATCTAATTTGACGTCAAGGAAGATATCCATCGTGATTTACGTGCAGGCAAACAATGTTTGCTATTTTCATGATGGGTTACATGGAACATGATGGATTGTGGCTGTAAATTCAATCAGCAGGCATACATGAAAAACATTGTTGCTACACTAACTAGACTACTAAGTAAACATGTATCACTTTACATTTATTAATGACAGCTCACACATGACCATTTAGCGCACTATGCAAAATGACAACTCATTCATGTTTGTCTTTTCATCTGAACTTTTAGGAGGTTTTAATGTGAGCAAATTCTTACAGGAATATTCAGGCATGAATGAAATAATATCAAGATGTCATAAGATAACATTTCAGCTTGGCAGAACATATAGGTGGATTTTCCTGTGGTTGAAGAAAGTGTTGATTGGAGGAAAAAGGAACACCCAGATGCTGTAGGAGTCATTGAACAAGCTAAAATGTAAGGTCAATTGTAACTCTATTTTGAACATCTCACTACTGATAGTCTTATATTGTATTCACCACAGGCTGACTGACATTACCATTGAGCTGGGATGGCGGAATCACTTCCACTCAAAATCCAATTAATCAAAGTGACAGTCTGGCACACTGTAAAAAACCACAAAAACATCAGCCTTGACATGGTGATTAATGGGAACCAGAAAAAGACACATTCTTTCATGAGGAAATCTGAACTCCCTGTGCCAGCATTCCCTGTGCTTATGCACAAGTCAAATACATATTTAGTTAAGCTATGTGGAGATGCAAAGGACCATCTGGTTATGCTTGGCAAAAACAATATATGTGGTTGAGCAAAATTGCCAGCTGTCTGATTGCCCAAGTTGTCTAATACTCATTGTACACGGTATATGCCTTTAGATTGCGCAATTTGCTTTACCACGTTTGTTGATAATTTAAAGTATCTGTGCACAATATTTTACAATCCACATTCAACAGCTAGCTATATTGCCCTTGCCTTCTTTAAAAGTCCTGAGAAATCACTAGTAGTTAAGCTTACAGTTACAGTGCAAAATGTACTGTGTACCCACAGCTTTAAGTGATTTCTATTTTTTTCTAATAATTTCTGATAATGAATTCTGGGGAAAGTGTATAGTTGTACTTACCAAGTAAATGGCAAGTAAAAAGTCCTTATAAGTCAGTCAGATGCACAGTTCATGATTGGGCATTTTCATTATTGGTCTAAAATAAGAAGGCTTTACTTTACTTATGGTCAACCCATAAATTGTAAAAAAAAAAATATCTCTCTATTAAAGCATCACCCTGAGAACAATCAGTGCAATGTTATGTGTGTGGCCTACTCACACACTACTGACACAATAAAGTGCTCGTGTTGGCACAAGTTGGGGTGTTACTTTAAATGTAGCCTCCTGTTGCACTATTTGAATCATTCTGGATTTCACACTGTATGGTGATTGTGATGGGGCTGACTGCTCCTCACATTTGTTTAGCTGACTGTATACACCTGTAACAGCCCTCAGTTTCTACAGAGGGTACTGGTGACTTCAGTTCTCATGGTTCTCCTGTTGCCTGGTCATGCTGGTGGGTAAACCATGTCACGTTTCATGCAGTCATTTTATCCAAAAACAGAGCAGACCACGGACCACCTCCGGTACAGTCAATTGAAATCATCTTATGCTGAATCAAACTTCAGTTTAAAAGTATCGGGATAGGGGCACTTGATCGCTATCTTTTAAGTAACTTGAACTTATAATATTTAGAAAGCCCACATGTTTTTAAGTTGGATCCCAGCTCCTCTCATATCCACTGATGCAATCTGCTTGCTTTATCAGGGTTGAAGTACAGTTGCAGGCATTGTTTGCCAATGGATTAAAAAACTTGTTTATATTATAAGCATTTATTCCAGCACGTAGGAACGTCATTTTGTGAGTTACTGTTAAAAAAATGTGCGCATGGTTTCTCCAAGAAACTGTATCAAGTAATTTGTGAAATAGATGTTCTGTTGACAAACTGGTAATAGAGCCCACCAAAATCAGTTACTCTACAAAGCCAACTTGACCGTTTAAGGATCAGAGCTCACCCCTTTTTTTATCATTCACTGTGTGCCACTCATTGCTTATTCACAATTCCAGATTTTGTGTCAGTGTGTGTAATGCCTTCATCATGTGGTTTATTTAGGAGGTCAGAAGATAGGTAAGAAGTAGGAAACATAAGAATAAGAAGGAAAAATAGCCTTAAGGAAGAGAAAACATAAAAATCAATTTGAGATTTTTTTGTGATTAATAGTTTTTTCCTTTTATTTCCATAAAAATAAGTACAACAAAAACAGGAGCAAGGAACCCTTGAACAGCTGCCTGAACTTCACCCACATCTAATAAGAAAAGTTAAAAAAGAAAAATCTAAATAAATAAAGTGCAAAAATAATCACATGATGCCTATATTAGAGGTGTATGCTATACAGATTGATTTGAGATTGTTTCAGATGGATTAAGACAGAGGATGTTGCCATAAGAAAAGTTTCAATTTCATTTAAATTTGTCAGTTTCTTCATCACAAAGGGCAAACAAGTCCAAGAAGATCTTAAATGAAGATACTTTCATTTAAGTTTGGATGTTGTACCATTTTTCACAGTCTGTGTAACTATTAATACTATCAGTGTTATAAAAGCATATGCAGTTCAGTTGTAGATGATGGCGAGCCTGCCTCATAACTTCGTTTCCATTGACCTGGTTCAGCTCGGGGTCAGCTGTACCTGATGATAGCCAGAAGCATTTCACGTGTAAGGCCTGCAGTATGTTTGCAAAACCCAGATATGATAGTACATGCTAGTGAAATTATGTCTTATTTCCGGACCCTTCAAAGCTTTTTTTACCAAGGAAACAGGAGTGGTCTTTACCAAACATAACGTAAACCATGTTATTATTATTAGCAGTAGCAGTAATAGTTTTCATAACAGTATATCAAGGATGCTAGGTTAAATCAACACAAATAGTAATTTAGAACCCTACAGCCTAAAACATTATAATTTAGTCACTTCAGGTTACAGTAGCTACTCTCATTTACAGTAGCTGCAGTGATACGGCACAGTAATCCCCCTCATATCCCACCATCAGCTTTTGTTTGTTTGTTATGTAAGTAACAAGCTTTTAAAATGTTAGTCAAAAGAAAATGGTTTTACTTTCTGTTGTGAATAAAATGAATTTCACTTCCAGAAGAGGGAGTGGCAATGGATAAAATTTCACCATTTCAGCTTTGGAGGGAACACCATGACAGTGAATCTTGTGGAGCTGCATGTCTGTGCTGTGCTGTCCCCTGCTACATCACCTGTCCATATTAGAATTTGTTAGGCACTTGGTTTTAGCTAAATATTGGTAGCTTGCCAGCAAGACTAGAGTTAAGTACTTTTTAGCTGGTGCCAGCTGTGAGTTAATTGTTTGTATTCCAAATAACTAGGCGTGGTATATCAGCAGGTTGTGGCATTGTTGTTATTTTTCCACTTGACTGGTGCAGACTTAAAATACCTGATCTCTACATCTTTCTTTTTCTTAGTGGTTTAATATGAATTTTGATAATTTCATAATGCAGATATATTTTTTGAACCATTTGTTGTTACTCAACCAGATAAATGTTTCAGTTGATGCTATGCTACAGGTCAGGGAGGGGACAAAGCAAACAGTCGCGCTACAGTATACCCAAAAGGTCTGGACCTTGAACGAGGCAGGCCTCTGTGTAGCTCAGTCGCAGTGACATCACCAGTGTGGTGCAGTGTGGCCCAGGACGGGCTTCTAGTGGCCAGCTAGTAGGCAGAGCTCAGGATGACTCATTATTAGAGTTCAAATCCTGAAGTAATGCTCAGGCTTCTGCCAATCTAATTTTTAGGTAAGACGCTGCTGAAAAATATAATTGAATAGACTGTATATATAAATATATACAATGTGTGTGTGTATGTGTGTGTGTGTGTGTGTGTGTGTCCATGCCATACCTTTAACTGTTGATTGAAACAAATTGGCTAAATGAATGAAACATTCAGTAGCCATACACAGCAATCTGGATCAGCAAAATCATCATGAGGGTCCAGCACATCTAGTCAAACCTCTATTTATTGACTCCATGACTGCCATATTTCAAATATGATCACTGTCCAGTTTCAAAAGTAAAAGAATAAATGGAGTGATGATTAATGTTCAAGAAACCTGGGTTTTGATTCTCATAGATTAACATAGTATATTTAAATTGTTTTGTGTAATCTTAATATCTGCTTCAGAAGGTATCATAACTTCATCCTTGCATGAAACTTTATTATAAGGAAATTGGTATATTTGTGCTTAAACACTTCCATAAGAATTTGGTACCAGTACTAAGTGATAATATGACAACCACAGTCTGCATAATGTAGACCTACATTTAAAATACTTTTTGCACTTAAACTTCTTTACTGATATGCATCTTCATCTCAGCCACAAATCAACGGTAGTATACCCACCTGGGCTTTCTTGGACATTGGATCCAAGCTCATGCATTTCGAGGGAAGTTTGAGTCTAGCTGTAATGATAGGCTACTGTAGACGTGGCCAGTGACGGGAGTCGCATTTCATCCTATAACCACTTGTGAATACTTCATTCGGCAGTTGTAAATTCAACAAAGACATAAACCAACAAAATCCGGTTATGAAAAACAGACAAACAAACGTTTAATGCTAAAGATAAATGTCATAATCTGACGTTTTATACATGTGTAATCTGCACTTCACATATGAGTGACATCGTGAATTACTGTCCAATGTCTATTCATTTTTTCACCATAATGTAGATTTCCATACGCCGAAACCACTGTGGTCGTAAAAATATGGCCGATATTGGTAAGCTTTGTACATAGTTGCGAAAAGTGACGCTCTAACCAAGTCCTCCTCCGTGCCATGGAAAGATAGTCCCTCCGGTTGTTGAAAGGGGTCCTTACCATACTCTGATGCCAGTTGCTTCCTTTTGGTTTTGTACCTTCTGTTCTGAAACCAGATTTTAACTTGTGTTTCGGTTAACCTCAGACTGCTGGCCAGATGCGCTCTCTCTGGTGCGGAAAGGTACTTCTGCTGGTTGAATTTCTTCTCCAGCTCCAACACTTGCATGTGCGTAAACGCGGCGCGAGAACGCTTCTGCTTTCCGACTCCGCCGAAGTTCTCGGCAGAGTGACTGCTTTTTAGGTCCGGGGAACTGGTGCAAGATCTGTCGTTGGAATCTACAGAAGGTAAACACAGTCAGAATTATGGCAAATAATAAACCCACTGAAGAAAACTATTTACAAATTTGACAACAGTATTTATGTCCATGTCATGTTCGGTCAGCATTTTAATCCACAAGAACAAGAACATGTGTGTATAGCTGCCTTGTTTCAGAAAGGAAGGTAATGGCGATTGTACAATGAAATATGATGTCATCACAAATCAAAGTCTAGGAATAGTATCTCACCTTTTTCCCCACCACTGATACGAGCAGTAGAGGCTTGTTCCTCTGTGTCAGCTTCATTTGCGAGTACATTGTCACTAGTTTGCTGTCTGTTGGCACAGTCTGTCCATTTGTACCTAGGAGATTGTGTGTCTTCACCTGTGGTAGTTCTACACCGCTGTGTTGGTTCACCGAGTGAAGCACATCCAAAGGCGCTCAATCGTTTGTCCTCTTTAATGGACAGTATATCTTGAATAAGAAACGACGTTAACGGTTTGACCGAGACAGACATTTCTGCGGCCACAGATCCACCGATCAGATCTGGTCACTGGTCCAGCAAAAAGGGCGCCTCAGACTTGTTCCGTACTGCGATATATAGATCCAAATTTGTATGACAGTTTGAATGCTTTCACCCGACTCCTCTTCAATTTATACCATAGCGCCGCTCACGGATGTCATTCGCTCCCATTGGTGAAGGAGGCTGAGTGACTAACACTGACGTCGCTGTTGGCATACCAAAGGACGCTAATGACAGAAACAGACTTGCCCCGTGTTCACCTTTCATTATTTTTCAAGGCAGTAAATACGAATTTGTCCTCCAATATATTTGCAAAATAATCATTTAGAAGTAACATTTCTGTCGGTGCTTTGTATTGCCAACTGGACAACTGGTTAGAGTTGAACTGATGTGAATGTTTTTGAACAAATGAATCCCCGTGATTAACGACAATTACTTAAAACGTGTTTTTAATAGTCCCGTGTAGATAATGAAGCTGTCTGTGCATGGTTACCATTGCTTTTTGTTTTAACAAAAGTAATTTGAGAAACTTGGGAACAATGAAAATCAAATCAGTGTTAATTTTGTGAAATATGTTTGTAATATTTTAGAATACGTGTTTATCTGTATGTGTTTAAGAATTTTTACGATCGTTTCTTATGCCGATTTTGTTGGTTGAGGAAATAAGTCATTCAGTTATAATAAGATTATGTTGTTAGGGTTATTTATTTATGTATTTAATTTACTGTGGGTGAAGATGTCACTGTTGAGACAGTTAAATTTGTCATTAAAAAAAGGTTTAATGATATTAATGACAGACTACCAAAAACCTGCCAACACAGTGAGAGCTTGTTACCATATACACACTGACAGAAATGTTTACATATTTGTCCCACAGACAAAAGCTTGTTTTGGGCAGCCTCTTCTTTTAATATCTTAATTATCTGCATATCACTTTGAATTGAACTCTGTATTTCTCAATCCCCAGCAGATTGCCTGGAATATTCATAAACAGTTTAAGAATCCAGAAAAGGAGATAAATTCAATAAGGTTGTAGAATTTGTAACCCCTAAATAGTATTTCAGTACAGGGTGTGAATATATATATATATATATATATATATATATATATATATATATATATATAAAATCTATATTATTTTCCAATTTTTAGCAATATGGACTTAATATAAAATGAAAATCGCCTCTAAATCATTCTTGTACCATGAAATGTGGCCATGAATTCTATAGCAATAATGATTGAGATGTCTTCAATAATGGGTGATGACCCTCAACCCCTTGCTTCCCCTGCAAAAGATCAAGATATATCAATCCGAATACTTTCTGGATAAGAATATCTGCCCAGATCCTCTGGTCTGGAGCCTTCCCCCTGTACCTCTTATCTTGCGAGTGTGGGAGATTTATTGTGCAACAGGATAGCTGTATTAAATGCAGCCGTGGCCTGGGTGTCAGGACACCCTAACCCCGGGTCCAGGGGAGAGAGCCGGGTGTCTGCGCCGAGGCTGGCAGAGTGGGTGGGCCGCGGAAGGCTAATGTGTTCTGCACATTGGGACGGGCTCCACACCTGACACGCACATTGCCGCTGCCGCGCTATTTGTTTGTTGTGGTCCCCTTGCACCGCGGCCTGACCCCCTCCCGCTTGGGAAAAGGGAAAGTGAGGCACGGCGTTCGGCCCCTTGGAGAATCGAGGCTCCGCTTACAATAACAAGTGTGCAGGGATGACAAACGCTCCCATTGTCCCCCAGGCGGCTCCCTAACACTTCCTGTCTTCTCCTCGCCTGGGAAAGCTGACCTTGCACAGCGGTGCGCCCAAATCCGGGAGACCATGTGCATGTTTGGAAGGGGAGTTTACATATTTATTTTCTTATTTGTTACAAGGCAGTTTATTCTGAAATGTCAAAGCGAAACACTATAAACCAATGAGAGATGTGCAAATATGCAATGCAAAGTCTTAAAGAAAGTTTAGGATCAGGTCTATATTTGTTTCAAATTAAAATCCCATGTCTAGTCTTGGACAGCCATTGCATGACAGACACCATAATCACTGATTAGACATACTGTAGGTTTATAGAATGCCATCATGTTTAATTGTGTAATCCTGTTGATTGTATCAGCAAGTCATGAAAAAAAAATAAATCCCACTGAAGTCTGCCCCTACCCTAAATATTTTAAGGTTTACTTCATTGGTAAACATCAGTTGGTTTTCATATAAACTTTGTATTTGAGATGTTTTGCACGATAGCATTCACCTTGAATACACTGACTCTTCTGTGTGTGTAAGTGTGTGTGTGTCTGTGTGTGTGTGAATGTTGTATACTTATACCTGCATACAGTTAATGTTATCCTTGAGGTCTTTGATCAAGTCTTTTTCCTGTTTTGTGTGTTTGCTGATGCTTATCTTAATTACAGATGAACATATTCGGGTGATATGGTACACTGTGTCACCCTCTATCTTGTTCATGTTGAACAAGCAATGTAATTACAGGGGCATTATTCATTTGCTATGTGACACTGGCCTTTGTATTCCCCATGGACCTGGAACACTGGTTTTCGCCCATACTGCTCACAGTTGCCCGGATATCTAGTAACCAGGCTAATGTAGGACCAGATGTTGGCTAGTTAGGATCTGACCTTTTAGCCCAGGAAGGAATATATCTTGGCCTCTGAATGTGTGTGCTTCTGTCTGCTGTTTTCGCTTGTGCTCGTTGGAGGGATGTGGTGGGCCCTGTTTGTCATTTCTGTTGTTGTTCCATTCAGAGCCTCATTGTTTGCCCATTATCTGAGTTGAAGAGCAGGAGTGTGAGAATGTGAGGCTCTGCCTCTGTGCACACACAGCGCCCTGAAGTCTAACGTGAGACTCATTCCGTGTCCATCTTCGTTTTCTTGTTTAATGTAAGTGGCGATGTTATCCTTGAATTGGATATTGACAAGATTTATGGTGCTTGAGCTGAGGATCTTAAGCATAGGTGCAAGGGCCACACTGAAGGATGTCTATTAGCTATCTCTATTCATTATCTCTTGTGAAGAAGCTGGCAGATACTCGTCCATTGAAACACTTTTTGTTTCTTAAAAACATGGGACTGCAGGTGTTTAGAAAAGTATATCACTTATTATTATTAAAACTAGTAAAACAGGCAAACATAAATGAGAAAAATGGTTTAAACAAGAACTAACCTAAGGAGTAAAGCAACAAACCCTCTCCAGTTCTGTCCTTACTTCTCTCCCCTTATTTTCACAACCCACCTTAGTCGGTGTGGCTGCACAATTAAGCAATTTACATACACATTACATGTGTGTGCACACATTCTCATGATTTCACTGTTGGACTTGATGACAAAATGCTTCTTATTGCATGGTTTATGAATGAAATCAAATGCACACGGGGCCATTAACAAATACTCATTAAACAAATTCATGGATAAAAACAGGCAGGAGCACAAATGTCCATAACAGTAAAGATTGCCTCTTGAGACTTCTTAAGACTGGTCGTGTTGTGGTTATTGTTATTTCCATTTTTTAGACACTCCCACTTACAACAAATTATGTTATTCACATTAAAAAACAAAATACAGTTAGAACAGAAGTAAATAATAAGCTCACTTAAGGATGTTGCAAAATCTTGTGTAAAAAAAGTTTCAGTGATGGAAGTATCTCAATTGCTATCAGCTTCCCAGTTACTTGTGGGGTATAGCTGCCCTCTAGTGGTGGATGCCTCCTTCTCCAATTTTCGTTGACAAATACTGTGTGCAAAAACAATCCATACCTCTTTGTCTGTGAAAAGGATTCTTAAATTTACTTTAAAAATCAGTCAAGCAGGTTTCATATTTCATCTGTATGCCCCCATTTCTTACAATCTAATGTCTCATTTCTATGTGACACCTTGTAGCAGTTCTATTTGACCACCTTGGGGCGGCAGTGTAGCATAGTGGTTAAGGAGCAGGACTCGTGACTGAACGGTTGCTGGTTTGATTCCCCACTGGGGCACTGCTGCTGTACCCTTGAGCAAGATACTTAGCCCTGAATTGCCTCAGTAGAATATCCAGCTGTGTAAATGGATAATATTATAAGTCGCTCTGAATAAGAGCATCTGCTAAATACCAATAATGTAATAATGTCAAATGTGGTGAAAGTACCATGGCAGGGGAAGACAATTTCTCTGGCTAACACAACGCATCTAGGTTGTGTATACTGGCAGCAGTTTAGTCCCCCTTTGTGCATTTAGTGAGTATTCATACTATCTGTGTGAAAGTTGTTTATTGCAAACATAGCTTTGTATATTCAGCCATCTTAAATTTGAAAGCATTTCTGTCATCATTCACTTACAGCACAGAACAGTTTTGAAACTGCATTTAAAATGGTCCCTTAAAAGTAGAATTGAATGCTGCCTTTCCGTGTAATAATGAAACTGTATGTGAAAGTATCATTATGGTTTGTCAGGTTGTCTGGCAGCAGAGTTAATATTAACTCAGATCCAAGGCTGGATTACTGTGAGTGAACAAGCCAGCTCTTATGCCTGTCAGTGTCTGGCCTTTGGCAGGAATCTCTTGACTTGGATTAGTTTGTGTTGGCCCTGGCTCCCACACACCTGACAGCCGAGAATGCAGTGAGGGGACACTTCAGAGGTGTGGTGACCGTGAGCCATCAGCATCTGCTGTCAGAGCGAGAGCGGGTTGATGACTCTTTTCAGTCACAAGTTTGGCACAGTTTTGTGAACAAACCAACACTGGAAGGACGCCCACTGTCAGCGTTGAGGTATTCCTCCAGCAGAGGGGGTTGTGAGCCCTTGTTATTCCAATGCTGGACATGCTCTCGGCTTCAGCAAAGCCCCAGTTGACTCTTCTGAGGCTGATGGACTGGATTGAAGTGGTCATTGCCATAGGCTTAGCAAAAGAGTATGAAAAAAATCCCCCCTTTTGACAGGAAACAATCTTATTTCATTGTCTCTGGTTTCCCTGTTATTTCATTCAAAAGCCCATCAAAAGACTTCCGGGACATATTTTTCCTTTGTTCTTTAAGATCAGTGTGTTTTGAGTAGCCAGGCCACCCTGCATGGCTATCTTTAATTTTATCTATGTTATGCAGGCCATTGACAGCTCATTCAACCTGTGTTAGCCTTATTGTCACATAGTGAGACAGAGCTCACAGAAATTTGACATTTTCAGCAGAAGCTGTGCAACAGCGTATAGGTGAAACACTCCTTTGAATCAAAGCAAAGTGAGATCAAACTGGTTAGGGTAGATGGTAGTCCGTGAATCTGTGGTACTAATGAACACAGTTGAGGTGTTGACAGATTGAATGACAGAATAAACATCACCTCTCTTGTTGGCTGTTATCCTGAAGAAACATACTCCAATATGCTGTGCACAGATCTCAGTGCTCTGTGTGCTTACCCATCACTACTGGGTGTTTTTTTATATGTAGCGCAAAATAAACAAAACACGAATCAAAGTGTTGAAGGTAGATGACTGAGTTCAATAGAGGACCTGTCAACCCTCAATGGATTTCTAATCTAATACCATTATAGAATACACAATTAGAGCTGAGAGAGATCTTGGTGTGGACATGTGTTTGTTTAATTTCTCTACAAAAACAAATTCTTCAGACACATTTAAAATAAACCAGAGAAAGAAGCTGAGCTGTAGGTACAAGAAGCTTCTCAGAATCCTCTTTTAACCTCCATTGCCATGACAAAAACAACTTAACTCGATGTGTGGAGACCAAGTGACTGGAGGGAATCTGTACTGAAACATGAAGTGTGCAGATATGATATGATATAAATAAATAGACTCATGGAATTGTCAAAGTATAATGGAACTTTTACTTGCCAGAAGCCTTTTCATAAGATCCCCTAATTTTTTCTTTATTATTATATGTCATTGTCACACTTCTTAAAGCATATGTGTTTGATAGTTAACCAGGATTAAAGTGTGGTACAACGGCCTGTTGTGTCCAAAAGGGAAAATGACCCTTATGGTATATGATGTGAGAATGCCAGGTTAAAGTGAAGTCCTGAACACACCCACTAATCACAAATTTCCTGTAAGTAGCAGTGTGAGTTTAGAGTGGCAGACCTCACATCCTCACATTGAAGTGGGAGGAGTCTTATGGAAAATATTCTTAAAATGGAGTCTTTATTTCCTCAAATAAACTTTGGCTACTTTGATCAGCATTAGCGGCTCTACTTTGTTCCTGTTTTAGTAGAGCCAGCACCCATCTGATAAGAAGAAGCCCTGATATTAGTGACACATTTGTCATTTCTGATAAGCAGGTGAGTCAATGTTTTCATTCAATTACACAGCCGTCATCCCTGGTGTTATATTTAGTAGCAGAGGATTCTGCTGTTTGTAGTGCCGTGCGGGTTGCACTAGTGCTTCCCGACACACACACACACACACACACACACACATAAACAGTATAGTTGCCGGGTGAAAGAGTATGATTCACAGCTCTCTTTTACAGCATCAGTTTTCAAACAGCTTGTCAACTTTATGATCACATGTTTGGGGCATGGGTGCAGAACTACTTGAGGAAAGTCCAGCAGCACACAAATAAATGTTAAAGAGTTTAAATTGCGGAAAAAATGCTGTCTTACCAGTGTATATGACTGAGCTTCAACTCGTTCGCCTCAGGACAAGAGCTTGTTTATAAATGGCAGACAGCTGAGTGACGCATCCAAAGTGCAGACAGATGTGTGAATGTGAGGGAGGTAGGAGAAGTGCGAAGGCCCTGCGTTTTCATTTGGACGAAATGTCCGTCTGGATAGAAAGAGTGCAAAGAAGACCTTCTTCAAGTAGGCCTACAGAATGTGGAAGGGTTTCAATGGCCCGAAATGAGAAGCAACAGGCCTTATGCCTTATGCTAAAGATGGTTGCCCTTTCAAGTCCAGTTATCCAGAGAAGTAACATACTAACATGGACTGAAAGTAGACCCTCTGCAAAATCTGCCTACTTGTAAGGTTTGGCAACAGCATACATTGTGCACCTTTAGCTGTCAAAAAATCGTGTTGACCCTTGTTAATTATTGTTTGTTCTTTTATTTTGATACATACTGGGTAGAAACTGGAGAAATGATGTAATGATAAACAAAGTTATTACTATATACATTACAATATCAATTAGCATTCAGTCAGTTATCAAAAATACAGCTTAGTGTTTGTACCTGAACAGTATGTCCTCTGCACACAGTCATTTTTGCTTGAGACACTGTTTATGTACATCGGAAAACTGCTCTAAAGTCACATATGCTTTGGTCACATATGTAATTTGGTCATATTTTTGTGATTTTCAAAATCTGATCAAGGGCTCTGTCAGGATATGACTTAAAGTGATTGCCTTGCAGATACTGAAGATAACTCCCTGTGCCTTAATTCTTAGATGAAAAGGCTCAGGTGCCAGAGTTGAATGCTCGGTAATCTTCTGTATGTCAGACGTTGATATTGATTATACTCCCGGAGGTGTCATTTCTTGAGTCAGAAAATGCCTTTATGAGTAATCTCCCTTCGGTTGCCTCAGAACAAAGGGAACACTGTAACACAGCACTGAGAGGGTGTTCAGGTCAGTAGCTTTAGGGAACATTTGGCACATATTTAGCAGGTATCATCTATGCTGTATGATATACGTGATTCACCTTTCTAGTCTTAAAGGTTCTTGTTTTGGCATAAGTGATGGACCTCAGTAAACAGCCGTTTGAAGTGTTATATCAATTGTATATATAAAATATGTAATTGTTTTTGTGCTTATTGAGGTTTATGCTTTGATGGCTATGATGCATAGTTATTGCATGTTTATTTAATATTCATATGTAGTTAATATATTTAATTAATAAATTCATATGTATTAAATATTACCTAATTTATTGAAATATTATACTATTATATGTTAATAAATTGTAAATAGAAAGAATATTTCAACCAAAAACAATTGTGTCAACCATAGAAATTAATCATCAGGTACATATGAATTAACTTTGGCATGTGGAAGTATAGTAAGTATAGTAAAATTGTTTTACAATGTCATGTAAATGTTGGTAACAAAAAGAATGATAAATGCATATTGAGCCCTATCCTTACAATCACATCTGACAGTTTATAGAAAGCATAAGAATACTTCTGACACATGGTGTTATTACCCTGGAGCCTTACTTGAGTGTTACTATGTCAGAATGCCAGTAAACAGTGAGTCGGAGTGGCTTTCTGTGGAAGGCAAGATCTTCTCGGTTTAACTGGATCAATAGGTTAAATTACTGCACTTTCAAGACCTTTCCTGTTGTCAATCCAAGATCAGTTCTGTGTGAATTAGGATTCTTGTTCTTAGCTTTGTCCCAAATGGTGGTTGAAAACCATATTTTAAACCTTTTTTAAGTGAAAACAGACCATGGGTTTCACCTGAGTACTAAAAAAAACAAAACAGAAAATTGGTTTATCTTGAAAGAATCTACAGCTCTCTGTCTAAAAGGTTTGTTCTTTCAAAGAGAAATGTCCTGCATTCACAGAATGCTGAAGCTGCTTTACTGAAGCTCAGTTCACTGCAAGCATGAAAGAGTGGATATTCCTCATTATCTTGTGTAAACGCTGGGCCTTCAGTGCTACTGTTAGGAAAGGGCCTGGCTTCGGCCATCTTGGTTTTTCTAGTTTTGGGGCGGCAGAGCTAAACGGTGATGCTGTGACGCTGGCTTCTCACACGGCTCCGTCTCAGCCAGGAGGTAAGTGGCAGCCTGATTCCATCTCTTCCTCCACAGTTGCCTTGTGGCACGCTGCGGCGATGCTGTAAAGGCCAACCTGCCGACACTCACGCAGCTTATCTGATCCTCTCAAGTGGCCTTGGTCTCCACTCTGTCTGCCGCTATTAGCGCTCAGAGCCAAGCCAGGGCCCTTATCTTCACCCAATGATGTGCCTCTCCTCACCGGTATCACTGGCCCGCAGGTATCATCTAGCCAGTCTGACACACAGGCACCCCTTCAGACTGAACGGCAGTCACTTTTTATTCATATTCTTAGATGTATCTGTTCATATATGTTAGATTTTAAAAAGCTTGTGACAAGAGGGTTAAAAAGGTGTCTGATATTTTGCTCAGTATGTTAAATGGTTTTCTCAAACAAGCCTAGTCCAACTTGTCAAAAGAATCCAGTTTTAATTAACCAGTTTATTGATGCAGTGGGATAATTGTAAAAGTGTTGGAATAGTGTTTTATTAATGTTTATAAGCATTCTGTGTTGTGCAGCAGAACTGTGATAATGTCAGTGCAGGTTGCTTTCCTCAATATTGGTGGATAAAGGTCCACTTAAATGTGTTGGTGCTCTAATGGGCTAATTACAGGTTAATGAGAGAGAGATAACAGTGGCGGGAAGTGTAATCTCTGTGTATATTGTCTCTATTCTCCAGGGCAAGACACTAACAGAGCTGTCTGCTGAAGGAGTGCAACTGGTCCCCCCATATCTAGGTTTTCCATTTGATTTCTGTTCATAGGACGCACAGACTTAAGACTTAAGTGAAGAAATGTCCTAACACATTAAAATTAAGAAGGCTATTTGTTGATATAAAATTATGAAATATCTAATGCACACTGACAGACTTTTGGCAAATGGTTTCCCTCTCAGAGAACACCTCTGCTGCAAGAACATGCGGTTTACTACCGCGTAAATTGTTGCTGTATAAAAGTTACACATGGTTGCGATAAAACGCTGATAAAAATAATTAACCATCGTTTGCGTTTTTGACTTAAGTCGACAGTCATGGTTGATCCGACGCTCTTCCTGCTGGTGTCATTCACTATCTATCAGCACGCAACAGCAGCAGTTAAAAGGCCTCTTCACGCTAACAGCAGTTAACTTTAAATAAATATCCGGCAAAGCTGCTAAAAGATGTTTTACAACAGCTATATTCAGTCTGAGATGAGATTCATTCGAGGTTAGTACAGCGCTGATTGCTTACAAAGAAATGCTATTTGATGAATGCGCACTCCGAAATTTTAAAGTAAATAGAATATAACATTTGGAAACCGAGGAACATTCTAATTATAAGTATATTTCTTCACTAATCCGTCTGTTTGTGCAAATGCTGGGGTATTAACATAATGATAATTAATAGTGCCGCAACTACTTTTACAACGAGTAGCCTACTACCTACAATAATAAGGTCATGTTCCATTGAAAAGTTAAATTCTTTTTTTTTTGTATACAAACATTTTCATATATGCAGGACTGTCACCCTTGAGATTTGTGCACGTCTCAGTTTTGATTAACGAAATAAGGCAAATAATGTAATAATGTCATTACAAAGTACATAAAAATTAGCGACACACCACTACAAGTCAGAAAATATGCTCAACAGAGAATAAGAGCAAGAAGATTTATTAAGATATAACGAAAGACAACTAGCAAAACAGCCTTTGGAAAACTTCAAATGCTGAATGGCTTCTGTATCTGGCCTCTAGATCAACGACAGATTGATCGGATTGAAAACTGTTTCCTTGTTTGATTGAAAGCTAACAAAATAGCAGAGCCAGTGTGTCTGCGCTTTTATTTACTTTTACCTGCAGTCCAGGACGGGACAGGTTCTTTGACCTTATCGCGTTTCTCGCTATTGTTTTAGTGTTTTGTCCATAGCAGAGTAATGACCTCCTCATTTGATTGTATTAAGATTATGGCAAGATTTTAGCAACCGGTTATGTTGGTCAGTTTTACACTTTTCAGCTGTGGCGAAATTCTGCGAATCTTTTATATTGGTTAAATCAACAAGGGAACGGATTTTAGCTCCATTTTAGCGCTATGTGAACGGTGCCTGTGTGCGTATTATGCGCCGTATATATTACATTTCCAAGTTTAACAAGGAGGTTCAGAAATTGCAAAACTATTAGCCTACTGAGGTAAATTTGAAATGTAAATGTGACTGACATTTACAGCACGGACAAGTGTGCGGGACGGATGATTTATTATTGTTAAAGTTTTGTCACTTCATGTGTATTTGTCCGTTCATACAATAATAATAACAATAATAATAATAATAATACGTTTGCCTCAGGATTTTTTGGTGAAGAGCGGAATTATTTTTTACTCTTCATGGGAAAATATCATACATGTGTATTACTTAAGCTAATTCCGAAACAGCTCTGCTACAATAATCATTATTTGTCAAATAAATAACACAAATAATAATGATTATCAATTAAAACAACAAAAGCACAGCAGGACAAATTGCATCTGCTTTGTTGCCAATTGGCCTGTTGTGAACATTACATTTGTTTGATTAATTGAAGCCCTTGTCATTGTACGCAAAGCTTAAATTACATAGCTAATGAAAAGCAAATGCGGTGAACTATTTAACTATTCGTACTAAACTGTGTGGAGTGTGATACATCTATTATTATTATTATTATTATTATTATTATTATTCAGCGTCGTGGGGTTCATTCGAATTACTTTTCAGTATAATTCAGTGTTCAAGTAACTTGCCTTGCCTGAATTTCCTTAAGCAGGCTGAAGAGCGAATATTATACTGTGCAAATCTACGCGTTGGGGGACCATTCTCCATTCCGAGCATTCAAGTTATTTAATGGAAAATGGAAGAAAATATTAACTATAAAACAGACTTTTATGCGGTTTGACGTTATGTATAGCTATTGAAAAGGGGCCGTTATGATTTGCAATGGGGAATGCTTTTTCCCATATCATGAAGCATTTTAATGGTTGGTTCCCTCTAATTTACAACATTATTCCCGTTAAGCATTGTACGTAACATAGTGTGGCCCTGCTGAATTAAATACACACAGATGTAAGGCCGTTATTAGGTATTTATTTCAGCACCTCCTAGATACAAAAGTATAAAAGCACACATTACATCGAAACAGTGGAGATATTTTACAAACAATATAAACAATGCACGTGCATTTTAGTGACATGTTTTGTTAAATTTACAGTGATAGAAAGGAGTCCAGCACCAATCTGAGGAGAGCGGAGAGTTAAAACAGCCTTTGCAGTCTTTTGGCTCTCAGATGTAGCTGTTTTACACTGTTCCATTATTTTCCAACAACAGCAATAGAACCTGGTTGACTTGGCCCTCACCACGCTCTGATTCCCTGTAGCGCCGCCTGAAAGTGTCCTTGCTGGTTTAGCGGCCCCTCTGCGCTTCCCATGGTGAGGTTCATGTTTACTATGTGGCTAGTGGCTTGCGTGGCATTGGGCACTGAGGGCATGCCTGGGTAGTTACAGCCATATGGGTTGTTGCTATAGCCGCTGTAGTAGGCATTGTAAGGATAAGTGCCAACCGTTACATTGTATGGCCCCGTGTACGCCTGAGATCCTCCTATGCAGGGCTTACCATCTCGAACCAAAACAGGCACTGCTACCCTTCGAGGTGGAGGCGGGTGTCCGGCTAGTTCCAGCGACTTGTCCTGTCTCTGTCGCTTACACTTGTACCTCCGGTTCTGAAACCAGATTTTGACCTGCGTGGACGTGAGTTTTAGCAGACTGGCGAGGTGGTCGCGTTCTGGAGCTGAAAGATATCGTTGCTGTTTGAAGCGTCGCTCAAGCTCAAACACCTGAGCTTGAGAAAAGAGAACCCGCGGTTTTCTGCGCTGCCGTGGCGTCGTCCTTTCGGGGCAGAAGTCCGTCTTTGGTCCTCTACAGCCCAGCGAATCGTCGTGGCTACAGGTGCCTGAAATGTAAGAGGGGTACGTTTGAGTGTATTACTTAAATGAGTTTTATATTTTACGCTCTTGAAACCAAAGTGATACATACTCACAAATCCGGACAATAATGTCATAACACTTTTTAAAAATGTAATAATATTATGAACCATGTATAAAGTTTAGTTAACCAGTTAGCAAGGCACCATATCTTGCGTGTGTTCACTTTGCGAGTCCATTTGTTTGTGTCAACACAAAAACTGTTCAACGCAATATGGCTACTGCTTTAATATTTTAAAAAATCATATTTAAACAGATATTAACACATAGAAGGCGTAAACGGATTTATGAATCACTATGTTACTAATTTGTTGTACATGAAAGTAAGAGCATACTCCATATTAGGACGTGAACCGATTCAATTAAAGATTTCAGTTTGATCGCAATCAGTGAGTACATTACTTTCCTACAGGCACAAAGCCCTGTTTTGAATTTGCAGTCCGAATTTGCATGAACTGTATTCTCCAAACTTTCTGATATGAGCTACTACTGTAAATTATTAATTCTACTTCGCATATAATTTGCATATAACAGTTTATCATAGCTGTTTTCAAGAGGAACATATTTGTACACAAAGACTACAACATTTTGTTTGTATTTGTGCAACATGTACAACATTCATTGACAGAGTTGGCTAAATATTTTATCGGTTTGCTATTGCTGCGGTTGACAGAAGGTATAAGGCTACACCTGAGCAGGTGGCAAGACTAACGTGAAACACTTGTGACAAGTAAAACGTATTAATGGTCTAAAAAGACATTTACACTGTTGTGAATTAATCAAATGCACTGATTAAACGCTGCCGTTTGTTAAATAATTTATCTCTTATTGTAAACCAGGTTCTAATCCTATTACGCTGATCCATGACTAGCTTTCTCTTGTACCTTAAATAATGAACAGCTCTTACCTGGGTCTTCGCTTGGATCCGTCTCCTCTTCTGTTGGGGAGCCACACGAGCCTCTCAGGATGTCAAAGTCCTCCGTGTTTATGTGACATTTTAACTGCCCTCCTGTAGCGCAAGACGGTTTCTCTGGGCTGTACAACGCGTCGAGGCTCCCGAGAGCCGAGTGCAGACACTGTGGAGACGGAACGGTTGCCACATCCTGCTCCGGAAAGAAAATTCCGTGTTGATGGAAAGCGTGATGGGAGTGCTGTTGCTCCAACTTCAGAATGTCCTTAACCGAGAACGGTGTGGAAGTTACAGGGCTAGGAAGCATTACTGATTACCTTTGCAGAGATTCGGTGAGGAAAATAATTATACTGTGCAGCACAACGTTGCGAAATATAATAGTAAGGACGACTTAATGGGCCGCTCTTAATACTCCTGCACTTGCCAAGTAAAGCAGTTGTTCGCCTGATGGCAGAGAGATGGCAGATAAATCCGAAGACACTTCCACGGTGGACGTTAACCTGTCGAATGGCTTTTAATGAGATCAGGGATTTAGCTTTCAGTGCTCAATGAACACTTCCTCAAACAGCCATTAGCTGAGAGCTGAGCACGTGGTGCCTTGCACACGCCTACCTCATGTTTTTTTACACCACACCCATAACTCAATTTAGACAAGGAGACAGGTCGAGCTGCACAACAAAGCCAATGCACATCACGGGTATGTCGAATTATAAAGTTCTCAAGTGTCTCATTTCGTTCCAGTCACAAAGATTACACCGGTTCACAGTTTGCATAGAATTAGCGCACTCAATGACCTGAGGGGTTGAAAGATTTGAAACTTGTTACTTGTGTCTTCAAGAGGAAACGTGATTGATATTCTTTTACTCATAACGTCATATTTTCATTTAGACTCCACACAGTACACCCAGAGACATGCACAGTGCTCACTGAGAACAACAAAATAAATAAATCACCTAATTTTCTATTCATCTACTTTTTAGATTATGAAAGCCGTGGAGCATCCCATATTCATATTCAATTCACACCAAATTATTCTGGGACTAACTGACTCTTCTGCCTCTGTTTGGCGTTCTGGACATTATCCAGATGGTTTCACGTGGCAACTTCCGATGGGCCCCCTCGAGCACTATTAGCTTATACAGGGTTTCTTCAGGGCTCGTTTGATCAGTGTTTGTTTTCCTTATCGATGGCTCTTATATCTGACAGGAGGCTAAGATAGGGGAGAGAGCCAGACCGTTTTAGACAGAGCAAAACAATAGGCGAAAAATCACAAGCAATGCAAGGAAACGAACGACGCACAAAATCAGTTACATCAGAAACGTGTTTCCATCAATATACCGTATATGTTTATATCAGTCAGCGAAGAGGAAAGCGGGGTTCCAGAGCATACAAACGAGAACCTCCGCACAGGTCTTATATTGGCACCGGATGCGCACATACATAGTTGCCATTTTAAAATTCCGTCATTCCGCTATCTTGCAAATCTTTCAGGAAATTTAAGGTATGATGCAATATATTATTTTAAAAAACTGAGCAAAATCGCAGTGGAATTGTTTCTGTAGTTTTAACCATAATTCGTCTCGTTCTCATTGAGGTACAGTATGCGTGCCAGAGTGTTGCCTGGCTATAGTTTAGATGTTTTAAAAGGTAAAAAAAAAACCCTCTGAAATACACGTTGAATGAATTTTTGCTAAATCATGTTATTGTTAATTCCTCAGCCTCTGCATAAGATCAGGTATGTGCCCTGAGACTTTATCATTGAACAGAGGGAAAGATAGGTTTCATCTTTCAGAATACATTTTGGATGTCTTGTGGATGTGAATTTAGGATTTCTCCGTTTTTAAGCATAATGCATAGGACAGTCCACTTGCAAGAAACATGCGTTTTATTTGTCAGAACCAGCCAGGTCTTAAAATACACATTCGTAATATACAATTAAGAATGCTAAAATACAAATTCTTAAAATACAATTCTCTTTCCTGCATGTGGATTATGCTATGCATTTAGGAGAAATCCTAAAGTCATCTTCTGTAAGATTTCGAAAAATACGTCTCGATTCTACGTGTAGAATGATTCAACTAATATGTACATTAAATCACTAATTATTTTACCCAAGGAATTTAAAATATGTATTTTGTTTAGCTGTATTTGGCCTGTAATTATTTCCCTATAATTAAGTGACTTGTCATTAACACCACGTAAACTACTTCATCAGCTGAATCAGGGATATTATTCATCGCTAAACAGTTAATTTTATCAATCTCGCATTGAGCCCGTTTGTGTTATCGTTTGTTTATTGATCCTGTCAGGTCCAAATGTAATTTTCATCTGTCATAATATGACTTAATTAAATTGATTTATCAATTACACTTTAGTGTGGGTTACAAGTAGGAAAGGATAATAGAATATTATTGGGTACATTGGTTCCGTACATAATGCGGGCCAATACCAACAACATAAAGGCTGCAAAACTGTCATCTTTTTTATCAGGGGAAATAATAAAAACTATAAATACCAATCGGTGCGAAAGATTTATTTTCGAAACTAGAGAGAAACGAGAGAAAGAAGACAAATTGTTTCAAAACGGTGTTTTCTGGTGTGGCTGAACAACAGCAGGCCTAATGCAGAAATATAAACGCAGGTTTACTGCATTACTCAAACTGCTGTTGGGTCAGATTGATTTTTTTGTAGCATAATTATCTTGAATCGGTTCATCTGGTCCAAATATCCACGAACGGTTTTAGAATGCTGAATTCAATTATAGCCTACTGCAGCAAACTCATTAATGTATTTCCAATTTGAAACCAACATGGTAAACTCTACTTTAAATACCTTAAATAACCTTGTAGCCTTGTATGCCTACAGGAACAGAGGGAACCATGCACCTTTGGGAAAGTGATACTCTTAAACATTTTAGGTTTTTTTCCCCAATTGTTGTGATTAAACGGGTTAAAATGAAGGCAAGTCCTTGAATCTGCGTTTTTTGACGGTTGTGCAGCAATGGAAACATGAGAAGCACAATTATCCTTGGCCACTATTTATAGACTGTATGTTAAATTAGTATACAGGTCCCCATGGGTGGGTGAGCCTGCAATGCAAGGTGTATGTTGCACAGGTTTGCCCTGATGTTGTTGTCCAAAGGCCTATTAGTGCACACTGGCCACAACAAACAGTAACATTACACCTGATGTTGTGGAAGTCAAGAGGCTGCGGCGCCAGGCTGCAATGCTTGGCTGAGGCCGAGACTAGCAGGAAGAGCCGGGCAGAGGGGGTCTTTATCCTCTTCTAATGAACTCTGTCTCAGCCGGATTATACAGAGGACGCGTTGCTATCTCCGCGGCGTCGCCGCTTTGTAAAGCTATGCACAGGACTCAGTCCCCGGGTAACTCCAAAGCCCACGACCAGCGAACGAGAACAGGTGTTTCATAACATAAAGCAACACAGGCATGCTTGGTTGAGTTGTAATTCAGTGGGTTAATCTGTCCATGATTTTTGTCAATGCAGTGCAGAAAACGAATAAATTTACATTTACATTTATTCATTTAGCAGACGCTTTTATCCAAAGCGACGTACAAAGGTGCATATAGTGGGCAATATCCAATATATTTCGATTCATACACCACGTTCAGTCTTCGAAAACAGCAGGAAATCGTTTGATTGTGGGCCCCAAACAGTATATGGGGGTAATGGAGTACCATAGTGAAATCTGTGTAAATCTATATGTGGAGTCGTTTTTCACGCTGTGTTATAATTAATTATGCTTAAAACTTTTTATTTCATTGCATATCCAATGTAGTTGGATCATAATGGACTTTTACTCTATTTACATGAAACTACTGGTGCTGCAACAACAACTACCTCTAGACTGTATACAATAATAAAAATAATAATAATAATAGTAATAGTTATTATGTCATCGTCCTATAGTCATGGGCGCAGATGAAGGGCACAGAGAGAATTTATAAATGATGTAAAATCGTTTCAAATGGTGCTTCATCAACTTCTGTGTTGCTGTGGAAGTACTGCTTTCATATTTTACAAAATGAAACGAGAAATCTGGAGGTTCTCTAAAGTAATTCTTTTGAAATGCATACTTAGGCCTAGGCATAGGGCTATGTAATATTTGCGTAAGTTAATAAAAAAGCCTTTGCGTTATCCTTTGAAATTTTACATTAAGTAAGTTATTTGATTAATAATGTAGCTATTAATGTAAACCATGTAAAATCCTCGTAGCCGGTATTTATTTATTTTGTTATTACCTAATTTATTTATTTTAGTATTTAGTTAGTATAACTAATACTCTATATTAGAGAGTAGTATGACGTATTTTAGAGTAGTAGTAGAGTGGTAGTTTCAGTAGTATAAACACATTTTAGACGCTCATATTCATATTGACAGTAGCGAGGTTGCACTTTTTCAGCAGTAAATTTGATACACTTCTCTCTCTGCCGTCCCCTTTGACTGTTTTATTCAGATGATTACAATCTGTTAAAGTCCGCGGATTAATGTTTATTTCTGATCAATATTTGCCATGTTCCAAGAGAAATTACCTTTTTTATTTATTATTTTATTATTTATTTTTATTTTAATTTATTTTCAGTCTGTTTGTCCTGTTCTGCCCGAGTTCAGCATCTTCTGAGACATTCCTCCGCTTTCCAACGATTGCTTTTCCATTCGTTATACAGAAAATGAAACAGTAATTGCTCGGACTGGTTTTGTTGAAT
This sequence comes from Megalops cyprinoides, assembly GCF_013368585.1. NCBI lineage: Eukaryota > Metazoa > Chordata > Actinopteri > Elopiformes > Megalopidae > Megalops > Megalops cyprinoides. The sequence goes on from NC_050586.1 coordinate 12,669,315, forward strand.
AAATAACAATATTTTAATAAAAAATGAATATTTGTGGCACATACGGTATACGTAACGCATTCCGCAAACGCACACGGCTCATAAATTATTTCGTTTTTTTTTTTTTTTTTGCTAACATATTTCAAGTATTTGTTTACCGTTAAGCTGCTCTCGCGGAACAAGTAGGTTATGTGCAATACTGTCGAAGCTCATTTGACCTTATTTAGTCGCACTGTACAGAGAAGGATGAAATTCTGCATTCTGCGTGTTAGAAATGCATGCCTGTATTAAAATTGAATGTAGGCCTATTTGCTGTAAACCCACACCTGTGCCAAAATAAGGCTGGGGAAACTCATAATATTGTAATGTTGTCGCCTATTTAATACGCTAAAATACATTTTTTGTTGGATTGTATGTTGTATACAGCACCTTTCCGAGCATAGCATAAACGGCTCAGACCTCCAAATGAAAAAAAAAAGCCAGAATTTATGAGCACATTTATGAGCCAGAAATACAGAACTGCATGATAATTTATTTCACCTTGATTGTTTTGAAATTCCCCTTGTCAAAATTTTATTTTTAAAAGTACTTCTTAAAACTCCAATTCTGTCGTGTTTCTCTGTCACCACTCAAATTCCGCCGATCGTCATCCCTAATTTATTATCGAAAATGTGTTTTGAAGCTTGAAAACCGCTTAGGGAGTATAAAAGATGCCGTTTTAATATTGATTTTTTGCACTGCTCACTAGAGACGCAGAAGGTGTCACAATACACAATGGAGAACAACAGCGCAACACCCGAGCAAATTATTACCGAAGTGTTAAATGGCGAGTGGTCATTAAGCAGCCTAAACCAAACAGCAGACCGAATCACTTATGAAGTTGTTTTATTGTCAATAGTGATGCAATCTTATATCACATATTTCAAAAGAAGAGGTCTGTAATTGCTCCGTAACAGACAGAAGGAAACCTGAGGGATTTAAGTGTCCAGTTTGATGACTTAATGACTTAATTGCGCTCCTCGTATGTTGTATGAAGGTTTAGGGGGTAGAATAGACGCAACCCACCCAGAGGTTCCGCAGGTCCTCTACTCTGACAGAGGAGCTCCCTTTCTTAATCCCGCCATTTGTTCACGCATCGTAACACAAGAAGCAAGCTAAGTAACGTTTGCCACAAAATACCCTAATTAATCATATAGCAAAATAGGAGTCTGATAGCTTCTGAAAGGAGAGCCGGGGCTGGCCTCTTTTGAGCAGTGCCAAAAGCCCTTTCTCCTCACCAATTTGTCTCCAGAGATCTTCATCAAAATGTTATTTGAGATTGCCATCTTTGAGAAAGGGAAACCCTTCAATTGGAGAGCTTTTCTGTCCCATGTAATCTCATACAGAACTGATTCTGAAATGGATTTAGCAGTGTATGTTTTCACTTACAGTCGTCCTTGCGACTCTGGGGCTGTGATGTCTGGCGTGGGTACAGGAGATGCTGGTCAGACCTGTCCCAGATTCATGTGGCCTCTCCAACCTGCAGGGGAGTAAAGTGGGACATCAGGGCGGAAGCTGTTATTCATGAGAACTCAATTGCCACTCTGAACCAATCTCCATAGGACCTCTTGTTTAATAGGTTTGGATCAAGGCAACACTGGCTAAAGTGTCTATTTTTACTGGTTTCTGAAGCAAGGCATAAACTCACAGAAAAATACACGTACAACAAATACACACACACACACACACACACACACACACACACACACACACAGACACAAGCTAAGGAGCACAATGAGAATACAAGTACCTTCGGAGTGTTCCCCGGGGAAAGTTTGAGCTATACTGTCAGTGCATTCCATTCAAGTGTCACTGATCCATTCATTCTCCCCACAGCCCTCAATGGAAACAGAAAAGTCACTAATCCGGTTGTTTGCTGACTAGTTCGGAGCCCTGGCAGTGGCTTTTAGTGTTATCACTCTATGTAAAGTTTGCTTGGGAAATATGAGCGTCCTTTCATGTGGTGTCGGTTGAATTTATCTCAAATGACCATAAAATACCCCAATTAATCATATAATGGGACTGATGAATAAACAGAATAAATGGAATAAATCCAGGAAGAAATAATAAAGACTTCTCATTTCCCAATTATCAGAGTGAGAGGGATCGGCTCTGTTGTTAGATGCTGTACAATTTTGCTTTCAGATTCATTAATTACAAGTCATGTTGTATTACTGGAGGAAACATGGTTTGGGGATAATGCTGGATACTTTTAATAGGACAAAATAACTGGGCCGTCAGCTGTAGCTGTAAACCCACAAATTGCAAATAAAACCAATTTAGGAAAACCAATGAGGAATTGTGTGTTCTCTTCTATTGCTGCAGCATGAAGAGTCATACAGGAAGCTGTTGGGACAAGAACAGGGTTTGGGTCATGCAGGTCACTAGAGGAATCAATCATACACATACACACAAATATGGAATCATTAGAAATGTAATTTACAATCATATCAGTGCATAAGACACAATGGCATGTTTTTTTTTACCTAGAAGTACAAGTATATCCCTGGATGTGGTGCAGCTTTTTAAGTGGACAAGGAATGTTGGCCAGGGTGATGCTCTGAGCTTAATGCCACTAGTAATAACTTGTGCCAGAAGCCAGAATTCTGTAGAATCTCAAAAGCTCAGCCTGGCTGGTCAGGAAAATTCAAGGTTGTGGCCTTTTTTCTTCAAGACAGGGAACAACCAATGCCCCAGAATATTGATGGATATACTGTTGTTGGAGGGGGTAGTTTTTTTTGAATGAGACAAAGTACTGAAAATACTGAGTTTTTGTCAATACATTAAACAATCAATGTCTATATGTTCAACATTTTATTCTCATGAATATTATGTTTTTACAGAACAGGAAAGAACTGTATAACATATTTTTTTTCCAGTAGAACATAATTTGATTGTGATGTTTGTACTTGTTTCAGTTTATCTGAAGTCATTTTGTATATGTTTTGCCCAGTCAAGTGATTTTTTTTTTAAGATTGAATGGTTAAATATTACTAGTTAATGGAGTGTCAGGTTTGTGTCAACAATACCTGTTGTGTTACATAACTAGGTACTTTTTAACTTGAAGAATCAATTTTTGAACATTTTTTGTACGTCTGTAGAAAGAAAGCGAATATTACATCTCAGATCTCCATTATTAATGTCTGTGTGCTGATAGTAGTAGCCAGTGCTGCTTGAATGTAAGATGGAAATGTGAACTATTGTAAAAACAGGGAATATTTTAAGAGCAAAATGGAGCTTTAGTTAAAATTTAAAAACTGATGTTACACAATTTCCTAGGCCTGAAATATGAAACTTCAATGAACCCATGGCAAGGGGCATTTTATGCTGGAATGGGTAAGGGAGGGATCAGGGGGAGTCTGCTCCTTGTCACGGAAACAGACTGTCACAGACTGTCTTACCCTGCGCTGTCACCCCAATTGTTGGCCTTGCTGGCCTGGAATTGGAATAGGCGAGGCCAGGACACTCTCTAGTGCTGTCAGTAAGTTGGGTCCTTCCTCTCGTAAAAGCTCAGCTGCACTGTAAACATGGACCTCTCAGCACCTGCTCTGTCTCTGTAGCTGGTCCCTTCCACAGACACACCAGAATATTCATCTCAACTGCTTGTCTGCTCTCCGTCACATGAATGAGAGCAAATGTTCTTTTTTATTTTGCCCTAAGGAGTGGGTTTGTCAGGCACAGCGAAATGAACCCTTCAAATGTGTGTGTGTATATGTGTTTGTTTTTACATTAACAATTTCATGAGCTGAAAGACTGTGACTATGTTGTATGCTGCAGTTTTACACTTAATGCTGTGAAAACAAATTCTGACGTAAATGGCTGGAAAGTTTTAGGGTGGAGACAATTGTCCAAGTGCCAGTACCCTGCTGTCTAATCTTTCTGATTTACAAAATACTGTTAAAAGGAAGCCATTAATCAAACATGGGATGGGCATAAACAGTCACTGAATGCAACATTCTGAAGAGCTTACCTGGTGGATTTTTTGTAGGAATGAAAGATTAAAATCACACTTTTCTTTTTAAGTATACAGCAGGCACTTGCCAAAATTTCTTCTCCCATGTGGCATTTATGGAGCCCCATGCAGGGCACCCTCATACAGGGCACTTTATCTGTGCCTTCAGATAATCACCATTTGCCAGCTGAACAGAGGAAGTTTATGATTTCATCTTACAAGTGTTAAATGACTTTCTTAGTTCTGACAGATCCCAGGTATGCAAAGAACAAGAGCAACCTGAACATCTCATGCCACAAGTGAAATTCCATGCTTTGCACAGGATTTGTACGTGTAATTTCATTAAATCTGCTTATAATAATAATTTTGGGTCGCTGACAAATAATAAACAATTGCGCTTAATGACATGTAATGTGTGAAAAAGGAGTTAAGCGTGTCAAGCTTGAAATTGGTGAATTTCCTATCTGGATTACCAGAAAAAACACTTGAACACTTGGATGCCAATGAGGAAGAAGTAACATGGCATATTTTGGAAGTGAAAAACAGTCTTTTTCAGTCTCAAGACAGGGAAAGCATCACGAAGAAAGAAGGACACAGAAAACAAATGCAAACTGGAAGCACCTCTGATTGTGGCAGTACTTTATACATCAGACAAGGGTGTGATTGGTAACTGCGCATAACTGGTAACTGCTGATATTATAGCCTACGCAGCACTTTCAACTTTCACAGTGAAAGTCCAAAATCAACAAAAGAGATCACATTTTCATTTCATTTCATAAATAATTGTATAAAATACTATACATTTAAACATGTTTTTTCTTTCCCTTTGAAAAAAAATAATAATAAAACGTTTTTTAAAAACAAAACCTTAATTTTGTCCAATTATGGCTCTCATAGACAGAGTACATTGTCCAAAATGACACATTCCATTTGCAACCACAAGATGTCTCTGCCTAGCTGATTTTAAAATATCCTCATTTTTTTTACCCTGAAGGAACACCACTGCTTCCCAATCCCCCTGTAAATGAAAATATTGCATGCTGTGGTGTAGCGGTTCAAGTTCATATACAGTTTCCCTACTACAGTCTGTATCTGGGACTTTACTTGTAATGCCACTGCTGTACTGAACCTTTAGATTAGGAAATGTGAGACTACAATTGTCTAATGCCCCTCCCCATGGGAAACCTATGCATTACAGTTTTTCCTATTCTCCCTCCCAGTAATCCCTACTGTGTGCAATTAAGTCTGAAATGTCTCCATAATAGAGAATATTCATAAACTTTTTGTATGTATAGTTTTCATAAATTTCTACAATTTAATTTTCTTGGTATGTTTCTATTTAATTATATTTATATGAAGTGCCATTTTGACGATTTAAAACTAACTCCTGTAAGATTATTAAGCTTAATGAGCTGCAGTTTTTATTATTGTTATTAGTTATTGTTAGCTAATTAGCTGTCTTGTCAGTAAGCAGATTTGACTCTGACTTGACAGGCCGTGATGATACTGTCGCTGTTTGTAGAATTGTGAGTAGACTTGCCTATCCTAAATGTGACACTGCATTAATTTTCAGTACCATATGATATTCCCTCTTGTTTAATAACAGTTTCTGTTTAATTTACAGTAAGGACAGTGGAAGAATCAGAAAATACCATCAGCTGTGTGGTTGGATCTTTTTCACTGAAAACTACATGCACCATGACGAGCAAGGCGCCAGACAGTAGGTCTCACTGCTGAAGAAAGGTCTCGTTACCTACTTTGCAAAATGTATCTGAGAACACCATTTAGACGTTAAAACTAGAAGAAAATGGAATAAAACTTCCTCGGATGTAATGATAACCATGGTAATTAAGTACCTTATGGTTTTAGCCCTGCCAAAAATTTCCCTTTCAGCGCCGGGCTCTTCTACAACAATACTATTCCAACACCCCCATCTGGTGGCAGTAATGAAAATGTGACTCATTATACCGTTTATATATGGGGGTGAAAGATCATATGTTTGAGGTGCACCCACAGCACAAGCTGTCTTGGATGGGGATATGGGGGCGGAGGGGTAGGTGGGTCAGTGCTGCAGCTGTGTGGAACAGGGGAGCTGGCAGCTCGATGGGATCAGGAGTCCTCTGTGCGTTCAGGTGTTGGAAGGCAGGGCCCTGAGGCAACTGCTAATATGTCTCTTCTAGAGGGAAGTGACACACCCAGGGGGGACAGGAAAAAATGATTTATGTGTATGAGTAATTACGCATTTTTGTACACTGAAAGCTGTTTTGTTGAGATGTAAATAATTTCATTTGCAGTCCATATTTTTACAAATATGTATGTATTGACTTATGGAGAATGTATGGTTTTTACCTGTGAGTAACTTGTCTCTGTTGTACACTGAGAGTTTTTTTAACATACTTTATCAGACTTGGAAGCAATACAATGCAGCAGAGTTTATGATACACTAGGTAACCAAATGCACATAGAGATGCGCAACAGACACACACACACACACACACACACACACACACACACACACACACACACACACACAAACAAATATGAGTGATAGATAAATGTGTAGATAGGAGTACCTAGTGATGCAATTGTACATCGCTTACAACGACTGGCAGGAGACCGTATCATAGCTCCAACCTTAAATGTTTATAAAAATATTAAACATGAGGAATGGTTTACTTCACAGAATTAGAACAGGCAAACCAATCAAATTAGTGTATGTAAGACCATGGGATGAATTACTGCACGTGAATTATGCCCCCAATAATAAGAGAGTTTTTATGAAATGCAAAATAGGCAGAGAACCTAAGTGCAAGTAGTATCTCGAATACAGGTCAGTGCAAATGTGTTCTAGAGAATACAAACATATCTGTGAGCTTGAGGTGAGACTACCTGACTAATGCCTGAAATGTCAAAGAATCAATCAGTGTACAGGCTAAATAGAGGGTCATTATGAAATGTGAAATAAGGGGGATTGTAACTGCTCAGTGTTTCAGTAATTATCAGACCATTTCCATGCAAATGAAGTATTATGGTATTGTTAACATTGCATTATTCATTAAAACCGCACAGCAGCAGTCTAATCATATGGACCAAATACCCATTGTATCTAGCATGGAAAGACTTTCTCAGTGTAGCCCTGCAAATACATAAACCGGTACCTGCACCTGTAGTATTACCCATAATGATTCCAACTCAGACAGTCGCTCGCACCATGTGCTACTGTACACTGCCCTCTTGTGGACAGATTTGCGAACTCGTTCAATTTTCTGTACAACACCATTGCAGATAGTATGGTTGGGGCAGCTGTCTTACATAAATCATAATGAATGAATCTGTTAAGCATCTGTAAAGCATATTTTCACTTGAAATAAGCAATTTAGGCATAGATGTTATGTAATAAACTGCATTTTTGGCATCTAATTTGTGTATGGTAGGCTACCATCCAAATTACTCTAAAAGGAATTTCCAGTTGTATAAGGAGTTTTCTGTACTGAGTTTTAAAAGCAGGAGAAGAGCTAAGATTTACAATAGACGTGACTAGTGGTCACTGTATTTTTTGTATCTTGCTTTAATAGGGTCAAACCCAGTTAAGCCCTTTTGAATTGTTAGGAATTTTTGTTATCAAGATTTTTCATGGAAGAACTCTGCCTCTTGTGGGTTTGATTTTGGTTTTTAGAAAATATATGCTGTATAATTTAAATATTTCCTTGATAGTTTCATTAGAGATCACACAGGCGTTGGCCATTTTGTGTGTTGTCTGTTCCAATGTTTGTTATCCAATACAAACATTTTGGCCAAATAAACAAACACCAAAGTAAACATTGTAAACCAAAGTGACACTCACACTTGGGTTGTTTCTTCTTCCAAAACCAGCAACATCGATCTCTAACCAAAAATATTTTGCCGTACAACTGATCAATCATTTAAAATTTTAAATAAATCAATAATTAAATACTTAATCTGGACATGTGCTTGTTAACCAAGCAAATAAGAAGTGGAACCGTAGAGTAAGACCTGTATTCTTAATTGTGTATGCTTTGTTGTTAACGTTACACTATGAATTGAAACAAGTGTTAGGTTTTTGCAGTAGTTACCTTGGTTAGATCTTTGCCGTGAGATTGAATTGGTCCTTAATTAGTAAACAAACTAATCTGAGCTGGTAATGTGAAACTAGAATTGACTGCAAGTGGAGTATCCAGCTTAACCAATTCTGGATTATTTGCTATTGTTATTGAGGTAGTAATTTTTCATTAAGTTAAAAAGCTTGCCTTGATTGATGAACATCTTTTTGATGCCATTCAGTAGAACAATGAATATGTCTGACCTAGCTCTTTATGTCAAATTTATGTCATATGTCATAGAAAAGGCGTGGCCTTGGTGTACTCCTGGTATAGAAATGTTCCTTTATCAGGGTCTTTAAAGAGCTGCAAGAGCTGCCAGTATGCCATGATAATTAGTGGTTACGTTTGACTGTGCACTTTAGATTTGTGTGTGAGTATTTTGAAACACCTTTAAAACATGAAACATTTTAAATGAGTCTACCTGCAACAGCTGCTGTCTGGCATGCATTTAGGTTCTTGCCCAAGTTTTTGTGGAAATAATGTCATGTAGTGATTATGATCATACTTTGATATCCTTTCCACCTGGTCAATGATTGTGTCCTTATCAGACCAAGTTGCCATGCCCATGTCCTTTAACAGATCACAATTTTCCAGCTCTCATGTCAGACATTGTCTGTTCCCCCTCCTTGTGCCTTATACTATGCAGTCTGCAGCTCTGTGACAGTCCATTCCCATTTGCATTCAGCTATACCGATGGTCTTTGAACATGCATGATTGAAACTGACCTTGTATGTTCTCCTAAGGATTTTGAGCAGGTCTGTCAAATCTCTCCAAAGAATATTCTGTTCCAGTTCCTGTCCTGACCTGACACATCTTGTACTGGATGGAAGTATTTAATTATGTACCTCACTAACTATGCCAGCACAGGCTGACTTTTCAAAGTTGCCATACAAAGTAGAGGGGAAGCTAATTCATTTCGCTTGGTGCCGGATAGCTCATTGATTCTTATGCAGGATTCTAAATCCCTCGCAACACAGATCATTATCCTGTGTCCTTTTTATGGTTCCAGCTCTGTGGAAGAATTTATGAATATATTTGAGCTGAACTTGTTCCAGTTGTAATTAGTAGCCACATATCTAAGAGGACATCATTACTTATGTGCCAGGAAATACACGCAAACCCTAGGTAAATACATGCACAAGCTTCTTTCACTGATGTATTTGCCATGTACTGAAGAACTCATTCTGGGACTTTGGTGTGAGTGTCTCTTTAACGGAGAACATGTTGAAATCTGTATGGAGCAGCTGCATCACCTACTGTATCCCTGATACCGACTGCTGCGGATCAGAAAGCCCCACAGGACTCCTCCAAATTGGCATGAAATTATATCTCCTTCTGACTGAGATAGCAGAAGCGCTGTCTCTCGTGTTAGGTTTTCTCCCGGGGCTCTGAAATGAAATACTCACTTTGCAGTTTCAGCTCATTTGCGCTTCAAGTTTAAGAAAGTTCATTTCCCATAGGGATGTGCTCTCTCTTTCCTGCTTTCTACTTAATGTGTCCTGGCAAATTCGTCACACCCAGCCTGTAGTTAAGAAGCTAAGTTGATTGGCAGGTACCCAGCATGACCGCTCTGTCTGGAGATGATTTGGAACTTGGAAACAGAAGTCCAGTGAAGTCTGCTTTTTAGTCCACTGTAGGTACCTACTGTAGGTTTACTTTCAACCTGCTAAGGAAGGTTATTCGAGATTAGATTAACATTGTTAGTTCTTTTTAATTATTCTTAAAAAGGATGCCATTTCTGCACACTACACAAAACCTTCCACATATTACTGAAAAATCCTTTTACTGGGGAGATGTTATGATTTAACTGAACCACAGCATAGTCTTATAGAAGGACATCAAGTTAACCAAGGGAGTCAGTGTAATTTTAACCAGTATTTGGCAGAAGGATAATGAGTACTCGCTGTGAGATTCATGCTGAATGTGCTTGTCCTGCTGTACAGTCATAGCCATTTTAAATATATGATTGGAGTTATTTCTTTTATACAGTGGCTTTAGTAAGTTCTTTTGCAGTGCTGGTTTTATTGCTCATCAAGTCAGTCATTTTTCTTATGGGATTGTAAGGCATTCAAAATAGGCTACAGCTGGGTTCTGTGCTTTGAGAGTTTAATAACAGTCTGACTAAAATGACGAGACCAGACAAAATGAATGTGATGCCATATGCCAGATATGATCATAATTTATTTCTTTAATCAGCTGAACAAAAGACACACAGTTGATGTATTTGTATATTTCATCATTTTAAATACACAGCTGCAAATGGATGGCACAAAGAAGAAATCATATATATTCATATATATTAAAGTGCAAATAAATCACAAGGTTCAATCATGCTTAACATATGTACTTCAACAACAAAAAAATCTCTAAAGGACTGATTGACTAGTTGACTTGATGCTACCGTTATTGATTGGCAAAAAAAAATGCTTGGATTAAAGTCATGTCGAAGAAATTAGAAAGAAGTGTATCATCTGGCAAACATAACACCTACTGTATGTGGGAATAATGATTTCAAGTCTTGATAGGAAAGAAAAGAGTACCATTGATTTCCACAGCACAGGGAGCCCACTTTTCAATACAATGTCAGAATATGGACACTCACAGGGAATCAGTTGGTTCCAAACCTAAGGAACACTGTTGCTTTTTAAGGATTGTGCTGGGGATGGTGCACTGTAATGCTAATTCAGGCATTACAGTTACACCCAAATCCTTTCTGCGCCATATATATCCTATATATATAGGAAAATGACCAGTTGTTGACCTTCAGATTTTACCCACTTGAGCTCATTTTTATTAAAGGCAGCCTTTAAAAGCTCTCAACATATTTGTTAGTAGTTGCAGCAAATGCTTTAGTAAGCACAAGTTACGCAGACTTGCAAAGTACCCTTGAGTTCAGCTTTTCTATTCCAGTTAAAGCCAAACAGCAGTCTGTCATAAACCATCTAGGTTTGGGCACCCTCTTTCTTGTACAGACATTTGATTTAAGATACATTCTCTGAAGTTTACTAAGTCTATCAGGTCTTTTATTCATATGCAGAAGTCAGAGGAGTGTGGCGAGGCACAAAACACCTAATGAGGCAGTTACATCACTGCACCAGCAGGTGGCAATGTGTGCCATGAAAGAATCACAAGAAACAAAGAAAAACCATTAAAATATGTGCTATGATGCTGTTTTTGTCACATAGCCTTGAACAAAATAATTCAGTATTAGGGTATTTGGTAAAATGTGGTGATCTGTGCTATTGACTTCTGCATACAAATGCAACGAGCTGAAAAAATGAAATGAAGAAATCACCCCACTGTGGAGCTGGCTGTCAAAGCAAGGCCTGACAGTATCACACAGCGGAGTGAACATGTTAGTTTAGCAGCAACTGTTGGGTTCTGGGATTTTCTTGGCATTTCAGAGACAGAAAAACCAATCACCCCAAACCATAGTAAGTAAGCCCCAACCAATTAAGATATGAAGATATCTGAGAAAATAAACAGGTGCTCTGTTGTTTCTCTTCCATGACTTCAACATTAGGTTGAACATTTGAGCAAAATGTGGTTGAGATTAACAAGTGCTGAAAGTGTAAATGCCCTTATATAGTGGTCATACGAGATGCAAAGTGCATTTTAGATTGAAGCATTTACTGAATGCACTCTGTGTAGGACACAGAGCTTTCCTTTCTGTTTTTCTTTTCTTTTTTTTGTTTTTTTTTTTTAAACATTTTTCAGTATAACGCTAACATTACTTGGCTATTTGAAGAAGGATTTTACCTGAAGAAAGAGGAAAACAACTATAAAAACAATAAAACCCTATGTCTTGAAACAAAAAAGAAAAACAACTGGGAACCTTGGAATCAGATTGCATTGTCTGCGTTCTTCACTGTGTACATGGGAGCAAAGAAGCTGCTGCTACATTCAAACAGCATCAGCTGGCACTGACCTGATACAGAACATAGCAGTTTCGTGGACTTTACCTTGGAGCCTCATTATCAAAGATTATTGCATAGTGTTGTGAGTTATTTACACTTTGCACATCATTTGGTATCGTAAAACATAAAGTCATCTTTCAAGCTAAGTGTGTCCTTCTGTGAACTTAGTTTTATGTATGTCTGCCTTAGTCAAGCAAACGTTCTGCAGAATTCTTCACCCTCACTGCTCACACTTTCTTCTCTTTAATTCATCTTCCAAAAAAAAAAAAACCACTGTAAATAATATCCCGAATTCAGCAAGGCAAGCTTTCATAATTAGGCTTTTCACAAACAGTGTATATTGCATAGTGTAAAAAATGGATCCATCAAACACTTTGCTTTTCACAATTACAGTAAAATTGTCCGAGTTTCTTGAACAGTACAATGGGTAAGTCACATTATTGTTTTATCTGCATGAACTGAGATGTGTTTGGAAATATACATGAAGACCCCAACAGACACAATTGAGATTTTGTTGTAGAATTCACAAAACATATTAGTCCTCTCGACCCACACACACACAAGTTGCAACCCTTGTTAAGTTGTTTTATATATGGTCCCATATAACACTAGCGAAGATCACCTGACTAGAATGGCCAATGTGTTCCCCCATGACCAGCACAGAGTCACAACATGGGTCCAGTTCAGTCAACTCAGAAGACACCTCGGAGAATGGCAACGCATTAAGGTTCAACATACTCCCATGAGAAAACGGGAGCTGCAACCAAACCATACTTTAAAATCTATACCTATATCCTAGTCCTACCATACAAAACTAATAACCACAGCAACTTAATAAAATAACAAATTAAATAATATAGTAGGAAAATAAATATTAATAATATACCAACAAGGCTTTTAAATAGTCATGTCATATTCCTCATAATCAACACTGGAAGTCAGTGTACAGGAGCCCACCTCTCCATGTCATATTTATCAGGGAGTGTGTTGTGCATCAGTCCAAAGAGGTGACTTATATTTGTTTCAGGAAATATTTTGCTCACTAGTTACTCCACAGCTACACATTGCACATGGAAGTGAATATGGATTCTCTTTTTGGCAGAATTTGGCAGCACATTTTATAGTCCACCCTGTTTGCACACCGTAGGTTCAGGGAAACTATAGCCCTAGATGGTATATTTCTATACAGTCATCCCCTCTCTGATATTATAAAGTGAACACAAAATGCCACCATGTTTTAGAGCTGTCTCAAATGGCAAAGGGGGTAGTTTTTTGGTGTTTCTGTAGTGACGTCCTGTGTACAGCTTAGTAGAGTCCCCCATCTATTTAGACAGTCCTGCCTGCAGCATAGAACTGTAAAGTGTGAAAATTCTGGGAGTTGGTCATAGCTGAAGCACATGGAGGCAAATGTAACCTGCATAATCTGAGACAATCTGATGCGATTAGGTACTTGAGAGAATGTTCATAAATAAATATACTCATGATATTACAGCACACAGGAGCTATCTTGCATTACCTATTAATCTATTTATAGTATTTTTTACTTTGCTGTAATAAAAATACATGGGAAATATTCAGTATATTGTATTAGTAAGACTATCTATTTCAGTATGACTATCATTGGTAAAAACAGCATTGTGTCAGAATGGTGTATTTTCCCTTGTGTCATTAAATGTAGCTTGCACTGTTTCATATTTGAATACATCAGTTGAACAATGAGTAAAATACACATAAGCATTCAGATGTTCAACGGATGTATTCATATTAAGAAGTCAAAGATACCTGACATGCAAGCAGCTTTTACTCCAGGGCATGTTTTTTGTCCCCCAGCGTGAAAGGACATGGCCCTCACACACAAGGGAAGAGAACGTCATTTGTTTTTGCAGGAGTTGTAGTGAATGTAATTTCTAGATTTGTGTGGGTATTAAGAGCTGTCACCAGTGGTACGCTTCTTGGGGAAGAGATTGGAGGAGTCCCTGTTGCGCAGGTTAGGCTGGGTCTTGAACATATGGGGACTCATAGGCCATCGCCAGCCTCCGCGGCCCTCCATTCCAGCCGGCACTGCGGCCGGCACCGAGGGGCACGGCTTGCTCTGCAGCAGCTGGAAGAGCATGGCCATCTCTGGCCCCAGTCTGGACACCAGACTGGCCCTCACCAGGTCCACTGTCTCCTCGTCACACTCCATCAGGCTCTGCAGGAGCTTACTGTAGAACCTGCGGGGAGGGGGGAGGGAGCACAGTCACTGGGCTGGTCTGGTGTCAGGAGTGCTTTGCGTTAAGTGACAGGGCCAGGCCGTTTTTTTTTTTTTTTAAAGAGACGGTGGGAACCGACCTGTTGGGGAAGTGGCTAGGCAGCTGAGCCACCTCACCGATGGCCTCGGGGTTGGAGCGGGCCACAGTGCAGATGTCCAGCTTGCTGTAGCACTCCTCCTGCACCTCAGAGATCATCCTCTGGAAAGTGGAGCAGCGGCGGATGGTGAGGAAGACCTTAGAGGTGATGCCATTGGCTATGCACTTGAGGCTCTCCTTCACAAAGGCCTTGCCCTGCACAAGATACAACAACTTGTGTCAAAGCAGTGTCTCCCATGAAATTGATTATCGACAGCCATAGCCTTAACAAACACCTGAGTGCCAACCCTCAGCCCCCACCCAAGGAGATCAGGTTTAGCCTCCTTCACCCAATTCAAGGCTAGAGCCTGCGATGATGCACATCCATACCTGAGTGTCAAATTTAGCAGCGCTGTAGAGGAAGGACTTGCAGATGTCATGCATTCCATCTGTGTCACAGGTTGAGTTCTCCAGACAGGCAAAGGCACCACAGCCCACCTGTAGGGCGCTGTTCAGGCAGCGTGCCACGTCTGCTGCGGGCGGAGAGAGAGAGGCGATCGTTAAAGAAATGACATGTGTCTCACAATTCACATTTCTCCCGGGACACCGAGCCACCACGCAGTACGAAATGGCACCCGAACAGGAGAACGAGGCAGATCAATGCGACCTTTCATCGCGGGCTGACTCAGCTGCCAAATCCCGTTATTTTGACAAAGAGCAAGGCTGATTTGCCCCTGGACACCTTTAATGTAGAAAGAGAGGGACACAATTTTACAATCCACTGGCAAGACATTTTATGAGAATTCCTGCACTTTCTATTTTTGGGGACTGAGTCATGGCTTACTTGACCAGAAATACCAACAAGTCTTGTAGACTCGTGGCAAGCTGGAGGCTGTCTGGCCCGTGGATTAACCGATGCTGTCTTCGAAGAGCGGGAGAGTACCTGGTGGGATCAGGTTTTGCTGGTTGCCAGCGTTGGCACGACAGAGGCTATTTCCATTACCCTCACATGTGACAAGACAATAACATTCCACTCACCAGGCGAGAGCACCAGACCCCCTCCACAGATCATCACCAGGGACTGTAAACACTAAACAGTATAGTCTTGTATTCTGATGGTGTGCAAAGTCCCACTTCTCATAAAGGGCTTTTCACAACATACCTTCAGCAGTATGTGTGGCAGGTATTGCCATAGAGGTATTGTTCAGGTTCTGAAAAAAGATCAGGGCGATATATGCTTCTTTATAAACTTTTCTGCCAATAGCAGAGTTAATATGCTATAAAATTCCAAACACCCTACAATGAATGGTTCTGTTGTTCCGAGGACTGAGAATAAAATAACATAGTAAAATTCAAAAGCAGCTTGCCAGCTATGCAGTGAATGTATACGAGGTATGTGTGTTTGTACTAATAATTTCACTTCAGTAAAGCAAACAATTACTATACTTGATCCAAAAATCCAAGCATTGTTTCCAATTTTCTTTGCCACCTGTTATAATATAGGCAGACTGGAGCACTGGAGAGGGAAACGGGCAACCTTGGTTTTATTGCTTGCACACCAACAGTTGGTTTGCAACCCCAGGCCTAGGTTGCTGTAGCAACTGGTGTGATGTGGATGTCTCTCAGAGAGTGTAATGCACCATTATCAGGTTAGAGAGGATATTGATATGGTAGCGTAATTCAGCAGCGGTTCTTGGTGTGGGTGTTGAACTGTGTAATGCAGTACCAGGCTTGGTGCGGTGCGGTGCGCGTACTTATCTGCAAGCTTAACGCAGTAGCGGGCAATGTGCAGTTTGGCTACTTATCGGAGAGTGTAATGCAATAGCAGCTCTTATGTGGCGTGCATATTGATCTGAGAGTGTAATGCATGCAGCAGCCCTGAAACTGTGTCAGTGTGGTACCTCGCACTGTGAGGGCTGCTGCGCTTCTGGCTCTGCCAGCTGGCTGAGCTCCACTGTGACACAACCAGAGAACCTCTGCACTGGCTCCCCCTCACCTGACCCTGTGTAATTACTACCATGGCTTAAGCTAATACACAGATAAGGCTTGTTTTACAATAGTACAAGAATCTTTTGGATTCAGGCACACAATCTCTGGCAGGTCTTTAGAAGATAAGTTTGTTCACTTTATAGACATCCATTGTGTGACACCTGAAATCAGGCCAGTGATATAAGGAGACATTATGCCTAATGAAACCTAAATAAAACCTGGCTGACATACCACCATTATGAATGGTAATGTCTTGATGTGTGCTGACTAGCCTGACAGGTTTGGGGTCAGGACAAACATAAGCTTTTTGCAGAGTCAATAGACAATGCAACTTTTTGTGTTCTTGCTCTTTTATTCCCTCAGTTGTCTAGCTCACACCATCAGCCTGATGTATGCTGAATTAAACCATCACTATGCACCTTGTAATTCAGTTCAACACCAGTGGCAATCATTTAAAAAATGGATGCACACACATATAATTACTTGCCCTTAACATTTCTGTGACATCAATTTCTACAATGTGCATTAACAGATATATTACTGAGCAACTCAGTGCTTTTCTCATGACCAGATGAGTACCACCCAGGATCTCACACTGCTCTGTGGGGGCACCTTACATTTGCTCTAAATACAATCTTGAATGGGAATGGCAGCCTGCAAATATCCAACAAATAAAGCCCAAATTCATGCGTGCATTGGTAGTAAATACTGTAAAATGCTATAAAGGTTGTATTTTACATGCATAATGGCAATTTTGTTGTAGTATTACCCATACTATGAAGAGTAAGAATTTAAGTCAAAGAACAATGTAGTACAAACTGCAAAATTGTTTTAGAATGTTAACAGACTGCAAATGGCTGCAAGAGCATTTGTCTGTTATTTTCATCCATAACACATTCAGAACAGAACTTTTAAAGCCAAGCACACAAACTTCACATCAGTGATTGTGGGTTGGCAGAGATAGAGGGGTATGTGCTACAGTACTCGTCCCACACTTGATTTTTCACCAAATGAATTGTTTTAGTTCCTAAGACTAACTGTTGTGGTGCTGTTCTTTTGTTACTAAAGCACTGACTCAGTGACTGTCCCCTAGTGACTAAGTACAACAGGAAGTTATGCAAATACCAAGTGGAGCTTGACAAAGCTTTTTAAGTCTACTGGCCATACAGAGCACAGACCTGGAGGTAATGTAATGAACAAAGGCATGTTTTTGCCTTGTGGGTCAGATGATCAGATCTGAATAATAAGTTATTAAATAGAAATGCACTTGTGTTGTGTACAAATGTGAGGTTAAGCTGTTTTGAAAAGTCATAAATTCAAACATTGCTGAGCTACAGTACACTAAGAGTCCCAGAACTGGTAGTCATGGTAGAGGTCATTAGTCATATTATAAATTAATTTGTATTTAAAAGAAAATGTCAACTTATTGTTATAAGATTAGGCATGCTGTGAAAAGTCACCCATGAGAGTATAGTCGCGGTCTCATAATTGCACTGTGCAAACCCACAGGAATTTAAGAGTGAGGTATTTTAGAATGTGTATTGCATATAACGTAATTCAATATCTTTGTGTTCCACATGCCAATTGTACATACACTTGTACTTGAGATGAAGATTTAATCGTAGAGTATCAGAATTTCATCACGTCTTCTCAGGCTTTCCAAAGTAGCAAAAAAAAAATGTGAGTCAATTTATTGCGTTTGGGTTAGTCCTCTTAGAGGGAGTTTGCAATAGACTGCCTCCATGCTTGGCCTTGCGCGTACTTTCATCTGAGACGCGCAGCGGCGTGGCGGCTTTGACAAGCCGCAGTGTGATGGATCTCACCCTCCTTTAGCTCCAACACGCGCACGTTTCAACATTGTGGTTCTCGGGTCAATCCTACGTAGAGAATCACTATCTTCTTACGGCCAAAAAACAATTTGAAAACTATGCACTTTGCGTGTCACAAACTTATTACGTTGTGGTAAATGGGCCATGGCTCTGGCATGTTGTGGCATGTTCTGCGAGTAGAAGACATACATGCCTCTGCTGTTTCGCTTTGTTCGATTCTAAACGCATGTTCCTATATTAAGCATATACCATGATAGCAAGCGAGGTGTCTTCTTTCGGCAGCAACACGTCAGTTCTATCACAGGCTGCGTCAACGAATTGCTCGATCATAACGCAATTAAATGTAGATACTCCGAACTGAGATCCCATTTTGTATTATATATGTTGCAGAACTCAGCCAAATCAATTGCACACCATGGCGTGGAAAACGAATTCGAGTGGCTTTAACTGGCCCTCATCCAGTGAGCGAATCCTGATGGTATACACTACCACAAGTTAAATTCTTAGTTTAAGACTAGTTATGCTTTTCTTCGACGAAAGAAGCAAACGGATTTTATTTATAAACGGCACAGAAAGAACTGAAGTCATAAGCAAGAAGTGGCTAATAGCCCAATTGCTGACTCATTTAAGAGTTTTGCGCTTCCTGCAATGACTCAACTTGCTTTGCAATGGGAGTTTCCTGAACAATAACTCCGTACACTTTTGCGATCTATATCCTGTGGCAGTTCCCAGGCATTCTGTGCGAAATATTCACTGGCAATCCGTCATCATCAGTCAGGACAGGGCTGGCGTTTTACTACACCTGCTCATTTGAGAATTCTACATTATTTGTGTATCTGTAATTCCTGTATGCATGGCTATAACATACACCCTTGAGATCTAACGTACAAAAATATGAATTGTGCCAGCTGCTGTGTTTTTAACAAAATACTGATGTGTTGTAACACCTCAAACGGGTTGGTAAACATTGAACTTGGTATCGTGCTATTAGAAAACATGTAGAACAAAAATACGCAAACTTAAGACTTCAGCCATGAACCTGCCATTAGTAAGGAAAAGAAAGCAAGGAGTATGAGAAAGACTGTTACTTACAAGGGCTGTTAGCGGAGACGCGTGTTCTCCTGGGAGAGAAAGACTCGTTCTGATCCAGTTCGTAGGCAGACACAATGAGCGCGAGCAGCGCGAGAAGTCCGGTCTTCTGAAGCATTGTTAATAGAGGATGTTGAAAATATGCACAAAATGAATAAATAGTCTCTAGACGATTTCTTCTCCCGTTGAAAATGATGTATTTCTCTTGTTTTGTCGATATGCTTTGCCGAGGTTTCTTCTCCGGGGCTTCAATTCTGTATAGTATTGTATTTTTTCGTGTGCATGTTGGAAGGAGCGCAGGTTCCAGTTTATATAGGCATTCTGTATCAATGATAATGTGCTACACATCACGAGCCTGCGGGTTAGTCCAATCAAATCACAGCATCTCAGAGCCATTCTCAGTGTCGGTGACCGCTTTTAATTGATTGAATATTTTTCCACTAAATTAAAGTGACTTTAAGAAACTTTTTGCGCCTATCTTTTGACATGATCTTTACGCGTCTAGTAATTTAACTCACCACTGATCCGTTCAATTTAAATAGCTCTTTGGAGTATTTCCTTGACAATTAAGGCAGTTAAAATAACACATTGAAAGTTTTATTATCTTTTGCAATCTGTCAGTTCGCGATAGTGTTTTGGAATCCGCATAAGGAACACTGAATTGCTATTCTAAAGAAATGTCTCTACGCACACAATGATTGATTAATGAGCAGCTTCAGAAGCTGAGCTGTAGCCTCAGTAAAATGCCACTTCGAAACGTTTTCTGCCTGTCCGTCGTTTTCAAATGACTAACTCCACACAGGTCTCATCTATATCTAAGGTACACTCGGACAATTTTGGTACAGGCTTTGGTCCTTGATGAGACCATAGAGATGATCGCAAACTTGCAAATTGTTCTGCAGGGATAACTGCATGCAATAGTAGACGAGTCTGACTGACTTTCGCTATGCCTTCTCAATGCATTCAGCAACGTATGTTGTCTCAACGAAACATCTCGTCACCTATATGGAAGACATTATTACGGATTTCCCGGTCATTGAGTTATATTAATTCACAACATTTTAGTTTTTGGCGTGTGCTTTGATTTGCATTACAGTCGGAACCGACTTGTAAACGGTTAACAAAACAGATAGCTGTTCATGTCTAAGAATAGATCCTATAATTCAGCCCACGTTCGGTTTTGGTTGAATGGTGAGGGAACGACAGAGAAAATCTTTGCGCACACATACTGTTGCGAGCAAATCTTCAATTAAGATCGTGTCTCACTACTGTACATTATTGCAGCTCTCATCTCTACTTGTTCTCATTCGCGGCATGTACCTTGTACCGGCGTTTCATTGCAGTTTTATACCAAGAGCACAGCACTGGCCGTACGAACTGCTGCAAGACCAAACGTGACGAGAACTTCAACACAAGCGTCAGTTTGCGAGTACAGTAGTTTTGTTTTACTTATCTACTTTGCCAACTGTGTGAATTTATTTTCTTAATCTGAGTTTGTTTAAATTTCATACGTATAGAGTTTCAGTTGCAAGGTACAGTAGATGTATGATTTACAAGCCAGTGTTAATAGTCAAATGTAGTGCGCTCTTTTTCGTAGTTAAAATGTCTTTGAAAAATACCATCTGAAATTATTCAAATTATTTGAGCTTTTATCGCATTGGCATTTAGCTGAACCATACTTATTAATGAGACCTTTGTTGTTGTAATAGACGGATTGTGTTTTACATCGAGATAAACTACATGATTATTGACTTAAATCATGTTGTGTTTGGAAAGCTATCACTGTTGATTTTATTCCCAACTTCTTCCTAATGCCAGAAACGTACGGGGAAGGGAACCCAGCCTGCAACGAGAAACGGCTGCACGTGCAGTGGTGCACGACTGGTGAGGGTTGAGATATGTTGCTATGTCATGTTTAAACGCCGAGTATCAGTTCCGTTTATCTATTCAAACACATTTAAACGTTATCTATAATTCTGGACAAGTTAAAGCAATACACGCTCCTATATTAGCTGAATTTCTTTTATATCTGACAGCGCTGGTTTATATTGACATTCAGATATACCTGGCTGCACATTGTTCTTTACTTCCTCTGTGATTTCCAGAGAATTGGTGAAACCCCCACATTTGTTAGTGGACGCAGATAGCAATGAATGTTCTGGATCTGGAAAACAATCAACAGTGTGCTCCTGTTTATGTACATCACTGCCGCACATTCATCCCCCCCGTGCAGCGTGACTTCATGAGGTGTGCTGATGAACGACTTCAGGTATTCATTAGCGCTACTTTGTCAGTAGAACGTAGGCCTCCGCGCAAGCATGAAACTTAAGTCTTAGCTATTTTCAGTTGTGTCTCTGATGTGTTTTTCCATTTCATTTTGATTGAAGTGGCTAGTGGAAATAGTGAGCTTTGCAGTGCCCTAATGACACCTCCCACCACTGATCCTCCATCTCCAGATCTGCGCCTCTCTCTCAGCGTCATCACCTACAGGGACTATGCCACACTTGAGACTGCACTGAGGCGCAATGTGTGTTGACATTAAACCTTTCAGATCAGATGTGTTGGGTAAAGCCACTCTTCCAGATTGAGAGCTCCCCATGCTACCACTTAAACACAATACAGATAACAGATATTGTTTTTTATTTCTTCATAGCATGTGAATACAGGTTTCACAACCTTATCTGGGGTGCCATACAATGATTATGAATTACACCATTATGACCTCCTTGTCCTGTTTATACCCTTGACTTTTTTGGAACTGGGGTTAAGTAGTTGGCTCAGTGGTACAGCAGGAGTGACACACCTTGGATTCATCAGCAAGCAAACCCTTGGGCTGTACCACTGTGTAAGCCTGTATCAAGAAAACACAAGCAGAGGTCTTGTACACTTCAGTGATAAAATAGCCAAAATATCAGAAAACTGTAATTTACTTAGAGTTAGTTACTCTATTAGGAGTAGCAGTTTCTCTGGTTTGTTTTCTGTGTTTTCTGCCTATGTACCTACAGGTCTTGAATCTGCAGGTTTAAGTTAACTGATTTCTTTGATATTTTTTGCATTTTACTGGCTTCTCAACAGTATGTAAGAGGAAACATTGAACATTTTCTTGAATTTCAGTCTTACATTTTAAATAAAAAAATATTGCCTAACTTATTTCAAAAGTCTCATTATCCAAACAAACTGTCAGCTTAAGGCTTGGATTTAAACTGTCTGCACTGAAGTTCATTCCTAACTTCCAATGAACAATTTTAGCAAGTACTCTTTTTTATGGTACTTACTCAACATTTTCCCTAACTTCAACAGCTGATGAGTGCCAAATATTGTGGTAGTAATTAAGAAAGCGCTTATATTTGTTATTCCACGCATAAACTGCAATGCCATAGGACTGAACCTGCACCTTAGTGCGAGTAACCATACCCACTGAGAAATTTGGCGCTATGCCTGCTCTTAAATTATTTCCTTTAGCTGATCACTAGCCATTGAATAATTAACCAATTAACCTGGCTTGAGTTTAGCCTGTCATGGAACAGAACAGAAGGACCATAATTTTCTAAGCTCATAAAGAACTGAGCAAAATCATTCCAGTTATTTATTTCCATTGTTAAGAAAAGCAAATTGCATGAATGTAGGCATAGCCAATGGAAAGAGGTCTGGAACATTGGAACCAAACCACAATTTTGTGACTGTCTGAATATGTATGGGTGTGTGCGTATGTACTGGTGCTTGTACGTGCATTGTGGTGGTATGTGGAAGTGTTTGTATGTGTGTTTGTGTGTGCATGTACTGAATGAGCATGTGTGCTTGCATGTGCACGCACTTTTTCCTGTATGTGTGGGTATGTGCACACTCTCTGGATGGTAATGGCAGAGAAAGCAAGGACCAAAACATAACAAATAAACAAAACAGACAAAAAGTTCTATTAACAGACCACCTCATCGGCTTTAGTTGTACTGGCGATACTGAGCTTTCATGTCTAAGAAATCAAATGAGCAGGGTTTGAAGCTTTTTTTTTTTTTTTAGCAATGTGCAACCCTGAAAAAGACCAAGGACATAGCACTAGCTATGAGGAGTGAGGAGGGTGAAAAGAAACACTACAACATCTTGTTTTGTTTAAGAAATTGAAGCACTGAACCAATTTAATAGCTTTTTTGTCTTTTATGTAGCCACTGTTTACTGGAAAATTCTTTCAGGGCATACAGTCCCCTACCCCATCCCTTCTACACTGGGCCGCAAACACACATACACACACACACACACACACACACACACACACACACATACACACACACACACATGCACACATCAATAAAAGTGCAGAGGATGTTATTTAAGCTTTCAGTTCACATAGTTCTTAATGTAAAGGTAGTTGTAATTGCAATATCTAACTATTTGTATACAAGCACAACCCCTGATTGTAGAAAATAGATAGATATTTAAACCATAATTACTGATGACCCTGCCCTTCCATGGTGTGTTTGGTACAATCTCCCATGTCGATAAAGCTTTCTAAGTGCTTGATATGTTAAACCAAAGGCTCTGTTGGTCAGTCTCTCAATACTCATTGTCTTCTCTCAGGTGATTTGTGTTACATTGAAGTAACATTTATATGGGTTTAAAGATCACAGAATAGTTTTGTTTTTGTTTATTGCCCCAAGATACCCTTTACACAATTAGTCATTACCCTTTACACAATTAGTCAATCTAGAAGGCCAACACAGAGAGCTCTGAGGCTCCTTTTAGTCTGACCCTCAGATGGCAGACGCTATGTGTTAATTTGCTCTATTTTGCCCCCACTGAGAAAAGTAAAGCAGAAATGTCTCTTTGTGTGTCCTACATAAGCCTTGTAGTGCCATTTCAGCTAAAGAAAAGAACCAATATTTTTGCTCAGCCTTTTATTTTAGAGTATTCTTGTTTTCCTTCTTGGTATTTCAAAGAGGAACATTTAAAATGCTTTCTAAAGGCTTGCTTTGGCCATCATGGCACTATAACTCTTTTTTTTTTTCACCCCAGAACACCGTTATGAGCCAGGCAGTTTGTCAAGTCTCTGCTTGGCAGCTGGTCCTTGCTGGGCTAGGTATATATGGCAATCCAGTGTCAGTTACAATGGTGGCAAAGGCTGTGTCTTGGTTGATCAGCCTGTGGCAGTTTTCTCTCCAGAAGACACGCTGACAAGACTGTTGGCTAATGTTATGATACTGAAAGTTTTATGTTTCCACAACTGCTTTCAATGAGTCCAAGTGAATTAATGAAAGTATAACAAAGCAGCTACCTTCTCTCCAAATCGGGAGGCCTAATGGTAAGGCAGCCTCTTTAGGTAGATCAATGTTCTCTCATATCACTTAAATGCAATACACAAGCTTGAAAAATTGCAGCCTCAGAACTAATTGCAAGAGAAGACATTTTTCTCTGAATATTTGTCAGCAACAAGGTTGAGATATTCCATTTTATGAAAAAGATCTTATTTTGAACATTTTGGGTGGACAATTCCATAGCAGCAGTTGACTGATGGTGATACAATGCAGCTCTATGATGGGAGCTTATGCGTTGTATGTCAAATCTCCACCTACTGACATCAAGAGACTGTCTTGTGTCTAAACAGGCAGAACAGATGAAAGTGGCAATTGCCCTTGTATTTGAGAAATTCTAGAATGTTTCTAAAGTATCAACAGAAAAAGGCCAGCATCATAGGAAACTTTTTTCATTGCATTGGTATGTCCAGTAGTGGAAGGAAGGTAGACAAGGTTCAAAGACAGGGCAAATGTGCTGTAGAGATTGAGTATTTACTCAACCGGTACAGCACCACGTGGAAGCTTTGCATAGTTTGCATCACTGCACATGCAGCCTGACTCTTACATCATGGAGTCACTTCCCTCTGTTCCTGCTCATGTTGTTAATAGTCCATCACAGGTACTTGTAGTTGCTTCACTGCCTCCTCATGGTTAATGTAATGTTCACAACAAACAAACCAAAAAAAAATACTCACAATAAGGAACTAAAAGCCAGGGAGGTAAACAACCACATTTTGAACAGTTTCACAGTTTGCAGGAGGGGAAGTCTGTGCAGAAGACCACACACATGCATGCACACACACGCACACACATACACACACAGACACACACACATACATTCACCCACAATTACAACATGAAAACACCGGAATACACCCATAACAGAGACACTAAACCCACCAGATTCTATCAGCAGCCTACTAGATTTATTCTCTTCATGCAGCGCTCAACGGGCATACAAATGTAATTCGTGATGAGCCATGACAAAGGCTGTTGTTTTTGTTTTGCAGAGGAGGGGTCATACCCCATGCACATAAATATTGAATTGACCAACTTGATCGTAGTTTTGATTGTCACAGTCCAGTAGAGTTGGGTGGCACTCCTAGATGGGCTCTGAAAAATCAGCTTGAGTATAGGTATGAGTGAAATGTAATTCTGCTTATGTCCACAAGAGGGACTGGGATGGGTGCGCAGTGACACACAGGTGAGAAGTGAACTGCAAGCCACACATGCAGGTACAGACACGCTTTGATGTGATTGTCCCTAAGGATGGGAGATCATAAAAAGGGGTCTTATGACAGGAACAATGAGAAATTGAACTCTCAACCTTTCCCAATACGACACCACTCCCTGGAAAAACAAGTCAAGTTACCTCTTTCTGAGGGATAATATTACCTGCCAAAACCCTAGAAATACTGAAATAAAATTTACGTCTGATTCTTGCTCGATTTTGTTTTTTCTTTCCAGCACTCCTTGGTGCACTGGCCAAGAACAAATAAGAGTGCCAGGAACATTAAATCTTTGATGTTGACTTGGTAGGGTTAATACAGCAAGAACTAGGTCAAGAATGTGCATATTGAATGTAGGCTATATATGTGTCCATAAAAAATCTTTAGGGTGAAATCACTGCCTCAGGTTCAGTTTAGGTTGTTTTGTACTGCAGTTTAATAATAAGACCATAAACTGGTGGCCAGTGGATTCATGGTTCAAATCCTAAACTCCTCTTGTCCTACATAATGCATTTTCCAATGTAAATAAATATTTGAACTGTTAATTATATACTCTGTGTATTCTTGATATGTATTCTGTATGAATGTAACTTACTACATGCATACCAGTCACATTGTTGAAACCTTCCTTTTGTAGATGATCTTTTGTTATATGTAGTTCCATATATGTAGCATTTGATTATTTAAATTTCACGTGTTAGGAAGGAAAGAGCCAAAAGCCACCATCACCTTGGATTGGAGCCCCCCTACCCCCCGCTCCCCTGTGCCTCATGTCCTCTGTTTTAGGTACAGCAGGTGCATATTTTTAGCAGAGGGAATCACTCTGCATCAGTGACGCTGGGCTGAGGATGTCATTCGGCTGTGAGGCCCGCGTCATTCACTGCGCCTGCGGCCCGAGCTCTCTCAGCGTGCCTCTAACAGACAGTGACATGACGCCAAGGGGGTGACGCAGCATCGCTGCAGCCCTCCGAGCCCCAGACACACCTGCGAGCCCGCAGCTCGGGCAGCAGAGAACACAAAGTCCGAAGTGATCATTTTGTCCCCACCCATTGCTCACGCAGCAATGTTTTGCCAACTTGCGACGGCCATTATAATAGCAATAAAGTGACAAAACTGTACAGTTCGATGAATAAAGTAACTCTGATGGGAAGTGAAGAGTCAACTGGAAAAGACCAGGCTGTAGCATTTTTAAGAGGAGGGAGAGAGAGAAAGCAGAGTAGCAGAGATGTAGAGACTAAGCAAGCTTGGATATGTAGCTCTTTATCCTTACCAGTGGACAGATATCAGTCTGATAACCTTGTTACATGTTAAAGAAACCTTCAGGTATAAGGGGCTAATGATTGGCTCACTGTTGGCAAGGTGTTCATCTTTGGTACGGGGTTAGCCCTATGTCTCTGGTTTGATCCCCTTCATGTCATCGGCCGACTATGACAGTGGCTACAGAATGACTGATGAGGTGGATGGGATCAACCCCAGTGACAGGAGATGGGGTTGGCCAGGATTCTCCTCACTCCCGGCAACCCTGTCATTCATTAGGTGTCAACAAGTTGGAATGGAGTAGCGCCTATCCTTCAGCTGACACCCACTTAACTGTGGTGAACTGCAGGACTCGCACTACAAAAGATAGTTCTTGGCTGTGTGCGAGAGCATCAGAGCATTGCGTTTGTCTCGTTTTAGCATTCCTGCATGACTGCTGAGGTTGTCATGGTGAGAGAAGCCTGATGTATAAATGGCGATTCTAAACAGCATTGCGTAAAGGGGAAAAAGTATTAAAAAAAAGAAGCCCTCAGATGATCAGCTGCGTGAACGAACGAGTCCCTGTCCAGGGATGTACAGCAGGCTCCTGGGCATATTTGTGGTGACCAGATAGAGCTGGGGAGGGAGAAGATGTGCCGTGCAGCAGCTGGCAGCACCCCATCAGATAAAGCGGACCACTGCTATTAACAGTCAGGCGATTGAAAGGCCTCTTGAGCGCAGATAGCGGGAAAGGAGATAACAGAGCTACAGTACAGTTATGTCTGGGCTACTGCCACTCTTCCTCCAGGGGCTCGGAAACTTTCAGCGCTTTAAACCTCTCTGCCACGCAGCAGTGGCAGTATGATGCACAAAAGTGCCACCATAAAGGATGCTATGCCTCGGGGCCAGTTTGAATCAAATTCCCAGTGTATCAAAGCTTGTACCCCCCACCCATCAGAATGGAAATGGTTGTATTGCTAATCACATTAAGACTATGAGTCATTTAGAATATAATTACGCCTTTCCCCCAACAGAACCATTCATGGCTTCAAATGGAATTGCTTAGAGGCCGGCAGGGCCCAGGTGAAATCAGACAATGGCAAAACATCTTGATAGAATGAAGAATTAAAAAAAAAACAGAGCGGCTTGGGATTACCGGATTTCTCTCTCTGACGTTCATTCCCTGGTGCTCAGGGTGGTAAAGCAGATGCTGGAAAGCAGGAGCAGTGAACTTTTTACAATGTGCAAATGTTATGAAGACATGAGTCAGGATGAGTCACAAAGGTGTTTTTGTTATTTTATTTAGCGTAGACATTTCTAGAAGACCTGAATGTATTCAGCAGGTCAGTCTGTATGAGATGGGTCTGTGCGGTGAAGTGTTCATTTGGAGAGAGAAAAAAATGCTTGAATAAATGGATGTAAATTAGCTTTAAACGCAGTTTAAAGAGATTTCACCATAAACAGGAAAACTTTTGCTAACATTATGTTTCCATTTTTCTTTGCAAGAACTGTGCCATGTTAGCTACATTTACAGCGTGACCTTTTACTCACTTCCAGGGTCCATTGTATATCAGTGTTTTAGTTTAAAAAGCAATGTTACCGGATTCCCCTGAGTAGGGAAGATTTCTTTTAAGATGTGCTGGATGTCAAGAGCTAACTCACCCATTGAAAAAGCATACATGTAGGATTATGCACTGTGCATGCAGCACTGATATACACCAGTGAAGACACTGCAGCAACCCTGGAAGCTGGGAAATGTCCAAAATCATTGTCAATTTACTTCTGGGGAACTCGGACAAATGCACACAAATTGTATTATCTAGCCAACAATAAAGCTTTTACAACTTTTCAAATTGCTTTAATAAATAATCCCAGCTCATTGTATTGAAAGCCTAGATCAGTGGTATCATTTGATGATTCAGGGCTCTCATCCAAGTGGCCATAAATCAATGCTGTATTGCTTCATGTTGTGGGAGATTCATTCAATTATTCCATCAGTTATGCTACTTTACTTAAAGTATGTTACATCTATTTCCCCTCACTCTGGTTTGTAATATTGTTCATATCATAACATTGTAAATACCTGTAACCTGTGTAAGTCGCTCTGGATAAGAGCGTCTGCTAAATGCCAATAATGTAATGTAATGTAATATTTCTGGATTCTGTATTCTCAAGGATATGCTAAAATGAGAACATTTCATGTGTTTTTCATATGAAAATGTACAAATGTTTTCTTAATAGATTTCTTCCTAAAAGTATTCTTCCTTCGAATGTATTCCGTAGATACATTCTTCCTTCCTTCCTTCCTAATGATAAAAATAATAATGATCATGACAGTAATATTGCAGCAACAGGTACATAGAAAAACAGAGCACAGAACAAGCAAAACAGTTTTACCAGAGTATGACTCAGGGATTTATGAAATTTGTGTAGGGATGGTAGCATACAACAATATTATGTACTGGAATGCACTGTCACCAAGCTCTTCCTAGTGATCTTACTTGACTTTGGACTCCAAACTCCAAAGAGCAGAGTTATTCCATTGCTAAAAAGCCAGGCCTCTTAACAGGGCAGACCATGCACAACCATCACTCAATCAAGTAGTATCACCACCCTCCCTGACAAGTATGCTGGATATGGGAATGGACCCCTCGCTCTCCCATTCCATGTCACGCTTATGAACTTGGAGGTTCAAGAGCTGGGCCCTTATCCTGTCATTTGTATTAATCACCGAACTCTGGAAAAGAGCAGGTGGCTGTCTGTAGTATGGCCAAGAGCAAGAACAAAACTCTTTATGGTAACCTCATGTAGAGCTCATCAGAGAGTGCAAGGGAAAATTCAACTTTCTGAGAGGAATTAAGAGGAGGAAAAGCAGAGAGACTAAAGCTGACTACCTGGCACAGTTATTTGGCCAGAAAATAGACAACAATGTGAAAGGCCATTCACTCACTCAGAGTGGCAGTACAGGAAATTGAAAGGTACAGCAGTGTAACCAAAGAGAAAATCAATCCGTAAAACTTCTATCTCCTAGCTAGCCCAGCAGAAAGGTAGCGAGACAATGGAGACAAGATTCCCAGTCACACATATTAGATTCGCTTGTTCAGGGCAGTGGGACAAGATGGGATAGTTACAAGGTAACAGATGATAGTATGGATGTGAAACAAAAGCATCTCACCTGAACTGGAAAATGAGTGAAGAACATTAACGTCAAACAAAGCAAGCATACAGAGTGGTTTATTCTCAGAGACTTCAAAAGTATATAAAAAAAATCTTCCTGTTGTTTCAGCATGAAGTTACCATTTTATAATAGAAAGACAAATGTAGAATGTCAAGTTATTTCTGAAGTGTGTACACATTGTACTGTATTTTGCCACAGAAACAGATTTTGATCAGTGTTTTCTGTTAGTTGGTTTAGGGTGTGGTTGCAGTGGTTGCCTCAGACAAATATGAAGATTCCTGTGAATGCTATTTGAACAATACTGTCATATGTCTCTGGTATATCTGTGCTTGCGCTTGCACCTGAAACACCACTACTATATTTTGATTTTGCTATAGTGTGAGTTTCAACATTTCAGGAGGAATGAATAACCATAATCCCATTTATTTTACAAAACAATGCTTCACTGAACCCAGTGCACTTTTTGTGCTATGGGGTTGACACAGTGTCGGTTCTAGCTTGTATGGCACCCTGGGCAAACCCCCCTTCAGTAAACCCCCCCCCCCCCCCCCAATTCTTATCCATTTGTGGTGATTTGGCACTCGAGCATCAATACATTACCCATCCCTCAACACTGTCAACCAAGAGTCAAGACTAAACCATTCACCTTGGTGATGTGCAGATTGGTTTTATATTATTAACAATTTCGCACAAAACAGAAAAGCTGCAACAATATGTCTGTGAAACTATATATTCACAATATTATGAATGAATTGTGGTTTATTTTGTAGCATTTCGTAGTGTGACTGAGTTTACTAATTGCATTAGTACTTTACAAAGTTAGAGGTGCGCTATTTGATAGATTCCCCTGCTCCCCCTACCTCGGGCTTCCAGTAGGGAGACCTGAGGTCAACCTACTCCCGCCCCCCTCCCCATCTCGTACTTCTGAGTGGGAGACCTTCCCTGGAAGTATACCTGCCTAGCTCACAAACTAGAATTAGGGTGCAGGGTGCCCACCCCGACAAGGTTAATTGACCCACACGGTGACATGATATCATTGACGTGACGTGTAGAAAACAGATGTCACCATTCTGAATTTTTTTGTGCAGGCCCCCTGTGCCACCCCCCGGCCCATGTCGCCCATACCTAAATCCGCCACTGGGTTGACATTGCATTTGTAGTCTGATGATGTCCAATCCAACAACTCTAGCACAACAGCTGTTGCACTAATTTGTTTCCCTCTCTCTAGTCTCAGTGATCCGCTGGAGGTACTTTGGAAGCGCCTCAAGTAAGAATCTGAAAGCAAGGTGCTGGTCACAATTGAAATAGATTAGAACATTTGAAATGCAAATAGATATCTTTCAGGAAAACAGAAAATGGTACTGCCATTGTCACGTAAGCTACATTCTGCATTACTCCTCAGAAACCTGGAAGGAACAAATCTTTTGAAAGGAGAAAATCCTTTCCATACAGACAGGCCTTTCAAACCCGGGGTACTGAACACATGAACATGTTTTCTCAGATTTACAGGTAGTGGTCATACCTGGATAATTAGCTGACATTCAAACAACTGAAGACTTTGACAGCTTGAATAGTAGTTATAATATGTGAACTGTATAACTGAATGGTTAGAATAATCATTGTAGCCCTAAATGCATGTAGCATACCTACATGATTTTAAGGTACTCACGTACCATATACTCTATATTAACAACACAATATTTCTGACTGTAGAATAAACCCTAGAGGTGAAAATATGCTATTGAGGTGAATACCTTGTCATATTTTTGATATTAAACCTTTTCTGTAATATGGTCATTACTTTATTGCTGTGAACAGCAGGCTGTATTGTCCATTTTTCAGGCTACTTTTAATATAATGTATAGCTAGGTGTCATGGCCCCAACCAAGATAGTACAGAGTATTGTTTCAATTTCTATTTAAAAAACAATACAAAAATATATTTCAATTCAAATTTTCCAAGTGACCATTCACAGTAGGAACCACTTCACCTCAGCAAGGCCAACACATCCTATTGAATAACCTGTGTTAGGGTATACCACGGCTAATGAAGCTACATGACTGTCTTCCTTCAGGGCGTATCCTTTCTTTTGGTTTTCTACCACAATGTTCAAACCAAACAAAACATCTCTGATAAATGAACACATCATCACACAACACACTGCAGTTTTTTTTGTCCTATGACACACTGAGTGCTTCATAATGCCTGTCAGGTTGGTTCCCTCAGTCATTTCCAATTCTCTGTCAGTTTACATGACCTTTACTATGTTGTATTGTACCTGATTGATTATGATAGCCATCAGTATTGGAGGGAGATTGCTTAAATTAAAACAGTCTCTCTGAAGATTTAAAAATTTTAAAAAGATAGTAACTTATGCAGTCACAAGCACAAATTTCCAACCAGTACATGTGTTCTTTGCTTTATATCAAAATGGTTTCCTGTCTGATGCAACCCCTGCCTGTAATTTTTTTATGGCACAAAAACATGCTTAAGCTATAGCTGGAGAGCAACAACCATTGCATGTTTGTGTCACTGCAAAATAACAGAGAAAGCTACTGAAATACACTGCTTTAATGTTCTTCTTTGAAAGACAGTCAGACTTGTATACATATGTATCTTATTCCCACAGATTGTATAAAAGCATATACAGTAGTCCTCAGCAAACCTCATGACAGCCACTTGGTTAAAAGCTATTTTTATCTTCAAAGTTGTCAGTGCTCTTCAGAACATTAACTATCACATGACAAATACATGTTCACATATGGATATCGTACCTTGTCACTGTTGTACACAAATAAACCCTTTACATTCCATAAATGAGGTTATAATACTCATTTGTGGGTCTCTGTGGACACAGTTGTGTCTGA
The DNA here is from genome assembly GCF_013368585.1 of Megalops cyprinoides. NCBI lineage: Eukaryota > Metazoa > Chordata > Actinopteri > Elopiformes > Megalopidae > Megalops > Megalops cyprinoides. Next base: position 12,702,352 of record NC_050586.1, read on the forward strand.
GTCTGCAATGAATACAAGTGTTTTGGGCAGATATTGATGAATGTAAATGATGACTCAAAGGGTCGGCGTTTGATATATCAGTTTGGGAAGACCTTTGGAATTTCATGTGTAAAGACCTTAGAGAATAGCAGGCCCTTTGTTCAATTATATCATGCAATTGAATTGGACACAGCTTACTTTTCTGAGAAAATTTGATTTAAGAGAGCGAATTGTGCCTTGACTCAGACTGCGTGTTCCTCACCATGCCCCCATGTTACCTTTGTTTGTCTAAAACTGTGCTGTGACCCTTGCTGTGGAGCACAGGGGGAAGGCATAGAGAAGATCTCTATCAGGAGCTTCCCTAGTTAAGCCACTCACAGTCATGCTTTTGCTAAAAAACAGTATGTCACCACACTATCATAACTATGACTGATGTCCTGAGTCTCTTGAGCCTCCACATGCAGAAAGAGAAGTGTGTGGTCTCAGAGCTGCTGTGCCCAGAATCCACTTTGCCAGTTCCATGCCTACATAGGGAAAGTTCCACTTGCAGCTGGCAGTGCTGCCATCCAGTCAGGTAGTCCAGTTTACCCAGGCTCTCACACATGGTGTGCATTACCATGTCGGCATGCATTGTTTCTTTTATGGACAGCTTTTACTGTGCTCAGAGGGCTTAAATGGGCCTTTGGAAAAACCACAGCACAGGATGAGTTTCTTGGAGAGCGCCATACCACATTGCGTCCCCTTGTCTGTTCCACTGTGAGAGAGGATCCAAGAGACATGGCTGTTCTAGGCTGAGGTCAGGTCCAGACCTAGGACAGGCTTACCGAGCCCTTGTTTGTTAAGAGATTCTGAACCCACGTAACCACAAATGTCTAGCAGCACGCTAAGCAATAAGCCTGACATCTTTCTCTGACCAAATGCATTTAGTAATTCTAAATATTGGGTACATCTCTAAAGTCAGCATGGAAAACAGCAGCCAGCCAGTTGCACACAGCAATGTGGTACATCATGTATTGGTTTGGAAAGGTGTAAATTTGTGTGTGGGTGGTTTACATTCTATGAATCTTGGCCTGTTACTCAGAAGTATTGCCATAATATATTTTTACGTGTTTTCTTTAGGCAGCTTCTAAATTGTGGTATTCAAAGCATTCACATTCCTGAACTGAATGAAACTGCCACTGTCATAATTTAGAAACTTGCCTAGAAATTTTGTTTCACCATTCCACTGTAACTACATTTTTGAAACTAAATTTTACTTTGAGTGTTAATGTTTTAATGTTTTTATTCAGCCAAGAGAGGTTGCCAAACTTTTAATGTGTGGTTTTTAAAGCTATGAGAGATTCTATAGGGAGTAGAAAATGGCTTTCAAGGAAATTTTTTGTCAGAAGTTTCGATAATATTGTGAAAGTTAGCCTTCGATCATAACTTGTGGTCCTATAGCTGTTGCCAAGCTGAATTTTCCAGTAAATTGTGGGATTCTAATTTCAGTTGAAAGGACGGGACGCAGCTGTACACTGAACACATAAACAATGTATGTGTTTACCATTCATTCCGAGTATTATTGCAAGCTGTTGTAAACCCTATCATTGGGAATCGAATGCTGTTTTCCCATTGATCTAATGTTATAAGTTTGAGGTTACATTCCTGAACATGGGTTAGAAATAGACTGTTTCTAAAATGCTAGATAAACACAGGCTTAAGTCAAATATTTATAGGGTATTAATGCAGTATAAATAATTGTGAATTTATTTACACATATAAAGCACGGTATTAATTAGAATTGTGTTTAATATATTCGATTTGATGACATGGTTTGGGAATGGTATGACATGGAGAACAGCAAATCATAGTCTATGAAACAGCATTTAATCATAAATGAGCCAGACTGCACTCACAAAGGATATCATCAATAAATCTTTAGTAATCCCGCATGGGTTCACTGAACTAGACAATAAACTTCTCTTCTCCAGAGCCCTCAACATGACTTTCTTTTAGCTACTCCAACAAACTTTTTGTTTTTGCTTCTATTACCACAAGATTTGCAGTGACATTATGACAAGTTTGATCAGGGCTGCATAGTTTTAAAAGTTATGTTAGTAAAGATTATGTTGCATGATACTATGAGCAGTATGTCATAAATCTTATTTTATATTCTAAAAGTAAGTAACCTGGAAACACATCTCTTACAGAATAGTGCACACAGTGTCATCATCTGTCTATATGGAGGGTACCTAGTGGTGAATAAGTGCCATAGTGATCCCATGACCAGCCATAACTCTATTGTCCTCAGTGTGGTGAAATATCAAAGTGATCGAATAATACTTGCACCAGCTTAAGGAAATGCTTGAAACAATGAAGCTGTTCCCTGGATTTAATTAATATTTTATCTTTGACTTTGACTTTGACTTGTTTGTAATGCAAGTCCCGGATCTTGAATTAGCATCATCCTAACATGTTCTGTTTACCTCCTCAGCACTCTGTCCATGAAGTCTGGAAACTATACACCTGTACAAGGAAAAGCCTCTTTGGGAATGGCTTCCAGAGAGCTTGTAGAATCTTGGGTGGAATTGCTGTGGTTCATTTAATATTCTGTTGTGCTTGCTGTTTAGATTATCCTCTTATTGAGTTAAGGCTGAATCGATTATCCCAATTTGAAGTCCAAACATGTGAGTAAACAACCTGATGCATAAATGAATAGTGAGATCTAAGAATAGTCTGTGTCTGGCATGATGTGTCCTCACGGTTAGCCGGTCACGAGTTGTAGGTGCAGCTCCGGTTCAGCCTGGTCTCTCTTTGAGGTTGGCGAGCTGATCTGTGAGCTGGAAGGCTTTCACATGGGGACTCTTGTTTGTTTTCAGTGCGCCACACATCATTGTGTGGCGCTTTGCTGCTTTCATTTACTCCACAGCTAAACCTTATTAGAAACATCTTCAGTTTTATGCTAAAGCGCATTAGGGACTCAATGGTAAAAATAGGCTTTGCTTCCTTGCGTGAGCCGTGCTGCTGCAGATGGACAGTATATTGCATTTGAAGTGTATTAAACTGTTAAGCCAGAACAAATTCCTGAAGAGAGGCTGTCTCTCAAGAGACATTATGCATGGGGTTAGCTGGAGTGCCATCCCTTCATGTGAATATTGAGGGTTGTTCTACTGTTCCAGGCTGCAGTATGTATACATATATCAGTATATTTTAACTAATACCTACTAGAGGCTACTAAAAGATATAGTAATCTTGAAAGTTAAAGGTAATGTGTGTACATGAATTCATTGCCTGAATGCACCTATTTAATACACTATATATATTATGCATGTTTTTTTTTAGTTTATGTTCACTTTAGTGATATTCATGACATTTACACAAGTTCATAACATACACATATTCATAACATTTACTTAAAAGGCAAAACAGGAAATAGATACTATGTTTAATGAAAAAATGATCTGAGACATTTCCTGATTTATAGGCTCATGCCCTGGAGTTATTCTGAAGTTGATAGCATTGAACATATGGTAATCTGCACATTTTCATATGCATAATTAATTGGCAAATTCATGCCCTCTACAGGTGTCTATTTTTGCTTGCTGTTATCGGCTGCCTTTCTGCAGAACAATCTCATTCTTTCACTACCCTTTTTCGTAAGGATGGTCCCTTGGCTACACCAGCATTTGTGTTAAGAGGTGTAAAATTTCATCATCAAAAGCAATGTTTCCAAAAATAGATCATTGACCGAGTTGACTAACACCTGAAGGAGTTGCCGTGCCCTGTGTCGAAGTACTGAGTCGAACTTTAGGAAGTCCTGCAATATCGTATCTCTTTGATTCCAGGAAGATTTCCTTGAATTTATTCCACTGACTTTCAATTTGGTATGTAGCACTGTGATATCTCAATATGTGATCATCGATATCAGCGCATACTGCTGCAGTCACCCCCTGGTCCAAGTCTGGTGCGTAATACTGGAAACAAGCGATTAAAAACACCCTTTAACTTGATGAACTGGCTAGACATTTCCCCGGCTTGTGTACCTTTCAGATTGGGTTCCAGTCACCCTCACACATTTGAACTGGGATGAAGAGTGTGAACAGGCTGTGCTGTACCTAGCTTGCTTCCTCGGCCATCTGGTTTCAGTTCTGGCCCATCTGGGTCTGTCTCCAGCCCAGGAATGTCAGGAATACATGTTGGAGCCGCGCCCACATCCGTTCACACAGACAAGTGTTTTCAATTACTCTACTTTAAATGTCTCTAAAGAGCTCAGTAGCCCAGAGCTCTGTTTTTTTTATGTGAGGGGATGGAGGGGGAGGGGAATGATGGCGGTGAACACTAACTATTCAGAGTCTCTCTCTGAAAAAAGAAAGGGTGACAGTCACTTTGAGCAATGCCTTGATTCTGACGCCTCTTCCACTGAGTGTGCAAACTTGCGCAGAGGGTACATCCTCTCCCCCATCTGCTGTCAGTGTCCCTAGCCCTGCGGTGTCCTAGAAAAGGGGTGGCCCTCCGTCGCTCCCTGAGGAAACATCAACTATACCAGCCAGGCAGCCACAAACCCTTCGTCACCAAACCAAAGCCAACACCACGCCACCACAACCCAGTGACACTCCACAACCAGGGGGGCCAAAAGCCAAAGGCTCAATAAGCTGTCAACCAGTCTGACTCGTGCCTAGAAGAGTGGGGAGGAATGAAAACATGTCCTGTGGTGTGTTTTCAAGGAAGTGTTGGGTGGCAAAATCTTGTAAAAAAAATTGGAAGCTGAGGGCTCTGTGATATATTCCACAGTGCAAAATTGTACGTGGCTGGAGGCATATATAGTGAGCTGGTTCTAATTAGGTCAGCTATTACTCCACCATTTTGTGAAATTCATGAAGCTGATATGATTTTATATTACTGTTTAACAAACCTAAGAACCTCAATTCAATATGGCACTGGTAAACATCTGAGAGTTCTTGGTTTGGTAAATTGGCATTCCGTGGCCTTTCTCTTAGGTTAGAAAAAGGCTGCTTTTAGCAATTCACATAGTTTAACCATTCACATCACAGGATTTTCTAACAAGCTTGAATGCTACTTGGGGTGCTTTACTAGCAGATAAACTCACCACAGGCTTATATTTATCCTTTTGTTGTGACCAACATCTGTATTCAACAGCTTCCTTGCTGCTATCTGCAGAGTGAGTCCGAATGCATTAATGCTGAAGCAGGAAGTTTGCAACATTGCAGTTGGCATCGTCTCTGCCGGGAGCTGCTGAACACTGCCGCTGCAACACAGCACCCCGGCGGACAACTCCATGGACTGCATTTCCTCTTTATCTGAAGAGCAGAGCCCTGAGACAGCCCCGACCTGTCTCTCACATAAAGATATAGTGCTCCTTCTCAGATTAATGAATAATGCTGTGTCAGAACTCAACCGCATGCATTACCTGCGTCTATTTTAGGATCTGGGCCACAATGCTTCACATCTCAATGAGTTCCAAGAATAAACAAGTGCAGACCCCAGCCAAGATGCCCGTGGGCTTGTGCCTGTACTGGCTGTTTCGCGCAGCATGTTGATAAGGGATATTACTCTGTCACAGACAGAACCAGCCAGTTAATCCAAAAGAAACATTGCCCCCTTTTTCCAATTTGCATGCTAATGGAGTTCTTGATTTCATCTGATACGGACAGAGCACAGTTATAACTTAAAGGTAAAGAGGCCCCAAGGGTGTTTAAAAATAGCTTCCACTATACAAAAAAAAAAGAAAAAAAAAAAAAAAAACCCTGTCCTCGTCAAGTTAATTTTCTGAGGAGTCCAGAGCATACATGCTCCCTTCCTCATCCTTAGTTTTGCTTGCTCCGTTTCTTCCCATGTCTCATTCAGTGGAAAGCAGGAAAGGAAGGAGGAGGGACACTTTCCAACAGCCAAGATACTTCCACTCTGAAAAAGCATGCACAGAAAATATTTAGACTGACCCCTCCTTAAAAGTCATTCATGAGACCTCAAAAAGGCAACATGCTCGTACTGCCTCAAAGCCTGCTGCAACCGTTATAATGCTGTCCTGTTTTCCATTAAAACTGTGCAATTGGAGAGTGAATGGTGAAGTGAATATAACACATTCACACATGACAAGATTGAAAGTGATAAAGTGCACACACCTGTAAAAGCAGTGTTTTCTCATGGTAAGCTACAGGCTGATGATTCGGCTGAGTGTGTGGGCAAAGTGTGTGTGTGTGTGTGTGTGTGTGTGTGTGTGTGTGTGTGTGTGTGTATGTGGGTGGGTGTAGGGGGGATGACACCCTTGGGAACCAAGATGCTTGGATGGAGGATGCAGTAGGGAAAAGAGCCACACATGGTGCCAGGAGTCTATTTACAGTAGGAAATGGCTGAAATTAGTCAGGGTTTAGATGGGCTTTCAGAAACATCACTCGCCGAAGCTCCTAAGCCTAACTCTCTGAAACCACAGCATCATTTTTATCTCCAAAGGCTTTTGACCAGGTTACTATGAGAGAATGTACAATTTTGCAAACTGATGTAAGAAGGAGATTAGAGAAATAAACCCATCTAACATACATTTTGAACTGTTGGAACAAACTCCCGGTTAGTAATTGCAAATAAGGTGTTAGATCACTGATATGTGACTTTTTCTGAATATAAAAGGTAATATGGCAGTGTTTTTGTGATTTTAGCATTTGTATTTTCTGATGTTCTTTAATGGCATAGTGGATTATTCTTTGAAAAACTAAGTGAGGTGAGGCCTTTTGTTGGTATATCAAGCATCTTTCACTCTGTCAAACGTTAAAAAAATACCCATGGACTTCTATGGTTTTAATTTATTGCTTTGCCAGTTTTCTTTGTAGTGAATTAAAAGTGAATCTCAAGCTCCTAATGGGTATATATGTTAAATAATCTTACAACAATACCAATAAAGAATTGAAGCTAAAAGATGTTTAACCAGTGAAGTGCCAAAAAAAGGTATTTTTGTGTTTAAGTGTGGATGAATTTGTGTGTGTTTGGGGGTGGGTGTATGTGGGTGTGTGTGTCTAATCACAGACTTCATAGAGTATGTTTCCATAAAACCCCAAAACCCAGCTGATGTTTGCTAAATGCAGCTCAGTTGTGGTTTACAAATGAGAGCACAGATTGTGCCATCTGGCATGGAAACTGGAGAGGGTTCACAACTGAAAGCATAATCATTTAAATCAGTTACGACAGGTCCTTATCATTTAATCTTATAAAATTCATGGCCTTTCAATTCAAGTGAAGGACTGTCAACAGTTTGAAAAGAAACCGTACCATGCATGGGTTGTAATGAAAGTGGTCTTTGTTCTCCAAACTCCACTGTGTGTCCTGTGTCAGCCTCTTGGCTTGTGTTGTGTTTCTAATGAAAACGGCAGCTTCCTTCCTGTGCACTCACACCAGCCACAGTGGATCACTGAGTTGATTGTTGTAGTCTGTACAGTCATAAAGGGCTTGTACAATACAGCTGTCTGTACACACTCATGTCTGATCATATGTATTCCTCTGATAATACACTGAAACTCCAAGCCTCCGTATATGTAATCAGATTGACGTAACCTAGAAATCTACAAAGTCTGAGCAGAAAACGTGACTTTCTAATGGTGTAGACTATTTCCAGGTTAATCTCTTCCTTTTCGTGCAGAGTTCTAGTTAAAATTAGGCTCTGCTTTTTACCTCCGTGATACAACCAAATATTGATGCCTGTTCACATTTAAGAAGTCCCTTTTACGTAATTCAAAGTCAAAAGCATAATTTTGTATTTTCCATGTGAATTACATAGCAGGCGGAAAAAATAAATGCAACCATGTGTTTTCTACATTCTTTTTGTTCATGCTAAAGATAGAAAAGTCACTTTCAAGTTTGAGACCTTCACTTCCTACTTGAAAAACTGGGAGGCTCAGAACTGCAACAGCATGACGCCAGAGGTTTTAATGTTGCCTGAAACACAAAACCACAACCACCTGGACCTGAGGACAGATCAGCACATTTGGCACACCTACTCACCACCCACAAGGTTAATATTGATCCTAGTGGTCTGTACGATAGGTCATATTTCAAAGATATTTGAATTCCTTTATCTTATTAATTAAGTGGAAAAAGCAATTTCACACCACAAATTTCAAAATAATTTAAAACAAAACCATTGCCCCAGAGCTTTGAACTTGTAAAATCGCCACTAAAGCCTTTAATCCTCGTGACAGATGAATACCGTTGTGGCTTGGGTTTGGAGAACTGGAGTGTATTTGGGTCTCCTGGTGGCATTCGCATCCCTGGACGAATCTCTGATTAATCGTCAAAGGCAAACACTCCATCAAGAAGCCGTCAGCATCGCTCAAGGAATGTCAGCATGGTAACGAGGCTTGAGCGTGCCCTTGGATGGGAACACAAGCCAGATGTTGGGATGTTTACTGGGATGCTGCTCTGTGGGCACCACTGTACACAACCCCCCCACTGTGGTGAGATTTTTCCATGCTCTCCGCTCCATTAACCCTTTTTAATGTCCTTGCATGTTGCCAAAGTCTTACCGAGCAGCCAACAATATTCCAGGTAACACATGAGAGCTAATCACATGCCAAAATCGAATTGCTGTTTGTAAAATATTATCTTTTAGATATTTATAATACCAGTAAAAGTGATATACCCACACATCATTTAAACTTAAGATAAGTTGCATGTGTGGGATGTGGGTTTGCTGGGCCATTAATGTCAAGTCCTGCAAATATCTGTGATTCACTAAGGTTTTGAATGTCTTAATGGGCACAATAACAGCTTTTAAACATGGATTGGACCCAAACGTTGCTAAAGATATGGAAAATGAACCAGAAACTGAAGCACACTATGATTTTGATTCTGGTCTGGGACTGTTGTGAGCCTGGTCTGACAGTGTTGCTCATTCAACTTGAATGGATACACTTCTGTTCTCTTGTGCTGAAAGTCGCTCTGGGTAAGAGTGTCTTCTAAATGAATGTAATGTAATGATTCATGACATCTCATAATTGGGTTGTCCTGATATTGTTGATGTCTTCCTGTTCCAGCCTCTGTGTTTTCAGGCTTTGGTCACTGGTGGTATACCTTGTACAGCCCCATGGGAAACATTACTTAATGTGCAGGCAAATGTCTTTTACTTTTTAACTTATGTGCTTACACAATAATTGAATTCTGCCCAAGCCAATTATAATTCACCTTTGCCTGCCACCTTGTCTGTCTTGGCTAGGATCTTTGTCTCAACATTTTCCAGCTCTTCATCATTTAACTGAAGAAAATGAATGGCTTCAATTGCTGCTTATTCTTGCAATAGATACGGTGAGCAGAGCCAGTGAGTGGTATCGGTCGTCATGACTACAGATGTGGCACACATGAGCATTTAATGCATTTTTCTCCCAGTGCCAACGGGTAAGTGCTTGATATCTTTAACATGATTCAGACCTAAAAACCCATCAAGGAACCATAAATTGAGATGCAATGAGTCAAGACATTTAATATTTTTTTCTCTCGGGTTTCTTTTTTCATCAGCATGTAAGCAGAATACACATCCTTCCATTTCCTCCTTCATTATCCTCCCTGAACACAGAGATTCACACTGCGCCCTCTCTCCTTTCCTTTCCTTTCCTTTCTCCACATCATGTTTAGACTCCACTTTTATTGTCCTTGCAGGAGACACTCCCTTTAGAAAGCACAGGGCAAAATTAATGGAATGACTCCCCTAATATAATTTACATGGTGTCCTCAGGCTCACTCTCACTGAGGTATCTCACATGACTGATTAATGTTTGGCCGAACAGCCAACGACAGATGTGCAGAGTACACCAGTTATGTTTCTGTTCATTTTCACTCTGAGCAAGCCAACACTGGCCCTTGGGTAGCCTATCAGTGGCAAAGTCATTGGATGAAATCAGCGGCCCACCAACCATTTTGCTCATAGGTTCTCAGGTCAGCTTACTGTGACATGATGTTATGATTATATGTGGGCCTGGGTCAGTTTATCCTTGGCATGCAACTTTAATGGGTGTGCCTTTCTAGTTTTTACCATTCCCAATCAATGATATACAGCGCATTGTGCTTGCAAGAATCATATCTGTCCAGGATGATTTGATCCTTGTAAGTGAATACTTCTTGCAAAATTACAAATGAATGGGCGTTCATGTTTTAAACAACATTTCCCTCTCTTATTGAATTAAGAAATGTTATTAGCTAAATTCTTTAAGCATTTAACAAACACAATTGAATGTACACTATTATCATACAACCCTTTATTAACTAAAAAAAGTAATAAAAATGAGACTCACATTAATCATTTTGTGTGTCATCATGCAAATTGCTGGCACTGTGTAGGCTGGAATGTGTGTCCCATTCAGTGACCTTAATTAGTTTCTCACAAAAGCAAAAAAATTGACTGAAATTATTTACCATTCATTAACTGTTATTTTTGATTTGCTGCCACTGTTTGGACTATAATGCCATGTCACAGTCATTTGATTGCAAAGTTGTCTGGTGTGAGACTCCTCAGTTTTCTCTTGCACAGTAAACCTTGGCAAATCGTGATCTTGTATGACCCTTGTTGATTTGTTGTAAGGTGCTGTTTGTCCAGCATTGGTTAATTGACATTATCCTATTGAGTGGTTCACTAAAGCAGATTGCAGTAGGTCTGTTATCAGCATTACTTACTTACTTGCTTTGTGTCTACCACTAGTCTCTGTTAGCAGAACTCTTTGCATGCTGGCATGGCACACACCAGACCTCTGATAACCTGCCATTGTTGCTTGCTGGGATCTTTTCTTGCGAATTCTCCTATGAATATCTATTTGCAAAGGAGACCTTGAGAGCTCAGATACAGACTGAAGCAGACTTGCTGCGTAATCTGCTTGAATGAAGTATGCAAAGGAAACCTTAACTTTGGCTGTCTCTGAGAGTATTACCTTGGGTCTTTCAAAGACAGATATGACACATGCAGTATTTGTGAGTGCTTGTGCTATTCATTGTCATTCACAGGGACATTTCTAGCTATTGAAAAGATCCAGGGCTAAGTCAAGTTTCCCTGGGGCTTGTCTTTTTTTTTAAGGGAGATTGGCATCGGTAGGTTGGGGAGGTTATATCTACCTTTATAATAAATAAATATTATCACACCTTCAGACGCTGCAAGCCAAGTTCCGCTCTCTTACACAGTCTGTCTGTTGTTTTGCTATAAATACCTCCTTTTTTAGTGTGAAAATATTCCGGGCTAGGCTTAAAATATTCGGGGCTATAGCCCCGAATGATCGGACCTAATGTCATTCAGCTGCAGATATGTAAGATATTTAATTTTTTCAGATATTACAGCACAAATAATGCCCATAAAGGATGAGGCAAAGAATTCACTTTTAAGATGAAGAATGTCCTGAACCTGGTTTTGATTGTTTTCCATGATTAAGAAGCTTGCCATTTTGAGAGAGTATCACCCATTATCAGCTGATTTCTTTGTACTTAATTGTGTCTAATGTTGTGGCATTACAGTACCTTTCCATGCTTCACATTGCATAAGATGTGGTTTTATTATGTAATCTTGACTACAGGAAAAATGGGAGATCAGCTTTAACTTAATAGGCAGTTGTTTTATATTATTGCAAAAACAAATTCATGTGAAGTACACAAAAGTAATGATATCACATTAGATACAATAAAGTAAAAAGGAATCAACTGCAAATTGATATACTTGCCAAGTATAGATAAATGCTCTGTCCCTCTATTTGAAGCTTACCACCTACAACTATGGTATACTTTTTTTATATAGGGAGTGGTTATCTGGTAAATAGTTAAATGATTTTTTCACTGTCCTTTACAAGTATGGTGCATCACATTTGCATTTTGATGAAACACAAGATGCATCATTAAGACTAAAAGAGGGGTTTTCTTATTTGTACAGTTTAAGAATCCAGATGACAGCACTTTCAGCAATACAAAGCATTCATTTGCATTAAATCAAAACTGTAAATGGATATTTTCAGTTCAGATGACCCTAATTTTACACACTAGATAAATTTACTCACAAAACCCTTTCTCACAAAATGTTGCCATATGACAGAAATAAGAAACAGGGCAGGGAAGGGGGGTGTTGGGGGTCGTTTCAGTTAGTGCACACTCACGACAGTCTAATGCTGTCCCCCTGTTCCCCGTAGCCTGCATCAGATGAGCAGTTTAGTGTGAACGGATACAGATAGAGGCTTGACCGTATTAGTGTGAGAGGAAAAAAAAAAGAATAAACTTGTATAATGAAACCATCATGGTGAACTGAAAACCCAGTCCAATCCATGAACATGCCTCCCGGGTAGGAAGATGTGCTGGTGTGCGTGCTGGGTGCTGGACGGGTGCCCTCACCAAGGAGCGGGGCTGGCCCACTGATGGCTGCTGGCTTCCCCCTCCCTCTCAGCTGAACAGCTCATGAGAACACTTAGAAAACCCAGGTGCAAGGGGAGAGGTTAAGCCTCTGTTTAAAGGATATTTCATTTTAATGGTTTTTGGAGGATTTCTGAACTTTATAAAGGATATTTCTGCCACCCCTGCTTGCCTTTTGAATGTTAGATTATTGTTACTCAATTCACCCCTGTCTTTGTAATAAACTCAGGATCGAATGACAGATCATGCTCTAGTTCTCAGTTACTGCAAGTTGTGAAGATATGATGATTTTTTCTGATTTGTGTTTTATGTGAAAGGACATACAGTTATAAGGACGGTACAGTTGACAGCAGTTACACAGGTCATACAGAATAATATATTGTACAAACTGAACTCAAATTCAGTTATGAAAATGGTTGCTCTGAGCCAATTTTTCTCCAGTCTGTTTATTTCAGTATGAGAATAAGTTGAGTGAAGTATGATAAGTATGACAGTAAGTGGTGTTTAAAATAGAACAGTGATATCTTGCAAGCCTGCAAGTATGCAGCACAGAATAAATTACAAACATTAGCAACTGTCAGGCATGACTTGTGTGTAAAGAAAGATGAGAGAGCAGCTCAGTAGTTTTTTTTGGATCTGATCATTTTCAAAGAGTACAAACTGAATTGCCCCAGTCTAATTCGGCTACAGTGAAGCCATAGTGAGGTGCTCTACATCGAAGTCTTAGAAATATTTGGCAGTCAATGGAATAATATCTTTCCAGTGTTGCATCAATGAGCTTGTGAACAAAGACCTAGTTTTCATGCGACTTCCCAAACATATGCTGCTCTGCTGACGTATGCACGGTCACAAACAGTCATTTTCCTTTCATAAGGAAGTGTGAGGAGATCACTGGCCACATTAGTCTACACTAAATTGCAGAGTCATGCTGTATTTCTCACATTTGCATTAGTCACCAAGGTGGAGTGGTTTCCTTTCCCATGTGCTGCCTTTACTTTCCACCGGTGGATGGGTATTTTTTTTTCCCAGAGCCCTTTGCACAGCCACACTTTGAATACAGACAGGAAATGAGGGTGCCTCAGAAATAAGCTTTTTTTTTGTTGTTGCGGTGATTAATATAAAATGATTTACGGTTTATGGCGATTCAGACTGCCTTGAATCTGGGAAGGAAATAAGTGGCGATGCACAGCTGTTGGAGCCGCCTCAGGTGAGAACAGCGGTGGGTTTATGTCCTATTTCTACTGATGAAGTGGAACAATTGCGCCCTCTGAGTCTCAGCCCCCGTGCAGCCACGCTCAGAGACAAGGTAAGAGGCGTGAAATATCCAACAGCAGGTGTGCGTTAGCTTAAGCTCATAAAACCTGAACTGGATTAGTTTGCTGAGAGTCAATGGCGTCATTTTCTCTTCCCTTACCATAAAGTCATCCAAGTTGACAGGGGAAAATGGGAAACCCAATGCATGCCGATAAGATCTCTCTCTTTTCTTTCCCCTTTTCTCTCTCCCCTTCTTTTGAGAGCCTTCCTGAACAGAACACACTTAAATGTTGTGGAAATTTTCCTCAGAGTTCAATTCAGATTGCACCATGATGTGTTAAAATGGTGCAACACACAACACGGCAAACATGAAACAGTCTGGGGCAAATTTCTAGAAACGAAAGGGGCATGCCAATTTCTTGCAGAAGCATTCTTTCTCTTTTACTCAAGACTTATTTTTTCACATCTGCAAGAATTCTAAACTGCACAGTCTGTCACGTTATAGTCGCATGACGTCCCATTTGTCTGCCTCCAGTAGTTTTAAAACCCACATATTTCAAAAAAGACCACTGAAAACTGACATTGACAAAAGCCAGAGCAGTGTCTCATTGGTGGGGGCCAGGTTTTTCCAAGGCAGGGCCCAGGAAGCAGGTGGAGTTCCCCTTGCCTCAGATTCGCACAGGTTCTCCCATGTGAGTCATGCAGTCAGTGATCTAATCACACAATCTCTGATAGACGTGAATGTCTGCCAGCATGTGAGGAGCACTGCAGAAAATTTAGTGAGGAATGAAAACTGCTTGTGGTAACTGTTAAAACCAAACCACACCCAAAAGAAGCATCATTTTGACAATACCCCTGTCAAAGGGTTCCGTTTACCAACACCACACTGCAGAAAATTTAGTGAGGAATGAAAAAAGAGTGTGGTGTTGGTAAACGGAATCCTTTGACAGGGGTGTTGTCAAAAGGATGCTTCTTTTGGGTGTGGTTTGGTTTTAATATTTTCTGTATAGTATAGTTTCTTCTATGATTAGTACAATGGTGCTCTAGACAGGATGATTTAGGTTACATCACCAATCAAAAGAGCCACATAAGTTCATCCCCTCCAATGTGTTTCTAGCAATATACGTATAAAAACAGTGATACTATGGAAAGGCAGATATACAGATATGCACACATGTGCTTTAATATGTCTGTGAGGACAAAGGCATATTATTTAGCATTAATTAACTTTTAGAGCCAATGCATCCCATTTTGGAGCTAAATATAAATCCAAGGGTGAAATGTACTGAAAAATGCGAAACATCCTGTTCTGGAGAATATGTTTCTAGTTTGAGTTGTTTGAACAAGCTGCAGTTTGTATCAAATAGTGTGCTCATTCAGGCAGTTACTGTACATTGAGGGAGAAATTATCCAGCAGATATTATAATAGAGTTTGAGTACCTACAATGGACAATTTATATAAGCCATGAAGCCTACCTAATACAGCTAAATGGCTGTCCAGATAGATATGTTCAGTATTATATTTGTAATATTGCCATTGGTTCAGCGGTGCAGGAAGGAGTTAAGTGGGTGGTCCAGTGAGGGGAGGCTACTGCAGGCTCTCCCAGCTGCTCAGCCTTGCGTGTAGCGAGAGGAGGACGGCGAGTTTTTTGCACTTCAAAGTCATAACCCCTGGGCATGGTGTTTGACCGCGTGGTGTGCCAGTAACATATGTATTTAGGGGAAAGGGATTAAAATGTCAGCCTGTGTTGGCAGTTTTAACATTACCTGCGGTAACGCACAAGTAGTTCCCCCTCAGTGTACGTCAGAAGCAATTTCTTGGGCTAAAGCAGATTCCAAGAGGACCTGCCTAGAGTTTATTGTAAAAAGGATGTCCACTCTCATGTGGTGTAATCAGGTACATGATTGCATGCTTGATCTTGTGTGTCAGCTGCAGGACTGCCTGGCCACAGAGTGTGGCATCCAGGACAGAGATAGCAGCAGATCGGCATGCCCAAATGGATTAAGTGGAATCTCAGTGAGGGTGACACTGGATAGAGAACACCACTGAACCATAAAATCGTTGGTGAACTCCTATTATACATGTGTATGGGAGTGATAACTTAGGTTACTCATAGGCGAGTCTCATTTACATTTGTCAGTTGTCAGATGTACAATATGTCTCACTGTCCATCAGGCTCCCATTCATATTTTTGTTTTGACATGAAGCTGAATTTCAATTTCAATTTTTTTTTGTGGCACATCAGATTGTGGTAGTCTTTTTAGTCAATATCTGTAGCTTCAGGTGTCTTCCAAATCTGAACGTCTTAATGGAGAAAAAACTTCAATTGCAAGAGGATTAGTGTGCATCTGTGGCTGGAAGATGAATCAGGGTCTTGTGCTATTGAACTGTTCAGTGTCCTTCTGCTTTTCCTGTCACAAAGAAACATTTCTAATCAAGTGCTAAATATGGGCCTGTTTAAGGACAGCACTATCAATGGCATGTATTAATTTCCTCTCTGCAGGATAAAGGAAACCCTCAGAAGAGGGTACTCTTTCAAGGCCACATGTGGACAAAGGCACCATTCACGGTTCGCCCCCACGCTCACTAAGATGTCGAAGTCTTTTGCCTCCACAACATTTATCTCAACTTCATCCATAATCCATTGTGAACAAACAGGGAAGCATCATCTGTGACGTCTCCATGGTAAAAGGCCAGTCTGTGTGACTTGACTTTTTCCTGAAGTGTAATAATCTGGTCAGGTTCAGGCTCAGGTACGCTAGCAACAATGGCTTAGTATTCTGATTCTGCAATGTGGCCAGTAGTTAATGTAAACAATATGCAGTGTATGAATCAACAGTTTTTCTTCACTCTGTGTATTACATGCATGTCTAATCACTGCAGCAGAGCTGCAATTACTCATGGCACCAAATGCTGGTCTGTGGAAATTGATGTCAAATCTAGTTGTAGAGATAAAGTTGCACATAACCTTCTCATTGTCCATGGAAGCTCCACACCCACTTACGCTCTCGCTTGTATGGCCACATTGACTTCCACGCCAAGCCACACTCATAGATCTGCCAGCCTTGTGAGGTTTGCGCCTGTCTCAAGCCCAGAGAGAAGGGTTGTTTATTTGATAAGGCATTTCTGTTATTGTACGTGTTGGGCTTGTTGGTTTTGGACGTCCACTCATGTCGTTTATCTCTCTGCAAGTCATATCTTACTCGACTGAGACTACTTTAAAACCTCACTATATTTTTGTCTGGGTACATTTTCCAAATCTAGGGTAAAAAAAGCATATTTTCTTATTGGAACAGCCCTCATGGTGGACCTGTTATTTTATGGAACAAAAAAAGGCATGATTTGTTGGATTCATTTGTTCATAGCTTTATGTATTACTCACTGATGAATAAAATCTATCATGTTCTGATACCTCTATTTGAAGAGGTATCCAGCGATAATTTTTATTATACAAGAAGTTATACAAAAATATAAAACATATGGACATTTTCAACCCTTGTGCGATAAACTAAATAAGGGCTTTCAACAAAAAAAAAAAACCAAGACAAAACCTGTGTATTCTGTACAGGGTTGAATGATCACGATAGCCACATTATCTCCTTTTCATTTTAATAGGGGATCATCTTGGAATCACACATGAGCCAATAGATAGAGAGGGAGTCACTGATGGCCTTTACAGCCACTTCAAGCCCATTAATATCACGATGACCTAAGGACATAAATGGAAATGAAACACAGGAGCTTTCAGGAATGAAAATAGGAGTTGAGGATATCTGGAACAAACTATCCAGTCATGTTGTTGAAGTTAATTCTCTGGGATTGGTCACGAAACAGCCTAATGGACTTCTTGAATCAATAAGCTAATGGCAATCAAGCCAGAGAGAGGTTCGGAGTGGCCTGCGTATGTTTTTTAACCTACTCAAGGTTTAAACACGGCTCTGCTAAAGCATACTTTTAAGTTCTGTCTGAACTCTGCTCCATGTTAACCCTGGTGAGATTTTGAATGGTTCTGCCAGCCTGACCGGAAAAACTCACAGGGTGTCAAGGGCAACTGCTGATGCTGTTCAACTTGCTAAGCAATTTCGTGAAGTGAATAGAAATCAGATGTACCTAGTATGATGTGGAGGAGATGAAAACTCATAGGTATGAAACCATGGCTTTCATCCTAATCATTACTGTGCGGTGTGCGCCTTAGTCACCCCCCCTCCCCCCTTGTGGCAATGAGGCTGCCACGGCTGATGTCGGTACAGCTGCAGGCATGGCATAGATGTTCCCACAGGGCCATTCACTGTAGCGATGCCTACCCTCTTGACAGGAACACCATTTACAACTTCCAATTAGAGGTGGGCCCCTCTGTAAGAGACCTGACAAACAGACAGAGGTTGCCATGCATTTTCCACCGATCCATCAAGCGCTAAACAAAACCTTTAGGGTTCCTCTCTCTGGAAACAAACTGCTCGGCTGGGGCATTTTTCCCTTTGTTCCCGCTTTGTTTAGTCCGGATATTAGATGTTGAGATTTAGCGCACGCAGAAAAGATTACATGAGGGGAAAAAAGGGGATGCATGAGAGGAGACAAGCATTTCTGGTGAACTCTGAGAAATGTTATTTTTTCCATATCTCTCATCTCACCGAATAATGAGACTCGGAGGAGCATGCGACTTGTGGTTGGGGGAGTGATGTCATGTTTTCCACTGGATGCTCTAAATTTGAATGATAATGAAAAAGGTATTTTCAGCTGGTAGACGGTGGCGTGCCTCACACCTGATCAACTCCAGATCTGTCCGCAGCCTGGGAGGGGGGTGCTGATGTCACAGGACCTCTAACTGTACGGGCCATCCATTTAGAGGCCAGCTAATTCTAGTGCAAATACCAGTACAGTGAGCCAGAATTTATGATTGATCAAGGGCAGTGCCCCAGCATGCTTTCTCATTGAGGACCACATGTGACTCAGAGGGGAAATATGTGTAATCATTTTGTGTTCCCATTCTCTCTAAAACAAGCGGTCCCTTACCCTGTGCTAAAGATATGATAATGCCTGTTTGTATATACAAATAATTGTACATGGAAAACTAGCTCCTTAAAATGAGTATAGTTTATGACAGCAAGGGTAAAAAAATGAAATACACTTGTTTTAACCTCGGACACAAACACTGATCCATTTCTCGATAAGAAAAATTGAAAGCAGGGACACAAGTATTAGTTACTGTTGGATTTGTCTACAGAGCAAGACAAAAACTTGATTCACAGTTTTTGCAGATGCCGAGATGGTGTTGGTTCTCGTTTATTATGAGTTAAAGCTATAATTTGTTAGCATTATTTCAAACAAAGTACTTTTTGTGGGTAGTAAGTTATTATGTGTGTTGATGCGTGTTACAGTAGTATTGTAAGTAATAAGTAGTGTTTGTCAATGCTAAATAAATTAACACTGCCTTTACAGCTCCTGTTGGGAACACTGAGGTCTTGAGGGTTGATATTAATATGTAATATTAAGCACACAAAACACATTTTGTGGTTGCAGCTGCAGGGAGAGTAAGAGCAGAACCAAGGGGATCGTTATAATCGTCTTGTTAGCATTCCTGGCAGTCCTCACCTCCTTTGCCCAAAGAAGATTTAGTATTGGGCCTCCCTGTGAGACAGGCTTTGTGAATTCTGGATCTATGATGCATTCGTCGTAGCAATAAAGTTCAGGTGCGGGTGGTTTCTCACTGCATTGAGTAACTGCAGCCTTAACAGCTTCATCATGGCCCTGAACTGTCTTTGATCATGTGCTGCAGCTGGTGCCCTGGGCCCACACCTGCTGACTGCTTATGGGTAGATGGCCATACAGACCCTCCCTTCTGAAAGATGAATCATGCCTTTCCCACTGCAAGCTTGATGTGTCTTGTTTACCGTAAGTACGGAATAGCAGTAGGTGGTTGACCCTGTAGTGATCTCAGGTCTCACGTCCTGAAAGGGGCATTTGTTGAGCTTTGACCTCCTCCAATCAACACTGATTGCTGTCAGACGAAGTTGCATTTGCTTTTCATGTGTCTTCCAGTCATGTTCAAACAAGACCATGGTGAAGAAACAGTGCTAATTCTCATGTGTGACATCCTCTGGTGATGTTCGGGATATTGATGAACCCTTCAGCATGTCAGCAAAGTGCTGGGCAAGTCCAGCCACTACCAGGCAAAATGTTTGCCATACAATCCTTGTCATTTTGACCCGCTGATGGCAAAGCTGAATACACATGCATGCAATCATAAGTAAACCACCAGCAGAATTCCATGATGATTCTCAGGACTGATCACTGATGATGGGATTGCTAGCATTTATTTCAGAATGATAGGTGATCCAGAAGTCTCTAAGTAGCAGAGTTGTGTGGGTACTGAGGAGAATGTATTGTATACATTGTGACTCTTCTGGGATGTCTTAATGGGGGCAGTCAATGGCACTTAAGGCAGGATTGGATACTACTAATTCCCTACTGATTGTGACCACCACCATCTGTTAACACCACAGTTTCCATTCAGTCCTTGTTTCTTTTGATAATGTTACCACTGGGTGTGACTGGAACTGCCAACTCAGTGAGGATGTTGTCAGTATTTCAGTCCACCCCCTTGACTTCTCCTGACAAGCTTTTCATTACCTAGGTTTGATGGATGCAAACTTGATAATCCTAACAAATTAGATTATGGCAAACGGATGATATCTGTTTGGAATGATCAGATCTATGCTTAATTGTTGCTCGCGGGCACATTCAAAGACAGCAGTAATGGTGTGGGTTGTACAGGGATGGCAAGGTGAATGCACATCAGCATCTGGTTTACATCAGTCATTGGAAAGTGAGTGAGCATTGTCAGTTTACATATCACAACGAACAAACCTGTTGGGTGAATATAGTTGTTTCACTGTATTATAGCTGACATAAGACCTTTCCAACCCATGTTTTAGAAAGCATTATTCATTACGTGTCAAATCAAATGAATGAAATGACCAACAGTTTAGCTAATTTGTTGATTACAACATTCTGCAACGGCATTACTTTCTTAGCATCCATTGTAGTGTAGTATCATTTCCTAAATTTCTGTTAACACTTGAGGTCATTGTTTATTGTGAGTAATTGTGCTATTCACCTAAAGTGTAAATACCTAGTGTGACAAGCCTTTGTGATTCACTACTTGACCTAAGCCAGGTGTACAGAATGGAATTCACCCTCTTATCATCTCTACTTTACTGTATGTGTCAGGGAAAGGCGTGGTGACATTCAGCCGGCTCAAGTCACTGTCAGTTTTTACTGTTAGTAGATATCCTATGATTATGAATTATAGCACTGAATTTGCTCGGTCAAGGCTGAGGAGAAAAAATAATATTAATGCCACTTAAGAAACTTTATTTTCATAGTACTTAATTTCCTTTAATTTAGCGTTACATTTCAAAGCTTTGTGTGAAAATGGATCCTTCGCAGAAAAGAAGGCAAACAGTAATTTGGAGTGAAAGTATGAAATGGGTGTTTGATTTCTGTCTGTGGTCAGAAGCCCAGACAGTCAGCTGTATGGTGGAACCGCTCAAACTTGGCGCATTTGTGTAGTGGTCTCTTTGATGGCAGTTTTATTGGATTGAAGGTGAAATCTTTTGGGATACAAAATGGTGCAATCAAACAAATGGGCGAACGGTCAATTGGTCCTGTTATGGAGGCCACAATATTATTTGTACTGAGGCCACAATGTTCTTTAATGTTTTTGTTACTGTACAACATCGATAAATAAAACTGGTAAAAGTTACATGGTTCAAAATGTAAGGTAATGAAAAGAATTTTGTTTGAACAGTAAAAAAAGGAACTGCCCCCATTCTTCTTTTTGATTAATAGAAATTGCTACAGTTGCTCTACTCTTTTCTGCATTAATGCAGAATTTCTTTTGCTTAAATATTTGTGCCCTGAATTAGACTCCTCATAATTAAACTGTTGTGTAAAGAAATCAGTCACTTATATCACTTGAGGCAGAATTGCAGCAACATTGCAACAAGACTATGCTATAGTGGTGTATCTGCAGACTGTTTGAATGACCTGCCCTGTGGTCACAAAATACACAGAACTGAGAAAGCAGACCGTCGTCACAGGGTTTAATGAGCATTTTTGTTGAAACCTATGACCACACCATTTTAGGACAGTGTGGTTAGTTTTTATGTGGAAAAAGAAAGGTGTGTTATCAGTCTCAGCATTCTTTACAGGGGAAGAACACATTAGGGAGAGTGAATTGGTTTCCATGATGAATGCCATTAGCTTGTAAACACCACCATCCTGGGGAGTTTGTTGTTGTACTGATGCGGATGATAGCCAGTGTGTTTGGGAAGAAATGTTGCTATTTTTGTTTTCATTGACATTCTTCTCCTACTGTGTTTGCGCCTAATACCACAACAACAGACTCCCCCTCCCCCCACTTTGATTCCCGTTTGTAACATGAAAGTAATGGATGTTGGGGCCGGGGTTGTGGGGGAGCAGAGGTTGGGGGGGGGGGGGGGGGGGGGGAGTGCGATGATTTTGCAAGCACAGAGCCCAATCTCATAAAACTTGACAATTCTCACTAAGCTGTAAAATGGCATTATGAAATAGCCTTCCCTCCTCTTCTGCCAGTTTCATCCATTTTAATATCCCCAGCTTCTCTGTGTTGTTATGCACCCCCCAGTACGCTGATACAGGTGGTGCTATGAGCACTCAGCACAAGATACACCATGCTGGGGAGTAGTAAGTGGTAAGAGGATCAGTGCATAGGGTGCCAGAAGGCCAGGCCAAGGGCTGCCTTGGCTCACAGCAAGCACACGCATGGAAACACACACGTAGACACAGACACGTATCACACGGGGTGGCTCTGAGGCACAAGCATGGGCTCATGCACACGCGAACGCACGCATGCGTATGGGAGCTTTTCGTTCGTGCGTGCGTGAGCCCATGTGCTGCCTCGGAGTTGCCCCGTGCGATGCGTGTCTGTGTCCGTGCGCTTGTTCCCATGCATGTGCTTATGTGCGTGTGGGTGTTTTGTGTGTGCATTCATGCGTGTGTGAGCCCATGTGTGTAGCCCTCTCCAGTCGACCGCTCCGAGAGGGATGACTCGACACACAGTCACTGGCCTGTGTGGTTCCGTCAGGAGGATATCTGTGAAATTTAACAGGCTGTGTGTAAACATGCCTTCTGCTGGGCTCCGTCTTTATGGTGCCAAGGGGTTTGAGTCACGCAAAAAAAGTGCTTTGTCAAGCCTGCCCATATTTTTCAATTTCTCCTACGATTTTACTGCTTCTTTCTTCTTTTACTTTTTTTTTTTGCTTTGGTTCATTTCTTAACCACTGTTCAAAGGCCCTCTCTGCTCGGCTCGTAACCGCTCTGTTCTGCTTTCCCATAAACTCAGAGCGCTGGTTCATTTTCATAATCGGCTTTTACACTTGACATTTTTACAGGCAGATGACTGCGCAAAATTTGGTGTGCGATCAAAATGTTAAGGATCCTTGGGTCACGTTATGTAAGTGAATTGACGGCTGTGTTTAATCTTCAGTATCTGATACATTTTATTGGGCTTTCCTTAACCCGAGAATGAGACAGCTCCGTTATGTCCTGATAAGTAGGGCTTTTATATTAGTACAGAGTGTACGGCCGGGAAATTCTCACCAAGAACACTGTGCACACCATACATAACGCAGTAGCGAGAGCTTTGTGCCAATGGAGACACAGAGAGTCATTTATGAGGGTATTTTACAGTGATGTGAAACTTTACACTGAAAGGTTTTGTAGTGACTACCTGTCTTGTGTCATGTGCAACTGAAACTTAAATTATCACTACCTTGCTTAATGCTGTAGACAGCATCTGGGTATTCCTGATTGTTTGAGATTTGTCCTCATTTTGGACTTTTCTAGTCGGGATGGAGGGGTGCAAGTCTGGACCAGTTCGTTTTCAGAGGGGGGATGAGCTGGAGTCTCTTGAGGGGTGATGTTATTGTTTCTCCTCAAAGTAACCTTTGTTCTCTCACACGAATAAAATATTCCGGTGAAGGGCGCCAGTGCAGTATTCATTGTGTTTGAATGACTTACAATTAGAATTTCCCCATTCTCTTCCCACATCATCCGTAACAACCAGTCGCTGTCTGCAGGTGTAAAAACTCTGGAAGCTCAAAGCTCAGCTGTGTATTGTGTCACATCTGCGCAACATCAGTTGAATCACATTTATGCAACAGCCTGATAAACAATTAACAAAGCAATCCTCACACCAGGTAATACTGTTATGACAGCCCTCTTCAGACTGCAGGCTTATGGAGACAGCATTTTTAGTATCCTGAGCTAGAGACCTGGGTCTTTTGGCAAGGCAAACTAAGTGCCTCTTGCCAGAATTTGTACTATGTAGTTGGCAATTCATGTCCACCCTTGAGCACCCTATACCATAAAAGCCACACTTACATCCACTGTTTCAATGCTCTCTTACTAGTAAATTTAAAATGATCACCCCTGTGTTTATGGTGATTGTTCCATGAGTTTTTATTTTTCATTTTTATTTGTGAAGTCTGACCATAACTAATGAGATTGCCTTCAGTTTGGCTTTCGTACCATCCATCAGTTTCTGGCCTTTCCAGTACAAGCTGAGCATCAGTTAATATGAAATATTTATTTCTGTAAAACAATCAATGAATAATCATGTAATGAAAAGTAAAGAGTGTAGGTTTGGCATTATTTAATGGTTTTCTTTTATTTAGTTTTTTGTAGTTACTTCATATGAAGCCAAAATGTATGGTATATCTTTTGTTTGCTGTATACTCTCATGACAAGTTACAGTGGTGAACATCTGGAATTAATCGTCTGTACCAGATTGCAGTTGTCCAGCACCAGATCTTATATAACTTCACCTTCCTGGAAAGCAAGGAATTGTTTCAAGTAGCTAAGTAAAATTGCTATATTATTATCTTCTCTAGGAAAAAGGCCTCGGCTGTAAATTGTAATACCACAGTTATTCATCCTAATGTCTTATTAAATTTATATGTGCTTTCTGGAAAAGCTAATACCTAAGAAAGCTGAATTTCATTTTTGATGGAGATAATTTTGAAAAAAATATTTATCTTTAGACCATTTTCATGATAAAAAAAGACACTGTCAACATGTACAATGGCATAAACTGGCTCACTGTGAAATGCCAATGCCATTATTAACGGTATTAAATAGATGGATTGTTCATGGATTGTTACTTTTAGCCAGATCCAGTTCAAATAAAAAGTAGCTTATGTTGTAAGTTGATAGCCTCATATTAAAAATTGAAAACTTGAAAGAAAAAGTTAAAACAAAGGTAAAGAAGGATTTGAAGGGGTTGAGTTTTGTTGCTGGGCAATTTGGTTCTACTTCAATGTGTAAAAAGAATGCTGCAAGTGAGTTTTCATTCATACCTCTTAGAGGAAGGAAAAATCATGCAGTATTGGTTTGGCTGTATCTCACTGCTTACCCATCGGCTTCAAGAGCAGTTACCTACAGTTCAGATCTGAAAGTCTGCTGTGCCCATCAGGCTGATGCAGTTTTAGAGCTAGGTGTGTGCTTGTGGTGTTTTGTCATGGCTTGAACCCGCCGTCGTGCTGTTGGTCCCTGGGACCCTTGCCTCTTCCAGCACCCTGCTGATTGTTTTAGTGAATCGCGTACAGTAGAAACCGAACGCACGCAGTCAATATTTAGATGGAGAAGCTAATTGAAAGGAACTGGCCCTGTGAACACCTGCCCTCGGGAGTGCTCAAAGTCGTCAGCGCTAATCATCCACAGCTTGCACAGGAAGCAGCGGGACTTCCTGTTCACTTGACTTCATTTCCCCTCCCTGTTACTGCTGCTGCATTGTTTTCTTTGTGTTTCTTCCTCCACATGCTTATTTTTCGTTCACACGCATATTTATTCTGCTTTAAAAGAAGCGGCGTTACTCTCCTGATTGGCTTTATTGATTGTGCCCCACAGTCCAAGCACCCCCCCCCCCTTTCCCCCCGATCTCAGTATTAAATGACCTTTCCCTTTCACGTTTCGCTAAATGGGTTCCCATGTATTTGAAAAGCGGCTCAATCCTCACCTGCTCATATGCGGCCCCCTCAGAGGCTATTAAGACCCTGAGTGCTGCCTCCATTCTTCCCAGGGCCATGCAGCTGCTTTATGCTCTCCACTCTCTGGAAACAGTATTCTTCCAGAGATAATGTTAAATATAGCTCCTGTTAACCTGGTGCTGAAAACCGGGGGTGGGGTGGGGGGGTGGGGGGTCATAGATTCCCAGTGGCAGAAGAAGACCAGCACATTTCAAATCGGCAGTTTCCTGGGTGTCAGGATTCCCTTTAGCCTGAAGTTGAGCGACTAATGTGCCTGGCTAGTGGTGAAGTGGTGACCAGGGGGTCATAGATGAAGTCAATTGTTATTTCCCCACCATGAATAGCACCAGTTAAATTCCAGCTGTTTGAATGAAAAGCATACATATGTATGCATAAGTGCCTCAACAAAGTCAACAAATAATGTCTCATGATGAGAAATGAGCAAAGTGCATCGACTGGCTGATAATGCATCCATCTGAAATGAAGTTTCTGTATGAATGAGTTGTCCATTATGGCAGTGTTGGGAATACTTCTGCACGATGTCTTTTTGAAAGACAAAAGTATTTTTTTAAAAAAGGGTCATATTGTTTGGCGCAAAAGCCAAAAAAATATGTTATGATAGACATGTATTTACGAAAACAAATGGAAGGGATTTCCTCGGAATGATACTTACACACAGTGATGTCTCAAGCTTCCTTGATTTGTTGATGCAGACGAGGAAGTCAAGGATAGGAATGAGCTGTTTGAAAGGTTTTTCAAATGCAAATGTCCTGCCTGTGATTCCAAGTTTGAAATGTGCCAAACATCACTTAACATATATTTAAGCACGTGTTACATCCTGCTGCTAAATGCCACCCCAAATCACAAATTGCATAATTGCAACGTTTCACAATGTTGTGGGATGGTTGTGAATTACTCAAGACACATATTTTATGTTGGAGTCACATTCAAACCACCTGTACTTTGACACGTAGAAATGAACGTTTGTGGGATTTTCTCAACGTTGTCATAACATAGCGAAGCAACATTACAGATCAGACTTTCAGACAACATAGACATTTTACATTCCGGCAACAATCTGACCATTTTGAAGCCTAGCCTTTTGTTAACATAGATAAAACCAGTCAGGCTCATTCAATCACCCAGTATATACTTGCCCGCTCTTTGACACGCTGTCCCAGACAGCTTCCGTCCCAAACAGGAAACAATCCTAATGTAATTTTTACAGTAATATCTTCAGAATTCATAACATCTGATCCAATAATGAAATGCAATGTTCATGTGAATCCAAAAAAATGTACTCAGATTGAGTTTAGTCCCTTTAATTTTAAATGTCCAGCCTGTAGCTCTGGGGAATTTGTGATAGAGTAGCCCACTTAACTTCACGATCACTGTAGTGAATTGATTTAAAGTGTATGTATGGGTATAGCATTACTTTCAATCAGCTGGTCCTCAGCTGGTGCCGTAGCAAGTGATATAATGCAAGTAATAAGACATGCTATAACCAATCATGCCAGCAGATATAATATCATATCATTATAATATCATTTATTTATGAACACCTGATGAAGGAGTTAACGAATTTCATTGTTATTAACGCTTTATACAGGTTTTATGAAAGATTTAAATACTGTACCGGACAAGAAGTGAGAATGTGAAGGAAACTCGTAATGAGTGTTCTTTGTCATACTGTTTTAGGGTATGGTGCAGGTGGACTACTGCAAAAATAATAACCTGCCATTTTTGTGAGTGAGTTTGTAGGTGTGTAGTTGGTATCTGCATCTGCAGTACATGTTAAAGAAAAACTACTCTTTAAGAAGGGGAAAGGTTACAGACTTTATCTCGACAAAACATTGCTTCCTACTAAATATGACGCATAATTTGTAATTTGTAAATGGGAATGCAGCCAATCCCATCACATTGTTTTTTCACCACTTCCGACATCATGCAACAACCAGCGCGTAAACCACCACAGGAAGCTGGAGGTTGGGGAGGTGGGAGGAATGTAGCCTGGCTGACAGCTTCTGTGCATGAAGGAGAAGGTTGCCCTGTAAGTGTGTGTGTACATACTGTGTGCGTGTGTGTTGAACAGTCACCTGTACTGGCGAAGGAATGCAGACAAGCCGAATGAATGAGCTCGCAGTTGTGCACGGTGGCAGCGCTGGCATGCCAACTGTAAAACAACCTCTTGCAAAGTTGTTTTCTGATGGGTTTTGTTTGTTGTGGTTGTTTGCCTTTCTGCTTCTCTTCACACTTGGCTTGAGCACAAGAATGTTTGGTCACCTCTGAGCTAATTTTAATTAATCCCCGTGCTAAATATAGACCACAGCACAAAGAGCAGGCTGTAATCTTGCCATTGTTTTTAGTTGTTTGCCTCCAGTGTTCCTTCTTAGGCACAAGCAGGAAAATGCATCATAAGGTCATGTTTCTTGTCTTTTTAAAGGTCATATTTACTAAAGATCCACATATTTCAGCCAATTGTGCTGTATTGTTTACAGGGGCATTTTAGAAAGCTGAAGTGAGCCTTTGTGTGTTTTAGGATGTGTTATGAATGAAGGCGCAAGCCCTTGGTCATGCTCAACAGTTTGGAATTTGATTCAGGTTTTCAAACAATAAAACTATTAACATGATAAATTCCATTATACGTGGGAGGAAAACATCCAGTCATGTCATTTTAAATCCAGAATTAAAGTTGAGTGAAAGTTCTTTCTTTGGCAGCACAGCTGTGTGAGATATGTTGAGTGTTTCTAAATGAATTATTTCAGCATTCCTTCTCTGAAGACCGTTGCAGTTGTACCTGATTTCTGGGTTGCTATTAGCTGTGTTAATCAAGTCCACATTGTGGGAAAACTAGTTAATATGACCCGGCTGTGCCTCGCAAACACACATTCCCACCAGCAATGGGATCGGTGCATCCTTTTTTCTTTCCACAGGAAAAGAGCCCTTGGCTCCTAGAGCTTCAAACTATTTGTGTTTACTTTGGTCTTCTCCGGAAGGTTTCTTGAATTTAAATGCTTGGTGTTCCATTAATTTAACTTTTCTTGGTTATGATTTCCGACATTAGCAATAGATAATAATAAATATCATGAACATGAACACTTCCTGTGAGTCTTATGTGTTATTTCTGTAAGTTTTAGATGCATGTCTCAATGCTGAATGTGGACAAAAGTAACAGGTTAAAAAACTTAACTATTAGCAGTATATTATTTATTTCCTGGATCAACAGCACTTTACTTTATTCCTTAACTATGACTTTATCTTGGTATCACTGCTGCATTTTTTTCTGTTGTGTAACCATCAACATATATTAAGGGATGCTCAGGTAATTGTATGTTACTTTTAATATTACCACATCTTTACCACATTATACCCCTTTATTCTGAAAAGTACAGCCCTTTAATACATACATTCCAATTGACTTTTGCTACTTCTATGTTACTTTTTTCTTTTTTCATAGGAATATGAAAATGTGTTTAGGGGTTTTTAGGAATAGGCTTGAGTTACAGACTTTTGCAGATTTTGCACCTAATTTAATTCTAAACAAAAACACATTGTTTGTCTGTGACTGGGATATGATGAGGAAATTGCTGTGCTCTAATAGGTTATGATGTATGATGGTGGCAGAAAGCACAATATGTGTGTACAGCAGCAACCGTCTGTTGACATGCATTGCACTGTATTGAGTGCATTGATTGAGTATGATGGACTCTGTGTGGGAATGAGAAAATGATGAGAGAGAGGGTGGGGCACACTGAAGGCCACACCTGGAATGAACCTTTTTCAGCCTTTTTTCAAGTCAGAAAGCACTTAATTCATAAAAGCAGTAAAGTGAATATACAAACACATAATATTAGATTCAGAACTATACATCATCATATATCATTACACCATTCCTCTTCAGCATGATGTCTGCTGTATTGCCTGTATTTGATATGCAAAAACATAATCAAATTATCGATTTACAAACTGATATAGGCAATAGCACTGATATAGGTATCAGGAGAACGGCTACTGCCGTGGGTATGGTATAATGAAAGCATTCATGCGTTGCCAGTTGTTAAAGATCTGTATGGAATGCAGCTGGGCTGGAAGAAAAGCAAACTGCTTGTTTGTGTGGAGCAGCCTTGTCTTAGGAAGTGCAGCCACTGTGCGTGTACAGATAGTCCTGCTGCATTACTATCCTCAATTATACAATTTCCTCCTAAATTACATTTAAACACCTCCAATAAACATCCAGTTCATCACCTTAAACTCTTCGCTGCTGTAAGAGCACGACTGGAAAAGGCCAGCTCCAGTTCCTCCTCTTTAAAGAAACAGGCTTGCCTGCGTGAGACCGTCTGCTTGAAGCTGATTGTGAGCTACTGTGCGACGGGCGATTTAATTCGGGGGCCTGCCTGGTGCCAGAGCAGCGGGTGAGGAGCGGGAAAGGATCAGCGTGGGCACAGCGTGGGCATGCGGCCAGAACATCCTGCCCGCTCTGATGAAAAGCCCCTTCCCCTCATTCTCTCACCATGAAAAAAACTTGCGCTCCCTCCACCACTCTACTAATTAGTGTTCCTCATGCCCCCCCCCCACCCAATTTTTTATTCAAGAATGTTTATTAAAACCATATTTCAGCGTTTCAGAAGCTATCAGGGAAAAAAAAACCCTCATTCTTTTATTCCACAATAGGAACAAATGTGGCCGTCAAGCCCATTTGCTTTTCAGTGATTTTTATTTGTGTAGCGCCCTGCATGCCTCGGCAAAATTGAACACAAGCCACAGAGTCCACAAGTTCAATACCCTCCAGTCAAGAGTACACTCGCAAACAATGCGGTGGATTTTGACCTTAGCGATCCTCCTTCCTTGGAGAGAGAATAAATAACTTTTGAAAGAACAAAAAACGAAAACAAAACCACACTTCAGTTTTCAGTGTGGTAAAATTGCACAGAATTAAAACTGGGCACAGAAATGAAGTGGAAAAAGGTATAAAATGCTGCATCTTTTCTCAGCATTCCTTCTCTTCGGTGCAATACAGATCACCCACCTGTTATATCCTTCTTTCAGAATGTCTAGCTGCCATCCTGAGGTAATGCCCTTCCATGTTTAGGAGACATAAAATAATCACAATCAAGAGTCAAGTCTCAGTGAGCACTGTAGTACTGTCAACCAAATCTACTGCAATGTACTGGCAAGACACAGATACATCTCAGCCCTCTGCCAGCAGGGGTTATGCAGAGCGACTTATACACTTGAAGTCATAGATTTCTGTGCACATTTGGTCAGCTCAACATCAACAATAGCAAAATCTCAGATTTTTTAGTTTTGCATTTGGTCCAGCCTGAAGTGCATTCATGTACACAGATCAGAAGTTTTAAATACACAGTATGGAGATAGAGTATGTACATTTTAGAGTGCTAGTCAACTGTGTTTACAGTGTGTTTTTTTACAGTTAAGCTTCCTATCTAAAGGTTTGACTAACTATAGATTATTAGCTACCATTTAACACCACCTAGTCTATTATCAATAAATTTCTCCCTCTTTCTTGTGAGGAAGCTATTCTTTGTCCCTTTGGATTACTGTTAATAGCATTAATAGCATTAATACAAACTGAAAAAGATAGTAGTGCTGCTACTACCAATTATAATACCTTCTAACTACTAGCTAGATGGCATAGTATTTGAAAGTGTTTTCTGTCTAAATTATGTAACTATGAGAAATAAGCTACCTCACACAATACTGAAGTTATGTATGAAGGAAAATATTGTGGCGAGCTGGGTCTTTTTGGGAAAGAATGACACTGCCAGTTGCTAAGGTTGGCTAGCCAGCCGTTTAGTAAGCAACAGCAACAGAACATATACAGACAAGCATTAATGAGGAAGGAGGGGACTACACAGAAAGGGAATGCAGAACAGTCACGGTGGGTAAACTATTTACACAAAAAAACACTGCCGCAAGGCATGCTGGGAAACGCTCCGCCGACCACCCCCCAACACACTACAATATCTTATATCTTTAACCTTATGCTTTTTCACATTATGCAGTAAAAGGGGAAGCAATGTATCTTTTTTGCCTTCTTTGCATACTTATTCACCAACAGTTAATCAGCTTTTTAAATTTCAGTTTATCACCATGGATATCAACTGCAAGAAAAAGAAAACGTTACAAGCTATCGTGGCCTTGTGTCCCCCCAACAAAACCTCCATGCCTGTTGGAACAGTGTCCAATAGCCTTCCCTCTGAGCTGCATTGAAGGTCTCATTAGGGCAAGCCTCCATCTCAGCATAGAAATGTACCTTAGCATAATGAGATCAATAAAATTGCATCTGTCTTTCACGCTGTTACATAGCTGGCCACCAAGTTAAACATTGTATTGGCCAACGTTGTATAACTGGGTCTATAATTCTAAGTGGCTTTAATGGAATGTGAGGTGTTTTTGTCATTTTTTCTGTTTTTCCCTCCTCTCTTTTTTATTAATAGAATGATAAATCTTGAAGAAGAATTTTCCATTGCACTTAATGAGATAAGTTGTCGGAAACTGAATTCCCGCTAGTGGAGAACAAGCAGAGTTTGAAAGAGGCAGTCTGGTGCTGGATTTATTATGTAACAAAAATTACAAAAGTTCCACACAGGTCGCAGTATACCGCCGTGTTACAAGACTCCGTTCAGGGTAATTACATTTTATAGACCTTTCTGCTTGAAGACTGCAGTCGGAAAGTGGAGACTGCTGCCCCTGTCGTTGAGGGTGCTGTTGGTTTACAGTGAGACCGAGAGAGAGAGGGAGTGAGGAAAGGTGGACGGTGCCAAGCATGGTAACCCGTCGGCTAATTTCACCATGAAGCAGGAGCTGCAGGCAATCAGTGCGCTAGGGCCTGGCCAGACTGAGTGTCTTGATGTTGCTGGACAGCAGAGAATTATTTTAGAGAATTATTTTTGGCAGCTGGTGCCATTAAAAATGTAATACAGATGGTATTGCGTAGAGCGTATTTAGGGGAGAAGTGAGCATGTCTGAGATATGTGAGGGGGGAAATGAGTGTAATCAGCACGCTGGGATCCTCCTTGCCTTAACACCCGCACATCACTGGGGCCCACTCAAAACAAGTGCTCACTCTGAAGATGCAAAAACTGTACAAGTCATTAATCTAAGGCAATTTGTTACCTACTGTGTGGAGTCCAATATATGAGACTCTCTTGCATTAATCTGGAAGATGTTTTATAAGAGGAACATAATGGTAGTTAATCACCTCCCTAATCACTCGCTTTTTTAATGCCCCATAAGGATTCCCTGAAAAATAGACTCAATCTCCAGATTTTACAACATGTGTGGGTGTTGTTGCTTCCATGACTGAAATGTTTTGTATTGATATGTTAGTGTTATTTTTTTCATTTCCATTTCCTGTTATCAAAACAAAATCCCAGGTTTCTCTCTGTACTGAAACTTGACTCCCCCAGGCTAAGTGCACATCCCTTCCAGCCCTATAGATCATCATAAGACGTCACTGTGAGCTGAGGATTGGGCTCCGCAAACATCAAGCCATGACTCAGAGGGTTACCTTGGAGTATGAAAATATATCTGCTCTCCAACACTTCACATGTTGCAAAACAAAATGATCATATCAGTAATGTCCACTCAGTGGTGCTGTTAACAGCAGTGGAACTGTCCGAATTTCTCAAATATGATGATCTGCTTACCAGACATCTCCAATAAGGTGAATAGCCACATGATTGTTCGATATAGAGATGATTTTGTCCACCAGTGAATGCGATTGTTTGCTTATATATCACAGGCTTAAAACACTCTTTTTTTTCTTCTTCAGAACAGTGTGTGTGTTCTTGTTAACTTATTTACAACATATATCTCTGTGTTGTACACTGCAGTGTGGGAAATTCTTTCTCACAAAGGTTTGGCATGATTCCCTGGATTTTATAATCAAATGTGTGCTTGATCAAGACCATTATAAAAGATATGGCTTTGTTATAAATCAGCTTTGGACTGTGGCCTCCTGCTATTTTCAGACTAATCAAAAGACTTGCATACTCTCATTGCTCAAAAACACATTTTATTTAAATAACTTTTCTAATGCTTTTCTAAGGCTTCTCTAATTTGATTAAATGATGAACAGGCATCTGGTAAAATCCCCTTCACCTTATGTAGTTTGTCTGCTGTTGGATAAAAAGTGACCCTATGCAAGTCAGGGAGATTTTAAGTAAGATTTTGTGCAGAAGCTCATCAAAACTCATATCTCCCTGATTTGCAATACCTCATAAATTATTTTAAATATTGTGAGTCATTATTTCTTTCTGTATCTGATCTTTCGATGTTATGTTCATATTCTTCTGCCATTAAATCATTATGATGTTGGACTCAAATTTGTGAAAGAAAAATGATTTATTGCTTTGAAGGCAATATTTATGTTCCAATATCAAATTTCCAATATTGGTATGGCATAGGCCTTGAGTTTTTGAGTATTCAGCTGGTTGATTTTGGCTTGTACAGTGATTATGGTTTGGCAGACCACCTTGTGATGTTGGAGATCTTGATAAACAAATGTTTACTATGCTGCAACCCAGGGAAACATTTTTGTCAGAGAGATCACAAAATGATAAAAGCAATCTGCACTTTTTGGTTAAAGCTTCACTTGTGTTTGCGACTGCTTACATCACTGGCAGAGGTCTGTCCCATTATCAATCTATCAAGACAGCTATTGCCTTCATTAATTTTGCCCACTGCAAAAATGCATGCGTGCTAACTTTAGAGTGTAAAAGTTGAGATGGAGCAGTTAGAAAAGAGCATGGAAGGGTGTCTTTGGAGAGTGGCCAGCGCAAAGTCTTGTGTGGGAAAGAGAAAGGAAGGGCCTGGTGATTAACTGCAGACAGCAGACCTTTGTACGTACTACTGTGTCCATCTTCAGTGTATTGTGAGGATTTCAGGGAGGAGCCCTGTGACAGAGAAAACCTCCGTATTGGGCTCCCCTGGGGCACAGCAGAGCCAGGGGTCATGACCCCGCCGGCGCTTCCTCTGCTCCTGGACGGAGGCATTCCCGGAGCCTGCTCCTGTCCTGCCGGGTCCACTGCGAGCAAGCCGGGGGGACATCCCGTGGGGGGGGAGAGGAATGTTTTCTCAGGGAAGTCAGGGATTAGCGGACCCCGAAGGAGTTGTACACCGCCGCTCTCCTGCTCTTCTCCAAACACATTCTCTCTCATTGTATGAGCAAGTAATCCATATGGATTAATGTGATTTATCTCACACGGCAGAGTCAACTGCTCTTCATGTCCAAAAGCACGTACTGTACGATATGTACCTGCTCACTGTGTGCTTTTCCCTGTGGCTGTGGGTCTCCCCTCTGTATCTGTCCGGGGTTTTGTGTTCTGTGTGTCCAAATCAGCCAAAACAAGTTACGGTTGCTATCATTGTGATGTGTATGTCATTAATTCTTGTCATTGTCATTAAACACACAAAACAGACATGTTACCCAGCACACATTCTGATAAAGAATGACAGTTGCACATGTTCATATATCAGTACATAAAAGTAATTCATTTCAGGAGAAGCTGTAACAGTCCATCATCGTAATGGATCAGACAGTGACTGCACGTAAGCCTGTTGGAGTAAGGCACCACCTGATCAGTGATTTCTAATGCAGGGAGCTCTGAACGGTTGATGCTCCATTGTGACCACAGGTGCTGCACTGCTGAAAGAGTTGCACCTCAACGACCTGGAAACAGGCATGAGTGACTATCGCCTGCCACTGATGGATATCTGTGGAAGATGAGTGTTTGCAAATTCAGAGCACCATGAATGGATGTGTGATTAGTTTTTTATCTTCGATTACCTCCCCAGTTATCTGCCCTTTAGCACAATATTTTCCCCTGCATCACTGTCCATGTCCTGCAGGGGCTGTGTGGGTGTGTGTGTGTGTGTGTATTGTGTATGTATGTGTGTGTGTGTGTGTGTGTGTGTGCACGTCCATTTCCGGCTGCCTCTCCTTCCTCCTCCATGCCTGAGAGTCCAGGTGGAACTTCCTACAGGCCTGCTTTAAATCCCGGATGGGAAGGTCCTGATAATGTGGCGATTGTGGGTGCCTGTGGGGAAGGTGACATTACAGTCAACCTTTAGCGGAGGAGGAAGTGTGCAGCACAGGGGGGGTTAGGGAGCTGGGTGGAGGAGCGACTCTTGAGGAGCATTGCATCATCCTGGCCAGGGTTCAGACTGCGGGCGGACCAGGACTGGTGGGGGGGGGGGGGGCGGGGGGTATTGTTGTGGGTTCGAACAGAGCCCTGCCTGTGTGTCACCCCCTGGCACCCTCCTGCGATTCTCACCCTTCCCGCCGTGATTCACGCTGATGTCAGTGAGCTCCGTTGCCCTCATCACGCTGCACTCAGCACCGTTAGCCTTTCTAACAAAAGGGCCCTGACGCGCTCACACTCCCGTGAACCAGGAGGCTGCGTCCCCTACTGTGTCAGAGGAAAAGCTCAGAACGTCATGTATTCTTCTCTGCCTTTTACAGCCAGAGGCTCTGCTGGACTGAGCACTCGTTTATGGGAAAAAAGAAAACGGAAGGAAAGAGGAAAAAACTTTTAACCTATTAACTCTTAATCATAAACATGGCATGTTCATACAGAAAACTGAATATGGACCACTTTCCATGTGTGCTGATGATGGGACAGTAATGAGCACAGCTACAGCAGGAGCTGTTAATGCGCGGGCACTACTGCATTGCCTACAACACTACTACCTGGTATTTACACACACCTCCATCCAGGCACACACACATATGTATCCACACGCATTTTCTGTCCAAGTTTAATGGAGGAGTCAATGACATCAATGACATCAACATCTGCTCACAGCTTCAGTGGTCATTCAGTGTGAGGGTATGGTGGTCTTATTCGGTTATTATTATAGCCTCAGGGTTCTGACTTGTCTATCTTACTTGTTCTTCATGTGTTCTTTCAAGTTTCCTTTGATACTCTGCAGTTAGTTACCTTCAATATGATGGCACTTTGCTCACTGCCATAGCATCAGTCCTTCTGGTCCTCAAAGGCAGAACAATTCGGTCTGGATAATACGTGTGTGTTTGTTTGTGTGTGTGTGTGGTGTGTGTGTGTGTGTGGGGGGGGGTGCTGGGAGCGTACTTTGAGGAATCGGATATGCTGTTGAGGCCACGAGCACATCTGAAAGAATGAATGGTGTGACTGAGTGGAGCAAAGTGGGAACTGCCTGGATGTGTCGCCGTGAGCTGTCAGAATGAGAGGGAGAGAGAGAGAGAGAAAGAGCAAGAGTTCATTGTCTGGGAGGACAGCCAGCCTCCGTTGTGACACTCGCTGCGCCCTCTCCCACCTCGGAGACAGGCCTGACTGCCTTCACAACACAATGAGCACATCCTTAGAGACGGCTGCTGTTTACCGCCAGGTCGTCAGGGACTCCTCAGGACTGAGGTAATAAGGAAGGGGTGTATTTTCTTTGGCTACGGGGGCAGGTTGTAATCAGATAACAGAGATGTGTGAGTCAGGCCTGTGTTTGTCCTCATCCTCCCACCCTGATCCCTACTGTCCCCTCCTTCCCCTCGGATTCCTCCCAGGCTGCACGCTCAATTCCCCTGCACTTCGAAAGACAGGTGTGTGCGTATGTGTGCGTGTGTGAGTGTGGCTAAGAGCAGGTTTGGTATGACCGGAGCTTTTAGACCCAACATTTTTAAACTGAATCATCCAGTACCTCTCAAACAGTGCAATCTAACAAACATGAGGCGTAATGTTTTAACTGTTCTGTTTCTGATCTGTAGCAGTAACCACTTGGATGCTCTCCATCAGCGACGGCTGGTGAGCTACAACAAGGGGAGGCAGGGAGAGAACTTCCCTTTTGGTCGTCATCTTGAACCTGTTTTGCACGATTAACAAGCTGCCAAATTAAATAAGACTCACCCATTAGCAGCTGATTCATTTTTCGCTTGATTACATTAGTTAAAGCCTCACCTTTGTGCACATAAACAGTTTTTAAGTTAGAACTGATTTCCAGCCTCTTTGCCATCATCAAAATGATTTAATGTGGCTACTGGCAAGCCTTTTGATTGTGAAGAACAGTAAAACAGACTCAGGGTAGATTAGTATAAATGTCAGTACTCTGCCTCCCCTGTCTTTCTCACAGGCTGTCATGGCCCTCCATGTAACTGGAAATAATAGCTTTAAATGGATGGTGTTTTTCATTTGTAGATCAAATTACTCCATATATTCAAACAGTGCAAGGATTTCATGCTGGACTTTAAGGATGCATTAATATCCCGCACCCAAACCCCACCCCCCCCAAAAAAATAAAAGATATATACATATATATGTATATGTATGTTATATATACTTTCCCATTGTATTAATATCAATAAAATATATATGAAATATGTGAAAATATATATAACATGTACTTTACCATTTATGTATGAATATAAATGTGAAACTGTAATAAAGGGTACTTGTCAGAGGGGATGCCCCTGTCTCTGTGTTCTGGGCCTTTGTTTTCACATGTCCTTCCAGCATGTTGGGGGAAGTGAAGGGACCAGTGTGAGGGTTGTGGAATCGAATTTCCGTGGCAGGCTTCCACACATCACGGCCGTTATCTGATGGCGGAGGCAGGTCGCCGTAATGGGACGCCTGGCAGAGACGAGCAGGCGAAGGTGAGGAGGATACACGTGCCCTGTGGCGAGGGGCCGTCTCGTTATCCCTCTGTGTTTTCCCCCTCTGCTCTATCGCTCCAGGAAGCGCAGCGGGACCTGTGGGGGTGGGATGTGGGCCGGGAGCTCGGGGAAGGTGAAGAAGGTATCGCTCTGATAAGTGCTGGGACTCTTCGGCAGGTATTGTGCATTGTGCTCCCGAAACAGCTCCCTGATTGAGATCGCCCGATGCGGGGTGTGAATCTGAGACCAGGCCAGTCCGTGTAAACTTTTGCGTTCCTCTCTCACGCCATCTTTCGTTCCCTGCTAATAGGATGGCTTGTGCATTGCTGCAGGGCATAGCACTCTTCTAACTCACTGAGCTGAGCAGCACTGAATCTACATATGCAATTTGACTACACTAGAACTGTGCTGGACGTTTCAGTGGCACAACATTGTTTCATGGTGGGGTCATATCTTTAACGTTTTAACATACAAATAGTTTTCATAACTGGGTGTAACATCAATGAGGAAGGGCTTTAATTAATTATTGTACTTCAGCATGCGGTATATATCTCTCATATAACTAGGGATACCAATCATGTCCAGAGTCTAGTTATCATGATATTGTTGGCTGCTACCCCTGTATGACTGAATCAAAAAGGAATGTACATTCATATATGGACTGTACTATTTACAAAATGGTATGTACACATTCACTTCTGAACACATTCTTCCTCAGGGTTTGGTTACAGTGTTCCTGTACTTTCGTTTTGGTCATAGCTTTTTCCCTTTACTTTAGTGTTTCTCATTCCTTCATGTATAAGCAGCTGATATAAGTAACCTAAACTGTATGAAGGAAACCCTCTGAGGCCTCTGACTCTCTCCCGACAATGCAGATTCTGGAAGCAGCACATCACTCCAGTAAAATCCTGTATTAAGCTGTTGGGGGTGATGGCACTTTTGAATTAGCTTTGCCTATGGGACACTAGGATAGGTATGTGCAGCTGAGAGGTGTGTGTGTGTGTGTGTGTGTGTGTGTGTGTGTGTGTGTGTGTGTGTGTGTGTGTGTGAAATTCCTCAGACCATACTGTGTGCTTAGTGCCCTCCTCTGGAATCTCAGTGTATTACATTTATATGTGCTGGGTGCTGGGAACCTGCATGAGGACCAAATTAATTCACCGGGGGTTATGGTGTATCAGCTGGCTAGCTGTAACTGTACTGCACTCAAGGCAGAATTCTCCTTAAGCAATAAATGTGAAAAGCATTCTCAACTTAACTATTCTCAGTTTTGGTCTGATTCTAAATATAGCCGTCACTCTCCACCCCTCTCTCACTGTTGCCAGACACTTTCCAGGAATTAGGTTTTGTGGGGTGAGTGAAGTTGGCTCGGTCTTGACAAAGGTTACATTTTTTGCATTCTAAATTAGATTAAAGAAAGCAATTTGGTGGTTGAATTATACTGAAGATAAAGATTATGGTTTAGATTATGGTTTGGACTGAAATTACGGCATTGCTGTAGCTACCACTGATGGTGTGCATAGGGCTGATTTAAAGTCGACCAGACGACAAACAGTAAAGGATCCAGAACAGAACTTCTTTTATAATATCATATATATTATATATATTTATATAATATTTTTTTTTCTTACAGAAAAGTTTTCACACCGTTAACAAAACAAGTTGTCCCTTAGATAAGATCTGGTGATCTTAATTTTCCTTCCAAATTTTGCAGTGGCAGCAAGTAGATTATTTTTGTTGTAACAAGAACAAGAAAGAAATCAAAGCAGAGAACATGTGACAGGGGTTATGAGCCGGTGTCTGAAGGCGGCAGGGAGACCTCCTTGGTCCGGTCTCGGATGGTCTTCAGGAAGCTCATGATGCCCGACCCTCCGGTGCCCCTCTCCTCCAGGGCGGTGGGGGCCTTGCTGAGGGTGCCCTCCTGGTCCGCCTCCCCCTGGCTGCGGAGCTGGCGGGCGCGGGCGGCGGGCACGGTGATGAAGCGGCTCACCACGTTTATGTGGTAGCTGCGGAGGTCCAGCAGCTGGGACACACAGCGCTGGAAGGCTGCCGCCAGCTGTGTGCTGCCCTGGCCCAGGACAAAGCGCCGCAGGGACGGGCCGGACGAGATGTCCTGGATCAGCTGCTTGTGAGCGGGAGGCATGTAGTCCCTCATTCGAAGCAAAAAGGCACCTGCCCAGACAAACGGCACTCTCACTCTCAAACAAACGGGAACAGCCTCTCTCGGTATGCAGTGAGCAGTGAGGCTAAGATGCGTATAATGCACAAGTGCCCAGGACACGTGGTCCCGCCCTGTTCCCGCCCTGTGTCGCTTACCGCTCTGCGGCTCGTGCGTGACCCCCAGCAGCTCGTCGAAGCAGTGCAGCAGGCTGCTCTGCGCAGCGCTGCCTCCTGAAAACTGCATGGGCTCAGCCTGTACCCCTTCATACACCAGCCCCTCGACCATAGAAGGATTGTCTTTCCACCTGAAACACACACAAGCAGCCACAGAGGCATGTATATACACACACACACACACACACACACACACACACACACACACACACCCACTTAGTTTCACTAGAGTCCTGTGTTATCAGAAGGAGCAAACATGCACACTCCTGGAGCACAGAGTACTCACCCGGACAGATAGATCCGCATGATGCCATAGAAGACCGCTGGCTCAACGTATGCTGGAATAACACACAAGAAGAGACAGTTTGACTTATACAGAAGGAAACCTGAGAGCGCATTCATACTAGCACTGGGGTCAGATGTCAGTCCCAGATAGGCTGTCAGAAGGAGCTGTTTCAGGAGTATCAATCAGTACTGTGCATCAGTCTGAGTGCCTCGGTCATGCTGGAGGTGGCTTCGGCAATGTCCTCCAGCGCCCTTGTCACCATCGCAGTGTCACCACGGCGTACCCCGTTTATCACATCTGGGATGGCCTGAAACACAGAAGGACTCCCCAATCAAATCTGACCAAGCTGCTGACAATTACATTCTCACTCTGGTGAAGAGCCATCAGCTTTCTGCCATAGTACTGTGCTGCGCTTGTTTCTGAACACTGGGTGTGCCAAAATCTTTGACTTCAGATTTATAATTTTTGATAATGTATTAACTCCCTGTTGAATTTCTGTTCTGCTTTTCTGTCTACGTACTGGCCAGCTGTTGTTCAAGTTCATTAATTGGCTGCTGAGTAGAGCATGCTGAGTAGAGCATGCTGGTTCTAGTGTTTGGAAAGCTATCCTTTCAAGAGCAACACTACAAATTAACAAAATGTTCTCTCCTGCTGCCTTTTTTTCCCATCTGAACAGTGCAAATGCCGCTGACTGTGAGGCACTCACACCAGAGGCCACCAGGGCCGGCATGGGAGAGGTCTCACCTTTATGCCTGACACAGCAGCCAGCTCCACCAGCAGGGTCACCATGAAGAACCCCCGCACGCTGTCTCCCCCTGGAAGGGTGACCAGCAGCTCCAGATTCCTGGGGACAGGTGACACCAGCACATTGTTACCAGCGTAACACATGGCAACTCAGAGCTTGATGGGGACTGGGTTTCCTTCAGGACAGAAGAGATTTCATTTTTTTTTCTTCTTCAGCCATTTTGCCAGCTTCAAGCCACTTTATCCCTGTTACTGGGCTGCATTAGCCTGTCACAAAAGACTCATGGAAAGTAATGCAATGTGTACTTTAAACTTAAGGTGCAACTGAGAAAGCATCAGCGTTTTGTGTCTTTATCTACTGGAGGCTATGAATTTCTCAGCATGCATGTTTTAGTCTACTTCAAGAGAATGATTTCAATTAGATACTTACTCCATGTCAAAGGGACTGGTGAGGGAATCCAGATATCACATGAAAAAGAGACAACAGAGATTTACATTTCCTTCAAGAGCTTTGGTGCAACGTGTTATCCTACACACAAGGCAACTCACCATTTGTTTTCCCACTGACTGTTAGGAATTTTGTGGCAGTACAGAGCACTGGTCTGTGGGACTGAGGGAACCCCCAGCAATGCTGTGAGGTCACATTCTCCCCAACACCCACAAGCCTGTGCTTCAGCCACTGTGGTGCATGTTGAAGACCAGAGCAGAGGTATGTGCGTGTATCTGTGTGCGTGTGTGTGTGTGTGTGTGTGTGTGCGCGTGTGTGTGTGTGTGTGTGTGTGTGTGTGAGAGATTGTGTCAGTGTGTGTGTTTTTGTGCGTTTGACTGGCACGATAGAGCCCTCGCTGTGCCCAGAAAGAGAAAGCTCTGGAGTAATGCAGCAGCTATTGGCCCTGACTGCTGAAAGGAGGTCTGGGGTGGGGCAGATGAGATTGTTTCAAATATAACTTTTGACAATGTCAAGCGTAACATTGCACCCAGGCACACCTAGGTATACAAGACACCTGTGGTGGACATCTGACAGAGTTCTTCCATTATTGAGAACCATCTGTTTCCTGGTGCCCTCAGCACGCGTTCCCATCTAATGCCCACGTCCCTGGGTTTGAAGGCTGCGCAGACGCAGCTGGGTCTGTGATTCTCTGCATTCCTCTGGTGCTGTGCAGATTCCTATGGGAGACTGAGTATGGGTGAGCGCTGGGAAGCATGTGGGAGTGTCGGTTGGGTGTCTGGCTCTCTGCTCTGCCAGAGGAGAGCTGCTGACATGTTTATTAAAGGCCTTGTGCACGCTCTCCGTGTGTGTCTGCAGGCAGCGTGCCTGGTGGTGGGAATGCTGTGAATAACTGTGCATGAATTTGTGGTGGATTCCGAGTGGGGGATTAGCTATGTGTTCGCGTGAGTGTGCATGCGTGGGTTTTTGTGTCTGTACATGTTCATGTTCACATGTGCATGTGTGCGTGTGTGTGTGTGTGTGTGTGTGTGTTTATATCCATGTGCATGGGTGCATATGTGTGTTTGTGTCCATGTGCGTGTGTGTGTCCGTGTGTGCGTTTGTGTGTGTGTGTGTCTGTTCATATTGTTCTTACCCCTCAGGGACCCTCTTCCTCCAGTTGGCCAGCACTCCATCTGCATGGGTCAGGATAGGGGGGAGCCCCAGCCGCTGGGACACTTCCCACAAAGGAACAGCCAGGTTTCTGGGCAACACCTGAAGGGAGTCAAGGAGCACAATTTAGCAAATTTTCTATTTTGAGAGAACTCCATGCACAAAGTAGATCCCCGTCCCTGCAACAGTTACTACTACAAACCTATGCCTTTTTCAAGGAGAGCTTGAAACAGTGAACTTCACAGATAGCAGACACACAGCTTCTCATTGTGATGATGTAGAAGCCAGGACATACAATTACCGTTACAGGTTATACATATCCTTCGCAGCAGATTAGTGGTACCGGTATAGTGCCATACTAATCCCCCCCACCTATGCCATCCCACCGGGAGCTTGGAGATCAACTTCCGGTAGCATAAACAACACTAATGTACAACCTCAAGATCTCCACAGCTAACAGGACCGAATCAGAAAAAGCAATTCGCAAAAAAAAGGAACTGATCCACTTTTGTAAATCCACAGTTTACAGTAAAATGCATATTACAAATTGCATATTCTATTCATTTTATCAATATAAACACAGTTTTATTTGGTACATACTGTTTTAACTGTCTGTTGTGGTTGCAGTTCACTTCAAAAGCACACTACCACAGAATCTGCTCAAGTTTTCTTCCTTTCCTACATTTTCCTGCACCTAATAAGCATAGTTCTGTTACCATGACAATTCTAAATCAAGTTGCAGCTCAAGATTCTGCATCAAATGTAATCGCAAATGACAGACATCATGCTTGCTACACAGTCCGATAAGCTTTGCACAATGAAGTCATGACAACTGCAGTAGGCATTACTCGTATTGAATGTGTTTTCTGTCTAATATGGCATACCGGCAATATTTTTATATAATGGTGTGGCAATCCTGACTGTGCCATATTACTTTCACCCCTGAAGCAGAGAGACAGGTGTGTATGTGTATGTGCCTTTATTTGTATATGTCAGTAGACAGGTAGTACATTATTACATTATTACATTATTGTATTACATTACATTATTGGCATTTAGCAAATGCTCTTAGCCAGATCAACTTACTTAGGTTACAGTTTTCACGTTATCCATTTATATAGCTGGATATGTACGGAGGCAATTCTAGATTGACTACCTTGCTCAAGAGTACAACTGTAGTACAGGTGAGAATATTACCTTCACAGTGCCGTTCTCACCCTCCTGCCACACGTAGCCCATGGTCATCACACTGAGCACCAGGTGTGCCAGGCGCAGCTCTCTGTGGTTCTGAAGGAAGCTGGCATCCAGCTCGGGCATCTGTAGACCAGGAATGAGGAGAGGAGCTGAAAAAGCTGGGGAGTTCCTCATCAGGCGTGCGAGTGTCATGGTCTAACAGCACGCAA
Source organism: Megalops cyprinoides (assembly GCF_013368585.1). NCBI lineage: Eukaryota > Metazoa > Chordata > Actinopteri > Elopiformes > Megalopidae > Megalops > Megalops cyprinoides. The sequence continues at coordinate 12,747,012 of NC_050586.1, forward strand.
GCTCAGCAAACAACGGCATGTAACAGTGACTGATTTAACACCCAAGCATCTTCACAGCCGACCAGGGAACTACCCTATTTGGGCTGTTGGATTAGATGTGCAGGAGTTTGGATTTTAACTTATTATTCACCATACAGGTTAACAGATTATTGCATCCTGGAGTGTTTGTTTTGTAACGGGTTGAGGCAATGATAGTTTAACGTTTTTATAAGTGGGCAAATAATATTCAGTGTGTCAGGATGTCAAATCTATTTTAGTGGTACATGATAATCAAGTACAATACAATTGAATATACCAAAAAATAGGTCTATATAGTGGCTTGCACTGGTGCCATGTAAAGGATATATGCACATTGCAGGAGTTATGTCATCCATTGCATGGTCACAGTGTATTAGTAAATATTCACATCTATGTGTAAAAACATAGTTCTTTGGTCTCATAATATATGCATACATTGTAGTCTGGGGTGTCCAATGCAAATATGAAGCCCCTGGAAGCTCTTCAAAGGCATGTCAAAGCTTACAGCAGAGCGGGACTAAAGCTGTGGGTAGGTCTGATGGTGCGATACCTGGTGGATGTGGGAACGCAGTTTGTGGGAATGGATCAGCTCTGTGATGTGCCGGGCAATGTCCATCCAGGGCTGGTAGTATGGAGGCAGTTCTGCCTGAGGAACATGGATGCACAGTGTTTGTCCTCACTCTATAGCTGGAAACGTGACATGAATCTGCAATGCCTCTACTTAAGGAGCGACTGGATAATGGCGTATTAAATGACTGCAATGTCATTTTATGCAAATCTGAGTAAAACATCTCGCTTCTATGTGACACCTTTAAAGGAATTCAAGATCTCAGTCCCATCAGTGGGTAGGTACCAAGCCTCACCCAGGTACCCACCTCTGCACCTAAATGCTCACCACACATCATTTTTTGTGGAGAGGCCAGTATTTATTTGGAAAGATTTATGTTTTTAAAATGTATTGTTTTCAACATTAAATCTACATTTTTCCAATGCCCTAGAGTGTGCAAGAATTTCATTTTTTTCTTCTCTTGCTACTGCTGTCATATGTGCCTTTGAGATTTAGCAAAGTGATGCCAGAGCTCCCCACTACAGATTGTAATTTTGGCCAGGACACTGGGGTAATACCCCATTCTCTAATGGCTGCTGTAATGAACTCAGCTGTATGAAAATGAGTCAGGACTTCCGAGCCAGCATCACCTACAGCCAGTGTCTAAAACACTCTGCCAGGGTGTTGAAGAAGAGCACCCCCTGCTGGAGCAAGAAAACCTTGTTTAGCAGCAGGCCAGTAATTCCCACATCTCCCATGGTCCAGCTCTTTTCAGACTGGTGGTAACTGTATGGTTTCTGGCACAATGGAAACCCACAATTTCAAATATTTCAAAATGAGCATATTAGTTTGCAACATATCTTTAGAGGCAAAGAGGGAGATACATAACTACAGTTATCCTAAGCATTGGGGTTTTATCCCAGTTGCTGCTTTTCAAACCTCTCTGAATGCGAATACTTCTTCATGATTTCAGAGGTTGCTGCAGGATGTAAAAAACATATGTCGTATGGAATGTGGCATCCAATAAGCAAATAAATCACTCATTCTTCCATTTAAGTCTGCAATTATGGATCCATAAAATGACGGCCATGTTAATTCTACAGGCATTTACCCATTTTTTTCAGTACGTTGTGGTAGGAAATTGATAATACACAGTAGCCTTGTCAGCAGATCCCTGCACAGAGCTCGTGTAAGCAAGCATGCTACAAGCAAATGAAACAGAAAGTTATATATTTCCAGGGACTGTTAGCCATTTCACAAAAGCCCCATTCTGCAACAATCAATATATATGATCGCACAACTTAACTGCGTTGCAGTGTCACTGCTGCACTGACGAGGATAAAGTTCACCCCCCAGAGCAAATACAAGCCATTCTGGAATCATTGACTACTTTGTCTTGTAATGTTTTTAGAGTAAAATTCATCCATTTTCCTGCAACCTATAACATTCAGTCTTGAAGTGGACTTGTTCAACCCCGCTGCTGATTGTAAAGGCTTTGAAAATGCAGTACATAGGGATCCCTTTCCCTACCAGTGGTGCCGGCAGGATGAAGCCATACTCTTCAGAAACGTGGTACTTGTCCAGGGAGAAGGGCAGCTGGGCGTCTGTGATGCTGCTGGCCATGGGCACTGGAAGACGACTTGTGTCCGCAGACGTTCCGTAGACAGGCTGAGCTTTCGGACAGTCCAGCTCCCAGCCCCAGGGTTCACTGACGTGCGAGTCCACACGACTCCTCTCTCTTGCACAACTTTTTTTTTGTTTTGTTTCACCTTTAGCCACAGGCGTTGCACAATGTCTGGACCTCTGTTACTGGCGAGCAGTGAGTGTGAGAGGATGGGACTTGCACACGGCCTCGTGGCCTGATTTCAGGGCAGTCACCTGGGCAGGTACCCAGGTACAGGTACAGATGTCTACTGCAGGCCAACACGACCAGAGAGACAGAGACAGCTAAGGAAAATAGGGTGGCAACCTTACTGGGGTTTTTTAACCGTCCTGGCTGGTTTTTTATTTGAATTTGACAGCCTGCAGGTGTTGTTTTGAGAAAGGGTGGTAATTGTTGAACAGTCACACTTCCTCAATATTGTGAAAATTAGAAACCAACGATAAAATACTTTAATTTCATTGTCTTTTCTTGTTCTCAGCACAGGTGTGATCTGACCCAGTCTCAGGTGTGCATGTTTGTTTACATTGAATTTTAGAGCTCGACTGCAACTGTGATGTAAGTGACTTAGACAGGGGCTCGTCCCATGAAGTGAAAGTGGTGGCGGGGTTTGACCAGGACTGGCCAGTATTTCCATATGTGAAAGGTGGTAACACTATAAACAATCTTGGTTAAAGTATTACATTACATTCACAGTACATTCACCACTCACACTGGGAGCTGTTTTGGGAAAAACATGAATGATAATGTTGTACCTCCACCTAGTGGAGAGTGTCACACATTGTAATGACAATGAAATCCACTACAATGTCATGCATTCTTGCCCTCTTTCTGAAGCAAGAAATTAATGAGCTGTCACTTGGTATACCAGCATTTACCATGCCCTGATTAAAGATCTGTTGTCACCCGCACACATAGTGTTGCCATTGACATATCTACTACTGTATCTGATTCGTTGAGAAGTGTTTGTTAGTCATTTTGGCTGCTGGGGGAAACAGTTCTCCATTCTGATATGGCATAATGCTTGCATGGGCATTCCTCTGGCCTCTTTTAATAATGTATGTCCTGACCTCATCTGACTAGCCCCATATGTGATGTAACGGTGAGGGAAAATGCACCTTCCAGGGTCAAGACCCAGAGAATCATAACCAGTAGACTGGAGTACTCAAACCTAAACAGGAAAGGTAAAGTTTTGATGTTATTCCTTTGTATTGCATAGCTTCATTACCTGAAAATGGCATGATGAAATATGTGTCTGTGAGATATGAATGCCTGTAATTGGTTAATTGGGTGATTTAACTGGCTTTGCCATAGGTATTGACCTCGGAATTGATATATGAAAAATACACTTCATTTGCCCTTTAAAAACACAAACTTCTCAAATCTGTAATCTTTATTCAACCCATAACCCACAACAATATGCTGAGTACTTATTCTGCCAAAATGTAGATTAACTCCTGAATTCAACTGCTCTTAATTTTGACATCCAAGTAAATTCAAGTGGTACTTTTTTCCAGTACAAACACAAAACTGTTTTTTTCAATCAGCTTGGTAGTTACTGATCTTTCCCAGCTGTTTATGTGAGGGGGAAAAAGAAACACTTACATATAACCTTAAACCTGAGTTTAAGTTGATTGGAAGGGCAAATGGTTGAATCTGGGGTAAATGCTTCATAATGAGCCTTTTACACATACTATGATGATGCAGATTTGAATTTGAATTTCGGTTGAATACTGATGCATTATGTATATTTTGTTAATGTGAATTATTTGAATCGACTGGCCAAGATATATAACTCCCAGCTGATTCTGACTCCTTCTTTGCTCCCCTCATTATTTCATTTACTCACCATCTAATTTAAATGATGGCTTTAATTACTAATTGGCTTGCTCCACACACCCTCAAACTGGTGACAATAAATCTATCCCTACTGCAACAATTAGCTCACTCTCCATTGTATGGTAGTCGGTTTACCAGCTCAGCTTGGTTTATTGGCATTATGCCTTTAAATCCAGCTCTGTGCATTAGCTCTCTTATTTCTCAGCTCTTGTTCCTCTTTATGCAAATACAGGGTCCCTGGGGCAGGCAGTGAATGAGGCCAAGGCTGAAAAGTACTGTAACCGTACTGCTTATATCCAATAAGGTTGAGACATCAGTGCTGCTCCAGTGGCTGCTCTGATCAGATGACCGAGGGTGGTCAGGTAACCACTCCCTTGTTGTCATAGATCTCTTGACAACAGAGCTAAATAGCTTTAGAATATTAACTATTTAACAGGAGAAACATCCTGCTGCTTTTGTTTGAGTAGTGCAAATAGTTTATTATAAGTACCCGGTAACTTGCCTGGGTTGAGTAAACCTGTTTAGATGCCTTGGTGATATTGAAATTTTTAAAATATTAACACATATCAGCGTTCATAAATTAAAGAAGCATATTTTCCCTTTGAATGCAAATAAGTCTGATATGGCATAGGGGTATCTGTATAAAACATGAGGTATAAGTGCTGTTTAAGTAGTTGAATTGCAGTACTAAACCATGGGGTCAAGTACTGGGCGTTAAATAATACTAATTTGCCTCCCCCAGAACACAGCACCTTATAAGAATGTAGAAAACCACCATACCTAATACATGGTCTGAAAAAACACCCATCAGCCTACCAATGGGCAGATTTTCTCTTTGGCGGGTTAAAGTTATACGGTCACTACCATCCTGGCAGGTGGTTTTTGTGCAAATAAATAAATTTTTATTTACAAGTAACATAGCATTTACTGGCTAACATAACTAGTAACTAGAAACACACCAACACAACTTTAGTGGCTAATCACACAGCATAAGTAATGCAATATTGTTAAAGGCCAGCAAACCAGCTACCTAGTCTACGGTTAGATTAACTGCAAAAAACGAATGGTTAGCTAGGTAGAGTATGGAAACACTAAGCTACTGTTGGCTAGGGATTCCAAATGGCGGATACTGTCATACATATTTTTAAAGCTGTCCCACCCATTACAAATCAAAATGTGGTTGGATAATTCACCTGTTACACCCAAAATATACCATAATTCAATTAAATGATAGAGGCCTTCTGTAGTACTTCTGAAATCCTTCTCAATGGCGTAGCTAGCTTGCTAGATTCCCCGCAGAGACCACCAAAGAAAAATCTTGATTGGATGTATTTTTCTCTCTTCAGCCTTCACTTCCCTTTGCAACACACAAACCACGGGGATGCAGTAAGAATATTGAATATAAAATGTAAAAGAAAATGATAATTATAAAAATAACATTTTTTTATAATGCTTAGGCTTTCTATGAAGGCACAGAAGGCCCTGACAGTTCCCCACTGCTAAACTGAAATTTCCTGGAGGCATTCATGTTTTTTTTTTTTTTTTTTTTTTTTGCACTAATGGTGGCTATGATGACATGTTGGAAATATAAACTGTTTGATTTCTTGCATGGTCTCTAAAATTGTGAAAAACAATGACAAAAAAGCACATTGTCCACTGCCCACATAACAGCAACAGCAACAGCAAGTCTCTTGGATTTCCACCACTATAAGGAGCTTGTTTCTCATCTGATTCACTCTGTTTTTACTATTTGTGTATGCAGTGTTTTTCAGACCCAATAAAGGAATAAAGAGCTGGAAGATACACAGCCTATATTGATTTGGCTAACTGATGAACCTCACAGTCATTCTTACCCAGAGAAATATATTCAAAATAATACGACCTGCTGAAGCGCATTCACCTGATGCACACTTAAAGGGTTAACTGAAACACGAGATGCGACTTGCTCTTTCTCTCCTCAAAGTTAAAACATACTACAGCGTGTGCTGAATTCCTTCCTTTCACAGTGTTGACATAGGTGGCTGTTCAACAGCTTTGAACATTCCTCCCTCCCCTCTTAGCGCTTGTAAAAATGTGTATGTTTGAACAGGGAGAGAGAGTGAGAGAAAAGGAGAGAGGGGTCAGTCACGTGAGACGGATATGTAGGCAGACAGCCCCGCATACCTGCTTAGTTTGCCTTCAGGAAAAGGCAAAAAACAAAAAAAAAACAACAGCAAGGAGACATGGAGGGACCGCGGAGAGAACATGGGAATAGGGAGGGATTTATCTGAGGCGCGGAGCACAGGAACCCGGCCGGGCAGTTGGCAAAACAGACACACAGGTAAGTAACTTTGTATGACTTTCCCTGAGTACTGCTGAGTTTGGTAAAGCAGAGACCGGTGTGACGGCCTGATCACAGGAAGAAAAGCAGCTATTGTTTTGCATTGAATAAACTGGTGGATCATACTGGAGGTACGTAATCGTTGCTGTTCATACAGAATTTGATCATTTAAAGTGTGAAACTATGTAGCTGCTCTGTCATTCTGTAGGGAACTTGTTATGTCAACGTGCATCTCACAATGAGAAACAATTCCTTCCCAATGTTGCTCATAGGAAAGTACTGCAGGAGCACACTGCTTCACTGACGACACCATGGAGGTTGTGACAACTTATTATGAGTAAGTCTGAATCTATCACTTTCCATGATATTGCTGAATTTCTTGATTACTCTGGAAAGAGGGAGACCAGTTTTAGAGTTCCTAAAGGGAGAAAAATCACTTACAGAGCAAGAACAATTTGTTTGCTCAAGATATAAAGTTACGAAATATGCCATATTGACCATATACCATTGTGACCTCAGTCATTGGATTTTTCGGACCAAAATGTAACTTTCTAGCACACATTGAATTTTGACAGCCCTTACTCCCCCCCCCCCACCTTAGCACTCTTCACCTTTACATCTACTGTCTCTGTAGTTGCCGATGGCCGGTGCCAGAGGGCAGCCTGGCACTCTCAGTGTCCCACAGTGCCCCTATACGTTTAACAGTTTTTGTCAAGCATATTTGACCTTGAGTCTTGTTTTGTTTGTGGTGCTGCTTCTCCATCTTTGATGATACACATTATTTTGACCCCCAGTTAACTTTTTCTCAGTAAATTATTAATGGAAAAGGCAGGCTGCTGAGGGTGAAGTTTCTGTGGGCTGCAGGCTTACAGAACCATTTCGTAAATGTCACATTGTTTGAGCCTGCTTAAAAAGGAATAGTACTCGTGTCAATACCATATACTGTAGCCTAATTTACACAAACTACTTAACATTTTGGTGTTAATTATCATTTACGTTGCTATGTGTTTCAATAACTTTATTATTTGCAGAGTTAGTTAAAACCCTTGGGAATTTGGCTCTGCACACTAAAAACATTTCATTAATCTGCTAGTCAGCAACCACATAGTTAAAAACTGCTGGGGAGACCAGAGACCTGAAGCCACGGCAGGCAATTACGTTTGGAATGGGATTTGGGCAGAGATTTGGGCAGAACGTAATGAATGGTGAGGACTGTTGCTGTGCGTGTCAATACTGCACGTACGGTAACTGAGCCGCTGCAGACGAGGAAACCCGTCGGCTTCCAGGCACAGCAGTGTATGAAATCGTCCAGTCTCACATGGAGATATTAAGGCAGTACTTTGGCCTAGCCTGTTCAGTTAAATCAGTTATTCGAAACGTTTGCATCGGCGATTGCTGCAGCCGACAGTTTCCATAACAAACCTTGCTGTACTGCCGGGAAAATGAGGCTGAGTCCCGGCTTCCTTGAGGTGCAAACTGCATCCGATGGGGATCGCGCCGTCCTTTCGCTTTCAAACATCGGCCAGCCCGATGCACCACTTCATTATGTTGCGGTAAGAAGAAGCTATATTTGAACGCGTATTGCTGAAAAGGGCGATCTGGATCAAGTTGGTTTCATGATAACAGGGGCACTGTTACCAAAGCATTGGACATAACTGCTTACCACGTAGCCAGTGCTGTTAGGGAAGAAGAGCAGTCTTATGTAACAGTTGATGCAGTCGCTCCGAATGAACAGTAAACGAGACCGTACTGAACGGGTGTGCAGCGTTTGCGTGAGGGCGAGAGGAGCAAAGAAAGCCCTTGTGTTGTTAGCAGGATACTGTAAATTTGAAAATAATGCCAGAGTGCGCCATGTTTTTCTCACAAATGACTCAACGGCCAGGGGTTCTGTGATCTTACGAGCAAACTTTAGACGCACATAGCTAGAAATTGCTACATTGTATACGCTGTTACCGTTTGTGCCGCGCCAGTGAAATTACATATATATCCTGATAATTCCATGGTCCTGGGTGTTCTGCGATGACACGGCATATATTATGTTACAATAATATACTTTTAGACACAGTTTTGTCACATCTTATTGAATTATAAAGGGTGTTGTTGGGTCGTAGGGAGTGTGACAGAAGTAGCGTAGTGTTTCCAAAAAGGCACTTCACAGTAGTCATTAATTGCATCACCCCGGTCACGGCTACAACGGGAAGTGATTCTTGACTGCAGGGAAGACGGGTGTGAAAGTGCCTCAGTCAGGCCCTGCTGATTGATGACGACACTATTTTGCTGAGCGCAGTCTGTTTCAGACCTTGGCCAGGTTCACAAGAACAAACGACGGGCAGTGTGTCTGTGAGACGTCACCTGATATCACGTGTTCTGTTTGAAAACTGTAACCAGAAGCTGTTATTTTAGGTTATAGAACATCACCATCGTCACATGACGACGGCTTCTCAATAGTTCGATTATGATTGCTGAAGGTATGCATGAGGCTGAAACGCGACTCTAGCACAGTGGTTCTCAACCGGTGTGCCGTGAGGCAAAGTGAAGTGTGCCGTGGAATTTTGAGGAACCCAATGCGTTATGTGTGTGACATTCTTCGCAATCGATAACCAACTTTAAGTTGAATGTGCCTTGACATTCTGGTTTGACCTTTGATGTGCCTTAGCCCCAAAAAGGTTGAAAACCTCTGCACATTGCTCTGACGACTTTAGCATGACTTCACTTTATTCCTTTTAAATGATGGGTCTGCCCAACATGCATTGCAAGCATAATTACTGCTCACATGTAATTATCTGCTTTACATAATTAACCGCCATATGGACCTGTCCAACATAATTCATCAATACCACAACACTTCTGTAATTATGAGTATTACCCACATTACTAAGCACAGGACTCAAACCTTCTGCTGTAAAGTGTAGTACGAACTTTATCGTCATAAAACAACGTGACAAAAGTGCCGTTAGGCGCGTTCATTCACCATCATTTTCGTTGTGCTTGCAGAGCGCTGCGCCAGCAGTCCTCCAATATTGCAGTGTTATTGAGCGCTCTGTGAGGTTGTCCAATAATAGCAGCAATTGAGTATAGAGACCAAAAATAACCTATGCAACCGTAACGTGACTCTATCCGCACGGACGATAGAAACTCACCGAACTCCTGTGTCACCTTCATCAAGTCGCATAGCCTGGTGATGAACTCTCATTTGGAAGCAGGCAGCGCACATAAGTGGCACTATTTTAAACATAAGGAGGGGGACTGTCTTTTTATGAATGAGTTACTCCATAGATGTGTCACCTGCCAAGATGTGGCGGAGGAATGGTGAGGAGTGATGGTCTGTCTTGGGAATTCTAAGACTTATTTGCATGTTTGTGTTTTGTTCTAATTCCCTTTTATACTATGATCAACTTATGATGTTAGTTAAGATTTAAGAATCCAAATACGGAAGTAGGGTAACATTAAAGACAGTGAAGTTTTCATTTATAGTGGAACCAGCCAAACGACTAAAATGTTTGTTGAACTTACTCGAAGGCTGGCATATAACTACAAATGACATTGCACTATAGGCTGCTCTGCCGTAAACCTATATAATTTAGGCAATGTGTAATTATGGAGCAGCATGTATCCGTAATTTATAGTTCCAGTATCAAAGTGTGCTGTCATGCAAAAATTGGTGTTACATAGTTTCCAGCTTCGGACATGGTTTCACACGACTGTTGCGCAACCTTACCTTACCTAATTGACTTTGTCGTAATAGATCACGCATTTTAATTGTCATCTATTAGTTTAAGGAGGTGCGTACTATGAACTGTCGCTCTAGTAAATGCAAACAATACACACTGTATGGGTAGACCACTGATATAGAAGAGAAATAAATTCCGTTTCCTTGGAAACCAAAGGCTGGATAGCGAAATCAACAACCACCATTTTCCAGACGGGCGGTGAGCAAAGTGTGTTTCACCATAATATTTATGCCATTTTATTTTAACATGAAGGTACCTAGCCGGAGAATGGATAAGGTATCCTTTAGTCTCTGTATTCCGACGTATCTTTACTCGATTGATAAAAATTACAGGTTGATTGCATGAAATGCTAATTACCCACTACATGGTCATTCTACATGTACACCGTGCTTTGCTTTTTGCCAAATCGAATATTTGAATGTAAATTGCCTTGGTTTGCGACTATGTCCTAATTTAAGTGTAAGTATTGTTGTAATGAAAAACGTGTTTTGATTAATTTGAACTGTGTTATAGGTATTCAGGATTTTTAGTTAATTGCCACAGGCTCTCGTAGGGAATTCAGTGAGTAGGATTAGGAGCGAATTCAGTCGTGCTTTCAGTTTGAATTGTTCATGTACGTGTCATAGTTAGGACAACTTTAAATCTTTGCTATTTGAAAAGAAACCGAATGGCACCGGTACAGGTTGCATGTACTACAAGGCAAAGACGCTGCGTCTATCAGTTGTGGAATGCTGATCAGACGTGAACCATTTGCAATGAATGAATGAATGGTATTCACCCACCTCGTGGGTAATGCTTCTAGTCTGAACCTGTATGAAGTGGTCCGTGTTATGAAATGGCAGGTGTGTCTAGGCGTAAGTGTTCCTTAGGTTGAGTAGCGTAGATGCAAATGCAAAAACAATTTCTTTCACCGGAAATGTTTGGGCTTACAAAATTACTTTGTACTTCAAAAGGGTGGCCAATTCATCAACAGGTAAACAGCATTATTTCAGGGAACATTGACAGTTTGTCCATAGGGGAAGTTACGCACTGTCCACATGAGTCCAGCCCATAGTTTTGCTTTCGCATGATTTGTATAGATGATCTGTCTCTTTTTTTTCCTCTGTAAGTCACACCCTGTACCTTCTCCTTCTCCTTCTGTGCGCTTGTCTTTTATTACTGTATTCATCTCATCAGCTCAGGGAGAAAATACATGGTGAATTACAGGTTCTGCAGCACTACACAGTGTCTTCTAAAAGCATCAGGGAGCCGCTAATACAGTTGGAACTGTGTAATTGTACAAGTTTTACAGCTGTAGGACTGGCTTTGTAATAACTGTTTTATTGTTATCGTTTTTTGTGATTCGAAAACAATATTGTCCAAACCTTAATATTGGTAACTGAACTTGAATTAACTGAAATATAATAAAGCCAGGCTTAACAAACAATTAATTAAGAAAAGCCCTTAAGTTGTGGTGAAGTTCTTACTGTTTGTTAGATGTGTCTTTTATTTTGAAAGTTTTGCCTTTTCAGAACAGTTTATACTTTTCTCAGCTAACCCAGAGAGCTAGGGAGGAGAGAGCCAATGGGAAGCTGTTGCTAGGCGGAAGGGTTTGAGGGAATGAGAGGAAAGTTGCACATGGTCTGTACACAGTAGCCAACTCTTCCACTCTCCTGCTCCCTCCCTTCTTTTCCGGGAGTGTGCAGACAGGGGCTGCAGACTGTCTCACAGTAAATGGTAAGTGGGTGAGGGGAGACATCTTCCTAGCAGTGATATATGTAGACATCAGTCTGTAGTTATGAATTTCTGGAATCTGGTGGTGTTTGACAAACATGCTTCTGAACAGGAATGGCTGATAAAGACGTGAAACATGCTTATTTTGTGTCTGTATGGATGTGGCAAGTTTAAAGTTGTTTTTTTTTTTAACTGCCAGTGAAAGTTACACTGAATGGTTATTCTTATGTGTCAGTGAGTCTGAAAAAAGCTACTTGTGCTGCTGCTGTTGGTTGCTATACGATAGCATTTAACTGGGTAGGGGAATTTTGATTCTTAAGCTAATAAATCCTTGTCAATTTAAACTCTTGTGCTGAGTAAAATCATTTCAGTAGCACCAGACAAGCATTTTAAATCCTGAGAGTTGGAAAGATTTATTTTGGGTTTATCAGTTGTTCATACTGTAAGCAAAATGTTAGCAAATCTGTAATACACTGTTTATTCAGTTCATAATGACCATTTGTTTGTTTTACTAAAGAGTGTATTGCTTTACTTTGGGATGCATCATTCTAAGAATTTTTATTGTGACTTCCACCTCCTGCTCTTTAGTTTGGTTAACCTGAAAGGAATGTGTTTGCTTTTACTGCAGCCTCTATGTCGTAGATTAACTATGGTCATAAAAGACATTTTTCAGAAAAATGAAGCTGACAGATAACTGCACACAAGTGGAGACACCTGTTTGAGTTTGGTATGAAGATGGTAGATAAATTAGCAAGAGAGTAACACGGTTTCATTGATGACAGTATGCTGAAGCATTTGAAGCTTTTCACTTTCCTTACTGTAAAAACACTAACTGCACTTTAAAAAAAAAAAAAATGTACTTACTGATGTTTTTTGGATCTCCAGACAACTGTTTTTAACCATTAGACTTAAGTAGCAGCACAGTCCACAATTATTAAATTATTAAAAATATCAATTTCATATTGCAACCATTAGACTGCAATGTAAGATAAAGCAGTATGGTATCATCGAATTGAGTGTGATTTATACTTTTATACAATACGGCAGGAGATATCAGACCAGGTTTAAAGCAGCAGAACACTAGCTTTTCATGAAGCTGAGGAAATAGCTTTGCAAGTATGAAACCCTTCATGTAAAGAATAATACATTCTGCATGCTCACATACTTACATTACATATTCCTTTTTGTTTTTCGACATAACAGCGCTGTTCCTATTTCAGACGTGCTAAGTACTCATAGGCACGTCCCATTGAGGTAGTCTAATTTGCAATGAGGAGATGGGAGAGAGGAAATGAGAATGAGAAATCAGAGAGGAGATCTCTGATTCTGAAACAGTCTGTGGTTGGAGAACATTGTAAGGGATCGTGCATGGAACTATACCAACCATTAAGAGGACTGCTGTACCTCCTGTCCTTTGAAACATTCAGTAAAGTGTTTGCACAATTATGAGGGAGTTACGAGGTTCTAAGCAGCCTTAAAGCCGGATGTTTCTTCAGTAAGTGCGCTGGAGTGTACAGTAATATAAATGTATTCTGCAAAGTATGTGTGCTAGTGCAGGACTTTCCATTGACATTATGACATTCATATTTTATGGAAGCTGTTGTAGACAAAACAATGACAAGTATTATTGCGTCAGCAGACATTGCATCCAGACTTAGTGCAAAGGAATTGAATTATCAGTGGGTTGGTTCTCTATTTCAGGAACATCTCATTCCTCACTTCCTGAGGCCGGACCTCTCTGGAGGCCTCTGTCTGCCTTTTAGTATGTCTAAAAGTAACAGGAGACAGACAGGAAGTGAAAGGTTCAGTGACTGTTGCTGTATTCAGAAAGCGCATGACTAATCACTGATAGCACTGTATACGTTATGAGTAGGGAAGATGATGGAGAGTCATAAACACAATGCATTTAATGTCAATAATGATCTTGCCCATCTGTTGTGTACTTAGTCAATAATCTATAAATATGCGGTATGCATGTTAAAATGAATGCTGCAGTTCTGCGGGCGTACTTGCAGAGAACTGGTGAGTACAAGCATTGTATCTGACAATTTTTTCATATCTGGACTGAAATCTCTGAGATTTGAGTTGAGTGAATCTGAGGGGCCCTGCAGCATTTTTGTAAACTCTTCTTTTCCCCCCAAATCCCCTGACAGGTCCCAATTGATGGATTCTGACATGGACTATGAGAGGCCAAATGTCGAGACTATCAAGTGCGTGGTGGTGGGGGACAACGCTGTGGGAAAGACCCGGCTCATCTGCGCTCGGGCCTGCAACGCCACACTCACCCAGTACCAGCTGCTCGCCACGCACGTGCCCACAGTCTGGGCCATCGACCAGTACCGTGTTTGCCAGGAGGTGAGTGACGTGGTGGGGATCAGCAGGGATGGATTGACACTAGCAGTTCCCTCACTGCCTGTCCTGTAACGGGAGTGGAGCTCCACTTCCTCAGTGGAGTAATGGGAGTCAATGCAGACAAAGGTGTTAATTGTGAAAAATGAGGAAAACATTTTGATGCATGCACACACTTACACTTAATCTCTGCCTTTGCAGCAATAACTCCTGCGAGATTGTTGACCTGTCAGTGGATAACTGAAAGTTGTCGCAGCAGTGTGGGATGATGCCGTGTCCACCATGTACGACCAAGAGACTCAATGTCTCTGAGCCGTGGGTGTGTAAAGCACAGCACGGATTCCATGCCTGAATTCCCCAGGAGCCTCTTGCAAAATCACCAATCTTTTCCTAAACTCAGCTGAACCTGTTATGTAAAAGAACGCAGGAGTTATTTCAGTGTGAAAGGACCTCGCTATCTGTAAGATGAAAAGCAGGCAGTGCTATCTGGAACAACCCTGTCAGAAAGAAATGAGCTCTTCAAGCTTGACAGCTCGTTTGGAAAGCCATAAGTCAAAGTCAAAATGACCTTCTCAGATGATTACTCTTCACAGCAGTTGATAATTAGTGCCTGATTACTGAGTTTAACTGTGATTTTGTGACTTCCCCTTGATTAGCTACAGTCACAAGACAACAGTCACAAGACTGGTCACCTCAAGAATGAATAAATAAGGTGGTCTTAAACAGAACCTGATTATCGTAGAACTAGGAGAGAGAAACACTTTGAATGAATTATTCACCTTGCCCAAATATGTGATCCTGGGTCAGGCCTATACAGTGTCTCTGGAATGGCATTTGCTGGCCAAATGTTGGTAATTGCAATTACATTCGCGTTTTTCATTAGTTTGACAAGGATTTCTGCCATGAAAATTTTTGAAAAGGTTGTTGTCAATATAGATGTGCATCTGCAGGGAAAGAGTGAGTGGATTGCTATGGTGCTAAGGAGTGTGGCCCCTTATAACCTCCAGCAGGGCATTTCCCCTCGACCCCAGTGGGTGCCCCAGAGTCCTTGCCATTTGTGTATACATTTCATTCGTAGGACTTTTCCTGCCTTTAACTCATTCACATTTACATGTATTCAGTTGGCAGATGCTCTTTCCAAAGCGACTTACAAATGAGTCGCAGTCATTTAAAGCAATTCAATTTTTTTTCTGTTTTTATCTCTGGTTGTTCATTCTTAGGAAGTCTTCTCTAAAGCACATTGGTGTATCTCTTGTCCTGGAACATAGTAAATGTCCAGTGCGTGTGATGCATAGCTTTGTCTGTCTGACCAGGTTTTGGAGCGGTCCAGGGATGTGGTGGACGATGTCAGCGTATCCCTGCGCCTCTGGGATACTTTCGGAGATCATCACAAGGACCGCCGCTTTGCATATGGCAGGTGTGCTCAGTGAACTGCATGTCTGTGTTCTGTTTCAGGTCAAGCCACGTGTCTGACCTGAACCACTCCTGATCTTGTCCTTCCCCTCTTTTTCCCCTCTCCCCGCTGCAGGTCAGACGTTGTGGTGCTGTGTTTCTCGATAGCCAACCCCAACTCCCTGCACCATGTGAAGACCATGTGGTATCCGGAGATCAAGCACTTCTGCCCACGCGCCCCTGTCATTCTGGTTGGCTGCCAGCTGGACCTGCGCTACGCCGACCTGGAAGCTGTGAACAGGGCACGGCGCCCCCTGGCAAGGTGAGCGGGCATCGCTTCATTCAGAGGTCACTGCAAGTTCAGAGCTCAGAATAAACACATCTGAGTCACTGAAGCAAACTAAAGATACCACTTCCCAATGACTGTGCTCTGTTGAAGTAATAGAGCTTTCAAAGTAGTATTGTGCAGAAAATGAAATAACATCATGCAGGCCATCATATCATCCTCTCAAATCATCAGCATTACTTTTAGTAGAAACTAATTAGCAAAAATGCAGTTCAATTTACTGAGATGACTGTGATCTAATAGATATTTAGTATCTGTAATTATGAGTGTATTGCTTTGCCATTTTTAAACTGCAAACCATTGTATTTCGTTTAGAGAGGCGTTTACAAAACCTTTCTCCTGTGTGTTGTTTTCATCCTCTGGCACCCCAGACCCATTAAGTCCAATGAGATCCTGGCACCAGAGAAGGGTCGTGAGGTGGCCAAGGAGCTGGGCGTGCCCTATTACGAGACCAGCGTTGTGGCACAGTTTGGGGTGAAGGACGTGTTTGACAATGCAATCCGCGCCGCCCTCATCTCACGCCGGCACCTGCAGTTCTGGAAGTCGCACCTGCGCAACGTGCAGCGGCCCCTCCTGCAAGCGCCCTTCCTCCCGCCCAAGCCCCCGCCCCCCATCATCACCGTGCCCGCGCCCCCCTCCTCCACCGAGGAGCACCCGGGCCGGCTGCTGGAGGACCCGCTGTGCGCCGACGTCATCCTGGTCCTGCAGGAGCGCCAGCGCATCTTCGCCCACAAGATCTACCTGGCGACGGCCTCCTCCAAGTTCTACGACCTCTTCCTCATGGACCTCGGACCCGAGGAGGAGGAGGAGGAGGGGGCGAAGAAGGAGGAGGACGAGGGGCGGCCGCGCCGGGCCCCGCCCCTCTGTGGGCGGGAGCTGCTGATGCGGGCTGCCAGTTTCGACGTGTGCGAGAGCAGCGAAGGGGGAGGCGACCGGGCCAGCCTGCGGGCCTGCACCAGCGACGGCACCCTGAAAGGGGGCGGCTCGGAGGGGGCCCGACGGGGCAGGCTGCTGTCCTCCTGGAGCCGGGCCTTCGTCAGCATCCAGGAGGAGCTGGTGGACGACCCGGTCACCTACAGCCCCCGGCTGATGACGGTGGTGCGCCTGGACCCCTCGGTGCAGCTGGGGCCCTTCCGCGCCGTGCTGCGCTACCTGTACACGGGCCAGCTGGACGAGCGTGAGAAGGAGCTGATGCACATCGCACACATCGCCGAGCTGCTGGAGGTCTTCGACCTGCGCATGATGGTGGCCAACATCCTCAACAACGAGGCCTTCATGAACCAGGAGATCACCAAAGCCTTCCACGTGCGCCGCACCAACCGCGTCAAGGAATGTCTGGCCAAGGGCACCTTCTCAGGTGAGAAGCACTCACATACACACATACAGACACACACACACACACACACAGCCTGCGGGGAGAGTGTTTGTCCAGGTCACAGAGGTCAGAAGTTTGCAGAATTTGTCAGAAGTGGGCAGAGTTGGCAGAAATTAAATTATACCAGTACATTTTATGCTTATCTCAAACAGTGGACTTGACCTTATCATCAAATATGCAGTAGCAGGAACAAGATGATCTGTACCTTTCTCTAAAATCTGTAAAATCAGATTCACTTTGCCATTGCTATAATACAGTAATGAAAGTGTAATGAAAATATTAAAATGTATTTCCAAAGAATATAAATGAACATGTAGATGTTCACAGTTGTATCAACACTATGTGCACATACACTTTCATGTTCATTTCATATTTATTTTTCTTTTGGATTTATTAAGATAGACAGGCACTGTTGTGAACTGAGGGCAAAAATTGTGCTGGTGAGGTTGCTGACCAGTTTTTGCTTTTTAAATGGTAGGGTTCAAGATAAAGTACAGCCTGCTGATTTTTAAGAGAGGATGATAGTTCAGATTTCTTGTTCCAATGCTTTTTGCATTGGCTTTTATCTGAATAAATAGAGATTTGTCTTGATATTTAGCCCCATGGAAATGATCTCAGGAATGCACAGTTCTTTTCTGGCTCTTGAGTACACTCACACACTCAATATCCTCTATCCATCTGTCAATAAATATTATTCCCAAAAAAGTTGATCTTCTGAGGCAGTTCTACAAGACAAATGTAATGAGGGTTATTGATGGCTTAACTGAGTTTCTGAGGAACATTCCTTGGAAGCTCCCATGCTATACCAAAGGGTACTTTTGTGCTTTTTGGTAGCATTAACATGCATCAAGCGAAATAGAATATATGAAGGCGTGGGCACATGACCCTCAGGTGTGAGTTGTTAGCTGTAATATTTGATAGCTTTCAGAAAATAATTACGGTTTTCCACGGAGGGTTGCCGGTGGTCCGGGTGGGTGGAATGGAGTGGAATGTATGTACAGTATTATCCATGGTACTTACATGGTGTTTACTAATGATAAATGAGAATGCTAAAATGCAAGAACACTCACGCGTTGCTTTCTAAAGAGCTTTAACACCTCCTCACATGCAATACAAACCACCTACTGAAGTCTTCATTGTGGTGTAATTTTCAGGTTATATAAATTGAAGTCTCTCCAGTAATAAGAGGCATCGACCATGCAGGCTCAAACAGCCTCAGCACTGTGGAGAAAGAGAAGAGCTTTTGAAGGCTTGAAGCGATGGCGTACACCCTCACCAGTGACTTAGCGGTTCTGCGCCCATTATGTAATGACCGTGAGAGCAGGATGTGGAGGGGTGCGTGACTGAGCGGCTGGGTGTCTGTGTTTCAGATGTGGTGTTCAAATTGGATGATGGCACCATCCTGGCCCACAAGCCCCTGCTCATCTCCAGCTGTGACTGGATGGCGGCTATGTTTGGGGGGCCCTTCGTGGAGAGCTGCACCAAAGAGGTGGGTGTCTATAGACCTACAGGTTCTGATGCTGGATAGGGAAAACATAAACCCTGGGTATTCTGTCAGTCCTGGTTGGCAAGACACATTCCATGTCATTTAGACTGCTATATAAGTCTTAGGCATGATGTGTATGTCTGCTGTGTGCCTGCCAGCATGGCAGTATAGCATAGTGGTATAAGGAGCAGAGCTGCTAAATGAAAGGTTGCTGGTTTGATTCCCCGCTGGGGCACTGCTGCTGTGTTCTCAGGCAAGGAAGTTAACCCAGAGTTGCCTCAGTAAATATCCAGCTGTATAAATGGATAATCATGTAACAAGTCACTCTGGACAAGAGTGCTTGCTAAATGCCAATAATGTAATGTATTGTAATGTATGTGCATTATGTGTGTGATTCTCAGGTGCTGTTCCCAAACACCACGCGCAGCTGCATGCGGGCGGTGCTGGAGTACCTGTACACTGGACGCTTCTGTTCACGGCCTGACCTGGACGCCATGGAGCTCATCGTCCTGGCCAACCGTCTCTGCCTGCCTCATCTGGTGGCCCTCACAGGTAGACCCCTCCCCACTCTGAGCCAATTATCCTGAGCTACATCCACCAAATGTGACAGAGGAAAACCTCTAAACTCTTTTAGATCCAAACATGAATATGAAATGTCTCCGGCACAGACTGTCTGTGCTCTGATTAGA
The DNA here is from genome assembly GCF_013368585.1 of Megalops cyprinoides. NCBI lineage: Eukaryota > Metazoa > Chordata > Actinopteri > Elopiformes > Megalopidae > Megalops > Megalops cyprinoides. The sequence goes on from NC_050586.1 coordinate 12,766,477, forward strand.
TTGTGTACCTCCACGTTTATAGCTTAGCTCAGGGAATGTGGGCACAAGTACATCTGAGACAAGGCAGGATTCAGTGTGGTTGCCTGGAGACAGAGCTTAAGATATGAATGTCTTTGTGAAACGCAGTGAGAGGAGTGTGTGTCTGGCAGTGTGTGTTGACCAGACTCTTTATTTCAGAGCTGTACACGGTCACAGTACTAATGGAAGCTGCTATGATGGGGGCTGATATTGATGGGGACGTGCTGGTATACCTCGAGATGGCTCAGGTATTACATTGCACTATATTGCATTACATGCAATTATGAGGGCGACTGTCTTGAGAGAAAGAGCAGGTCTGCATTGGGCTCTTCACATACAGTAATAATGAGTGTGTTTCAAGATAACAGGCCACTTTGGCCAATTCGATGGCCCTCCATGGCCAACAAATTCCCTTTCTTTGTACAGAAAGGGGTGCTGCTGTAGCGTGCTGTTTGGTATTCCACTCAGACAACAGTACCTGCACAGTGCTCTTGAGAGGGGTCATGTGGGATAATTTTTAATGCCTCACTGCCATTGCTGACTCGCACTCTTGTAACAAGCCAAGCTAAAATAATAAAACTGCAGGGAGGCAGATTGGACTGTAATCTTGCACTTTCTGCTTTCTTTTAGAACTCAGCTAGGACCATGGGTCATTATGTAAAATACCTTAGCAAACACAATTGTATTGCATTTGCAGCCGAGACTTATTTCAAGCACCCTGCAGCATGTGTTTCATTGAAGTGTATGTGAGTGCTGCTGATACTACTGCACATCACTTTAAGGCTATTTATGCATTTTGAAATGAATCGGTAACTGAAAAACAAGGGCAAGCCACTTGTGCTTTTCCACCACATTGTCTTTTTGACAACCATGTGACCGTTCTCCTCCTTCCCTTGGCAGTTTCACTGTGCCCATCAGCTCACTAACTGGTGCCTTCATCACATCTGCACCAACTACAACAGCGTGTGCCGCAAGTTCCCTCGAGACATGAAGGCCAAGTCCACAGGTACATGCCCCTGCTCCGCAGTCACAGAGAACGGACAGATAAGCTGTCCTCATGGGTTGATGAAAAGACATAGTTGTGTTTTCTGCATTTCCTCATTTTAGCTGCCTGTGTCTTACATTACAATTCATTATTGTCCTTTAGCTCTTATCCAGAGCGACTTACATAGGTTACAATTTTATCCATTTATACAGCTGGGTATTTACATGAGACAATTGTGGGTTAATTACCTTGCCCAAGGGTACAGGGCTAGTGCCCCAGTGGGGAATTGAACCTACAACTTTGCAGTTACAGGCTCTGCTCACTACCTCTATGCCACATTGCCGTCTTAAACCCATCTTGCTGTGTCGCTCTTCCAGAGAACCAGGACTACTTTGAGAAGCACCGCTGGCCGCCGGTGTGGTACCTGAAGGAGGACGATCACTACCAGAGAGCACGCAAGGAGCGAGAGAAGGAAGACTACCTGTACCAGAAAAGACAGTGCAAGCGAAAGTGGCTCTTCTGGAACTTCCCCTCCTCCCCCTCCTCCAATCCCTCCTCCTCTGGTTCCTCGGCTATTGTCTGAGCAGCTTTCCAGGGAGCGGCTCCACATGCTTTTGGAATTACAGAGGGAAGGGGCTGGAGTGTGAAGCTTCAGCAGCGTTGACTGGACAGGCCCAGCTCAATCAGGTCTGCTCTCCCCAGGCTGCATCGTGGGTCTGCAGCAGAGTTATGCTTTCCCAGGCCTGGGGGAGCTCCCGGCTGTGAAGGGGACAGCAGTGGCATAAGGGTCCTTTGCTTCATTTTTTGTTGCCTAGTATTTATGGCCTACTGCTGCACAGTTTTACAGAGCACAGAGGTGTTTATAAATCCTCAGACTTTGCCTGCGTCTTCAGAGTCCGGGAGCCAACAGCTATCTGTTTGACACCCTGTTTGCAGGAGGTGCGGTTAGCGCTGATGCTGATGACAGTAAGTTGTTGCTATTCTTGCATCCACCACCAGAGGGCAAACTGAATTCTTTTTAACCCAGGAAAGTTTGCATGGTGGCTTGTAAGCATCTACATACATGAAAATGAAAACGAAAAGCTTATCGGCTGCAGCAGAACAAACAGCAAAGACAACCAACCAGCAAACAGACATCAAAACAAATCTCAGTGGCTCAAGACTTTTTTTTCAGAATACACCAACTAAAACACAGCTCCCTCTCCAAGATTGTCATTGTCTTAGCTGCTGATCAACTAGTGGACCTCAAGGAAACCCACATATGTACACTGTAAAATTCAAGCTAAATGGATGTAATTGGTCCAAGACTCCAGTTGGAGGTCTGATGTATTAGCCTACACGTTATGTGTGAGATGTAGCGGTGTTTAGGATACCCTCTACCCTGTTGAACAATGGTCTGGGGCACTGAATAGATTTTGAAAGAAATTCCAGAAGCGTTGAATTCTGTACTGTGGTTGTAATGTTCCTGTACATGTGGGTGTTTTGTGTTAAGTGGTGGCTCTGGTGTTGAAGTGGAGGCTTGAGTGCCCATGCATGTGTCTTGAAATCCGTGTCACCTTGCCAGAAAAGGGCTTCATTCAGTAATGTGGCAAGTCACACATGCTCTGCACAAGAGTGTTGCAGGCTGGTTTATAGTCTAGAGGGAACGTCTGTCACATGTCAGCCTTTACTTGTAATTTCACTGGAAACGAATCCAACTTGTGTTTCTGTGTAGAAACAGTGGAATGTTTCTTTAAATATGCTTTGCACTATGAGATCAGGTTTGTTTTTTAAAAGCTGCAAAATGTATTCTCTCAAGGCTTGTCCAACGTAACTCTTTATCTGTCATGGACTGCATAGCTTTAATGTGCAGGTGTAATTGGCAAACAGCACTCTCAGCAGGAACATCATTCTTCTGTGCTAATAACATTCTAAAATAGACGAGCGAAAAAAAATAAGGTCGTCCTGGGACAGTGTTTTTCCAAAGTAGTGGCTAAATATGAGGAAGGTCTCTGATTGGTTATTCTGGGAGGGTTCTCCCAGCTGGACCTGTACTGTGTGAAGGAAAAAGCAACCAAAAGTGCATCCCTTTGGAGGTTGAATGTTTTTAAAAAGTACAGGTTTCGTTGTGTGTCATCGGCAGCGTCACGGGTGCGCACACAGAGGGCTGTTTTGTGCTCTCTTCGTCACCCTCCTCTTCCTCAACTGCCTCAATGTACACCTCTGGCAGGACCCATCTCAGACGGGCAGGTTCACTTTAGAGCCCTGGTGAGCACCCACGTCAGAAAACCAGATAGCCCTCAAGCCTCAACAGTACGTAATGCCAAGAGCATGCTGTAGGTAGCCCCTGTGAGCACCATCTACACTGAGACAGGGAGACGCAGTAGGACCACCAGGGCATTCCAGAATGAGCAAATCCTTCAGAATGTGGGAATTCTAGAATGTGTTTTGGCAATTCAATGGCAGTTTGCTCACTATGTGGTTAATGAGGTTAAATGAAGTATATTGTATTTTTTTCCAAAATATTTTCTGTGATCTTCTCAGCTGTCTTGGAAAGAAGGTCTTTAGTCACATAGTGGTTTATGAATGATGTACACATCAGATGCTGTTGGCCTGTACAGCAGTAGCACTGCAGTACTGGGCTACTGTTTTTCTCATAATTACTATTGGTTATTTAGATCTGTGGTTTAATCACCTGTTTTTTTTAAGCCTGAAGGCTCTTCCTAAGTCTTATGTTGCCATGCAGTGTTTGTCATACTATAGGCAGTTGCCTACAAAGCTAGTGAAAAGTAGGTAAAAATAAGAAGAAAAATACATACACATACCTGACGTATACTCTAACAACCATACTTGATGTGTTAGTCACATCTATTTGAAATGGTAACGTTTTGTGCTTGTAATAAAAAATAATACAATGTTCCCTGTTTTAATATAGTCGGTAGGAAACACTCCCTGGCATCGTGTATGCACATGCACACAAACATGAATTGCATTTCCATGCACGTAATGACACATTTATGAAGTGCGCAGGAAGACCTTTTACTTAAATGCTATGAATTTCCTCCGTCAGCAAAATCAACACGCTACCTGGAAATGTGATTGCTTGACTGCTCAAAAAGCAAACGTAGAATGCATGTGCAAGACTAAACTAGTGAAATTTAAGTTAGTTAGGCGAAAGAAGAAAATGCATTTGTAAAAGGTATTGTTTTTAGATTAAAGGAAAAAAAACATAAAGGGAAATCTCTGGGTTCAGTGAAGTGTTTTATGCTGCAAAGTTGGTGGTTTGGGAGAACATGGAGCAGTGTGTAAGAGGTGCAATTCATTAGTCATCAAGCAGCTTGAATTAAATTTAGTGTTGACAGCACTGTGACAAGTGTTATTTCAGTGTAGTCTCTCTCAGCACTGCAGTGATCAGTGCTGTAATAACTCTCCCCCTTTTTTGTAGTGAAGGTTTTGCTGTATCACCATGCCAGGTGGCATACTATCACAACCAAGGCCCAACTGAAAATCACCCCAGTCAGTAAGGCAAGTACAAGGGTGACAATCATCATGTAACACAATACGGAGAAATAAATTATATCAAATATATTTCATCGTCCAAATGGTTTAGTGCCATTAGTATTGGCAGTGTGCAAACAGAACGTAACAAAAAATGTAGTTACCGTGAGATTTGTGGATGTAATCTTGCATTGATCTCTGCATTTAGAATCCATTCCTTTCATACAGGATGTATCTGGTCACGATGCACCTGGATGGGTTCTCTCAGTGACTACAATTAAACTTCTGCTGATGCACTGCATGAGACAGAACACCTCATGCCTTAATGTATGGTATGTATAATGGTGAATGTAGATGAAGTGTATATATGTGTATATGTACTCGATATGTGTACAGTATATACGTATATGTGTATGCACAAGAGTTGTGTATGTACATGTGTATGGTCATATGTACATCTTTTTGGATACATACATGCTGTGTGTATGACTCACAAATGCACCCACATGCTGTAAAACTATGCCTTTTTCAGCCCAGCCCACCACCGCCTCTTTCCTCTGATACAGTCGGCATGCCCCCATCAAATTAGTACAGGAAATCCCACTCTTAATTTCTGTTTCATGAATACAAATTCAGTCCTAGGAAAAATCGGTTTTCCACTTCATTAGAACTTATGACGGATTAGGTTTGTGGGTCTAAGCTTTAAAAGGAGGTGGATCTAATCAAAGACATTTAATACAGTCGTGGTTTCCTGACTGCTGGTAATGAACCCATAGTAGGTGAAAAAAAAAAAAAAAAAAACAAACAGTACTTATTACACAGTACTCATTATAAGAATAGATGCTAACTGATTCTGTGCACTACGCAGTAACGAATAGCTGAGCCTATGCGAATTGCCCATGCATCTCTGGTATGTACAGCCTGACTCGCCAGGCGAGCTTCAGTAGAAAAATCTTATGAGCTATCTGAAAGCTTGGAATAGAAGACATCAGGTGTTAACGTGCAAAAAAAAAAAAAAAAAAAAAAGTTTCACTCAGAACTTCTGGAGTCCCTCTCCACGTGTTGAGGTGCTAACACAAGCGCTGCAGAGAAGCACAAACCAAAGGGAGCTTATAGCAGCACCAGGACAAGATTATGCTGTACAATCACTATTGCGTAGAGTCCTTTTAATAAAGAAGCCTTGTATCGTTAAATGGCTGAATACAAAACTTGAATGTTTTCTCAGCGTTATACTGAACTTGACCTTTTCACTTGTTTTATCTGTGTAATTTATTTTTTGTTGTTCTGCAAAGTACATTAAAAAAGATTGTTTTTATTGTTAGATGCTGTAAATCTGGAATTCTGTAGCATGTGTCCTTGAATAAGTGTAAATAATGTTTATTTAATAAATGTAGGCAAGTAGTTATAAAGCTCTGTGAAATGTTTCATTTCATTAATTTGTCTGGAGAGGATCAGTGGTTGAGAAGTACTGTTGTTAATATAAGGATGATGATGTATTTCTTATATTGTCCGGTGGCCTGCCGGTAAGAATAAGATATGAGTTGACGTTCGTATTTGTACAGTGTACATTTCCACGTCAAGATTTTTAACATCAAGGCGTTTTTGTCTTCAAGCACATTGAAAACTATTTGTACCATACAGTTCTGTGTTCCGTAGTCAACGACTATTGACTTTTTTTCCCCCACCAATGACGCTACAGGGCAGAGGGTTATGGGTATGGGTTAGTGTTCCTGTTCTAAAATTAGTTTGGTAATACGAAGTTCAACCGCAAGCGCAGAGATCTCGTCTGAAACGGGTCTCGCATTTTCCTGCGATTGATCCTCCTTTGCAAAATTACCGACAAATTAAAATATGCAGGTAAATATTAAAATATAAACCTTTTGCGTCTTAATTTTACCAAATTGGAGCCAATGTTTTGGAGTTTTGAAGTACTACAACTGATTATTTACCTAGCTGGCTACCCACGCAACCCGAATATGCATAGGATGGTTATGATTTTTTAAAAATTATGGATACTCAAACAATTAATATTGGTCGAACAATTCGCGCTTAACTAGAGCTAGACGTTTTTAAGTGTGGTTAATTTTGTTTTGAAGAATACTTAAAAATGGGGTTACATTTTAAATTGATTATATGGCTGACACAATGAACAATAAATCATTGCACTTAAGTGTGCTCGTATTTTACAGTTGCATTTGTTCTTCAGAGGGTCTTTAAGAGAATAATTCCCACAGGTGTTGGTATTGGACGTTTCATGAAATCCGTGCTCGCTTGTTTGCTGGTGCAAGGCGCTGCAAACTCAAGATTATGGAGCTATTGTTCTTGGTGCCTATGCTCATGTGAGGATCTTAGACTGGCTAATCTTCAACAATTTACCTCATCTCCTGGGAACCCTTAAGTCTGAAGTGATTGTGCCGTTTTTAGTTTTCTGTAGAACACAAAACAACTTGAAAGTAATTAATCACACTTTTCTGTTTTTTTTTTTCTGCGTTCCTGATCAGCGGGGTGTGATGGCAGGTGTGGAGGTTATTTTGCTCTGTGTCGCTGTCAGTGTTTGGAAGCCACAGAGAGTCAATGGAGATGTGTGTGTTGCAGAGACTCTGAGCCAGTCCGACGCTGACTTCTGCCAGTAAGTGCTGTCAAAGGTTAACTCCTTACTACGCGTAGCCTATAGGTGGTGAGCAGAGTTTATAGCTTAATTGGATGGACCGACCCAGTTTCCGAGGACTGGAGCAGAGCAGGTTATAGTCATACCTTTAAGTTAGCTAGTCAGTTATTTGCCCCTGGAACACACTGAATGAGTGAGTTATAATCAGATTAAATTACTTTAAATAATTTGAGAGCTGGGACAAAATGAAATCCTGCAGACCTGCTGACCCCCCCCCCCCCCGGACTGGATTTGCCCAATGGTGATTTGCTGTAGTTAACACGTATTGAGATTGAATATGTTTCCTTTTATCTTAAAACTGTTGCAGTTGCACTAGGCATGAAAGGATGACCAACAGAGAGAGAGAGGGAGAGCGAGAGATAAGCCCACATTAAGTGTTGCAATAAAAACTGTCCACGCACAACTCCTGCGCACAATGCATCTGCCAGAGTTGAGTGGGAATCCTTGCAGTGCTGAAGTGCATTGCTTCAGCAAAGGGTGGTACTTCAAAACACTGAACCCACTCAGACTCCCTCCACAGTGCCCTGCCTGCTTCTTCTCTGTGAGGCTGTAGTGAAGTGAGGCTTGAGCCGAGATGTGATCGTCAAATAACGTGCATGCATGTGGGCATCCATCAAGTGTGTTTGCCACTGCCTGAATCAGGGTGGTTGGGGGAACAGTGCGGTGACACATGTAATCCACAGAAAATAACTGTTGAGTGGAGACAGACAGAGGTGATACACACCGTGGAAGAGTGCTGTTAGCCACGGGTGCTAATGCTGTGGTAATTCTCATTGGTGCCAGTTGCTATTGATTGCTATGGCTTTCTCTGGCTCTGCAGTGGGAGATTAGAGGTGATTTACCCTGAGCTGGAGATCAGCAGCTGCAGCGTCATCCCACGGGGACAGCACCTGCGGGACAAGATCAGCAGGGAATGGGGACCTCCTCGGGTGCGACTGGCAGGTGCTGAAAAGGTGAGTGCGTGCCTGTGTGCATGCGAGGGCAGACAGGGGTGCTAAAATATACTCACCCCCACTTATCTGTATAGAAGCAGTGGCCACAAGAACTTTTAGCCAGCAGCTGATTAACATCTAGGAATAATAGGTTCCCAGCTGAGCAATGACTCCAGTCAAGTGCAGTTTGCTTCCCTTATAAGAATCACATTTTACGTCTGTTCATATATTGATTCTTTTGTCAATGATTCTTAAGAGAAGAATGCACTGTTGTCACTGGTACCCAAGTTTGCTGTGTTGCAAATGGAGGCTGGGTCATGGTGTCTTAGGTACCTGACTCAGGGATAACCGAAATGGCTGCTGTGTAATTTATGTAATTACAGTCACATGACTTTATTTTTGAGGTGTGCTGTACACATTTTTGGGGTCGATGTGATTAACAAACATTGTTTACTTTACGTATTATATATATTATTTTAGTTTATACTGTTTGTTGCTGTTGTTTACCTAGAACTGAAATAAGTTGCAAATTTAATGGTTGCTGACTTTCAGTAAATGGAGACTTACTGAATTAATGAAGTCTTCTGAATTTTGATAAAGGCAGAGAAAAAGTTCTTGTTTTGTTTTCATTGAAAATGGGAAGATGGTTTGGCACTGTGTATGTAATGCCTTTTAAATTCGCAGACGAAATGATGAAGAAACTTAGGCAGACACCAGACATAACTCAGTGTTGTCTGAGAACACTGCAAGTATAGCCAAGTTGTTGCCTGGTGATAGAGGAGAGTTTCTAATGCACACTAATATACCCAAGCGCAACAATACAGCCTCTTAATATTCTCCAGCTACACTGCACTTGAACTACAATAATCTAGGTTTTAACAGCATTTGTAATATAGTTATAGTATAGTATAGCATAATATAGTCCTAATATGTAGCTTTATTTTATATATTGACTTTCCTGATGTCTCCTGTAGCAAAATACTCAAACTCAAGAACCTGAAGAAATACAAACTTTGTGATGTAATTTTTTTGTGTGATTTTCTCTGTTACTTTTTAGTTTAGAGGTGTAGCCTTAACCCTTAAACAGCATTTCAGAAAGAACATGTGGGCTCTTGATTGGTGTTTAAAATTGTTTTTTAAGACCTGATCACATTAACAATTAAAAAATAATTCTTCACCAGGAGTTGTCTGTATTGAAAACACGCACTACACACTGCACACCTGCCCATTTCCTAGTTTTTAGGCCTCATATTTGGACTGGTCATTTTAATCTTGGACTCCTCTCATAGCAACTCTCTTGCTTCCTTTTGTCAGAACTGTTATATTATATGTTCACCAGTAGGTGGTGCAAGTACACTGTTTTTTCTTTTGTTAAATCATTTCTATTGTTAAAAAGCTTCAATCTATGGCTGTGGAAATTCACCACAATTTGAAACAACATTCCTTTGTTCTTTAGTTCCCAACATTTTAATTTCAGTTCCTCCTTTCAAAATTTTAGTTTCACCCCCACTGTCCCTATCATTTTAAATATGGTCAATCATTTGTTTTTTTTAAGCATTTACATAAATGTCACTGCAATATCCTCTCAGTGAATGTTTTTAGGAGTTGTAGTGAATGAGGTTGCACTGAATATTTTACTGAAAATGCATGCTTCAAATACATTGTATGAAATCAGGGCTTGTGTAATTTTTTGGTGCCAAGGAGTTTTGATATTTTGCAATTTTGAATATTTATATATATATATATATATATATATATATATATATATATATATATATATATATGTGTAAGTTTTGGTTAATTTCATTTTAATGGGAAGTAGTGTATTACTACTTATTATAATTGCTTTGCCTAATTGACGCTCTCCTCCAGGGTGACTTACATAGTTGACATGTAATATTTTATGTGTATAAACTCGGATTACATTCCATGCTCAAGGGCTCATCTCCAGTGTCCCATCCAGGGTTTGAACCTGAAGCCTTGGTTGCAAGGCCAACACCTTAACCACTACACCACAGTAACATATCTGTCACAGTTCCATTGTTGGAAAGCAGTCCCTCCAATAAGCTCTCACCAATGTTGTGAATTAGGGCATAGTTACAAGTCACTGAGACTCTCTTGAGCCATTGGCTTGTAGTGGCAGTGCTCAAGGGTCAGCAGTTGAGCAGGTATGCTCGTGTGTGTTAATGTGCATGTGCACCTATATGTGTGTGCACACGTTTGTGTCTGTGTGTGCGTAAGCCCCGCAGAGAGCGAGCGCGGTGACAGCGATGAATTCGGTGACACCTCACACTCTGCCGGGCGCTGCTCCAGCCACCGTCGTGCAGCTCTCCTGGAGGTCTTCTCGCGATGCGCTGGGGGCCCATCTGTCCCAGGCTCTCAGGCTCCGTCAGGTCTCTATGGTACCGCTGCTTTTCTGCAGCACACTCTATTTTTAGTTAGCAGGTTAAATCAGGAAAAGCCTTGGTAAGTGAAGTGGCAGTATAACATAATGTCTGAGTAGCCATTCTTTATGAGCATAGACATGCGTCTGTTGTTTCTGACATCCAGACGGAGCAGGTTTTTGTAGAAACCCAGAGTGGTCCATAGGACTTGCAGTAGAACATAGAAGCTACTCAGTATCTGTTGGATGCATTTAATGCAATTGTGAAAAATTTTAAAAAGTTAAACTTCTCATGGCGTCTTCATTGGACTGCACATGAGCTAGAAACACTCACACACAAGTCGGTTGTGCTTCACAATCCCTCTAGCTTCATGTTACTCTGTTGTGCAGTTGAGAAAACCATAGGTAATCAGATTTAACACCTGGTAGAGCTCATCCATGTGTGTTCTAGCCCCATGCCGTAATAGGGGAAATGCAGTGGATATGGATTGCGGTGCAAGCGGAGGGTTTATCAGCTGCAGTACAGTAAGCTTGATAAAGGGTCAGCAGGATGTCACGGGATGAGCTCATTGGCCAGTGCGCCTCAGCTGGAGAGAGCGACAAAGCCCATGGAGCAGCCCTGGAGGATCACTACAGTAAACTAAAAATAAAATAAAATCAACCAGGAGAAAAGCCCATATCTATAAATTGAAAACTAAAATTGAAAGCCACTTCAATTTAGGAGGCAGTTTATAAATTCCATAGCTAAGCAGTCTGGCTTGAACATGATATATCGCCTTCGTGTCTCCCAAACCCCAATTGATGTATGGTCGTATTATCTATAATGCTGTCTTACATGATTCTCTTTTATTGCCAGAGTTGGTGGCAGACAGCAAAACAGATTACATGTGAGATCAAATCAATACGAACTTTATTTACTGGGCTTTGAAACGCAATTCCTTTTTTTCCCTGACGCTTATAAAAACATACGGTAGCTAGGGTTAAAGCAGGATTTCTCTCAACTTTGGGGCAATTTGGCTGCTTCTGCGGTAGGTCGCTGTTACTTCGCAGCCCTGCCAGAATCTCAGTTGCTGCTTGCTTTGGAAACCAAGGCCAAGCGACGGAGCGGCGGTCACTCACAGTTACACCCACCCACTGTGACACCCACTTCATTACCCTGGTGAAAGCATGCTGGGTAACTGTAATGGACCCTAATGGGCAAGGGTCCAACTAAACCACTTCTAAATGGGCTTTTATTACCAAAAACAAAAGCAAAAGGCCACAGTCACAACAGATTTCCTTGTCCAAGGCTTAAAGTAATGATTTGCCACATTAGAGAAACTGAGTTTCACATTTGGAGCATCTTTATGTCATATTGCACATATTATCAAGTTATTATTACTCCATCATCTCTACAGATTTAGCCTCTTTATATGTGTCTCCTAGTGGTGAGGACTGTCACCATAGCTGCTCTCATATAATAAGATTCAGGAAACTTTCAGAATGTGACGTGACTCCTTTCCAGTCGATGGCCTTAAAAATTGGTCCCGTTTCTGAAGGAATAATGCTAAGGGAAGGATAGCACTTTCAATGCCGTTGTAATCCCATCTGTATGTTTGCCTTGCTCTGGGTGTGTGAAGCATGTGTGAAAGATCCTGTTCCTGAGATGGTGATTGCTGTGCAGGGATAGTGGGAATCATGACAAGATCATGCATAAATGCAGTACATACTCTTAGGAGAAGAGAGTGTGTGTTTGTAGATATCTCTGATGTGTGTGTTTGGATTTTGCCAGCCTCATAGCTCCCTTCACGATCAGACGGTTCGAGAGGAGGAGAGACATAAAATGTTTGATGGTTGTATGTCCTTGGTGTAAAGATAAAACTGCCTATTAGTCATCAGGGGCAATTGAAGGTTTGCTAAGGATTCTTTTAGTATCTGGTTTGAATCAGACTCCTTACATCTTTACCTGAAAGAAGCATGAAACATATTTGTTCTGTGTCTGGTCTTTGAAAGAGAGTCGTTAAAATATTCAGAGTCACCTCATAAAAATCGTACATTGCACATCTGTTTGTAACATATTATTGTGACCAGCATTTAAAATTTGAAAGACAAAATTTCCTACCTAGGCCCATTAGTAATGTACTGTAAGAAGTGATGTCAGTGGCATGGGAAGAACATTTTCAGGTTTTGAGGAGTACACAATGATACTTACTTAGAATATTGTGCTAAGGTAGTTGGATATATAATAATTCATCAAACTGAATTTAACTTAGTATTCTTAAAGGAGTTATCACAGATCCCATTGCATAGTTATAATACAGATTATGATGTATGGAGAACAATACATTCCTCCCAGAGAATTTGCTGACTAGAGTGAGAGTTTTATAAACTATGAGATATGTTCAGTTCATTCTGGTCTGTGGATGGAAAGAAGGCCTTGTGGAACACCTCACAGTTATACTTGAGTCGGATATTGTGTGATTGATTTGCAAAGAAAAAAAAAGTTAGCTGGGAAAACTGAGAAATTTCCCCTTGGTCCTCTAATAGTAACCACAGATCAATTTTAAAAGTAAATCCATTTTGCCTTTTGGGTAGGTTGTCAAATTAAGCTGTCCTCCAAAGACAGCAAGCTGTAACAGATTTGCACAGGTCGGTAGCCTATTGTCAGTTAATAACAACTGGTTTCAGTGTAGAGACAGGACCTTTGCCCTGATCAGGAGTTGATGTAAGTGCATGTTGGAGTGGACATAGGATCTCAACAGCAGTGGGGAGTGTTGAAGAATAAAAGAGAGGACTATGGGGCCTACTGCACCTTCTGTGGTCGTATTGCTTTGGTTGTGATAGCTTTGCTGTACGGTTCTTAGCCCACATTAGGGTGGCATGTAGGAGCCTTGGCAGCATCTACGGTATAGCAGTATAGTGTAATAATGGCTAAAAATAGTATACATTATGTTTCGTCTAATGAAGGCTAAAGAATGTATTTGTATAAGGATGAATCAGTATTTAACTATTGAGATCTCCAAATCCCACACGCAACAAGACAAGCTGTTCCATACACTCAGGGCCATTTAGCCAAATGTGCTGCCACTTATTTAATTTTATTTTATTTTCATTTTTTCTTTATTCAACCAGGAAGTCCCACTGAGTTAATTCTTGTAAAAATCTTTCACAGATTTCAGGGGTTCTAATTTTATCAATGTTCCAAGACCCAGGGGCACGTAATGAGATTCACTTTTCCTAAGCTTAGAGTGGGACTAGGAATATTAAAATGCCATTATTTGTTTGAGTGAAGTTGGTAACTACTGGTAAAGGGAATGAATAGCAAGCAAAGGTATGCAGGGAGTTTTCTCAAGGTAGCTTTATAGATAAAATTATACCAGTGACTCAGTCTGTAGATCGTTAGAGATATCCATCCCACCCTCTCATACAGAGATGGTTGGAGGGACTCTGAATTTGTATAAAACATAGTGCACCATGGGACACTCAGTCTAATGTACCAGCGACATGCATGACGTAGGGAAGAATGCCATTAAACTCTTGGCTTGGAGAGAGAAGCAGGATTTATTTCTAAAATAAAAGCCAAGCTTTCATTTCAACTCATTTCAACTTTGTATGGTTGTCAATATGTGTTTTACAAGAGAGGTTTTCATCAAGCCAAAGTCCCAGATACTTGTGAAAAAAGCAAGATCAATGCATTTTCCTTTTAAGGACAGTAATAATCTATGATCTATCAAATTTCTGATGCCCTGTTTGGAAATGGCCTGAATTTGCATTTTAGCAGTATTGAAATGAAGTTTTAGATTGCAGTAGTTTTAATGTAATTTTGGGGACAAGCAGGTAGCCACTTACCTGAGAAACAAAACTTTTTTTACACAAGAAGAGAGTACTTTGTCTCATACTAAGATCTCTAACCTCTAAGAAGCATTCTTTCTTTCAGAATTTAGGATCAACAAAACATGCACAATTCTTGTGTATCTTCTATGTAGCAGTCAAAACTATAACTGTTACTATAACCTTTTCAGGGGGTTGTGTGCATGGAGATAAGCAAAGGCCCAAGTACAGAACCTTGTTGAATTTCATATCTCACCATGGAGAGATTATATAGAGAGATTAAATGAAATTACAGTGACCTGTATGAAATGCAATCTATTTCATGGGTAGGAGAGTCCATTTCACAGTTATTTCGTTTATAAGGATTTAATGGTCAATAGTATCAAATGATGTGCTCCAAAAGTGTCAACACCAAATCATAGCCTTGTCCAGAGGACACAAATATCTCTATATCTTTTACATGAGCAGTCCTTGTTTTGCAACTTGCACTAAAGTATGATTGGACTTGAAAAATAAGGGAGTAATTAATGTGCATGTGTGTTCCTGAGTAACAGAGATTTTTGACTAATTTTTTATGTGGTTGAAATCTCAATTTGTGTTTATTTAATCATAGCTACTTTGAAGTACAAATGAAAGAAAGAGATGTGATGGTTGTATTGAATTAAATAGGTTTACATAGATCAGTTACCCGTTCCTTTACAATCTTGGGGGGGAATAGGATTCCAAAAAATGTAAGATTTTGAGGTCATAACTGTAATGGTTAGTTCAGACAAATCTGTCAAAGAGCAAAGTCATCTTGGCCCAGTTGAGTGAGTGGTTTTGTAGAATATATAATGCATTTATTTTGGGCACAGCTGGTAAGAAAACTAGGTGGAGTCAGAAAAGTAAGATTTCTGACACCTTCTTCCTTAGTAAGTTCTCCACTTGTGCTCCAGTCTGTCATGTAACTGTTTATGTGGACACTTATTATATCAGGGTTCAATGCTTTCATGCCTAACTTCTTTCTGTTAATGTGGTGCCCCAATGCTAAGTGTATTTTGTAGAACAACATTGTAATGTGTAACAAATATCTGCATCTGATTATTAACTATTCCATGTTGACTAAAACTACACTTGCTTAGATTTCAATAACTGACAATAACTGCATCTCTTCCAAATTTACAACACACTGTCCGAAGTATACCATTTTCTCCGTCGCTTAATGTCATTATTGATGTTGATACCCTAACACTGCGTAATCCAGCCTGTCACACCCCTGTTCATGTTAAGCTGCATCCTACAAAGTACCACATTCCATAGCCTTACCCTCCGTAAAACACTACAGTCCATGCTGCTTGCTCTCTATAGTGCCCTAATGCCCATACTCTCACTGTCAGTACCAGCTGACTATTTATTTATCAGTGAAATGTGAATTGCGGAATCATGATCGAGATAGCAGGGCTGTCTGAGAGTGATAGCAAAGGAGTGAGGGGCAGAGGTGGAGGAATTGAGAACAGGGGGCGTAAAATGGCAAGGGCCTCAAACGAAGAGAAAAATCAGGCCCTGTACAGCTTGTTCCTCTTCCCGAACCAAGCTGTCTTGTGTCTTGGCTGAAGCGGTGTTTGACATCCCAAGCTCTGCTTCAGGGGAGGTGGCAGACATCTCTTTCTGACTTTATCCGTTGGGCCCTGTAGGATGTGTTATCCACTGTAATCCAGCACTCAGGTTCACTCTAAAGGCAAGTGCTCTGTGCAGCAGTGCTTGGGGTAGGCTCGTGACCATAGAGATAGCGTTACAATGTGTCTGAGTCATGCAGGGCATTGTTTTTGAAGGTAGGAGGTGAATAAATGGGTAGCATTTGAATCTGATGCGCAGGAAAGAGAGGGTGAGGGTTTAAATGGCAGCAAAGGCTGTCCTCTAAAATTGTAAGCATTTTACATATGTCATATGTACAACTAACTGGAACTTGAAATTAATTTTAAAAAAATTCCAAGAAGTATTTGCAAATGAAATATTTAGTATTTATTCAGATGGATCATATACTTGTGAAGCAGATGTCCCTTATTAAGTAAAAGAATTCTTGGTATGTCTAGTTGTACTTTCAGTGGATTTAATTTACTTAAAGAACAGCCATAGGTGCCTGTTAAATCATTACTGTGATTAGAGGTGCCTCACCAGAGTCCGTTGGAAGCGCAAGCTCGCTTGCTGTAGCTAATGGCTGTTCTCTCTTTCTCTTTCTCTTCTCTTTCTCGCTCTGCGTGTGAATGATTTTGTACGCTTTACTAAGTAGCAAGGTATGGGGGCGGTGAGAGAGGATTTAAATGCACCCCCTCCATGCACACATACACACACACACACATTTTTTTTCTTTTGGTGAATTTCTACAGTCTTTTTTAGCGAGCTGCCGATGACGACAGGGCAGCATTAAGCCTGGCTGTGTCCATGGCAAGCTGCCGCAGCCAGGCAGCCCACAGCACCCCCCCCCCCCACCCCCCCTTAGTTTCAGTGCGGATTCACTCCAGTAGGCCCTGTCATTCCCAGGGAAACCTACACGTCCACACATGGAGGAGTTTCCTGAAAGGTCCTCCTGCTGCTGTAGTCTGCTGTACTTCGAGGGAGAGAGCGAGAGAGAGAGGGTAGATGGAGAGACTCTTGCCACTGGTGTGTCCTTGTTTTATCTGCATCCAGCCGTGAGCCAGGGATGTATATTTCGGATTGTGGCTGAATCCAACTGTCATGACAGCAGTTGGAATTGCACAAGAGATCAAGTTGGTGAATAAATCAGGAGTTTGCTACAGTAGCGTGATAGTAAATCTGGTGTGGTCAGGTGGGTGTCATCGACAGGGAGGATTTAACAAGCTCATTAGACAAGATTCAGGTTTTTATTTTCTCCACTGATACTGTGGTGTGGCACTGTAGCAGTCTCATGAAACTTTGACCCCTGACCTACTTTCCCCAGTCATCTCCCCTTCTTATACAACATGTATGATTCATGCTGGGCACTGAACAGAGAAGAATTATAACCCCTGTTATCAGAAGCCCAGGATTGATAATGCATATTCAGTCGAATTGAGAAAAGCAATAAGCCACATAATCCGCACTTCCACAAAGAGGAATGATTTACATGTTTTGTAAGCAGTCAGCTTGGCATAGGCACAGGCAGCAAGACTTTTCAGTTGTGATAATGCAGGCCGTAACTGCCGTGTGGGTTTGTCTGGAGGGGCACATGAAGGCGAACAGGATTTGAGGTGAGGTGTGCGCCCCAGTCTGGTTTGGCCTGAAGTGAGACCCCAGCCAGCCGGTACAGTTTAAAGAGCCAGTCTCCCTCTCTCTCTCTCTCTCTCTCTCTCTCTCTCTCTCTCTCTCTGTATCTCAATTGCTTGCTCTCCGTCTCTCTTTGGGGGGAAGTGGGAGAGAGATCAGGCTGTAAAACCTCATGCTTCGCTGGCTGTGGGAGAGTAAAATATGATTTCAATTACCATGAAAATGTGTTTTATCATCAATGAGGGGATTAGGGCAGATCCGGGGAGATACCCGAGCGGGGTGGAGGGCTGGAGCCGCGCTCGTAGGCAGGCAGGAGTATTAGAGAGAGGATGGATGCCTGACGGCCCAGGCTGAAGCGCTGGGGAGGAATCGCTTTGGTTCCACTCTCACCCCGTTGGCTCTGAGGGGATTCCTCACACCCTCACGATGAGCTTTCCTGCATGGGCCGTCTGCTTAAAGTGCCACTTTTTCTTCCCTTAACATCCTGCAATGGCAAACACTCACTCACTCACATTTTCTCTCTCCCCCCTTCTCTCTCTCTCTCTCTCTCCATCTCTGTTTCTTTCTCCCCTTCTTTCTCTCTCTCTCTCTGTCTTGCTTCCTTTCTGTGCCTCCCTGTTAGACTCTGAATAGATTCTTTGTCTTTCTCTTTTTGTCTTTTTTACTCTCTATCATGGGGCCCTCAGTTACATCTCATCTAGGTTAGCAGTGTAGTCATTTAAGTTTTGTTTCATACAGCTGTGCTTTATCTATTGCTATGATTGGTCAGAGACCTCCTGATTTTGAGTGAGGTTTCATATATTGTCAGTACTGGTGCTTTATTCGTGATGGGTCATGTGGTGTCTTCCATTTGCAGTATTAGACTGGCAGACAGTTGTAGTATTGAATATGACAACTCCAACCTTAACCTGCTCCCCTCTCATATTTAAGTCTTTGTCGAACACAGGTTTGTATTTGCTCAACAAGTTTCTTGAACACAAACTGTGCATCATGATATGTCCGACTGGTTTCCGGAGCATGTCTAGACATAAAAGTAAGCTAGTTAGCAGAGCTGTCATCCTGATGGCCTACAGATCTCAGTATAAATTACAGTTTGAGACTAATGCTAATTGTGCTGTCCAGTCTTCCATCCTATTTTAAACATACAGTAGAACATAAAGTGCTTGGGTTATTCATGTTACAATTTTATCTGTTCTCATTGAGAATTCGTCAGACCTTCAAGAACTCACCTGTTGAGATAGAGAGAGTGTGTGAGAGAGGGAGAGAGAGTGTATGTGAGAAAGGAAGAGAGCCAGAGGGAGAGAGATCTGTACTTAATAACCCCAGATTTGCAAGTTATACAGTAAAACTCATTAAAACAGGAGAGTATTCTCTGATGAAGTGTCAGCTCATATAGAGCCGTGGCGCTGATCTGCGCGAGTTCAGATATTCATAATCTGGGCAGGAGAGGGCTGCTGCTGTGGATGCTAGAATAAACACGCAGAAATGAAATTCTATTTATACAAACCAAGGAAACCGTGTGGTGTCTGCTCGGGCCACCGCAACATAGGGCCACAGCTGCAAGCTCCGGTGGCTGAAAAGATCAGGACGTGTTTTAGAGAGAGGCCATGAGCTCTGTCAGTGTGCGGTTTCACGACCAGGATGTTGCTGCCCTTCAAACTGCCTCAGACATGCTGCGTTTGCAAACTGGAAGCCTCCCTCCACTGTCCTGATTGGAACAATCGTTTGAGATGGTTAGCTCCTCCTAAAGCCTTTTCATCTCTGTCATATCATAGCCTCCTCTTGTTGGATAACTGATGGGTGTTTGAGTTTCTTCCCCTTTTCTGCCTGCCATGTTACACAGTTGCACATAGCACACAATCAGTGGTGGAGTGGTTTTGGCCTTTTTATCCTGTGGTTCTAGGTTCCTTATGTTTGAAAGTTGGCTGTTTCTTAACTGCTGGTAATGCACACGCGTGTGTGGGGGTGTGTGTGTGTTTAATACAGGGTTTAAATGATGTATGGAAGCACAAACCCATGTGACTAGAATAAAGTCTGGCCCTCCTTTATCTGTTAAATACAGTTAAGTTGTGTGTATATCCACATGTGCATAGCGATATCTGTGTGCGTATGTTTGTGCATGTGTTCATGCATAAGCTTATACATGCTTGTGTGTGTGTGTGTGTGTGTGTGTGTGTGTGTGTGCGCGCAAACGTGGGTGTGCACTCAAGCACTGTTTATAGGACATTCAGAAGTTAAGCGAATAAGAGAGATTAAGTTACCACCATAAGCAGAATAGTTCCTCAGTGGCGTTCTGCCCAAATGATAATGCGCTTCTCATTCAACGTTTAGTGTGAGGTTTAGCTCCTGTCTCAATCCCCTGATTCACACACTTAAAGAATAGCTGTGGGGGCCGCTCCTAAACCTCCTGTGAGATGGCCCCATTTCCTCTCTCCAGAGTTGCTGCTGTCCCGACTGTGGATTGAGATTATGGAAGAAAAAGGGGAGAAGAGGGGAGAGATGGAGTGAAGGCAAATTTGGCATAGAATGTTTTTGTAGGTACATTTTTTGAAAGGACAAGACAAATCGATTTGTTGTGTTGTAATCTCATTGCTATACTCCACTGTCACTCTTCCCACCAGTCTCCAAAGTCCAGACCATATCAAAAAATAGACATAGGGATATTATTTATAGTATCATTAGTTAATATGGAGAATTCCTCACAGAATGTGGATAGTATGCAAGTTTTTTACATCCTGTTTCAACCTGACCTTTTGTACTCATGTACAAAATTGTTGATTAATGCAGTGAAATATATTTCGGTATTCAGGTGGACTTTGGAAATGTCATATACAGAAAGTCCAAATGGGTCAAGTATGTGTAGTATTCATATAGCAGTACACAATCTGTCTTTGAGTCATGAAAAAGAATGACTAAAATTTTTTAACATTGTGTGCTTTTGCATCAACAAAATAACCTATTCTGTTAAAGTGATTTTGGAGAATGGGGGCTGTGGAGACGTAGTCCCCTGACATTTTAATATGTGGAACTGAACTGGTAGAATAATGCTTGCAAAGTGATATATTTTACATGCCTGTGTATGCTCAGAGTCTGAAATCAAATCTGACCTCCAAAGTTATAGAACAAGGAATTCAGTGGTGCATTGTAGTGTTTTTATGCTACATTGTTGTCATGTACTGCTTAAAACCAGTTTTTTCCCATCCTGCAAAATGCCTTTTCGTTCAGTTTACTTAGAATTCATTTTACAGGAAGAATTTTGTCTCTTTTTTCCCCCAGTTTATATTTATTCATCTCAACACTTGATGGAAGGAGTATAAATCATAGTAAAGACTTCACTACCTCTGTGAAATGTTTTTAAAAAGAAAGAAAAAAGCCATATTTTCCTTAGGTAAAGTTTTTTTTATTTATTTTTTTTTTTTTCCAGCCGAAAATAATTACACAAAAAACAAGCAGTAGCAGCCAAAATGGATAGAATTTCATATATACAATGTCTTGTAATTCTGATCTCATAGAGAATGACAAGGAAAATTTGACATACACTATATGGTCAAAAGTATGTGGACACCCCTCCTAATTATTGAGTTCAGGTGTTTCAGCCACACCGATTGTTAACAGGTACATAAAATCAAGCACATAGCCATGCAATCTTCATTGACAACCCTTGGAAGTAGAATGGGTCATATTGGACAGCTCAGTGATTTTAAACGTGGCACTGTCATAGGATACCATCTTTGTCACAAGTCAGTTCTCGAAATTTCTGCCCTGCTAGATCTGCCCCGGTCAACTGTAAGCGCTATTATTGTCAAGTGGAAGCGTCTAGGAGCAACAACAGCTCAGCCACGAAGCAGCAGAGCACGCAAACTTACAGAGCGGGGCTGCTGAGTGCTGAAGCACGTAGCATGTAAAAACCGCCTATCCTCTGTTGAATCACTCACTACAGAGTTCCACACTGTCTCTGGCTGCAACTTCAGCACAAGAACTGTGCGTCGGGAGCTTCATGAAATGGGTTTCCATGGCCAAGCAGCTGCACACAAGCCCACATCCCTATGCGCAATGCCAAGCGATGGCTGGAGTGGTGTAAAGCACGCCGCCACTGGACTCTGGAGCAGTGGAAACGTGTTCTCTGGAGTGATGGATCACGCTTCACTATCTGGCAGTCTGCTGGACGAATCTGGGTTTGGTGGATGCCAATAGAGCGCTACCTACCGGAATGCACAGTGCCTAACGTAAAGTTTGGTGGAGGTGGAATAATGGTGTGGGGCTGTTTTTGAGGGTCTGGGCTAGGCCCCTTAGTTCCAGCAAAGAGTAACATTAATGCTACAGGATACAAAGACATTTTAGACAATTGTATGCTTCCAACCTTTTGGCAACAGTTTGGGGAAGGCCCTTTCCTGTTCCAGCATGACTGTGCCCCTGTGCACAAAGCAACGTCCTTAAAGACATGGTGTTGACATGAGTTTGGCGTGGAGGAACTCCAGTGGCCTGCACAGAGCCCTGACCTCAACCCCATTGAACACCTTTGGGATGAATTAGAATGCCGATTGCAAGCCAGGCCTTCTCATCCAACATCAGTGCCTGACCTCACAAATGCTCTTTTGGCTGAATGGGCACAAATTCCCACAGACACACTCCAAAATCTTGCGGAAAGCCTTCCCAGAACAGTGGAGGCTGTTATAGCTGCAAAGGGGGGGAACTCCATATAAATGTCCATGGTTTTGGAATGGGATGTCCAATAAGTTCATATAATTGTGATGGTCAGGTGTCCACATACTTTTGGCCATATAGTGTATGTGCCTTTAGGTCCAGAACATCATATAAGCATGTTCAGACAACAAGGACACCATTTTGAATGCATGCTTTAGTTTCAATGTGATAATTTTGGTAATTTAAAATAAGATAAATCATCTCAAACTTGCAGTGTGGAACATCATGTCCTCTAAGAACCCTGATTGGATGAATGATATCAGGGCAATAACATGTGAAAAGTAAGACCTTAGTACACAAAAAGAGCACTCAGTCCAAATACTTTCTTCTGGTACTTTGATTTTAATCTTCAAATAATTTCCCACAGATTCTCCTCCCCGCCTTTAACGTCCAGTGGGGGTGTTGAAGGGGACGTTGAACGTGACCGTGACCTGTCTTGACCTAAAATGTCCTATGAGGCCTCCAACTTAAACTGCTGTGTCGTTTAACCATTTAAGTCCTTCTTCAGATCTTCCCATCTGCCTTTGTTCCTCAAAGAGAACGCATGGCAGAGTGATAACACACAGCGGCAATCACTTCCTTGTCATTCCTCTGATCCCGCGCTTTAGAAGCTATGGAAATGTTATGCAAATGATCCGTTAATCCCTTACGTTATTTTGTTCCGTTTCTCCCCTTTCATTCCAACGCGCGGTTTTCCCGAGCCGCGTCTGTGCTCCACAGAACAGCAGGACTTCCTTAGTCCCCGCTCTGCTCCGATTGAAGAACAATCGCCAATCAATTAGTTTTGTTTTGAGAATATAACTAATTAGATAAAGTTGTGTAGCTGCACAGACATATCTGAGCAATAAAAGACAAATGTAATTTGTGCTAAATTAGCCTATGACTTCATTGTCAGGGAAACCATACGTACGGTGTAATTAGATCAAACCCGCTGATTTGTTCTTAGGAAAAAAATGCTTTGCAAATTGCATATGAAGACCAGCAGGAGCTCAAGTAATGGTGTCCAAGTAGAATATTAATTGTGAAAAGCTTCAGTAATTTTATCAACAGGTTTTTGTCCTTTGCAATTGTAACTCTTTTTAAAGACTGAGTAAATTATATCTACTTTTTCACCGTGGCCTCAATTGCAATTCTCCCATTACTTTTTTGTTTTTGCCCAATAACTGTGACAGTCTGGAATGCCAAAAATAGTTCAGCGATCAACAGTATTAAGACCACTTATTTGACAAAAGCAAGAAGAGACAACCAAGCATAATTCAGGAGAGGCAGGGTAAAGATATGAGGCTGTGACCCATGTCGGTCTACCGTTTTTGTTGTCCTAAGGGTTGGTGTTAAAAATAATAAGAATGAGGTGGGATGGTCTTACATCCAAGAAGCTTAAAAAGCACAATCTCAAATAAGCTCAATTTCCCTCAGCCAATCGCATTGCATTTTTGAGGGGTTTTGTTGTTGATCATTTCAACTGACTCACATCCCCCCTCCTTGCCCCTCCCCAAATAAAAACACTAGAGGTTTATGTGGCTTTACAAATAAAATGTATCTAGACATTTATCCAGTTTAATCTTCTTAACATATTAAAGTGATTTGCATTACCCTGCAGTGACTGAAGCTGGATCCTGCTCCTCCCCCACAATGCACGGTGGCTTGGAAGGAGATGTGGACAATCGTGTTTCTGAGATAAAAGAGTAAGGGTGGTGAGGGGGGGGGGGCAAGAGTCAACTGTCACAGGTGTGGAGCTCCGCCCCTCACTGCTGAGATTGACACATGCACCAGCTGTTGCTTCCCCGTGCACTTAAAACATTACTTGCTGGCACGACACTTTTACAGTGGACTGTGTTGTGGCTGTGGACTGGAAAGTGGAAGCACTCCTTGGTTCTGGGTAGCGTGGAAAGCACTCCTCTCTCTCACCCCTCCGGTAACTCTCAGCAATGGTGCCATAAAATCAGTTGGACCCATAACAATATCTTCAGTGGTACCCCAGTGGTACCCCAGTGGTAGCCCAGCGTAGTTTAGCCCAGCTTTATTATCACATTCGCCATAATGTCTGAACTGGATGGCTTTAACTAAATGAAATATGTATATAGATGGAAAAAAATAGAAGAGGATATTATTGCTGTCAGAATGTTTAAAGATATACAGGCTGGCCTCTGTCTGTCGGTGGGTTTGGGCATTTCTTCAGACAAGGGTGTTCTTAACCTTTTCCCATAGACAGGAAGATGTGCTGCACTTGTATTGGTGGTGACAGGCACAATGTGGTGTCTGATATTCCAGCTCCTGTGTCCAGGCGACAGAAAATGTCAGAGTCAAACTCTGTAACTGATCCGCAGTGTGAGTCCTTATGTGCTATGATTTTTCTGCAGGGCATTGTCCTGGCTCCTGCTAATTAGCTTGATTACACAATTGCTAATCAGAGATACCTTGAATGACATTCTAGTGTCTTGACTTTTATCACTTTTACAGTGTCTCAGAGATACTACCTGTATGCATGTGTTTTTCATTTGTTTCTTATAACACTAAAGGGTCATACTTCTACTTGATATGCATTATTTAATTGTCTGCAATCTCTGTATCATTTTAAATTTTAGTAGTAGTACACAGGGTTTTGTCATCTGTGCCATCCCAGAGAATTATGGATTTAGAGATTAGCCATTTTTAGTGTAGGCACCATTTTACAAAACTTGCTTTTATTTTCTCACTTAAAAATGATTGAAGAGAATTATTGAACTTAATTAGCTCTCGAGTTGCAGGAGACATCACATTTATTGAGTACTTCAGTGGAAGCTCAAGCTGTGACCCTACCAGAATCCACCTATAGCGGCTATTTTGCCTGCTGAGAACTAAGAGTATTTCAAGCAGAAAGGAGTACAGTAATTACCCCCCTATGTAAATTAAATCTTGATTTACTCTAATTTTTCTGTTCTCTTATTCCTTTTAAACTCAGTGGTGAGTGGCTTCATTAAAACCACCTATTGTTTTGGGAGGGAAAATAGTTTAAAGAACTGGAAGTGCTCCCTCTGTGTATTTTGTCCATTTTTTTTTCTAAATATTGCCAGCTATTTTGCTGTCCCAATTGCTCTCAATCACATTTTGTCTTTAGTAAAAGCCACTTTTGACAATCTTTTCCATCCATGCTTTTCCAGCACTAAATTGCAACATCTGAGGCTTTCACGATGCCAAAGTACACATGAAGTGCTGACCGTTTTTCTACCATTTAAAGATGAGAAGAGAACGCAGAGTCTTAAATGTGGCATCCAGACTCTGTCAATATAGCAGTGCTCAGTGCAGACACTTCAAACAAACTCCACCACCAACTGGTCCTTTCTTTTCATGCCACACAAAATTGAAGAAATTGATTGAAACTGAAAGGATGTGAAATACCTAAGCTTTTTCACTTAGCCACGCATCTCTTGCCAAAAGTGGCTCACAGTTTAAAAAAAAAAAAAAAAAAATGTTTTGGTTTTGTTTTTTTTTTTCCCCCCTTCCCAAATCCTATCGAATGGTGCTCCAGGTTCTTCCTAGAGAAAAAAAGTTGAGATTGCGGGGAAGAAGAAAGAGGTTTTATGTGTGCAGGAATGTGGATTTCTTCCTCCCGTGAAATCCTAATTGTGCCTTGGAGGGCTAGTAGCATGTAGGGTATCTCTGCTCAGCTCGGCTCAACAGGATTTGTGGCTCTATGTGTGTGTGTGTGTATTGAAGTATTTCGTTCAGCCTTGATGTGGATGTAACCCTTTCGACTCACAACCCAGCGATTCCTCCCCGTTAGCCGCCAGGCTCATCCCATGCCTCCGTGCCACTTTTGTTCGACAGAGCAGCAGCAGTCAGAACTTTCTGTAGATCAGAAGGTTCTCTTGAAGGAGTGACAAGCCTATTATCCTGACATCACTGGAACAGAAAGACAGACCCAGGCGGGTTCTCCA
This sequence comes from Megalops cyprinoides, assembly GCF_013368585.1. NCBI lineage: Eukaryota > Metazoa > Chordata > Actinopteri > Elopiformes > Megalopidae > Megalops > Megalops cyprinoides. The sequence continues at coordinate 12,792,614 of NC_050586.1, forward strand.
GTAATGGACCCCAGGCCGTGGTGACGCTGTAGGACACCAGGCAGGCTTGTGTGAAAAGCAAAGGGCTTGTTGATACAGTTCAGGCTGAGAGTGTAAGATCAAGCATCAACTCTGCACTGCTGCTCTGGCAAGGCTTGGCAGAGTTACGACTATCTGTTTACCCATGTGAAACTAGGTTAATCCACAGGCTTACTGGATGCCAAAAAACCTGCGGACATCAGTACAGAGTCTATCAAAAGAAAGTGGTTTTAACAAAGAACTAGAATGGAATGGAGTTGAAGGTGACACATCTAAGTTATGTAAGCAGTATGGTGACCTGAAAATGCTTTGACTTCGTGGATAATTAACTTGGTGGGACCATGAAGAGTTTTGCACCACACCAAGCTGAGAAGTCAGCTTCACCGTGATTTCTAAAATAGGTGCAACCAGTAAGAACCTCAGCCATCATTCTGCTCGTGGTTGTGACCATGCCAACATGAGCGTGCCCTCCATTTGTCCTCTGAATGCACTTTTTCACGACAGTATGTTGCATGAGTACACATTGTACCACATATTAAATAGGGACACTCACAAAGATGACTGTGAGTTTAAGATGACTTCACTCCCCACCTAATTCCAACACCAAGATGTGGATATTCACACATATGCACACACACACACGTGGTCACACTCACGCCTACGGTTTTACAGTCACACTGGCTCACGCACAACCACACATGCTCACCATCACACATGCTGGTTTGCACTGAGAGAAGTACGGGAGCCTCTAATGTATGCATTCATTCATATATGCTTGTATTGATCTCTCCAGGTTGGCTCTCGCTAGTGACTGCTTTTTGGCCTTAACCTCGAGTGCATCTTATCATTTCTGCCACAGGCTGACCAACTTCTTTTGGTATTTTAATCTGTGTTAGAACATTTTTAGGCAGCGTATATTAAAAAACATTTTTCTTCCTTTTCACACAAAATCCCCGTTTTCACTCCATCTTTCAAAACCCAGCCTCTGTTGGAAGCGAGATCGTATCGAAATGGAGATTAAAAAAAGCAGTGAAAGTGGGCGTGTTGTGAAGACTGCAGAGTCTGCACAGTGAGAATCTGGAATCTCCAAACATACAGACTAAAACTCCGGCACAATGGAGTCTTTTCTGAGGCGTACAAACCGATTTTTTCCATGTTCTTGTTTACCTAATCGAGCTGATAATCCAAAGTCTACGTTTTTTTTTCTGCTGGTAGTCTATCTGGCCTTTGCTAACCATGACGCCAGTGACGCCTCACTTTACCACCTCCTGGAAAGAGTGCAGAGGGCTGCCTCAGTGACACCACACCTCAAGCGGTGACAGGGCTCCGATCGTCAGACTTGTGGGCCGATGGGATCTGCTTCTTGTGCGTCAGGGCTGGGGAGCCTGGGCTGTATTCCCTGTCGTCTCTGACACCCAACTGCCCCCACACAGCAGAGGAAGCCACACTGAGGCCAACACCGGAGCTTCCCAAGCTGGTGCTGGGAATTCTGGGAACTGTCCTCCCACTGTCAGCCTGGTCTCGGTCCAGCCGTGGCGGCCGCAGTGCGGTGGCTCCCTCTCACTGGCGTCAGGGCCCCTGCCATCCAGGGCAGAGCAGTCAGGGTGCCAATGGCATTGGTGGCGTCAGTGGCATCTTCCTCCACAGTCGTGAGTAAAGCCGAGTGTAAAAAAGAGGAATGTGACACTGAATTACGCTTTCGCAATGTATGAACATCAGTGGCCGTAATTAATCCTGATGGAACGTCGCAAGGAGGGGGAAAAAAGGGGGGAGGCCATCCTCCCTGGTGATACGCACAGTGCCTGGGAACATGTTTGACAGCTCTGATGGGCAAGCAGGAGAGGTGTCACAATGGGTGCAGTCACACGCTCCGCGGCACAGAAATATCCCCTCGTCTGGGAACACGGCCTTCAATGAGTCTGTCTGTGTCCACTGTTGCACTCTTCACTTCCATGTTACTTTTAGTTACGTGTGTAAAGTTTTAACAATAGCTGCCCATCCCTCGGAGGTAAGGCAGCTACACTAAAGATTATCGTAATGATTGTTGCTGTTGCTGTTACTGTTACTGTATTGTCTATATTGCTTACTGCAAAAGCAAGGCATCCCTTTTTGGCAAAGAAACCACACGTACACGTAGGTTACATGATTCAGCTGAAAAATCCAATATCACTTCCCCTAAAACTTTATCATTACAAAATATTTGCAATAAATCAGTTGTAAGATATACAGCTGTAGCGAAGGGAGAGAGCAGTCACCCCACCCGGCCTCGAACCCGGGTTTACGGGGTACTAACCATGTGACTTTGACCACGAAGCCAAAGAGCCAGGCTCGTTGGTATGGCAGTCAGAGCGCATACTCAACCATAGTGACGGCACTCCGTCACAACAGCCCAGAAACATTTTAAACAAATATGTAAATGAGTTAACCTCACGCTTATGTCAGATATTCTCAACTTTGCTATGGAACAAGTTTGGTCCGTAGCTTTAGTTTTTAAATTTTGAGTGCAACCCAATCAAAAACATGGAAAAAACTGGAACTTCAGAATTTTCAGCAATGTTTTATTGTTGCAGAGTAGTACTTAAAAATCTTACCATGAATTGATACTCAGATGGATGTCAAATTAAGTACTTTGGACTTTTGGGGTATGCTCTATGCACCTGTCAGTTTACACAGGTGACAAAATGTGACTTGTTCCCTGATTTTGAACAGACCTCATAATAAACCTGATTTTAATTGTATATGGTTGATCAAAAACATCTTTTAAGCCTTGTAGAACACTATGGGAAATCTCAATGTGACATATTTGTGTCAAAATCAGTCACATTGTTTTACTGTCATGGTGGATTTTGCAGTGTGGCATTGTTCCAAAAACATAATTTGTGAGAATGTGAAACTTCATGAGTACATGTCTCTCCTCAACAATAAATCCAATAAGAATAAGTGACATAAATCGTGATTTTGTAGCCCTCTTAGATTAGCTGTCAGTTTCTTAAAATTCCTGATTAACCATTATTCTGATGGCATGTAGTGATTAACCATTTTGCAGAGCTATATTCTCAACGTGAAGGAACATTTTCAACATGAAAAAGAAAACCTGGCCACCCTGAGTTAGTCAGTGTTGAGGCACTTGCGATTAAACATGCAAATGAGCAAATCTCATTCATCGTCAGGTCAGTCGTCATATTTGATTTACACACATTGTGGGCCATACCAAAGTTTTTCAGATTTGAAGACATTATGAAAAATAAATATACAGACAATTTTTACTAATCATAATGTTTGAGTGTTTTTTTTAAATATTGATTTTCAACAATTTAGATATATGTATAACAATTCATTTAAATTCAGCACTGCACAGGGCAGTGGACTGGGTATAGGAAGAGGTGGGGGATTGGATATGTGTAGGAGCAGTGTGAGCAAGGTTACACTATGCCACTACTAAGGGTTTGCAGTGGAAGCAGATGTCAACCAATTGCCACTGGAGGACGATAAAAAGAGAGAAGTGACCTGGAGCCACAGGGACTCCGAGGCCCCGCAACAGTACAGCGTGGAAAGTGCAAAGACCACAAGCAAAGCAGAGGGAGCAGATTGCTGTGGAAGTTTGGCATGAGGACCTGACCAGTGGCCTCTGTGTCCAGGGAGAGGGTTTTAACCTTGGCAAGTAGAAGAAATGGTGGGGTCCTGGACCTGAGGCTTGGAGAGGAAGAGCCTTGACTTGGTGGTCATCCAGGTGGAGGTCTCAGCATGTTATGGTGGTGTACATGAAGAGACCCACATACACATTCAAACACACAGCAGATTTAGCTTCAGTGGAAGAACTGCAGGCTAGCGTGACCCAATAATCACAGCTCCCACTATTTTTTCCATTTCAATGAGAGAAAAGGGTCAGAAAGGATATTTACCGTACTGCTCTTTAGATCATGTAATATGCATTACACATTAAAGTGATGTTGCCACATTTTTAAATGCTATAATGTAGTGGTAAGGAAATATAAGGAATATAAGGAAAAAATGTTAGTTTTTTTGGCGGGGTTAGGGGGGATTAGAAACTTAAATGGTTGGGAGGTGAGGAACAGTGCCAAGAGCTGAAGATGAAGCTCCGCTTTTGAGTATGCATGACAGTAGAAACAGGGCCAAGTTGGGGGGGAGCTGAATTCACACACTGGATCCGTAGTGAAGATCTCGCATTATGCAGCAGTCGCAGTGTAAATGTCTGGAGGTAGACTGCTGAAGACAATGTGCCATTCCGTCCCCCTCCCCCAGTCATTATCACAAACAAAAAAGTGTTGCCATGGTAACCATATAGCTGCCTGAAGTCAAACTAAAATTCCATTTCCAATATGTGTTTATATTTAGAATATCCTTCTCAAAGGGTTGAATATCAGATGGCTCTCAGAGACCTTGTTTAATTGTCTTCAGGCGTTTATAGCTTTGAAAAAATAATCTTTCTCGATATTGTGTGACTTTTGGAAAGAAGAGGAGAACAGCTTGCTGCCTTTGAATATACTTGTGTTTCCAATTAAATTGCTGCAGAAGTTGGCACTGTCCAGACACTGTGTGTTGGCAAATTCTCAGGGTTTTCATTTTGATTAAAGATACAGAAACAATTAGTGTGGCTTTCACCTTGCATGTAGAGCCCCCCCGCCACAACCCCAAAGCACTCAGCAGTACTACCAGTTTAGACGCCTAATGAAGTGTGATGGGTGTCTGACTGATATGGACGTCAATCAACATGATAATTGATACATATTTTACTCTGCTCATTTGTTATGTTAATATGTGGTAGGGCTTCTGCAGTAAAAAAAAAAACTGGAGGCAAGCATTGCTAGTCTCCATGACAAAATAAGATTTCCTTTCTGCTTCGTTCAGGATTGTGTTTCTGTTCGTTTGTGTTAGTGTGTGTGTGTGTGTGTGTGTGTGTGTGTGTGTGTGTGTGTGTGTGCCTGTGTCTGTGCATTCCTGGGACGGGTTGTGTGTGTGTGTGTGTCTTTGTGCATCTGTGGCAGTGTATTCATGGTTGTGAGTAGGTGTATACGTGTAAAGCCACCACTAGAAAGTGTTGAAAGCCGCAGCTAACAAGATCGCATCCAGGGTGACTAACAAGCTTAACATGAGCGCAGCTGCGTTAGCAAGCACCCTGTGCCGAAAAGAGTTCTCCACGTAGAGAGAGAGAGAGACACAGGAATCACACTCTGGGCTTCTACAAATCCCACACACACACCCCTCCACCTTCAGACGGGGAAACATTGCACCCTCATTCAGCTAGCAGTGGGTGAACAGAGCAGATATCCTCAATCTACAAAACTCAATGAGTATGTGCACAGGCAGCTGATATAGAACAGACTTGTTGAACCTGAGCTGAAAGCTCAAAGACTGGGGTGTTGCTCCTTGACTGTTTCACCCTGGTGTTTCTCATCAGAGGAATCAGCTAGGTGAAAATGGCTGAATTTGTATGCATGTATTTGATATTCTGATTAGTACCTCTGGCGCTGTATCTCATGAGTGAAAGGCCTGTAACTGTAGGTGTCAGTAGGGAACACAGTTCAGTAAAAGGAGTACAACAGGGGCACTGATATCAGAGTTTAGGTAATCTACCGAAACCCAGTGGGACTGGCAGGTAAGTATTGCATTGGATTGCGCTACAATTTTTAACCGTAAGTTTTTGTTCTCAGGCCCGGTTGGCGAGCAGAGCAAACTGGTTGAATTTGTTCATGGCAAGCAAGCATATGACAATACTTGGTTGAAAGAAGCTCCCCTGTTGCATTTGTGTTGTTCATGGACACTGTCATTTTAAATGAGCACAGCGGATGTGCCACTTACTCACAAAATGGAAGCTGACAAAATTAAAACAGCATTTGCGAGGAGAATGTGTTGGTGGTAGCAACTGAAGCAAATTTCGGCAAGGAAAGTGCGCAGTATGGAAAAACTTTGGGCTGGTTGTTACCAGTAGCGATAAGTGTTCCTCTCAATTTCTACAGGGCAAAATGTGCAAAATACTTGAATTATGAGTGACAGACTCGAACTCGGAACTGGAACTTTTTGTTCACAATCACCTTAATTGTTACCATTGCCCATATTCCACTTGCTCATATAATATAGATGTTTGTCCCATAAAATGGGTGGGGAAGCCTCCCTGTCAGTCATGCTTATGAACAACACCTACTCTGTGCATTTTTTTTGGAAATCATTCAATGTAAACCATGGTATGGGCAATATGAAACAAAGTGAATATTGTTTTCAGTCATGACTACAGAGATTCATCCTCTTCAGTGCTGCAGGAACAGCCTGTTCCTAGGTGCAGGGCCAAATAAATACCTGATCTTAACTGTGCACCAGAGTGACCTCAGTTTTCTCAGACATTGCCACGGAGAGCCGACAAGTAATGAAAATGATTGTAACCGATAAACTGAGAAGCTATTATCATCAACTATTGGAGAGTTGGTAAATGGATGAGATTGTTTTTCTTCATGTTGATGTGAGTGTAACATTGGTGATGGGGTACAGCATGGTCCCATGTCATTGTCCATCAGTACAACCCGAACACATAGTACATATTAATTCCTAGTAAATCACAGCAGTGACAATACCCAAATACGATTACTGTTTTTTTCAGTATGCTTCAGAATTTTCAAATTGTGCTCAACTCTTTCTGGCATCTTAGTAACTCACTGAGAGGAAAAAATGGGTTTCATTTTAGACAGCTGACAAGGATACACCTTAAATGACAAACAATGGTGAATCTACAGGTCTTCCTATATTATCTACAATATTTACTCTGTAAAATGACTTTGGTTCTGGTATTTTTCTATGATCTCAAAAGTGTGTTGTTTTAAGTGATGTCAAGCATAAGAGCACCATGCCTTTGAAGTTGTTTATAGGAAAGTAAAAACTGGCAAAACCTGAAAAAATCCTCTCATTGTAGGATTTGGACTCTGTTATTCTCTGGTTTTAGCCATGTGGCTTCTTAGTTTTGACTCTGTGGTTATCTGGTTAAGATTATTTGTGTCACTGCATTGGACCATGTGGTGGCCGCATTAAGGCTTTTTGGCTCCCTACCCCCCCATTTGGTTGCCAGGTTGAGGCTGTAATAATGACTGGTTCAGTAGTCTTGCAAGTTGCTCCACACAGTTTATGTGAGTGTGAAGCAGAGATAAATACAGGAAAGTAGTTATGATTAACAATGTCCTGCATGTGCGTGTGTGTGTGTATCTATGTCCGTGTTAGAGCCTGACCGATAAATCAGCGTGCCAATATTATCGGCTGATATGAGCTAATTGCAGATAAATCAGTATCTGCGTTTATAACGGCCGATAAATGACAATTAAAAAAGAAATGGAGAGACGAAAGATGGATCCGTCAACCATGTTATGAGTGTTGTCGTTGTGTAGTTTCAACTTCACTGTTGGCAACACACGCGTTTGTAACGCCAGAAATCACAACAATCAGTTGACCCAAGCAGTGTCGAGCAGAGTAGCCCATGATGGAGATCACCTGTGTTCATGGTAAATTGATAATTGTCACATGAAATATGTTACTTAAATAATAATAATAAATATTCCCATCACTTCTCCTGTTAGCCTAAATAAGCCTGACGAGGTTCATGTCCGCCATGCCTGGTTTTGCTGCAGTAATGTGAAAGCCGGTACCGTCAGTCAAACATCAAAATTACGTATAACATTACAGTAGTTGAGTGGTGTAGGCTAAGCTGTTGACAAACTTGACTGTAGGTTTATTTATGAAACTGTGTGGCAGTTCTAGCGAGTAAACAAACATCGGTCCTATCATCTCTCCCTCGTCACTTCTAAAAATTCTCTGGCAACATTGCTTACAGCAGCTTATAACACTGTCCATTGCTAAATTAGGTTGCCCACAAAGCTAGCTAATGCCATGTTTATCAGTGGAAGGCCACTAACGTTAATGAGCGGTTAAACTATAGCGTTTAACTTATTCTGCCTAAATGAAGCAATGGTAAATATATCTGCGACTCGCATGTCTGTAGTTACAGTCAGTGCATTGGAAATTATTAACCCTTTTGCAGGGAGGGTCACACCGGTGTGATTAGCTGTGTAGCGCGTATGCTAAAACTGGTGTGATTAGAACACGAGGTTGGAGAAATTCTAGCTAATTTTAGCTTTGAGGTAAAAGTGATTTGACTCTAAAAAATATAGCAAGTGCTAACTGAAAACTATGAGAAGCTTAATAACGCTAATGAAAATATAACAAACCATGTAATGTAACACACACGCTACATAGCATAAAAAATAAGTTACGTGCGAAAGGGTTAATCCAGAGGGGACACATAAATAAACGTGAGCTGGACAAGTATCTAACATGGTTTGATAGCCAAACAGAGTTATCTGGCTTCTTTTTCAAATGTGTAGTGTGAAATCCCAAAGTCGCAAGTCCTCGTTGCAGACAGTCATGTAGTATTACATGCATTCAACATCAGTGTTTACTCTAGGTCACTGTATCAGTTTACTAAATAGTTTAAGATGGCATGATATTTTTTTTTTTAACTTTTTTGTATTTTCATACATTTGACTCTTATTTATCAAAACTTTAATATGTTTTGTTGTACTTTTGTTCAAAGTACTATTTATGACAATAAAACAATTTCACTTTTAAACTGAATTATGTCATGTTATCTTGGTGAAGATCTCTTAAATAACTACGGATAACAAATGTTAGGGAAAATCTTTGTTTATGTTATGTGTTTCTGAAAAAAAAATACCGGCCGATATATCATTATCGGATTTTTAAATCCTCAAATATCGAAATCGGTATCGGTCTTAAAAATCCTATATCGGTCGAGCTCTAGTCTGTGTGTTCTCTGTGAGGTCATGAGATCTTATCACCAACACCTTTCACAAGTGCTTCACACATTTTGTCCATTTGGAAAATTTAACTCAGGTGGATTAAACCTGTGAGGTTGCATAATGTTATGTCTGCATGCCCTGTTGAATCTCGCTCATGAAAAAGCTCCTCAAATTCTGTTGCAGATGTTGTATTTTCTATATGAAAGAGAGAGCGATCATTTCCTCTGCACTAATTAGCTGCTTGTTTGAGCGACTTGTTGAGCGATGGGTAGCAGTAGGGTTGGGCCTACTAATAGCACTGAGAGCGGATGAAGCACATTGCACACCTTCATACCAAGTGCCGTTGGCTCCAGCGCGTGTCACCTGGTGTTATCACCAAATTACAGTAATGACATTCCATGTATTGTCTGTTACCCAGGCAGAGTCTCTGGCAAACCCGTTTTTCTTTCAATTTATGCATAATCAGCGGGTGGCTGATGTAGTGGCATGGGGCGATCACACCAGTCCCTCTGATGCCTCTGAAAAGAGAAACAGCTTAGTGCAAAACAACTGCGGTAATTACACAACCAGAACAATAATATATGTAATTTACAATAAAACCCCTGCTATCATCATCAAAGAGTCATGCCCTGTGTTCTAAAGGAAGTGTATCACTAATGTGCTTCATGTTTCCTTTAGCTCATCAAAAAATCAAAACTTATACAAGAGAGTGTGGAAAGTTCAAAGCCAGCACCAGTGAGAAAAATGTAGTTGATATGAACGGATGACACTGTGATGGAATGACTGTCAGATGACTTTGTTGGCAGAATAGATCCCTGCAGCCAATTCCTCATGGACTGATTACTGCATTGCCCTTTGTGACTGGCAGTGAGGGGGGCAGTGGACTGGTGGTTATACAGAGCCTGGATGAGGAGGGGTAACGGGCTTGTTTGGGGCGGGGTGTTGTTCCGAATGACGGGAGTGCTGGCCTCCCGTCGCACGCCGGTGACCCCCATGGTGGTGTCAGCCACCAGCGGCGGCCGTGCTGGCCTCAGGCAGGGTCAGGACAGCATGGTCACTCTCCTCCTCCATCGCTCTCTAATCTCCGGACCTTCCATCCCCAGCGCTCCCCAGACAGGATTCAATTACTGCCACTGCGCCGACCTTTGACCCCTCCCATGGGACAGACCTCATCCCTCGCCCCTGCTCAGACGTGCTGGATGGACCATGGTTAACCCTTCTTCCTCTTCTCCCTCCTCCAGCCCCAGACGTCCACGACTGCCCTCACTATGAGGACCTCACGCTTTTGCTTAGAGTACTCCTTTGCTCTCTGCAGCAGGCAACCCTGTAGCTGTGATTTTTCTCTCAGTGACTCTTTGAAACAGAACTCATACCACAATATGGTTTACAAAGACAAGCAAATTAGAATGCTACAAGGCTTATGATGTGAACTGCTTGTGATACCTACAGAATTTCACTGCTTACACAGTGTTGTTGGGCATGAAAGAATGCATGCAAATGGATCTCTTACCCACGAGTAACTTCAAACTGAAGCAGCAGGAAAAAAAGCCTGTACTTGTAAGCCTTCAAGGACTCGATCAGTGTATGGAGGAAATAATTAAGATAACATTAGAAACAGCAATCAGATCTTGACTCTGCGCTCAGAATTCATATCCTCGTCAGTTTAAGTGGAAGATCTCTCTGCAGTTAGGTATTGATCAGCCAACCTTGCTCTAAGCTGCAGTCGATAGTTGTTAAGCCGTCTCCGTCTCTTAATCACAACACAGATACCTGTTAATTACCAAACGAGTTCAAGTCTTTTTGCTACTTAACGAGGGATTTGGGATCGATTTATTGCTTTGCTCCGGGGTGAGCGGTGAGTCCAGTTGACCGTTTAATGAAACGCGGCTATGATTTTGTTTTTTTTTTGTTGGATTTTTTTTTTCGCCAGGTGGGGCAAACACAGCCCCCACTGCGGAGATGTAGAGCACAGAGGATAAAGGCAGGGGGGATATTAATAGGCAGCTTCACAAACGACACGGCTTGGTATCGGGTCAGGGATAAAGCGTGAACTTGTAAACTCTCCTAGGGGCCTCTCCTTTCCCTCTGTTCACCGCCATCAGACGGCAGAGCGCCGGGCGTGGCCGCTCCGCTGGCAGGGTGGTTTAGCAACCCTCTGATTCTTAGCCCCAGCAAAGTTCACTCAAAGGTAAACCCTTAGCTTTCACCTTCAGAAGCAAGGCAGGCTCCTGCTTCTTTGTTCCTCTGAGTCCTCTGTGTTGCAAATATCTCCGCATTTGATGGTATTACTAAGAGAAATTTTGCACCCCTTCTTACTGTCAGCACTATGGATTACATTTCCAAAGGGGTGACACAAACGTATGAACTAGAACTTGCTGGCTTCCTCCTAGGCTGCCAAGCCAAAATGTAGGCCAGACATATTAACAATTAGTTGATGTAGAATGGCTATCAAAGCATGCATTTCAGGCACTATGAATGTGCATGGCGCATTACGACTCTGTTCAAAATCTCAATGTAATGTGCGGATGCAGAATTTCAGTGTTCTGCAACTGATAGTTTGAGAGAGATTCAAGCACATCGTTCAAGCACATTGCTCACCAAATGCAATATGGCTGCCACCTGTTCTCCCACCTGTTCCAGTACAGGTTATTGTGTTTGCCGTGTGGCGCTCATAGCACTATCCCACCTCATGTGTGGAGACACATCCCAGGATTTGAATTTGATTTTATAGGGGGAGGGGTGGGGGAGCAGGGGCGCTGGGTAACAGTGTCAGCCAGACGGTGGCCCCCCGCCAGAGATAAGGGAACTGCTGTGACGTGTGCGGCCTCATTGACCCAGGAGCCCGGCCCATTGTCCACTGGCAGTATCTCAGGCCACCACGCCGGCACAGCGCACAAAATCAATGCGCTTTCATGGGAGAGAGGTGTCTGGATTTAGTGCCACAGTCAGAGACCTCCATTGAGATGTTGTATTTACAAGAGTGATCCCGGCACAATACTCGCCATTTGTCTTTGGGGTGGCAGACGAGATGCGCTGTAAATTTTCTCCTTTTTACTATTAGCAATTTTTCCCCCCTCCCTGAACACTCCCTCAAGACATTGGTGTGTTTCAGTGTTGATGCCCATAATTTAGTTTTTTATTTTAAATCTTTTCCTTCAAGGCATCTAAAGACATGACTCCCGCGCACCACCTTCCAAATCACCTACAGTATTTTTGTGAAAAAAGGCACAGTTGGCTGCCCAAAATATTTGTCTCTTTTTAACAGTTAAAAATTGGGTGATTCAGGCAAGATGTGGCTTGCAGGAGTTACTTCTGTTATTTTGAGCTGTTCCCCAAAACACCTGCCAAAAAACTCACCAGGTGTGAAAACATCTTCATTATTTACCTTCTAGGCACTATGAATAGATGACTTAAAACATATTATTAGTCATGTTTTTCGTGACCTCAGTATAACAGATATGTTTAGGTGCAGCATTTGATTGATCTGTGTTTTTGAAATGTGCTGTGATTTGCAACTCTGGCTTACATGGACTGTTGAAAAGGCTGTCGATAAGGATCATCAACAGCAGTGGTAGGGGACTGCCATTATTGTTTTTGTTCATGTCCCTCTACATAACTCCACTGTGTGGGGAAATGGAACGCCTGTGATCTCCATCTTATTCTTTACAGAAGTTCCCAGGGTTCAGCGCCCTGCCAGCGGAGAGCCCATCTCTCCTAGCTGAGATGAGGCGTTACTGAGAGAGTCCTAAAGCCCCAGCCCCAGCTGGACCCCCCCCCCCCCCCGAAAACTGACCAGCGGAGAAGCGCAGGTTCCTGCAGGGGTAATTACACTGTCCTGGCTCCTAATAAGAATTCCCCGCGGGGCATTTTGCTGTGATCACGGCGTGCAGTGGGAGGTTAATCCCCCGAGACTCCGGACTCAATCTCCCCCGCCTCCAGCCGGCGGCCCCAGCCTCACGTGCAGCCCCGTTTAATGGCCTGTTCGAGCACAGCGGCTCAGGCTTATGGGCTCTCTTATTCCCATCACTTACGGCTGGCTCATTAGGGCCTGGTGTGGTCTGGGGTAGCCACCATGGAGCGCAGTGGACTGAGTGACCGGTTACCATTTCGTACTGCCTGGACCAGAGTCCCAGTGCAGAGAGCAAGGAGCTCTTCAATATGGAACGCAGTGATGCAAAGAACATTAAAACCTCTGAAAACAATGCACAATATTATCATCCCGAGCAATTTCTCATGCCTACACCATTCATTAGGGCTGTGTGTTGTATTATGCATATGTCTTGTGCCATTTAAAAAAGCTGGGTATGCTGTTGTTCATAACAACCCAACAAAGGAGAAAAATCTTGAAAATGGCATGCGAATGAAGGGTTCAGTATCTTAACAGGTAATAGCAGGTAGGTGGGTAATAACACTGAGGCCTCTTGACCTCAGTAGACACAGAAGAGAGGACCAGTCCGACCCAAGCTCTTTCTAGGGCTATGAGGGTGGTGGAGAGGGAGGGCTGGTGGGGGGAGGAGCCCTGTCAGTCTCACACTCGGTGAACATGGAGCTGGGCGCTTTCAGTGGATTACATAGCCCTGCCCCCTCCCCACCCCCAGGAATCAATGAGCCGGGGGAGGTCCCCATCAAAGAGAAGGGGTCAGGGGCGTTTGAAGTTATGGATCAGCGCTGGGGTGGGAATCCCATCCAGTTAATGAGGCTGATTAGCGAGGACAGGGAATGTGTGTGTACGTATGTCTGTGTGTGTGTGTGTGTGTGTGTGTGTGTGCGCGCAGCTAAAGGCCTCAGCAAACAAACAGCACAGCTTAGGTATGCTGATTCATTTTTAACCATACTATAGCTTTTCCAGCACATGCATACACACCAGGTCAACAGCAATCAAACAGGCTAGTCTATTTTTATATTTTAAATATTTAAATGATTTTTTTTAGCTTTTAATTTACTTTTAGCGAGTATTTTATTGTCTTTTGGCTTTTGCCCAATGTTCGTTTTATGTGTCTTTCAGATAAAAAATGAACAAATTTTGACTAAAGAATTGAATGACATTATAACAGATAACAATATGTGTCTGTTGTTCCCTGGAGCCTGTGTCTCATGCATATCTATCTGCAATTACTGTGCAATCTGACAGATGGAAGTAAAAAGTATGCTTGTAACAGAGAAAGAGAGAGAGAGAGAGAGAGAGAGAGAGAGCGCGAGAGCGCCATGCCACAATGTGTGAAGTGCCAGCATAGACCCTCTTTCCCCCTTTCTCTCAATAGTGCCAGCTGGACTAGGCAGCTCCACATAGGTACCTACATTATCATGCACAAACACACATGCACAAACCCATATATACACACATACATAATTACATGTACTGCACAATGACCCAGTGTCACCAATGTCCTGACAGCACTTTTCAGGCTGTCATCATTTTAATTACTTTTTGTGGAGTCTGGCAGGCTTCTCGTAAAGTTCATATACGGTATTTCTCTGAAAACATCATCGCTGGTTCACCTTACTTTTATGAGGTTAGATTTGAATATCACTAGAAGCTTGAACTTATTTTATTTCTTTTCCTGGAATGATTAAATAAGTATTAGAAAAGGAAACAGACAGAAACTGTTACCATGCATGCAGTGAGTAAATGGCCTTTACAAGGCAGATTTTAATTGCTTAGCGCGTTCATCCAAACTTTCCTTGATTTTTTTTTTTTTTTTAATTTCCCCCAGAGAGAAACCTTAGGTGCCCTTTTAGCACTGCAACATGGTCAGTAATGTATTCTCTAAATCGGAAGAAAGTCTGTGAATTTGTCTGTTGCTAGCTACCTTTTGACATTTGACTCCATTAAGATAATGTTCAGAGAAACATTAGACGGTAGCATTTATTGCAGTTGCTGAAATGCAGACCTCTAAAGTAACACAAGACCCCATATTAAAAGCCACCTTTGGCAGTAGGACATAATGTGTCAGGCATAGTCATGTTTTTGGAGATTCACAGATTGTCATTGGGGATGAGTTGTTGCTTCCGAATGCGCACAGTTCACGGAAAGGGAAAAGTTTCCTATAAGGTCAGCTACCTAAAAGAATCTGCACGCTCACTGTTGCAGGCGGAATGTGGTCCAATGAAGAGGAAGCAGCTGTCAATCTGCAAAAGGTTGACCTTGACTGCGTCTGCCGTCATAGGCTCCAAAGCCGAGGTGGGCTGTGCACGGCAGATGTCACAGAGTGTCACCTTTCACTGAGGATTACAGCAATCAAGCAGGGGGACAGGCATGTAAGCAGCGTGGCGTGTAATCTGCCCAGGGGGGTCAATGAGGGACAATCACCCTCGGTCTGACAGGCAGTGGGAGAGGTGCGGTTGTCGTTCCTGTGTTTTGGTATCGCCCCGGAGGCGCTATCAAAGAGAGTTTAGCATTATCCGATTATTAGGCTTATTGCTGTTTAGGCTTATTGCTGCTCATCAGGTAGGCTGAGTATCCTGCAGCGAAAATGCGCATTCCCGCTGAAAAATGTAAAACCGCAGTCGGGGTTTTCATTTAGACGCACCTTATTGTAGCCCGCGATGATGCGCAATGCTCTTAAGAGCCCGGTAAGCTTCTCAGGAGAGCACAGGCAAGCAAAGCAGACAAAGAGGGGACTAAATCCACAGCCACTACTGCATGCACTATGCCAGGCTGTCTAGATTTCCACCTTGGCATGTGCTGGGTAGTGATATTGGAAGCCCTCGCTGGTGGACCGAAACAGGGTGATCAGGCTCGATTTTTAATGGGCTTTCTTCACATCTCAAGACACAGTAGAGTGGGATTAAAGCAGGCTTAAATCCGTGCAAGGAACCGCAATCAGGGAAAGGGAAAGAAAAGAACAGGTCCAGAAAATCTAGCTGTGGACAAAGTGTTAATTGTATCTGTGGTAATAATTAAATCCCAAGAATGTGTGAAAGGAACATTCTGAGTTTCGTCCTCAGATTACCTCTGTGTCGCCCATCTTGGCCAGTTCAAAGTATTGTGTGCACAAATATTTAGAAATTGTGTTGATGGTCTGCTCAGACTTCAGCGCTGAGGACACTTTTGTTCTATTGTGTGATCTTCGGGGTTTTTTCTCTTCCGTGGTACAGCCACTGTGATGAAGCTGTCATCCCGGCACATCTCAAGAATGTTTGCTTTATGACTCGTCAGAGCTGAATGGCTGTGATTGACATCTCCGTCGGTTTGGACAGTGTGTAAAATAAGAAAACTATCATATGGTCTGGCAGATTTCGGGCAGAAAACCAGGGATGGCAAATGTGCTCTCGCAATAATTCAATCTGCTCCCATAATTCTCCAACTTTAAGAGACAGACAGAAAGGAATATTTTGTGCAATTAAGCTGGCAAGTTATAGCCACAGAGCCCAATGAGTGTGGCAGAATATTTACTGAGGATTGTTTTGCAAAAGAAAAATTCCCTGACAGATTGAGGGAGGAAAGATATACTAAAGTGATAGAATGTAGCAGTCTGAAAATATGTAATACTGCAAATATTAATGCAGTCTTTTGCAATGCATATTGCTTTTAAATTCCCAAGTACCTAAATATGTAGAAACATGTATAACATGCAATACGGTATCGTGACATGGCCGAGAGGATCAAACAATATCCTCACTGTTAAATGGCTGACTGGAAAATTTTCACGGCTGTAATGGTCCTCATTTTCTCTGTTGGCAGGCGAAGAAGTATGCTCTGATGATGGTGGATCCTGACACTCCGAGCCGCTGCAATCCCACTCGTTCCCACTGGAGGCACTGGCTTGTGGTGGACATCGCGGTGAGTGCTCGTCCTACCACAGGCCACTATTTGACCGCCTGTATTTGCAGCATCCAGGGTCGGACAGGCCCAGGACACAGAATTCAGATGAGATATTAGCATGGAGAGGCTGGGGAACTGTCTGACCCCACTGACTGGTCCCCAGAAAGGGGGTAAACGATTATGTCATACCATTTATGTGGTTGTACACGAAGGTGAAAAGTCATTGTTTCAACAGTCAAACCAGAGCACAGGTATCAACATATTTATTGATGTCTTAGCATTGAACATAAGGCCTTTAACTGAAGAACCCAGCTTAAAGACACTGATCTGGCAGAGAAAACACATCACATAATGTACTCTGTAAAAGCGTAAGGACCGAATGGTGTTAAAAACACTTGGGGCGGGGAATTGTGAATTTCCCTGTCCCCTGTGTACTTCACACTTGTGTGTTTCTAAATTGTTACATAATTGCAGAATAAAAATATCAAACTAGTCATCCTCCTCATAGCACTAGAAATATCTTGAATCATTTCTCTCCCTGTAGCATGGACATACAATGTTTCAGCAGCTCAATACCAGCGTCCCTTTATTAGGTCAGCATCGACACTTTCAGCATCATCAAAGCCAAAGAGGCATTTCATTCACTCAGAAGTAAATTTGCTCCCCAGGTTGAGATCTTGGTTCAAAGCGTTCGTGAATTCGCACAAAAAGACAAAAAAAAAAAAGAAAAAGAGCATTTGAATCCCGGAGACTGAGGATTCTCTTGGTTTTCTCCTCACATCTTAAGCAATAAACTCATGTGACAAAAGTGTGGGAGTAAGTCCTTTTAAATGGCGGGGAAAGTTTCTGAGCTCCTGTCAGCGGTAATTTTCCTCGGGCGCGGAGCGTCTGGGAGGTGTCAGCGCGGGCATGTGAGAGCGTGATTGAGGAGAGCAGCATGTGAGGCACGGGCTCCATCGCGCCGCTCCGGGCGCTCGTCCTTCCCCACCCAGCCGAGAGATTTTGGCAGAGCACCCTCCCTTCATCTGCTCCCCGAGGCCCAGCTCCCAGCACTTCACTACCCCCCCCCCCCCCCCCCCAATCCACACTTCCACATATTCCGTTCTGAAAAACGGGCGCGTCTCCACTCCCTCTCCTTGTGCGTTTCACATCTCTTTCTCATGCCGAGATCCTTCAGAGAGTTTTCGATGCTTGCCTGTTTTCGCGTGCCAAGTATGCGTTTCGTTGTTTATTGCCTCCAAAAAAAAAAAAAAAACGTTCCTTATACAGCAGATTAGATCCTCATAGCACCAGGCTTGATTCTGGTTTTTGACAGCATGTAATGTGTATATATCTACATCTGTTATATGTGTAGTCCTATGTAACATTCATGGTATATAATTAGCCCATTTGTTCATGGTTCCCATGGTCATCAACAAGTTTCTCACTTGTTATTGAGGCATCTGTAAGTGGAATGTGTTTAATTGCCTTCTTGTTTCTTTGCATGTACAAAATAGGCAGACGAGAAGAAAAATTTGAATGACAGTACCAAGCATATTGATTGCAAGCTTCCAACAAAGCTGGGATTAAATAAACATGTTCATACTCGGTACCTTTTCCTAAAAAAAGTATTTAATAAATTATTTTATTGTTTCATTTACTTTTCTCAGTCTTTTCAAATTGCATTCCAGAGCAGCCCTAGAGCGACCTAACTTGAGTCTTGCCATACAACATCCATCGTTTATAAGGTCCTTGGGGATCTTAGCCCTTTTTTCATGAAGCTCTTTGACAGTAAAGGCTCCTTGCTGTCTGGGCACTACACTGTGGGTGAAGAAGTGAACGCATTTCAAGATGCACAGACAGACAACCTCTCGCCTGCTATTCAATATTCTGTCACTGTGTGGGCGTTGACAAGGGAAAACTGTGTTGCGATTGGCTGCTGCACAAGGGTGTTTGGGGTGTCAGGGATGGTGGTTGGTCAGAGGGGTTAATGAGGATTCTGAGTGATGTCTACTCTCAGTGGGAGGTGTTTAATTGCTGGGAATGGCTGACTGACATGCTGTGACCCCAGTCTAGTTATCACAATTGCACGTGTGAATGTGTCAAATTATCCTTAAATTCCTTTGGGGATACATTCTAATATATACAGGTATCATACGTATATATACCTATTACTTAGAATTTACTGTGTCTTGGTAGTACAAACTATTATCTATTTTCCAACCATTGCATGACTTCTCTTTGTCCTCCTTTGAACCTGCAAGCAAATGTAACTGATGCCAAGCAGGGGTGTTTTGTGCTAGGCAGACCTTAACAGAATGGAGCATACTTTCATAAGCAATTATTGTAAATCTTAGCCAGTTACACACTATCTTTCCATATTTCCTGCTGGATGTTCAGAAGTGACCTCATGCATAGATGTCTCTTGATAGTGTTAATTATGCTTCACAGTGCAAAGACAATCTTATGGACTAAAAAATCTCTCAATGCTGAAAAATAGGGGTAATCAAAGGTTTTAGCTCATCTCTGTCACCCTAACCACACACTCTTAATTATCATGAGTGCAAAGTGATGGGAAATGTTGCCTTTTTAAAAAAAAAAATCAAATGCAGACAACTATCAATACTCATAGAACAGGTGTATATGCATGCCGATTAGACAGTATTAGTTAGAAAGCATTCTAGGCATTCAAAGTAGCCACAAGTACAACTCTATGCAAAATCATAGCATGAAAATAAACTATTGTACCATGGAAACCAATATACATTTTGCAAACAGCACCTGCTGATCTCAGAACAGTTGGAATGCAGGCTGAGGTACAAAGGATATTACTAATTTCCCTCACTGTTATTATTATTATCGTTATTATTATTATGA
The DNA here is from genome assembly GCF_013368585.1 of Megalops cyprinoides. NCBI lineage: Eukaryota > Metazoa > Chordata > Actinopteri > Elopiformes > Megalopidae > Megalops > Megalops cyprinoides. Next base: position 12,812,069 of record NC_050586.1, read on the forward strand.
GTAGTAGATGTTATTAATTTCCTTTACTATTATTATTAGTAGTAGTAATAGTAGTATCATCAGTAGTATTGGTATTACTATCAGTATATTCTTTGAACACAGCCCAAATGGTGGATCTGATTATACCATGTGCCCCCCTCCCCTAGAACAATAGATGATTACAATTAGGGTTAGCATATGAGCCACAACAGGTAATTAAAAACAATACAGAGAAAATCCCTCAACATTTTCAAATCAGTGGGTCTAGCATACCAAACATTCAGGGTTCAGAATATCCACTATTTAGAATGTGCAGCATTTAAATGAGAATGTCCCACTTTCAAATCAGAATCTCCTTCTGCACAAATCAGAATGGGCAGCATTTAAATGGGAGTTTCCACTATTCAGATAATAATGTTAAATACCCAACATTCAGTAGCACAAACAATAAAACTTCCACCCTATGAATACACGTGCTTAAAGCCTATAACCTTTATTCTGGGACATTTTGTTTGTTTTGACTGCTCATGTATGTTTACAATGAATAAGTACTCCTTTATTCTCTTCAACAGTAACTGGAGGAACTGCAGTAGATATTTGTTGAAATATAAAATTCATGATTACGGTTACAATTAAAAGGAGTGAAATTATGCCAATGTTCTGTGTTGGTGGTTGTCTGTTGTTCTTTTCTTTTCATAGTGCTTGAAAGGCCTGCTTTTGAATTGTTGAATGAAATAACTAACTAAAATAATAAATAATGTTTCAAATACATGAAAACAATGAAATTGTATGGCATTCGCACTCTTAAAACAGTGATAAATCTCACAACCTGAGAAAATTATTCTTATTCATTATAGCTTGCATTCCATTATAGATATATCCATATTATTATTATTTTATATTAGCAGGTATTTCATTTAATAGAAATGCTCAATTTATCTGACATGTACAGTGCAGTCTTTAAATATATCACGCAGAGAATGAGCATGTCGGAACTCATTAGGTACAATGCAGGGGATTTCAGCCACTGGTTTGAATCACTGTATCGGAAGATTAATCTTGACTTATCACAGAATGCATGAGAATCAGGAAATCAGCATAATTAGCTTTTGTTCAGTTTTTCTTTACCGTAGGTTGTGAGGTTAAAGGCATTTTTTAATTTGCAGAAAAGAGACTCAGGGTAGTTTGCAGTGCCTCTATGGCCCTCCAGCACTCTGCAGTTAAAAGCCAGGTATGGGCACAACAGGGCAGGAAAGGTTACAAATGTGTATTTCTCCGAAATCTAGCTTTGTGCATCTCATCAAGTGGTCCAGGTTTTAGCACACTTATTCTCTGTGCCACTCTGTTTCACCTCTCTCTCACTGTGATATATGTCAATTCTCTCTCTTTAACTCTTTGTCTCTCAGTGTTCCTCTGTATCTGAGCTGTCCGCGTCTGTCTTTCCATCTCTCTCTGTCTGTTTCTCTCTCTGTCTCAGCTTTGTGTGCCACTGTATCTCAGCTCACTGATGTCTCAGTTTATCGTACCGTTTATGAGCTGTGACTCTCCGTGTGGTCTCTGCTGTGGGTTCATAAGGAAACCCTGTAGTGCTCTCTCTCTCACACATAATGTGTCGGTTTACACTCCCCTAACGTTAACCAATAGGCTGAAGGCTGCACATTGAATTTTTTCATAAAGTATGTGAATCTGAAGTGTGAGTGTGAAGACTTTCACACAGTTGACTTTAGTGGTCTAGCTAGCACCATTGTTCTCTCCTGTACTTAGCCCTGAGGGCTTCAGTATGGTATTCTCTGTCATCTTCTTGAAAATGGTTTTGGATGGAAGTGAAATTCCTTCTCAGACTTAAGGCATTATATTTTTACTTAATGGACGCCAACAATTAATCCATTAACAAGGGCCACAGGACTGTGAAAGGTTTGCACTGATGAATGTTTTTTAATGTGTCAGTGTAAATGCATGTATTATTTTTTTTCTCTGATAAAACAGTAAAGTTATTAATTGCAGTGCAGCAGATGGTAACAAGGTATCAGTTTACATTTGTATATCAACCGAACCAGCTTACATTCCCCCAGTTCATTGCTCGCCCCCTCCCACTCACCCCACCTCCAGCTTGATGGCCATACAGGATCCCCCTAACAGTCCTGCCATGTTTTTCATTGTCATGGACAATTACAGAAATGAATTTTAACAGCTTGTTCATCCAGTGCCTAACATGCTTGCCCAGATTGTCTGCCTCTGTCTCTCTTTCTCTCCCTCTCTTTCCATACCTCTCTCTCTCTTTCTCTCTGCTTTTCTCCCTGTCTGCTTCTTCCACGTGTCTGGAGCGATGCAGATGTTCATGTTTGCTCTCGCAGCGATAATTAACAGCTAAGCCGTTAGAATTTAAAAAGAGCAGTCTGCTTATGTAAATAACCTGTTAGGTATACTGTTCTGTTGGTGGGGGTGGGGGTGCTCGGTGGGGCTTATTTGTAGGTAAATCATTGTTAAAGATTTAATTAGCTTAGGATTTGTTCCCTGTCATATAAGTAGTTTCTCTGTGTGATTTAACCCTTGAAGGACCATTAAGAATTAAAGACAGCAGCACTTTTTTGTCCCTAGGGTGCATATATTGTCTAAACTGTACCAGGGTAAAAATGAAAAAAGGAAAACCCCAATAATCCAGAACAGAGAATTAAGTACTTTCATAAATGGATACCACATATACAGTTGCTCTCACCCTTGGCTACAGTGATTGTAATAGTTGTGTAAAATGATGTGCCTTTTCCTGCTGTAGTTTAGAGAACATGGACCTAACTCTTGTATATTGAATATTGTATATTTCCCTGTATAATCAATCATACAACTTTGTTTCAGATGATTTGCATGATATGTGGTCATCACAATGGAGGACAGAAGTTGTAAGGTTCAGAGGGCTCAGTATGTTCTCTGTTCTGTTAGCCATGCAAGTATGATTATGATGCTCCAAGACATGTGTAAGTATTGTAAACTAGACATTTTCATCATTCTGTGAACAACTTAAGATCCACCATTGCATTACTTCAGTTTTTTTTCTGGGAAGCCACCCTGATTCAGACATACAAGGCTTACATTTCACATGCTAACCATGAATGCAGGTGGCTATCTACAGAAGCAGTTGTGAAATTGCAGTATGCACCAAATATGCAAACTTATGATTTCAAACCCAGTTCACTCACCACTGCACCGCCCTGCCACCCCATGTATGCTCAGAATGAGCAATGTACAGCATTTTCCTGTCAAATGAGAAGACTGCCGTCCTCAGTGTAGCTCAGCGGTTAAGGTGTACACCTTGAGCACAAGCTTAAGGTAGTGCTGGGTAGCCAGGGTTCCCTTGTATCACCATTCTTGGACACCCTGGGACTCATCAGGCACCTGCAAGTAGCACAGATGATATCAGTGGAGTAGCATCTGTCCACCAATGAGCACTGCACTGCACTCTGTGACTTGTAGCATGAAAGACAGCCATTGACTATGTATTAGAGGGTTGCATTCATCTTGCCTCAGGTCTCATGTGTGAGTACAGAGGTTGCAACAGTGACACAAGCCAGGTATACATTTGGTCATTCCAAAATAGGGTTGCATAGAAGGGTAGAAAAACATTACAAAAAATAAATAGCCTTACTTAATATCTTGAAGACAGAAACAGGAGAAATAAGGCTGCATGCTGACCTTTCTTCATTAAATGTTAATCTCTCTCTCTCTCTCTCTCTCTTTCTCTCTCTTTTGTTTTTCTTATGCTGGCACTTTGAGCACCTTGATTGTCTACTTTGTTTCTGTACCAATTTAAAGATTCCAAATATGTTGTGGAATTAAATGGGCATAGCTGTAAAGCTCATTAGTTGCTTGATTATACATGTTACTCCTGTTGTTTTACACAGAGAGCCTCCTAATGAGCGTAGCGGGTAGGTGTTATTTTGGCATGTGTTTCTGCACATACATATGACGTAAATACAAAATCGCTGCCATGCAACATCTGCCCAGTGCGGCAGCCTTGGTCCAGTACAGTGTTTATCACACAACAAGGAGGGATGCTGGGGACTTGGAAACATGTATCTTGTAGCTGACCATCACCACCATAGGTTTGACTTCTCAGAGGCTCTTTTGCAATAATTATGGCCTCGTTCCAAAGTTCCTTGCAGTCTGAGCAGGGGGGCATTTTGTCTTGCTCTCATAGACTTTCGGCCTGCAGGTGGATTTCAGGACACAACTGTTTTCCTGTGATTGCGTCTTTGATTTTTAAGGTCATTGCAGGACAGATGGACAGCGCGAGACAACAGCCAGCCATTGTGAATATTGCTGTGCAGGAGGGAGGGATAGCTGTTGAGTTTCAATCTATTTTAGAAAGGTCCCCAATGGAAAGCAGAGCTTGTGCTTCAGGACATACTAACACAAACAGTAGAGGCATTGTGATTGTGTCAGAACAGCTGCAACAGCAGTGTTGTGTGCTTTCTACACCTATGGGGATTCTCTGCTCTGCACTTTAACACTTTCATTCTCTGCTTAGTGGATATGTGTTTTTTTTCCTCTTTCAGAGAGCCATGCTCTGAAAAAAGGAATCATGTGGAGTGTCAGTATGTTTTCTGCTTTTTGTGAAGACTGACATCTGACATGTTTCTTACTATATTTCAGTACAGTTTTATCATCCGTGCCTTCAGGTGAACAAAATGGGTGATTTCAGTAGATTTTATATCAACGATCTTACAAGTGTTATTAAATAGCATCAGTAACTGCTGGTCAGTGATAAACCTTAATTATTTATCGGAAGGATAGGGTCAAAACAAGACATAAAGCGCCAGTGATTTACATTCTTAATGTGTGAAATACATACATATAAGCATTTTAAATAAAATAAAAACCTAAAATGATAAATGGTCATACGCAATTATACAAATGTAACGGAACACTATGATAATAAATTTGTGACTGAATTTTTTAAAGGATCTTATGTCCTTTGTTACTTGAATAGGACATATACAACAATACATACAACAACAGAGACAATGTCAGGCAAAAAAACTGACGTGTGCAGTCAGCATCATGAAGATTATGAAATTCTGTGCGAATGCAACCGATGAGCAAAACTACAGATTTTCTACTCATAATGGTAGATCATGAAAAATAATAGTTCTTGAAGAGCTTCTTTCCCCTCAGTCTGGAGAATATTCATGTCTATATGTATATAATGTACATCTAATTTCCAGAGTGTAGTGTCTCAGCTAGGAAGGAATGGTGACCTTCATACAGAAGTAATGACACATAATCAATAGGGACAACTCAACAAACATTTAAAAAATATTGTGATTCTGTAATTCAGTCTCTGCAAACTCTCATTTAATGGCCTCATTTATATGCATACTTTAAGAAATATTTGAACTGGATATTATGAAGCACAACTTCATTAACGGTGCCAGTTAATCATTATAGTGCCTAATACTGGAGAGCTAGACAACCAAGCAGCAACATTTGCTTAAAAAAGTCATCAGATAACCTAGCACAGGTGCTTGGCTGAAACAGGTGCGCAGGTAATAGTTGCCAATTTCACAGTGAACATTTTTAGGTGGGCTATATGATTTTAGATCACTTCTACACCTTCAGTTGTAAAATCAGTTATGAAAGACTGCATGCTGTAGGAAACAATGACAGTGGTAATAGCAAAGATAAAAAAAAAACATTGTTTTAGCAAAACCAGTCACAACTCAATTCAGTACTACATGAGCATAAATGTAGTGGAAAATCAGTGCCATTCGGTCATTTAGGGGGATATTCAACCTGCATACTGAATAGACCGTATGTAATGCTATTGTTGCATTTTTTTTATTGTGAGCAACTTACAGACCAAAATTTCGCATTGTATGCTTTAGTCAGAGAGCATTGCATTTGCAGTATTGTGAATGGGTGGATTTTTTCAAAGCTTGCTGATTTAAGGACATTTTAGAGTTTTCACTGACAAGTTATCTCCCTTTTATAAATTAGTATTTTACAAAGCCCTTGGAATGAAGGCTGATAAAATCTGCCATCTGCTTTAAGCATTCCAAAATAACTTGGATGCATTTCCCTAGTTGATACATAAATATGCTATATTAAAGATGTACATGTACATCTTTAATATAGTATTTTAATATAACACTATATTGTAACTACTCTGGGGTTTGTAACTTGCATGTTATGCTCTGGTAATCGTTTCTAGGTGCTGGTTGAACACTGAGTTCTCTGTAAAAGGAAAGATCAGAACATTTTTTGTGTCGTTGCCACCCTGACGTTTCAGTGTTACACAACAGCTCACAGCATTTGCTGCTTGCGTTAGGACCATGGTAATCGACCTCAATGTGTCACGTTTCTCTCCTGTTTGTATCCTAATTTTCTACAATACTCACTGCCAAAAACATCTCATGCATAGGCCCTAACAGAATCGAACTGTCTGGGGAATGATATCTGTGTCTGAATGATAAGTTGTTCACAGAAAAAAAATCAATGTTAAAAGTGTTGTGGCATAACATGCTTTGGTATTTAATCTTAGCTGTATCGCTTATAAAATATATAAAATATACACACACATTATTTTTCAATTAATTAGGCGGGATACACTCAGATTTGTAACAAGGATCCTTTCAGCTAACACTGCTGTGTTCGTGGGCTAAAATTTTATTTTGATTTTTTTTTTTTTTTTGGTAATTTTTTATATCTATTAATGGTAACATAGAAAGTGTCTGCAGAATATTAAGGAGAATGCTGTGGAAAAACAAAACATAACCTAACGCAGAGCAATTCAACTCAGTCCGTCGGTCTGATTTATTTTTAACAGTTATATTCTAAGGAAAATTTGTGCCTCTGTTTTCTCTGTTTTATGTACAAGTGCCCTAAAATGCCATGGCTGCAGTTTCTCATACGGGCCAAGCAAGCACTGGAGAGCTGTTATTTTTTTTTTTTTTCTTGGTTTTGTGAACAAATAAGTCTCAAGATGATTATTCATAATTATTTCCCTTTTGTGTATTCTGCTAAATGTTTTTCTTTTTCTTTATTCATGTTGCATTCTTGTTCCCACCTTCTGTGCTTCGCACCTCATGGAGGGAACATCTGTCTGGCGTCACCGCGGAGCCTGGCTATGCAGATTGGAGCAGGTAGAGGAGCACATTGCTACCCGGCTAATGATGAGAGTGTCTGCCCTCTCTCTTTCCCAGAGACGCGAGCTGCCGCCTCATACTCGCACGCTACACTCACTCGCCCAGGGAAACAGATTTCCCAACATATGCAGCGTATTTTTAATTCCAGTGGAGCACTTCAGTTCCTAACAAACACAGATAACCTTACGGGACACGTGTATCTTTTTTTGCAGGTGGTGGGGATAGGGGGGAGGGGTGGGGGAGCTGGGGAATTGAGCAATTTATTTATAAACTCATTTTGTACGAAACATACTGAATATGCACACATTAAGGTTCACAATATGTCTATAGAGCATTCCTGGAACTTGGAAGTACAATAAGTATTTTCTGAAGGCTTAAACTGCATTCAACATAGCATAGCATGGATTGGATGTTTTTCAGTGCAGAATGACCTCATAAACATCTTTTAAAAGACTTTTCCCTATCTAGTAGCTCTGTATCTGAACATGAACTTGAACCTCAGTAAATAAGCCTCCTTTTTATATGCCACTGAGTGCTCTTGTCCAGCACTTTGATTTCAACCCTGAATATCTCATCACCGCAAGCTCAAAATCCACCCCCAACACTTAAGGCCTAGTGCCGCAAGATGCAGGTTCCCGCTGCTGGTTTTGCCTACCTTAGTGTGCTGTGGATGAGTTCTGGTTGTCTGAGGTAAACCAGTATAACATCTGATCAGAGATGTGAGGGGTCTAAGAATTGGGTCTCAGTGGACCACAACAACTGCTCACCGTTTATACCTGAGAGCTACATGAGGAGGCAGCTGACATTCCCGACACACCTGAAAAGACATGTGCCAGGAGAGGGCATCAGCACAGAGCCCGTCACGAAGGGGTAGGTTGTTGTCTCTTATTTAAACCTGAGGAAAATGTAACCAGCGGGATGTAACAAAGTTGTAGGGTAGCTGTTAGGGCACATACACATACACTTAGGGCACTCATAGTGAGTGTAATCACTAAAGGCAGCAGGATTCTCTCCTTTCCTAAAAATTGTCTGTATCATCATTGACCAGACGCTGTGCATGAAGCACACAGGGAATGGAAAAATTTGCAAAGGTTTACAAAGGAAACAATTGTATTGACCATTTTGTCTGTTTAGTTGGCAGATGGTCTAGAGCGACGTACAAGGCTAACATAACATAATGCTTTAACTCATTATAGGCAGAACAACAGTACTAGATACAGAATAGCCAGAATCACAGTAAATTGTTGTCAAGCTGAAAAAAAAAACATACTAAAATAGAAAATGAAAACTTCTAGTTAACAGTGAAAGAAGCAAGTCTGAGACCGAGTCTTTGGATGACAATGAGGCTGTTGCAGAAAATAGACTCCGATATATACTTTCACACTTCTAGTGTCTAATACCAGAAATGTCACTGAACAATGTTCAGAGTGGCAGAGGCAATTTATTCATAAACTTCATTAATTTCAGTGATATGCATTGCTCGAGCCTGTGCAATCTCCTTACGTACTGTAGGTGTACTCAGGTGTGTGTGATGTCCTCCATCCTTCATTTGCTGAGTTAGACACTTCACCGCAGAATCAGCTGTTCACCATAAAATGGAAACTTCCAATAGCACCAGCAGCTCTGGATTTCACAGAAAACTATGATCTCCTGTCATGTACAAATGAACTCTGCTGAAACACCAGCAAGAATTGTCCTCCACAGTTAGCTGCAGAATGCTAGTGAATCACCATAAGCAAGGAGGAACGAGTAAGGGCAAATTAATAAAAGCCAGGATGACCCTTGTGAGCTACAAAGCAGTGGGTGGAAAAGATCCCAGTGCATTTTAAAAGCAAAACTCAAGATAAATTACACTTGTTTACTGTTCACACATTTGGAGCATATGCAAGAGTGGTACAACAAGGTTGGGGATAGACAGGGTGTCACCTTTGGTGAGACAACACTGTAATATCTCCAGCAAAATGGACACTTTGAACAATAAAAGGGCATACCTAGAGACAAGATGGCAGAGGAATGTAGAGATGGAAAGGCATGAAAAATGTATGAGGCATCCTTGAAAGGACAGGAAAGATCTCATTTCACGCAGGCATGTTTTCCCTGCCCTGTATGCCAGTGAATAAAACAGGGCCTGATTGACCGAGAAAATTGTGGTGAACACATCATTCAGACCTTTGTTCCTCTGCAGGTACTGTCTTCTGCTGGGGCCTGCTCTGTGATTATACAAGTCTGCAGTAATTCTGTAGGCTACACAAGCTGGTTTTTCAGATTTATTGTTTTCTAAATGTGAAATATGGGAAAAAACACAATTGAAAGTTACAGTATCAGTAAAGCACTCCACCTAAACTATAATCATATTCATATCTGCGTCATCCATGTCATCGTTCTACCCTGTAGCATATATAACCTCTTGCTGTCAAATATATATTTTTTCATTTTTTATTTTTTTCCTGGAAGTTTTTTTTTTTTTTTTACCTCAGCTACAGCTGTCAAGGGGAGAATGGTTGTGTACTTTTTTACATTCATGTAATTTCTTGCCTCAAACCCAGAATTTCTTTATACTTCTTTTCTCATACTTCTAGCCTGCTTACATTCTTAAATTTCTTTAAATGCTTGTTTTAATGAGTTACCCTGTTGTTAGACTATGTAGTTCAACAGCAGCGGCCTGTTTTTCCCTGATGCTGAGTTTGTGTAGAACATAGCCAAGAGCTGTGTGTGTGTGTGTGTGTGTGTGTGTCCACATCCACATATTTCTTGTTTCTTCATTAAGAGTGTAGGATTGGCTGAAAAAAATGTGCATGACAATAGTCTATTTACTTGTCTTTTTCCATCCTGTAATCTGTCCAGGACAGACAGAAGTCAGAACAGACCCCATGAATGAAGTTCATCTTAGGGTAACCGCAGTCTCCCCCCCTCCGTCCAGCCTGACACTCCCTCTCCTCACCGCCCCATTCCAGGGATTTAGATTCATTGCACGCGTGTGTGTGTGTGTGCCTGCATGCATGTGTGTGTGTGTGTGTGCGTATGTGTGTGAGAGAGAGAGAGAGAGTATATGCGCATCTGTGTGTGTGTGTGTGTGTGTGTGTGTGTGTGTGTGTGTGTGTGTGTGTGTGTGAGTGTGTGAGTGAGTGAGTGAGTGGTGTGTATTGTTTATATTTATAGTGTGCGGTGCAGGTCTTTCCTGTGTGCAGCTGCTTGCACCCCTCGGGCAGCTGCTGGAGAGGCAGTAATCACATTATAATTACTGCGAGCGGCTCGCCCTCGTTGTCAGCTAACTTACAAGCAGGTTATGCCGAGTGTGGGCTGCTGCTGCTGTTTTTTTCCTACCTAAAGGGGGAATTACATAAGAATCCTCCGCTCCCTTGCCAGCCACATCCCCCGTCCACACACACCGCACTCGTGCCGGTAACCTTCATAGCCTCTTGCCATCACCATAACAACTGCGCTCCCCGCAGCACCGCGGCCACATGGTTGCCGTGGCGAGGTGGCTGAGGAGGTTCAATGTGGAGCAAGTGGCGAAAGATGAGAGTGCAGTGGTCAGCATGGAGGGGACCAAGGAGGAGAGCTAAGAATAGATTCCCCTGTGAGCAGGTTTCACCCTGTAAGCCTGGAGGGTTCTGTTCTGCTTTGGGCTTGAGTTGGAGTGGATTCAGTTGTTTGATTTCTAGAACATTCCAGAGTCTGGTGAGTGTATAGAGCCTGTGGGTTTTTTTGGAGCATGTAGTGTTGTTGTCTGTTGCAGGATGGAGTTTCTCCGGGCCAGGGTACCATTGCTGCATGCAATTAGACACACTGTGCATCAGGGTCATTCAAAACTCTCCTCCAAAGAGTTTCATGCCTATAGTATGTCAGTGTGTTATCTCACCGTACACACCATATTAGTGTCCTCGCTATATTGACTTTCCAAGAAAAAAGGGGGTATTTTTTTCTTGAAGAAAAAAAAAGAGAACAAACCCGCCATAATCCAGTCCGTCATGCCGCAGACACTCGAAAAACAAATTGGACCTCGTCCACACAAACACAGTTTAAACCCAGAGCTCTGTGCATACAGATGCTTCTATAAAAAAGTGCCCCCTCTCCTCACACCCACCACCATTGTGTATAAAATCCTGGTTGTCCCTGAAAAGAGAACTGCACGCCGCTACAGACATTGTTCCCCCACACTAGCTGTCACAACCCCCCCCCCCTTTCAGTCAGTAAAGCAGGATCTCTGGCAACCTTCTGGATGATGCGAGCGGTGTTTCCAGGAGACGGGTGGGGGCCAGCGATGCCCGCCTACCTGTGCTTGCATAAGCTGGACAATCCTGGCAGAGATGGACAAAGAGAGGGGGGGTGTGGGGGGCGGAGGTGGGGGAGGCTGGGACTGCCGAGGAAAGCCCGTTCTCTGAGGGGGTGCGCTGTGATAACTCTTAGGGCACGGTGAGGGGGCTGCAGGCAAGCTGTTTAAAACACCTCATCCACAATTAAGCTCACCCAAAATAGCAGGCAGTCAAATCATGCCTCGAGTATATGATCGCAAGCCCAGTTCAGCAAGCATGTCGATTTCACAAAAAACTTACTCAGACTTTTCAAAATGTTACTCATATGTCAGTTATAAAGAGCATGAGCAATTACATGTATCAAAAGAACTAAAATATAACATTTGTTTTGAGAAGTAACTTCATTTTTGAGGTCAGTGAAACTTTCTCAGTTATAAGCAAGTCATTACTTTTTTATTATTAGGGAAATCTACATTTTGCCAGCCCCATGTCAGCTAATGTACCTTAGATTTTTTTTTTCTTTGGTTACCTAAATAGACCTAAATACAATACATAGCATATGTTCATTTAAAGGCATTCTCAGAGGCTTTCTGTTGTTGTTTTGTGGTCGGTTTGTCTGATATTTAATGCCAAATTTGGTTTTTCTCTCATCCAAATAAAAATGTTATTCTGTTTATGTTTTTGAGGAGTGTGGTGAGTGACTGCGCAGAATGCATCCATTAGTAATACGAGCGACTGGCTGTGGATGTCGAGCAGTGAGTCAACAGATCAGCAGATCGTCCCGAGCTTGCACCAGATTGCCTTGGCTGTACTATAGGCAAAGTCCAGCCTGTCATTATTCCACCAACTGTACCCTGACTCCACAGGGGTTAGTCAGTGGACTCGGTGCCGGTACCCACCCGTCTAAAGCAGTCAGATCTCAACCCCACCCGGGTGAGCCATGCACATTGGATCTGTTGGCACCTATGAAATGCATGAAATGGACTTGACACAGAAAAAGGCAGGGTTGAATCTCAATAGCAAAGACTGTTTTTTAACTTTGTTTTGGGGAAAACTTGACAAAACACTGACAAAACTGAGTGCCGTGGCCTTCTTTGCTTTGCTCCAGAGATATGTGTTGTACAAGACTGTACAAGGCAGAACATAGTTCGGGCCAAGGCCTTGCATCCATGCATGTCTGAATACAGAGAGAGGCGTCTGATCTCTGCCATTGACCAACAGTAGCCTAGAGCTGGTGCTCATAAAAATGCGGACTCTGTGCACAATAATTGGTATACATTCAAGGCCCTTGAAATCCACTGTTCGCTTTAGCTCTGATGATATTTTATGTCATTGTATAGATGTCGAGCTCTGGGTGAAATTAAAATGGCAACACTGTGGGCTTGTGTGTTTGTGTGTGTGTGTGTGTGTGTGTGTGTGGGCGCGCATGCATGTGTGTGTGTGTGTGTGTGTGTGTGTGTGTTGTGCATTGCGCCCTGCAGCAAGCTGATTTTCCTGTAAGTTCATGGCAGGGGTTGAAAGGGGAGTTCCTCTGGGGTGGATTAAATCTCTCCCTCTTCTGTTTCCTTCCTTTCCCCCTGCCCTCCACTTTAGCAGAACACACACAGCTTGCAGGGCTGTGCAAGCAAGCTTGCGCTGTATCGCTGCTCACAGGTAAGAACAGCCAGGGATCAGAGGTTAAGAGGAATCGTTGAGCCCGGGGTCTCGTGTGCGCTGCCAGCAGGGCAGCGCAGCGCTGTGCAGATCCACTGCAGGCATACTGCAAGGGAAATCAAACAAGGCACAATGGGGCTGCTGGGAGATAAAGCCAGCTCCTTAGCGGAAAATGAGGAGCTGTAGTGGCTGCACATACAGGATACAATTAAAATGAGCCAAGTCTTTTCAAGGATCAAGGCACTTTGCAAGGGAGGGAGTTCTTAAGAGTATTACAGTATTACATTACTATTAGAATGTCATATTACTAAATATATTCCTAAAACGAAGTGTTTTACTTTTTTCTAGAACGCGCTTTGTCTTGATTTCGGAGGTGTCTTTCTGCATGTTCAGCTGGCCTCTCCACAGCCTTCCTTTAACCCACAGGCACCCATGCGTCCCTCCTGAGAGAGGGACTGTTAGAGCGAGTTCCCTCTCCTCCAAACTGCGAAGGGAAGTGGAAACAGGGGAGCAGAGAGCTGTCGCTCCCAGGGCAGGTCCCACTGCCTCCAGCACCGGCTCCGTTTCCACTGCTGCATGTCACACCCCCATCCCCACAGCCCCGCTGGACTGGCAGGAACTGTAATTGAATATCACACCAAATGGAAAAAGGGGGGGGGGGGGGGGGGGGGGGGGGGGGGACAAAAAAACTGTCCTGCTGTAAATTCTCATCACTTTAAAAAGCTTCATTCACTGTGAAATTTATTCAAAGCAAACGCCACGACTGTGCCACTTACATTGTATGTTTTCATTGTATGTTTTTCCACAAAAAAAGGGGAATTAATGAAGAATCGTTTTAGCCCGTAATTGCTATTCAAACAATTATGTACTTAGTTCCTTCGTACAAATGCATTCCGCATTATTGTTTGCCTCCCCCCCCCTCCAGTCTTTCTGCATCAGATTGCGAAGCACCCGTAAGGCTGACACCTTTCATTCCAGCAGAGGCCGTTTTTTGGTCACTGTCAATAAAAGCATAAAAGCATTTATTTCCCACGTTTGTCAAATTAACAGCATACTCCATCTCCCATAGGAACTGTGGTTCATTAACCTCTCTGTGAAGTGGGCCTGATTTTCAGCAGTTACCATAACCTCTGTTCCGTTCCGATCTCCATTATAATAGAAGAATTAAATATCTGGTGATTCAAAATAGTAATGCGGGCTCTTAAATCCCTCAGCACCGGCCTACTGCCACTGGTAATCACCGAGGATGCTGAATGAAGCGCACAAAAAGCCAGCGAAACATAATGGTGAGTGCTGAACAGAGCAGAATAGATTTGGTGATGTCCATGAAATATGCAGGGCAGTGGATAGTTGGATCATTGTCTTTTGGGAATAGGATTTCTGTATTTATAGTAGTCGCAAAGGATGCAGCATGTGTGCCCTCAACGAATCCCAAATGCACTCGCTGCGTGAACAAAGACAAACGACACTCTGGCCATGATGATCAGGCAGATCACTGATTCAGTTTGGCTGAATATTGTCATGGTAGTTGTCATGTACAGTATGTGTTTTTGTTAAAAGATTATACCTCACTTTTTGCAGCCACCGACCTTTTTTAAAATTTTTAAAAATGTTACTTTATTATGAATGATGACATTGCACAGTATGAATTATCATGGCGGCATAGTATAGCAGCCTCTTAAAGGAGAATGAAAAGTCACAACCTTGCGGAAATCCCAGAGGTTATGCACCTTTCAGTGTCACCTCCACCCCCTCTTGTCCCAGACACCAATTTGTCCCTCACACTCTCCCCAACTCCTACAGGAATTGATTGACCTTGAACTAATTAGGAGTTTAATTACACGCCTGTTGAGCCCTTTTAATGGCCTTTTAATTGAGGCATTTTCAATTGTGTGTACTTTGCCCTCAATTGACCTTCCTCCTCCTCTTCCTCCTTCTCCCCCACCACCTCTTTCATATCCAGCAGGATTTCGGGCAGCACCGGCACCTTGATGGCCTGTGCTTCCAGTAGAGCTTTGTTGTGCGTGCTTTATGGTGCATTTAGAGTCGGTGTTCATGCCTTAATGCTGGAAATGTAAAATGAAATGATTCTGTTGGTCATCTTCCCCTCTCCATGTTTTTTTGTCAGGGATGTCATCACCAAATGGGTCGCCTGATGTAGCAGGCTGAATACTGACCCTCCCGTTATCCTTATACAGATTTTGACCTCTTCCTGTATGGCTCCAAGATTACACACTTCTTGTGTTTTCAGACTAATTAATTAGAGCTTTGCCCCCAAACACCACCCTGGCTCTTGCATCCTAATGGTGCCAGCAGGTATTTTGGCTCTTCCTTTTGTCTTATGAAGAGTAACCTCCTGAGGCTGTTTCCTTGACACAAGTCTTCCAAATGTACCACTGATGTGCAGCACTGTAAGTCACAGTGCAGTAAATGTATGCTGTAAATATTAATAGCACCAGAGACTCATCCTTCAGCATCCTTATAGAAAAAGAGCAGGGTTTGTGCCTTGTCAAAAGCATGAACCCCATGCTATGTTTAGAGGCATTAATCACAGATGGGCGGCCCGTCCTGCGTGGTTGCCGCTTGCTGAAGGTACATCCTGGGTGTTTGCCGGCATCCCCCGGCAGTGGGAAGCTCCTGTGTGGGGACATGTCAGCTCTTTGTTTGCTTGTTGTGCTGATGAAGCCGGGGGTGGGGGCGAGTGGGCAGCCGTGTTCTAGGATTCCCTCCAAAATGAGTCAGTCAGCCCCCAGTCTAACTGACTGTTACCTTGGGAACTCAGACTGGGGGCTTCCCTCATCCGCGCTGCGTGGCAGATTCATCGCTGACTAGGAGAGAGCAAGCTAGCCGGAGCGGAAGGCGTGGAGGTGAGACTGAATTAGCATTATCGAGCGCTTACGCAAGCCTGCTCCCCCAGGCCTGCCGCGCTCTCCCGGAACGGGCTGTGTCAGGGGTCGGGCCAAGGAAGAGCGCTCCCCAAGAATGCGACCAAATCCTGTGTTCCTACGGTTTTTATTTGTTCACTTGTATTTTCACATGTTGACTATTTACAATTGTTTGGAAAAAAAACTTGTAGTGTCTTCTTAACAGTTTATCTCTGGCATTTGATCGACAGCTTTTTGATTTGGGGAATTCATACAACAGCATTGATTGAAATCTCCAGCAGCAGTGGGTGGTGTGGAAGGGTGTATCAGGTAGTGTCAGTTATTGTGGGAGTTCACTTATTAACTGTACTGTTTGCATTGTTAACTGTGTTCATTACCAGGGGCAAATGAGTTTCTTTTCCAAAGCCATTAGTCAAGCGGAGGGCTTGTTAGGGGAGTTAATTTGTAGAACTGATGAGGCACTGGAGCAGATCTGGAGCAACTCCCCCACTGTCTCACCTCTGTCCTGCCCACACCACATCACGCACCGTACACAGGCTGATCGGTGCTGCGGGCTTGGCTCCCACAGCCTTGTCTGCTCAGCATCCAGCGCAGCATCCTAAAGGGCACCTGGGGTTTTGATGGTACCATAGCAATATCGTGCCCAGCTTTCATTTTTGTCTTTGAGCATGTCCAGATCATCAGTCCATATATATGTAACTCAGCACTTGAAAAAAGCTTTGATTGTGTGTGTGTGTGTGTGTGTGTGTGTGTGTGTGTGTGTGTGTGTGTGTGTGTGCACGCGTGTGTGTGCATGTGCGAGTGCACATGTGTGATTATGTATACACACCTTCTTTTTTCAGGTGCTAGCTTGTATGTTTTCAGCATTGTGATTAGCAAGGCACTGCATATTACCACTGCAGTTTTTTGTGTCACTCTCCACTTGATCATATTAACCTAACGTCAGCTGATACTTCGTTAATAAAGACTCTGACTCAATGTTAAATCATAAGAGTGCTTAAAATGGTTCTCTGAAAAATATATCCCAAGTGGTTGGTTTGGCATACCAAGCATTCGTCAAAAAACCTAATATGGGCCATCCATTTGGTGTTTGTTTTTAAAATGTTAGCTAACCGCTGAAGCCGCTGGTTTATTCAGAGGCTTCACACTTTTGTCAGCTATAATAGTTTGTTTTTGCACAAATAAATGAAAATGTTTAATTTTCCACCAACACTGTACTAAGCAAAATCATGTGTTTTAAGAATAATTGTGTGTGTTTATTTTTAATATTAAATTTATTCACACCATGTAATTACCTATAACATTGATAATGTAAAGGTAATCCTGCATTACACTCCAGTTATAGCTGATATAGTTGATTGAATCATGAGGATTTTTATAGAAGCTGCCAATACCTGTGTTAATACCAGGTAGAGAAAAGAGCTTGCACAAAGTAATCTGTTTGTAGCGTTCATCATCATGGATAAATTCAGGGAGCTGCCTACGACTTTCAGGACCATTAAGATCTACAAGTCAGGAAATGGGTGTAAATAAATTAAGCCGGACCTACCAATTGGCACTGTAGAATCTGTTATGAAGAAGTTCAAAGCTACTCTGCGGTCATTACAGAAGTACTCTGTGGAATGGTCATTATTTCCCATGAGGAGGATGCAGAAAAATGACCTTAATATGCATGGTTCGAGATGCCAATTTTATGTATCATTGATTGAGTTCAACACTAAAGGCAGCAACTGGAGATTTGTTCATTAAAAAAGTGTTGCATCTTTGGGATGCAGTTTCTTAACATTTAATATCAGTTTCATGCACTCAGGTTTTATGGCAGACTTGCAAGGAAGAAGCTTCATATTATATTTGCAGTCAGATGCAACAGAGCTTTACAGCCATACTTAGCATACTTGGCATCAAACAGGTGAAGCTCGTGTTGGGAAAAACATCATCCCGCCTGTGAAATATGGAAAAGGATCTCATTTGTGCAGTAATTTTTTTGTACCTTCTGGTTGGCTGAAAATCTGTCTCCAAGGGTCAAGCTTAGTTGAAAATGGACATTCCAGCATGACAGTGATCCAAAGGAAGCATCAAATGCTACAAAGTGTTGGTTTGATGGACTCCATTGCAGTCTCCGGACCCTCAGTGATGATATTTTCAATTTCAGTTCAGTTTTGAATATTTAATGTGTAAAGCCAAAACAAGAATTCTGAATTATTTGTAAAAATTCTACCTAAATATTTTTAAAGACTACACAAAATACTCTGTCGGTGTCACGACAGTCAATATCAGTGGGTGTTAATAAATGTGATCACTTGATTTTTTGATAAACATGCAGTTACTGGTCAAAGAGTTGTCTGTGCAGTGGAGTATAACTTAATAACTTTGTTGTACATTTTGTACAATGATTATATGCTGGATTTTAAGACAAAGTACAAATATTGAAAGGTGCCTTTTAAAGGAGAGCTAGTAAACCGCGAGCTGTGCTGTTTAGCATGGTAGACTAATTCACAATAACTCCATGATGAATGGACTCCGGCTCCACAGAGAGGAGAAGGAGAAGAGGCTGGCATGGGCTGTGGTGGTGGTGGGGGGGGGGGGGGGGGGGTGCTGTAGTGAAAGTCCAGCCTCAGAAATAGAGCTGTGAACGCCATCTGTCACGCTCCCTCTCCCTCGTCTGTTCCCCTGACTGCAACTGAAGCAGCGGAGAGCGGTGCCCTCATCCCTGTCTTGGAGGGACGTGGGTGCTCATTGTCGTAGGTGTGGGTTTGCAAAGGAGCGGGAGAGAGGGGGAGGAAAGCGGAGGGATGGGGAGGGGGTGGGGGGTGCGAGGAGGGCGGGGGGGGAATGGGACGTGAGTAAGCCGTGCTGACAAAGGGAAGCTCTCACCCACACAGACATGGAGAGAGGTGGGTGGGCAAGCGGGCATCCCTGATAACCCCCCTCACCCACCCAGCCACCCACCCAGCCTCCCACCTGGTGAGTCCTGGTGGAGAATTCCACTCCGTAGGCCTATTCTGTGTTTATTACCATGGCAGATGCAGAGCAAGCTAACAGAACAGCTCTACCTTTTACGTGAATGTACAGGTGAACATAGCAAGAACACCAGGGTGTTAGATGGTAAGGAATGAACTGTGTACATCTGTGTTTTGTGTATATCTGTATCTTTTACCCTAATACATGTCTATGATAAATGTCTTTGATATTTATTTAATATATGACTAGTAATATCTATTTTTATATAAAAAATAATTTCAGCTAAATAGCTACATTGGGCTCACTTACAACTCCTAGCACTAAAAGGATTGACTATGCAGTGGTGTCATTTTCCTCAGGTACTTGCTCACCAAGGTCAATATTTCTGTTTTCTGCTTTTTGTTTTTCTCACAATCTGATTTCAGGCAGAGAGAGGCATCATGACCTGCAGTTTATCAGTTGCCTGTAGCATAAATTGTTAAAGACCCATGTTTGTAGGTAGACCTCCACTTGGTGTTATTTCACTTAAATTTCATGTTTATTTCACTTTCACTCGATTGTTAGTTGTAAGTAAGAACAACTGAGAGTTGCATTTGATACATGTTGTATTTTTGGATTTGTTGCAGCATCACAGTATACATTATATGTATACTGCGATACGCTGATGTATATGTATACGTAATATGTATATCACAGTATACACACATATGTTCATATGGAGTGGAAGCTCTGTTTAAAAGTTGTTCATTCTCTTTTGTTTTATGAGTGAAGAGCTCTGATGGCTCAAATAAACAGTTACTTGTTCAATTTGAATGACTCACTCTTGTCAGAGAAAAAAACAATGGTTTCATTGTTAATAGGCTAATTCAGATATTCAGTTTTATACGAGGTCTGTCTTTTGTTTTTTAAACCTTACCAGCTAAACACAAGTTCCCTTTTTCCACTCCCAGTAAAGTCTAGAGCCAACAGCACTGTGAACTCAGAATGGCTTAGTGCTTTCCACTTGTGAATGAAATAGTTCTGTTGTTTTTCTCCCTCCCAGTTCAGGCAGTGCTCAAAAGAAAGCAATACATTTTGCCTGAACGGGCTGTAGTCTGCTGGATGTGTAGGATGAGGCTTCTTTCCTGTTTTGTTTCTTGATTTCAATGATTCAGCTTCCATTGCATAGTCAGGTAGGTGACTTCTGGTACCCTAAATTCTGTGATAAAACATGTGTCTTACAGGCAGGTATTAGCACTTGTTTTAAACTTGATTTAATGTTACTTCAAAACTGTGATTTTTTTTTTTTTTTTGGCTGCTCCACCAACCATCTTGAATGCATGGAGGGTGCATAGCCATTGTTCTAAACACCATTGTATGGTCCACCTCAGCCAGGGTTTAAGGCCAGGATCCTCCAGGCTGTGGGACCATCCTTAGTCCCCTTCTTCACAGAACTGTCACAGGCTAATTATCTGTGGACATGTTCTGACTTGGGAATAATAACTGCACTTCCTCATGCCCCTGCCTACAGCTGAAATAGTAAAAAAAAAAAAAATTAACAACACTGATCTCTGAATAACCCTGCCTGTTCATCTTCATGTTTATACAGTTGGAGAGCATGATTTGAAGAATGAGAAAGTTCCCAGTTCCCCAGGGAGGCTTGTCCCGGGATTAATTGAGGCGCCGACTGCTTGTCTGACCTCCCTTCTTCACGCTCCTTCGCTGACACGCCCCCGCCCCTCAGCTCCATGGGGAAGCTAGACCACCATGTGAAAATGTCATGTAAATAGGTGTGAGTCCCAAATGAGTTGCTGTTTGGAGCCCTTCTCCTGGGAATAAATGATCACTCCACCAACCTCCTGTCCCTAACTTTCTGGAGGCGTTGCCACAACAAAGTTTGTACCGCAGGCTGAAGATTGATCAGAGTGAATTTCACTGCACAGTTATGGCATCACTGGGCTGATATAGGACCAGGCCAGTGCTAGCCTGATCTTTTGAGCATTGGAGAGCCACAGGCATATGAGAACGTGTGTGTGGCTATGTTGGTGCCTTGCACCAGCAAAAAGCAAGGACCCTTCTCTGTATCCCCTATCTGTCTTTACTGTAAATCTTTTTTTTTCTTGATCTTATCAACTGGTGGGTGAAGCTGTTAACAGACTCTGTACAACAGATGAAGCAACAGGCCATAGATGAAGTCTGTGAAAGGCTTAGAGAGAGCAATAGAATCCATCACTGTTGAAAACTGACTTTCGCTCTTAAATGTTGACTACTTGTTGCTATGGCAATGAGTTTGGATTCAGCAGGCGGTGTAAATCTATTTAGTTATTCTAAATAAAGCATTTTTCCACTGTTCACAGTGGGTTAGGCGAGAGCTATTCAGACTCAAAATTTTTGCATATCAGCTTTGTAGCTTTGACTAGCTGGTCTGAAGGCAGTGCTCATGCAGCCTGGCTTCAGCATCACAAGGGTAATGTAAAGTACAAGCCAGGAGAGGAGACACTGTATGATAAGAAATTTCTTGTGGCAAGTTATTTTCTCCTTTTCGCCAGTGATATAAATGCACAACCGAGAAGGGTTATAGGATAGCTGCTGTCCTTCAGAGTCAACAATCTGGAAGCCCAGGCAGTGGTCAGTTGAAAGTAAAAAATATAATCAGTGCGCACACACACACACACAGACATATACACAAAATATATATATCATGTTTATGATTGCCATCATTTGAATCATCAACATATAAAGTACCATTTATTTCTTGATTTTTCAGTGCTGTGCAATAAACACAAAAAGTCTTTTTGCCTCTAAAATGCTTGAATAGAAATACTTTTTCTTTTGCATTCTTGCACAACATGGAAAAATACTTTTCCATTTAAGCCTTGTAGAGTCAAAATGATTATTTTGTCCTCCTCTGCAGAAAGTTTGAAAAAAAAAAGAACAGTGAGATTCTCATTTCTTCTTTTTTGGTCAAAGAAAATGAATGCATCATGAGGCAGAAGCACCAAAGTTAGATACCCAGGGCAGCTCATCTCATGATCAGTCTTTCATGTTTGATGACCCTTGTGATACTGCATATACCAGCAGTGTACTTTCATTTATTTGATAATGATGATTTTGGTAACAATGATGAAGATTTTTATTCATATGGGAATTGCGGTATTTGGTTAAGATTTGGTCAGTGTTGCTTTTTACAGAATATTTCTTTTTTTTTTTTACAGATTTTACTACTAATATTCTATACTACAGAATATTTTGTATTCGTTTGTTCTCTGGTTTTTCATTGAATCTGCAAAATAAGTAAATATGAATAGTGTCAATGTTATTTTATTTGTTGCCATACTCATTGTGGTGTATGCTTAAAACATTCTTGTGATGTGGATGCAGTTCTGATTGTGAAGTGGAAACATGGAAAGTAGTTAAAAAAACAAGCTTTTGCTAGACCTTTAAATAGAAGTCTGTTCCTAACCACTTCAGGCCTCGTGAATCTGAGCGCTGCAGCCGTTACACGCACTGAGCTCAAGGGAGTTAATTTTGATGCGTCCTTGATCAAAGGATTGGCAAAAATACATACGTTAATTTGCACAAAATGGAAGGATTGAATTACATCCTAAACTGACATAAAAATATCCCGCTTAACAAGAGGCAGAAGAGGCAGGAATTCTTGTACGAGCAACACCGTTTGAATACGCCGTGATGAAATGATCATTGATGATCAAAGTTGGCATGCAATGCGCATTCATATGAGTGAGACATCAGAAAACGTGTGTGCTGTAGATTGCCTCCATAGAGATTGATTGAGATGCTGCACTGCCAAAGTCATGCAGACATCCCCAGTGATTATTAAATTCTCTGATTATTAAATACTGGTCTTTGTCTCTGTAGACACTGTCTGTTGGATAAAATGATACCCAAGTTGAAGGAGCATGGCAGGCACAAGTAACACGCATCTCCCTTTAGTGTTAAGGTGTCCCTCAGCACAGATGCAGCAAGGTCAAATGACACGTGTGGTACGACGCAATGCAGTGGATCTCTCCTAAGGTGTTTCTCACTCTGGTTGTCTGCAGTAGGAGGAGGCCTGAGTCATAGTTTGTCTTCAGATCCCCTTCACCGTTGTCCTGGGACTTCATGCCAGGCAAGTGCCCAATTAGTGAGCGGTGAGGCACGGCAGATGTAGGCAGAAAGTGTCGGGAGCTGAGAGCACCGCGCCGGTGACGACGGTGTCACCATTGCCGCCTCTCAGGTGGACTCCAGCTGTGGCCTCCTTAATGATCTGAGTGGAGTGTCACCCCGCAAGTAGGGGATGTCCCAACTTGAAACACGAAACCATAGAGAAAAATATAAGGATACAGACTGAAAAAAGATTTACAGAATAAATAAAACTATTACTCCAGAAAGAAATGTAAACAGAATATTTAAGAAGTGATGGAATAATGCTAAAATGATGGTGACATGTCACAGAAATGGGGAACATACACATAGGGACAATAAATGATACAGATGAACTTAAACATCAATAGAAGGATATTGCAGTTAAGAACTGAAAGAATGTAGCAAGCTAGAGATGTGCCATGTGTTGCTGGCAAGAAGCATGATTTCAGAATTTTAGTGTATCTTGTGTCAGACTGGGAACCAGTAAGCATAACAGCGATTTTTCTGATATTAATTACTGAATTTTTACAAGTGCTATGGAAAACATTCTGATTTTTTCTACCAGGGTTTCTTCAGATGGTACTCTAGGTGGTGATGGTACTCTAGCTTGTGATAAATTGACAAATGAGGTTTTAATTGCAAATCTACCGCGTTCATAAAGGAGGGAAAATATGTTTAAATCTGGAAATATTACATTGCCTTTATTTTGAATAAGATACTGTGCTGCTTATCTTTTTCCTTACCACTCATGAAATCCATGCACACAAGAAGTGCATTGACTGGCTTCTTTGAACCGTTTCATTTCTCAGAAAGTGCAGTTTCACTCACACCCCTTAGGGGGAGCTTGTGTCTGGTGAACTGAAGGCTGCATTGGGGAAGACTGAGATGCCACTACTTGTAGACTCTTCTTGGTAAAGTGAGGTCTGCTGACACAATGCTAAGGTTTTGGGGGGGGACTTCCATGCTTACCACAAGCGTGGGCTCTGGGCATTTTCATAAACAATGTTTTTAGGCACATTCCTCCCACATATGCAACTTACCTCACAGCAGTAAGCAATCATTTATCAAGCAAACATTCCTCAGTGCTATGTACAGTGAAGTGCCTGTCCATAAGGATACCAAGCAAATGGGATTTAATTTTCCAAAGGCTGAAATGGCCTGTGAAAAATATATTAAATTAATCTAATTTATTTAAAAATTCCTGTCCTGTTTCTAGGCAACTGGGAGTTCATATACAATTAATAATATGGGAATATGCTGTTCTGAAGTCCAGTCACATAGTGAATTTGCCTGAGCATTGTCTTTATCTCAAGATATTGAATATTGCAGATCCCTTGTGGAGTATGCATTGACACACTTAAGCCCAGATCTGCTGGAGATTGGAGCCCAGTGCATAGTTGAGTATTATGTCCAGCTCCCACTAAGCCAGGGTTTTCAACCCACAGGTGACTAATGGGTTGTAGCTCTCAATGGCTCCCAGGGTCCTTCTTGTTTTCATACATCAGCACAGAACTCAATATTCCAAGTGTACCTCACATTGGGTGCTTGGTATGACTTGAGTGTAAAATTGAAAATCGTCCCAAGAAGGTCCGTGACTGCTGGTCTCTTTCTCCCTCTCTCTCACTCTCTGTCCTTCTGTTGCATCTCATTTTTTGTACTTAATCAGGAGGTTAACCCAGTAATTAACAATCATAATGATACTGACATCGAAATGGTGATGAAATGACTTTATTCATCCTTGGTGTCACCCACTCCCTGAGATGTATTATGCTACCATTATTATACAACTCCATCTGTATAGCTCATTTGCTCTTCTAGGAGTAAAGCTGCAATTTTCACTTATTGGTTTTGATATAATTTTGTAGGTCAAATCTAAATTCTACTTGGCTGGGAAGGCTGTTATTGGCTAGACTATGCTCACTTAATGTAATTTTAACCATAGAAGTTTGTTTTTTTTTTTCTCAAAAATGTTTTTCTTTTTTTGGTTATTTATATCTCAGCATTTTTCCCTTTTTCACCCAACGGTTTTTTTCAGTAGTTGCCAATTAAGCGTCTAAGATTGCCACCACTGAACCCATGTAGGAGTGCAGAGTAAGATGCATACAATCCTCTGATGCATACACCCTTACCCACAGTGCACTAGGAGAAAAGTGGCATCTGAGGATAAGTTCACCCTTCTGATGCTATGTGAGTA
The DNA here is from genome assembly GCF_013368585.1 of Megalops cyprinoides. NCBI lineage: Eukaryota > Metazoa > Chordata > Actinopteri > Elopiformes > Megalopidae > Megalops > Megalops cyprinoides. The sequence goes on from NC_050586.1 coordinate 12,837,261, forward strand.
ACTCACATAGGTGCCCATGTAAACCCAAAGGTGTTAAGAGTGGAATGACAAGGGGACCATGGCCAACTTGCCTGCCCCTGTCCCCCGGTGGAACAAAGCCAGTTTGTTCTGCCGACATTGGGCTCCTGGTTATCTACAAAAAATCATTCATACCAAGTGCAATAACATTGCTTAACTCACAATAGGCCACTCATATGGAATCCATATTTATTTATACTGCTGTCTGTTTCGTGTATGTGTACTATTTATTAACTGTGTTTTTATTGTATTTATTGTGTCTGTATTTTTAACAACTACCTGTGGAGCCAAAGACAAATTTCCACATTTGTGGACAATAAAGTCATATTATTATTATTATTATTATTATTGTTGGCAAATTACATGGCTGGATTCAAATCAAGGCCATAGGGCCCAGCCTGCATTTGTTTTTTCTATTATTAATATTCGTCAAAATGCTCTGGTAATCTGTCAGTGTAGTATGTCTCGGTTCCAATAGCAGTCATAGATTTGATATTGGTGATATTGACATATGTAATATAATTTGGTTTACTCTATTTTTCAGTGTTTTTGTGCTGTCCTGGGGCTACTTTGTGTTAGTGGGTGTTAGTGTATGGATCCTTGAAGTTCAGAGCACACAGTACAGTCTTTTGAAAGGGAAAGAATTCTGCAAGTACTGTACATATGTGAAGCTCTACTAGTAAACAATAGTTTTTCCTCTGAAGAGTTGAAAAGTTATCGCAGATACCACACAACTGCAGAAAACGGGATCTTAAGTCTGTATACCTCAGGATGAAGCACTAACTCCTGACATGTACTGTACAGGCAAGTAAGTAGTAGATCAAATGAATATTCACCTTCTCACTCCAGGTCTGCAAGCTCCTCATTCTCTGTTTTTGTCTGTGTTTTGTGCCTTTTGTGTCTGTCTTCTGCAACCCTACTGCATCTCCTTTATTGTGGTTCTACAGCTTGCCAGCAAATTTCTGATTTCCCAGCTCATAGGTTTTTTCAATAATAGTATTGTTATATATATAATGTATGTGTGTATGTGTGATATACTGTATATGTAATACATATCGTTAGTAAAATTGAAAATTGTAGCTCATAAAAACCTAACACATTACAAAATTTACACAATCTATTTTCACAATCTATTTTATGTTTTCAAATTTTAAATGCAAGTGTTTGCCTGATTCTTCTTGCTGTTTAAAACTTAACTTCAAAATGCAATTGCCAAGATGAAAATTCCAGATTAGCATTTATTTCCCTGCTGTTGTAGCATTTAATCCTGTAAAATCATATTGCCAGGGCCCAGGTCTGACAGTACTGCCTCACCAGAGCCAGGTCATTTTTATAGTGCGGGAATTGATTTCTTGATCATGCAGAATAGTCCAGAAGCTATAGACTGCTCTAATATTATTCAGTTCATTAATATATATGTTAAATAGAACTAGACTTCAGTTCCACCCTCATCTCAGTCCACACCTCTGAGTGAATAATGCTGTTTTCTTATAGCAATTTTAGCTGCAATGATACCACCCTGGAACTTTACCATACCTAATGGCAGAAAGTAAGTGGAACTGGGCTTGGTTAGCACATGAAAATGAGACCTCCTTGGAGAAACCAGGTTCCTGCAGGAAGGTGTACTATTTGGCTAGTAGGGATCAGTCTTTCCTTTGGACCAAGTTGGAAAACCAATGCCCTGATGCAGTGATGGGAACACTGCCATCCGAAATATATGAGATATTAATGTGAGATATTAAGCCAACATCCTGATTCACTCTGATCGTTAAAGATACCACAGAACCATAGGGTGCACCTGGTTGGATAAAATCGGTTTGTATTCCTTGGCCATAATTGTACTTTGCAGATTAATACTTGGACCCAGTGACTCCCATGAGATGGCTGTCCATACCATAACGGATCCACCACCATGTTTAATAGTTGGTAATGGGCAATGCAACCTATTTAACGAGCCGTAACCTATGTAAGTCGCTTTGGATAAAAGCGTCTGCCATATGAATAAATGTAAATGTAAATGTGAGTTGAAGGCTTCCTTTGTGTTCGTAGATAACGTATTCCTCGACACCTGTTCAAAAGGTCCTTACCTTTTAACTATGACAATAAACGTGTATATTCCTTACCTTTTAACTATGACAGTAAAGGTGTTGAAAAATGTTTTATTGGTTTGATCTTCATCACTTTTTGGTATGCATGTGTTCTGTAGGATTTTTATGCTTATACAGTTTATTGTGTGTGTGTGTGTGTATGTGTGTGTGGTTGAAAGTTGGGCTAGTGCTTTGACTATGAGTGTTGTGAATCAGAATTGATCCAGGTCTGTCTGTCTCTCTCAACTCACAGGGCAGCGACCTGAAGAAAGGTGATATCAAAGGCTCGGTTCTGTCTGGTAAGAGCAGTGTTTGTTTGTTTGTTTCCTTGTTTCTTTGCGTGGGCGTTAATTGGATTCCACACCAGAAGGAACACAGAAGGAATCATTTTACATAAAAAAAAAAATCTCTGGATTTTTATGTGAAATGAAGGATATTGTCTTCTTCATAAGACATTTGCTGTACCTGCGCGCCATCAATACACATCAATTATAGGCATGTTTATATGCATGCATATTTCACAGGTTGATGATAGGAAGCAGTAAAGCTAATGGCGATGACTTTAACGAGGCAGAGTTCTGTCTGTCTGTGACAGAGCTTGTGGCTGGTGGCTGCCTCTTCAGCCCTCCTCAGTCTTGCTGGGTGCTGTGGTTTGGCGCACTGGCATGGCAGGCTTAATGATGTGTGAGGTTCCCAGAGGGGGAGCCGATGTGGTCTGTCACCCTGTGCCCTCGCTACCTGCTCATCCCGGCTAACAGCCAGACGGCTACCTTTGCATTCCTCCCACTATGCGAAGCAGTGCCACTGTTAACCGTTCAGACGGTTCCCCGACGTGTCCTCACAGTCATTATAACAGAGAAGTAAGGCTGATGGACCAGAGCTTACCTGGGAATAAGAGGAGAGGTGATGAGTGGTGTTCAGCAAAGCTCGGGCAGCTCACTGTGCAGCGGCAGCCCCATGCCATGCTGTCGTGGCAAGCCTGAGGGAAGGCTCCTGACCCGTGAGCGGCAGGGGAGGAAAGGCAGTCTCTCGCAGTGCCAGGAGGCACGGAGCAAAGCAGCAGCATCCCCCATCACTTACACCTGTCTACGCAGCTGGGGTTGTTTCTCCCCTGTGTCCAGGTTATGCTGTTAGCGCACATGGCAGTGAAGAGACCTGGTGCCTTTAACACAGTCCTGTATTTCATTTGTAGACTTGAGAAACAGGACCTCTCTATATCTGATTACAAATTGAAGCTAAAATGGTTATTTAAAGGATTTTTATTCATTTTCTGATTTTCTGTAAGTTTTTCCTCATATAGGTTTTCCTTGTATCTTGCTGCATGTTACTTTTTTTGCTAGATTGATTTAGGGGCAGGCTATTTTAGACAATATGAAATCTCTACTGTTTCTCCCTCAGATTATCGCCGCCCAACCCCCCCACAGGGCACCGGTCTCCATCGTTACCAGTTTATGCTGTTTGAGCAGCCAGCTGACAAGACCCTCAGCCTCAGCCAAGAGGAGAAGTCCTCGCTGGGTATGGCTTGATGTGGTGATCTTCCATCAGCACGCTGAAAATCTGAAACTCTGAACATGCCCACACAGTGAACACACTCACCGTGAACACACCAACACAATAAACACACAGATGCACACAAAACACCCACAGAATGAACACCCATACACTGAACAAACACAGCACTGAACACATCCAAGACATTGCACACACCCACATATCATATTGAGCTTGCCGAATACAAAGAATGCACCCAGCACACAAACTGAACACAAATGACGCCTTTAACATACCCACACAATAGCAAACTGATAGACTCAGCTACTGAACACCCAGCATTCTGGATTTCCAGCACACCATTGCCCAGTGTAGTAATACAGTACTGCCGAATATTCATACAACAGGCACTCTGGCATTAAAGCGGCTCTATCCAGGCCTTCACATTTTACACTGATTTCTTTCTGCCTCTTATCTCTCTCTGTCTCTATATTTGTACTGCTGTTTGCATCGATGTCTGTATATTTTAAATTCAGCCAATTCACGGAAATACTTGTTGATACACCCGGCAAGGAAGAAGCACTTGTTACTTACACTATTCTGCTCCTCTTAGTTCCCTCTTGTTTCCAGTAAAAGACACACCAGCTCCACGCGTAATTGCAAGTGCTTAATCAAGGCCTCTCAAGCCAGTTTCCGAAGATTATTTTCTCAAAGTGCTTGAACCTAATAAGGGAAATGCTAATGAAGTTAGTGAGTCAGTGTGTATTGCAGAGCGAAGGCTAATAGGGTCATGCTCAGAGCTTTGGGAGCCCACGCACACCTGCAGCGCCCCTCGGCCACATTAAAGAGCCTTGAGCACCCCCTGTGCAAAGCTGAGCAGAGCTGTGAACAGGGGGGGGGGGTCAGAGCAGTGATCACCTGAGCAGCCCCCCTAACTGGGACAGCGTGCCACTATTCAATGCGCTACAGGTTAGTCATAGCTTAGCGATGCTTAGCTCATGCTTGCTGGTGCACAGAAAGGATAACCTGGCCAGATTCACAGCTCATAAGGTTGATCCAGTATAAAGAATGGTATTAACAGTTGCCTGAGTTTACCATCAACATCAAGGTTCGTTGGGTCATGTTTGATTCAATGCTAAATGTAACGGACAGAGGAAAGGTTCTGTAATTCTGTCATGTCAAGTTTTTGAGTCATTAAAGGAAATACACAGGAGTAGGCCTGAGAATGCATCCAGAAATCATAAATCTGAAAATATGTAACATCAGAGTGTTTTCTTTTTCATTCTTTTGTTGTCAAAAAAAAAAACTTCGACAAAAGTGACTGCACTTCGACGCACCTCATACGGGGAGTGTCCGGCTGTCTGCTCTGCTGAAGTGGCACGTTGAGTGATGTGTGGAGAGATCAGTGTGGTTTGAGACTTCAATGATCGCAGCCCAGGCTGAGCAGAGCTGCCAGTCTTTACTGTGTTTGAAGTCTTGACAGCTTTGTCAGCAAACAATCCCACTACATTAACGTGAGGCTCGTTTGATGTCGAACCTCTGGTAGAAGTGTCAAAATAGATGCACTTCCCGGAGCTTTATTTATTTATTTATTTTTTGTGCATTTGAGGAGATTTAGCTGAAAATCTCTCATCTTATCGAGGTGTTGCTTTGCGAATAAACAATGTCAGAAAGAGTTTAGGAAAAAGGAGTTATAGAGGTATGAATAACCCGACATGGTTTAACACTCTTTCTTTCCAAAGTAAGAATTTTCAGCTTGATTAAATGTTCTGTGCAGATTTTTTTTCTATGCTTGTTTTATGATTATAGAGAGCAACATGCATTGTCCAGGCATTTGCATTTGTATTAATATACTATGTCAGCCCTTAGGAAAATGTAATATATGAGAAATGTGTTGGTCAGTCGAAGAATATATTGCAGATACATTTAAAATATATTGATGCAAAGCAGAAGCTTATTGCAATATACCAAAACAGCAATAATTTACAATTTTTCAATGTGCTGATTGAGCTAAAAAAAGGAACAAAAAATCACAAGAACAATAACAATCATCATTATATTATGTCTTGTACAAATGAATAATAATGTATTTGCACTGCGGAGATGTCAGTGCCAGAAGACAGTGCAGGTTTGTAATAGTGTCTTTTGTGTTGCTTGAAGAATTGCAGTTGTTCTGAAAATGCTCAAAAACAGAGAGGAAAATCCCAGTGAAACAGCAGCGACTGACTGTGTCTGTGACTGACACGCTGGTCAGACTGGTTCAGTCCCTCTGGCACCAGGATCCTTCACCCATCCCTGCAACTCACTACCCCCCCCCCCCCCCCCCAAATCATTGCACCTCCCTCAGCAGCACTTCCCCTCCACAGCACACTATTCTTCCACCAGAGGAAATGAAATTACAGGGTTCCCACTCCATGGAGATAATTAAATGTGGCTTTTTTACTGGGTGATGGAAGGGAGAGAAGAGGGATGTGAAAATCATGTGTATTCCTTCATGTACCACGCATGTACTTCAGATCCAAGGCCTCGGTTGTTCTGGTGTTGGGACTTGTATCCAGACATGAACAGTGTTTGTAATTACAGTGTGCCTAAGTTGATTCACCCACAACGGGAATAACGACTTGAATGCTGAGTAACAAGGATATGTGATGCTGTTTAACTGAGGTCTTATTAACTGGTGGGGCGTAGGGCTGCCCCTCAGTGGACCCGCTCAGATAACTGTCAGGGCAGATGGTCCCTGGAGTGGCAGCTGCCCTGCTCAGTGACATTCCCTGGCTGCTGTGAACAGTTCTCCTCCCACAAACTACTTGCAGACCTGGTATTGGGGATTTCACCCCTTTGGGGCAGGCAGGGCAGGGGGAAATCCCATTTCTCAGTTTTTACCCCCTCATTAAATTGTACTCATTCTTCAGACTCTGTCACCTCCGCTTTGCAATCTGATACAGTGAGCGTTTTTCACTGCCTGTGACATTAATTGGTATGATTGGAGGGGAAAAGACAGTAGCGATGGGTGGGGAGACTCCTCATCATAATCTTGTTGGCTTCCAGTGTCTCAGTCCCTGACTCAATTTCAACTCCAATTTGCTCTGCTGTTTACTTATTTATTTTTTTTTAAATCAATGAACAAAATAATGACTATCTGTTTAGCAGCAGGGGGTGTACAAAGAATGAGGAGTGACTCATGGCGCAGTCTCCATAAGTGAAGCCGGAGACATGGTTGAGGGGCCACAGGAGTTTTGTGGCGCTGGCTGGAAGGATGAGAAATGTAGGTCAGTGGATGGACTGAGACAGCTGGTATTTGCGCGAGTGCAGTCAGAGGGCTGTGATCTGGCGGCGGCGGCGAGGGGAGGCCGCGAGTACGGGGAATCCCCTCTCCGCTGGGCCCGTGTCAGCTGCAGCGCCAGGGGTTTCGCAGGCCCCGGGGCGAGGGCAGGCGTGGGCACACAAAGCCTGGTGTCACTTCACCGCCAGCTGGCAAGGCCTCGGCATGCCACCGTCCAACGCAGCAGACCCGGTCTGCCAGCCGAGAGGTGACAGCACAACACCCAATCCCAATTTTTTGTAATCAATGGAGCTGTGGTAGGGGTCTAAAGTATGAGTATAGCCCATTCAAAATGAGCCTTTTGACTGTTGCTTCAACTGATGATAATGATTTGATTGTTATATTACTGCATTCACATCTGGTATTTAAGCGAATATGATCAGCCATTTAGCATTACATGCTTCGTAGCAAACTTCATCATGCAGCATTTATTGTTTTAATTTTGTTGGTGCACTGTGGACATATGGTAGAAATGGTCCGTTAACAGCATAAATAGGATCATTTCACCTGAAATCTAGAATTTTCAAGTAAGGTTAGTCTTTGAAATGTGTGTACTTCAAAGGTGTGGTTTGAGTCAGAACCAAGTACATACAATTCCAGTTTCTAGGTCAGCACTGTCTGATTTAAGGGGAAAAAAAGACAAGTTATTTTCAGTAAAGGGTCAATGGCTGGTCTGCAATCTAACCATTACAGACATGAAACTAGAAAAATAAGATTTATATTTTTAATATCTGCCTTAAAAATGTCTTGTGTTTCAGTTGGGCACTGTGATGTGCACCTGGAAAATCATTCAGTCAAATCAAATCAAAAGCATTATTTAAAAAATCTGCAATATATGCCTAAAAGGGTATAGATGAAAATGAAAACAATTGATAAAACATAGGTTGGCATATGTACCTGGAGGCTTTTTTTATTTTTTTTTTTTTTGCTTTGCCTAACCCCGTTCAGTCCACTGTCAGATGAACAGGAGCATCACTATGTAATGGCGGTTTGTGGATGCGGTGAAGAGCTGCTGGCTGCTGCATGGAGTTCTCCACTGGTCATTCGCAGGGATATTGCCGGCTCAGCACACCACCCTACTGCAGTAATTGAAACCATTTGCAATGTTGCCGTGTGGTAATGGTCAGATCTGTGTCTCCCACCCACCTACAGATCCTACCATTAATCAGAGCAGCTAGAGTCAGGAGAGGCAGGAGACTGCGCAAACACTGTGTCGGAGTCAAGATAGACCAGGAAGTACTTTAACACTCTGTCAGAGTCAAGATATTCGAGGAATTACGCTGACATTCTGTCAGAGTTAAGCTAGACCACACAAGGTACACCAGCAGTGAGGACCTCAGAATTTGTCATGAAACTTCATTAATTTTCTGGTGCGTAGATTCAATGTGCCGTGAAATTCTAGACATACCAGGAAACTTAGACATTGAACCAGCTGGACTGGCAGTAGTCCCTTCAAGCATGGTCTGGGCTCGTGATGTTGGTGGAGGAGGGTTTACTTTTGTATTATGTCCTCTCAGAACCTCCCTCTGATGGGGGAGATGAGCCTCAAATGAACTGTATATTTCGGGGAGGAGTTTTCACCATTGATTTGTTTGTTTTTGTAGGAGAGCCTGCACTGCACCAACTTAAGAAATGGCTGTGCAACAGTGAGGTTGCAGATGGCTATGTGGGAGTGCAGTTTTTAGAGTAGGCAGGTCATAGTCCCGTGCGGTCTGCTGTGATGTGATATGATGAGTAACATCTTCAGGCAGTGCAAGAATCCCCCTCGAAGCTCTCACCCTTAAAGGGACACTGTCTCCCTCCTGAGAGAGAGTTCATCTGAGGTCACAGCCACACAACACAACTTTGAACCCACGCGCGTGCACACACGTACACACACACACACACACACACACACACACAAACAGCAGGCCGCTGAAATGGTTAATAGGAGCACCACCCACACTGCCCTCAGTCTTCCTCCATGTGCCAGCTCCGCCCCCTCATGGCAACAGTCACACCATGCACTTCCTGTATTGCACAAGCGAGCAAGTGAGAGAGAGAGAGAGAAGGGGAGTTGAAGAAGAAGAAAAAAAAAACGCTGCGTCACTAACAGGTCCTCTGTGCACTTTCCATGAGCTGGTAGATTGGGGAAATGGAAAGAGTGTAACTGCTGTGAAAGGGAGTAGAAACAGACACCAAACTATTTATAGGACATCTACAGATCTGAATGGCAGCTGGGTGGCTTTTCAGTCTGGATGACAACATATCCCACTGTGTGTGTATCTGTGTGTCTGTGTGTGTGTATGTCTATGTGTGTGTGTGTGTGTGTATGTCTGTGTGTGTGTGTGTGTCTGTGTGTGTGTGTGTGTGTGTGTGTGTATGTATGTATTTCTGCACGTTCCAGAGGACAGGGAGCAAACTGACACCATATTTCCCTACCAAAGCACCTCCAAAGCAGAGGGGTTTTCCCTTAGTCTCCCAGATGTATACATGACCCTTCATTTACACTGGCTGGTGAAAGGTATCGATATGATATGATGATGAAAGCCTTCAGTCCCACTTTGTGTATGTGTGAGAGTGTGTTAGATCTTGATTTGCTGAACTGTAATATATCTGGGCAGATTATCACAATCCTAGTTTGATTTTCTACCTGCTTGCTCCCATTAACGTCCCCATAACTGTCATTAATGTTGTTTCTGCTATTTATATATAAGTGATTAATCAATGGTTTTCATGAGGCAAGGTGGAAGAGGTGGTTAGACTCAAGATGGATTCTGCTGACCTATACATTGTGTTCTATCTTGCAGCATTGTGTCAAGGCATTTCTGTGTGTGTTGATGGCAAGAGATTGTGTCAAGATACAAGAAAAATTTTAAAGTTCATAAAAAATTTAAAGGTCACTGTAAAGCGGTTGTGATCCAAAGTAATATTTAGGCGTGTAATGTCTGTCTGTGATTGTGAACATGTGGCAGGGCATGTGATGTAGTGGTAAGGAACAGGGGTCACGGCCCAAGGGTTCCCTCGTTGGATTCTCACGTGGTCCACTGTTGTTGTGCTCTTGGGCAAGACACTTAAACTGAATTGCCTAGATAAATATTCAGTTATGTAACTGGATAATATGCAGGAATTGTAAGCAATGTAAGGCAATCTGGATGAACAGAATATGATAAGTAATTGTAATGTAATGAAAATATGGCTTTCAGTTTATCAAGTTTTGTCTGAGTGACTCCAATCATCACTGAGCATCACTGTTATTGTTAATGCTAGTTACTAATGTTAAAGCTACAATGCCTGTGGCCCCAATATACTCCCAAATGTTCCAACAGCTTCGGCAGCCTCCGGGGAATGGTGGGATTTGGGGGGGTGGGGGGGGGTGTCCTGGCTCAGGTGAGCCCAGGTCTGGGGTCTGGAGCTGCAGAGGCGGCACATTATCTCCCCGGGTGCAGAGAGCAAGGGACCCTGTGAAGCTGTGTCATCTCATAACTGCAGGTCACTCAACCCCATTTCCCTCTCTCAATTAAAGGTCTCCTCTGCAGGCAGCCCATGCACACACAGCGGAGCCCTGCCACGGGGAACTCCTGTTCTAATCTGCTGCTGGTTATTATTCACCTCCTCCTCCAGCTGAGCTCCGCACTCAGCCCGGCCTCTTACCCACTCTGGCACAATATCGGCGTCCTCCTCGCCGAGCGCCAGAAAGAAGGCCGGTATGCGAACAACAAGTTGTTTAAATGCCAGATGGATCCTATGTATTTAGGCCATTCACAGCATTCAGCCTTAAGCAGCTTTATTACCTTGTCCATTTCCAGATGAGTGTCGAGCAGCTCAGTGTTAAAAAAGCCTGTTCATTTTCGTAACGCCACGTTTCTTTATCTGAGCCTCCCCATTTGACCATCGTTAGAATTCAGTGGACCTTTTCAGACGTTCTTGGACATTATTCGCTGACCCTGTGTGTTCTTGAAATCCTTCAGTTGTAGCCCTAGTTAGCAACATGGGGCCTTCAGCACTGAAGGTAGCTAATTATGTGTTCCACAAGCCTCCACCGGCCCCCCCTGAGCGAGCTCTGTAGACAAGTGTGATAACAGTAGATTTTCTCTGCGCATCCTGCTATTGCTCTGCTCTGATGTGTGGCCAGTCTGGTAGATAAAACCAGTCTTGCTGCTCTTTACTGTGACACAGGTCTGCACTAGCAGTTCTCTGGCACTGTGCTGAAGGAGGTGGGCTTGTAAAAACAAAGGAAGTACATTCAATTCCCAAGTGGGTTGCTGCTATTGTACCCTTGTGTAAAGATAGTCAGTGTAAATTTCTTTTGTTAGTAGTCTGTCTGTCTGTCTATCATATGTATTTCATAGAAAAGTACAATGCGCTATAGTGTATACACTATACTACTATATCCATAAATGTAAATTAGTAGAGATCTTGCTATATGCCAGACTGTGCACCTGCTGATATGCATTTTATGTAAGAGGGATTGTGTGTAAAGCAGAGTTCAATTAAAAATTCTTGTGAGAGTATCCCAGACGTCGGTCTGAAATGGTCAGCTGTGATATTGCAATACAATTCTTCACACTCATATGAATGGATTATGACTGCCTGGGTAGTTACTCACCAGTACTGCAATTTTATCATGCTCCCCTACCTCTCCTCACATGGAGAGTAAGCAGTGAAGGGTTTGGTCCCTTGGGGTTACACAGTGGAAATCTCTTATTTCCTATGAGACCAAAGCTGTTCTTTTTTTTTTCCACCTGCAGATTAGTAAAGAGACATGCAAACAAATTGAGTGCACACCGTCAGACATTCACAAAGTGAGATGCAAACTCTCACACAGTGAACACACATATTCACACATACATTTACACATACACTTTCAAAATCTCTCTCTCTCCGTTACACAAGCACACATGCACACAGTCACAGAAATGTGCTCTTTCCAGGATGTGGTGAGCTTTGCAGCTTTGAAGTTGCTGGGGTTTCCCTCAGCCTCTGAAGATTTTGTCTCCTTCGTCATTTGTTTGTTTGCTGATTTATTTGCTCATAATTTCTGCGATTCTCAGTTTGTACCGTCATGTGACTTTTTGTTTCTGTGTCATTGTCGCTTTTCTCATAGCTCCCATTTAGATTTCATCTTGATTCCTGACACGTTATATAAAAGTCCATATCGCTGCATTTTCTTAAACACATCACCCACTTTGCTCATAAAAAAAGCTACTTGAATTGGAAATGGGAGAGATAGAGCAGTGACAAGTCCAAGCATGGAGAATAGCGCTCTGTGCACAAGACTTAAAATAGCCATCATTACCATTAGACTGCAGGCCAAGATTCTCCTTATGCAGCCCCCTAAGCTTTATTTACAAAGAAAAAAAGTTAGTCTCCAACTGCAAGAAAATAAAATCAGTTTGTCTGCTTGGAATTCTAATTCAGATTTTGTGTGCGGGGAGGGGGTGGGAATGGGGTGATTGTCAAAATCCATGAAGTGATATTGTCATACCAGCCGGACGGCCGTCTGGTGTTTGTTTTAAAAAGGGAAGAAAAAAAAACAGTACAGGCGATCGAATCATTTCTACGTGCCAAAAAGTGCTCGCGTTCCCACCTCCAGCGCTACGGCAACATGTTTTATTTTCAGCAGTGCTGTTCTCGGTGACTCACGTCCCAGTGCCATGTGCTTAACTGCTGTGTCTAATTTCTTTGAAAACGTGGAGCAAGTGGCTGTTGAGGATATGGACGCACTTGAGCCGGGGTTGTTTTCTCCCTCGATCTTTCTCTGTGTCACTTTTAAGTCTCCATACACTCTGCACTGGAGAGATCTGCGGCTGGAAGCATCACACTGTATGAAGCAATCTTGGGATATCCTTCCTCTTCTTAGGAGGGGAATCCTAAAGCCTAACCAGGTCTGCTAATGTAGTAAAAACTTCTTATGGTGTTTTCTGCTCTTGCTGTTATTTCTCCATTGCATGAAAGATACACACCTGCCAATTACATTTTTTTGAGTTCCTAACCGGATGTCACCTCTTGTTCCAGGGAACTGGGATCCACAGGCATTCATCCAGAGGTTTGGCCTGGGCAAGTCCTTGGCCTCTTTGCAGTTCCTCACTCAGAATGCCAAAGATGAGTAAAGATGCAACCAGGCTGTCATCACCCAGCATGACCTCTGACCTCTTGACTCACACCCGGTGACAGCAGGGCACAGCCAGGCAATGCCATCTGAAGAGTAGATTAGGTGTTTTTTCTGCCAGATAAATATTTCCATCTCTACAGTGAATGAGGAGATATTTACTTTCTTCTTTGCTGAAATTTCTTGAGTGCTTTTTCAGGGCATACTGAATGTGTTCCAGGAAGTACTGTTGAGAAGTGCAGCAGTGCTTGAAGATCACTGCGCCTCTGTCATTGTAGTGCATATTAGGGAGGCTTAAAAAATGCTATGTTTACTTTACATGAAAACATAAATATGTTTGGTTAATTACATTTTGCTTTCTGTTTTGAGAATTAATGAAGTGCTATGTGATACACTCTGTGGAAGCATAAATAAAAACTTTAACCTGTAGGAGTCCAAAGTACTGTATTCTTTAGGTAAAATATTACCCCCCCCCCCTTTACTGTCTCATCTGAAGATAAAACTATGATTGTTGGTTTCCAGATGTTAATATTGCACATGACATGTATTAAATTATTTCTACAGGTGTTTTGGAACTAGTAGTTGCACTAAATTGCAAACAATACAACATCCAGAAGCAGCATTTGAAATTAAATTTTCAAAAAGCAGTCAATGAGAATAATGGCAATAGTTCTACATTGTCTGTAGATCAGTAAAAGCCCTTACTATTTTCACTCTTAAAGATATTACGTGATACTCTGATAATACATTCCTCTTCAGTTATAAAATTTAGCCACAGGCTGTTTAGTTAAGGCTAAATTCCCTGCCTGTATAAACCAAAACCACAGTGGTCTAAAGTATTTCTGATGATGACCCCCCTCTGTGTGGCCCGCATTGAGTGGAGATGAACTCAGAATGTATCACAGCGTCATTATTGGCTCATTAATGTGCCTAAAATTACTTTTACACTGGCTGATTTCTGAGCAAGATTATTGTCAAAATCCCCTTCGAACACTGTGTGCTTAATAAACAGGTTGTGGTGAAGCAGAATGCTTTTCTCCCTGATGGTGGTGAAGGTGCAGGAGACCTTCTCTGACCGGTGGTGGTGGGGGGGTTGAGGGGGGATTTTATGCTAGTTTCCAGTCACTAATGAAAGTAGAGGGAAGAGGACCTGATATCATGGGTCTGAGTGTGGAAAGAGTTGATTCTAATTCAGGGGAGGAAATACGTCAGGGCCAAGAAGGGAAGTGGGTGGTGAAACCGAGACCACAACACAGCCGGAAGCCACAATGGAACTTGAACCAAAATACTCCTGAGCGCTACTTTTGGCCAGACACTTACCAAGTGACAGTGAGGGGTGAGGTGGGAGGCTGGTGATGGGGGGTAATGAACGGTATTTTTTTTGTTTGTTTGTTTGTTTGTTTTTGATGGGTTCAGGGAAGGGAAAGTTCTTTTGTGGCTCCCTTTGTAATATTTCCATTGTGCTTCTTTGAATGAATCAAAAATAATATTCAGGTAGCTAGATAGTAGCTATGTTAAAACCTCTGAAAACACATGAATCAAAGCAACCTGATGGTATCAGAACCGGCAAAACACAGGTATGATTTTAGCTTAAATGTATGAGGATAATGGACTCATCCTGAACTCTGGACACAGGCGGCATGGGGCCGATTATACGGTGATGTGTTCAATCTTTTGATGACCTGCACACACTTTTCGGTCTTTGCACTGGGTTTTGTGGAGAAGGGGGGTTAGAGTTCCCGCCTGTATGGAATATTGGTGCTTTAATGTTAGTAACCAGAAGCTGCTCCTTCGAGGAGGACTTTGTATCAATACCACTGCTGTCTGAAAAGAGGGTGGATTTGCAAGGAGGACTTTGATGTGCCAGTGATCAATGTCTCGTTGGTGGTTTCATTGACCTTGTTATGGTGTCTCATCAGACAGGAAGGCTGCAGTAGGTAATGGAGGTCTTTGTTCCTTTGGAGGCTAAGCCATCCTTGGTAAACCTTTTGGTGCCCTCTCTATGAACTCCAGGAGATCACTGATCAATTGCCCGATATTTGCTTTTATTTGTTTCTCCGACTTAAGTGGCATTTACTTCTCCTCAGAAGCAAAACAACAAAAACACCAAAATTCCCAAATCACAAATGCATTTGTATTTTTTTTTTATAAGTCCTTTCTGGCCCTCACCACTGAACAAGTTGAGTCATGCTGGGTCACCTGTAAGGACAAACACATGGGAAGCCTCACATTTTAGCAACACTTCAGGTGGTTTTAATAAACCAGACTTTAAAGGGGCTTGAATATCTTCAATAATCTAAGACCAGAGTTGCCTATCTAGGATGACTATTCTGGTACAAAAGTGCTTTTTAAGACGCAATGACAACCTAGTGGGTAACTGCATTCTCTGAGAACAGTCAGGGTGGAGGTTTTATGCTCTATACTGTGAATTGTATGCTTTTTGAATATGTGTGGGTCATGCAGCGCTGGTAATGGTGTGAGGTTGTAGGAGGTGGTGGAGAGAAAAGGAGAGGCGGACTACTGGTTTATTTGTAGTGCTATTGTTGTACTGCACACTTTTAATTACTAACAAAGATTCCAATTCTAAAACAGGCCAAAAAGTGGTACTCGGGAAGAAGTGAACAATACATTAATAGGACTGCAAATGTGCCAATTGTCCTCACTTTCTCTGTCACTCTCTCCTCTCCATCTCTGTTCAATTCATGTGTTTCTTGACCCTCGCATTAAAAAGATATACACAGCGCGCAATATATGGAATACATCCACTAAAGTAACCCCACTTAACCCCCACTTTCTTATTGAGTTTGAATCACATTTGTGATGGTCATTACAGAGTTGCACCTCTGCTCTTGGCTGTTAATGGCCTTTTAAGCCTCTGCAGAGAAATATCAAGTATTTTTTCTTTTTTATGGAGGCATTTATTTTCGATGAATAAATCAAATTGTCTGTGATTTGCTGAGGGACCTTATTTAGGTTAGTTCAGGGTTAATTGAACGTTATTGTTGGTTCATTTATGATTAATTTAATGCAGTGGTTAATTTTATGAACGTAAAATGCTATCACAAACTTGGACATTTTTTGACAATGGGAAAGTAGGCAGAAAAACATACCCTGAGTACACTTATGGATGCACGCACACTCCCATGCACAAAGTAAGCATGTCTCTACAGAATCTGGGACTCAAAACGAATGGGTGGCTGCCCAGTGACCTGTAGCTAGGATGGCACATTTCTTTGATTTCCGTTTAAGCACACCCAGAAGACCGGATTGTACCGGATTATCTCACCATACTGTATGTAATTTCATCAAGGACAGCACAAGGCCCTACTTTTTTTGTGATTTTATGAGACATTTGTCAGCAGGGGAAAGAGAAACACTTAACCCTCTGTGGTATTGAAAAAACATGTATAATTCCTTATCAAATCTTTCCCTATAAAAGAAGAGGCATATCACAGTTTGAGTTCAACTTGCACATATACAGTATATTGCATTTTTAAGGGAACATTTACAATCCCTTGATGATATGAGAACATTATTTAATAACTGCTTAATTTATTAAAGCTAACAGTAATTAACATGAACCAGTATAATTTCTTCAATTGCCTAATCATATTCTGTGATTTAATTTGCATAAAGAATTATTGGTACATTTTTTCATAAATTTGACAGTAATAAACTATTTTATTTGAACAGCTTATCGGCTCCAATTAAATGTAGCATGAAGAAACGCAGTAAAATTTGTTTGCCATCTTCTCTGCCTGATATCTAAGGTCTCCTCACTACTTTTCATGTATTGAAATTTTGACGAGCAGAATTGAGCTGAGCCACTGCAGCTCCATCGGTTGGCTGGAACAGCCCAAGAGAGGGCTTCTGTCATGTGAAAGGTCCGTGAGAGGCCTGGTATCAGGATGGCCTTCACACACAGTCGATCTAAAAGAAAGGCCATGTTTGCAGACACACGATGCTCCTAGAAAAACTTCAGCGGTTTCTCGTGCCACAGGGCAGCAAGCGTGCTTGCCAAGACAGACGGTGGGGGTGGTAAGGTGAGGGGAAATGGGGGGGGTGGAGTAACTGATCTGGCCTACTTGTAGTCTGACTGCAGCCACTCACATGATGGAATTTTCCTGAGTATGGCAGCTCCCTCCTCAACAGCCACTCTGTGCCAGCGCTAACCTACAGGGTAAGAATGGCCTTTCGACATTTGGCCTTTGTGGTGCTCATGGCACAGCAGCGCAAACGTGTGGCTCAGTGTAGGTGTGTTGGTAAACAGGAGAACCCAGTTTTTCATGTCTACTCTCATACATTCTTTGAGGAAGGATGGTACTGAGGTGACTGGAAACTAGACACCTGTTTCAGCATGTATGACTCTTCAGGAACAGAAGACTTGCAGTTTTTTGCAAGGCTTTGGCTCTTTGCCTGTGATTTTAATATTGTTTCTTGGGTTTGTTTTATGATACTCACATATGCAAATAATTATTTTTTTCTGTACTGTAATATTAACTCTTTAAAACTGACTTGTAGACAGAATGCACATATTAGCCTTTAATATCATAATACCCTAACACTGAGTGGAGCACAGGCCAAATGTTTCCTTATTGTTTCATAATTTATATAAATAATCTTGTAATAGCTCTTCCGGTAGGGAATAAGTAGTGTACATTGCCTTCGGATATAATAACAACGAGGAACAGCCATTTGAATTGGCCTTCGTGCAGATGGAAAAAACACAGCTAATTTGATTAGATACCCATAGTGGCTTTGTATTTTTCCACACTCTATTAAAATTAGGCAGATAACCATCTAGGACGAGCTACTGCTTCCACGGAATCCCCGCTTGCAAATGAGCAGACGAGCTCTGGGCCAGGTGATGTAACAGACAAGCCATGTTAGGGCTTCCAGTGGTCTTGTCCAGGCTGGGATGTTTCCTTCTTTGTTGTCAGCACCCACCCACCCTCCCAGCGACAAGGACTCCAACCTCCCAACTTCATCTGGATGCTTAGCTGCAACCAGTAAAATGACTCTGGCTGTGCATTGATGGTAATCAGAAGATCTGGGAAGTAGCAGGGCTATCAAAAGCCATTAATGAATATCTTTATAGGTGTTCCACCCCAGCCTTCCCCACAGAAGGGATTCCCTTTAGGAAAAAGTCAATCCCAATGATTAATGTGCTTCCCATATTTTCCTGCTACAAAGGGAATTCCCTGTTCCGCCCTTGCCTGTAGAGGAAGGTAATGTGAAACGTCACTGTCCACTTCCTGGAAGGAGAGTGTGCTTGCTGTGAATATTCTCTCAAAACAGACACGTATGTACATAAATCTAAATTAAAATTCTTGTGTCATTTAGATGTCCATCATGCTTATTGTGAATTTTCTCCTGGCTTCATCTTCAACCCTTATGCACATATGCAAACTCTTTTGGCCACTTTGGGATGAATAAATTTCTGCTGCTTTTTTACATAAATATAGAAATAATGTGGCTACACAAATGATATATTACACATTGTACATGACACGTCTCTCCAGACACGTGGCATTTGCATCCCCAAGCGGAGGAATTACCTGATATACCCTACCCTGTTGTAAAGTTGTAAATATTGATACTCTTCGAATTTCATTGTCATGATGTGATGAATGGCACCAGATAATCGCTTTGTATACTCACGCAGAACGTGCTTAGGTCTGACAAGACTAATGGAACCACACAATGATTGGATTCCCACGCCTCTCGTAAATACTGTTGACTTTATTGTTCGAACTGCAAGATATTTTACATCAATGAAGAGGTGTTATTGTGCTTAAATTGTTATAGATAGGTGTATATGTAGTTCTCCAGATTATTATTAAAGAGATATTAAAGGCTAATATTCTGAGACATACCCAAAATATTATTGGATTGATTATTGGAATGAGTCATTGTAATATAAATGGTGCTAATTTGGAGAAGCGCAATAGAAAGTATTTCAGACATTCCGTGTAGTCATTTAGTACCTATAGCTATAATGTTTTTGTGGTGGGCCTACTGAAATTTGGAGGAATAATTCATTTAATTCCGTCATTCCAATCTTCTTTTTAGTATGTCACTGATGATACATTACCAAAAGATATTGGTATTAGTGATTATTATTAATTACATACTGCTTAAAATTTTGCGTATGTTAATGTATCTGACTCGTTAGCTATGTCTAACTGTAATGGATTTGAATGAATTATGTTAAATCTAAAGTGCTCTAACCTAATACTTTGACTGAATATCTTGGCTATGTCAAATATACTTGAGGCATTGGACATGTTCACATTAATATGTCAACCAGCTACGGTATATTTTTAAGCTCACTGAATAATTTCGTGGCCCAGCCTCTTTTCATTGTGGGAATATTTAATGCTTTAATGCATTTTATTTTTCCCATCAGTGTTTTTTTATTAGGTCTAAAAAAATACTAACCATAAAACCATGATTTCACAGCATTTACTGTTACTGAACTTTCAAAATCATTTTGAAAGAACAGTAAGGAAAGGGAAAAATATGTAATTTTGTTCATGGAAAAAAAAAGATGTGTGTACTTGTTCCTCTTTTTTAAAAAAAAAAAAAGTCTTGCAGTCAATGCACACACTACAAACACAGCAGTTGACTGGCTTTAGCTGTGATTAGATCGCTCTTCTGGCCTTTGTGTAGATGGTTTAGAGGAATTCCCATATGAAAAATTAGCCTCTGCACCTCATGGCTCACCTGCACTCTAAGCCACCAGCTTGTATAGTGAGATGAGCCCCAGGGGACCCCTGATGGCTCATCTTACCAAAGCCCCAAAACACCCCGCATGAGTCAGACTGTCTCCCACACAGTCTCTTCTGAAAGAAACAGACTACACTAATATCTATCAGGGAAATCTTTGTACTAATACTACCGAACCTTTCATTTCTAGATTATCAGGTGATCAAATTTTGTCTTGTTTTTTCACAGTGATGTAACCAAAAACATCATGGACATACCACAAGTTCAGAATTTTTGAATGTGTTACATGAGGGGGAATGTGACATTCAAGTTTTGCCACTGGCAGGGCAGTACACGTATTCGGCTGTGTCGATCGCACCAGAACGACAGAGGAGACAGTGTCAGTAAGGACGATGTAATCGCTTGCTGTGCTGTGTCAGTTTCCTGTGGCTGTTCAGGCACATGGAGGACAGGCATATTAACTTCTGATGGCCATCAGAGCTGTTCTTTTTTTCTGTTTGGAGATCTGAATGATGGAACAGTATAAGGGAGCCTAGAGTCAATGTCCCATGAGGCCTTAAAGCTCCTCTTGGTCACTCGGTGTGGATGTGCATGTTATGTTATATCCAGCCACTGTGCAGTGAAATTTTAATTAATTCAATCACGATTATTACCCTGACACATCTAAAAGAATGCCTTCTGATGGTGCGTGCCATGTGTTCATTACTCATATAATTCTAATATTTTAATAACTATAATAATCAAGCTCAGCTCAGAGAGTATAAGGAAACACAAGAGTCCAGTCTGTTTTTTTCTTTCACAAATGTTCTTTCACAGATGTATAAAGCTGGTGTCACTGGTATCTAAACTTCATTGGTGAGCACTTTCGCCACATATAGTAATTTATCTTGTGCATCTGCTGACCTCTCAAGAATACCCTCCTGTATTCTGAGGCCATTTCAAATGCATTCACTGCAAGTGAACGTATACACCACAGTGTCTAAAAGACTTGCCAGTAGTGTGTTACTTTGAATTGCTGACTTTCCCTTTCAGTGTAACTTTATAAGGTCTTCATTAAAAAAAATCTTATTAAAAACACCAGTGTATGTATACAGTACATGTCTGTTATTGGATATTATGCAGCAGAGTTTTGAAGATTGTACATGAATTTGGATAGATTCTCAAAACAGGTTCTGGGAAAGATTTAACTGCAAACACAGAAAACATATGATCGGAACAATTAAAAAAGACCTGCTGGGATCTGGTTTTAGTGAGTGATATTTGTCTGTGATTAACACTGAACTGTGGAGGGAAGGTGTGATACAATCAGTCTGACTTCCTCTGAGCCAGAGAAAGCTTGGACGTTGACCTAAGCACCACTCGGACATGTGCCAGCAAATCTCTCTTTTCTCAGTGCTGTGGATTTGAGACTAAATCCTGTCTTAATTCTGTAGTGCTTCCAACAGGACAGTCAAGTTTTAACCTAAAATACACTGACGTTGAAGTTATACTCAGACGTCAGCAAGTGAACTTGTATTATTATTATTATTATTATTACGAGTTTTAGAATTTTACTACAAACTCCAACCACAAGCTTTGGTGGACTTTCCCTAGTTCTATAAAAAGTCGAGTACAGCAACAGAGTCAATAACTACAAACAAAGGACGTCTCTTCCCTTGTGAGTGTATTATTTTCAAAAGAAACAGATAAGATATTTTTTCTCTCTGGTTTCTAAATTGGTGAAATAGGATCCATGACGTCTCGCCCTCTGCGGTTCCTTTAATGGCTGTGGGTTCCGATCTCTTTTCCACTTTGCAGTTTGCTTAACCGGAACTTTGCTAACCAAATACAGACAGTAAGGGGCGGCGCCGGATCAATGCCTTATTTGGAGTTTCCACTCAGTGGCGAGTCGCTGAGCTCTCGGCACTTGAGCCAAAGTCTGCTGCTCTATGAAGCGCTTGCAATGTTTACATGCGATTAAGTTTGGCAATTACTGTCTTTGTACAGCAGTGTGTTGTTGTTGCCCCCTTGTAATTTATTTATTTAATGGTATTTTGAAATCGTATTTCCTGTACACACTGCACACGGAAAATCGTGCGTCTGTGTTGACAGTTCGCCGAAGGGGTAACGCACAATAGCGTGGACTGTTTCATTGATCTCTACATACACTGTCACTGGGCCAGAGAATTATGAACTAATATTGAAATGTTATAACGTTAAGGACAGGAATGGGAGCCATCACAGTGTCTGACTTCAGGAAAGTAGAATGTGCATGAATCATGAATGATTTGAAAGAGCTGCCCTCTCTCAGTCACTATATATTTCCACGCCCTGATGAAGGCAGTTTGAGCCGCCACGCGTGGGTGGCAGCCCCTTTTGTGTTTTTGTGCGTCGTATTTTAACATTTAGCAATAGAGTATACGCTTATAATAAAGACTGTTTAATCTTTGCTTCAACCCACAAGAGTGCTTTGGCTTTATGGATGAAGAAGCCTTACTTAACTTGATATTGATTTTGTAACAAGCATTTCTTTTTTCATCCTTTTCTCGGACTCACAGGGCACCTTTTGGCTTTGATAATAAACTTTCACTAATTATTATTTTTTCGAAATTCCACTCCAAGAGACATTATTTGAACATGTTCTCTGTGCTGTAGCTGTATTCTGTTATAGCTGACGCACCCGCAGTTTGTATCTGAAGGTGCTGAGCGGAATTAACGCGTGTTTAAGGCAGTGGGCCAGGAGCTCCACCTCTAAAGACAATAGATGACCACTATAGCAAGTTGCGGTATATCTGGCCATGCAAGAAGTAATAAATGAGACAACATATTCATGTTTCCTTACTATAGCAGTATAAGAGGCAGCAGCAGTACTACACCTACTTTACGAGTAGGAATAATGTCTGATCTGCGTGTCAAGGCGTTACACAGCTGTGTGGTCTTCTCAGAGATTGTCAGAAATTGTCATCTGCTGGTATTCATGTTTGAGTTTCTATAAAACGGCATGTAAGGCCCCAGAGCTCCAATTTAGTCCCAGTTTGTGTCTGTAACATCGCTTGTTTATGAATTAAATGTTTTGGACTACAAAGAAGTAACAGACTTCAGTCACAATCTCCACAAAGAAAATTCACACATCTCCCATATTTTCGACGTCCAAGGCTCTCTTAATCTAGCTATATGCATACGTTTGATCATGCGCACAGGATTTAAGGATTGAGGAACTCATTGATATATAATAAAATAAGCTATGGTTAATTAATTTATATAACAGTTTAAAAATAAACGCGTGTGATTCTGTAAGATGCTGTTTTCTATCTACTTGGGGCTCTATCATATATCCGAATATTACGAATTCGAACGATTTGCTGCTTAAGGTTCATGCAGCCATTTATTGTTCATCTCATAATTAACTCAGTGAAGTCCTTTGTGAAGTGTACTTAGATTCTTGTAGAAAGTTCGCTTCATGTTTGTTACCACGCTGTCAAATATAGCCTATTGCCTCTGTTGGCGCGTTACAATAACTGCAAGAACACTTAAGAACAAAACCGCGATTTCTAAGGAAATTTCATGCACTTCGTTCTCGTGACAGGCATCTGTCTAATATCAGCGCTACACATTTTCTATATCGAAGTTACCATTTATCTGCAGAGCTACGCTACGCTACGAAGTCGCTACGACTTTAACGCCACAGCACGTGTTCAGCAAATCATACACCATGCATTTCTGCATTAACACTGAACCCGAGATACCGGACGCGGCAGGTGCAAGCAACTGGTTACAGAGAATAAGGCAGCCCATAAATCTCTTAGCGGATCATTACAGACACCCGCTCCGCTCCCCAGAGCTGCTCAGTCGTTTCAGACCGTCTTCCTGCTATGGACTCTAATGTTCCACTATGAGGTGCTTCCATTGGTGACGTCGTGTGCTTTGTGTGTCCTTAAATGGTCATCTACGTCACAACGTTGTTCCGTCCCCCTATTTAATACCAGCAAGCGTTGGAGTTCCCTGTCTGAGCAATACACCGAGCTGCGCTGCACTTGTGCTACCAACACCACCGTTTCATTGATTCAAACACTCAGCTAATCCCAACACGCAAACAAATATTTTTTCGATAAATTAATTTTAAAACTATTTCCTGTCAACATATCTTTCGTGAACAAGAAGGAAAAATCAACGCTACATTTGCCGGGAACTTCTCTTGGATACAACATACCTGGGATTTTTTTTCTGTTCTCTCTCGTAGCCTTATAGATCTCCATCCATCGTGTTGTCATTTTGAGAACTCAGTTGGTGTATCTGTACGGATACCAATACGTTCCCATTTATGACAGACTGAATAACTGCTATGACAGGGAAACTAGCGGACAAGCTCCCTCTTACCATGAGCAGTTTAATAAACATTCCTGAAAGCCTATACGCTGAAGAGGACATTCCTACGTCTATGAACATTTTCACCAGCACGGATTCTATTTCTCACTACTCTCAGATGAACACAGGTAAGGACAAACATGCTTTGAAAATGCTGCGATTGAATTATGTGCGATGTTTATGCCTCGCTGCGCCGCTTTACTGTAACGGTACTGTACGCGTCTCAGCTGTGAAGCAGAGGCAACAGTTGTTTCGAGTGAGCGCGTATCGGTGTCAGGCACCTGTTTGCGCTCCACTATGTACGCTCCATTAACGATACCGGGAACGGTAAAACACGTTTTGTGATAACTTTAACTTTTATTTTTTCCGATGAAATATGCCACTGGGCTAAACCATTGTTACAATAATGTACCCGAGTGCAGCGCGTTGTGTGACAAACTGGCTAATAACATCGACATTCGCGCAGTCATTCAGAAAGGATGTAATCTTGACATAGACAGGTTTTATCTACCTCCAACATATCAGATACGCTGTTTGTAATCCAATTTTATTGTCTCTTAATGTCACTGAAATCTAACAAGGTGCACACACAATGGTGCATCGTATGTCATTGTAACGTGTGAAATGAAAGCTGAACTCTGAATCCATACACGTGATTACGTAGACAAACGGTCGTATTTGCTTTGGCAGTACCGAAGATATGTATCCCATCAACTACGACTGCGTGCTATTCCGTAGCCTACATGTACGATTATTTGTACAGCCAATGTCTGTGTGTATGCGTGTGTATGTGTTTGTGCGTGTACGTACACACCATCAATGAAACCTGTGCTGCAACTAAGTTTAACAAGTGACCAAAGACCAAAGATTCTGTGTTCAGACATTTTTGCTAAACAGAGAAGAAACAATGAGACTTAAAAAAGTCTCAAGGCGTTATAAAATTTCCCGCGTCAATATCTGGCAGTGTGATAATGATAAGCGTGTAACAAATACATTAATTTTGTTTTGCTCGTTGTATTGACATACCATAGCTGATCTCCTCACCTCTCACACTTTTCTGGTACCCTTCCCTCCTTCCTGTGTTGTTCAGTGGGCGTTCTATCGGCGCGGGCGGCAAGACCATTTCAAACTTCAGAGCCACGTTTCAGGCACGTTTAATTTGGATAACAGGCCTACTGTAGTAACATTATACATAAAATGTGATAATTGCAACGTGGATTTAATGTAAGTTATACACCGTTCATTACCACAAAAGCACCACAATGGGACTTTTGTTTGTTCTCACTTGGAGCTGCGGTGTTAAGTAAGTTCAAATATTGTTTTGCATTGCATTATGAAAGCATATTGTGCGAACAAATTCCGTCTTATTCATTATAGTCAGTGCGTTTTAATCAGTTTTCATGTAAAAGTGATACTTCAGTTGTGATTATGGATGGATATCAGTACTTGCTGTCATTAAATTGACTGTACACTATCTTACAATTTGACGGTTCAGTAATCTTTTGTCGACTCAGGTAGTTTTAAAAGAAATATGACATGACAATCGATTAAATCAATAGGAACGTCAACAGTAGCAGTGTAATACCAATTAAAATGTTTGCGTTAAAACGTCTTAAATAATGCCCTATACGTCAAAGTGAGCGATTCTTATTAAATATATTAATCTATGAAAATACTATATACGCAGTTTCGCATAGTTAGACATAGGTAAAACAAAGAACCTTTTGCCTTAGCCACCTCTGATGATACGGAATTATTGGGATGAAATTACCTCCTAATCCGTGGTCCCGACATTATGCTGTTCAACAGCTGTCGGGATAAAAAGTCCACAGCACTGTTCATACCCTGAACCCGTGTATGAATTTTCATTAAAATGAAATTGCAGTTGTAAGCATTAACGATAGTGTATCTGTTTCAATCTCTCTTCCTTTGTACTTGTGTGTATGTGAAGTGTATCGATATATTCTGGGAATCATGTCTCAGTTTTGATAGAAATTACATTGGCAACTTTAAAATATTGGCTTGATTTACGCATGCACGGGAAGATTGATTCGCTGCTATTTTCTTGTTTCCCTTAATTATAGTGGTAATGGGACTGCTGTGAGGCTAACTAAAGTAAAATGATTAGGAACATGTAATGGCCATCGAATAAGTGGACATTGAGTTCAATGGTTTATAATCATAGTTATTTGTGGAAAGAATTCTGACTTCATTTTTTTAACGCAAATGAAAGATTCTGACACTTGTGACATGTTGTTAGTCTTACGTTAAGGTAGTCAGACATGCTTTAATATTCTGACTGAAAATTCACGTCAGTTTTAAACAAACCCTTTTCAAAAATTGGCAGACCCTACGTCCATAAGCCTTAAAACGTCGCATGATTGACAGAAAGTGTAATTATGAAAGCAAAGGTCAGGGCTGTTTTGTTCCCCACTATATGGTCTCATCCAGCCACACTATCCAGTATCCAAATTTACTCTGCGACAGTAGTCTTCTTTTATATTTGCCGCCTACTAAACAGTTGTTCAGTAGAGAGTCTGCTGTTGGTAAGGTAACAAGGAGGTTTTGACAGTATTGCATTGTCTGAACAAGTTGTCTTTTCAACATCTAAATAATACAGTTCATTTCTCCCATTAAACATTAAAAAGATGATTACTGTCAAGCATACAATATAAAATTATACATATCATAAACCCCATGTATCATCCATATTCATCAATACTATATATGAATGATTGATGGGGTTTAGGATAAATATAATTTTGCCATTATATTGTACGGTGGACAGTACTTATCTTTTTAATGTTTTATTGGGAAGAATATACTGTATGTTCCATTGTTTTGATTCCATATTTTAAAATGAACACGTCTTTTCCACATATAGATTGATCATGTGCAATACATGTAACATACAATTCAGATTCAACATTCTGGTCTATTTATATTTTCAATAACCCTTAAACTGAAATAATGGAAGAGCCATAGGTCACTTCTAAAATATCTGATTGTAAGCTCCATTTTAAGCGCAGAAATTCTATGCATGTGCACACAGCATATTCTAAAGAATTTCTAGGCTGAAATCTTCCTTGAGGGCAGTGCAGGTGTAGTATTTTCCATATATCCTCTTAAATAACGTACATAATGCTTTTCAAATGGGTTAGCAGAGGGATATGGAAAAGATACATTAACAAGAACTCGTAAGATTGTTTCTCTGCTCTTGTCATACCTAAAAAATTAATATGTCAACCTATCATGTTAACAAGTCTCAATTATTTGTGTTGATCAAATGAAGAATCGAATATGCAAGAGAGTAAATTGCAAAAATGTCACCTTTTTGCAGACCACATATGGTATTGAATAAATCTGTACACTGTATGCAGTTGTGGTTTTGCTTGTTTCATTGAGCTTTCCACATAGCCAAGCTTCAACATACAGACAGTAATTACTGTGACTGGATGTGTGAGCACTGCCAGAGTAAAATTTACTGCAGTGTAATAGATGGGCTGTTTGCTTCTTGTTGAGTTGTTGATTTTGTTTATTATTGTGTCTAAAAAGATCAGCTCACGAGTATCTTACAGACTAAGAGACTCTTGCTGTCCCTAATGCAGAACACCAAATTTGACATTACATTACATTTTTACATTACATAAACATTTCAAATCTTTGTTATATACCATTTTGAACATGAAATGTGTTGAATCTTTAAAATCAGGGCAGTCTGCAAAAACAAACTATATTTGTTTGATTTCTTTGATATGTGACATATCGTGTATCTATGTATAATTAAGTGTGCATATAATTATATGTGCGTTATACGTTTTAAAAGTCTGTAGAGGATTGTCTCTGGCTGGTTTGATTTCTATAGGTGTTGTTTTTCCAGAATTTCAGCTGTGACCATGTTCCATAGCAGCCAAATGCATCTCCTGCAACTTTAAAAGTTGCCTTTAAAAGTAAAGTGAACACAGTACTGAGTTTTCTCTGCTGACTCTCAGATAGGACACTGAAAGGACTCAGTTGCTTGGGTTCTAACTTTGCCTGCAAAAAAAAAAAACCAAAAAAAAAAAAAACAGCCTCTCCTTGGACTCCAACATGCATTGCTCAGAATGACGATAGCGGTGTCTGTATGGCGCCCCATTGTGAAGGAATCGCAGCTCGCTGTAGAGTGCGGCTGTCCTCTTGAAGGAAGTGTGGTGACTGGATCCTAGGGGGTGTTTAGGTTCTGATTTATGTGAGCTTGTGGGAACTGAGAGAGGACACTTTCACAGCAACGTTTGCAGTTTCTTTGGCTGAAGTGAGGCGACACACTCACAGGTCTTTCGCCTATCATATTTTGTGGACTGCAACGATTGAAATTTTCCTAATGCTTTGGAAGGATTTGTCTGTTGTTCTTTTCTTTTCCTTTCGTTGATCATTTACCAGGAATATGCGCAGAAGCTCTGTTTGAAAGAAAAAAAAAATAATTGTAAGACAGTCATTACCTCCTGAATGAAGCGTGAAGTGTTGTTTTAAAGGACACTGCATTACAGAAAAAGCACGGCAAGCTATATGGCAGCAGATTTTTATCTGTTCTTGTTTTAGACAATCATGCTTTTGCTCAACAGAGCCTGATTTTCAGGAGTTTTTTTGTATGGTGAAGTATGTGTTGTAACTTGTTTACAGTTTGTATTTTTGTCTCTCTCCTTGTTGTCCAGACAATATCATGGATTTGGGGATGGGCAGCGAAAAGGGCACTGCGGAGCTCCAGTACGGCTCCGGCTTCCAGCCAAACCGCAGTGGACAGACAGTGACCTACCTGGGGAAGTTCGCCTTTGACGCACCCCCCTCTGGTGGGATAGGCGGTTCGGGCTGGTGCTCAGATAACAACATCATTAGTCTAGTGAGTGCAGGCATCCTGGGCGTCTCTCCGTCACCTGGCACCATCACCACTCAGACCTCCTCGTCAGGGGGGAGCATGGCTGGCCAGTCCTCAGAGATGGAGCAAGTGTATGGCGCACCGCTGCCTGCTTACTCCAACTGCAGCGACATATATCAGGACCAAGTCGCCTTCCACCACAGCCCTGCCACCACGACCACCCCGCTCCCCTACCCTGGAACTGACTACCACACCACCTCCAAACCCTCTATGGACAGCAGCCTCTTCTCCATGATCCCCGACTATAACCTCTTCCACCACCAGGGTGAGGTTGGTGTGATGGAGCACAAGCCTTTCCAAACCATGGACCCCATCCGCGTCAACCCTCCGCCCATCACTCCCCTTGAGACCATCCGGGCCTTCAAAGACAAGCAGCAGATCCATCCGAGCTTCATCAGCGGGCAGCAGCATGCCCCGCAGCACCATCAGCCCCCTCAGACTCTGACCCTGAAGCCCATCCGGCCTCGGAAGTACCCAAACCGGCCCAGCAAGACCCCCGTGCACGAGCGGCCGCACGCCTGCCCGGCTGAGAACTGTGACCGGCGCTTCTCCCGCTCAGACGAGCTGACGCGCCACCTGCGCATCCACACGGGCCACAAGCCCTTCCAGTGCCGCATCTGCATGCGGTCCTTCAGCCGCAGCGACCACCTGACCACCCACATCCGCACGCATACGGGCGAGAAGCCCTTCTCCTGCGAGTTCTGCGGGCGCAAGTTCGCCCGCAGCGACGAGCGCAAGCGGCACGCCAAGGTGCACCTCAAGCAGAAGGACAAGAAGCTGGCGGACAAGGCGGGCGGGGCGTCCGGCAGCCACAGCTCCCCCCCCAGCTCCTGTGGCAGCGCAGGGGGCAGCAGCGGGAGCATCATGACTGTCACCACCTGCGCTTAGGAACCAGCCCCCGGCGTCTCCTAAGACAAGACTGGAAAAAAAGAGAGGCCTGCTTTCACAATGAGACAAGCATAAGACTCTCACACAATCTCTTTCTTGCTCTCTCTCTCTCACACTCTCTATCTCTCTGCTTTCTTATGTTTCCAGATGAGAAACCCTTCCCTTCATGTTAAGATTGACTTTTTTTTGTTTTAAGATGGGGGAAGGGTGAGGGAGTCAGTTCCGTCTGCTCAGCACAGAGAGGCCGGAGTGCTCGGTTGCCTTTCTCCAATCATGGCAGCAGGTGAAGGAGCACACAAGGATGGGCTGTCCCGGCGACCATGGTACTTCCGCAGGGCTGTGTCAAAGTGGTGTGGGATTTCAAGTCCAGTCTGATTCTGGCAGCTTTTGTTTCACGTATCCAGAAAAATCCTCTAGGAAACCACGATGGGGAGGGCTATCAGTAAGGGTGGTCTGAGTTTTGGCTGAAATAGGCAGAATTTACAGTATGGCTTAAGAGACAAGATGAGCCATTCTTGGTCTGTTAGGGTTGTTAAATATTTTTTGTTTGTTTGTTTGTTCATTTGTTTTAACAGTATAATGGATAGTGTTTGCTCACTGTTGATGATACCTTATTTGCTGCACTTTTGGATTGCCTATCCTTCTGTTTAAACTGTAATGTTTTTAACTGAACTGTTGTACAACAGAATGTGCCAAAAATGGAATGTGATGGTACTGCCAACTTGATTTCTAAATTGTGCCGGGATTGAGTGAAAATCCCAGGGATATAAACATTTTATACATTGATTTTATGGCTGATTTGTTTGCCTTCACCCTTAAAGTATTCAAATGCTTTTTATGTTTCAAGTAGGCATTAATTGTTGAGTACCTATCCTAGGTTAAAGAGATGTTGATCTAGTTTTCGGTACTGCAGACATTCAGTTCACAAAGCAGTGTCGCCCCCATCTACTGCTGCTCAGTAAAACTAAAATGCCTTTTTGAGAACAATGTGAAGCATGCCAATAAGGATTCTGTCTTTCTGCTGAGGGTACATCCCTCAATATCAAAATGCTCCTCATATTCCCAGTTTTGAAATGCCATGAAGTTAGTGATTTGACTTTCTTTACTTTTCATATGTTGATATGGCAGTTGTCAGGGCAAAACGTGTGTGCTCCAGTCTTCAGCTCACAACTGGGTCTTTGATGTATCATTTCAATAGAGGAGTTCATTCCATATTTGTCCTTCATCTTTGCTGTCTAATTCATATGTTTATGAATATTAATGTGTACCAGCTATCTCTAAGCAAAGCAAATACAATGAAATAAGATGTATATTATTGAAGATATTATGGTTCATGGTTTACATAGCTGTATCACAAGAAATGCAAGTTATCCAGTCCATGTGAGACCAACGGAGAACAGTGGGAAAGCATAATATGTACACATTTAGGATTTAGGATGTATAGACATCCTAAATGACATTTAGGATGTATAAGATGTCCTCTTTCAGGCAAAATTGTTGTTGTGTGTCATCTTTTCATATCTGGTTTTGGTCACTTGATCTGTATTTTAGGTTCTACTCCTCTTGAGAACGTTTTTGAATATTTTGCAAATGTCGATGAAATACTGTTACACAGGCAATCTAGGACTGATGTACACTCTTACATACCATATTTAAAATTCTGTCTGAAAATATAATTTCTGCCACTGTATTGTAAACCAACGACATTGCTGGCTATGACTAGAGTTGAATTTTCAAGCCTTTATGTGTGTTACTGCTGACTGAAGCCTGCCAGATATATGCCTGCCTATTGAGACCTTGTTCAATGAAAACTGTTCAAATATTTTGCATAGCACTCCAAGCTCTGCGAGAGCCCCAAACACAGAGAGATGGAACTAATTTTTAAGAGTATTGTCACCGTTACATTTCATACTGGAAACAGTGTGAGAGATTTTAAACATCTGAGAGATTGAGAAATTTTGTACAGAAATAAATTAAGATATATTACTACAACTTTTATACCCAGAATGTAAAAAGCGCAGTAGCTGTCTTCAGTATTAAATGTTGTGAGTGTGTGTGTATGTGTGAATATGTATGTATAATATATATTATATATTATACATATAAATTATATACGCAAGCACAACAAAATTGACTGAATGTTTATACAGAGGATTTCTTAAGATGCTTTTTTGATGAAGCAAAATATTTGTACATACAGTACAGAATGTTTATGATGATTAGACTGTTTGCGCAGAGGACTTGGTTGTCTGTGTGCACAGCCAATGAGAGTGGACATTGGAGTACCGGCTGGAGGGGAGCATTGAGACAGTGTAATACGTGGTGCATTTTCTTATTTCTAAGGTTTCAAATGTTATATGTGTTGTACATACAAAAAGGGAAAAAAAATTCCTGGAGACACACTGAATAAGGTGTTTATAAAATTAATAAATGCAAAAAAGCCTGAAACCTGTTTTTGTGTACTTTAATTCCATTATTCCTGAAGAGTAGGCCATTCTTTCATGGGAGTAATAATACGATAGTTCTTCTACTCCTGGACATGATACACGTATTAATATGTACGTACCCGAGGTCCTTGGCGAACGACTCTTTCAAATTGTGAATGGGGGTGCATTCCAAAACATGTTCTCATATAGTCTGAACATGTGCTGAAAGGTGGATCATATTGACAGCAGGCACATAGCAAATTCATCTAACAGCAATATCTATAACAATATCTATAATCAGTTTCCAGTTCAAGGACTTGAAGTTATCCTCGGAAACCAGTTCTGCATTATCCTCATAAAAACTAATTTTGTGAACAAAATAACATTGCCATAGTCACAGAAATAGAATGCCTGTTTATCACAAGAAATGTGCACACACCCACTGTAAAAAGGCCTGTGAAGAATTTCTTGAGAACTGATAGACTGAAATTTTGCTTCAGGAAAAAAATGGTGTTCATGTGCCAGTTTTTGAAACCACACTACACTGTTCTCAATGCTCCATTATATCAGCGTGGCTGCTAGTGGACTTCCCTGCCCTGACTGTGCTTGTCTTTCAGTGGGGTCAAGTGTATCTCTTACCTTTAGTCTGATTCGCCTATGGTTTGTGCATTATGTTATGTGTCAAGTGGAGGACCAGTATCTCAAAGAACGTTTGCCTACGATGACGGTACTAACAATATTGTAGGGCAAATATACTAGCCAAAATACAACATATTCTCAGCAGTATGCATCAGTCTTTTCAGATGTTGTTTGGAAAGGATCTGTTCTGGTGGGGAAAAAAAACTCAAAAATACCCTCAAGTTATAAAACAGTGCTTTTGTTTCAGAGTTTTGTTGCGGGAAGAATGAAAGCCATTTAACGCCACTTGTAACTTATGCATGAATGCATAATCGTCTGTAATTTATGAAGTATGAATATAGGCGTTACACAGTTTGTTATTTTTTAAATGTTAATTTGATTTATCGTTTACATTTTTATTTAAAATGATCGTTGAAAGTCTATTTTTTCATTTACCATGGCTGTTTGCCCACTAAGAATTTCACCACTCACTTAACTGCTGCATTCAAACGAGTAAAAACTCTGTTAAAAATAACAGCTCACCCTACCGGGTGGCTTTGTATCGTAAAATAACCCCTTGCAGGAGCGAGGGGCATTAGAGACAGCCGTTGTAAGCGAGGGCGCTGAGAGCACAATCAAAAACGGGTCTCTAAAGATCATCCTCGCTTGCGCAAACCGGTTTCATTCGTTTGAGATTTCTGGCAAGGCTCCATTCTGTCTCAAATTAACTGGAAGCCCGATGGCTCCAGAAAGTCTTTTTTTCCAGCTTGCTTAAGTGGATAAATGAATAACTACTGCATTGTCCAATGTTTTCAAAACTTACATTTAGTCTCGGTTATGTAAACCAGCGGATTTACAAACGAGTTAACACGTACTGTCTTTTGTTGATGTTTATTGCCTGCTTCTGTTTCACATACCGACATATTCATTAGAATTAGTTCACAGCCCGAACGACCATTGCTTCATATTTTGTTTTAACCTTTAAAAAATGTTGAATAAAAATACTCATTGCACATATAACACTAATACTACTAACACTAATAATATTATTAATAGTTGATGATAATAATAGTGCTAATGTTACAACTCCGACGATTAATAATAAAAAATGGTAAAACATGTACACGTGAGGTGTAACTCCACCGTTACCGTAAGTTTTATCATTATTATATTTAATTACTTGAAGAAAAATAAATCACCTGAAATGGCAGTTGTAAAAGTACTGAAGTGTCAGATAATTGTGACAGCCTGTGAGTTCATACTGACTTGTCTGACTTCAGTGGCCCTGTAATAGCCATTTATACCGAGAAGGAACTTTAAGCAATAAATGTCTCTGTTGAACTGAATGGTACAGTAAGTTAGTCCTGTGCTCTGCACTGTCATTTACTTCAAGCTATGTATGGCTTTAATATTTATGTGCAAACATGGCTGCCCTGAATTTATGCACAATCACTGTCCTTAAAGTTTTAACAGCATGCACATTAGCCAGTATATCCAGCTGAACTGACTGAACATGGAGTAATTGAGGAAATGAAATTCTCAGCAGCTGAGACAGGTTTGGCTCTTGGGTAGGAAAGGGCACAAATAATCTATATCTGTAAAACTTCGATGTCTCAACAGATTTGAAGCCGACTATGATCACGCCAGGTTCGCAATGCTGTTTCAGCCTATTCTGCTTTGCATTGATGTCTCTATTTCAGTTGCTCATATGTTGGAATATGCCAAATTCTAGTAGAGCCCTCTTGCAAAAAATAGCTGCTGGCTTAATGTCTTATTTATTTATTTATTTATTTTTTAGCGTTCTCATTCAGCCAAAAAGGAGGCTGAGGAGCTGAGGCCAAGCAAAGCCAGTAAAAATAGTAAGGCCAGTTCTCACTGATCATACATTCGGCCCAGTGGATTTGCTGCTAGCCAGTGAGAGCTTGCAGTTTGATTTATGGAATGGAATGTGGATTGGTTTGGAGGGAAAACGGTGTTTTGCTAAGCCTTGTGAAAAGGGTGGAATCTGCTCTCAGAAAAGCAAAGAAATATGCCAAAATAATTCTGTTTGGCACCCAAAGCACCTGCCATGTAATTACAGATGCTAAAGAAGCATATGTGACAGAGGAGACGCCCTCTGTATTAATGACACACGTGTACACAGTATGTAATTTTTTTATTTTAAGTGTCTGCTTTTTTGTTTGTTTTTGTTCAAACCTTATGGCAAGTAAGTGTGTTCAAAAATACAAACTTTCTGGGCTGGGTTTAAAAACATACAATATACACTTGGTGCTTTGTCAGTATTTCAAAAATTGCATGAAATCTGATTCTGCACATCACATCTGTTTTAAAAGGGTGTTCCTCTATATGTTGCATTTATGAATATCAATTTATGAATAATGTTCATAATTTGGTTAGCGATGTAGGAGGTGAGTGATGAGACAGTATGGTTAGAGTCAGCTTTGCGAACATTCATGGCAAACAAGTCATGGTTATTTGTGATGACAGAGTCCGCCCTGAATAACAGAGAGATGATTCCAAATCTTACATGCAAGAGGGGGTGCGCTGGCAGTCCTGACTGGTCTCAGATGACAGCAAGAGTGAGACACTGTCTTTCAGTTAAGTCATTCATCAGCAGTGTTACTGATAAGGTATCTCTAGGTTTCGGTGAAGAAGAAAAAAAACAGGAGAGCACTCATCGCACTTGCATACACACTCACACATACGCCATTATGAGAGCAAAGGAGATCATGTCTCACACAGGGTTGTAAGAGATTGTGAATCAGATATTTGTAACATCAGACACATGATTATGATGATGATGATGACAATGATGTTTTCCTTGAGCAAGAATTAGTAAAAAATAGTATCCAACAAAGTGGTATCCAAAAAAGGAAACTGAATTTTCAGTTATTCACAGATTTTGGTTTTGTCTCCCATGTTAGACTGTTTTTTTTTTCTTTACCTGTACAAGTTCTTTATCTGTTCAGCCAAAGAATGGTGTTGTGTTGAAAATAAGCAGACTCCATATGAAAGAGTCAACCAATTCATAAGCTACATCTAAACAATCATTGTGGTAAATGTGATTCAGTGCAAAAATACCCTGCGTTCTAAGAGTTATTGTTTCATAATTACTTAAAAGTATGTATGTCTCTGCAGCTTGAATGCTTTATATGTGTGTATAAGTGTGTTCAGCTGTGTAGAAGTGAGTGTGGTTGCTGAGAGGATTTAGTGGATTTGAGGTTCTGGAAGGAAACAAGATGGGCCTCCCCAGAGAGAAACCTCGTACCTCTGCCTTTGTGTCTTGGTTTCAACCTGACCATTCGCTGTTCCGTTTTGGACCTGCGCCCAAACTAACCAGCCATGTTTGTGCCAAACTGGGTTGCAGGGTTGGGTGATTAGGAACAATATACGCTGAAGACTCCACAGAAGCAACAACACGTAAATGTGACCTCAGTCAGATTACAGCTTTAGCCTGGCCAGCGCTGATGTCTGTGTTTACTCATTTAATTTACTCCCTCCAAAGCCGCCTTTGTGCTAGGTCATCAAAGACTGAGAGTAAACATTCCACACGTAACCTCGGCTCCCACTGTGCTAGCTCTTGTAAATGTGTAAATGACCGGCAGCTCATGTTGTCCATCTGAACCCGCAGGACAGTGATAAACAAAGGCAAATGAACGATTAGCCTCACAGTCCTTCGTTGAGGAGGCTGGTGTCAGGAATCTGAAATCACTCAGTAGGTCGATATTGACAGAAGGGACTTATATTGCTGTGTTCCTTGATCCAATGTTCGTGCAGTTGTCCGCTGCACTTTAGCTGCACAGTTTGGATTATTTTTAACTTTTATGTTTTAAAGGTTGTTTTCTTAACATTGTCTAATTATATCTTCCTGTTTGCATGTTGCTGCACGATACAGTTCTTAACATTTTTTAGCATCAACCAGTGGGACCAAAGGTTGAGCTTGATTATTTTATTATGCATGGCAGTAATAAAACAAATATAGTTTACAGAAAATGTAAAAGGGGACAAACTGCTTAACAACAAAAAACCTGAATTTTTAAGGACATTTGGGAAAGTTATGTTTGGATTCTACATTTTGTTTGTTTTTGAAAGAAAACAAAAGGTCTTGTTATATATTTTGTGGATGTTTTTACTTCATGGCTTTTTCTATTACCTTATACTAAGGTACAATGTGCTCAAATAAGTTCTGAATATTGTTATGAAATTTATTATAATTACCATTATGATTTTGTGCAGGGGTGATTGGTTCACCTCAATGTTTACTTGGCTCTTCAGTTTGTTGTAATGCAAATGTTTTGTTATTAATGCATAAAGCATTTGAATAAAGGAAAAATGAACAGTTGTATTTGTGTACCATTTGCACTGTGATCAAAAAAGAAAAAAGGAAGTAAATATATTGTGTTGCTGACAATCAACAATCTCTGTGTGATTTGTGTCTTTCACATCGATATGTCATTTCCACTAAAATGCTTGTTTACTTTTTAAAATAAAAGACAACATTTATTTTTAAAATAGATGATAAAATATCACTAACATTGTCAAGTAGTCTGTATGTTCATAACCCTTGTAAAAGGAGAATGTTTGCATTGTACACACTTTCAAGAGATTAACTGTTTACTTTGTTGCTGACAATCAACAATCTCTTTACATTTTTAAAAAGTTTGGTTTCAAACTTTTGATCTTTCACCATTCATCATCATTTCATAAACTAGTTAGATAAACAGGATTAAAAATGATGACCACAGTTTTACATATGTAGCTACATTATACAACCCAAGTGCAGCTTCACAAATTGATCAGATGACAGGTACGTAAAATACGGAGCCAGCAAGTTAAAATATATAGGCAATACGAGTTTTGGTTTGAAAACGGAAAATGTTTTCAATCAAATATGCTTGAAAAACATTTTATGAAGTGGAGGTTAATTATCTTTTGGACTCTCATGAGCGATAAACCGGCCGTAGCCCCGTCGCTTTCCGTAGTTTTAAATCAATCTGACCTATGACCCCAGGATGAAAACCACCTTCTCTACTTCCCGGACGCAGTTGGTGTCTGTTTTGGTTTTGTTTTAAGGGGGATGAGGTATTTGAGATAAGTAAAAAGTCCGGTATGAAATTGAATTAAAAGGCCGAACAACATGAGCTGGTGAGTGTTGTTTATTTGCTAAGCGTAACATGCGAATCTGGTCTTACTGATCGCCTCGTTAGTTAGCTACATAGATAGTTAGCCAACTTATTAGCCGATTCGACAAACAAGTTTCAGTAACCGGCTGAGACCACCTAGCTATCTCCATTTTTCGATACTTACCAACATATTCGAAGAAACGAATCTTTTTCTGTTTTAGCAACAACGTAGAGATAACGAGGTACCTAGCTAGCAAACATGCTAGCCAGCCAGCCAGCTGCCTAGCACCGTAACCTTGCTTGTGGGCTTCTTAGCCTTACCCTACTAATTCTACATAGCTAGGCTCTGGGTACCTTCGTAGTATCTAAGTAACGAGAAATCCCGATGGTGACATGGTTCGCTAGGTAGCTAGTTTGCTAAACCGTTTGTCTAACCTTGCTAACCATTTTGTGTCTAACTTGTTTCTTTTCTGTGAACACTCAAATAGTACCTTAGTGTTTCGCTACCTAGCTAACTAACAGATTAGTAAAGTAATCGAATGAGAAACAGGAAGCTCTCAGCTGGTAGAAATTCACGACAATACTTACAGGGCACAGGGTCACTGTCACTATGCCACAAATTCCAGGTCGAAATTGTTTACTTTGTCTTTATTCTGTAAACAGAACCAGACAGGTATTATACAACTAACTACTGTAGCCAACTAATTAACTGGGATAGGTTCCTACTAAAGAGTGTTGGTTGACTGAATCAGGTGCTCGTTCATTTGTTTTAATATAAACAGATATGCTTGGCGATGAAGGTTTGTGTCTTTCATGAAAGGATACATCACCCGATAGATGGTTAATTAGTTATAATGACATATTTAAAAAAATGTTAGCGTTACTCAAACGTGTTAAACTAGTCGGACAAGCTAAAGTTACCGGCAGTACTCCTTCGCGTATTGCTTACGTGCAAACTTCTTTTTTTTCCCTCACAGAAAAACTCCCACATGTAGTTTCTCTCTGAAAGCAACGGTAGTGAGGTGGGGATATCTAGGCTACTTACATATTAACGGTGGGAACTAAACCGATATGTAGTTCTGCATGGTGTAAATTTCAGTGCAGTATTTAGTTTTGCAGTCTGTTTGGTGCAACATCCATCTATTCCTAGAGGTCCATTCCTGTATGAGTTGAATCATAACCCCACCGTTAGCATTAGGAGATTTGCAGCTTTAGTTTATGTGACACTTGTGTAGTTGTGTAGAATGTGGAGTCTGAAGGCCTGGCTAATTTACAGTGTGACTGTGCTGTCACTTCTAAATGCGGTATAGGTTTAAACTTTTATTCAGAATACTTTTATTTTCATAATTTAACGTAGTCCTGTGTAAATGATTTCAGCCTGTACATAGTCTGTGGCATTACTGATGCTATGCACATAGTGTGACCAGAGTAAAGTATGAGGCGTTAAAAAAGGACCAACCCTATGCTTTCCAAAAAATCGAATATACTGTTTATACAGGTCGATGAAGTTGGCTGTATTGTGAAAGGAAATCCTACTTTTATGGTTGATGGAAATTCTTCCGGACAAGTCCCATATCCTGATTTTCTATTGCAGTGCCTTCAGGCTTCAGCTGATTAACAGATAGGGAGACAGTAGGCTGTGTTGTATGTTGCATGAGCACATATTCATAAATGCAGCAGCATTTCACCTTACAAGGGGGTGCATTCATCCCAAAATTCCAATGCAGGGTCTTGGACAATGCTACCAGAGGCTAGCTGCGTCAGAGGGAGTCCTCTTTTTTTGGTGGTGGTGGTGGTGGTGGTGGGGGGGGGGGGCAGCACACATTGGCCATTTCCATCCCGTCAGTGTTTGCATCTGCCTTTGACCCCAACTTTAATGCCGAAAAGGCAACAGGCACCACAGAGAGGCTAGTGCCGCAGCAAAGTCTGAGGATCAATGGCTGGCAAGCAGAACTTCCGTCAAAACGCACAGCCAGCATCAGTGTCAAGGGCGGGGTGCTGGCCCAGTCAAAGGGCCCTTTATGGGATGCGCCGACTGATGAATTCCAGCAAGGCTTTCACGCATGCACCCATGACGAGGGTGCTTTGACTCTGGGTCAGCGTAGAGAACAATTGCCGTCCCAATGTCTTCAACCAGGCCTCTGTGTTCCTTTGCCCACTTCTCTGTGATCGGACCTCCTGTGCTGATGTCACTCCCGAATGCAGTTCCAGCTCAAAAGATTCTCAGTTTTCCCTCTTGCGGCGTCATTTTTGTGACCCATTTCCGTCATACTGTTACGCCATTGCCTTGGTTCGGGAAAATGCCTGCATTGTTGTAAGGGGTCTTTCTCATACGTCCAGTGTCATGTCTGTTTGGCTAAAGCATCATGCCAAGGAACAGCAGATGTCCTTGTCTAAGTACCTAATGCGGTATGGTAGTTGTGGCTGGCGATCTCTTTCTTTTTTCCCCAGTGAGCACCACTTGCTTGTCTGTTAAGGTTCATTTTACAGAGGTCTACAGTGGTATCGTATCTTTCTCCTTTGAATTAAGTGGTTTGGTGAGGTTTCTGTGTCAAGGATCTGTGTTTTAATCCAGTAGTATTCTGTGCACGAAAGGCTGCCACAATTTGAAGCTTTTCCCTTGAAAATGCAAACTGAAAAATAGCATCATCTTAAGCAAGGCCAAATAACAGAATCATGTTACCTCTTAATTAAGGAAAGAATGAACTGCAGGTAGGTTTTCTTTTAGGCTGACTGGCCATGAATGGGAGTAGACTGTCATGTCAAATTTCTCATTCGTAGTCAAATCATGACAGAGTACAGCACAACTGAAAATGTGTTTCAAAGTACTGGGCTTTCCATTCAGGAAATTTCTGGGAAAACTTACCTTGCTGACCCAACAGAACCACTGACTAACAGACCATACTCCCTTTCTCTAGCAGTTAAAAAGCTTACTTTTTACTTAGTACTGTGTGCTAATTATGCTTTGCTGTCATTTAGTATTGGGTATGTTGTTGAAGGTAATTTCTAATGTAATTGAGTTCATATGTTGGAGATTCCTATGTAGTTGCCTGGTGGGACTGACAGTTCAAGTATTTGCAAGTACTCACATTTGCATCAGATTTCAGATCAGATCATTTTCGCCATAACAATAAGATACTGAACAAAAAGGCTTATTTGGGGCCAGTCTTAACAGGCCATTGGAAGAGGAAGGCTGAGCTTGAAAATTGTGTGCGGTGGGTTACTTACAAACCTACAAAGTTAACATACACTATAAGCCATTTGCTAGCCAGACTATTGTCTTGGAAGCTATGTGAATGTTTATTAGTTTTTCCCTGGTTCTTGAGAGCAGAAAGGTTGGTGGTGTTGGCGGGGTGTATATAATTATAGGTAACAATAATGATAATAATAAAACATTATTCATACTGCACTTTCCATAAAAAGTGCTCAAAGTGGCAATGCCCATGTAATTTTCTATTGATTTTTACAGTGACTGAAATAAATATGTTTACTTTACCCTGATGCCATATTTTAAGGTCATTATAAATATCCGAAGAATTGTTTTCAGTCAAAACCTAATGACTCAAAAGATTTGCTGCGTATTTTAACTATCTTATCTAATGAACCGGCAGAAGTGTGACATTTCAGAGCCAGCAGGGGTCTTGTTTTGCTGGATTGGCCACCCACATGATTAGCATCACTCAACTGACTCGAATCCTATTGGTTGAAAGCCCGCGTTTGAATCTTCTCAGCCACTCAGGTTGCGAGTGTTTTACGTAGTATTGGATTAAAAAAACAAGCCCAACCTTTTTCTTGCACACTGTTTATTTTTTCTTTGTGAATCTTTTGCCAAGGTTGTCATGTTTCTTGCTAGGGCAGGCTGCCATACCAAAGCAATTCTCAAGTCTGTGAGAAACACTAGAATGTGTGTATCTGAATTGTGCAAAATACAGGATTTTGAATGTTCTACGTAAAAAGAAAAAAAACACAGTTTAAGGATTACTTGATTTACATATTTTGCTGTTTATCCACAAACAAAGCAATAGGACCTACAGTAACGGTTAGCTACACAATGGCTAGGCAAATTCTTCCACTTGGCCCAGAGAATCAGTTTCCCTGTCAGCTGTAGCATTTACTGAACTATGACATGTCTGCATCATCATTACATGACAGTTGTCAGCATGAAGCTTAAAGTACATTTTCAATGAATGTTTTGCTCAAAAATGTAACCTTCCGGGCACATCTTGATGATTAGCATGGTGCTACTTACCCACTTTCACACCTACCTTTTGGTCTCTGTGCAGTTGTCCTTGGCATATATGCATCACCTGGTATTGAATGTGTAGTATAATTTTAGCTTTCAGACGTAGCGGTAATGTGCACATCATGTCGAGTTTATGTCCTTGTGTAAAATATTTGTGCAAGTGAAGTGGATAGATTGGTTTTAATTGTACGTTTTATTCTATGGAATAAACATGTTAAGCTCGTTGGGATGTCTAGGGAAGGTCAGCAGCCAGAATTGGTGCTCCAGGCAATGGAAGAACCCTAGCTGAGAATTTGCGCAGTTCAACATCCATTAAAGCCCATTCCTAGTTCACTTCCACAGTCTTTTGTAGATTCATTGGTTAATGGACATGACCCCCAACTAATGTGTGAAATGGAAGGTCATCTTGTTATATGCATGCTCTTTCCACTTCACTATAATTTGTAATGAGAAAAGGGTTTTGATATGTTAGAGGGCTTTGTTATCTAGGTGCTGAATAGGCCCACATTCAGACTGCTGCTTTGTTTCCTCTGAATATGAAGGCTTTTGCCATGTCCACTATTTGCTGCAGACTTGCGTCTCCCTTGAGGCCAATCAAATGAAGTCCGATGCTTAGAGTACTGCAGTCACTTCCATAAGAATCTGTTCACAGAGCCAAGAAATAGGCATTCGGCTGTCTGCTTTTCAAATTCTAAAATAAGGGGGTCATAAGCTGATTTTCCTCATCATGTTTTTTTTTTTTTTTGTCCCTGAAATAAATATTGGTGCAGTATGGTAAGGGTTAATTAATAACAGACAGCAATGTGTTTGCTGCTGCGGAGACTTGCCACAAGAATAGAAATTAAATAAAATATTTGTCTGCTTACTAATTAATATGCAATTCCAGTCCACCCACCACCGTCCAAAGGTTTCTGAGCGTACTGGGCTTCCCTTCTGCTGTTCTTATTTATGAATGATCATCCTTCTGACTAAAGTTAAAGATATTGAGTCACTTGCTGCTACACTGCCAGTCAACAGATAAAGAGAAGCCTTGGGC
Source organism: Megalops cyprinoides (assembly GCF_013368585.1). Classification (NCBI taxonomy): domain Eukaryota; kingdom Metazoa; phylum Chordata; class Actinopteri; order Elopiformes; family Megalopidae; genus Megalops; species Megalops cyprinoides. Next base: position 12,880,589 of record NC_050586.1, read on the forward strand.
CAGCCAGTTTCACCACAGGCAACATGGCAGCCTCATTCAGTCACGCAGCAAGCTGAAACGGGTGACTCTGAAGTTGTTCTTGAAGGGAAGAAAAAAACATTTCTTCTGTTATTTTCTGTCCTAGTTTTTTTCTTTGTCTTGGTGTTTAACAGTTAGGCAGAGCCACTTATTGTAGTACATAGAATCCTAACACCTAGGTATCATGATTTTCTAAAACCATATGGCAGCGTTCAGTTTTTTTTTTTTTTTTTACCTATTTAGCCTAATTATGCTGTGTCCAGTAATGGTTTTGAAAGAGGGAGGGCGGATCCTGAAGTTTCTGGAGTCTGAGTGATTGCGTTTGTTTTGTTTTTTTTTTTTTTTTTAGCTCTGTGTCTGATGTAAACATCCTAGACTGTCTATACACCTATGATTACCCGATTAAAATTGGAATGAAATTGCTACTCACATCCTGTTTACCTGCTCTGCCATTGGGAAGGGGCGCCATGAAATGACTTTAGAGGTACAGTTTTAGAAACTTGGTCCCTGCCTTTACTTAATGTTCTGGGATAGGTATTTCCATGATAATGTGGTATAATTATGCCCTTACAGCATGGCCTAAAAGCCTTGTTGTTGAGAGGAAAATGGGGAAAAGGGGACATATTTCAAAAATAGTTTATTGCATCATTACAGTCTGATTATATTCTCTTATAATAGAGTCTCTCCCAAAAGTCATCATTCTTCAGTTTAAAAATACCCAGTATTTGCCATCCTTGACAGCATGTGTGATGTTTTATTTTCTTTTTGTCTGTTAAAAATTTCCCACCTTCAAGGTTGTTACTGTGAAGCATTTCAGATTAGAATAATTAACAAATGGATTGGCAGTCATTGCCCTCACTTGGTATTGATGGAATGATTTTAATGAAAAGCAGTTTCATTTCATACTTGTAATCAGACACTGTTGTTGCTGACAGTTTTGTAGGCTCCTGAAAAGCCTTCCCTCCTGGTCATTCATAGTGACAAAGCTGTGGCAGTGCACTATAGCTGAGCCAGTAGATGCTATGGAGATGAATAGCAAGCCTCCCCAGCTTTTTTTTTTTTTTTTAGCAGAGTTTGGTGTGCGTGGAGTAGGTGTTCCTGTTCCTACCAGTTCCACCGGGGTCTGTAGGTCTGCGTGGCACTGACCCCTGGTCCCACTCGGAGGGCCCTCTCCTCAGTCCCCCGGGCTTAGGACATGGGATTGAGGACATTTGACAAAACAGACAGAAAATTTCTTCGGTCATGTGCGGGGGTCGAACGAAACGTAACTCTGTGTGAAGAGCCATCAGGGCCGATTCCCACAGTTTGGTCCATCTTACCTCCCCTTCGTTACGTGGGCATTGTGGGCAAGCTAGCTGTACACAGACGAAACAGCTCAGCAAATGGCCGTCCTATGAATTGCGTTTGTTACTGGCTTGGCTGATTCTGTGGCGGCTCACTTTCAGTGGCTTCAGGCCAAGGTTGAGAGGAAAATGTCTCTTCATCTCCTTTATTCTCCTGGAAGTAATACGACCTGAAGAACACTAATCATTCTACAAAAAAAGAAAACGTCTTATTTACACTGAGGTTTTTTATTTCTCCTGAAAAGAGAGCATTCATGTATTGCCTTAGCACATACAACAGATAGTCGCCTTTGCTCATTTTCCTTCTGCCAAGTCCTTGCAATTGCAGTTCAAGTAGTCATTACTATAGCATGCTAGTGATGCGTTACGTTAGTAGTAACATGAGTCACTCTGTGGACTGGAGGAATTCAAGTGGGTGATGACATGTAGTTTTCCATGATGGTATTAGATGGCAAGATGTATGACAGGGGTGAAAGTAGTTTTCCTCAGGAAGTGGGACATTTGAACTGTATTTTGGCCATGCAGTTGCAGCTTTTCTTATCCCTGCGTTTGTTAGTGAATGACACCCAATCAGAATACAGAAATGAAAAAGAATCGTTGAAGTGTCTTTACACTGGATCAACTTTTTTTTAAGACAAAAAAAATGGCCAGTTATAGGAAAATCCTGTAAATGTTTAAGATTAAGATTAATACTGTTCTACAGTGCAGCCAGCTCTGTAATGCTACACCAGCACATCAGAGGGCCAAAACATTGAAGTGATTCTGAATCGTGTGGGCAAAGTAAAACTGTGGAGAATTCAACTTTTTTTGGCAGTCTTTAGTCCTCCTGCTCTTGGATTGCCTGAGCGGAACTGAGACCATTACTAGCATCTCTCATTCATCGCATTCGATGGCATGAAACCAGCTTTGACAGAATGAAACTGTACTGGACCCATGTACTTGCATCACACCAACTCGACCTCCCTCTACAACTCTAGTTGCATTTGTGTGAACTCAGTTTTGAGATAACCTCAGCTTTAAGGCGGGGGGGGGGGATGGAGAGCATAGGGAAATTGGCTTTAGAAATGAAACCTGTGTTTTTTTGATTTTTTTTTTGTCTTTCCTCATTGGTTTTTGTGGTTTAAGCCTGTTTTTTGTCGCTGCTTTCTTGGGGCTCTTGATTAAACTGTCATCAACGCGAGCTGTCACACACATCAGTGGCATTGCACAATGTGGCCTTGCGTTTCACCCCTTTCTCTGCCGCCTCATTAGTCTACACACCTTGATATTTGACGCAGCTGCTTCTTACCAGCCGTCAAGTCTGTCAAGTGTCTGACAGTCACCGCTGTCACGTCATTGATGGTGTAGTCAGTTGCAATAAGGTAGGTTGTTTTTTTATCATGGATCACGTTGATATTATATATAATTAAAAAGCGACTTATCATGAGGCTAATAGTGTGAAAAGACCAATTGTTTTGGTCTGGGGGTGGGGGTGGGGGGGTTCCCCAGTCTAATATCTTATTGAAATAAAATTTTGGAACTGAACAATGAAACATGTGAGGCCATGTCACATGAGATTACTGTCATTACGCACACAGCCTAATCTAGAGCAACTTACATAGGTAACAATTTTATCCATTTATACAACTGGATATTTACTGAAGCAGTTGTGACAGCCGCAGCGGGCAATCGAACCAGCAACCTTTCCGGCACAAGCTCTGCTCCTTGCCACTATGCCACACTGCTGCCTATATGATAGTTTAAATCTCCTTGCACCTTCTGCTGAAAGTGCCTTTTTAGTATGACACAACTCAGCTTCCGGTTCATATTTGCTAAAATGACACAACATGTGGAGCCAGAAGCAAGGAAAACATTAGCAGGATGTGACTGGTAATGTGCCTGCATTTAAATGGAGTGCCTTATTTTTGGAAAGCAGTTGGCCACAGCCTAGCTTGAGGACATTCTTGAGCTAGGTTTAGGACTGGACATACAGGACCGTTGCCAGCATGACAGAGATGTGGGTTTTCTTGGCTTTGGGGAGTTCTTCTGGAAAGTTATGCTGTGCTTTGACTGTTGTATGTCCAGGCACACTTCCGATGGCCCTTTGGCCTAAGGCTCTTTCAGTCATTATTTCCCCCTTTCTTTAATACAGTGTCTTCATCAATTTGTGATAAACCCATATTCAGGAGGGAAGTGGTGTACATTAAAAATATAACTCTAGTTTGGAATGGCATAGAGTGTAATTCTGAGTCTCATCAAAAAGTAAAGCTTTTTGACCAACTGGGCTCAGGTGTTTTTTCGTTGTGGTTTTTTTGAGCAGGGGTCAATATGTTAAGAAGAGATTGTCTCTCAATATCTCCATCAGTGAACCTGACCGCTGATGAAATTGTTATACAAATGCTACAAAGATGTAGGCTGGTGGATTGTTGCAATGAATAAACTGAATAAAGTAGTAACCAGTCAAATTTAATACATTTAAAGAAACCACAGTGATGCCCTGAGATTTCTTGTACAAATTATGTTTTGTCATTGTGGTCACTTGAACATCGTGTCCTGTTGGGCACTATTGCCTGCGGTCTTGGAGTCAGGCCTCAAAACCACAGCCTAGGGCTTGCTGTCCGTGATGTCTGTCCTTTGTCTTTATATATGAGAATATGCCCTGAAAATAGATCTGGTCAGAAATCTTTACACAAAATGTGTAGCCTTGTTGCTCAGTTACTACTCACTTATTACTTTTATTTCTGAGTAGAGTAAAAGAAGTCCTAATAAGTACCCTTTCCACAAAAAGGCTGGCTGTTGGAGCAACAACCTTTAGCTTGGGAGTGGTCAGCAGAGGGTGAGAGCAGCAAGCCTTTCTGATGCTGGTCTTTGGGGGGATGTGGAGAGGTACAGAGCGCAGCTCAGTTCTGTGGTTTTGAGCTAAAACAATCAGAAGGACCTGATATCTGCAGCATGTAGACTCTGGGGGTGGGGGTTGGGGGGTGGGGACGCAAGCCTAGAAGAGAGGGATGTGGGACAGAGGGGACAGGCACTTCTAATTAGAGACATCCGCCTGCAATGGGAGCCATATGTGCAGTGCGGTGACAGGAAGTTGATAGGGACTGTGAAGCGTGCGTCGGTAGGACAGAGGTTAACAGGACCGTCAAGATGACTGCCATCATCCCACCTCCCCACCCCTCCCCCCCTCAGCCCAAGCCATAGACTGTACAGGCCTTAATCTAACAGCTGTCTCTGCTGATGGCTGAGGTTTTACTGAGGGAGACCTGTCCACATTCCTTTGAAATTAATGACTCATTGAGCTTAAAACATGTACTATAGCATGAAGCCATCAGAGAAACTGAGTGGACACTCACACATCATTTTGTTCATATTTCCAGGTTTAGGCATGGCAGAATCAGTGCCCTGTTAGGTCAGTGAATGGATGACCTTGAAGCAGTTACAGATTAGGTTCTGGGCTCCTAGGCCTAAGTTTTTGACGAGCTTGTGGAAACGACCAACGGAACAGAACGCATCTCTCATGGCACTATTAAGTGCAGTAAAGCACATGTAGCTCCTTTTTGTTCAATTAATTTGTTCATTTTTGGCCTGATCATTTCTTTCAGGATTCCCTTCAAGATTGGACAGCCGAAGAAGCAGATTGTTTCAAAAACGGTAAGTCGGTTTTGGTTTATTATTATTATTATTAATATTAATATTATTATTGTTGTTGTTGTAGTTGTTGTTGTCGCTCAGTCAGATAGCTCATAGCTGTCAGTCACTATAATTTACGCAGTATGAGACAACTTACTGTTGTTCTTATGAATCATTTGGCAGTGTGGCACCATGTAATACTATGACGTAAGGTAATATTGCTTTTATAGACTTCTCTAGGCTCTAAATTCACTAGTATGATTACACTGCTCTAAGGGATAATTGCTAGACACTGTGTTTTAATTAAGCTTTTATTTTAATGCTGTTTTTCACATTAATGCCTATTAACTAATTGTTGCTGCTGTTTCTGCCGTGATATATTTCATCTATATTACCTTATTAGCCTTGTATATTGCTCTGGGCGGAACATCTGTGTAATAATAATAATGATAACAATAGCCATACTTGTAGACTCCCAGATCACACATCTCACAGATCAGATAGCCTAATACAATTTTGCTAAATTTTGCTTTTCTGCTACCTGCAAACTGACAACGGTAATGCTAGGCTCTTCCCTTGGTGGCTGGTTTAGATATTTAGAACTGCCCAGTCAGAAAATTAACAAAAATACTGCCTAGATCCTGAAATTCTTTCATCAAGTTAAATTGTCTTCATGAATTATTGCTGTGTAAGATTCAGTTTACTGTGTACTGAGGAAGAGCTTCTATACCAAAGCCCCCCTTGCAGTGCACATCCAATTTTTGCAATGCACAGGTTTGTGTGACACACACACACACACACACACACACACACACACACACACACACACACACACACACACCTTCTCTCCCTGCCCTGAACTTGATCCTCCAGATATATGAAGGCACGTGACATAGGTATGTTTTTTCCAGAGTTGGGCAGTATAATTCCCAGCGGCTATTTCTAATAGGGGAAAGGTCAAGGCATCTTTAGATTCGGAGGAGCTCTGCATATCCTATAAAAGGATTACTGATCGAATTGTGTTGCTCAAAATATGCATCGTGGTAATTCAGTCCAGTGCCTTTAATAATGCTTCCAGGCTGCCCTGACATTGGCTTTGTGGTGGCCTGGGATACGGACATGGGCGAACTAGTGGCCTGCCACTGAGACGCGGACCAGACTTGAAAGAGGCCTGCTGTCTGCGCACTGGACATGAAAGGCAGGGAGATGGATGGGCTAAACCATTGACAAATGCCTGTGTGGCCTTCAGACTGGCTTCGTAAACCTCGCACAATGCCCCCGGAGTCCGCAGCGTGGCCGTTTTCTCAAGCGTCGGTCCAGCTTTTGAATTCCAATCACCAATTCCAAAAAGAAGCCTGTAATTACAGCTTTGAGAGGAGGGAAAAAAAACTCAAATCGAAATAAAAAAGAATATGAATAGCTGCCGACTACTCTGCAAGATTAATTCTGAGTGTGTTGCTTTAACATCCTAAACCAAACTCAGTGACCCAGTCCTGCCTAAACCTCCTCTTGAAGAGCAGTGTTACACACAGTACATGGCCCTATAAGTATACACAGCCATGCTGACCAGAGGCATTTTTAGAGCCGTGGTGCTTTGTCTGCAGTGCCGCAGTGGGCACGGTGCCCCAGCCGCCAGCTGCTTTCGAGTCCCCGCTGAGCCGGACACGTCGGGAGAGCCTCGTAAGTTTATGGTTGCGTTAATGCTGCCGGTGCCCGCTCGTCCCGGCCATGTGAGGGACGGCGGTGGCAGCTCCAGCGAGTGGGTGCTCCCTCCGTCGGGGGGGGGAGAACAGAAACCACTTCCACTGTAATCTGTCTGTGGCCCCGGCAGACACACGGACCGGGCTCCCAGTGTTCCTGTGACATCACAGGGCCAAGGCCGGGCCGGAGGCTCCCTGGCGACGAGGTGCCCGCTTCCTCCCGCAGTGTTTATTTGTTTATCCCGCCGGCCCGCGCAACCTCAAGACAGGAACCCCCAGCTGCCTCCGAGCGAGCCCCGGTCCAGCGCAATTACAGCGGCCGGGGCCTGAGAGGACAGGGGGGCTCCAGCAAATCCACAGGGCTAAATTGAAACAGCATTGAGCAAATTACAGGAGCCGGAGTAAAGTGGTTAATTGTGTTAGGGACGAGGGGGGGGACACACCACAGTGTGTGCCCTCTGTGTCTGTGACATGCAGGGATGCTGCCGGACAGGGACTGCACCCCTGACAGCCGAGTAATTGGGTGCAGCGACGAGCAGGAGGACCGGTTTTAGGATGGTCATAAATGAGAGATGATGGTGGTGATTTTCTTGGCAGTGGACGAATGAGGCATTGGCAACGTTCTTCACCTTGTCACCCGTTTGTATTAATAGAATGTTCTAAAAGGAAAAAAAAACATGCATACAGTATACAGAGATATACACGCATACATTAACCCTTCTAGCAGCCATCTCCTCCCTCAGACACTGATCTCCTCAGAACAAATCTGTCTCAGGAGCCTATAACAGCACTGTTACCCTTTGCTCTCCCATCTCTGTTTTCTTCAAAATGGAGAACTGTTGATTCAGTGTTTGTTTTTCCCTGATGAGGCTTGAAATCACCTTAGGCTCCCAGCAAGCTTAATACATGAGCACGAGCGTGTGTGCATGTGCTGGCCTCGCGGAGCTGAGTCATGCAGCAGGCGGGGCTTGGCCACATGTCTAAACTCCCACCCACCTGGCAGAGGCCTTATTCTTTCTCAAGGAGTGCCACGGCGGCCAGTGATAAAGTGGAGCAGGTTGCCCACACACTGCTTTCAAGCCAACCAAATCCCCGGCATTCATCTTTGTGTGTGTTCTGTCTTCACAGGTTGAAAGAGACTTTGAACGAGAATATGACAAGCTCCAAAAGTAAGTTTTGTGTGTGTCCGACAGCTCATTTGAATGCGTGTGTCAGAAGGCGCCCACGTCGTTGTTGTGCTCCGGTACTTTTTTTGCGAAGGAAATTTCATGCAGAATCCTCAAAAGAATTGAATACTTATAATAACAGAGACAAGACGCCCATATTCTCAAACACATTTCCATTATTTAGAAAGACGTAGAGCACCAGAAAACCATTAGTACTCACACCCATTTTTTCTCTTCATTTAGGTACCTGGGCCCTATTGCAGTCACAATTGAAGTTGACTGTTAAAACAATCGGTATGGCGGTACAATGCGAAAGACCAGATCAGCCCAGCTGGCTGCAGTTCTTGTTGCTGTGTTTAACCCATCAAATTTCCAAAGTGTCAGCAGCATTGTACAGAAATATTAAATGTGATCTTCACTGAATTGCTACAGAAACCCCAATCCCCTTGAGTGCTAACAAATAGGAAGCATTACGCTGCCATGCGTCTGTAAAGCCAGGTCTCCCAGGTTAAAGAGACTGGCTCTGGGCTGGTGTTAAGTGTGTGGGTTGTGCTCAGGGCTCATTGAGTAGGAGGCCTGAAATGCAGGGAGTGAAAGCACTGCAGGTAGATGTAATGAAGATGAGTAAGAAGGAGTGGGCTTTTTTTGAGGGGGGGGGGGGGGGTGGTTACATGGATCAGGCATGTAAAGGCACGGAATGCTGTTGTGGGTTATCTTGATCTGACGTAACGGGTTTGATTCAGTAATCGTACTGATATGTGAAATCCCTGCGGTGTCACAGTAGTTTTTCCCCCTGTCAGATTTTTATGTATATCTCAGTTTCAGCTTGCTGTTTTTGCACAGTCAGAGCACTGTTTGCAACTCTCACTGAGCCCGAATAGCTTAGCAGCAGGTAATCAGAAAGCACGGCCTCATCCATTAGGCAGTATTACAGTACTTCTCTCAGCTCTGAGTGTTAAACTGTAGGCAGTTGTCTTTAGTAAGGGGCTGAATGTTCAGAGCGGCGAGGAGCAGCTGGTACACTGCGTCTCCATTAACACCTTGTGGAAACGGGCGTCTCTTTCACCTGGCACCAACAGAGAGAAATTCTTCACACATGCTCCTATTTTTCATGGAGTGTTGGTCCTAATCATATGCACAGCTGCATTTAACAGAGAGAGGTTTTTTTTTGTCTTTGTCACTTCATCAGATTCTCAGAATTAACGTGACAACACCGACACCAGAGAACCTAAACTGCTCCTTATTTTTTCCCCCTTCTCCTTAATTGATATAATGTACAACGATTCACAGAATGCAGTCCCTGTAGTCAAGTAATTGCCGGCATTAGCCTAGGCAGTTTGCAGTCGTTAACAGGTTTGGATCACGCTTTGGTGCTGAGAGTCTCTCTCGCACGGTGTAGCATGGTAGCTAGATTTCCCAGTCAGAGCAGCGGAGTAGGCGACGGAGCACGTTAGGACAGTGAACCCCATCATGTGGGCTGGGGACTGGGGATGGAGTCAGGCGGATGGAGCAGGGAGTAGCTGATTAGGGCGCTGCACCTGTATTCCCTGACTGGGGGGCTGTCAGTCAGTGCGCTGTGCCTGTCTGGGATACGGGCTGCTGGAATGCAGACACTTCACCGGCTTCCAGCTGGCTCTGTGGTCGTCTCTCTGCCAAGGCCTAGGCAGACGGGAAAGACACTTACGCTAGCGGGCCAATCAAAGTTCACCAAGCGCGGCGCGGTGATGTACGGTGCATAAATTGACTCCTGTTCCGAGGTGCATCGGCTCTAATGAACTCTCCCCCCTTTTTTGTTCTCGTCTACAGATTGGAAGATCAAACCAAAAAGCTGCACAAGGACATGAAGAAGAGCACAGAGGCTGACTTAGGTTTGTTTTGATGCTTCATTCTAAAGGAAATCCTGGAAAAAGGTGATAATTCTGCTTTACTCTAGTCTGGTTTCACCCAATTTGATGTCACAGTGCACATGATCGTCATTCTCTGATAGTTCTGGGCGTCTGAATGATGAAAATTTTTGCAATTAATCTCAATCACACAGTAATCTAATTTTCCAAAAAATCATCTTTTGTTGGTTATCCCTTTTTCCAGGACAACCTTCAACTGTGCAATAGGAAGATATAATTTTTTAATTAGATATGTGATCCTTGTGATGTCAGTTTTCCATGCTGATAGAGATTCTCTCAGCCACATTTGTTACTTTTGCTCTCTATAAAAATTGTTACTTTTTTGTAGGTAGGTGAAAGGGGGGGGGGGTTGAATTCTGGAATTGAGCACAAGATTTGCCCTTGGTTGATACAGCACATCAATCGCGTGTACACTGAGGGTGGAGCAGGCAGGGAGGCGGGGAGGGTGGGGTGGGAGGCTTTTTAATTTCCTTTGTTTCGTGCTCTGGAATATGGGAAGCCTCATCAAAGTAACTGAGCTGTCAACTTCTTCATTTTAATTAATGAACCCCATCTGTTGCACAGGTCTCTTCCTCATCAACTGCGAGTCTTACTGTCGAACAAAGAGACTCGGCGCCTGCTTGCTAAAGTGATGATTCCCCACAACGTTTTCCTTTAGAATTTGTAAATTAAAGTTGCTTTTCACGTGTGGCATTTTTGGATTTGCCAGGGCTGGGTTTGCTTCACTTGGCTGGAGGGGTATCGCCAGGGCACAATTTACAGGCCTCGATTGTTTGTCAGAATAATGTCCCGCCAGTGTGAGTATACTGATATCATACTTACCACGGCTGGGGTGGATCTGGTACAGGAAGTAATGGGTCATAAAAGAGCAGTGTTTTTGCACATTTGCCATTCGTGGAGTCCGGTAGCTGAGCTGTTCTGGGAAATGTAGCCAGCTGTAAAATAATGAGCAAGCCGCATTTATAAGGGGAGCGGCACAGCAACAGGAGCAGGCTGAAGCCCTTCAGGAGAGATGAGCAGCTAAGAAAGTCATATCCATAATTATCAATCATCAAGCAGAAACCAAGCGCCGATGCTCAAATTGTGAAGCCTTCTGCTGGATAACGTTTTATGCTGCCAACAGAAAATAAAACCATAAAACAGAAAAATGGAATAACTGTAGACCTGTAACAAAATATTTCAGTTAGCTGAAGTGTTGAAGAAAGTTGCATTGATTTCAGTTTGCTTTCAAGAACAGGCAAGCTAACCAGATCATTTACAGTTCCAATGTGCTGCTGTTATTTTAACTATTGTATTTATTGTAACACCATTTAGGCTATATACACAGATACCTGGTTCTGGTTTATAAACACAAAATACTAGATGAATTAATCGAAAGTGAAACTAAGTAGTAATTGGTACTATCCTTTGTTTTAAATATGTGTAGATGTGATATTTCACCTAACTAGTATGTAAGTATAACTAAATTTAGCAAATGAAAGACAGCTCAGTCACACTTACAAGCACTACAGACTGACTGCTTGTTAGGGTATATCTGCTACATTTACATTTACATTTACATTTACATTTATTCATTTAGCCGACGCTTTTATCCAAAGCGACTTACAAAAGTCACAGAAGGTCATTGGGACAATAAAGTACCGCTATGCTACCTAGGCAAAAACGTGCTACAAATACCAGGTAAGGGATAGAGCTTACAAGTACATGCCAAGAATCTTAGATCTACAAGGTCAAAATGGCAAGGGTGTCAGTCCAGGTAGAGTCTGAAGAGGTGTGTCTTCAGACCACGTGTGAAGGGTTGGATTGAAGGGGTTGTTCTCGTGGGGTGGGGAGTTCATTCTACCATTGGGGGGAGATGACGGAAAAACGACGATGCGAGGAGCGTGGGCCTTTCGTTCTGATGGTGGGAGGGTCGAGGCGGCCGGATGTAGCAGAGCGAGGTTGTCGAGCGGGTGCGTAAGTTTGTATGAGGTCCTGGAGGTAGGTCGGGGCAGTCTTTTTTGCAGCAGAAAAGGTGAGAGTCAAATTAATATGTTATTCAAAATGCTGTCTCCTTCACTCCTCTCTAAAATGCAGAGGAAAAATGTATCCTACTTCAGAACACTTAAAAGCAGGTTTCCTTATAAATATAGAAGTGCATCCTTTAAACAATATATTATTTGTTATAAAACAGACTATTAATAATAATAATAACAATAATAATAATAATAATTTCTGTATTTTAATTTAATTTTTTTCACCAAAGTCATCATAATAGCCTACTTCAGGTTGCTACTTGACAAGTTGGCAAGCATTTGCTAGTTGTCAAAATATTGGGAGGTGTGTGTTCTTAAAGAAAATGCCAAGGCAAGTATCATTGGAAACGGGTAAACAAAATTGACGGGGACGCTTCTCTCTCTTAACACAACAGGCACTTATTTGTAATCACAAGGAAGTACGCTATCAAACCAAAAAAAAAAAAACAAGAAAGACTTTAGTTAGTTACATGTATTAACTTCAGCAATGTTCTCTGTTTTGTCTTATTCAACATCTTGTCCTTTTCTTTAGTGATTATCGCGAGGTCCTGATGTTTAACACAACTCTTCTGATTACGTCAAGTGTCTTGTGACACGCACAAGCTTTCACTTTTTCCAGCGTGGGGTTGTGTGAACACGGTAATCCTGTTTATGTGAGAACGCCCCACAGAAGTTTTGGTTTGTTTAGGAGTAAGGAAAGAAGGCATATGTCACAGAAAAAAATATTTGGACATGCTTAGGACCTTTAACATAAGTATTTTTGACACTGAACAGAACATCCAACTTTAAGTTCTGTTGTTTTACTCTGACATTGATTATCAGGTTACACATCTTTAATGTACTGATAATCCCTCTGTTGTGTCCTGCTTCTTTCACTTTTCTGTATTTACACTTTTTGAGGACTGACAGGGTAATAGCTCAATATTTTTGTTTTCATAAGCATCTTTATGCTCCTTTGTGCTTGTCTGCTGTTTTATATTGGTGGTTTACAGACATAGAGAGGGGAAAAGTTAAGAGCAAAATAGTTGCTTTACCTTAGTGTTTATTTTTTAATAGAAAATAGCAACTAATTTGGTTTGAACAGATCATATAAGGTGTCTGTCACAGTAAAGTGTCCTCTGTAGCTGTATCAACTATGTGGAGGAAAAAAGAACTGATAGGAAAAATATAGAAATATATGCCTATATCAGGTAACTTAAAGGATAATCAGGTGCGCAGTGTACATTCAAATGAATGATCAATAAGTTTATCTAAGCATATATACATATATAAGTTACATACACACACATGTATACATACACATAAGCCTATATAATGTAACAATGTGTATGGTTGAACTGTTTGTCCAGATCCCAGTGTCTTTGTGATATCTGTCCTGCTTGTTTTACACAACACTGTTTCAAAGCTGAGTGCACCCCTCCCATGGCATCAAAACCCTTTTGTTTTGATTAGAGCTCACACCTTTGCTGCTAGCCATATGTGCTAAGCATGTCTGGGCCAGAGAGTGTACCCGTGTCAACATGCAAAAACTGCTGGTTTGATTTAGGCCTTAGTGTAAGGCTTATGACTTCTTTTCATCAGCCGTGTTGAACTGGGCGGTCGATGATTCCATTGGACATGGGTCTGTCTGGAAAATAAACTGCCTTTCCTTTCATTACCTTGTGGTGTAGCTAGCTACCGGAGGATAAACAAACAGCTAGCAACCATGTCAACTACTTGGTAGCTAGCTTAAAAAACTATTCAATGCATTCAGTGGTTCTGCATTTAGCTAGCTAGGTGAAAAATGCTTCTGCATGACAGATTTTTCTATCCTCCTGCACTCTTTTATCTGTAACATTAATGAAACCGTAGCTCCCTCTTCCTGTGTTTTGACATTTTCTTTCATGTGTAGGAAACAATAATTCCATCTAGCTGGACATGTTTATGTTCGCTGTTTACTTTTAAAATTATCTTTATTTACAGGAGATAGCTCTATTTAGACTACTTGCCACTATGGTAGACTACTTCCTCTTTGGTTAGTTCCATGAACACCCTGCTTCTGCTAAAAGTATAACCACACCCTCGCTACCCTGAGTACTCTAACCAACTGTACCTGGAACAACTTGCTTTTAATACTGACTAACCTGCTGGCTATTAATGGAAATGGCCTTTTTAGCATGGTCACCATCCAACAGCATAGATTGTGGCTTGTGGAAATGAGCTTTCAGCTGCAGGCAAGTAGTTTTCACTCAGGCACAGCTTTTGAAGGGGGAAAGTCACTCTCTCCGTCTCTGCTTCCGTTCTAGCCATGTCCAAGGCTGCTGTGAAGATCTCGGCAGATCTGCTGAACAATCCGCTGTGCGAGCAGGACCAGGCCTTCCTGGAGTCCATGACGGCCCTGGACACAGCCATGCGGAGAATGGACTCCTTCAACCAGGAGAAGGTCAGTGTCCGGCTCCTTCGACTCCACCTCCAGCTACTGCTGACAGTGCATGGAGTAACCAGGTCTAGTTCTTCTTATTGACTCCCACTATGTAACTTGTTCCCTTTCCACGCGCCTCAGCCCTCACATTTTTTTTCTCTAAGTGCGTGGAACTGGGGGAGTGGATAGTCAGGCCGTGTAGTGTTTGTGTATTAGCGATATTATTATTGTCCCAAAACATCCGAACTGGAAGAATGTGTTATTCATCCTTGGAATTTTTTTTAGAGTTGGTCTTTGTGGGGGAAGCTGAATTTCCCTTCCATTGGTCTGTAGGCCTCTTTTTCTATCGGATTTGCCTATGACTCAATCAGGATGTTTGAAATAACACCTACTACAGAGTGGCATCACTGGAGAGTGTTACTGTGCAGCGGCAAAGGGATCAGGGTGTTCTTCCTATTCACTCTCCTCATTCCCATGAGACCTTTTTCTGCTGTTTGCATTTAGTGGTGATTGAATCTCGTTATGCTCATTTTCTCCGCATCACGTTTGCTTTACTTCAGCGTTTGATTAAATTCACAGTTTGAAGGTAATTGCAGAGGGAATTGTATTTCCATTTAAAATACAGCGTCCTCAGGGCATTTCACACTGAGAGTTTCTTTTCCTTTTAAAGACAGGCAGTCACTGAAGCAATCCTACAGATATTTGAAGATGGTGAAGTCAGATATGAAGAAAAATTCAGATATTCTCAGATTCACATGCTGGCTTCTTGATCAGTGCTCCCAAAATGGTTAGAAGCATAATGATTTTCTCTGCATTGTGGTCCTGGCTGAATCAATAGGGCCAGGACTGGGGCAATTCAGTGACCCAGAGCTGAGCATAGTGACACACTATTGCCGCTCTCTAAAGAATCCGTTCAGCTGCCTCTTAGACTCATTCTGGCTGCAGATGTCCATTCAGCAAAGTCTTGGCAGAAATGGAACAAATGTAGTGAGCATATCTTATTATCATAGTCATTTAGCTCATCATCTCATGCTGTAGGAGCTTGATTTGTAAGAGGTTTGTGAGCTTGCCATTTCTGAATTGTAGAAACACTTCAAGTAAATGGTGCCAGGTAATAAAAGCAACTCTGCAGTGGCCATTTTGAACAGAACCACTGATTACAGTGTACAAAGGGTGTGTTAGATGGGGCTAGGCTCTGGGACTGTACCTTGGGTATGCTACTGTCTTCCATAAGTATGTGTCCAAGAATGGAAAAGGCACTCCCAATGGGTAGCTATTTGAACCCTTCTACGTCTTGGTAGAAGCAGACTAGTGTTTCTGTGTGTATGTGTGAATATGTGTCCATGTTTGTGTGTGTGTGTGTGTGTGTGTGTGTGTGTGTGTGTGTTTGAAATCAGACAGTGTTCTGTCTGATTCAGTTGCCTGCTGGGGATGCTGTTATGTGAATTCCATTTTCAAAATAAATAATGAAACCTCCATGCCGACACTTCCTTTTCTTGGGCAGATTGGGTATGAGTAAACGTTCTCGCAGCAGATTTTTGAATCAGCAGTCGTCAGGCTTTTAGATGAAAATCTGGAAAACCAGCAAGGGAAGATTCTGTACCGTGTTCCATACACCTACAGTTTTGTGTAAAATAGAACGGTGCTTATTAAGGAACAATGCTGCTGAAGTCTGCTATCAGTTTCATGTTGCATTTCTTTTTTCCTTCTCCTCCGCACTGGAATTTTGTTAGCTTTAACTGCAGTCAGAACCCTAAAGAATTTTAAATGTGTCTAACAAATCGCCCTGAGCGTTCTTCCCTCTCACCTGAAACGGGTCAGCTCCTTGACTCTCATAGCACTCACCTCTGCCAGACCCCACAGTAAGCCTCCTCAGCATCAGAATTAGCCGGTCTTGCTGGCCTGTGTTCAGACGATCACAATTTTTCCTCTTGATTTCAACAGATGCAGAATACCCTTGACTGGCTGCAGCATATTGACTACATAAAACCATAACTGTGTTTTGTGCACTTGAATGTTAAACTCATCATGTAGGCCAGTTGCAAAAGGCGGGTGTGACTTATGTTGTGTGTAGGAACGAAGATCCTGGTCCAGTGATGCCTTAGTTCAACATCTGCGATATGCAAGATACTGTGTAGAAGGGGTCATAGCCTCTTCCGTTACAGGCCCAGTGGCTTTAGATGTTAGAATCATGCATCAGCAATACACTTTGAATCAATAAGCAAGGCAAACTGCTGGAGTTCTCAATGTTCCAGGATCGATATGACTATGCATTGGGTCAGTTTGTAGGAGTCAGTTGTCAAGAGAGGTTGAACAAAACCCAGCTTTCCATATGACCTGTAGTTCTCGGCAGCTGTTTATCCACACATGCACACCTGTTTCTTCGAGATCAGTTCTCTGCCTAGATCACTATGTACTGAAATACTTGAGCAAATGCTTACAAATGCTACTTAAGTTCCTATGATAATTCAGGTCAGTTTTTCCACACGACCCCGGATCTCGTTATTACAACAATGGCTTGTTTTTGTTTTCCGTGCACCATTTGAGTGAGTCAATACAAGGCCCGAAACCTGCAGAGAAGTAACTGTTTGACCCGATCTTGCTGCCAGAAAAGGACAAGTGGGAGTGCTGAGCAGACTCGCTCTCTGAGCCCAGATGTGATCGATCTCATAACAGACATCAGATCATTTCCAATTTCACCCCAGCGAAACCTCGCATGACTTATTTCCGTTTTGTTGTCAGAGCCGTAACACTCCGTGACAGTTGTCAGTTCCATTCAACCGACTGTCTTAAATGAACCAGACCTGCGACTCCCCTGGTCTTCTGCTGCTGAATGCTGCGGCTTTGGATTGCAGGATCCTGCCTTGGCCTAAGGCTGGCTGGAGGGGAAAGCAAAGGGTAGGAGAAAGCCGTGGACGGCCTATTTGAGGCTTTCAGTCGTCCCATTTGGTGTTTGGAACATCACCTCGGGATGCCTGGTCTGTCAATGAAAGGCCCGTGAATCGCACAGACTCTGGCTCGCTTGTCAACAGTCCAACCTGTAGCGCATCCTCAGAGCCGCGCGGTTCATTCTGAAGGCAGTCCAAACCAGCGAGACTTTCAAAAACAGTCGGGCTCCTGCGGCCGCAAAAAATGAGATGTTGTGCCAGAAGGAAAGGGGAAAAGAAAGGAGAAGAGACAATAAAAACGTGCAGAGATAATGAAGGTAGGAGCGGATCTGGCCCCGGCGTTTATTTTCTGTGTTTAAAGAGGCCGCCAGTCGAGGAGCGCAGCGCCCGCGGCGTGCGGCAGGCAAGCTGGAGCCCCAGCGCCTGGGGGGGCGGGCTCAGAAGTGGAAATGGCGCCGATGCAGAGCGGTGGAGGATGCGATGCGCGGAGGGTATCGATTTCTCTGAGTGAGCAGCGCACGGGTGCGTATTTTTTGGGAGGCCTGCACGTCGAAGTGGCCTCTGCCCCGTGACTCACGGAGCCTGGCGGTGCGGCGCTTTGGCCGCGGGCGGTGCCGGGCCCCACTGGAATAGCCCTCCACTCGGCGCTCCGGGAGGGGTCAGGGCGGACAGGGCAGAAGCATGCTTAAGCAAATCGGTGCTGTTCCCTCAACCCAACACACGCACTCGCTGTGTATGAGTGTGTGCTTCTGTTTCACAGAGCTCTTGATATTTCTTGGTTTTTCTTTGGTGGTGGTGGGGGGGGGGGGGGGGGTGGTTATGCAAAATTTCTGTGCTTTTTTTAGAAGTACAATCTTAAACAAGCATTCCCGGGATCTCCTTTTTTGTAGAGACTTGATTTATTTTTTTTTTCTTTTTAGAACCATGTACAGCTTAATTGCTGTTTTTGGCAAACAACTGTTGTGAATAAACTTACAAGGTGATTGTCAAGTGAATTTTTTTCCATAAAAGGAAGTGATCGTCTCACTTCCTTAAAAGCTTGGGCATTTAAACAATATTGCTTTTTGTTTTGTCTTGGTGAGTGACAACCCTCCCAATAAGAAGTGAAGACTTGCTTAGTTTCTCCAGACTGTACGAACAAAATGCAGCTCTTTGTTTTGGAGCTGTCTCCTCGTGTCTCGATCTCCATGTTTGCTGTTAAATGTTCTCTGCAATGTTCTTCAGCTCAAGTTATTTGCCAGAACAACTTAGCACTCTGTCACAGATATAGGTCCTTTAAAGACATCTCGGAGCTGAAATGTAAATGATGTCAGAAAGTTGGTTAATTGTGTGCCAGCTCCTGTCTGTAAGACTTCAGCACGTGGCTGGAGGCATTGAGATGAATGTTCATTTGCTTTCATTTAACACCCCCCTCACCCCCACACCCACCCTCACCCCCCCCCCCCCCTAAAATCAGGCAAAGGCAACAAGAAAGGATATGCAGAAAATATAAACTGTTATTGTTAAAATGTTTGTTTGCAGAGAACTTTCATCTTATAAGGCAGCCCTGCCTCTGCAGGATTTCAAATCAGTGGGGTGTTCCTTTCATGTGTGTCCCCTGACGGATCCGTCCTTTTGTATCTTAAACTCTATGAATATTCAGGGTTTCCTCCTCGGGGCTTGTGTGCAATAAAAGAGTCAACGTCATGAAAGTTTAGTCCTCTGCGTTGTGAGAATATCGGTGAGCGTTTGAGGGGAAAGAAACATAATTGCTTATTGTTTGTGTGGATGTGACATCCGGCTGTAAATGAGAGCTGGGGAGATGCTCCGAGGACGGCTTTTTGAAAAGCCCTTTGGTTGGCTGAATTTAGTCAAGCGCTGAAAAACCGCCGCTTTTGCGTGTAGTGCATATGCTTTATATGCTCTGGTTTTATTCACTCTGATATTCCACATTAACCTCCGGTGTCTGTTGCCTCCACAGGTGAACCAGATCCAGAAGACAGTCATTGATCCTCTTAAGAAGTAAGTCTGCTGTTTCCCTGTTTTTCAGACAGGATAGTTTTTCTACTGGGGATCAATTTCTGGGCCTTTGAACGCCTCCTTTGTCATTTTCAGTGGGGCTGGGTGTGTTAAAAGAGCTCGGACAGGGAACGGGTTAAGGAATGCGTTTAATAAAAAAAACGAGGTGGATAGTAAAAAATATATATAATCTAGTGAATGGCGCTGCTGTGGTAGTGCATCTGGAAGAAAGTTTACTTGGCTCCCCACCTCCTCGCCCCCATCCACGCTCTCCATGAGTGCTATTCCATTCCTGGGCCTGTCAGACATCTCTCCAAATGTGAGCCTCCGGGGAGGGGCCAGGAAGAGGAAGCAGGACCTTAACGAGCACTCGGAAGACGGGCGTGATCCCTTCTCTCATAGCCTGACCACTCCCTCAGCCGCCCCTGCACTGTCTGTGCGTGTGTCTGTGTGTCTGGGTGTGTGTGTGTGTGTGTGTATGTGTGTCTGTGTGTGTGTCCTTGAGTGCAGTTTGCATTGTAAGAGTTAGCAATCTCTGTGTGTGTGCACATGTCCCTGAATTACATTTGTGAATACTGGTATGTGGTCATTAATTGTATTACATCCAGTCTTATTGCTAAGCAGTGCTTGATTTTGAAAGCTTGTAAATGTCTGGGTATGTTGGTTTTGCAGAGCATTTGTGTGTGTGTGAGTGTGTGCGTGTGTGTGTTTGTCTGTTTTGCATGCATACTCCCATGTGTATGTGTTTGAATGATGTGTGCATGTGTCTGCGTACGTGTATGTATGTGTGTGCGTTTCTGTGTGAGTGTGTATGGTGTGTGTGTTGCTACGAGTGTGTGTGTGTGCACGCACGTGGTCCCTCCTCCCTCCTAGTATGTTCTGGTGGCTGCGCTGCGACAGGATGGACTGGTTCTAATTTCCTCTTCCTGGTGGGCGGCAGGCGGACGTGTGGGCAGGCTCTGAAGATGGCAACAGGCCCAGCTTCCTGGGCCAAAAGCAGGGGATTGGTTGGAGAGTAGGACTGTCCCAGGACAGCACATACACACACACACGCACACACACACACACACACACACACACACAGACACAATGTGAGGAGCTTGTACGTACCGCTGAAAACAGGAGGGGATCTGTGGAGAAGGAGACACCCACAGGCCAGGGCTCTTTCAGGGCTCTCTTCTGCCCCCAAGCAGTCAGGTCCATCCTCAGCATCACACTCCTCTTCCCTCGCATGACCCCATGTCGGCACTGAATGCATTTCACCTTCAAGTTAACAGACAAGATAAAACACTGTCCTAAATAACATACATTATTAGGAAACAAACAGGATAATTATGCATTCGCATCGAAACATTTTATATTCCCATCAAAAACATACAATATTCAAGACCTCTTCATTGTTCCCTTGCATACTATATTTAGTGGTTTAGTTTTGTGAGCTGCGAATTGCTGATCTAACTTAATTCTAAAAACTAAAAATATTTAAAACGGTTACTGATAAACAGAGAGAACATTCAGCTCTTTCGGTGTAGCTTTGCAGTTTGAACTGTGAGCACAGGGCCACGTTGCATTTGCATGGAGCATTGTTGCAGTTTCTTCTTGAGTCAATAAAGCAAATTCTTTTCAACTTCTAAAGACTGAACTGAACACCAACACTCATCACAGCTACTGTCAATACACACATTTCCATTAGTGCATCAATAACTGAATGCTCATTATATTCACTTTTTTGTCTTTTTTTCCCTCTTTGCAGTGTACAGTAAAAGGTATTGAATCTTTAATGGGGAGGGAGATGCGTGAAGCGTGGAAAAGCAATCTGTTAATGGAGGGGCTCATTTGATTACTAATTAGTCACAATCACTAATTTGACAAAGTCTTGCAGTCCAGCCCCGCCCCTCAGTGCTGTGGTTGCTCGCCAAACGAGCCATTTTTTTCCCTCCTTAAAAACATATCTTATGAATGTTGAAACGCTACTTGTGCGCCTGAGATGTTTTGCAAAGAATTCCTTTCTCAGTAAATAAATAAATAAATAAATAAAAGGTAGGGTTTAAGAAAACATAATTAATGCTAGCTTTTTTTGATGCCATCCACAAATGGGCAAGCAGATAATCCCACATCTGTGAAGATAGAAAGAGTGGATGCACACACACACACACACACAAACACACTCTGAACGCCCACATGTTGAGCGATCATTCAGACAGAGTTGAACCATGCCGGAAAACTTTCCTAAATCCGAGCGCCTTGGTTCCCTTCCCCTCGCTCGCTCGCCCGCTCACTCACTCACTCACTCTCCGGGACACACAGGCACACATGCCGTCCGCTGGGGTCAGCGGATGACGTTGCCGTGTTTACAAGGAGGGAGGGGCGCGTGGGCACACAGCTGCTCATTATCTGGGGCTGGGATCTTAACCCTTGCCTGCACTGTTGCTCTCCCAGAGGCAGTGGGAGGCAGGCTGTCGCCAAACCTGAAAAAGAGCACAATGCCGCAGTGACCATGTGCAAAACCTGCAAGGTTTGTTTTAATCAAAGGAACCTGGAGAGGGAGAGAGAGTGGCTCCTCCCCCCTTTTACAGTGCAGTTATCCTCCTAAAACCTAGCGTTTGAAGAGAGCACCTTCGGTTTTTGGCGTGCCGTGGAGAGGCAGCTTGCCCTGTGCGCTCACTTCCTGCTGTAAACTGTCGGACACCAAGGGCGGCCCTGTGAGAAATAACTGCCAACACTTCATCCAAATACAATTTTCTCTTCCATTCATTCATTACTTTCAAAATGGTGCTATCACATTACATATTTTTGAAGGAACATTGAAGTGTTTGTTGTTAAGCATATTTCAGAACTGGTTTACATGCACACACTCTCAAAAGCAGAAATTTGTGGATATATCAATCTGAACATTAATAGCTCCATAGTCAAAGTCAAATATCTGTATAAATTTAAGACAGTGTTTTTATTATCTCCCTTAAATTCTGTCTTGATTAGATTATGATGTCTGTGTATGTGCAATTTTCTGTTATTCTTATACTCACATGAAATATGAGCCTTCTCTTTTTAGAAGTGAGCCATTTCTTAAAATAGGAGCTATGAGCAGAAATGTTTAGTCTGTTCACACTTCCAGAGTTGTGTTGTTTTTTTGAGAATGTTTCTCATAATTTGTGAAGGCTTTCAGAGAGGATTTGAGGAAAGGCATGGAAACGCTCCTTAATTTTCTTTTTTTGGTAACGTGTATTTGACCATGAACATGTAAGAATGCAGGAGTTTCCTAACGAGTGTCAGAAGCCTTTTTTGTTCTCATATCTTGTCGTATCTCTTGGCCCACATTTGTGTTTGAGCTCTCTGACGTTCACAGCAGTGAGAACAAGGCCATAGACAAGTCGTGGCAGAGCACACCCTCCCTGGGCTCAAACAAAGGCTTTCTGGTGTTTCTCATACAATAGAAACCCCAGGTCATTCACCTTGTCATTCAGGCACCGGCGTGAAACTCTTGTCATTTCATGAACAAATGAAGGATGAGTTGAAACGTTAACACCGAAGCTTCTGGAGGAAGTTTGGGGTGACAGTGTAGCATAGTGGTTAAGGAGTAGGACTCGTAACTGAAAGGTTGCCGGTTCAATCCCCGCTGGGACACTGCTGCTGTACCCTTGGGCAAGGTACTTAACCCACAGTTGCCTCAGTAAATATCCAGCTGTATAAATGGATAACATTGTAAAGAACTGTAACCTATGTAAGTCGCTTTGGATAAAAGCGTCTGCCAAATGAATAAATGTAAATGTAAGTTAAGCGCTGTCAGTCATTTTTCAGACAGTAAAAATGGAGGGCCTGGAAACGAGGCAGAGGCAGTTGCACAATCTGAAGATGTCTGCCGTAGGGTTGTTTTTATTTATTTATTTTTTAAATTTTTTATTTTTCCTCAGAAGGGAGTTCAGTTTGAAGTGGCGCTGTCAGACCGACCGGTTCAGAGATCCTCCCAGGCCAGGCCCTGTTTGGGCCCAGCCCGGGGCTTGGCCGGCCGGGCCGGGCCAGTGGCGGGGTCATAAAAAAGAAAGCACCGCTCCCTGTCCAGTGGCTATTTCCGTCCCGCCGTCCCACCACACCCAGAGCCGGACGCTCGCCGTGTTACACGGCCGCAAGGGCGCGCGGTGGCCCGACGCTGCCCCGGCCAGACAGCAGGGGTGTAAATATAGAGAGTCAGACAGTCACAGTGTCCAGCCCAGGGATGTCCAGGGATTGTCCATCTCGAGCCAGCGACAGCCCAGGCTGTCATTATACAGTGTGTACAGTGACTTTCAGATATACTCCCGAGTTTGAGCTGAGTCAGCCAGGCGCGCAAGGCCCAATCAGTGGCTCGTGCCTGCTGTCTCTTACAGTGCCTCTCCGTAAGGGCCGTATGCTGCCAGCTTTATTACATCAGAGAGCCCCATCAAGCACCACTCCTCCACTCAACTCTCCCCCCCTCTCCCAAATGGGTGTTATAGTTTTGTGGTTTGCTCTTTGCTTTGCATTATGATTGGCCCCAGATGACTCACAGAAACCAGATATTCTAGAGACCGCGACGCGTTGATTTATTAACCCCCTGAGGGAGTTGCGTTTGTTGCACATTTTTGTGTCAGATACATTTAGTGTCAGCCTGTGCTGAGGATTAACTGGTTATGGGCATTTTAGAGAGCATTGATTTACTGCTGTTTATACACCCCCATATCTATACATCCTTTTTTAACGTGCCCCATTTCTGTCCTTGAATATCTCAGAACCTGCCAGTCTTCAATCTGTGTGTCTGAGGACTTCCTCGTGCCATTATATGTCCTCTCATAGCACTAAAAGAGATCTTTTATGAGACGGTTCAGTTTCCTGGAACACTCCCCTCCTGGCAGTGCTGCTGCCAGTCAAGCCTAATCACCCCTTGACAGTCTGACCACTAAAACTGTTACAGCCACCTGATAAGATATCAGGTGAAATTATTATCCCTTATAGTTCGAGTGACCGCTATGAGGAAAACGGGGGTGTGTTTGTGACCACTGGAACAGGATGTCCACTTTCAATCCTCTCTCATGCTCTCTTTCTCTGCTGTCATAGATTAAGATCTGATTGCCATTTATGTTCACGTGCTGTGATCACGTTACGATTACACGCTTAATTAGGAAATTGTAGCAAAGGGATATGATGTTCCTGAATTAACTACTGTGCTGAAGAGAAGTGGCTTTATATGATGTTCTTGAATTAACTGCTGTGCTGAAGAGAAGTGGTTTTGAGAGCAAGAGTGGGATAAAAAAAAACAAAAAAGTGTGTTTATTATTGAGGACAAATGTAAATGGCATGTATGGTGAAATGTGCAGGTAGCTCGGAGCCAGGTGCGCTGCGCAGAATGCGGTCGGACCGCGTGCCTTCCGAGGCGGTCGTGTGCAGTGTTACGCTGCCGCCAGGCTGCGTCGCGGTGTGGCCGTGCCCGGAGGGGCCGGTTACATAATCCCCTGGCACTCGGAGTATGTGTACACTGGAGGCAGATAGAGCGCAGGAACGCATCCACCCTCCCGTAACTGGGCCAAGGTGATGTTGTATAAATAGAGGGAGCGTGGGCCGCAGGGGCTGGGCTCCGTGACGTCCCAGCGCGTTGCAGGGGCCGCTCCCTCCGCCGCTTCCTGTGGGAAACAATCCGCAGCTTGTCTGAGTGCCGAGCCCAGGTTCCATCCCCGGCCGTCCCCCTCCCCTCCCCTCTCCCCTCTGCCCCCTCCCCCCCTCCCCCCGGGGTCACAGCGTTGCTTCAGCAACCTGCTGGCAAACTGTGATGTCACAGGCACTCCCCACAGCAGCCATGCCCACCTCTCATACACCTGGAGGGCTAGGAAGCACTCTTTCTCTTTCGGGGTCATGTCCTGAGCCAGGAATTTCTAGTTACATATGGTCGGCATTTCTTCATAATTACTTCTTACTGATAGGCTGATAGGCTTTGTGCAGAATGACCTGGGTATCAGCATAACATGTTTTTTTTTTTTTTTTTTTTAATGTTACCTGTTTGAGCAGTCCCATATTTACAGCAGCATATTTAAGGTGAATACAGTGGGGGGGTGTCCCACCTGAGATTTGAACCCTCAGCCTTCTGTTCACAGACTCATTTCCCTAACAAACACTAACACTTTCTCATGTCATAATCACAGCCCACTCTGTTTGAGTTTACGCTCAGGAGAGTTCCCAAAAATACTTAAGCATTGGGATGGTAGATCAACGGGCATCTTGCTTCCAGCAGTGTTTCCCAGTAAAACCGGGCGCCGAATCAGCGCGTTGGAGCAAAGTCCCAGGATGAGGCGCTGCCTCTTGTTGCTAAGTTACAGTTGAGCGTTTCCTATTTTTAGCACCTACCGAAGTTGAAAACTGTCTCCTAAAGACTATATTTGCTATTGAATAAATAAACCGAGACTGCCTCTATTATATCCTGCTGTTTGCATTGCAGTAGTTAAGCGTTAATGCGATGGTTTAATCTATCGGCATGTTAACCTAAGCTAAATGGGTAGGAATATCATTGCAAAACCAGGATGTTCACTGGATCTTTGTAATCTGGAGTTCATATATATTGATCCAAAAATCTCACAGATGCATTTCCAAGAAGACCTAAACGCAGTTCCTTGGAGAGTCCAGACCAACAAGTGCATAATCTTTTTTTTTTTTGTTTCTCTGTTATCCCCATCTGCTCCCCTGTTAGGAGCATTTGCTGCAGATAGGTTAGCACCTGTTTCAGTCTGCTTTAGATGTTTGACTTTGTTCTCATTGATCACTACTATAGCCAGGCTCGCTCTGACCCTGCCTGTCTCATCCTTCTGTGTTTCAGGTACAGCAGTGTGTTCCCCAGCCTCAACATGGCAGTGAAGCGCCGGGAGCAGGCTCTCCAGGACTACAAGAGGCTGCAGTCCAAGGTGGAGAAGTACGAGGAGAAGGAGAAGACAGGGCCGATTATGGTCAAACTGCACCAGGTACACCACACAGACTGTAGAGCTGTGCCTATGCACAGGCGTACACACATGCATACACACATGCTCACACACGGACGCACACAAATACTTTTTGTCCCAAAGCAGCGGCTGGTCGACACGTTACATGCACACACGCAGACACACAGGCTGCAACAGAGAATATCAGCCGTGCAATGAGTGGTCCACCCAAAAGCGTAATGAGTGTCCTCTTTGATCCTGAGTAGTGTCAGTTAAAAAAAAAAAAAAAAACAAATAGACAAAAAATTGAAATCGACAAGTGAACAAGGTACGAACGCTGACTGAGTCTGAACAAAAATAGTCAGGCGCATGCACACTTGCACTCTCTCACCCACGCAAGCTACCGCGCTCTCGTGTGCTGCGCTCTTGAAAAGGCACGCGGCTGCAAAGATGCAGACGCTTAATTGCATCGTGTACACACGCACACACACTGCCACATAGGTGCGCTCGCAACACACGCAGACCCGTCTAGCTCCTGACACACACTCGCCGCACACGGGCACCGGCGCCAAGCTGTCCCCAGGATGGCACACGCTCGCCCACGCACCGGGGCGCAGAGCCTGGGCACAGACACCGATCAGGGCAGGGGAAAAGACCTGGCCTTTCTGTCTGTCCTTTGAATCCCTGCTTAACTGTGTAACACATTATGAAGGCATGTGCAGGAGGAACGTGTAGAAATAGTTACTTCAGAGAGATAAAACATGAATGCACTCAGCTGAGGCAGCAGGTTCCTTTTGCTAGGTCTGCCCACTGGAGGCACGACACACAGGCAGTCATGGGTTGAAACACACACACACACACACACCGGCACAGCCTGCTGATAGCCGCTGCCCGCCAACACACAGACACCTCCCCCAGATCACTGACTGCGTGGATGTGCAAAGCGAACACAGCCCACAGAATCACACACCCTATCACTCCTCCATCAACTGGTCGTGATTTCCTTCCGTGGTTTTTTTTCTTTTTTTCCCCTCCGTGGTCATTCTAGGTCTCTAAGCATTTTCATTTTTTTTCTAGTGTTCCAAATCTTCCTCATTACAGGGAAAATTCTGAGAATGCAGCGTCCTGAAACTGCAGCCGTGCATGTGAAGTCAGTTGGTATGATAGGGAAAAGAAGGCCGGTGTGGAGCACAGTGATGGAGAGTCCCTGGTGACGGACAGCAGCTCGTCAGCCTGTGTCAGTGCCGTTACAGTCTGAGTCTTTTCACCCCACAGGCCAGGGAGGAGCTGAGGCCGGTGAAGGAGGACTTCGAGGCCAAGAACAAGCAGCTGCTGGACGAGATGCCGAAGTTCTACAACAGCCGCATTGACTACTTCCAGCCCAGCTTCGAGGCCCTCATCCGGGCACAGGTGAGTCAGCTGCACCCTCCCCAGCCACCACCTCAGTTACACACACACAGACCTCATCAGTCAAGACCGTCACACCGCCTCCGCTACTGCCCTTCCGTAAACAGACGGAGGTTCGCTGAAGAAAACCCAAAAATAGACCCTGTATTGACTTTGAGCACCTTGATTCATGGGAACTTGTTGGAAACACATTGGGAACAGATGGCACATGGTGAAGAGTGTTCATGGGTGTTGGGGTTGTATTTGACAGTCTCAGAGAGGCCTGTGTGTGAATACTTCATGCTCAAAGTCCCATTTAGATGCTTAGGGTTTCCTCTATTTCCTACAAAGAAAAGCATCTCAGACCGTGATAAAGTATTAATTAAAATTCCTTTAGCTAGATTATTGGTTATCTTAATCCAGTTGCCTCCCTTTGGATTTATCAGAGCTGCATTTTTATCACAGCGATTCTTCTGACTCTTTAATTTTTGTATTTGTTTGACATGAAAGTTGGAGTTTTTCTCCTTTTTTGGGTATGCAGCATTTTTAATTCAAGGGGTTTTCTCCTCAGGACGGCTTGCTGTCAGTCTGTGGTTTGGGGCAAGAGTGCGGCCGAGCATGTAATCCTCTCTGTCTTTCTGCACGACGCCCTAATGTGATTACCCCCCACCGCCCCTCCCCCTGTGACAGAAAGGCGCGATCCCATTCCAGTAAGCACACGTCCATACACACGGTGGACCGGTAAACCAGGCCTGGGCGGCTGTTCAGGCGGCTCTCTCTCTCCACCGCCCTCTCGGACCTGGGGATAACTCTCGTTTTAACTGGCGAGGCTGGCGGGAGCCTGGCCCGCTCGGTCAAGGTGCACGGGACGCTTCTGTTTCTTCTTTGGGCGCGAGGCGGACAAGCTGGTAATGTGCTTACTGAGCCGAGACGTCATGGGGTCTTAAAGCCGCCCTGCGAAATCAAGGGGGGGGCGGGGGGGGGGGGGGGGGATTGGTGCCTGAGCACCTGTCTGGTGCAAATCGCTGACACTTTCAAAGGAAAGAAGTCAGATTCCACACCGTCTGTTGACAGGCACCACAGCCCTCCGGCTTGATCCTCTCTGCACCCCTCCGCCCATCAGGATGTCCCGAGTCCAGGGAGTGTGTTTTGAGGCGGGAGTAGCTTTCATAATGCGGAGGTCAGTATTGAGTGTATGCTGAAGTCTAGTGTGACAGGGTGGGGGGAGAGAGCCTTGATCGCACGCAAAGCTCTCGCTGCAAATGAAGGCAAGGCCCCGGCAGTATTGCGTAACAGATGCGTAATCTTCGCCACTGAGGAGGAAGAGTCAGCGGAGGTCATCTGTCTGGTAGACCACACAAAGCCTGAACGAGACGTCACCTGGTAGAGCCGAGTTTTGATCGGACTTCGTTCAGGACTTAAATAGCTCGGTATATAGTGGCCCAAGAGAGGGATTTACCAAGAAGGACAACATTCATAAACAGAGATGGCAGTTAGCAGCATTCCTGAGAAACGGATGCAAACAAGACACCGTCTTAGTTGCCATTGGTCACATTTTAAACTTAAACGCATGCAGCTTTTTCAAATTCCTGAACAGTGCACAGATCTGGCTGGCAACATGTGTTTTACGTGTAAGTATTTCCCATTAGATCTGGGATAATCTAGTTTAAAACTCATTAGGATTAACCCGCTGGTCCCATTTACAGCAAAGCTCTGCTGGTAAACACTGTGTATCAGTTTTCTTGACAGACCCCCCGCTGGCTGGCGAACCAAAGGCTGTCAGTATTGATAAGAACACTATACCCCTGTGTGTGTTATTTTATTATGTAAGAGTATCAGGGATATATTTACAGGCTGGAGTGCCGGTGGCTGATGTGAGTAGTTCAGAGGCACTGCTTATGGCCCCTAATACCAGGACGAGAGAGTGAGAGCTGTGAGGCGTGCCAGCTGCCCACTGTCAGCAGTGGAGGGAGTGAGAGGGTGTAGCTGAAGCAGGGATGACTTGCAGGAGGAAGTTGAGAGGCGAACGTTAATTTGTCCCGCCCCCAGGCCCTCGCATACACACATACCTGCTGGGAAGATGATATCCAGTGCTTTATAAAATTGTCCTACTCAGTCTTGTTCATTCATGTTTACTTGCCCATATTGGTGTAGGATTCTAAAATATTCTTTTGAAACCTATATCATGATGTTATACTAAATGCTCACGGTGATGTTTTTGAAGATATAATTTTTCAGCCTCTGGAATCTTAGTGATATTGAACTCAAAAAACAGATGATTGACTAATATCCACAATCGTTGTGCTTAGTAGCAGAGCTAGCCAGCAAAATCACTCTCATTATTAAAAAAACACCTCTTGGATCCACATTATAAACTACCAAATAGGAATATATGTAACAATGAGAGAGAGACTCTGGACATGCTTTGGTTGTGGATTTTCATGTCATCTACACCCATGCGTATTCTGTGTGTGCTTACTGGTTTCTGTTGAGAGGAATGAGGGCAATACGTTTGTACAGAACAAAGAAGCATTCTCTGACAAGTTTCACCATCAAGTGGGGCTAGATGCTCTGAATTCTCATGGGATTTTAACAGTCATTAAATGCTGGCAGCACTGGAATGGATTATTACAGGACTGTTACAGGAAGTAGATGTCCTGCTTTCAGGTTCATGTGTTATGAGTCTCCAGAATTCCAAGTAATTGTTTTGTCATATCACAGTCTCTGATTGGTTGGCACGGCACAGTTTATTTTCAGTTATTTTGCATTTGATAACTCTGGGATTGCTGGTCGGGGTCATCTTGAGAGAAACTCCGATAGCTATGAGGCATTTCCGCCGGCAGTCCCTCGGTGTTTATAGAGAGCTGGAAGTGAATCGCCAGAGAAGAACGTTACTCCGGGTCGACGAATGCCCCTCTGGGTCACGGCAGACCGGTACTTTCGCTCCCGGGCCCTGCGCGTCGCTCCGCGGCAGGCAGGCTGAGTCAGCGCCGAGGCAGCTGGGACGCAGGGGCAGCAGCAGCGGAGGCATCGCGACGGAGTGGCCGGTGCCGATGACTCACGCGAGCGCGCCGGGGACGAGTGCTCCAGAAACGCCGCATCGCAGCAGCGCGGGTGAAAGGCTTGGGGGGGGATTTCTGCGGAGTTAAGGTCAGAGGGAGCGGCTCCAGCTCTCACACCCACAGCCGCTCCTGGGTGGTCAGAGGCTCTGCGTCTCCATTGCGCCCCGCGCAGCCCCGGCTCCCATTCTCACTTGCGGCTCCCACAAGCTCAGGCGTTTCTCCCGTCGAGCTTTTGCACAGCTCTACCGTGCTTTGAGTCTCTAGCGCCACCGTCAGGAATTCCGTGAAACAGCTCCAAGTTCTCTTTTTTGTCTCGACCACCTGTACAGTAGCAGGAGAATAGGGCTTTTGTCTCAGCAGAGTCCAGACTGATGCTCGCCTGTGATTGGCCCATACTGTAGGGTGTATTCTTCTTCAGCAGCTGACAACATTGACCTCCTCAGAGCAGTGTGTAGACAATTCCTCTCGCCTCCCAAAACCCAGAGACTGTATGTATTATGTGAATGCTACCTCTAAAATTACAAGATTTAGTTGTAGTTGTGCAGGAGGAAAGAAAAAAAAAAGACGCAACTCTTTTAAATGTACAATGTAATTTAAAATGTTGTGTAATCTCATTTTATGTAAGTTTATTTGTAGTTAAAATCGTGACAACAATGTAATTTAAAAAAGAAATAAAACAGTTTATGTAAAACACACATGAGAAATGTTTCCCCATAAAACATTTGTCTCTGCGCTCACACTATTCAGCTACAAAGGCCAATAGCACATCACTGTTAATAAGGCTATAACACAGCCCCCACTCTGTAGTCAGAAGAGACACTTTCTCCTTTTGGAAATGTTCCTGACTTAAATAGTTCTTACGGGCAAACAGTTATTGTTTGCTTCTTGAATGTGCATTTATAAGCAGATAATTTATTCAGTAATCATGGTGAGGATTTTTGTCTGATTTGAAGGTTTTTTTTAACACATTAAAAAATGTCATTTGTGCCAAATAACCCCAGACCCCTAATTAACCTGTTGTATGCTGTGAGTACTGGATTGGCAACAACCAGTTAATACGTATAAATAGATTGTTATGTATAGATATTGTTATTGTATAAATAGATTAAGTCCAAAGACCCCTTGTAAGAAATGAACTAATTGTTACCCATTAATAAAGTAGACATAACTGCCTGAAATTGAAAAACTATTTTTCAGAAAGCCAGACAGGCTATTAAACAAAATGAACTTCTGTTACACTGGATTTTACGACCCACTCAGTATCTGTATTCTGCGTGGATGTGTTGGGCTTGATCCTGGTATTATGAATATGTGGGTCAGGAGGAGACAGGCTTGGAGGTAGTAGGTTGGAGAGAGCTGAATATGCATATAATATGTTGTTAACTCAGGCATAATAAAGAGTTAATTGATATTTAATGGATAATTTCACTAAGGTTTCTACTGGCATTTCCTCAAGGCCACAGGTTATGCTCCGCTAATGCTATGCTCTCTACTGCCAAGCGAGTGCGTGGAATACTTAAGCGACTAAACAGTGGCCAGACGTGCCATTCAGCGATTTAGCGAAATGCCTGAAGTCGGTTGGTTTAAACATCATTTTCAGATCACTCAAACATGCCATCAGCTCTTCGGTACTTCCGTCAGTCAACGGCCAGAAGCGCTCCTAATCCTTTTAATGAGTCTTTATTCGTCTGTATTCTTGGCTGCCTGCAAAACATGCGTGCTCCTTAGCACATATCCACAGAAGAATCTGTGAAATACCCCCTTAAGTGTACTGTACCATATGCGGTAGTGCATGAATAAATATCTGAGTGTGTGTGTGGGTTTCAAGGGTTGTATTTCCCAGCGCTTTCATTCTCTGCCCACTCCTCTGGAGTCTTGTAATGTGATTAAAGTCTATTAATCATCAAAGCAACTCTCCCGGGATCCTGACTCATGAACCGGGGGAAGGAGCAGGGGTGGGATGTGTCAAAAAAGCTTTCAGCGAACAGTCGCCATCTCTTGTACAGATTGGAAGAGAAAAGGCAGGGTCACTACCCACAGAGGCACAGTTTTTTTTTCGTCTAAGTTGTTGTTTCTTTGATATCTGGTGAGCTTTTTCTTTTTTTTTTTTTAACCCCCAAACAGGAGGTAATCGGGCATAGGTAAAGGGATAAAGGAAGCAGTTGATCTGTTGCGTTAGAATAAGTATCAGAGTCACTCAGTCCTTTTAAGTTCTGTTGCTGAGTCTGCCTGTTTAGGTTTTGGAGGTTTTGAATTCAGTGTGCGGCGTGATCGTTGAGCCCTCTTTCCAATTTGTTTTTTGGAGTTTGTGGATTCAGTGAGTGATACGGTTGCTGAGTCCTCTTCCCTATTTGTGTTTGAGGTTTTGGATTCAGTGTGTGATATGTTTATTGAGTCCTCTTTCCTATTTGAGTTTTGGAGGTTGTGCATTGAGAGTATGGTATGATTGTTGCACCCATTATCCCATAGTCTGCGTTCAGCGGCCCTGTACTGACCTTTTTGTTCTATCTCCTTGTCCCATCTATTGCTCTGTCTCGCTCTTTCCCTTTTCAATTCAATTCTCATTCAATTCCACTCACTTTTTCTCACACTCTCTCTCATTTGCTCCCACACTCTCTCGCTGCCTCCCTCTCTCTCTCTCTCTCTCTCTCTCGCTCTCTCTCTCTCTCTCTCTCGCTGCCTCTCTCTTTTCTCAGGTGGTGTATTTCACCGAGATGCACAAGATCTTTGGCGAACTGACGGAGCAGATTGACCAGCCGGGACTGACGGACGAGCAGAGGGAACGAGAAAACGAGGCCAAGCTCAACGAACTGCGCGCTCTGTCCATCGTGGCAGACGACTGAGAGCTGAGAGGGCAAGACAGGGGTGGGGGTTATGGGGGAGTGGGGGGGATTCGGGGAAGCACGGGGACCACGGGACAATAAGGAGACCTCCAAATCACTGAATGGAAGCAGCTTTCCCTGACTCTTGAAACTCTGTTTGAACATTTCTTATTTTAATCTCCTACCCTACCCCCTACTGAGACACTATCATCCCTTCTTATCTCCAGAAGTGACACTAAGCAATGTTTAAATACTTTATTGCCATATATTTAAAGCCATTAGCAAAGTGCTATTGCTATCACCAAATAAAATGAATTATGTTTTACTTTTAAACAAATGGAATGGAAACATAGTCTTATACACTGTGTATGAAGACACCTGTAAAAACACTGTGGGTCACTGTTTTTGCGTTTTCTATGTGGTCATTAATCATCATGTATTTACAGTACATAAACCAGTAATAAGCTGTCCATCTAATGCTTAGACATGATTACAACAAGTTCTTTAACTTCTGTTTTATATATATAAATTGTCCTGAATTAATGCCAATCTTTTGCCTCCACAGTACTTATTTCCTCACTTAGGTGGTAATGTTAGCAATCAAAATGACAATCATTCTACTTCTGTGCTACCGGCTTTACTATTTGTTTATTAACTATTTCAAATATATTCATTCTTAAATGAGTAGCTATGCCTTTAAAAATCATGAAAAATCTGAAGTGTCTGAAAAATCGGAGAGCATTAATGTGAAGCATATACCTGTTATGTGGGGTCAGAACACTGTTTTTTTTTGTTGTTTGTTTCTTTATTGAATCAATATTATTCATGTATGCAAAGTCCTTTAGTTACATTGCTGTCTATATTCTATATACTGTATGTTTCATGTTACCAGCATGGTTGAATATAATGGATGACTATACACCCTAGCTTATTTGCATTGCTGTACTGTCTGAGCTCCAGACAGTGTCAGTTCTGGCCGTTTGTAACAGGGAAAGGCGAGGTACAGTGTTTCCCTTTGGAGTGCCTTTGTCTTTCGTCCTTCTTGTTCCCGACTCCAGTCCGTGCTTTAGGTGCGCTCCGGGCACGCCAGACAAAAGGTCCAAAAGCAGTCAACCCCTCTGCTGTGCTATGCGTGAACAAATGAAGGTCTGTGTTAGTGGTGTTTTCTGATGATTGTGATTAGATTTAAATACGTTGAAAGATTTGTGTGTCCTTATTAACGTTTCTTTCCCTCACATTCGCATTTCAGTAAAAGCAGTGGGAATAGGTACTGACTCAGTTTCCAAAGTAAAAGCAATACTGTTGCGCCCTCTAGTGGCATTAATGTTTAATGTCTCTGGAGTCACTTTGCTGATTTATATTTGTGCTTTTATTTGTTTTTGTGATTAAGCCTTTTATTAGAATTGTTAAAAAAATTGTCCTTGATTTTCCTGTAATTGTAAACCAATGGTCTACAGCCATGACATTTCTAACGTGCCTGACGAAGCCAGTGATGTGGGGGTATTTTTCCACTTTAAAAATTACTGATTGTCCAAGTTGAACACTATAGTGTTACTGTGTCCCCATTTTAGAATAATTGTAAAGACATCAAAACTATGAAACTAATACGAAAGACTGTGAACTATGAAAAACAAAAATCTAATTAGTGACCCAAAAAAAGTGTTAAACAAAACTTTTAAAAAGTTTTAATTTTAAATCTTTTGGAAAGAAATTCATACATAGCCATCAACTTCATTATTTATATCCGAAACAAATTTCAAGCATTTAAGCATATGTCATTAGATCAAAATGCCTTTGAACGGATATTTCCCATTATCTTAATTAGGTGTGTCCAAACTTTTGACTGGTACTGTATGTCTTCTTTTTGAGGAAATGCTCATTGCTGAAAAGTGAAAATGTGTGTGCTGTGTGTATTACATGAAAGGTATGGCACACTGTGAAGGATGTACCTTTAACTGGTGCCTTCTCCATCTGATTCCAGTCATTTGTATTAAATAGCTTTCATACTGGAGAAACATTTCAATTAATTATTCAGCAGTAGGACAGTAACCTCAGTCAGTAAAGCAAATTTGTTTCAGTCCACATTGTCTAAAGCCAAACTGTTGGAGGTAAAGGTTAAAACTTAAAGGTAATCCTCATGCAATTCTCCCAGCTGTATGTTTACGCAGTGAGAATCTAGCAGCAATATATGTCATCCCTATGGTAAATAAATCCATTCAGATTTTTCTTTTTTTTTTTTTTTTCCACAGTGATGCTTCGTTGTATACCACCATTCATTTTAAAATGTTCAGGCTTGACTTAGGAATGACTCCTCTTTATTTTAAACCTTGGCATTGTGCACACAAGTGGTTTTAGGGATTTTCGGTGTTTCGTTTGTTCCAGCTGTTGTTTACCAGGATTCTGATTGACACATCTTGACACCGTCTGTTCTGACAGTTCCTTTCACCTGTTACAAGTCTTTTTTTTCCTACAGAATATGTGTACTTGAAATAAATGGATTGTAAGGAATGTACCTGTTTGTGTTTTTTTTTTTTTTTTTTGGTCAAGTTCTCTGTCCAGTCAATCTATGCTGCCATACTTACATATTTTTTTTCTTGGGTGATGCTATCAAGAAGGCAGCTGTTTACTGACGATGATTGTGATTAAGAACGTAGTTGTTTTTCTCTTTTTTTTTGTGATATTTAAAAACATGTAAGGTTTAACTGACCTTTTTGTTAGTTATGATTTTCTGAAGGTGTCTTTTGGTGACATTTTCAGTGAAATATTAATCTCTGATGCATTTACTGTTCTCTCAAGAAATAAGCTTGAGATACTGTCATCTTTTCCATCATTTTCTAAAATAATTTTTTATAATGTTGGAATGTTTTTGACTTTTGAGCTTTTGACCTTTATGACTTCCCACATGCTTATTTTTAGATATTTTAAACCAAGCCAGGCTAATCTGACACAAGTAAGCCTGGAAATAGTAAAAATATTGTGGTGTTAAAAATGTTCTACTTTATTGTGGGCTACCAAACCGGAACTTACAGCAATTTTTTAAATCAAACTATTTCTCATCGGAAGAGCATCATGAAATGTTTTAGGTCTTCTTAAGGAAACTGGGAAAGTGTTTTTTTATTTCTCAAGATATTTTTCTTCATACGAATGTACTAAAATAACTAAAAATGGTGCTCAAATCATCCTTCAGTTTACAATCATCCTTTAGTTTTATAATCGTTTGTAATGATTGTTCTAAGAGTGACAACTTACTAAAACAATCACGTGTTTGGACTGGCATAGTGAGGACACTCCTTCACTGACAGTCTGACAAATATGATGACTAGAAATTGACTTCTTTTAAATCTGGGTTTCACAATAATATTACATTTATTGTTCTGTAGGAAAAGTCAGTCTAATCCAGTTGGAGTATCTTATTTTAACTTAAAATTAAGAAAAAAAAAAATTGAAGGAGTACCTTTGTTTGCAATTCCCTGAAACACAGAATAAAATTGTTCAGTTGAGTTGACTACCTCTGATTTCAGTCAAATATGTGCATAGTTCTTTGTTACGTCAGGTTTTCTGTATGCAGAATGTTTTCTATATTCAGACAGGTTGTCACAGTGAATCGGATATTTTTCTGACATTAAGTCCTGGTGGTCTTGGAATAGCATAGTGGTATAGAAAAACATGTTTTGTACTGTAGTGTTATTTCTTGCACACAATTTATCTTCATTCTCTCCTGTCATTTTTATTATGTATTAGATGGGTTACTTTCCTTCCTGCTGACAAGATCTTTATACACACACACACATTCTCTTACGAAAGGGTGTTTGTGTCTTCAATGTAGATAATGGCGAGGTAACCTTGAGTGCCAATGATTTTTTTTTTTTTTGCATCTGACCTCCTAGTTAATGCTAAATAATAGCTGTCAATTAACACTAATTCTGAATTCTGAATTCTCAATGTAGTTGAGGTACCCTCCATTTCACCAAATGAAGAGGATCTCCTGTATTAATTTAGCAAGGTAGTTCTAAATTGTTCAAGGGATAAACTCTGAACTCTGCTGTATCCATGAGAATGTATGTTCTTGATAAAATGCTTTATTTGGGGTCACAAATCATTTTCAGTGTCATAATTTGAGGCAAGGGGGACAGGTTGGAATGGCCCTGTTTGTTTAAACAAAAAGTATGTCCTAAATAAAAAAAAAATTAATAAATGACAATATAAAATAATACAGTAATGACCTTCTTAACATTTTATTTATCCATTCTGAAAACAGGCCAGAAATTCCTACAACCTTGGGAATTAGTTCACGTCAAATAGTTTACAATCTGTATTTTTTTTCATCCAGTCTCAGTATTTACAGATTAAAATTTACCACCCATTTACAAATTGACTGCATATTATACAAACTGCATAAGTTACTGTTAGGGTAATCTTTTTAAATTAAATTACATGTCATTAGCAATAAGTGTGAGCTTGGACAAAGGACAAGGAATCCTGTCCATATAATTCAGCCAATCAACCCCCTTGCTAGCCAAGATAGCATTTATTTCAAGGAGGATTCACCAGGGGCAATACATTTCAAGTCATTTCTGTCTCTTTCAACGGAAAGGATACACTGAAACAAACATCAAAACCATCCAAGGAGCTATACTGTCCACAAAAGGGGCCTTAAATGGGTTGTTTCCTATCCTATTCTCTAGTTGTGGTGGATGGAGGTATGGTCAGATACCTTCAGACCATTGGGAGTGGGGGGGCTGGGGGGCCGGGGGGGGAGGACATCCATTGCTTGGGTGTTGAGTATTTCCCTCTGCTGTGTCCACTAGTCTGATTATTTTAACTCTAGAGTTTAACATGCTGCACTGTTGAGACCAAGGCAACCCCAAAGCACAGATGTTAGGTGGACACTGCTGCCAAAACTATCTATCATTCTGTCATGTTCAGCAACGTCCACTGCTTCTATGCCATATTGTAGCTATGTCAACTTTGTAAGCTATACAGTATAGTGCTGCCCAATCTGTCATGTCCAATAATATCTCTGCAGCTGGCAAGTGCTCTACTGGTCTAGAACTGACATTCCCAGAGCATTTCAGCAATGTGTAGCAAGACAGTTCAACATCTAGATGCCGCACCATGTTATTGGTAACATATGTCAAGTGCACCTGTGTGTTTAAATGATCTAGAACATTTCCTTCTAAAAATGTTACCTGGTGTCAGATTTAGCGATTAAGAACTTAACGGTGAGCGTAGTTTCAAATGAACCCCAAAGTACACTACAGCCTCCTGTTACCTGAGCTTGAGACCCCTGCATGCTAACTGTATTACTGTCCAGTGAAGTGAAGTGGTCCGGTTGTTGCCAGTGTGTATGTGTGCGCGTGAGTGCGTTCGCGCACTCATGGAGGTCCTAGACAGGAGTCTTGCTGTACATTTGTGAGATCTGCTCCTGGAAGACTCTGCGGATGTCCACACGGCGGCTTTTCAGTGTGGGGGTGAGCAGGCCATTGCTCACACTGAACACCTCAGGGTGAAGGTACAGATCCTTAACCTGAAGGAGAGTAGTGGGAAACAGACAAGCATATAAGCAGGTGACTCCTAGTTAAGGAGTTAAGGCCTTTTCACCTGGTGGCTCTGTTTTTGGCATGACAGGCCCTAGAAGCAATATCCCCATTGTCAACACACAGCTACTGTACTCTCGCTAAGCTGTAACTCAACAATTGTGTCTCTGTATAGCTTTGTCCATAATAAATGAAGACATTAACTTCCTAAGGTCAACACTACACATGCTGCTCAGGCAACTTCCTTTCTTGGTTCAGACAACACAAGGTTTGTTCAACAAATATTTCTAACAATGGAGTTTTTCTCCTCATAAGGAATACTGTAGGGTGTCCACTCTGAGCTACAACATTAATTTTTAATTTTTGTAATTTACTTTCCAAGATTTTCACTCTGGTGTTATTTTCTGTGACAAACATTATGGACAAAATATCTGTCAAAGTCAAAATTATTCAAAAATTACTGTAACATTATGAAAAAAGGTATACACTGATGACAAGGGATGTTTTGAATTTATACTCTCAAAAATTAAACTAAAAAGAAAAATTGTGATTTCAAATGACAAATCTGAATTTAACATTAGTTTGGTCCGTACTGCCATTTCAGCAGCTTTTGTAGGTCTGTGTCAAAAACC
Source organism: Megalops cyprinoides (assembly GCF_013368585.1). NCBI lineage: Eukaryota > Metazoa > Chordata > Actinopteri > Elopiformes > Megalopidae > Megalops > Megalops cyprinoides. The sequence continues at coordinate 12,919,987 of NC_050586.1, forward strand.
ATCATGCATAACTGTGGTATAAAGCTTAATTGGTTCAATTAATAGTAACAGGTGGATTAAGGTTCTTCAATACCTGGCTGCAAAGTAAAAATGCAGAAACTGCCAAATTATAATAGAACTAGTGCATGTCTGATAAGTTCTGACCTGAATTTCTCTTGTGGATATAATTTATTAAGTCACTTGACAAATGTTGGATAAATAAATTTTGAATAAATTAAATTTCAACTACCAGAATATGACAGTATTTTATTACAGCTATTGGAATGAAGGAATGTCCTTAAATGGACTAGACAAATTACCAAGTGGCGATAAAACCAGAGATAATGGGGGAAGAAAAGAGATTATAAGAAATGGGAAATGTTCTGTTGGCAATCCTCGATCTCAAACGGGGAGACTGGTTTCTGTACCTGCTCAAATGACTTCAGTCCTGCCTCCTTCCCCACAGCTATCATGTCCTCTAGCACAGCCTTCTTCACATCCTGGGAACAGAGAGACCGAGTGAGCACAGGAAAGCACAGGGCAAGCAAACGCTTTTCTCTGATGATCCTTTTCAGCCTTTTCTAGCCTACTCTCTGAAAATCACTTTTAATCTAGGGCTGAAAGTAAGCCAGAACATTCAGGCATTTCATACCATACTGCTGGTGCTCCATGTAGGAAAGACAAATTTGATACAGTTAATAAAACCTGCTATATTAATTCACACTTATTATAAAACTGTAAAGAAATCTAATTGCAGAAATATGTAGTTTCCAAATGTAATCTCTTATTTAGGTCTGCTGTAGCCTAGAGAATTAAACTGTGGAGTAAGTGCAACACAGTGATGGTAGGTCATTTGTGCTTATGCTGAATTTAAAATTGTCATGGTAACTCAACTGAACTTATTGAATGATGGGAAAATAATAGAAAATAATAAAGGAATGGGAACACTCATTCCATTTCCACGGCAGTGTGCTTTTGAAGAGATGTCTACAGCAGTGCAACCATGACCGGCAGTTCTGGACTGATAAAATAAATTTACCCAATTTTTCCTAAGCATTGTAATGGGAGTTTTTTTGTTCATAAATCGATTTTTCTGGTACTGCTAGCTGTTGGGAGCCTGAGTTTACAGTCTATTGTTGTTTATGGTGATGGAATTTGAGTGCTAAAAAAAAAACAACTGAGAGAGAAAATAAGAGTGATGCATAGAATGCATCCTGGGTACTTCAATAAGAAAATAATTGGAAAAGTGTCTCTGTTCTTTCTAAATAGCCTTTCAAGGGCTGTTGTACCAAATCAATCCCAGTCTTACAAAGGACACTGACATAGTGTGTCCACTTAAACACTCTCCCTGTGATTCACTTTCAGATTCTTCCTGACCTTAATGACACTCTTTAAAAGCACAGCCCCAGGTCCCCATTCAATGGCACTTCTGTGAAATGGCTATGCAGATGTTGTGTGCGAGACTGGTTTGACTAACTGGATTCTGGCAGAGCTCTTCGTACGCTCCCACAATGCCCCTCTCTTTGGCCCAGTCTGTGAACACTTCGGGGTCAGGCACGACGATGCCGATCAGGTGAGACTGTCAACACCAGATACACAAGAGGAGAAGACAATGGTTATCATGGCACTCAACTGATTCAAGTTACAATGAACCTGCATCAGTCTATGTGACTTGTGTGTGCTTACAAAATGTGTTATCTCGTTGTTATTGGCTGTTTATATCAGTGTGCCATATTGTGTGCGTGTGTGAATTAGAGAGTATGACAGGTGAATACATAAATGCCGTACAGATGAGGTGCGTTAAATGATCTGTGAGATTCCCACAGAAATTAACACCCACCTGCATATAGTTATAAGACAGTCATGATTTCTTAATATGATAATTGCTCAGTGTGGGTGTGCGTTGGGCATACCTGCAGGCTGTCTCCGTGAACAAAGACCTGCAGCACAGGAACGCAGCGGGTGTAAACGTTCTCGATCTTCTCGGGGGCGATGTACTCGCCCTGGGACAGTTTGAAGATGTGCTTTTTCCGGTCGATGATGCGCAGAGTTCCGTTCTGACAGGACATGCAGCCAAAGAGATACGAGAGGCAGACAACAAGCTATGGATATCAAGCCCTGAACATTTAGGGAAAGGGCAGATATCAAGCTATTGATACCAGGTGCTAGATAATAAGACAAAAGATAGATATCAAGCTGTAGATATCAAACCATAGATATTAAGGGATAACTGAGAAGTGAATAGGAAATACCAAGAACCAAGAGGTACGGTACTGCCATGAGGAGTTGTCATGACATTTAAAGTGGGAGTAACTGGTATCAGGCTCACCGGTAGCCACTGTCCCACGTCCCCGCTATGCAACCAGCCCTCGCTGTCCAGCGCCTCTGCTGTCCTCTCCTCATCCCGCAGGTACCCCCGAAAGACACTGTGGCCCCGAATACAGATCTACACCCCAGAGCACACAGAGAGCCAAGCCAGAAAGAACAAACAGTAACTTGATAAGCTACTTTGTTTAATAATACAGTTCATTAGACTCTACAGCTTATTTTCTCATGATTTCTGTCCAGCCTCTGCATTTTTCTATGCCCTCTCTCTCACCTCTCCCTCTCCATTCTTAGCGTAGTAGTTCATGTCCGGGATGTCGGCCAGCTTGACCATGGCACAGGGCAGGGGAGCACCAACATGACCTGAGGGACAGAGAGAGTCAATGAGGGAGAGAGACGCACTGACACCATTACACAGCTCAGTCCACGCTGCCATCTGGAGCTCTGCTGTGAAGAGATGTTTACACACAGAGAAACGATGCGCAACGGACCAGCCCGGAGGGGGCAGAGACAAACGATCCCTCACCTGCGGTCCAGTCCCCTGGCATGGAGAACGTACAGCCCGCAGTACATTCCGTCTGCCCGTACCCCTCAAAGATCTGCACAGACAGAACATCGCCTTCCCATCATTCAATGCAGACGCACTGACATGCCTCAATGCGGCAGACTGAACTTCTGTGTAAGTGCCAAACTCAACGGTACGCGGTCCGAGAGGTGAACGGACAGGCGAACAGTGGGGACAGGTGGCAGAGAGCTAGACTGACAGCCGCACAGTGGTCTCACCAGACAGCCGAGAGTGGCCCGGAGGAAGGAGAGCACGGTGGGGGAGATGGGAGCAGAGGCGGTCAGAATGAACCTCAAATTCCCTCCTAGACTGGCCTGCACAAAATGAGAAAGCAAAAAAGCCACACACAATGTCAATAGGAAATACTCACACACTCAACACAACAGGGATTGCTCACATGTCACATGATGGGAAAAGAGTCAAATTCAGTGATTATGTCACAGCGGGCTGCTTTGTGAAAAATGTATGCATGTGTTTCAATATGTAGTTCAGTTCTAAATTAAAGCAGATTACATTGCAACCCTAATTAAAATGTGTCAAATCCAAATGAGAACATGGGAATTTCAATGTACGAGTTTCCATTTTGCACGATTCCAATGTGCTGGTGTGTTTTTGTCTTGTGTAGTGTGTCGGTTTGTTCCCTTTAGTGTGTCGCTATGCTGTCTGAGGGTTGCGGGGTGTGTCAGCGTGTTCTGGTCAGAGAGGCTCACCTGAATCTTGTTGAACACCAGACGGTCCCACAGACTGTTGTTACGCACCACACCACTGCTGAGTTCTGCCTGCTTCCTTCTGACTGCGTAATGCAGCACCGCTCTCCGCAGAGGAGAGGTCACTGAGCCCACGATCTGCACGCAGGCACACATACACACATGCACAGCAAACACAGCATACACGCAAGTGCACACATGCGTGAGCGCATGCACGCACACGCACACGCACACGCACACACGCACGCACACGCACACGCGCACGCACACACACACACACAAAAGAGATGTTTAATTTACAGACTGAAAACCTCAGTAATCAACAAAATAGCTAATATCCAATAGCCAGAAAGAGAGCTAGTCTTCTAGGAACAAAATCAAAGCCAGCCTTCTCAAGTGCAATCAATTGCAATATGAAAAATGGTTGCAGAGAGATTAAGCAGATCATCCACAACAAAATTATGACAGGTGGGTGAACACATACTCTGCACAGCTTTGGGTGAGGGTACGTTTCTGTACCTCTACAGCGTAAGTGACTCATCACTCCTTTCCATCTTAGTTTACAAAGCTTCAGTATGGCTACCAGTGGGAATGCATTCAAGGCTGAGCAGCCAACCTTGTCGTAGATGCGGTTTAGCAGTCGGGGAACCACAGGGAAGAAAGTGGGCCTCAGGGTCTTGATGTCATCCATCAGCAGGGAGATGTCCCCCTGGTAGAAGCCCACCCTGGCACCGTGACAGAACATGGACACCTTGGGGACAGGGAGAGGGGCCAGCAGAGGAATGGACGGATAATTCAAGAAGATGGAACCCATTGAAAACACATTCCAGAATCTGTATTCCAAACATAGAGCAGCGTGAGCTGTTCCAGGGTTTACAAGAAGCAAGGTAGAGTTCTGACTATAAGCCCCCCAAGGGACAGATTCCACTTGCCCTGCCTATCTCGTAAGACCAGGAATGGACACAACTGCTATCCACTGGAAGTGCCATTGCCATCTTTAGACTTAAAGATTAATAATAGACAGAGGGAGGGATCACCTGGATCATGCGCTCAAACATGTGGGCGAGAGGCAGGTAGGAGATCGACACGTCCTCTTGCCGGATAACGAAGGACCCCTGCAAAAAGAGACAAGAAGTGTCTCCTCATTTTCAAGCAGCCGGATTAGAGAGGCACTGCAAAATTACACTGTGAAAGACAGAGCGTTCAGGAAATAAGCAGTGCAATGGATCATCCACAGCAAATTGAATGTACAATTTACTTCTAATAAATTGTTCAGAGACATTGGTGATGGAGGGTTGGAGAGAAAACAGATGTTCACAGTCCCTGCCAATGCATAACGGAGGGAGGGGAGGAAGTGGGCGAAGACCTGAACTGACTCACCTCCAGGATCTTGATGACAGAGGAGGTATTGGATGCAATGTTGCCGTGGGTGATCATGGCTCCCTTGGGCTTTCCTGAGAGACAGACAGAGAGAGGGTGATAGAGCATCATGGCTGATTATGTAGTACTTCGGACTGTTTTGAGCTCTTGGTCGTGTCAAAGGAGTGGCTGTGTGATCACTGACTGGTCTGGATGGGTGTACCTGTTGTCCCACTGGTGAAGCACACAACCGCCAGGTCCTCTGGTTTTGGTGGCTGTAAAAAAAAACAATGCAGAGGCACTCCTCAGACTGACAGCACAAACAATCCTGCAGAATGACAGCCATCAAGTGGAATGTGAGAGAGAGGAAAAGTAGAACAAGACATAGGAGACTCACCACAGGATCCTTGAGATTCTGTCGCCCAAGCTCCTGTAAAACAAACCACACACACATACATACATAATTAATCTGATGTGCTGGCAAAACTCTGTATCATGATGGAACATTAAATACCTGGAGGGCCACGAGTATGCTAATTTTTTGTTCTGTCCAATAACCCCAGTTTAATTGGCTGAATTAATTACTCATCCCTACGATTTTACACCTGTACTTTGCCAAAAATACCCTGCAGTAAAAAAATGAGTAGGGCACAAGTGTAATCTTAAGCTGTAATGTGTCATTTAAAAAGTATGAAATTGGGCTAATTGAGTTGGAAGCTGGAGCAAAAACAATGTACACACAGCACCCCAGGAACTGAATGTAACAGCTCTGCTCTGTATTACACTACAGTTTGTCTACAGAGCTAGCAACCAAAACAGTAGCATGAGCACTTCGACTTGATATCACCACACCCTTGAGAATAACTGCATTCATTCATCAGAGAAACTCCAAAATTCAAAACTTCATTGCTGCAGATGGTCTCCTCTCATACATACACATGCATAGGCACACACACACACACACAGAAACAACTATATTTCATCACCATCACTGCCCCGCTGTGCTCACCATGATCTGGGCCAGCTGCAGTATCTCGACACCGCAGTTCTTCCCCCTCTCCACCAGGGCGGGGCTGAAGGGATTAAAGAGAACCAAGCAGGAGAGTGTGGGGGTCACACCTTTCTCCTTATTGCCCAGCAGCGACTCTGCTTTCTCTTCCCGGTCACAGATCACCAGCGAGATCTCCGCTGTGAGAGAAGAAGTCAGGGAGCAGGAAGAAGGGGTAAGGAGATGACATGTGAAAGATTATATTCCAATTTTTGACATCATATTTTCATATTCTGGAGCAGTGCTTCGTAAAAACTACAGGATGTCGCAGTATTACATGTTGTCTAGTAGTATAAAGCTTGTGTGTGTGTGTGTGTGTGTGTGTGTGTGTGTGTGTGTGTGTGTGCGCGTCACAGCTTCTTACCCAGGTTGAGGATGTGCACCATGGCTTCCAGGCCCAGTGTATCATAAAGTGGCACTACTGCCATGGAGAAGGTGTAACAGGCCAGCTCTGCAATGACCCACTATCACCAGCAGAGGGAGACAGAACAACACTGTTACTCTCCAGTACAGACACTTGGCCACATTCTGTCACTCTTACTTTCTCACACCTCTGCTTCACTGGCCTAATCTCCTCCCAGCAAAATTTTCTCAGACCAGCAGGGGAGCCAATGAGCCAACTCACATACTGAGATGGGATAGAAGAGGAGAAAAGAGAACAGGAGAAGTGGGGAGAGGAGATGAGAGCTTAATGGAGGAAAAGTGAAGAAGGGGGAGTACCTCCGGCCTGTTCTGTGCAAAGATCCCGACAAACTGCCGAGGGTTGGGCTGGCAACCTTTCGCCAGCAGCCCGGAGCCCAGGACTTGAGCCTGTTCGGCTACCTGAGGCAGAGGACGAGAGAGCATTAGAAAGCATCACCCAGCAGAAATCTTGGTGACTAGAAAACAATGGAAACATGGTGGACTAGTGTAGTCAATCAGGGGTTGTGTTACTGTATGTCCCTCCCTTCCCTCCTTCTCAGCCTCACCTCAGTGTAAGAGATCCACTGGTACGGCTCCCCTGGCTTCCTGAAGCCCAGACATGGACCGTCCCCTGGTCACCATGACAACACAACTAGTCTCAGTATGAGATGGTCTAACAGTACCGGAAACTCTCTGGGTCAGGTCACCGTACAGAGCAGCATTACAACATTGAGCAGCAATAGTACAACACAAAGCATAAAACAAAATAAACTGCTAAAACAGTAAAGCAAAATGCATATGCTGGGAAAACCAGAATTACCCATTTTGTATGACCCATTTTTACAGATGTTTTTTTTTCCCAGGGAAGTATCTAACTGAAAGGAACAACAGTGGTATCCTACCTATGAGTCAAACTCACGACTCAGGACCAGAGTCCACTAATCACTACTCCTCCACCTTCCAGTAATTCCACTGAGTATGCTACAAAAGGGTATTTGTGGTACAGCGCTGAACAGCCCCTTGTATAAGAACACTGCAGCTGTGGGGAATGCACAGTGACAGGCTAGAATGCAGTGCTGACCAGGAGGGTGGAGTGCAGCTCAGTGAGATGCAGAGCAGCCCTCGTAGCCCCGCCCCACCGACCTGCCACTCTCAGGCCCCTCTGGAACATGTCGTAGGCTGTTCTCGTGTCCTCATAGTAAAACTCCAGCAGACTGTCATCTTTCAGCAGAGCAGATCGCCTGCAGCTGGCATCTCCCTGAAACCAAACACACCCCTGTCAAAATGGCCAACTTCTCTCCATCTCCCTCTAGTACAGACAAAGACACACGCGCGCGCACACACACACACACACACACAGATGGAACACATAGACACGACTGAATACCTCTGGGCCACACACACAATCACATCAGTGGCAATAAAAAGATTCTCTCAACTGCATTAGCCCTTGCCACACATTAGACCCGCACAGTGAACTCCTGCCACTCTCACCTGTACAGGTATGGACTGGGCATGCAGGTCACAGGGCGGCCGGATGGGTCGGGGGCGGGTCACCAGCCAGTAGGCGGTGAGGGAGGCCAGAGCGCCCAGTCCCAGCAGGGAGGAGGGGGACAGGGACAGGGAGGACAGCGAGAAGGAGGAGGAGGAGGGGAGAGAAGGGAGGAGGCTCCGGAGCTCGTCCGCTTCCGGCAGCCGCACCCCCCCGCCGGAGCGAAGGGACCGCAACCACTCCTGGAGCTGCATAGCTGAGACAGAGACGAAGAGCAATTACACACTCCGATTCGCAACGTAATCATCAGAACGCGGATGGAATTCTAATTACACAAACTGGACACTGCACCCCTGCTGCAGCCCACTGCAAGGCACTTTACCCACAACGGTGCAGTAAAAAACATAATATAACATAACTGTGTCAACGGGTTCCAAAAGCATAAGGTAGGTAAATATGAATTTATGTCAGTGAATTACAATAACTGGACTATACTGCATTGCACCAAAGGAGGAATCCATAAAACCTATTCAATTTTATCGTTTCGTGCTGTCTCCTTCTTCTAAAATAGGGCACATTAAAAGTAGACCCATTTCTGAATCAAATTCAGATTATGAATTTACAAAAATTATGGTGACAGGTTGTGAAAATGGCCTTAGGATTTTGTGTCCTGTCTTTAAAAACTCAGGAGGTTTCCCTTAACAAGGACAACAGAACAGGCAAAACTGAAAGTTGCCCTTGTTGCCAATAGGTTCCCAGCCTCAAACCCACCACACTTCATCAGAGTGAAGTGAGAGAAGCATGAATGGATGGGGGTGTATTGGGATGATGGGAGGAACTGGTTCTGATTGGCTGAGAAGGAACAGGCGCTAAGGTTACTCTTGGCCACGCTGTGACAGTCACCACACAGACACTGTGCATTGTGCTGTCAGGGAGAGCATCAGGGACAGAGGGAGAGAGGACAGAAATAGTGACAGAAAAAATGATACACAGAAACAGAGGAAGAAACGAAGAGCGGGGACTGAGGGAAAAAAGAGAGGAGAAGGGAGTGATGGAGAGGTTGACAGAAAGACGGGAGGGGAGCAGCGATGCTGTTTGGGCCTGGTCTGGTCTGGTGGCAAGATGGGGTGAGGGGGAGGGACTGTGTATAGAGAATCAGGGCAGGGTCTCTGTCCATCTGTCTGTCTGCTGACGTGTTTGCACGCCAGTGTGGAAAATTGGTCAAAATGACCTGGAAATGAATACGAGTAACGCCAGAGAAAGGGAATCGCCAGAACGGGGGACCCTTGCCAACAAATATTTCCTTCTCTCTTTCATCCCATGAAAATTTCTACCCACAAGCGTTTCACTCTCAGTCACCCCACTGATGGTAACAAACAGTCTCCCCTCTACCCCTTTCACCCCCCGCCTCCCCCACCCCCTCGCTCCAGGGGACCAACTCTCTCCACCAAAGAAATCCCTCCCCCTGCTCCCCCTCAACCTCTCACCCACTTCCTCCCCCTTCTCCAAAATAAAGAGGATAAAGAGTGATGTCACCCCCTCTCCTTCAGTCACTCCACCAAGCCCCCTCCCCCTCTCACCCCCTCCCGATTTAAAGACACAACAGCAACCCATCATTCCCCATCTTTAACTCATTACCCTGCCCCCCACGCCCCCCCCCCCCCCCAAACTGTGGGATGGGCAACTCAGCCGTAAGCACAGGGAATTTTGCCTGAGTTCTCGTTAATGAAATGCAGGCCTAATTACCGTGAAACGCATGTGCCTCTTCCGGTGCCACAGGAGAGATTCTGGACTCAAAAGTTTGCCAAACACCCATTAAGTCAAACTGCTCGGAGGCTGAGAAATTACAGAAATGTTCAAACAATCAGCTGGATCAGAGCAGTCGGAAAACACAGAACTGACACCTGTGGGAGTAGAGCTATTTGCAGAGGTGGATTGGAGGCTTCCTATGGCTCTGCTTAAAGGAATACAAAGACAAACATGAATAAGCCTTTGTATAAAATCATTTCAGAAAATCTATGGTTCACTGACACAAGAGAAGATCCCCCTCTGTCCATTTCAATGGTAGTATTCTCCATCTTCTCCTCCCTCCCATTCATAATGGCTATTGTCAGCACCAGACAGGGAGTATTGTACTGTTCTGGCACATGCTTGCACACAGAGCAAGCCCAGAGGGAGGAAGACAGCAAGACGGAAAGAGAGGGAGACATGGCCAAATTACTCAAACCGACACTAAGCAAAGCTCCATCAATCTGTGCGTCTGAAATAATCAAATTTACTAAAACAAAACACCTACAGGCCTGAGTCATTACCTCAGCACAGGCGAGCGTTTCATCGCATTTTCCTCTCCACAATCATCACTGACATGAAATGGCTGCTGAAAACCCCTCTCTGCCTCACTCAGTCTCTCCCCCCCCCCCCCCCCCCCCTTCTCCCTCTATCTCTCTTCCTCCCTCTCACTCACACACACACACACACACACACACTTAAGGAAAGAGCTAATTACAGAGATGAGAATGTATGACAAAACTGGACCACAAGAATTTGGGGTAGCCTTAGGTTGCCTGGAGAACTGTAAAGAGTATCATTTTAACCTGCTTCAAGTGTGTTTCAGTGAATGCAAAATGACAGGAACTGGTAATGTTGGTCTACTCTTCCGAACTTTTAATCTCTATGACAACAGATATGGAATCGCCATTGATTTCTAACTCAGCTGTAAGCAGTGAACAGAACAGCAGATTGTTCTGGAAAAGGAAACAATTTAAGTGGCCCTTTTTTTCCAAACAACGTGATGTGGAATGCATTTAAGAAGTGTTGTAAAAAGCAGCAATTGGGCGGTGAGAGGAAACGACAGGCTCTAGAAATGCACCTGGAGGTAGTTTGCCACGTCTGACTGGGCCTCTTTACACTATCCAAACATTTAGGTCCTCTTTTCATTGCAGCACTGCAATCCATTCCTATTTGTCTTACTATATATAGATAAAGAGTGCCCTAGCTGCATACAGCTCTTTCCCATCTCTGTACACACACTGGCAATGCCATCATGGGTATTTTACAAGAGAGTCTGTCGCAAAAAGATGATTACTATATTTAATCTGACAGTATGCTTTCCCTCGAAGAATTAGTAATTTAGATGGAACTGTGACACCCTTTTAAAGTACAATCGTAAAGACAGCAACTGACAAGAAAAGAATCAAGGACTGAGGCAAGAGCTGCAGACACACACATACGCATATGAACATGCATGCATGTGCACGCATGCACACACATGCACATGCACAAACGTGCGCACACACACACACACACACACACACACATGCACATGCACAAACGCGCACACACACACACATGCACACACACACACACACACACACACACGCACGTGCACAAACGCGCGCACACACACACACACACACACACATGCACATGCACGTGCACAAACGCGCACACACACACACACATGCACACACACACACACACACACACACACACACACACACACACACACACACACACACACACACACACACACACACACACGCATGTGCACAAACGCGCGCGCACACACACACACACGCACGTGCACAAACGCACGCACACACACACACACACACACATGCATGCACAGGAACACAGACACGCGCACACACACGCATGCACGCTCTTTTGGTCTAAGTAGCCCAACATGAGTCAAGCCAATGAAAGGAAAATAATTTGCAACTGCAGTCATTTCTATTACGAAGCATTCCGATAACTTCTGCTTTGCAAAGTAATGCCTGGCCTTCATGAATGACCTCTGTTGGCCTGTGACTTAAATTAAACCTTGCAAGCATTTCAAAATGGGGGCCTGCCAGTTTCTCAAGTGTCACAGACTGCTAAAAATGTACAGGATAAGATGCTGTTGAAAAGCATTACTCATTCCAAAGCTTCCATCATATAAGGGTACAAGCGGTGCACATATTTATCAGCGTTAGATGCTCGCCTTGCACGAGGGTAAATCGGGCCTTAGCCTCAATAGACTACACGCTTATAAGGGGCCCTGATCCCCTCACTCTTGTACCATGAGGCACCTGTCCTGGGGAGAGAGAAGTGGTTGGTTGGTGGGGGGGATGGGGGGGTTGCTCTTAATAAACATGTCTTAACCGGCTGAGCTTTCCAGTGATAAAAAAAAAACACTGAACTATATACCATAAGAACATAAGACCATAAGAAAGTTTTAATGACAACAGTAAGCCATAGGGTCCACCTAGGCTTCCCATTTTACAGCCACGCAAAGTTGTAAATCTGATTACGTTTGCAGGCCGAAGCAAGGTATGGTAGTGGTGTGTCTGTCTCAGGAACGGAAGGAAAAAAAAAAAAAAGTCAGGCAGGGAATGCTGTCAACTGACCTAGAAAGGTAGGGAAAGGGAGAGCGGGAGAGACATCGTTTAGCACTGGACCTGCTCCAGTTACATGGCATTGTGATCCAGTCCAGGGTTTCAACAGCCCGTGTGATAAATGAGTCTAGTGTTAACAGTAACAATGTAGACTCACAGGCCACTTTATCCCAACTGGATGGATAAAGCACATTTGCCACATCATGCCATAGTCCTTGTATGTGCTAAAAGGACATATAATGTACCAAGCAAGGAATCAATTACAAAACTGCTTTTTTGTGCACACTCTCAGCTGTTTTTAAGTGGCCATTGATAAAGATGGCACTTGTAACAGAGAACTTATATAACCCCTAGATGAGCAAAACTGCAGTGAAATAGTTGTGGCAAATATCCATCATGACAACCAAGTGAAGAGCACCTATTACTCAGGTAAATGACGAAATGATCCCCGTGTAAAAACGAATGAAGACTTCACCAGGATGAAAAATGCTTCTGTTTACCCTGTCTGTTTGTGACAAAGGACGCTGGTGGATTTCTTGATGATGTGGCCTCCCTGGCCCAATGAATAAAAAGTGTGGCTAAGTGCTACTACTTGGGAACTTAGAGACCTCAGTGAGTCATAATGGCACAGAGTACTCCCCTACATTATGCAGCATTTCGCTGCACTGATGCCACATCCCGCCCTCTCGATAAGGACCTCCCCCCACACACACACACACACACACACATGTAGCACCCATCAAATACAGCTCCCATGCAGGGGAGGAAAGGAAAGGTGGGAGCATAAGAGGCGAAGAGTAATGTGGGAAATCAGAGAGAGCAGAGCAGGTGATAACATAATGGAGGACAAAACGCGAGGGAGAAGGAAAAGAGAGAGAAAGAGAGATGCGATTGAATGCTACAGGGGGGATTTGGAAGTTAGGTCCAGAGAGGAAGTCGGTGATGGAGCTGTTAAACGGGCAATAGGGTGAGAGAAGTGGGGGGGTTAGCAAGTGAGTTGGGGGGGGGGGGGGGCAGTGAAAGGCCTGGGTGTTCTCTAGCTGTGATTTCCAAATGAAGCGTGAAGAACGCGAACACATTCACAATGAGAATCAAGAGAAGGAACAGCAGAGGGGAGAGGAAGAAAGGAGAGGGCCTTTGCGTCATGATGCAGGGCTGGGTGAGAGGGAAACATTAACCATCAGAGCACTGAGCAGGGATTCTGCCCAGCCAGCCCTGAAAGCGGAGATCTGGGAAGCCACTGATCTCTTACTGTACGGCTTTCATTCAAATCCCTCGCATGTGGTTGGTAGTGACGCCCCCAGCCACCCTGCACACAGCTGTAAAACATACGCAGGATTATATCAGAGCGTGGAGCAGGACAAAATGTTGCTCATGATTCCACATCAGTTTATTCAACAGTATTTGTTAATCAGATAATACTACACTGTGGCTTCATAGCAAACAATACTGGGAGTCAGAATAAGTCCAGAATATAAAATCAAAACAAAAGTATTGCTGTGCCTAATCATTCCCATTTATAAGTCTATCGATAATTACAATTACCTATCGAGATTAAATGAATTTTTATTGCGCCCTCTTAAAATACTTGATAATTTTTTGCCATTCGAGACATCTTTTTAGAAAATTTCAAACAGGACCTTTTGCACATTTAATGGGTTTTAAAAGCACCATTTTTGTCAGGCTCGTCACAAAGCAGTACAGTCAGGCTCCAGTCTCCCAGCACATTAGAACATGCCAGTGTTTGTGGGGACCAAACTAGTTCAGCACTCCATGCATGACCGGGCAGGTCCAATGCTGCCGTCTCATACCAGGTTACTGCAGATTGTTACTTTGACTCAGTGTGGCTCCAGCATAACAACCGTGCTCTGTGTTCAGAGACACTGCATTCCAACAGCACTGAACATGTCAGCAGGCAGGCTCCATTCCCACACACACACACGCGCGCTCACACACACACACACACACACACACACATGCGCGCGTTCGCGCTCACACACGCACGCACACATACACATACATACACATACACACACATACACACACACACACACACATGCGCGCGTTCGCGCTCACACACGCACGCACACATACACATACACACACATACACACACACACACAGGCCAATAAAACGAGAGGAGCACAGGCCAAGTCACACAAAAATAGGCCCAACTTCATTCTAAGCACTGAGAGACGTTTTGCTAGTACTTATGTTATGTTGAGAGAAATTAACCAAAATAACAATAATAAAAAGCACCAGCCGAAAACAGTATAACACCTGCTTAAATGTGTCACTCTGTTGAAAAGGGCATTTCAGTTAGACAAGTACTGACTTACAACTTTCTGCTAGTGCCAAGTATACTTGTCTAAATACAAAAAGAAATAAATCAAAATGCAGGCAAACCAACAGACACGCCCAATGGTGAGAGCAAAGTAAGAAATAACATACAGCGCATTCCTAAATAGGCAAGCAAGTGGTTTCCATTAGTCCTATGCAATTGGCCAACTGCCATTTCATTCAATTCAACAAATTATGCCTCTTACGCAACAGAACACACCACTGCTGAGAACAGCAGTCAACAAACAGAACCCTTCAGCTGCACTTAACCCAAGAGAAGTACCTTCAGCGTTGAGGTCCTGACATGACTATTATATGGTAGGTTTTTACCCACAACAGTTATAATAACAAACCAAATAATAATAAATCGGGATAAAAATACAAGTACCACGTTCAATTGTTCATTGAATGTTTTAAGCGCATCTCTGCGTCAGTTATAAAAGTTGCATAAAAACTGATACAGCATAAACTTTTTTCTAAATTATTTTTCTAGGGCTTTTTCCCATTTCTGTTCTAACACGTAACTGGAGTACTCTGACGTTAATTAATCTCACTTTGACATGCATAATGCAACTGTGCCTAATCAAAAACAAATGTGCAAGAACCAGGAATACAGACAATTTTTTTAAACTATTTTCTCCATCGCAGCGATGCCTCTTGCATGCAGGCAAATATTAATTCGCCTCATGCTCGCATGCGACTTTAACTTTTAATTCAAGTACTATCACCATCAGATTACGTCGAGCGCAGAATGATTACTAACGCAGAACGAATGCTCAAGCGAAGCCTGTGCTCACTTGTTCCTGCAAGTGAAACTTGTTCAAGCTGACCTATAAGTGCGTGGGGCAATTTTCTTGCAGCATTCCTGTATTAAAAATTTACGATGAAAATCGGAGCAGCACCAAAATCTTACCTGAACAAAAACTAGGTCACCCGTTTTCTCTACTTCGAGTCTCTGTGAAACTCCAACAGAAGTGTTACGTAGAAGTCCTCCCCGAACTCCGCTGGCGCCGGAGCGCGGACCCATCCTGAAACGCAGCCCTCCCCCCTTCTCTCTTCTCTCCCGACTGACGTCATTCCCGAAGAATACTAGAACAATTACTTCAGCTAATTAAGCCAGTTATTAAAATCACCAAATCGCTTTGAATACGGGATTAATCTAAAAATTAACTATGCCGGCAGTGGAACTGTTTACTAATCAGAAAAACGTAATAATTACTGAAAAAACGAAATGTATCATTTGTAACCGAATACAGATTTTCTTTGAAAGCTACCGTACTAAATCACAAAAGCCAAAGAAAATAACGCAAAACAATGGGTAAGAATTATATAAATATTTGCTCTGGAAAGATCGTATTAGGCAAATATGCATAACTGTACACCATACATTTAATATGGGGTTATGCTACAGTATATGAGAGACTTTATACTATACTATTTACAGCTTTAATGCTGTGCTGATGAGGACTTGATGGCTGTTGGGCCTTCACGCAAAAAAAAAAAAAAAAAAAAAACTCCAGTGATATTTCCTGCAACCTCCACCCCCACCTCTGCTTCTTTCCCCGTGAGTCACTCCTGTCTATCAGGTGTAAACCACTGCTGAAAAAAAAGACCAAATACTCAAACCTCTCAAGCCGCGACATGTTTGACATAAGTTTAGCTTTGCTGCACTACAAACACAAAGTTGTTTGAATTTGCATGACTACTCTGGGTATCATTCTTTCACTCTGAGATGAAATATCTTTAAAAAAAACATTGGGTTCATAACAAAATACTGAATTAAATCAGGTTTTTAAAACATTTGAAGCCCTTCATTTTTATTGTTTTGAAAACATGTCATTGCTTAAAGGTCTTAGAAGTTCTTTCTGGATACAGTATCCTTGTATTCTTCTGCAATGCCATTCTGCCAGTAGAACTGCAATCTGGTCATAATCCAGTCCAGTGCATAATAGATCAGGTCAGTTTTTTCATCCTCTTGGCTCCCTCTGTTTCCCCAGGTCTCCACCCAGACTGAGTCAGGTCCATTCCATCAAAACTCAAGATCCCAGCCAGACTCCTCATCTGGGGGTGGGTCATCACTGTCGTCAGGGAAGCTGTCAAAATTGCTAGCATCCAGGGGACTGCTGACCTGGGGGAGAGGAACCCATTGTGGTCACGTGGCCTTTGACATTCTGAGTTAGCTAGGCATGATATTTGAATAATTATAGAAGTAAATGAAAAAATAATTAAGTAATTTAAAAAATGACACTGCAATCTCTTAAGGGTGTTTTTCCCCCACTAGCCACAAGTTCTTTTCCAAATGAGCAAAAAGAGCTATACCATCACACGTCTTGTAAACAGTAGCTGTAGTTTCAAGACTGTTTATTACTTGAAGTCTGACATGTGATTTACAGACTACTAAAGAATAAACAGGCACTGAGAGAATAAGGGCAATTTTTTTAAAAACAGCACAATCTCAAGGTCACACGAATACATTGGCCCTATCTTGCCTTTTCATTAATGGTGTCCATTCTCTGCTTTACATTTCTGTTTTCATTCTTTTCAGTTTGGTCAATAATCATATATCATATAATCATCACTGACGTGAAATAAGCAATGCCTAAATTCAGTTAGTCATCTTCCCACAACATCTATAGCTCTTATTAACATATATAACATATATATGACACCTTAAGCACCATTCATCTTCATATGATAACTAAAGTGGACATCTGTACCCTTCCACCCCAACCCCCCCCCCCCCCCCCCCCCAAGTCTTTCCTACCCTCTTTCTTACATTGGGTATGATTGGGGGGGTCAGTGTGCCTTTTCGAATTCCTTCCCAGTTGAATCCTTCAAACCACCTGGAATATAACAGAGCAGATGTTTTCCAGTTGACACTGGGTGCATTTGTAATCATACACATTTTTGTTGTTGTCCATCATAAGTCTTACTTGTGTT
Organism: Megalops cyprinoides; assembly: GCF_013368585.1. NCBI lineage: Eukaryota > Metazoa > Chordata > Actinopteri > Elopiformes > Megalopidae > Megalops > Megalops cyprinoides. The sequence continues at coordinate 12,937,520 of NC_050586.1, forward strand.
TTTGGATGTCCTTGACCCCGTTCTTCTGGTTGCCAAGTCTCTCTGAGGGGTTGTCCCTGAGAGTCAGAGGTCATACACATACTGTTATGAATAATTCATATGCACTCCCATACTTAACAAGCCCATAGGTCCTGTGCAACTGAACATGCTAGAACCATTGTGACTGTGACATGTCAGTAAGAGAGAGAGAAATAAATGCTCTAGTTGTGTTTACAGGATGGTGAAGCTTTTTTGGCGTATATCAGACCTGCAGAGCCTCTTGATGAGGTTGGTGGCACTCTTGTTGATCTTCTTGGGGAACTCCACCATGTCAATCCCCCGCAGGATGATGTTGTATGTCTTCATGGGGTCTGAGCCCGAAAAAGGGGGGCTGGAGGGGAGAGGTTTGAGAGGGAGAGACATGGACCGGGGAGAAGATGTCAGTAGTTTTATGGGGAAAGGAGAGAAAAAACCTAATACAGAGACAGAAAACGAAGGAACAGTGGTAGGAACTGCAGAGAGAGAGCATGTATGTGGACCTTCTTTTTTACCCTTTCTTTTGACCTCCCTCTGGGCCTCCCTCCCTAGTCTCTGAGCTCACCTCCCACTCAGAAGCTCAAATATGAGGATGCCCAGTGACCAGCAGTCTGCTGACACATCATGGCCCTTGTTTAGGATGATTTCAGGGGCCACATACTCCGGGGTCCCACAGAAGGTCCAGGTTTTCTTCCCCAAGCCCACTTTCTTTGCAAAGCCAAAGTCGACCTGAGGGGGACAAAGTGGTCTGGGTGAAAAGCCAAGCAGGAGTGCTGATAGGTCCCTGTGAATCTACGGACTCCTTGATCAAAGTGTCTGTGTATGGTGTTCTTCCTCTGCCGCTGTCTGTGTGATAGTGGCATGCATGTGATATTAGCAAAGGTAACTCTCACAGTCAATGCTGTGTTTTGTCCCATGCCACCATTTGTAGCAGGTTACCAGTTTTGCATATCCACGCTGGTCCAGAATAATGTTTTCCGGCTTGAGGTCCCTGTAGATGATGCCACGGCAGTGAAGAAAAGTCAGGGCCTCCACTACACAGGCGGTGTAGAACCGAGTGGTGCTGTCATCAAAGGAGCCTCTGAGATGGGGGGCAATGTAAGTTGCTCTGGATAAGAGTGTCTGCTAAATGCCAGTAAATACAGACCTACGATCACACATGAAACAAGCTCACACAACCAAGGTGAAAAACACAGAGAGGCAGAGATGCAAACACCCACTCACTTTTATAAAATGTACAGAGAGAGAGAGAAAAGAAAGGCTTTTCAATCTGCTTAACAGTACAGGCGGAGTCATAGACGGTACCTGTCTCTCAGTAGAGTCCACAGTTCGCCACCAAGACAGGCCTCCAACAACATGTACAGATATTTGGAATCCCTGAAGGTACGGTAAAGTCTGAAAATACAAAACAGCACAGGAAGCTTACATATTCATTATGCGCAGCCACCTGGTCACTTTCTACTTTAGTGGGGTTCCAAAAGGGTATTCCAGTCAAAAACACGCTGTGCTTTCATGCTTTTTGAAGTTCAGAGGTGAAGATGGAGAAACAAAGGGTTTGTTGTGCTCTGGGAAAATGAGGTGTGGGTAGAAGGGCTGCAGTCCAGCTGCGAGATGCTGACCTGACGGTGAAGGGACTGTGGGCCTCCATCATGATGCGTCTCTCTGACAGGATGTGGCCCTGCTGGCTGGTGTCCAGGATGTGGCGTTTCTTCAGCACTTTCAGAGCGAAGGAGCGGCTGGTATCGTCCTTCAGATGTACCTGGGGGCAACATTCAGTAAAGAGTTGGTTTAGAACTGAAACAACACAATATTATTTGACATCATTGGTTATAAACCGCCACCCACAACAGCCGGCCTACTCACCAGCTCGACACGGCTGAAGCCCCCTACTCCCAGAGTGCAGATCACCCGAAAGTCACTGAGTGAGACACTGGAGAAGAACGTAGCCTCTGCCTCTAACCTGCTTTCCAGAAGAGACAAGCAGGAGAGGGCCTTGGTTACTGACGTGCGATAGCACAGCAGAGTCTGTGGCCTTGCCTTGATTCAGCTCTGTCGACACAGGAAGGTTATACAACAATAAGGCTGCTGAAGCAAAACAAAGGGGAAGGGTTTGTTGAGAGAAACTGAGCTTTGGAAATATGAGTTCTATCTGAGTTAACTTTGTGTGTGCTCAGTGCATCCAACTAAACACCAGAGCTCATTTGGAAGCATTTAAGGACTTTGTCCAGAAAACACCTTCATGTATGTTACATGATAATTGTTTTTCCTGAGAGAACACACAAGAGCTCATTCAATACTCTTGTCACTGACTTTAGTGACTTCACTTGACTTTCTGTGTAAGCATCTCAAAGGTTCAAAAACCCACGTTAGACTTTTATTTGTTGATCTCTCATTCGCTTTTAATATGATACAGACACACATTTTAGGTAACAATCAACTTGCTTATTTTAACTTACACTCCAACATTGTGGGTTGGGCTGTGGATTTTTAAATGAGTTCATTGTGTCATGTCAGAGCAGTGCTCCTCATCCACTGGCTCTCCTCAGGATTGTGACCTGTCCCCAGTCACATTTACATTTACATTTATTCATTTGGCAGACGCTTTTATCCAAAGCGACTTACATAGGTTACAGTTCTTTACAATGTTATCCAATTATACAGCTGGATACAGCTGAAGTCACCATGAGAACAGGTACATCCTGAAATTTGCAGACCATTCTGTCATTGTCTGTCTGCTACAAGGACACCGGGCATGGGCCCATAGCTGAGGAATTTGCACAGTGTTGAGATAATGCTTTTCTGCAGCTTAACGTTTCTAAATCTAAAGACACGACAATTGATTTTTGGAAGACAATCACAGCCACCCTCGCAGACTATCATCAGAGGCCATGGAATTGAATTTCTTGACAGCTACAAATACCTGGATACTGTCACTGATGACAAATTGAACTTTGATGTAAATACAGATATTACCTGTAAGAAGGCTCAGCAATGTTTGTATTTCTCAAGAAAGTTAAACATTTTTAATGAGAATAGAACAATGATATCACTGTTTTACAGTGTCTTTTATCGAATCTGGTTTGACCTCCTCCATGCCTGCCTGATTTTGTAATCAGAATCTGAGAGTTGAATTTAATGGAATCAAAACAATGATTGGTAACAAGAAAAACTCATGTCAGTAGGATTATGAAAAGTAAGTGCAAAATGTGAATTCTTACTTAGCTTTGGCCTCTTCACTCTCGTACACCTTCTTGCTTACATCCTCTAGACCTCCTATAAGCTGCTTAAAGGTCCTGTGGCGGAGATGAGAGAGAGCAGAGATGTGGAGCATTACCCATGGTAACGCAGATTCAAGGTAGCATAAATTCTCTCCCGGCGCACTGTGTACGTCATTGCAGTCCCACGGTGTCACTCACTCTCTGTCTATGACAAGGCATGTCACACTCCCCACTGCAATAACATTGGCTGTCCGCACATCTTCCCTGGAATAGGGAAACAAAAGAACAGAGGGATGGAAATGTCATTCATACACGGTGCAATGAGTGCTCTGATGCTTGAAGGAATTATCCAATTAATGAGCAGTAGACCGACTAGGGGCATTAGAGTATCCCAGTGTGTTCCACTAAGTGTCCATAAACCTCAGCCCTCCACTTCCCTCACCACATGAAACTCCTGCGGACAATGAACAAAATGTTCCATTCACCATTTTTGAACATTTTTTTAAGCTAGATGTTGCGTTGATAAAAACTCAAAAGCATTTAGCACAAAGATTTGGCATTTTTTCATTTCATTTTCAGATCATTTTCACACAGTTGCTGAATGGGAAAGTGCCATTTTTTATTTGCATGAGCATATCATTTGCACCCACCATTGCATCTTGGAAAATCACAGTGCACCATATGGAGCAGAATGCCTTCGTCCAGTAGTGCAAAGCAGTTTGATGCAAAATATTCTGGTCTAATACTATGAGGAAGCAGAGTTTAAGGTTTACTCCTGTAGATGTATTGTCAAGTAGATGACTTGTACAAGGTAAAATGACCCCACAGAAAGACCAGAGTGTACACATTCATTTTTTCCTCACCCTTTCAGCGCCTGCTCACCAAACCAATCCCCTTTGGACAGAGTGGAGAGAAACACTGGCTCTTCATTGGCTGACTTCTGCTTTGTGACGTTCACCTGGATGCAAGTTGGGAGAGATGCCAAAGATTACAGGTTGGGGTAGACAGGTTTAAGTGCTCGCTACTCATAATGATTGTTAATGTCAGGCGTAATATATACAGCAATGTCTCTAATGGCAATTTTGTTCCATTGCTCTCACTTAAATAAGAGTAATGAAATACTTGGCTGTACATGCCCTACGTGTAGCCAAATTTGTGCGATAGATGAAAGGCAAATTAGACAGGCTGGACAGTTTGAAAATGTGGTTCCTTTCTCTCTCATTTATCGTTAAGCAGCCAGCCAGTTATCCACCTTGGCCTGGTACCACCCCTATTGAAGCGGAACATCTGGCTCCACTGTAAGAGGTGCACAGAAAAGCTACAGGATTAGATATGCCTCTAGGTTTGATTCATCTTGTGTCCACCTTGTTGAGTAATACAAATCCACGTTCCTTCTGCAAACATAACTGTCTCATTTGTCCTGTGTCACAAATGGCACGGGAATTAAAAATCACTCACACGCTGGAGTGAAATATTGTACAAAGGAATTAGTGGCGTTTGGTTGTTAGGGACCAACCAACATGGTGCAATGTATTACCCAAGTAATATTGAGAGCTTTTATTGATCGATTGATTGATTTGATAATGAAAAGATACATCAATATAAATTAATGTGAAATTAATCATATTCAAGAAATACAAGTACATTCATTAAAATTCCAGGGGACAACACACAGATGTATGTAGACTGTGGTCCTCCTATGTGCCCCACAATGCAAAATGTCCAGGTGAGTTCAGGTTGTTTACTATACATATACATTTGTATATGGCTATGGTATGGCCTGGGTTATGCTATAGCTATGGAAAGAAACAAGAAACAAGAAAACAAGAAAAAGTATGCCCAGGCATGATGTGTCAAGTATGTATAAAGTGAGAGAACCAATTAGTCTGTCTCATAATTTGTTATATTGTACATTTATGCTTGTCAGTCACCCACTGTAATTTCTCTAATTTCTCAGTTACCTTGTCTGTGACTAAGTTAAGTTGTTACATACATGGTTACTCTGTACACATTTACAACTTTCAGATTAAATGCAGTTTCAATGAACCACACTTTCCACTACTCTGTGTTGGTAAATACACATATATGTTTACAATATTGAATACATTACCCACCATAAATTCAATCATATTTGCCCTACAAAATGATGGTCATGAGAAAATAGCTTTGTCTTACTGATTTGTCTAAATTTTTTGCTGACTTGTTGCCATCCTACAAACTAATGAAAACTCTTTTTTCATAACTGGTACATGTCCAAACATGATCTGATGCCAGATCTGATGTCATCTTTTTTTTTTTTTCAGAAAACATTTTTTCTCCTCAATGTCACAAAGCACAAGCGAAGCTGACATTACTGACATCACGTCTTTGCAAAGTACAATATTGTTATCACTGGTATTTCTGCATTGCACACTCACAGTTAACACAGGTTAAAAAAATGTGGGCAAGAATCACTTAGCTGACACTGTTGCAGCCACTTGCTTTGTTAATTATGAGCATCACGCTACCATCCTCCCCTCCTCATCTAGTCCTTGCTAAGAAACGGCTATTCAAGAGATAGCCTACAGTATTGTATTGTGATGGCACAACTCCAGCTAGAATGGCACCTAATCTGAGAGGATTGCATGTGTATATGTGCATGTAGAACTAACTTAAACTTAGTCTGATGCGGTTGCAAATGAGGAAAAAGGATTATTCAAGATCAAAATGGTAAAGTATATCCAATTTGATGTGTTGATGCTGAAAAGTGTACTTCAAGAGTCATCTGATTCTTCTGGTACACATCCACTCCTGGATTACAGCAAACAGCTAAAAAAGGACAGCTAGTTGCTTTGTTAGCTATGAGGACCATGCTGCCCTACACCCCTCCTCACCTGGCCTTCGCTGATGATGAAGAAGGTATCTCCAGTGGCCCCCTGTCGGATTATGTAATCCCCATCGCTGTAGTGAGTCTGAAAGAGAAGAGGGACGTGGGAAAAGACAAGAGGGGAGGGAGGGAAAAAACGAGAGTGGAGAAAAGGTGGGTGAAATGAAGAGAAGGCAGGCAGAACCAGTGGCGTTGTTAGGTCCGATCATTTGGGGCTGTAGCCCTGAATATTTTAAGCCTAGCCCCAAATATTTTCACCCTGAAAAAGGAGGTGTTTATAGCAAAACAACAGACAGACTGTGTAACAGAGCGGAGCTTGACTTGCAGCGTCCGAAGGTGTGATAATATTTATTTATTATAAAGGTAGATATAACCTCCCCAACCTACCAATGCCGATCTCTCCCTTCAAAAAAAGACAAGCCCCAGGCAAACTTGACCTAGCCCCTGATCTTTTCAATAGCTAGAAACGCCCCTGGGCAGGACTGAAAGGGAAAAGTAGATTCAGAGGTGAAATGAGGCACAGAAGAAAAGAGATGCCATGTGAAAGAGCCATGTGAAAGGACACACATTCAATCAAGCTTAATTTACAGCATTATGAGTTACACACTGAGTGAATCTGAAGTGCATCTGTGCCCAAGAGAGCACAATAGCTGTGAAGGATCAGTGGTTTATACCTACAGATCAAGCTAGACAGAGGTAACCTGGAGTATTTTATTGTGACAGCACAACTGCAGCTGGAATGCCACTGAATCTGAGAGAAGTGTATGTGTAAAGAGTGCTCAATCTTGCATTGTGTGCAGTAGCCAAGGGAGACCCAAGGGAGACTTTTTTTCTGGCAAGTGTCAATAAAATCTGTGTGCTTGTTTTCACAAACTGGGAGATTACTGCAAAAATTGAGCAAATATTTTTTGTTTGGCACAAATAACTTCTATGGAGCAATTATCCTTGAAACCTGGCACGGATTTAAGTAGTGTCACAGAGACATTCCTTTTGTTGGAAATATATTTGTTCCACAAAAGAGAGCTGCAGTGCTTGAATTTGAATGGATTGTCTTTTTGGCTTGTGTTCAGTTTTTACTTTTGCCTAAAATGTAGTTTTTTTGTGTTTTTGGGTACTGTACCTCCTCCAAAACATCCGCCACTTTACTGAGCACATCCTCTGGAAGTGCCTGGAAAGAAGGCACGCTGTTGACAGACAGATTAGTGCATTAGTCATGAGAGAACCAACCAGACTCTCTAACAGAGTGACACACCATCACATAATGATGTTACTGGCATACAAACAAATGGGCTATCATTGTGGAGCTGATAAACAGACAGAGATTGTGGCTAGTATGTGTTTGTGCATGGGCTGGTCAGTGTCGCCGCCCTGGTGGTCACCTGCGGAGGAACTCCATGTACTGTGAGAGCCTGATCAAGCCGGTCCTCATCATGATGGTTTGGAAGCACTGGCGATCAATCGCCCACAGCTTGATATCAGTTAGAGCTGGAAAGAGAGAGAAAAACAGTACTGAGCAGAGTAGAAATAGAGATGTTGAAAGAGTAAGAGAGACAAGGAAAAGCAATTGAGAGGGCGAAGGGCCCGCCTTTTAAACATCAGCTGTTAACCCTCTTGGAAAAGCTAGTGAAGGCTGAGTGAGGTTACAGTCCATAAAGACAAATCCATAAATGCAAGGGAGGAAGGCATTGAAAAGTGAAGAGAAGTTTTATTGTGAAGGTGAAAACAAGTAGGTACATAAAAACATGTTCACAGCATCAAAATATTACATAGCTCTGTCTTTCTCTCAGTGTGAGTGCATCCTTCTGCATATCCACACACAGCCTCACTCCTCTCACAGTCTTTGGATGAGGAAGACTTGCTATGGAGGTGGTGCACAGTATTGTATGCTGCAGACAAACTTATGCTTTTTCCGTTGATGCAAACACTCATTGGCCTACTGTGACACTAGCAGGTAAGACTGCTGGCAACCTTCTTTTAAGAACCAGGCAGAGTTAGTTAAATATTCCTATGCCTGTAAACAGAAATGGAAATGAAAACTATCTTGGCACAAAATCTGCCCCACTTAAGGAGCAAATTTATTCCTGCAAATATAGACACATTAATAGAAGAGTTCAGCTGTGTGTGGTGTGGTGGTTCGGAGTCTCTTTGCTCTTCTCTCTGTCAGTGGATAATTGAGCACAGAATAAAGGTTCGGGGCTTTATTTTCTGCACTCCCCTCCTTCCCCCCATTGCGTGCTGTGGGCAGAGGAAGACAAGAAACTCTGGCAGGGATGCTGTAAATTAATGATGAACCTGATTAATTGATTCAGCTGCTCTTTTTGAAAACGGGAGATCATTGTCCCACAACAACATAATAGTTTCCATCCAATCCGCTTCAGACTTTCCCCAGGAACTTCCTTAACTGACCTCTACTGCGCAGAGGTGAGGTGGAAAACTCAGCCAGTACTGTTCGGAAGTGCTCAACGTAATTGTTATGCAATGATACACTAGCACAATTGGTGTGGGGAAAAAACACAGTAAATAGATGTACAAAAGAGGAAACACAGCCTGTCCTGCCCTTCTGCTAAACCTCAGTAAACAGCTATAATAATAGCAAAACACAAAACATAAACCCACACAGTAGACAACCAGATGTATGTAACACTGTTCAGCTGAACACACTTCACACCCCACACAAAACAAAAGCTCCAAACCCTTACAAGTGCTGTCCACTTAATTACTGAAGTGTCTCAACTGAATTTTGACACTTCCTTTAGCATATTTTTTCCTTTTCATTCCCATTCATTTTTGTTCTTATGATGGCATCTGTTGGAGTATAATAATAACTATAGTAATATTACATACATACAGGGCTGCTGTGCCATGCACGTTTATTTATATCTATGTTTACCACTGTCTATGATACTATATGTGTTACATTCAATGTTTCTTTCAAGTGAGCCAGCTCAACAAACTTCAGTATGCCAACATGTATGCCCTTTGACCCTTTGGGTGCGTTGTGGGCTGCCCTCTATCAGTCACTGATTCTTGGCTCTAGAACATTCCGTAATATGAGGCCTCCCCTGCACAGCACATTCAATGAGAACACATGCTCCTCATTTCATCTGATTTTTTTTTCTCAGAGTAAATGTGTGTCAGAAAAGGATACACAAAGATTTATTAAGGGGAACTCTCCAAAGGTTTGAAAAAGGAGTGAAAATAATTCAGGTCAACACTAAGGACAAAATCTGGTGAAGGAAAGGGAGGGGGGTGGAAGGAGGGAATGAGCGACAGAGAGAACGCTAAACTTGCTTGTGTGGTGATGATAAAGGAGAGGAGAGACAGAAAAGGGAGCTGAAAATGGATACTGAATAATTATTGAGTTACAGTATTAAGATTAATAAATAAAGAGTCATTTCCTAATTTGGTTTCACTTGTGGGATAGACTATCTGTTATGTAAGCCCCTCTGTCTCTTCACATTGATGCAGACATGCACTGAGAATCACCAGCTGACCCTTAGCACCATGCTGTCAACCTGGTATCTGTCTCACACATCAAACCGAGAGCAGAGGGAAGGAAGAGAGTGTGTGAGAAAAAGAGGGAGGGAGAGAGAAAAGAGGAGGGAGAATGAAGGAGAGACAGAGAAAGAGAGAGAGAGAGAGAGAGAGAGCACATTGACTTTAGAGTGCCTTTCAAGTGCCTATCTAGTTAGAGCAGCGGTAAATGCAACCCATTTTCTTTGCAACAGAAACCAGGTCAGTGGTGAGGCCCGTCAGTGCAGCGTTTGTAGTCATCTGAACAGGCAGTGGACACAGCTGTTTTACTGCTGCCCTCTGCTCCATTTAAAATCATGCAAGCACCTTTGAGATTTGGATCAATATTAATAACATTTCCCATCAAAAAAAAAAAAAAACCACTGTGACCTTGTTTTTCAAATCACCAATAAAACCTGTAATTATCTCTAGGGTAAAAGAGTGAAATGATGCTCAAAGCAAATAGCAGAGTATTCAAAAATAAGTACAGAAAGAGGGTCAGAATAGCATGAAAAGAGCTACACAGAGACAGGCGGTGTATTCCCCTCATCTTAGAGTGGAGTGTTTGAAGTTGTGAGGTTATGAGGTGTTTGCTAGATACTTTGATCTCAGTATTTTTGCCCCTTGGAGACATGCTCACTGTGAAGCACACTGCAACAGTCTGAGTTTACAATTGTTTATAGTTGTACTGTACTAAGTAAGACCTGACCGATTGATTGCTTGATTCATTGACTGTTAGATCAATAGATAGATAGATAGATAGATAGATAGACAGATTGATTGTAAGATGGTAAATGTATCAGGTAGGAAACTGTAATTAGTTGTTTTGAAGACACGTTTTCTGCTAATATTACAGTGTCACACTTACCAACTACAATCAGTCTGGCTTAATCTACAATATTTAGTGTCCTATTTTCAATATCTTTGGCTGGTGTGTGCTTATAAAAAATGCTTTATCGCTTTGGAAAAAGCTTGGCCTTGAGTCTAAAATAAAAGGGAGCAAAAAGGGAACAAAATAAAAGTGTTTACCCTAAACAGTGGAAAACCTTGGCCCTTCAGATTGAACCATCACACATTATTAGTAGTTGCCTCCATATTGACAGCGGACATTAATCACTCAGAAATCTGGGAATGCTTTTCAGTTATTGCATTTTAAACTTGACAGGTGATAGATTGTTAAACACAATCAGAGAGAGATAAAGACAGTGATTTTTAAAAAATTTGATAATTAAACTTTCAGTGAATTTTTTGACTGATTGTTTATAAAGAGAGGGGTGTAGTAGAAAAACAGCAGTGGATCTTAATCAATCAAAAATGTCCATAAGAAGGAAATAGATGGTTTAAATGGAAATGCAATAGACTGCTACTTTATTAGGTAGTACTGCCACTGAGAAAAAATGCACCATGATATGTACCTTGAGGTGATAGAGGTAAGCCTGTTTTCTGCAAACTTCAGAGGAGGATGGGATGTTACAAGCTTGCATAAATTAATGTGTTACTTAACCTCTTGCTCAAGCAATTAAGGAGAACAAGAAAACGGGGGAAGAAGAAATGTAGAAATGTAGAAATGATGGCTTGTGTAATTAAACTTATCTTCTTTGCAAAAGAATATTTTAATATTTCCAGGGTATGTTCAGAGCTAGGGAAAACTGTCTTTTCTAATTATGTTCCTTGGACATGGAACAACATGTAACAGCCTCTGGAATTACAATATGTACTTATATCTTTGAGAGACTTTAAAACATTTGTCCAAGGAGTGTAATTGTTTTCATAGGCTTGATTATTTCATCTCTGTCCAGGTATTTTTTTTTATATATCAGTGTGTTGTTGTATTGTGTATTGTTCACTTCTGTGCTGACTGTATAGATGCTGTCCTGGCAAGGTTGAAAGGAGAAAAGGAGATTTTTTTTTTCATCTCAAAGCACTTCCAGGTTAAATATAAGAAATACTTTAACTGAGAGTTTAAATTAACCCTTGAATGAAAAGGGATGAATTAATGTGCATTACAGAGTACAGGGAGTACCAGGAGTATCAGGAGTACCAGGACCAGCCGCGTATAAGACACCTCTTTGACAGCACACAGTTACAGTACACAGTTTTAAGTAAACAACTCTTGTGAAAGTAGGTCGAAACAGGACAGTCTTCCTTTTCTTTCAGAAAGAGCAGCACTCCTTGATCTTGTACTCTTTTGAGTCTCTACTCACAAAGCAATTGATACAGAATTTCAACAGCAGCAACCTATTAAAATATAGCACTCTTGGTGTTCTTCATTTCATGTGCACTTTGCCTGCAAAACCTATGTTTCAATTTAACAGAACTCTATGTTCAAAAAGTGGTCACAAAAAGTGAGCCATCCTCAATGGGACTGCCACATCGACTTGAGCAGCATGGATGGAGATATGGTTAACACAATTGTTTAATTTGAACAATTCTGCAGTGCTATTGAATAGCACTCTCCCTGGTCTGCCTATGACCTTGAATGCAGCTGTCAACCACAAAGAGCTAAAAAAAAAAAATAGAACACTTACAAATATAGCAGTGGTTTTGCTCCGTTTATTAAATGATCAGAATGCTGGCCAAGGTCATTTGTGGGAGCCGAGTTTTGACAGCTTCACACCCAGAGTGCTATGGCGGCGACAATAGCGGTGTGGTGCTGCTTAGGCATGTGACAGCAGTGATTAGATGGTGCCCCGGTACCTGTGACAGTGGCAGTGCGAGTGCAGTTGTACAAGATGGCCAGCTCTCCAAAAACCTTCCCTGGGTCCATGGTGCACAGCTTCTGACCCTCCTTGGTCACCTCCACCTTCCCCTCTGCATGCACAAGGACATACACACATGTTATATTCTAAATACAATATACAGATAAAATGCCTGTATTATATGAATGCAGCAAAGTGTGTGTGTTGTGCAGCACGGCTGTTTATCAGCTGCAGCATCCTTGTGTAAGTGTGTGTGTGTGTGTGTGTGTGTGTGTGTGTGTGTTTTGCTGTTGACAGCCTGCAGCATTGCTGTGTAAGAGTGTGTGTGTGTTTATGTGTGTCTACATTTGCATGGCTGTTGATAGGCTGCAGCATCACTGTGCAAGAGTGTGTGTGTGTGTGTGTGTGTGTGTGTGTGTGTGTGTGAGAGAGAGAGAGAGAGTGTTTGCTTTGCTGTTGACAGACTGTAGCATCACTGGGTAAGAGAGTGTGTGGGTGGGTGTGTATGTGTCCATGTGAAATTGACAGTGATTAACAGAGTTGGGTTGAGAAAGAAAGAAAAAAACAGGATGAGGTGTCAGCAACAGATGTCAACAGACTGCCGATCCAGCTGCTCCAGGTCTCCTTCAGAGGAACGGGGAGGATAACAAGGGCTGACAACTGCAGCCTCTGATAGCAAAGACAACTGGGACTACCTAACAGGTTCACCAAGGTGCATTAAAAAGTCATAATCTGTTATCTGGAATTTCATCAGATCTTGGAGACTCAACAAAAATGTTGCTTCTCGCTGGTGAAATACAGACTTCGGCGGTGCTTTCTTCTGGGTGCTTTTTGAGACAAGTTGCGGCATACATTCGCCCAATAGCTATTGAAAAGTAAAGTGAGTGCTAGAATTGTATTGCACAATATTATGGTGTCTGCCTTTTCGCACAACTTGCTGCGACTTGCTCTCCTGTCCCACAAACAGGCCACTCTTACATTTCCTTTTCATTGTGCCAGGGGCCTGAAAGCAGCTCCGGTAGGATCAGAGGTGCATACTAACGCAATCACAGCCTGTGGGAAAGGAGAAGCTGTGCTGTGTGCCTCGCCGAATCTCACAGTGCACATCTTACTGCCCACTTGAAAGACCAATAAGCAGAATACATTAAAGATCGCAGGCAGCCATGCCTCAGTTGTGGATGTTCAGTGCATAATAAATAAATAAAAAGAAAGCCTCCAGCACTCTGGGTAATAGCAAACATGAAATCATCTTTTTGCAATTGGGGCACGGATGTCGATAAGAGATGACATTTTGAGGTGTCTTGCACGAAACAGTCTCATTTTCATCATATCGTTACAGCTGAACTGTTCCCGTCCATCTCTTTCTCTCACCTTCTAATACATAGACAAGCGAGCCGTCGTCACCCTCCTGGATGACACAGCACCCCTTGGTGACGGTCGTGGGGTGCATGCAATCCACAATGGCAAGGATCTGCCCTGCCTCCAGGTGTTTCATGAAGTCATTCTCGAGCAGGGCCGTCTGGATCAGCTGCTGAGACCTGGGGGGTATGGGACAGTTCGCAATGTCACTTCATATAAGACTTAATACAGGCGTGCAGCTCAGATTTTTAGTATACTGAAGTAGTAGAGTGAACTCAGTCATTCAAACAGAGGTCTGTACAGAGACCATGTCCATTTACTTAGAAGGCGCAAATGAAAGACATTATTTTCAACATAGTATTTTTCCCCTCAGAGTTCTCTTTAGTCCAAACAGGATCTGACTCTATGATCGTTGATTAATGCTTTAAATGCCAGGGGGCCTTGTATCTGGCCATGATAAATGGATTTAAGGAAGTGCCCAGGAAGCATTTAGTTATTGTAAATCAGTATCATCGTATCCAATATATTCGCTCCCAGCACTGACAACAGGGATCCACAGAGCCCAGAGGGAAATCTGGACACAGTGTCCTGGCAACTCAATATGTGGTGTGATCTCTCACTCCTCGCTCTTGCTGTAGCTGGTCAGGGTGACGTGCTTGAGCTGGGCAGGGTCCAAAGCGGTGGGCTCGGCAGATATGGCCTGTCTCTTTGTTCGCTGGGGTTCGTCGTGGGATGCAGAAGGCCCTAGGATATGCAGGTTGAAAAATCCAATCATGTTATTTAGGCTTACCTCAAAAACACAAAGAAAATGCAAAGAGTGAGGCTTTACAACCTCTCAGGACAACATACTAACACAGAAATCCTTTCTGTTCAGATATTTTCTCCAGTCAATTAATTCGACATTTATATGTCCGACCTTTTGAGCCAGCACCAGAGTATAGTTCCTGCTATACTGTACTTCTTGTAAACATTTACCTGTCACTAAAACAACCCCACACCAGAAAACCTATATGCATAGATATTCTAAACAAAGACACAATATCAAACTTCTACGTGCCATGGCTGTTGTGGTTTTTTCGGTACAACATGGACTACCTGCAGTGCTTGCAGAGGGCCCTGGAGGGGAGAGGTTTGCCCGATAGCGGTCCAGCTCCCCCTGAAGTCGACGGATTAGGTCGTCCTTGGCATCCAGCTCCAGCTCCAGCTCATCAATGAGGGTGTCACGCTGACGCAACTCCTCAATTTTTAGCTGCAGGGCAAACTGGAGGTCCCGGAGAGTGCCCATTGTCTGGGAAGAGGAGAGGGGACGAGGCACGACTGAATCCAGAGAATGATAAGGAGAAAAAGGCATGACTTACAGCATACACTGTAAAATGTGGGAAGAGCTTCATCGGTATTTAAGTGAAAGAGACGCAGAACATGTGTATGCATGTGCATGTGAAAGGGTGTGAAAGGATACAAAGTAAGGCTTTCATCTCAGCATGCTTAAGGCCAATAACACACTGAATGGGAGATACTAAGGATGCATGCACCACAACAACAAGCATGACAAAAGGGGAGAATCATTCAGAGACAGAATCAGCAGCAAGGAATTTGCGTCAGCTTTGGTGCAGAGTACGATGCACACTGTGCAAAGCAAATTCCAAGGAATTGCTGTGGTCTTGAGAGAAAGTAGGAGGTAAAATGAGGGCTGGTTGTTTTCAATTAAACACACCAGCTATTTTATTACCCAATATTACACAGTTGATATCTTCTGATGCATGTACATTTCACACCAGAAAGAATATTACAGCTACTGCTTATAAGGAAACGTGATAGTGATAACTATTTATTCTTGCGGCTTAACATTGCAATTGTCTTAAATTATTCAGGGACAATGTAATCTGAGCTCCATATTAAAATCACATTACTCTTCATGCCGATTTAGCTTGCGGTGTAGTACACAAAACTGCCACACTATACACTTGTAGCCTTATTTAAGATTTAAAAAGCGTTCTACCGACTAAGTATCATACACATGACTGCCATGCAAACGAAATCAAAAGACACCAAACGATTTCACAAGATTTTGTACCTGTGTATCCGGATGTCGCGGAGCAGCCAGAATGACACACCTGCCTCCTGTAGTTGAAACGTTATTTCTAAACCAAACAGGAGCGAGAACTATTAAAAACCTGACCTATTTGTACAGCGTCATAAAAAATTATTTTAAAAATCCAGGATTTTAGCTTGTTATTTGTGCCAGGAGGTCCGACTTCTCCTGTCAACTCCTGAATCCAACAGGCACGCGCTCTCACTTCGTCGCGCTGAGTCCTGTTCAGCAACGGCGGAGCAGTACTGAAAAACGCAGCGGTAATGACTGAACTAATTACACCAGTCATTCAGTTATCCCCTGTTAGATCCGACGCCAGCAACGTTGTTGTAGTCCACCTACAACCTGAGATATACAGCGTGTCATCTTCGCATCTCTACTCTTACTGTACTCCGTGAAATCAATGTGTGTGTTGGAGACAGAAGCTTCCGGATTGGGTTTTATTATTTTAGGTCACACAAGTAGTTTAGCCTGGATGACTTATCTAACGCTTTTTTGCTGTGTTTCCGAATGTATGATGAACTGTACAAATTCAGCGCATACCAGATCCAATCACACACACACACACGTATACGCGCGCGCGCAAACACGTAGACACACACACACACACACACACACACACACACTTGGACTCGCCAGTCTCCTAGGAACACTAAAATTGCTTGACATAAGCGCGGGTACATCGGCAGGTGCACCGACGATGTGGTGGACCCTGACAAACACTGACGTACAAAATAATTGACACACCGCTCACAAACGATTGAAAGGATTCAAAAAAAAAAAAAAAAAAAACAAACAAACAAAAAAAACAACTAATTTCATTCTAACATATACAATAATTAAAAGCAGAAATCCTCTAGTTTTATCGGTTTTTGTTTAAAGTGAGCTGTCTCTGAGACCGAGATATGAGACGAAATACATTTGATTACAAAGTAAAATTTGGGTTGACACCAAACGCGTTTACTCTCCTGTTGCAATCGACCATGTGATGTTGATGGCATTTCATGACGTGCCAATTACTGAAACGAAATATTTAAAATTGGATAAAAGAATGTCATGCAGTTTACCTACCTGTAAAAAAATACAGTCATAGGCCTACATATGTTCCAATGCATGGTAGACTAGATGTCCACGAGTTCAAAGTCTTTCAGACTTCACATATTGCAATATTAGTTTTTATTTTCTCTTTATATAATCATTTTGTTAGTTAGCAATATGATTTTGTCAGTTGCTTCAGGAACAGATGGATTGATAGATACAGGATACTCCTGAATTATCAATTTCAAAGAAACATATTTTGTCAGAAATAATTATGGGCATTGATATTAAATTCTGTGTCACTTTAAAAAGAAATATATGTTTCTTTAAGCATGACACACAGTAAGAGTGCATTACATGGCAATATATCAGAACATCTAAGCTCTGTGGCAAAAACACTTGAAAATTAAATGCACGTATGCATTTTCATATAATAAATATTCTAATATAAGCTTTTCAGCAATCAGTGGTATAAAGGATAAGTTAAAGTGTTGTATTTGTTGTATACAGTAGATGGCAAATGTTAAAAGCTTACAAGTGTATTCTACATAATGAGTTGCCGCAAGTATCTTGTTTGAGTTATGCCACCCACATTTGAAAACTTGATATTAAAATGTACATGTTGCTTGTAATTGTGCCTCCATGCAAATGTAATCTGACTCAATCACACTGATGAGTTTTATATTATTTGTAAGCACATGGGAGGCCCTACGTGTTCAGCATGTTCATGTTCATGTGCCCTATGCAAATAATAAGTCTAAAATAACTTTAAAAGGTAATTTGACAAGGAACAAAATAATGTATGCGTTGCAATAGGTGGCACAATGGGCACACCTAGGATGATTGCAAGAAGACTCCTACCACAGACGTTTCTTTAATGGGTATTCTAATGCTCCTTGGCCTGTGATATAAGGCTAGACAAATACCCATTCATTCTCCCCCTGACCACAAGTCTTGCAAATAAGGCAAAAAATCATCAAAAAACATTCCATTGTGCAACCCACAGTATTTGTGTGCATTGTCCTGATGTCTTGAGTTTACAGAATAAACAATATACTCTTGATGGATTACTGAAGCATGCACAAAGTGAAACACAATGGTTCTATTTCTGATTTTTCATTTAAAGGAGTACAATTGAATGCTGATGTGAAATTTGAGAGCTTGAAAATATCTAGCCTTTACATATATAGGTATGTTTTTGCTTTGGGTAAAGCAATTGAAGAATGCCGTACATTTAAATATACAATGCCAGATATACACTGCCAGATAGTCAGCTACTGAAATAAATCACCTGGATGTTAAAATGGTTATAATTATCTATTATACTACTTTCAATCACTGTACTATCAGATTTATTAAATAAATTGGCAATATGACTTATATTTTTACCTCAAAGAACCCAAAAAACTGACTCAAGAACTAAACTAGATGAAATCTAGGTTAACAGATTATTTGCAACTTTGGTGAACTCCTTCTCTCCATCTCAGTAAACGCAATGCAAATGAAAGCCAGATTCGCTGTTAGTCGGGTCTGTTCTTGCCCACTCGGCACCAGTGTTGGAAGCATATGGAGAAATTCAGGCATTGTTCAGTTACACTCTATCAAAGTCAACAAGCTAAAGAAGAATTTGTGGATGAAAGAAATCGTAGATGGATCATGGAAAGAAGAAGCAGATCCAGTTTCACAATCCAAATGCAACACAGGAGGAAATGGTAAGAGGGAAGGAAGAACAGGCAGAGAATTAAAAAATCTATGGACATCAGACTTTCATGGGAAGAAGGGAAGCCCTCTTTACTCATGGTGATGCACAGAGATAAAAATCAGCCTTCTCCAGCCAGTGGGAGGTAAGCAACATTGTCAAAAGGGATGTGAATGTTCCAATGGCAAACAGTTGGTGTCAGTATTGCATTGCATTAAAGTTTACCTACACAAACAAAATGTTTCCTATAAGCAAGCAGAAGTAGACCAGGTTTGTTTTCTGAAATCTTTCCATAACTTTTTTTGGTATCAGGAATGTGTTGTTGATATATTTTGCATTACACATATTTGAATAAAATACCATGCAGTGTGAAAAAATAATTTAAAAAGTGTGTGTGTGTGTGTGTGTCTGTCTGTCTGTCTATGTGTGTGTGTGTGTGTGCGTGATTTCTTTGGAGGATACCACATTGACGTGTGATCTTGTGCCTGGAGGGGAGAGAGCAGCATGGAGCCAATTTAATTCTGTTGTCATGCGCAGGCAATTTACATTTTTTACAAACAACATACAAGTGACAATAATTAATAGGTGATATCTCACCTATGACATAAAATTGCATAATAAAACAAAGAACATTATAAGAAATTATAATCAGCAATGATGAAATTTGCTTCTGCAGAGTATGTTATGCAATCATCATCATGCACACTATGTGGTGTACATACGTAAGCCTCAAAAAATGACTGAATTGATCTTATGTGTTCACATAATGCCATATTCAATATTTACTCTTTGTTTTGCACTGGATTCATACCAACAGGCTAACAAAATACTAATTTAACTTCATTATGAATGTCAAAATGGTTATATATTCCTTTGACATCTGGTCTGGTGGTAATGACATAAGTATTACGATAGTAACATTGAATTTAATTTAATTGAAATGGCATGACTTTGTTCTTTGTGTTTTTGGAATATTCAGATGATTGAGGCCAAAGTGACTGGCATGAAAATCACATGTCTCCTCTAATGGTATCATAATGACACCAGTTTTTGTAGAAATGATAGCCTCAGTATATAAGATAGAATTTTCCACACCAGACACAGGTCTCCAAATAGTGATTCTCAACTGTTATGAAAAAAAGAATGAAAATTTTTAATTGTACTAAGAACAGAGTAGATATGATCATTGTAGCGTGTCAGCATGGCAGGGCCCTTCAATCACCAAGATTAAAAACAAGAAAGATTGTTCACTATATATGTGGCATATTCCGATGCAATGTACAGCAAACAAGCTATAGTAATCAGCAATAACATATACATTATGACTTTAGTGGACTACATTAAGTTACCCAATAAAAGGAAGTTACACATGGATCCTGGTTACAATTTGATTAATTTAGCAGTTTAATTGGTACCGATTACAAAGGGCAGTTACTTTTGCTTTAGGAAAGACTGTGAACAAAACTCTGTTGAATATCTTTCCCCCTCTCTGCTTTCTGATATAGTCATTTCCACAAAAATATTCAGGCTTTCATACTAATTACCAATGACATCTAATGGAAAACCAGTTATTCACTACACTGTTGATCGCCGACGACGAATCGTGAAAAAATCGGTGTAGCTTCGAATGTGTCTGTTACTTTAAGAGCAGCGCCAGGCCCAATGACAAAACGACGCTCGCTGTCTGCATAGAAACGCCGGCATTTAGCATCGAAATAGGCCCCACGTATTGAGCAGGATAGCAGCAAATCACGCGTACTCCAACCGAAAGGCGACGTTAAATTAGTGTAATCGTGAAATAATAGCCAGTTCAAAAAATAGCTTTAATGACAAAATGATACTCACCGTGAAACCACTTCAGGGGAAGGAGTGTAACCTACAGGTAAGCCTGATCTGGGGCTGCATCGCTGTTTTTGGTTCAGTGCTGTTAGGAAGAGGGGCTCAGGAGAAAGCGTGGATTATGAGGCCTCACGACCAGCAAGGTTAAGTGGACTCTAACTCTCTAGTGTTCATCTGAGATCGGGTGTGTACCTGTCGGGAAATGTGACTGACGTGACCAGTGTGTGTTTAGCCAGAAATCTGGCTAACTAGCTAGCTAACGTTCGCTGTCTCGTTTTGTAGCTGGTAGCATCTGTGTAAGAAATGCTATCTTACTTAACTTGGCAACAGAAAACGGGCACAGTTACATTATTTCAACGGGGTCCTGAAAAGACGGGATTGCTTCAAGGTCGTTTGTCGAATTTAACAGGTTAGAGTAGCTAGTTAGCTAGTTTTGTGTGGTTTGACCCACACTTCTCCGATCACTTGAAAATATGGTATTAAATTTAGGTCCAACGGGACCCGATGCTCTTCTCCGTTTCTGACCCTCAAGGGAGGGCAGCCATATTGGGGCGAACTGACTGAATCGCTAGCTCGCTAAATTTACATACAATTTAGCTGTAATTGGTGGTACATTCCATGTGAAATCATCTCGCTTTTTATCATGACCGTATTTTTTTCTGGAAAATAGGCGCACACGTTTTCTCTACCTAAATTATAACACAGCCAGCACATAATGTAGACAGTCGTGGTGTCACTCATGTGAAAGCATCAGGCATGTTCTGTTTTATATTGCAGCCTATGAAGTGGGTTGCGAATTTACATAGCTGGCAACATTCATATTAATACCTTTTTGTTTTTTGTATGTAATTTGGAAAGGTCTTATTAAGAGTTATGTGTGCGTGCGTGTATGCGTGTGTGTGTCTTTGGATATACGCTTTGAGTTTTCAGTAATTCAGCAATAGTAGAGATAGTAATTCAGCAATTACTATCATGTGTGGCTAAAGCATTACAGATCGTTCCGTAGAGGTTTTTGCATTGAACAGAAACTGAGAATCGTGGAATCTGTAAACTGGAAGTCAACTTCGTGAATT
The DNA here is from genome assembly GCF_013368585.1 of Megalops cyprinoides. NCBI lineage: Eukaryota > Metazoa > Chordata > Actinopteri > Elopiformes > Megalopidae > Megalops > Megalops cyprinoides. The sequence continues at coordinate 12,958,931 of NC_050586.1, forward strand.
CAGTTGACAGATGCTAGAGAGGCTGTGGCAAAAATTTACTTTTTCGGAAACTGTCATTACTGTCTGACAGACATGCATTTAGAGAGAATGAACAAATTGTAAGGGTAGATGCCTTTTATTCTACCCACAGGAAAGAGTTTATTGCCTAATTTTATCATGTATATATGAATGGGGAAAGAATATGTGTACTGGAGTGGAGGAAATGAGCCATTGGCATATTGATGTATTGATGTTTTCAGTTCTTTGTCTTGTATGTAAATTTCCACATTCTATGTACTTGCGTATATTATTAAAGTCGATATACAGTGATGTGCCATTTAATTTTGGAATATTGTTGTATAAAAGTGTTGCCCACTATAGTAGTGTGTAAGTATTAACTTTGATATCACTTGACATTGTGAAAACTCACATTTAAAGTGGGAATTCTAGTAGTCTTGCTAATCAGAGATTGAGACACCACATGGTAGAGTACCTCTGCATTATGTGGACACTGAAGGGTATTTGTCCAGCACCTGGTGGTGGATGTAGTCTGTTTGGTGCAAGGTGGGCAGATTTCTATATCTGAAGTGAAAATACCTGGGTCTCTTGTAATCACCTCTTTATGTGTATAGAAGTTAAAAATGTAAAAATAATGGGGATGCATTTATCTGAGCACTGCAGTCTAGTTGATATGGGAAATTGTGCGGGTACTCTGAGGGGAAAAAAAGTTTCTTTTTATGAATTACAGGTCACAGAGGATGAAAAGGTGTCAACAGTGAAGGAACTGGTCTCAGACCGTTTGAACATACCACCCAATCAGCAGCGGCTGCTTTACAAGGGGAAGGCTCTGGCAGGTGAGGCTTAACTTGTAAACCTGAGACACACTAATGCTGAAATTGATTATAATACGACTTAGTTCAGACAAATGGTCAGTCTAGCAAATGTTCAGTGTAGCATAGTGGTAAGGAGCTGGACTCATAACTGAAAGGTTGCTGGTTCATTTCCCCGCTGGGACACTGCTTTTGTGCCTTTGGGCAAGGTATTTAACGCAGAATTACCTCAGTAAATACCCAGCTGTATAAATGGGCAACATGTAAAAATAAATGTAACCTATGTAAATCGCTCTGGATTAAAGTGTCTGTTAATGATGTAAGGTAATGCTCTGTCATCGCTGTGTAGAGGTGTCAATGCTGTAATGTGAATCGTGATCTCACAGACCCCTGTGCATTTTCTTTTCTCAGATGAACACAGGTTGAGCGATTACTCCATTGGGCCAGATGCAAAACTGAACCTGGTGGTGCGGCCAGCAGGAGAACGGGGCGGTGCTGGCGGAACCGGCGGAGCTGCTGGAGCAGCCAGCAGTAGCGGAGGGGTGTGGCAGTCTCTCTCTGCTGTCCTGGCCAAACACTTCAGCCCTGCAGATGCAGCCAAAGTGCAGGAGCAGCTCATCAAGGTACCACCACTGATCAAGCCATACACACCCAAATCAGTCATGTACCAGTTCAGACTGAACTGATGGCGTATCTAAAATAAACTTTTTATTGGCCGCAGCTGAACTCAGACCACACACAGAATAGGCTTTTATCCATCATTTTAAATTGCCGTTAAAGTGGTTGTAAACAGCAACCTGTTCCATGAATACATTTCACTGCGCATTCCATGTAATTATGTTTTAGGAGTGCACACTAAAATGGCTCCCCACGCTGCTCTCACTGTGCTTATGCATAACGCTAGGCCTCCACACAGCGAAACACCTCACAAATTTCGTCCTACGACTTTTCGCTCTGGGGGCGTGGTCGCGAAAACAGCAAGCAAGTTTGGCTATCCTGTTAGTAGCAAGTGTAGTTGTGGTGCGGTGACTAGCTAGCTAGCAGGTTATTGTAGCCAGCAAGCCAGCTAGCTAGCTATTGTAGCAAGCGATTCAGCTAGCTTGGGAAGTCAACCAGTCAACTGTGATGAAATGGCATAGACATTGCATTGCGTATGCTCTCCACCAATTTATTTTTGGCTGTTCATGTTCTGAATACAGTGATTTTATTAAGCCAATTAAATTATGTTGTACACATTGGTATGTTGTACAACACCGTGAATAAAATTTACGTATGTGCTTTTGCTATCACCCGCTATAGCCTAACTCCTGCTTTATAACATACATTTCCTTAAGCCGATTAAATTATACTGTGCACACATCAATATGTTCTAGAACAGTACACTTACTCCTGCCACTCTAGAGAATGTCACGTACCAAACACATCACATGCTGAACTGACTGGTTCTCCCGTGGTTCTCATTTGCATAAAGTTGGGGATTCGCCATCTCAATTTCACTTGCTTCGCCGGATTCGCTCTGAGTTTGCCCAATCAGAGCGAATTTCGCCCCCATACAACCTGAAAGAGAGCGAAGCGAAATTCGCTGCAATGGTAGCGCACCATAAGGCTGCCTCACACAAAGCAGAATTCAAACCATGTAAAATAGCTTGGCACCAATTAACTCAGTGTGTCTCTGTTTTGCTCTGTTCTAGGATTACGAACGCTCGCTTCGGCAGCTCAGTCTAGATGACATTGAGCGCCTGGCCGGCCGACTGCTACACCCCAACACAGAGGGCATGGACACCTCTTATATGGACTGAGATCCAGCTGCTGTGACACTGATCTGAAATTCCTAATGACCAACCGGTCAGTCTGGCAGAGGGAGGGTTGGGGGTGCTGCAAGAAAGAACTGTTTTATTTATCGCCCGCCCCTCCCGCCTGTTTGCCGTTGTTTCAGTCTTGACTCATACGGGATAAAATGAGAGCCAGCATTGCCACAATCATCCCTTATGCAGTGAAAATGACACTGGTTCAGTCCAGATGCAGCTTGATCTCTCTTGGATTGGAAAAATGTTGAGAATTAAAGGGGTTATTGTAAACCAAAAAAAAAAGGTTTGACAGTTTCAGCAATCTTGTACTGTCAGATCATAAAAAGAAATGATACTGATGGTGGAAGCAGGCATTGTATGTTTTGTAAATATTGTTTATACACATGAGCAGTAAAGGGGTAAAAAAAGGACCTGACTTGCTCATTATTGACAGTGTACCTCATTTCAGCAAGTTCAGGCTGCTGATGCCTGAACAATTACATCAACGAAATGGACAACAGAATTAAAAAAATTAAGTGCAATAAGAGATGAAACAAGAGTGTCTAGCGTGTAGCTAAGAAAGCAATAACCGTACAGGAAGACCCATAACCACACATCACTAGAGATTCAATATGTCAAATGTACCTTTTATTCAACTTGCTTTGACGAGGAAATGATATTAACAGGTGATATAACATTGCAGTTCAGCCCGATAGATAAGGGGTTTCTAATTAACTACTGCATACAACACGGTTAAGTCTATTTTGTTGGATGGTTGATACAGACATATAAAATCAATCAGGATTTTGATATATTTATATTTTTAGGCAAAATAAAGACAAGAGAGGAGGACAGGCTGTGTGTGTTCGTGTGTGTGGGGTACAGTCAGGCCTGCACTCTCTACTACGACAATGCCAACAACAGCAGCATGTATGTCTTATTTGTCCTATCTCAGGCTCTGCTCAAGTCAGTCACGTATTACATGTTGGTGCGCAGCTAAATCATGCATTATGGGATCACCTAGCCATGGGCTCACACACTGAGCAGCACAGCATTGAGCAATCCTGAATAAGATAGAATTGTAAGAACCTAAATTCGATTCCTTCGTGGTCTTGACTGAGGTAAAGCACACAGATGTGGCTGAAAAGACATAGTGGAGGAAAGCTGAGGTGTGGAAACAGACAGGCTGCACTCTCCAGCAGATGGGACACAAAGCATACATGATTCCTATGAGCCAGTCTCATTGACTTGTACTACTTGTGTCACTTTGGGCTGTACTGGTGCAGGTCTGTCCACTTTGGGCAATTTTAAACACAAAGTGTCTTATTTTAGTTTCCTGGGTCATGAGTAAGATTGCCTCCACTGGATCGCCCTCCTTTACACCCCCCATCAGCCTTTTACTTCCATTTCCTCCTGCAGTGGTCTTCCAGCACTGCACTCTAGTAGTGTATATACACCATCTTCACCTGTTCACTACACTCCTGATAATGCTCAGGAAAGAAGCTCAAAAGACCATTAGGGCTGTTAGATATTTGTTCTCTTACCTGCTGATTGTATGGTTTTACAGCATGGGATGTGTATGTTTGATCTGACTAAACAGGGATTGAATTACTGTAGTGCATACTGCTGGAAATCTACAGGTGAAGCAAAGCACTTTATCAGGGAATCACAGTCCTGCCAGCCATGACAACAAAACACATCCAACACAGAAAAACAAACACTCAGAACTAGAAAGATGGAAGGCACACTGATGAGGGAGAGATAGAAAGACACTCCATGATAAGACACTGTCGTTTGCATGGCTGCCTCCTAGACACAATGATGCAGTACAGCATGAGTGATAAAAATAAAATTAAAAATCAGAAAAGCTATCCAGTAAGATTACAGAGAAAAGTATTTGTAATATAAAAAATTGTGATTGGAACTGGTATCGACATTTTCATAGGTCATAATCTCGAAAGTAATGCTTAGCAGGTGAGTGCTGTGCATGTGAGTGTCTGTTTCTGCCTTGTTTCAATTCTTACCAAACCATCTGAGGATCGGGGAAAAAAAAAAATAGTTGTCTGAATCCTTCATGTGTTCTTTCACCTGGAAATCTTACACATGGCGAAAGTAAAGAAAATGTCAGGGATGTCCACCTGTAAACTTGCCCTTCCTCTTACAGTATTTCTCTCTCTCCCTCTCCCATTCTCTATCTCCCTCTGATCCACACCCTCACTCAGCAGCTGCAGCCATCGTTGGAGGAGGCTGGTTTGTCGTCCCTTAGTTTGATCTGATCTGGGAAGTCGTACGTCTCCACCTCTGACTCCTGGATGCGAGAAAAGAAAACAAAAGGATTTTAGAACAAGGTGTGAGTCTCCACTGGTGGCACGTCTCTCTCTCAAGTCCAATGTTTGTTGGTATATAGTACTCAGTCAGAGACCCATGTCTTTGTGTTTTAAATGTAAGGCTGATGCTTCACAACAGGGCTTAATATTTATGTTTCTGGGTGAAACATATGTACCTGTTTGAGGGCATTACGGGCGATTGTCTGGAAAGCTTGGTCTACATTGATGGCCTCTTTGGCGCTGGTCTCAAAATATGGGATATTGCTCTTGCTTTGACACCATGCCTGGGCTCGCTTCGTTGTCACCTACATCACAAACATAAGCAATGATTCAACAGCCACCCAGCACACACTACTACTAAGACACACACCATCAAATCAGACTGATCCTGAAAATTCTGTCCTTGCTATTGTGCATGTACTGTACGTATGGTGTACGATACCTCCTCTAAAACAAGGGAACTTCCTTTTCTTCACTTCCATTTTGCATTAACTATCAGTGAGTAAAACCTGGGCAATATTCAGATTTCAGGAAAACATATCAAACTCTAAAATCAAATGGGAACATGGCATAAAAATGAGGTACAAAAATACACATACATACAGAGTTCTCACTTTGCTACAATAACAAAAAAAATAATGCTACAATAAAAAAAATTAAAATAATTTGTAGAGTTACTGCAACACAACTCAAATACTGACAGATATGAAACTAATTAATTAAAGATAAACATATACTACAATATTTTCATTAAATGTTCATACTTTTGTTGGCATATATGTCAAGAACATTAATTCCAAACAAAATACAAAAATACTACACTGCCATCCAACATTCGACAACACGCCCAGAATAAGACATGCATGTACACAGACCTGTCGGTTCTCAAGATCAATCTTGTTGCCTAGCACTACGAAGGGGAAATTCTCCGGGTCACGGGGGCTGGCTTGGATCAGAAACTCGTCTCTCCAGCTGTCCAGAGTCTTGAAGGTGTTGGGCGCGGTCACGTCGTACACCAGTACACAGCAGTCTGCACCACGGTAGAATGCCACACCCAGCGACTGGAACCGTTCCTGCCCAGCTGTGTCCCAGATCTAACATGTAGTACAGGTCTAAGTAAGTTTTCACTTGCTCATACAGCATCATTTTAAGACGCCAGCACATCCACCAAGTATTTTAGAATTTAATGAAAAACATTTCTTTCAATTTTGACTAGTGAGCTGTTAAATGCACACACTATACACACAGGTAACCTAAGTCAGTGGAAGTAGCTGAGGCAAGGAGTTAGTCACAAGCACAGACCTGCATAGTGACCAGCCTGTCATCCACCATCACCTCTTTGGTCAGGAAGTCAGCACCAATTGTGGCCTTGTACTGGTTGCTGAACTTTTTATTGACATACTGGTTCATGAGAGAGGTCTTCCCCACCCTGCAAGGGCCAAGACAAAGAATACACAACCAATATAGTCAGGCAAAAATGAAACTGAAAAGACATCTGTATTGTGTGATACATGCATAATCATACTAAACGTTTATGTTAAAGTTACTATTGTTACCATTCAATTAATTGTCAGGATAGTCTTACAGTCAAAGGTGTAGCTTAAAAGGCCGACAAAGTGAGGTGTAACTCACCCAGAGTCTCCCAGGATTATCACTTTTAGCAGCACCTTTTTCCGAGAAGCCATACTGGACTACTGGGAGCTGCAAAATAACAGAAATCCCTTAATAAGGACGTCAAACACATGTTGCATTATCTTTTCATCTTCTTGGTTAACTACTGCCCTTTCTCATAAAAACCAATCCATAATACCATAATATCGGAAATAAATCCATGGAAACACTTTTGGTATGGAAGTGATATATACAGTTTCACTGTAAAATAAGACAGACAAAAAAGGGATTCAGCTATACTGGAGGCACAAAAAGGACGGACCTCAAACCACGTTTGTCTCTATGCTTCTAGCTAATAGTCTTCTAAAATAATTTGCTACACTGTTTTTAAGATTGACTGGCTAGCTATCAAATTAACCGCTCGTCGTACTGAACGTAGCGGATTCCAAGACTTATTAAAACATCGGAGGTGTTATATGAAATTAAGTTATACAAGTTAGATAACTGGACCATAACGTCACCTAGCTAGCTAGCTAACCTTGCTAATTATTGATAGAAATCTGTTTAGCTAGCTAATTGACTTGACATTCAGTGCACCGCGAAAGGCAAATAATTCTGACATTTAGCAAGTTATTGACTAAAATACAAGAAAATTAATAGAATTCGCAACGGTTACTCTGCGTTACTCAAACAAATATTTTCTTTTTGGGGCAAACACTTGTCTTGGGTTAAATCATGACAAGTAGTTGGTATAGCTATCTAGCAAGCTAACGTCATCAGGCTTGATAACTAGTTATTAAGCTACGCAGACGTATCAGCTAGCTTTGTTCTTTTAAAACAAATTATCATCATAAATGGCTGGGTATTTTAAAACACCAAGTAGTGTGGCATGTCTAGTTAAAAATAATGGGGGTTTTGTAGGGTTTTAGCGACGAATAAAGAGATATCAGCTGTGTGCAATGCACAAACTCACCGACACAAGAATGAATCGTCCGCTTTTCTCACTTCCGGCTGACAGACAGGGGCGCTATGTAAATATGACACGAGAGGTAAATTAGCTAACTTCTCTCAGAGACTGCGCTACGACTATAAAACGTATTGGCTTAAAATATGACAAACAAAACCTGCTTAAAATCGCTAAGAGGAACATCCGCTCTTGTTTTGACTGTATTCTACCTCAATATGGCTACTAAGAGTCACGAGGGTCTGACGTTGTCAGCCAATGACAATCCCATTGCCACGGAAAGTGAAAATGATCGCCATTTCGGCTCAGGCGACACACCAATAGCAAGCGGGTAACAGCTGAGCCAATATGTCGGTTAAGGAAGTTAAGTTTCCTTCACTCAGCTTTTGGCGCTGCGAAATATTTGTTTGGGTGAAACTGGTTTTAATTGAGTACTTTTTAACTTCCACTGTAAACGTACATTAAACAATCGACTTTGGAAATTGAATCTTGTATCCCGCCCACGCTCTCTACACTATGGTCGTCAACCTTCTCATCATTGTTATCACTAGTATCCAGGTAGACAATAAAAACGTACGGTGGCAGTTCCCTTCCGAAATGGGTATAGACCCGTACTGCTTTCAAGTCAGCTCATATTTCAAAAGCAAAGGAGGCTAAACGATTCGGAATGCAAAATAACTAGCTTCCAAGGTTTTGGAGAGCATAGCAACCCTTTTCGGACAAAACTCTACTAGGATGTCGAGTTTCATTGTTTAAGACTCTTGACAGACTTTTTACCTGAGGTCCAATGATTGAACATGTGATTTGCCAGTAAAGCATCTATTTAGGATACAGTCCTGAAATCACTCATTTATTACAATCACTAAAATTACAGTGCAAAACCACCTTTAATTTGTGTGCAAAATTTTCATTTGACTGGATCTTTGCAGGCACATCTAAAACTGCTACCCATTGTCTGAACCACTGATCTCCATCTGAAATCAGTCATCAGATCAGCAATAAAGCCTCTCCATTGCCTTCTGAAGGCTGGCCTCTTTGGCCTAATCCTTGGCCTCCCCAACATTTGATCTGTCATAAAACTGTTAAGCTCTTGAACTGAGCCTCTAATACCCTTTCTCCAATGTTGTGCGGTGGCATACCAATACAATTTCTCAGCAAAAGCCTCCCTAGTTAGCACATGTGTTTCCATTATTGGACATGGGAGTGACTACTACATGACTACTACACTGTGACATACCAACACAGATATGTCTGCCAGCTGTGCGTCACCAGAAAACTGGTGACATACTATAGAGGGAAACGTGAACGTAAATGTAAATGTAGAGAACAGGAGGATCTGGTGCACTCTGTGTTCCGATACTAAGTATGGATGTCCTATTGTAGACCATTCGCCTTGAAGAATGTTTGTACTGAGCCAGCAGATTACAGAACTTATATCTGAGGTGACGCTAGACCTAATTTTCAGTGTTCCAAGCTGACTATCTGGTCCATATAGGGAATCAGTGGCTGTACTGTTGGTTGTCAGTTTTGATGGTTATATTGTTTAGGATCATTTTAGTTTGTTGGGTGGCTTATATAGTGGCACATAAACACCAGCTATTATAGGGAGGTGATTTATCTAGCTGACTAAAAATGTTTCTTTTAAAATTCTTATAGGGGCTGACAAGCACACACATGCACTTATTTGATCAGCTTTTCCTCCCAACTATTTTTGTAATAAAATACTATTTAAGCTGGATGCCACTCTTATTGTAGCTAGAGTAAAGAGGAGGCTATCCAAAAGTTAAACTGCCTTTCACGCTCCCCTTACTATTAGCCAACTCATGACGCCAGAAACTCGCCAACGCCAACTCAACTCTATGATGCCAGAAAGTGTTCCCTATAAAGGATTCCTCCAGTAGAGGAAACTGGAAAGGGCAGGGCAGTTTCCAGCACCGCATGAAAGTTAATCTTTCTATATTGGGACATCCTTCATGATTCCATCCTCAAAGATCTGAAAAGACCACCAATAATGGTGACAGCTCCACCTAGCCCTCTGGTGTTTCTCCTATGTATTGCTTACACCTGTCCATTCCTTTCAGATCTGTGAGGGGGGATTGTGAAGGGCTTGGAGTGATACTGGCATAGGTGCAAAATATAGGAACTGGGACACACTGGGTATGGTTTAGTTTAGGACACAGCTGCAGGGTTGAGAAATCCGTTGTCCACCCGGGCTGTAGATGGCAGCACTGCGCTAGTTCGATGTTCGGCTAACCACAGCACTGGTGAGAAGAAGAAGATGTGCGATGGGAATACAAAATTAGAAGGGAAATACATAACGTTTATGATTTAAAAAATATATACTGCAAACGAAATAATGAAGTGAAGACCACCGTGTAGGGAAAAATACGACAAGCCGGTGCGGTGTCTTATCGGTGAGTGGAATTGCCCAGCTTGTTGATTCAGTTCATTTTCTTCCTCTTCCATTTTCATTTCTCTAGCAAGCTGCCGTTGCTCCGGTACAGTCTACACCCATTCTCAGCTGAGGTAGCTAGCTCGCTAGCGGTTGTTATTGTGTCAGTATAGGTTAATCGCATTAGTTACTAATTTAGCTCATATATGCAGTAGCTAGCAGGCCACTGACCTCATTTTAAGGAATGTCATTTGTAATGAGCCGCAGACTATGTCGGAAGATGCTTGCTTCGTTAGCTTGCTGTTAGTTAGCTTAGATGTTTGTTGCGATAACATCGAATTGCCTGCCACGGTTTGATAATCAATGGTAGTAGCTAGCGAACTGACTTGACGGCCCAAGATCCTGATGTAAATTCATTGAGCCCTTGGGCCCGGGCTTGGCTGGAGACAGCCAGCATGTTAGCTATGTCCACCTTACTGATGATGACACTGCACTGACAGAGAGAGGAGAATGAATGGCGTGCTTTTCATATTCAATTTGAAGAGGCATTTAAATAAGTTAGCAAAATAAAATGTGCATTAATTCACCTGGCTGAATAAGCCGTCCCTGAACATGTTTTCTGCTTCTGTCAGACGCACCTCAGGTGGTCACATAAATCACAAGAAACGGTAATAAACACCTTAGCTAACGCCATATGTACACAAATAGACAGCTAGCAACTTTACTAATGTCAACGGTGCATGTCACAAAGTCTGAGGATGCAGCCGAACGAAGCTGTCAGCCGCGAAGCGAAAGCTTGTGTGCCTGTCAGTCAGACAGGGTAGTTGGGTGAAGAACTATAACGAAGATGCATAGGTTTGTGTGAACCCTTTGGGACAACGACGAAATGACTGTATTTTAGAGCTGCTGTGAGAAGTTACAGAGTGACAGAGATATGCACCCCGCCGAGTGCTACCCCAGTAATTACCCAAGATTTTAATATTCTTATATGCCAAAGCATTTAATTGAAGCTGTGGTCCACTAGCCTACACGCAGTATTCATATCTTGAAATTATTTTATTTTTCCTTTCAGTGACTATATACTATGAGCGACGGTTTTTTATGTATTGTAATTTTCCAGATTTATTCGTTATATAGGCTAATCAGTGCTTGAGAACTCAATCCTAAGCAGTTTTTAAAAGTACACGCACAGGTTTGATTAGCACCACCTGCATGATCATTGTGTAGACGCACCGTACAACCTGATAGATTTCGAGTCTGTGAAGGCTGAATGCGTGAAATTAACAGGATCACATGAGGGTGATGCAGACCAATTTCTCCCATTCCCGTCACTACTGCTGAAAATAAACTAACGTTAGTGATGCATAGCAAATACTGTATAGTTATGGACGTGCTGGATTGCAGCCTCACCAGCCTCACACAACATAATACAGCACATTCATACCGCATCTTCACTACTGCCAAAGGGGTCAAATATAGTATTAATATTGTTTTTTTAGAAGTCAAAGGTGATGTTTTAGTAGACATCAGCTTACAATTCTGAAACGTATGTAAAGTAAGATAGGTTTCACGTTTTTGCAAGAAGAATATTACTATTACAGTAAGCGTTTACCTACTTTGTTTTCCCTAATTAATCGGCAACATATATAACATATAATGTTGTCTTACTTAGCAGTAGGAACAGTGACTCTTTCCACAGATTCAGAATTATTTTCGGTTAGGTCACACTCTGTTCCCTCGACTTCCCGCAGGCTGTTCCTTATGTAATACGGTCATCCCTGCAGTTCACTATCGGGGAAACACGTAAGAAGCCATGATCGCCTTACTGTGTTACTCTCACTGTACGTTGTCTCTGTTGTTACATTGCTGTTGGTGTTTATAATTATTATCATTATCATTATTATTATTATTTTAACAGGATCAGGGAGATCGTCTGGTTGTACTGCGTCATGTGGCATTATAGCCACGTATAGTCTCATTCATTCTGACATTTAATTTTGTATGTACAGTGTCCAGTCCAGGCAGGCAGAGATGGAGACTCTTATTCCCATCATTAATCGGCTTCAGGAAGTCTTCCTCACTGTTGGTGCTGAGATCATTCAGCTTCCCCAGATCGTGGTGGTTGGGTCACAGGTCAGTCTGCAGTTTGGGTGCGTAGGTCACAGGCCAGGCTTTAGGTTATCAGGAGACAATACATGACTATATAAAATGTGCCTGTAAGTCTATTTTATACATGTATATTTTATCTACTACAGTGAGAGAGAGCCTCATATGTAAAAATTATGACAAGATAATGACACATTCTGTTCATTAACAAACCTGTATAAGACTTACACTCAGTTCTTCCAATGACAGAGTAGTGGGAAGAGCTCTGTGCTGGAGAGCTTGGTGGGACGGGACTTTCTGCCAAGGGGTTCAGGGATAGTGACACGGAGGCCCCTAGTGTTACAGCTCGTCAACGTACCCCCACTGGAGGAGAGAAAGCACACAGACAACGGTATTGTCATGCACTCAGAAACAGTCTCACTGTCACACTGCAGTCTTCCAACTCACAGAGGTTTGCCCTCAAAGGGAACTGTACAGCCTTCAGGACAAGAAACAAACAAAATGATTCACACTGCAGTTTATACGCTGGACTACAGTGACAACAGACAGACAGACAGCCACACACACACACACACAACATTCAGCACAGGGTTTCTATATATGTTTACTGTCTGATCTGTAATCCTCTTCAATGCCTCTTATCTACCTTTGCATGTGACCAAGGACAAGTCTTATCAAGCACTAATATTAGTCTTAATTGCTAACTTTTCCCTCCGTTTCTTTCTCTTTTACTGTCTTCCATAGGAGATGGCACAAAACAAAACTCCCAAAACAGCTACCCAGGTCTCTGTTTCTATCTGCTGGTTTATCTGCATGTATTTATCTTAAACTTTTTTTCCTTCCTGTTTTCGTTTCTTACTGCCCCCTGATTTTCAGTACTGTACATAATTTATTCCCTAATCTCACATATTTTCTGGGTGGTATTTTTTTTTTATATCATTACCTAACCCCACCCATGTCTTTTTTCAGTTGTCAGAGCTTTGGAGACACTGCCTTTATTTGTACTTGTACACTCATCCCCTCTTGTTTTCTTCAAGGGATCAAGGTTGAAGAATGGGGCACATTCCTTCATTGCAAAAACCAGGTACTGCATGAGGCACCCATATGCACTCTCAACCGCTAGTCCATAGTGTCGGCTTTCCCATTATGTTCCCTCTTACAGTTCCAGTTTCATTTCAGTTTTTGCTGACGAGAGAACAAGAGTTATTCTTGAATTATTAATGGTCAGTTAATGCTGTATATATTTTTAATGGACTGTAGCGATTTGTTGATTAATCGGTCCAATTATCCAGATAAAGCTTATTTGCAATTGATTGAATTTGATGTGCTTAACCCATTGATGCATGTGTTTTTAAAAAAAAGTGAGTGTTTTCTCACTGTTAAAAGGAAGTTCTTCAGCTGCAGAACAACTTATGTCTATTTTATTTATAATTATATTTATTCTAAATGAGAACACAACCTATTTTTTAATGTTTTTCTGTGAAAAGGTAATTTAACTAGCTCTACTTTAAGCCTTCACTTATTTCCCAAGGCTAATTTCCAAAACTAAACCAATAAGGCAAATGTCTTGAAAAGGCTATTTCTTTTCATCTGAATTGCCCAAATGAATGAATTGAAATGAAATTGAATAATGCTCATATTCTGATAAGGCTCTGAAAAACAGGTTATTACTGTAGAGATAAGATGTCAGTTTGCAGAAATACTTTGTCTTTCAGTTTAGCGATGTTACTTCAAGCATCAGCCAGCCAAGAGGGCACATAGCCTGTGGTAGCGAGAACAGGTGTCATGAAATGTCATAGATTAAGAGTGTGTCTGCATCTTTTAATTACACTAAGCATTAATATCAGGATGGCTGTCAGTTTGTATTGGCCATATCCGATCACAAGTCAGTACCTTTTTGACTGTTTTTGCTAGGTAGTTTGTCAAATATAGTTAACAAGTTTTCATTAGGAATGGCTTCAGAGAAACAATTAGCTAGGTAGCTAGTGAATTCTCTCACTAACCAAATGTTAAACAAAAATACTTTATTATATATATATAAGGTTTGGTAAAACTAGGGGAAACTGCTAGTTTACCTGAAGTAAATCTACAGAACAAGTGATATGCCAAGGACTAGACCACCCAAATCCACAGTCACAAGCTAATGGGTTTGATAGCAGGAGAAGAATGTCTGCTTTCCCCTTTGACATAAAACATGAATGATACAGAATGTAGACACAACCTTTTTTCAGCTTACATTGCAAATGGAGATTTGCAAACAGGTATTATGTAATTAGTTTACAGTATCAATGAAATGCAAAGAATCCTTTCGCAAGGCTAGTACTATGTTGCAGGGTGATGAAGAGGCAGCGTTGACAACAGGCAATACCTGTTTTGGCACATAAGCAAACAACTTTTTCCCAACCCTCAAGTGCTGGGTTGCCAGCTGGATTTCAGAATCTCTAGTCAGAGTCATGTCATCTGTTAGCCAAAAAAAGATGGTGTTGCTTTGCCAAAATAAAAGCAATCTCTAAGCAGTACTCTTTGGGAAGAGCTATAAAAATAGTCCAAACTGTCAACTGGCTTCTTATAACAAGCTGTCCACTAAAGAAACACAAATTTCACTTTCGGTTCAGATATGAGTCAATCTTGCTAATGTTGAATCAAGCTGCATGTTTTTGTTATGTAGATGCAAATTTAGGTAATATGCCAGAAAAATCCAAAATGCCAGCTGGCTTTTCTACTCCACGCGTCGGGGAAAAATTAGTAACAATTTAGTGAATTTGGCTGAAAAAGCTGTGAATTTGGCAGCCTAGCTCACGTGTCACATTGAAAGCATTGAGCACATCAGAACAAAAAGCCCTTAATACCTCAATTGCTATGTGGACTCCATCCAGTAGTCCAGAATTTTTTATTGTTGTTGTTGACAGTAGTGTGTTAGACACGGTCATGCTGATTGCACTTTTTTAATGGCTCTGATCAAAACTAGTCCAAGTTCATGTCCAAATACACTGTTTAAACAAAAACCCCCACAAAAATCAGATCTAATTAATGTACCAACTGGGAGGAAGAAATTAGTCATCTGATTTCTAGTTCATGAATTATTTAAAAGGAATGCTTCTGCAGTTTATCACACCCCCTGCTTCACCACCACTGTCACCATTTCAGATTTTCACAGACTTTGGGGAGATTCGCAAAGAGATCGAGGATGAGACCGAACGCACTTCAGGGGGAAATAAGGTGAGGGGAGGTGGGGCAGAGAACAGGGCCCGCATACTGACTTTGTGACACCAGTCAGTGTCAATGTCACATCCTGTCAAAGGACTATTCGATTTGACTCTCTATCTCTCTGTCCTTCTCTTTCTCCTCTAAGGGGATAAGTCCAGAGCCCATCTACCTGAAGATCTTCTCTCCTCATGTCCTTAATCTCACGTTGGTTGACCTTCCAGGAATCACAAAGGTAACCCCACATCTTCCCAGCTTACCAAACCAGTTGTAACATTGCTGGACTCACCATTAGCCAAAAATTTTAAATAAATTTTAATAACCAGGTCTTTTGTGCTAATCAATATGCAATAATACTATAGTTTTCATCATATTTAATTTTTTAAACAAGTTATGAATTATTTAATTTCATTGTGGTTATCAGTTGAGAAAGTCCTTTGATTTGTTGTTGCAGGTCCCAGTGGGTGATCAGCCAGAGGACATAGAGGCCCAGGTGCAAGAGATGATTCTGTCCTTCATCTCCAATCCCAATTCACTCATCCTGTCTGTGTCACCCGCCAACTCTGACCTGGCCACCTGCGATGCCCTGAAGCTGGCTCGGGAGGTTGACCCAGATGGTGAGGGACAGGCATCCTGCTCTCTCTTGGCTCTTTGGCTGCTTTTTTCTGGCTGTCCATCTGCTTGTTTGTCTATTGTCTGATTTTTTTTGGTCTTTCGATGTGTTTTTGTTTGTGTTTCCGAGTCTTCACCCTCCTGTGGCACTGTCTGTGTGGTACTGTGATCTCACCCTCACAGCTGACGGTCTGCCTCTCTCTTCCAGGGCGCAGGACTCTGCTTGTGGTCAGTAAACTGGACCTGATGGACGCAGGCACGGATGCTCTGGAGGTTCTTCTGGGTCGCGTCATTCCGGTTCGGCTGGGCATTGTTGGTGTTGTCAACAGGTCAGCTCCTTCTCTGCTCATGAATGATTAAGTGGACATTTGGTACAGTGAGTCCTCAAACTCTCAGTCATACAGAGCTATGTTGCTGTCTGAGCCTAAACAAAGTTTTTGCTAAATTAAATGGGACTGAGTGTATTAAGGCAGCTTTGAGTGATTTTTTTTTGTCTTTGTGGATGGCAAAAGCCCAGTGCCTAATAGATAGGCTACTCTGAAACAGAATAGATTATAAGATCTGAAACAACCCCTCCAAATGACAGTTTATGCCAGCAGTTTCATCTCAATAAACCCCAAGGCAATCTGTCTGAATTCACCAGGAGATCAGCGTAATTGACTGACGGTCATTTCATCACGCGGCTCCATGTTAAATTGCAGCTTGCGTCAATCACTGTTCTCTCCTGCTCTCCCCGAAAGGAGTCAGCATGACATCAATACCCAGAAAAGCCTGGCTGATGCAGCTCGGGACGAGCAGGCCTTCCTGCAGCGCCACTACCCGTCTCTGGCGTCCCGCTGCGGCTCGCGCTACCTGGCTCGAACCCTGAGCCGGCTGCTCATGCACCACATCCGCGACTGCCTGCCCGAGCTCAAGACCCGAGTGACAGTGCTGAGCGCCCAGTACCAGTCCCGGCTCAACAGCTACGGCCAGCCCGTGGAGGACCACAGTGCCACCCTGCTCCAGATTGTCACCAAGTTCGCCACCGACTACTGCAGCACCATCGAGGGAACTGCCCGCCACATCCAGACCTCAGAACTGTGAGTCAGAGGAAGAGACTGAAAATAGACTGAAAATCTGAGCCTGTCAGAAGGGTTCTGGGCCCACAGTGGCATTTACACGACGTGGCAGAGACTTGTCTGCATTAAATTTTAAACACTGTTTACTTTACAGAATTTGTACAGTGTGTAATCATGTCCCTCTCGCAGTACAAACTCACCAACCCGTTCCCTTTGTGTCGCAGCTGTGGTGGAGCGCGGATCTGCTACATCTTCCACGAGACATTTGGCCGCACGCTGCAATCTATTGACCCCCTGGGCGGCCTGACTGAGCTGGACATCCTCACTGCCATCCGTAACGCAACGGTAATGCCTGGCTGTTCTGGGGCTGAGAGCGTGTGTTTGATGTATTTATCTGGTGTTTGTCAGTAAGGGCTCTGCCTCATATGCCTGTCAGTGTCAAGAAAATGTTATTTTGTAAAAGCATCTGTAAAGACTTGTAAAGTGTTATTTAAACCAAAGGAAGGTCAATACTTAAACCCTGCCAAGGTCTTCATCAGAATGTTCTTTGTACATTATCATTTAAGTTCTTCCTTTTTCTTTTTTGTATTGTTTTGTTGTATATGGTTATCAATATACACATATTCTGTTGAGTTTGTGCCTCTGCCCTCTTTCGATGTGTTAACCCTTTGCGTGCTGTGCTGCAGGGCCCGCGCCCAGCGCTTTTTGTGCCGGAGGTGTCCTTCGAACTGTTGGTGAAGAAGCAGATCAAGCGCCTGGAGGAGCCCAGCCTGCGCTGTGTGGAGCTGGTCCACGAGGAGCTCCAGAGGATCATCCAGCACTGCTCCTCCTTCAGCACGCAGGTACGCACTGCACAGCACACTGGTGTGCCAAGGCTCTTTGCACAATCTGCGTCAGATTAACACTGTAACTACATGTGACCTCTGTGGCCTGGTTGGTTCTCAGTCTTGCCTTGGCTTTCCAGGACAATGTAAGAGATTCTGTAACTGACAACACTGGTGTTTGTGGTATTCAGCTGAGAAATTGTAAAAGGCTAATTTGGAATTATGTGCTTTTTGGCAAATGAGGAAAGCCAAGTCAGTGACAGAGAAGCAACATGTAGATAATGCTATAAAAAGAGAGGGAACACAATGATCTTTTCATGACTCATCCGACCTCTCTGTGGAATTCAAACAGCAGATTAGCATTCATAAAAACATACTGTGAATGATGTTGTTATATATAGGATAAACCAAACAAAATGGTGTGGTATCTGACTATATTAGAAGTGTGGCTTAAGGAATGTGTTCTGTAAATGTGGAAGAGGAATGCAATTAAGTTAACCTGAGTGGTTGCTGATGTCTTCCCTTTTTTAAAAAAGAAACCGCTAGTATTTTATCATAGTGTAAAATTCTGGTATCATGGCAGGCCTACACTACATGCTACACACTACATCCATCCTGCACAAATCCTGAAGCATTCAAGTACGCACTACATTACAGATACTACTCACACATTACTGCAACTACTGTAACTGTTGGCATTAACATACTGGTATCTGCCTGTCTCTCTGAATGCCAGGAGCTCCTGCGATTCCCGAAGCTGCATGACTCCATAGTGGAGGTGGTGACCGGCTTGCTGAGGAAGCGTCTGCCTATCACCAATGAGATGGTAAGAGTGCAGAGGCACATCACACAAGCAGACACTTTCAGCCAATGCCATTGGTATGCATAGATCTGATAAAATTTCAAAATTCACTGGAAACTCCCCCCTACTGCAACTGTAATAGTAATCTACTGGCTGTTTGGTGCCAGGTCCATAACTTGGTGGCAATAGAGCTGGCCTACATCAACACCAAGCACCCAGACTTCACCGATGCTGCACAGGTCTCTGCTTCCGTCAACAGTCAACAGGTAACCGCCTCAATGCGACACCTCCCTCTCCAGGCAGACATGAACATCCATCTTGCATGCATTTACCTCTTAGCTCATCACAAGGGATTGCCATCCATCTCACTCATGCTCTCTCTCTTTCCTACACCCTCTCTTCCGCTCTCTTTTTTTTTTTGCCTCACCTTCCCTTACCTGTCTGCTTCCCTTCCTCCATCTCTTTCCTTCTGTTTTTCCATTTCTATCAGGCGGAGACAGTGCAGGATGGAGGCAAACGTTGGAAGAATGAGACAGTGGCAGAAGAGAAAGTGGCCGTGGACAAGACCTCGGCTTTCAGCAGCCCCAGCAAGGGGCAAGCCATCAACCTTCTGGACACGGTGAGATGTGAACCTGGTGACCGGCTGGTGGGCTTCATTACTGATGTAATGAAATACCACTGAAAAAAGGTAGTGAACATAAAACCAGGGAATAGAGAATTCTCTCTTGATAGTGCTTGTGGGGAAACTCACACAGCGACAGCAGTCTGTACTTTGGCATTGATTTGTGTCATGACACTGATTGACTGATTGACACAGTGATCACTGACATCGTGACTGATTAGTGATTCTTGCCACTGTTTGCCAGGCTGTGCCAGTGTCACGGAGGTTGAGTGGTCGGGAGCAGCGGGACTGTGAGGTCATCCAACGCCTCATCAAGTGCTACTTCCTCATCGTCCGCAAGAGCATCCAGGACAGGTTAGAGGGTCATGGCTATGGAGTGTGTGTGTGTGTGTGTTTCACCATAAATTTCAGCATGACTTTGGCACAAAGTGACTGTGTCCTGCCCTTTCCTGTCACAGCGTGCCCAAAACAGTGATGCACTTCCTGGTGAACTATGTGAAGGAGCATCTGCAGAGTGAGCTGGTAGGGCAACTCTACAAACAGCCCCTGCTGCAGGGGCTGCTCATCGAGTCCCAGGACACTGCACAGCAGAGGACAGAGGTTGCACAAATGCTAGAGGTGTGTGTCTCGTGCACTGTGTGTGTGCGTGTGCGTGTGCGTGTGCGTGTGTGTTTGTGTGCGCACGCGCTGTAATCAAATGCATAGACTGTGTGAGGAAGGAATCAGAACTGTAATTGTTACTGTTTGCCTCTTGCTTCTCGCCCACAGGCTCTGAAGAAAGCCAGCCAAATCATCTCAGAGATCCGGGAAACACATTTGTGGTAGCCAGATGCCAACCGAAGGGAAGAGCTCCATGTCCTTGATGGCATGTGCCGAAAAAAAAAAGAGAGAGAGAGAGAGAGAGAGAGAGTGAGAGAGTGTTTGTGTGTGTGTGAGAGAGAGAGAGAGAATGTGTGTGTAGATGGAGGGACAGCCGATCTCACACCGACCATTACACCCTTGCCCCCAGCTGTCTGCTGTTTATTGTGAAAGATTTTGGTCAATTTGTCTGTGGAAACTTTTTTCCCTGGTTTGAGAGACTGATAGAACTGTCATTCAGTTTTACCACACCAGGGTAGGGCTGGGTCAATACACTGAGTTGTAGATAGCATCTGTGATTGGGGGAAAAAAGAAGCTTAAATGTTTTCAGTTGTCAGGAATGTTTGCTTAACACAACACTGAATATTTAATCCCATATCTGGCCAGGCCAGGCTAGTCTGCTGCTCACAGCCTGTCAGGCTTTAGCATCGATAACTCCACTCCAGAAACACTTCAGACTATAGTGATTACAAATCAGTTTGTGTAACCAACCAACCGATTAAGCCCTGGGTAAGGGCTGTAAGCAGGCGTGCATACTACTGTGCAGTTGTTGCAAAAATGTCATGAGACTCTCACAGTTTACATACATTTTGTTCCCAAATTGTAATGAAACTGACACAAGGCAGTGTTATTGAGGAGGGAACACAAATTTAAAATGAATGTGTTTTTCATGTAGCTTGGATTGGGCACTGCAAAACACTTAGTTTCTCAAACCAGAAAATGTGAACCTCACTGTTTCCTGAACAAAAAAAACATACCAATGTTGTATAAACTTTCCATTGTTACGGTAATATTGTAGGCATATTTTATTTTAATTAAAGTTGTACAGTTGTTTCATGTAATAGAGTGCTTTGCCAAATACAGAATACAGCAAAATGTAGGCATTTCTAAAATGGGAATTGGGTGATATACAGTGTGTAAAATGTTTTACCTTTGGCGGGATATTTATCCACACAATACATAATTTTTCTTTCACACTACCATCCCTCAATTCCCTCTTGAAGTAAGGTATCCTTCCACTGAGTAATTGTCTCATGAATACATTGATATGAGAGGTTTACACTTTACAGTGTTGCATACTTTATTAGCTACCCTTGACCTTTGATAGAATTATTTATAAAACATAAATATTTGACAGCATGTTTTTTAAAAACCATTTAGTAACCAGCCCTACTTTTGAGCATCGAGCAAAATGAACGCCATCAGTAGATATGCGTTGGCAGCTACATGGATTAGGGATTTAGCGGTACTGATTTGGTGCATGATAAATATGCATGGTGGGTTAAAGAATCTCCAGGCTTTGTCCAGTCACAGTACAAGATACAGTGTAGAATAGAGCTGGTGCCGCTTTATATGAGAGTTTCTGGTCAACCACTTTTACATGGCAATAATGAGCACAACACAAAAATTGTTTGTATGTGAAGTGTTTCTAGACAGATTTTACATGCAAACCATAATACACTGATCTAGAAATTAGAAGAAAGCAGTAGTAGAATCAGTACAAAGAACTAGCAGATTAAAGAGCAGAGTAAATGGTGCAAATGTAGGAAATTGTTTGTGAGGGGCATTTGCAGTTTTGGTTTCCTCAAGGGGTTAATTCATTGAGGAACACTTTTAGCAAAACTGCTACCACAGAGGAGGGGTCCAGAGCCCCGGAGCCAGAGGAGAGCTTCTAGGGGATGTTTATCCTGAGCTCCCATGAGCACTTCAGTGAAACATTGCACAACATTTCAGCCATGGAATTCACCCCTAGGGGTCTCAGGGACAGACATGAAGCCAGTTAGGTTGAGGTCACTCTCCCACGCAGACTCAGACCCTTCATATCACAATTCAGACAGACTGTCAAAGCTTGGAAGTGGGAGAGTCCCTCTGTTTGTATGCGTCTGCTTGCGTATGTATTTGTGTGTCCCATTATTGATGTTTATGCTCAGCAAAATTTACTGTCTCCATCTTAGCAATGCACTGACTTTGTTGGTCCTCTGACTCTGACTTGTAATATTGCACTGTAAATGACAAGTTGTTACTCGTGAGTTGTTGGACACATTATCTATGTGCCTGTTTCATACTGGTACATCATTACATTCCATCTTGTTAACTTAAATTCCACAACTGTTCTTGAAGCCAAAAGTCATGAACATGGTCCATTTTTTGTATTTATGATTGTGTTGATGGTTAGAGCTTGCTGCACAGTATGAAACCCAAGAAAGACTGACACAAAGGATCATCCCTGAGAAACGCTGCCTTCAACATAGTAAGAGAGAGGGCAGTGCATAAGAGTGTCAGTCTGTATATCTGTAGGTGTGTATTTATGTGTGAGTGAGTATGCATTTTGTATTGTGACTTTGTTATAAATTAACTGCCTGAAAGTGCTTGCCTGCCAATTTTGTGAAACTCCTTGGTTAACAATGTCTGTCCTGGTAGTGTCCATAGGAGAGAATCATTAAAACCATGTGAGAACACAATCTGTTATCCATCTGGGTCAATTTTACTTATGTCAATAAGAATACGATAAAATGACTGAAACTGCTACTACTGACTATGGATTTATTAGGTACAGCATTATCTTAATCACAGCTAAATACTGGTCCCATTGTTCTGAGTTTCACAGAGAAATGACTTGTTTTTACTTATCAGGTGAAACCTGCACGCCAATTACACATGGACCAACATATGACGCTTGTATGTTGACATGGATTTTGGCATAATTTCTTTCATTCCAGAAATCCAATGGGAGCACTAGATTTTATCTCAGAATATGCAATTTTAGGTTGGACCTCTAAAAGATTGTAATCAGGGGACAAAGGCAGATCTTTTATCATCTGTGGTCTGTTCTTGAATTTCCCCCCAAAATAACCCTACCCTTTTTGTAGTGTTTCACACTACATGTGTGATCTTGTTCCAACTGACTCAAATACATTAGGTTTGATTGAGCTGTTGATAAAATACTGATCTTGAATTTAATGTCAGCTGAAAATTGTCCGGTTGTTGACTTTGAAAGGGGAAATCAGTGTCTGAGGTGTGTTTTGCAGGGAGAAAGATAAAATTAAATGGCTTTATTCAGCATATTTTTGTGAGTATCTTAGATTGGGTGTTACTGTTTCAATCTCAACTAGTTGCTCAAGTAATTGCTTTAGGCCCTAAGACAGGCAGTTCAGCAAGTAATTAATCTTATTAATCTATTCTGTTGAACACTAATCAGTATACTAATCAGAAACAAATGCCAGAAATGTGTTACATGTATCATTCACAAGAATAGCAACCACAAATCACACTTCTTTCACAAATGTCCACCAGCACATAGCTGTCAAGTGATGTCAAATCCAAATCAAGTATGCAATTAACAGGTTCATTGAATCTCTCTGATTACTGTCTCAGCCAGAATGTATGCAGTGTTGCAGGTACACACTTTACTAACACCAAATACTGGTGCCTCTGCACAGGAAAAAAGGAGAGCAAGATCACTTATGGATCGTCAGTGTAAAAAAAAATGCTAACCCATCAGGCGAAGGAAAAGCATTGGCGTCAATTTCCTTTTGAGGATGTCAAAATCAGGATTAGAATCGAACGGCTCAGCTTATTGAGCGGGGCCGGGAAATGAAAGTCTCTCTCCTACTGTTCCTCGGGATCTTACAAACGGTATACACAAACATGTTGATCGAAGAGCAGGCGTTTAATCACACCTGAATCTCCCAACAGCTACAGCAAGGAATTTCTATAGAAATGTGATGGCTCTTTGCAAAACAATTGTCCATCTGGGACTTCCTGCATTGCAATAAGGAAAGATTGAAAGAGGGGATGTTGGATTTGTATTAGAACGGCACAATGTGAAGTCAATTAAACCATGCACCTCTCCTGACGACAGGAACACAAAGGTGGCAGAAATATTGTGCTACAATAAGGCACCAGTTCAATAGATTTCAACCTTCTCTTCACATCTCTGGCTTCCAAGGAGTTCATCTCCTTGAACCGAATAAGGAGCATATCCGATCAGCTAATTGAGCACGAGCAGAATTCGATCCAGGCACACTATGGCCTCACAGCTGGCCACTACTTCCCTTAGCCATTCGTCAGCTACAGTATCTACAAGTAGCTCTGAAGCTTAACGTAAATTCTCCAGGGCTGCCAGGGTGGTTAATGATCTGAGGCGGAGGCTGTACTGGCCAGGAGCTGTGAGTGAGGAGCAAAAACAAACAGGGTGCTGATCGTCATGATAATGGGTCCAGGGGACGTTCATTTGGAGCCTTCATGCTGTGGCACACCGTGCTTCCACTTTATAATGCAATTAGCAGAGAGTGAAATCTCACTGTGCAGTGCGCCACTTTAAACAATGTTAATGGCACAGTCAGACGCACGCTAGGAAGCATGCCATGGGGGCAGTCATGAGTTCTCTGGTCCAATTTGAGGAGGGCAATTAGGGCACGATTAGTGAAATGCCTTAAATAATTGTCATTTATTTTTCACTGCAGTAATTATCCTTAAACAATTCAACGGTAGTGTTTAACCTACTCTCGTCCTGATGATTGACTTGTTCTGGTTCACTGCGTTTTTTGGTTTTACTTCTTGTGTTCTCATTGACTCTTGTTAACTCCTCATCACTACTATCTGAGGTGTACATGACTTTGTTAGCAAAATGCATATTTGAACTAGAATAAACCACTGTGGGGACAACAGTGTTTACAGAAGAATGGCCACAGATTCTTATCACTTTGTCAAAATTAGCTGTATTTACTAGCGCGAGACTATGCTCACACTCATGAAATAATGTTCCTTTGGATTAATTTTGGTTATCTCCCAAAGGCTCTTGTGTATGATTCTGTCGTTGTGATACATTTCCACAATTTTTTAATGAATCATTGATTGCAGGTTTTTCTATTTACACGAGGTAATTTCACATTAATATCTTGTGTTCTCGCAGCATTTCTGAAAACCCACACTTGTCTCATTAAGGTGAAACGGTTGGTGAATACTAAAAAGAAAAAAAAAACTGAATCCAAATTACAACAATCCATCACATTTGTCCCCATCGGACACGGGCATCAAAGGTAGTTACAGATGACGGCCCCTGTCAGAATTGCCAGATCCAGGTCGATTTCTCTTTACCCGAGAGGTGTTAACCTCAGCATTTTCCTTCAAAGCATCATCCTCCTTTGATTTGGCTGACACCTTTATCTGCAGAATCATACAAATTTGGGCGCGGAGCTGGTCCACAGCAATGCAGTGTTTAGAGCTATATATAGTACACATAGCATCCCTCAAACATCAGTCATGAATGATCAATGAACCAAATGACACAAAAAACATTCAATTAATCTCCAAAGTCTGTCCGTTTCATTTTCAAAAAGAACATTCATACAGAAATAGAGCGATATGTATCTTTTCACGTTTGGTATGCACATCTTTAGGATGAAATGTTAAATTGCAGTCATTAAAAAGGCCATGCAATATTTATTGCAAAGAGCAGTGGTGTTAAACAATGAGTCCTGATCAAGTTGTTCATGTTGTCCCAGCCAGCTAATCTTCCCCCTTTGTCAAATTGGCCAATCAGGTCCCTTGTTCCCCACAGCGGCTGATGTGTAATGTGCGTTCTGGTGCAAAATGGCTGCCATGGACCACTGAGGCAGGTGCCGCACATGTGGTTGATTAAGCAAGTCAGCATCCTCACTGTAATGCAGGTTGTGGTTTTGTATAGACCCAAACTACTGTTTTAAACACTTTGGATGGGAAACAAGAAAACCACCCTCCACAATCTGCCCAATGATTCCTGTATACTCATCACTGCCCCTGAAAACGAATTCGACAGGTATACCTTTGTAAACTGCTGCTTGTTATTCTCATGCATGTGTGGTCAGGTTCGATTGAAAGCCGACCCCAAATCAATCCGCCTTCTCTTCTATCTCCTCCCTCCACAGAAGCGCACTGCTCTTTTTGCATCAGACACCTTTGTGTAGAATTAAACATGAGCCGTCTGGGTTAATTAATTAAAGCTGACAGGTCATTACTGTCAGTTATCATCGGTGGGAGAGGAGGAGGAACCCACACCGTGACGGTGTCAGTCATGCACTGTGAGCCCCGCACTGATGCAGAGGTACGGACTACACAGTGGCCGCAACGCAGCGGAAAAAGCTCTACTCAGTAATTAAGGACACGCAAGACAAAGTGGCGAGGTCCTGGGTGCAGGGGAGGTGGACACAGTCCACGGTTGCCATGTGGTGCACTCTCTGGCTTCGTGCGGGTGCATTCTGACCAGGCGCTAATGAAGTGGCCTGCATGCTGCAGACGGATTGACTGATTCTGAAGCCCTCTCTCCCCTCTGCCTCCTCATTCTCAGCCTCCCCCATTTGCTCTAAGTGAAAATGCCAGCAGGAATTTAAATGTCAGGCTTTGCTGTAATACTGCTGTTTAGCATCTTGATGGATTGTGTGTCTGCGTGGGGTAAGGCTGAAGTGGGGGCGGGGGTCAGGTGTGGGGGTGGGGTGGGGTGGTGTGGGGGTTAAGCGTGGATGGGGAGAGAAAAGAGGTGGAAGTGGGGGAGATACAAATGTTTAAGCTCAAGACAGACAGTTCAATAACAAGCAGAAGCTGCTGCAAAAGCCAGAGTCACTGCCACGTCCCTGGTGATAACTGCCCCAAAGAAACACACACTGACACTGCATGTTTCAGCAATGCGACAGTGGTACTGTAAAGTCAAACACTGGGATAATCAAACAATAGGGTGATTGGAAAGCACTATAAACTTCCTGACCAAGTCACCCACTAAAGGTGCACAAAAGCACAATGAAAAGACACATGGACTGTAGAAAACATTGGCATTCTCTGAAAACCCTGAACAGCAGCACACTGACAGGTGAAACTGTATCTGACACTGCACCCCTGACAGCCCATTCCTTGAATGACAGGCTGAATGAAAAAACCTGACACTGCACGTTCTGAACAGCAGAATTTTACCAAACTCATGCGGACAAGCTGACATGGTAAGGCTGAAGACACTGATGGATCCACATGGAAGCAGATAAACATGTTCCCACAGGTGAAAGACACATGTACATTTTTTTCCCCCTGCTGTCGCCTGTGGCCTCTTATTGCCAGTATTAGCCAACCTTATCTCCAACTCTCACTCACACACACACACACACACTCACTCACTCACTCACAACCACAGCTGCAAATTACATTTTCCAAAATATCTTTTTTATTCACCTTGTGTCTTCTGTATTCTTCAATTACTCAACTCCCCCTCTCCTCAGACACCTTTTTCATTCCTCCCTCTCTCTCTCTCTCTCTCTCTCTCTCTCCCTCTCTCTCCCCCTCATCTTTCTCTGGAGCACTGGTTAGACCGTACCAACCCCATCCTCTGAAAAGCGGGGGGACACTGCTGTCGTCTGTTTGCACAAGCCTCACGTTGGTTTATGTTGTGAGACTGAAAGGATCTCAGAACCAACACGAAATGCCCTTCCAGATCTGTGGTGAGTCACTGCCATCCCTGTGTGGACTGAACCTCTCCCCGTCTGGGCCAGCTCCATGGTTTGGGGCTATTTGCCCCCTCCCTCTCATTCTCCCATTGGTGAGCCAGTCTGGAAGGGAGTGTGAACAAAGCAGTGAGAGAGGAGAGGAGAGGAGAGAGCAGTTGAAAGAGTGAAAGAACTGACACTCACTCGCTCGCTCCGTCGCCCGGACAACCAGCTGCAGAGGAGGGGGAGACAGTGGGAAAGGGAGAGAAATAGAAACACAGAAGGAGAGGTGTTTTGGCTCCCTGACTCAGCTCCTCACAATCCTAGCCGTCAGAAGCCAGAAGTGCTGTTTCTGTCCCTCGTGGACCAACCATAAAGACAGGACCCACATCCACAAAGAGAGTCGGGTTCATATCCAAGAATTGAGTTTGAGGAGACACCGGACCAGCTTCCATACAACAAAGGGAAAGGTACCGGACTGGACATCCCCACCACCTAACACCTTTCTCCTCTCCGGGCACAGGTAAGATTCCTCCGATAACCCACACTCCAATTTCACATCTGATTTGTGCATTTCAGTTTTTTTGTCAGCTGCCCTGGCATATAATTTCAATAGACACATGGGAACTATAACCACTTTGACACTAGCCCTGCAAATATGAATGATCAATATGCACTCATCACTTGGCCATAATTCTACAATACAGGAGATCTACATCAAATGCACTGGAGTAAGCCATCCACTTTACCTTCAATGATGGCATTTAATGTCCATGAACAACTGAATGACTCCCCCCCCCCCCCCCCCCCCCCCTCCCACCCCCCATCCGGCTCTGACAGCACAAAGCAGGACAAAATGTCAGTGGGTGAGCAGCGGTCAAAAGCCACCCTGTCAAACCTCAGCAGCTGGATGGAGCTGTTGGGTGGGGGAATAAGACCTTGACACGGGGTCACTGACTACTGTGGGGTCTGAGAGATGGGCAGCTGCCTCCTGTCTCCAGCTGAGATCAAGGTGCACACCTTCTCCATAACCTCCTATATTTCACAGTAGAAGCTCAGGGCAAGGAGGAATAAATATCTCTAAACATACATGTCTGGCAATCAGCAATTCCTTCCATCATTATTAGAGATAAGTTACACATACTGAGGATGGATGAAGCAGGGGTAGGAGTTCTTATGCATCTTGCAAACTGATGTAACCATAACTGATGAAAGCTAATGTGTCATTTTCTTCCCACTTGAACATAAACCCTCCACATGCGTGTCTGTGTGAAGGAGGTAAAATCCGTGATGCACGATCCGGTCGCTCCTGCTGGAGGCGCTTGCTCATACATAAGCGATGTCTTCCCGGCGCGCTCGATTGAGATTAATGTCCCTTTAAACAACCTCGTGCGCTCCATGAATTTACACCAAATTGAATTTGCAGAGCGGCTGAGGGAATGAGAAAGAGATGAGTCTTGGGGGGGAGAGGGGGGCAAGAAAGGTGTCAGGGGTGTGTTTTTTTATTTTTAGCAGAAGTCTTTAGAAAAATGTACCCCCCCCCCCACACACACACACACACACACACACACATCTACTTACAGTTAGTGGAATATATGAGGCTGCTGTCATTACTTCTGTGTTAGGGCTGGGTCAGTGATGGGGCACCTCAGCGACTGGCAGTGAAGGCACCCTGCTGTAAATATGAAGTGACACTAACGCCACGGGACCCCGAAAGCCACAACAGCACAGAGGACAGATGACTGCAATCATCTGTCTGCTGCTGGTTGTCTGACTGCATCTAATTAAGAATAAACACGCTGAGGTCCATTGGTGACACAACAAGCATCGCGCTCATTGCCGCGCTTGTTGATTAGACTTTTGTGTGTGTGTGTGGTGAAGGCACTCTGCTTCAAATAAGTCTTAACATTTTAAATACTGTATACCTGTTTCTTACCATAATGAAATCTCTGGATCTATGCTGTCAAAAAGCAAGATATAGAGACCCATAAAAATACTGGACTACAGCCCACAAGCATCAGGGAATAACTGCAATATGTACAGAGGACGGTCTCTGAAATTTGCACGTCGCATTCAATACTGGGGTCTGTGCATAAAACCATTCTGAACGGGCACTGTAGCATAAATCTGGGTCCAGAGAATGACAGTGATTTAACCAGATAGAACAGATGTAAATTCTGCATCCCAGACAGCACTGATTCCGTGGTCTTTCATTTTTGCTCTAAATCTGCACAGTCTTTGATAGAGTCTCCCTGCTTCCTGGTTGAGAGAAAAAGAGCGGGTTTATTTTCATCTTGTAAACATGTTTCCTGCCCCCCGTACTGCTCGTTGCGAAGCTCCCCACGGTTGCGCTTCTCTCATAATTAATGTGCTGATGAAATTGTACATTTGGCAAAGCGGAGTGCTTGAATCCATCACCGAGAAAAATGGATGTGTCTCAGTTGCTTTTCAGAGGGAGATTACTCTGAGATGCATGGCTGTAATCTCCCACTGCCTGATGTTAGAAGCGCAATTTCAATGCACAATAAAATTGCATGCGCCCGGCCGTCCAAATGGCAGTTTAGATAGAATACACAGCGTTACTTTACTAAGCTTTGAGTCTGCACAACATACCTTGATGAATGGTTTATAGATAGGGGACCAATGAAGCTCTCTTTCTCCCTATTGTAGAGAGAGATGCTATTGATGTTAAAATGCACATGAAAACTATCTATTATCCACGGCAGACTGCACAACCTGTGCAGTTAAGTTGCAGCGCACCTGCTCTACAGAGGAAGACAGTGCGCTTCCTATTAGAGAACAAACTCTAAGCAGGTACTGTAGGTGACTTTGGCAGCAGTAGGAGCCCCAGCCCCCCTCCTAATCCCCCTCATGGACATTTCCTGTGCCTAATGAGTCTGTCCTCTGAAATGGTCGGGGAAACAATGCCAGATGCCAGATGCTCACCGCGGACGCAGATGTTGGGCTGCTTCTTTCTGTGTGAGGGATTGTAGGAGAGATGCTTCCTCAGTGGAGAGTGCCCCATACCACGATGGTCTAACAAAGCATCCAAAAATATTTCTTTAAAAACAGGGTTGTTGGATTGGTCTTGTGTAGACGTTTGTCCACAAAAGTGTCTTTCAGAGTCACTGGAGCACATGACATAACCCTGTTGATGAGCGATGGTAAATTCTAAAACTATTGTTATAGCTAGTTCTTAAAGATCCCACAATTTCGTTGTACCCCCACTGTGCAATGACAATAAAGACTATTCTGATTCTGATTCTGAAAGCTTTCAGTCAGCTAACCACCAAAAGCAGGGGATGTACACTTGAGTGTAAATATTCAACACCTGTAGTGGAGAGAAGAGTTCCACAGGAACTCACTCCCCCCTGATGGTAGATGACAGAGTCCCTGCCAGACTGCACTTATCCGGTCTTTTGCCACTTGAATACAAAGTTTGCAGAGTTGTTCATACTAGTGGGGGGGCAGATGAGGCAACAGTTGAGAGCGGTTAGTTGCCGCTGGGGGTTGTCTGTTACTGAGCTTGAGCACCACTCATATCCAGCACCCCTCACTCTCTGTCACCAATTAGACGCCCAAGATGATTTAATTTGCAACTGTTCTGCCAAATTTAAGTCAGCTGCTGATATGGCAAAAGCTGCTTACAGAGATCTCCCGTGGAGAGTTCAGCCCGCTCGCAGCAAAGGAGAGAGTGAGGGGAATAAATTACCGGCCGTTCTGTGTTCCGCATCATAAACTGAGGGCTCAGGAGACCGAGCGTGTGCTCGGGCCCTGGAGACACATTCTGTCCTCTTTCCAAATCCTCCCCTTGACTTTTCTCCGCACTGAAGAGGAACCCTCCGCTGAAGCTGTTGAAAGACGGATTTAACGTGCGTGCCCTTGCTAGAAGTCAAATAGGGCAACAGTCCAGCACGCTTTAATGACTGCTCTCTAAATCATTCCTGTTTTATCGCAATGTTAACATGTTTGGGACAACAAAGATGTAAAAAAAAAAAAAAAAAAAGACGAGTGGTGATCAAAGGATGCGTGTCTCTGTGTCTAAGGCAGGTGTGGTGATGGAGTCCGAAGATGAGCCCTTGTTGCTTCAGGCAGATTGGAGTCTTGAGGATGATGAGGAGCAGGAGGAAGGGGAGGTAGAGGAAGAGGTGGAGAGACAGTGCAGCTTTGCTGAGGATGGTGGAGTTCGGGGTCTGTGGGAGGCAGTGGGCTGGGTGTACACTCAGCCCTGGCTGTGTGGGCTGGTCCTGGCAGTTGGAGTTCTCCTGCCCTGTGTCCTCGCAGCCTACATGTTCCTGCGCTGCCCTCCCCTGGACATCGACCTGTCCTACAGCGCCTTCGAGGTTCGCAGTCATTCTTCTGCCCAGCGTTTTGACGCGCTGACCATCGCTCTGAAGACCCAGCTGGGCTCCTGGGACAGACGCAGACGCGATGTAGACGACTATGCCTCCCGTGCCCTGAGAGACTTGCTACTAGACAGGCTGAAGACACAGCGGGGGCGAGCCTCTTCTGTGGGAGGAGGGTATAACAGCAGCAGGTTTTCAAAAGCTGAGAGACAGAACCTGTTTGAAGAAAGGCCTTTGCACGAAGGGGATGATGAATTATACAGGTTAGAAAATGCAGAGAACAGGAGCTCAGGTCAGAGGGGTGCAGAAGGGAACAAGGAGAATGACGGGAATACAACTAGACTCATAGAACATGAGAATCATGAAGCCAAAAAGGCTCAAGGAGATGTGGAAAAAGGAAGATCTCCCCATCTCGTCAGGGTCCCCCGGTTTGTGGCAGGAGCGCCATATTACTCCTACCTGCAGAGCCAAGCTTTGTGGAGGATGGAGCTGGTGTTCCTGGCCCAGGGCAAAGGGGATAACAACATCTTCACCCCGGAACGCCTGCGCACCATCCACAGGGTGGAGCGCCTGGTTATGCAGCACCCTCAGTTTCGTCAGTTCTGCTGGAAGCCCCTGGAGGTTCTGAGAGACCTCCCTCTGGGGCCCTCCTACTGTTCTCCTCCCAGTTCCCTCCTGTCCTACCTCTTCCCCAGTGAGCGAGGGGGCAAGATCTATTATGATGGCATGGGCCCTGACCTGGCCGACATCCATGGTGAGTTTGAGGAATGAATGTGCTGAACGTATGTGTGAAAGTATGGAGTATAGCTGCATCTTAAAATTGCTCTGTTAAGACTGACATTTCCAGTGTGAGTGTTTATGCGTTTCTGGGTATGAGTCATGTCACATCAACTCAGTGTAACAGTAATGTATCAGCTATGACATACCACAGATAACTGTTTGAAATGAAAGAAGAATGAAGCACTGATTAGGCGCTGTCTCTGTTCCTCCCAGGTGCCTTGAGCCTCGCCATAACTCATCCGCAGTTCTACTGGTATGTGGATGAAACCCTGACGCCGGACACTCTGCGAAGCTCCCTCCTGCGCAGTGAGATCCACTTCGGGGCCCCGCTGCCCTCCTTCTTCTCTCTGCAGGACCGGCCCGAGGAGCAGAGGCGCCGCTTCCGCAGCTTTGTGGTCCAATATGCCGACATCCTGGCCCACCAGTCCACCAGGTCAGCTGACGATTCTTTGTCGGTTCTTTAGGAATACCACTTGTGCTGTGGGAGTTCTGGTGCAACTGGTTCACAGAATCCATTCTGAAGAAGTGATGTCTGGGATTCAGGATCTCTTATTACTGCATGTCTGGATTTACATGCACACCACAGAGCTAGCTGTGTGGGCTAGAGTTTGGTGTAATGTTTAGAGTTCTACTTTCTAGAAACATCTGAAGATACAGCTCTTCCGTGCTCACCTGAACACCTGAAACACTACCACCTAAACCAGTTTCTTGTATCTTAAACCGTTTTCCTTATTAAAAAAATCAAATCTAGGGTTTAATGCACTCATATCTCTTCCAGCTAGCTTGTACCTTGTCTGACCAACCACTGAAACTTGGTCATGCAGCACTTCTAATATTGTTGACTCCTTATATGGCTTTTCGCTTGCATTGTACTCTGCCTCACTTGTAAGTCACTTTGGATAAAAAGCATCTGTTAAATGAACAAATGTAAATGTAAATGTAGTTCTATGGACCTAAGATTTGCAAGTCTGAATCCCTGTTGCACACCCTCATAATTGGGTTTCTGACCATGTACAGTGCAAAATCATGAGCATTGCAAGTCAGCCTGCATAATGGTGTATGCCAGATAAATGAATAATTTAATGAGTGAGAAAGGAAATGGTCAGCAATTATATGTCCAAATTAACATAATTCAGATCAAGGGCCAAGACCAGAAGTCATGGGATATTAAAGTCTAGGTCACACAAAGCCAATTACTGGTTCATATGATATGATATGATCTTGCATAACATATCACCAGTGGTGTAAACATGTTCTGGAGTTAAAATTTAATATGAATTATTGATGGACTGATGGTTTTATGTTATGCATTCAGTGGTTCTTTTACCCCTGAACACACCCTCAAACTTTGCCAGCCCAATTGCTAATTTATAAAGGATAAAACAATGGGAGATACAACACTGCTTGTTTAAAAAAAAAACACACACAGAAGGTTTTATTAAGTGGAATATATACTAGCGAAATACTGAAATATTGTATGGAATATTTAAACTAAATAATTTGAAAAATGCCATGAAAAAAAAAATTGAAATCAAAATCACTGGCATGGTTGAGGGCAGTGGAAATGACAGGTGAATAAAACACTCACGCTGGTAAGGTTTATTGCAGTCTACAGTTACTGCCTGTCTTTCTGTCCGTTTATCTGTCAGTCAGGTGAAGGTGCTATATGGGGGCACGGAGCTCTTTGATGATGAGGTCAGACGCACCTTCCACAGTGACATGTTGCTGGCACTGATCAGCGGTGGCTGCATCACTGCACTGGTCTACATCCTGACCTCCTTCTCAGGTACGGAGACACACACCTGTCACACTGACCCTGCTCTCTGGAACAGACAACCTCAGCTGTCACACTGACCCTGCTGTAAGAAACAGCCATTCACAGCTCTGTCACCCTGACACTGCTCTTTGAAATAGCCATCCACATCTTGTTCAGACTGACCTTGCTGTGAGAAACCGCTATCTACAGCTTGTTCACACTCAACTTGCTCTCAAAAATAGTCACCCAGGCTACTGGCTCTGTCGGCAAGATACTTGTCTTGAGTGAAGGCTGACCCCTAACAGCCTGTTCGATCCCAGCTGTGTCACACCCTGGCAGTAGATTCATTTCCTTCTGGTAGGAGTAGGTATGTCTGCAGGGTCATGTCTCACAGCTCTGAAGCACCTTGTAAGTCATCAGACGCCTCAGAGCTGTTTAGACTATGCCAGTGGAGTAGCACCAATCTTCCACTTCATTATGTTGCTCTGTGGGACTTGTAGTATGCAAAATATCCATGGCTATGTGAAAGTGTATAGAAGGATTGCATTTGTATTGCTTCAGCATACTTGTATGACTGCAGAGGTTGCTCTGATGAGAAGATCCTAATGTTGATTCCAAAATGATTGCTTAAAAAGGAGAAAAGACAGTTTTACAAAAATAGCCAACCAGAAAACTGAACCTGCTGTCAGAAGCAGCCAGCTGCAGATCTGTCACACCGAGATTCCTCTCAGGTACAGCAACTCACACCTCTCTTCCCTTTTGGAATTTGCCATTACAAGCAGGATTCCTGATTTGTACCTAGTGTTCTTAATTCTTGAGCCTGTTCTGTTCTTGAGCCTAGCTTGAAAAAGGTCATGTTGATTAATAACACAATACGCAAATGTTAATATGAGATTTGACTTCCATTTCTCTCTTTCCACAGTGTTCTTGACATTTTTTGGGCTCGCCAGCATTGGTCTGAGCTGCCTCATGGCTCTCTTTCTGTACCACGTGGTCTTTGACATCCGTTACCTGGGCATCCTTAACGGAGTGGCAGCATTTGTCATCATTGGCATCGGTAAGCCAGGGCTCATCCTGTATTCATTCCACCTCTAACTGGAATGCTTAAGGGAGACACTGAAAACATGACTCTCTTCAGCAGCTGCTCACTAACCATAAACTTTCTTAGGATGGCCAGTGATACATTTCAGTGGATTGTCTGGCTGCATTACCAACTATTACTGTTGTGAGCGCCTCAAGCTACCATCTGATAGATGGCTACGACTCCAGTTTTTGATCCTTGGTGTATTGTAAATTTCCTCTGATCTTTTTTTCCCCCACTTTTCTTTGATGCACCTTTGCTCTTCCTCTCCCCTGCTGTGATCTCGCTCTCTCCCTCTCTCCCCAGGTGTGGACGACGTCTTTGTGTTCATCAGCACATTCAGGCAGGCCTTTCATCTGGTCCAGCCAGGGCAGCGCATGGTCTACACGGTCAAGACCGCCGGACGAGCCACCTTCCTGACCTCCTTCACCACTGCCGCCGCCTATGCAGCCAACACCTTCTCCCAGGTACTGAGACACAGAAGGTGAAGATCTAGATAAGAACAAAACTGCGCATTTGTACTGTTTTGTTGTAGCCTGCGGTCCTCTTGCTTGAAGCCTGATATTTTGCTCAAGAGGAAATATATGTATTCTCTTTCTGTTTCATCTCGAAATGAATGATCTCGCATCAGATTACATAATAGTCACTTCCCGGCTTTTTGGATGCCTTCCCATTTCCTGACACTCATTCAATATTGCAACCATAAAATCCTAAAGTACTTACATCAAAATCTCTTTACACTCATATCTTTCGCTGAGAAGGGAAGTGCTGACTGTGCTGTTGAGCAGTTTAGAACTGAGTAAATTCTCTGGGGTTTTGTGTGTGCCGGTGTGCATTCTTCCAGATCCCAGCAGTCCATGACTTTGGCCTGTTCATGGCCCTGATCGTCAGCTGCTGTTGGCTGTGGGTGTGCCTCATGATGCCTGCTGCGTTGTGTTTGTGGAGCCAGTATGTAGCGCCCCTGGAGAGCAGCTGTCTAACACAGTAAAAAAACATTTGTTTTCTGTGGATTTGGATGAAGTTCCTGGTGGATGTGAATTCTGTTTTTCTATCCAATGGACACCATGGTCCTCAGGCTATAACCTCCTCACCCCTCCCTCAGGTGTCACTCAGGGGTGTCAATCAGCCACACCCCCTTGTCAGATCAGGATGATGACATCGCCCTAATGTCAGTGGAATTAGAGTCAGGTAAGCGCATTGCCTTATCAGTTTAGCATGAGCTGAAGCTGGGAAAGCAAAACAAATTCTGCAAAGTGAAAGACCCAAAAAAAAAAAAAAAAAACTTACAACCAAACTTCTCCTCTAATGTGTCTCTCCACCCCCCATCCCCCTGTTTCTCTCTCTCAGGGTCCTGTGATCCAGACAATGACACCCAGCTGCTGTCTCTGGCAGTGGAGACGTCCCCACCCCTCTCTGGGCAGGGTGGAGCAGGGCTGGTCAGTGCTGGCCTCCAAGGGGTACTGCAGCGTTGGGTGGCAGAACCAGTGGTGGAAAAACGCAGAGTGATTGTAGGCAAGATCACTCACTTATTCATCCTCCTTCACTGTTCCTGGATCCTTCTCTGACCCCCACACCTTTCCAATTTTAGTTTAATTCTCATCCCAACTGTTCACACTCTGTGTCTCCTCCCTCCTTCTCCCTCAACTTTCAGGTCTCTACGTCCTGGTTCTGCTAGTGTCGGCAGGGTTCTGCTGCATGTTGCGCCCAGCCAGTCGCGCCCCGCTGCTGTTCCGATCCAACACAAACCTGCAGACCCTGCTGGAGCTGCGCAGTAATCTGAGTGCGCAGGGCATCTCCTGCCACATGTGCTCTGGTAAGGTACCATACTTACTGTGACTGTTTGCTTTAGCATCATTTAACTCTGCTCTGTGCGGATGTACATTACGCAGCCACATACTGAGACTCCAAAGGCTTGAATTCTGAAACGCTCCAGAGATGATCACGAAGAAGCACATACCCAAAGAAAGGAGTGTGATGTGTTGTGATTGTGTGGGCCAGGAATGATTCCAGTATCAATCAATATAAGTGGCTTGTTTTCACAGGACGCCTTGTGCATGAGTGTGAACACATGTGACCATATGTGCGGGTGAGTGGGTGCGATTAAAAATCTTTAATTGCTCCTTATAGGTCTGTTCATGGAGAAGCCCCACTCTTTGCATAGTGTTGCCCATCCCTGCCCCTCTGTGCCTGGGACACCTCCCCAGCAGCACCCCTCAAGCCAAACATATTCAGAGTCACACGCCTCCACCAAACCCATCTCCACGGTCACCAAAAAAGGTCAGAGTCAAAGCCAAGCTCTGCATATTGAATTTCTACCAAAAAGAAAGAAAAGAAAAAAAAAATCATCTTTGTCATGCATTTAGCTTTTTTCACAGTACATCAAGCTCTAATCCTAATTTTTTGCAACTAGAAGTGAGTCTAGCTGCTTTACTGACAAGCAAATCTGAAAGTACTATAAGAGGACTCATGACTAAGTATATGGAAATTGAGACCGTTTCTCCACCATAGCCTGTTTTCCCTGTTACAGATCTTCTACTCACAGTTTATGTGTCCAAGCTGGATGTTGGTGCTGCCATCACCCTTTACCGCTTCTCCCTAAATGCCAGTGTGCCCTCACCCTGGAAAGCCCTAACACCGGGGAATGGGGAGGTCCCATCCTTCCAGGTGAGATGGAGCCCTGGAGACAATACCTAAATCCTCCTAGAAAAAAAAAAAAAAAACAGCCGTAGTCATTACCAATGGAAACCAGGTCCTTATAATCCCAATAAAATATCTTTCAATATCTAGGTATGGCCGAAAAGGGAGTATGATTGCCTTTTTAAATGCGGATGCTCAGCTCACTGTCAGAGTAATGACTGGCTATGGAAGCTCTGTCTGTGCAATGTGTTTCTGATTTACAGATCTCAGTAGTCACAGTGTACTAAATGTTCTTTTTAATTGCATCTCAGCCCCACAGAATCAGTTCCCTCTCAGACTCATAAACACAATGAATGGGACAAGGATGTGATTATGTGCTGTCTGTCTCCAACCAGGCCTTCAGCGGGCCTCATAGCAACTTCAGCACACGTATGACAGTGTGTGTGTCCCACACTGCCCACCCCCACCCGCGCTGGATGATCACTTCACGGTCATGTGACCCCCACTTTGGCTGGAGGTCAGAGTTCAGCTTTTATGTGGCATCGGCTGAGCAGCATCACAGCAGGTAAGAGCGTGATGAAGTGATGGAGAGAGTCAGTGAAAAGGATGTGAAAGGAATATTTAACGGCAGGAGGCAGTACAAACAGGCTGTTGAAGAGGCACTCCCTGTGTGATCCAGGAAGCTGTACTTTGCCCAGCTCAGACGTAGCCCCTACCCCAGCCGAGTGTGTGCAGCGCCCCCTGGCTGCGTGATTAGTGCTGGGCCAGATGGACCCACCCAGGGTGCCTTCTACACCCCACTTTCTGGAGGTAAGTGAGGGAAATAATGAAAAGATACAGCTGCTTCATAAGTTACTTCAATGGGATAGATTTTGGATGCTGTGGGTGGACTCATCATCCTTAATGTTTATATTGAGAAAAGCAACTGATACTTCCTTTACTCAGTTTAATTTAGAATGACCCTTTCCTCTGCCTTTGCCCTGTCTCTCAGAATCAACACAGATCACAAGTTCAAAAACCTCAGGCTTTAACCCTTGTGGAGGTGGAGGCTGCGGACGGCCAGCAGTGCGCCCTCTGGTGGACACAGGAGCCATGGTGTTCGTAGTGTTTGGGATCCTGGGGGTTAACCGCACCCACCGCAAAGACAACCACGTCATTGGGGACATGGTGAGTGACATCCTGGATTCCATTGGTAGGGCTGCACCTATCCTCTGAATTTGGCTTGAATTTGGTTTGAGTTGATTTGATTGAAAATTTTCTCCACAGGGCAGTGTTATCTACGACCCCAACTTTGACCTCTTCAAAGAGATTGGGCACCTCTGCCAGCTTTGCAAAGCCATCAGTGCCAACACAGGCTTAGTCAAGCCTGGAGGAGCCCAGTGCCTACCCTCAGGTACTGACAATGTTAATTCAAAGACTGTACATTACACGAAAACATGAGTTAGAAAAGGCACGAGCCATCCTAAATACATTGTGAGTGAGAAAGCAGTAGCTTAATGTATATTATGCGTAGTGTAAAATTGTTGGAGTAACTGCAGTTTTGAACATGTGAAATTTCACTTGTTTTGTCACTGTATCTATTTGTTAGCTAGTTAGCTTTAATACTACACCTACTAACTAGCTGAATAGCTAATCCAGTGCAGCCAAACTATGTAAGATAGCTAGCTAGCAATCAATGTAGCTTAAATAATGAAAAAGAGAACTTACTTCAAGATGCTTCTTCAGGTTAGAGGTTAACTCTTTTGAAGCGGATAGCAGTTTGGTTGCTGGCAATCACAGATTGCATTGTACCATTATGTTGCGACCTTTGTCAAATTTTAAAGTAAAATGGTGCTGGTATTTCCATGACAAACGCGCTGCGCTGGTTGCTTTCTGTCTGACTCTCCATTCTACTGTCTTGTGAGTCAGGCAGGCTGCGCGCTTTTTTTTTTTTTTTCATGAGGAGCATATGGGATACACACCTCGGAGTTGCCCATCATTAGATAGATTTTCCAACTGAATAAACATTGAATGAAAAAAATAAATGAAATTAAATGAAAAATGTAATGTAATCCCTTCAGTAATCTAAATATTTTTAAAATATAACTTACTTGATTACCATCAATTTAAATGGTAACTGTAACAGAATATAGTTACTCATATTTTGTATTTTAAATACGTAACGCCATTACATGTATTCCGTTACTCCCCAACTCTTAATGTAATGTAATATAGCAGTATATAGATATGGAGGCGAACACTGTCTTACCCATACAGGTAGTGCTTAATCTGTCACAGACTGCTTTAGCAGTGCTTCTGAAGTTTCTGGAAAAAAATAATGCTGACTTGCCAGGAAAAACTTGCTGCTTAGCCAGCATGTAGCTTAGGTTGCACAGAGAAAGTGAGTATCTTACATATGGGTGAGAGAAAAGTTTAAACATGGTGGGAGCTAGCCAGTGATACAGAGGCAAAAGTAAGCAATGGATAAAGCCAAGAGCCATTTTATAATTGCATAAATACTTCATACTATAAATACTTAAATACAAATAAGTAAAAGATAAATACATACTGTTGGCAACCAGAGAACAGACATTTCCCCAAGAAAAAGAGTTTAGTTTTCTGCTAAACAGAATAACTGATTAGTTTTCTGTGGGTGGCAGTTTAGCATAGTGGAAAGAAGCGGGGCTCATAACTGAAAGGTTGCCGGTTTGATTCCCTGCTGGGGCACTGCTGCTGTACCCTTGGGCCAGGTAGCTAACCCAGAATTGCCTCAGTAAACACCCAGCTGGACAATGGACAACATATAAAAAATTGTATCCTATGCAAGTCACTCTGGTAAGAGTCTGCTAAATGCCAATAATGTAATGTAATGCTTCCCATATTGGTAGATTGTTCACCATCTTGATACATCTCAGTCTCCCCTGATTGGCTGGGCATGGTGCATTGAAACAAGATGTAATGGTAATATGAATGGAAACATTGCCAGTTTTTGGTTCATGGGTCATGGTTTCAAGAAATTGACCCAGGCTCATGCTCTAATCCTGGAAAGGACCAGGACACTGATATACGGAGACTCTGAAACACTTGTCAGAGATTGCTACCCCGATTCCCTAACACCATAGGGAAAAAAGGACTACAGAGAATTGTATCAGTCCTGCTCCTGTCTGGTATGTTGATATCAGTTGTGTAACAGCCTTCCCTTTTCATTTCACTGGGCTGATGCCTATCTATTGGTTTGGGTCTGCCTCCCAGGAAACAGTCTGTCTTCCCTCCTGCCGCTGCTCCATCCTGAGTGCCAGTCTCTTCCTCAACCAAACCTGCTGCCAGGACAGCTATCCCATGGGGCCGTGGGCATGCAAGGCGGCACAGTGCGCTGGCTGTCCATGGCCTTCGAATCAGTGAGTGATATTCCATGTACCAGCCGCAGTGTGTGTTCAATCAAAACACAAGCAATTGTTAACTTCCACGAACCATGATATACATACATATACTGTACAGTATGGCAAATGGAAGTGTATGGTTTACAGTCATTTTTATAACAGTCCATTCCAGTGAGTGTTTCAGAGCTATTTGTTTCTCAGTCACCTCACAGCTAAGGCACCATTGTGTGCTTCCAGTTATCTTACTTCGGACCCCATAAAACTTTTTTTTTTAAGTCTCTTGCACAATGTCTTACACTTACACAAAGTGTCCTCTCCCTGCTTGTACTTCCAGACCACCTACAAGGGGAAGTCCTCTTTTCAGACTTACTCTGACTTCCTCCAGTGGGAAACCTTCCTACAGGAGCAGCTCTCAGCTCTGCCCAAATCCTCTGCTTTGCGACGAGGGTTCCAGACCTGCGAACACTGGAAGCAGATCTTCATGGAAATTCTAGGCAAGTGAAAAAAAAAAAAGACGGTTTAGGCTTTGTAATGCGAACTCGTCTTCAAAATACAGGCTCTGGGGCCAGTTATGAGATGTCCTTACCAATGAGCCATGCATCACCATAAGCAAAAAGGATGACTGTCAGAATAGTTCTCTATCCATTTATATAGCTATCAAATTCTTTGAATCTCCGTTCCAGCCGCCTGGCATTGCATCAAAGGATAATAAGAAGCTCGTCTACTTCGTTCCAAACACTGAATGGTAAAGCTGACTGTCGGTTGAAATTTTTCAGTGAGTTATTTTATTAGCCAGCTCATTTTAGATGTCCCTGCGCTAGACAGAATATCGGCTCCGTGAACGTTCTTTTTTTAGATTCGTTAATTAACATTTGCACACTTAATTATGGAACTGGTCAGCGCCGCTCCCGCTTTCTTGACAGCGTGCTAGCAGCTAAGCATGCTATTTTAGTCGTAAACTCTACGGCAACTATAACTACAGAAGTTATAAGTAAGCATCTGCAGAATTAGCCATCCAAATAGCTTACATCATCAATTAAGGAAATGGTAATAAATATTGCCTCTTGCTTTAGGACCAACGAAAATGTATTCACCATAGTCATTCTTACCTTCTTATGGAAATGAGCCATGTGCATTTAATTAATGTTGTTAGCCAACAACATCATCAGAGGCGTAGCTGGAGATGGACCCTACTTAGCCCGCCATTTATGCACTTTTTGCCAACTTAGCAATACTGCCACCGATTCTGTAGGTATGGTATGTATACGTAAAAATGCTTGATAGCACCGAGTTTTGAAAAAGCCCAGGGTTGATTGGGGCTTCCATGGTTGAATCTTAAGGTCAATGGTGTTATCAGCTGCATTTAATTATCTCCATTAAACATTAATGATGATAACTATTGACAAGGACGCTACTGCTCACTCCAGACCATTGGACAGACTCTGACCGGGCCACCTTCTTATTTTCTATTT
The DNA here is from genome assembly GCF_013368585.1 of Megalops cyprinoides. Taxonomy (NCBI): domain Eukaryota; kingdom Metazoa; phylum Chordata; class Actinopteri; order Elopiformes; family Megalopidae; genus Megalops; species Megalops cyprinoides. The sequence goes on from NC_050586.1 coordinate 13,001,786, forward strand.
GGACTATCTGCAGGTGTGGAGAGCGCCCTCTACAGTCTGCTCCTCTCATTAGCGATCTGCATAGCAGCTGTGTCCATTTTCACTGCCCACCCTCTCCTGCTGCTGCCTATTCTCCTCACCATCCTGGGTAAGCAACTTAGGTTAGGTCTCTCTATCTTGACTCCAACACTTACAACCTTGACTGTATTTGTTTTCACCTGCTTTGCAGAAAAGAGCACTGTAATGGGCTTTGAGTGGCTTGGACACATATGGAGGTTAATATATCATGTATATACATTTATATTCATACTATTATGTGCTTTTAACCATTAAAGAGTCATCCTCATTCTCTGAGGTTTCCTGCAATAGAAAATTAAAGTAATGCAATGCTGAAAAATTTTTTGTTCATACCTAGACAAAAATGGATCGCAGTGTTCTTATTAATTATACTGTTTTGAATGTCAAGGATGAGACATGAATGAATGTCCAAACACTACGCTGAGATTTTATCTCTGATATCTGAGTTTATTTGAATAGTGTCATATGTTACTTTTTAGTTTTAATGTCCCTCTCTAAGTCACATCTGCAGTGTATTCAGCTATGCTCATGGCATAACAAATCCTACCGAATTAGTGCAGGCCATAAGTAGGCCTGTATCATTGTGTGGCAATGGCTCGGGGACTGACTGAATGAATATGGTCTGTTTGTAGGTGTTATCTGCCTGGTGGTGGCGATCATGTACTGGCTTGGCTGGGAGATGGGGGCAGTGGAAGCCATCTCTCTCTCCATCCTTGTGGGCTCCTCAGTTGACTACTGCTTGCACCTGGTAGAGGGATTCCTGCTTGCTGGAGAGACAGGCCCCCAGATGGCTAGCCACAGTGCAGTATGAATACCCCTCTTCTCTTTTTACCCTGATGTGATCAGTCTCTTTCTTAGTGTTTACCCTTATCTTAATTCCCATTTTTGTAGTTACATTTTGAAAGAATTGCATTTGTGTTAAAAGTCATTTAAATATAAATGAGAAAGTATTCAAATGCTGTGGTTGGATGAAGTGAATTTATGTGACTGTGAACAGCCAAACTACAGCTAGACTACTTTGTCCATTTTGTTGTGATTAAAAATGGTTTTTCTCAATAAATGAGAAATGGGAAATTGACTCATAGTCCACAGGAAGCTATGTATTTCTCTTCTTCCTCTTTTGTAGTCTTCTCAGGACCTCTCTGCCCTGCGGCAGTGGCGGACTTTGATTGCTGTGGACCACGTTGGCGTGGCAATAGTCTCCAGTGCCGTTACCACGGTGATCTCCACGGTGCCACTCTTCTTTTGTGTCATCGTACCTTTCGCCAAGTTTGGCCAGATAGTGGCCATCAACACCGCGATCTCAATCCTCTTCACCCTCACTGTCACCGCCGCCCTGCTGGCCACCATGGGACCCGCATGCTTCACCAGACCCCCTGGTGCAGTGCTGAAAGCCTGTCTCATTGTACTGGGGACAGTAACCTTTGGCTTCACCCTGTACTGGGCCGGGGGGCACCTGATGGGCCCAGTCACGTGGTCCACAGTCACCACATAGCAACAAACTAATCACCCAGCCCACCACAGCTGTGGTTTTCTGTTCTGACCCATGTGGCCAGTGTTGATTTCCATTTTGTTATCCTCATGATGGCACACTCAAGGTTTCAGGTACAAGTAAAAATGCTTTTATGGACAAAAAGGATATACATATTTTTATACATTGTCTTGGTAGCAGTGTTTACTTGGAGGAGAAATCAAAGTCAGTGGAATCAAGGCAGTCTACATTATACACTGTGAATTCCATGAATTCAGCCAGCAGCCCTTGGAAAAATGCGGTCATCAGCTAGTCAGATGGGAGTGGTCAAGTAACATTGGTCCCAACATTGCTCTTTCTCAGGATGTTGCTTACTTTACTTTGAGCCTCTGTCATTATTACGTCTTGTGCTGATCTCAACTCTGGCAGACAGTCTCCCTTTTGCTCTTTGATGTGCAAAAGGGCAGCTGTTTAAACTGGGAAATAACCAGGCCCAAATATGGTCTTCCTGTCTGACCACAGGCAGGATTTGAGTTTCAAATGACATCACTTTCACCGCACCCTGTAACCTATTAAAAGGACAACCAAAACCAAGCATATGCCAGCGCCAGGAGAAAGTAGAAAGTCTGCACCTAGAAATGATGTATTTGATTGTAAAACATAGCAGTCAGTGTTCAGCTCCCTAAAATGACAAACCCAATGTCAGGTGAATTGTTAGAGGAAGTAAAACAATGTGCATGAGAAGACACTGACTTGGTGTGTAACTCAGTAAATTGCTGTGAAGTTTTACATTCCTGCATTATCATCATTCCTCTAAGATTGACACTGGCAGAGTGTTACCTGTATCTGGACTCTAGCAATTGGACAAACTGTTCATGCCCTGGCATTGTTTTTTGATGACAACAACTGCCGTGAATAACAGGTGGATGCTTGGAACCAAGACTGATTATAACAAGATATATACTGACTGCTAACAGCTGACACAGTGCTATGTGGTGAAGAAATGGACTACAGACAAAGCTGCCCAAACTGTTCACCCATGGATCTTGAACACAAAATTACAGTAAGTTGTTTCCGTTTGCCTCAGATTAACCAAAATGGTAATGTGGTGTGATAGGCAGAACAAGTGCTTCCAGAATAAACAGAGCTTTAATTTAAAATATTGTTAAACATTTTTGACAGTGTATCATATCATAAAGAAATAAATGTACAGTATATTTACTTGAAAAACACCTCACATACTTGAGGTTCTGTCTTTTAATGTCTAGCTTGCTTAAGAAGTACAAATAGACCAATTGGTAACGGAATGTATTCAACTCAGAAATCACGATAAGTAACAGTCCAAATATTATTTACGCTAACAAACAGACAAGTTCAGTAAATAAATACATTGAGCTGCAAAACTGATTAAGTGATACAGTGAGTAGTTACCACAAACAAATGGGCCAATTCCGTAAACAAATGCATTCAACTGAGAAATTATAGGTGATACAAGTAAATAAATGGTTTAACCTTTATGTTTATCTGTCTTCCCAGGACCCCGGGCTGCTTGCTGCAAGCTTCACGCTCCAAAGGTCAGACCCCATGTAATTTTCCAACCCGTGAGTCTGTTCCAGCTGAGAGGCGCATACATTTGTTCACTGAAATTGGTTTTTGTCATAATAGGAGTCACAAAAGAGGTCTTGGTTATTTTATTTTAGTCATTAAGCATTCATTATGTTAATGCACTATTGCAGTGATCAGACATATAGGAAACAGAGCATAGAGTTTCAACAGAAACAATTAGGTTTAATCCAGGACTAAATCACATATGTGAAAAATTCATTGTTTCATCAAAGATCATAAAGAAAGCCCTTTAAAAGTCAGTGTTTCTGTTGTTATTCAAAATTATTATTCGCTCATTATTAAACATGTTTCTTCACTCTCTGTGCCAGGCTTGTGACTCACTCAGAGCTGCACAATGGTAGATTGATTATAATTGATTAAGTACGTGAGTACTTTACTTCTGAAAGTCTCATAGGCAGTTAGCTGATCAGAGATGCTGATATACTGCCTAGTTATTTCAGAATGATGCATGTACAATAAAGTCACTCACCCCTTTGCTTTTCTGACACACTTACAGCTGCATGATGGTAGCTTGACTTTAATGAGCTAAGTACATGAATTATGGCACACACCAGAGGAAATTACTGTAAAAGTCTCGTAGACATTGGCTGAACAGAGATGCAGGTATACTGTACAGGGATGTCGGAGCGATGCCTGTACAAGAAAGTCACTCACTCCTTTGCTTTTCTCACTTTGACTTACAGACTCTTGTCTGCTCTCACTGGACCTCAACACTGAATTCCATCTGCAGAGGAGGAATTGTGATGCTGTGCTGGGATGTAAGCTCACCATCAGTTTGCATTAGACATTTTCAGCTCAGAAATTATTCTTAACAGTGGTGTACACTGAATGGAATGTGTACCAAACCAAATACACAAAAATATATGACGTGCAGGGGGGCTCCCAAGTGGCTTAATCAGCGAAGATGCTTGTATAAAGTTACAGTCCTACAGCCCAAGACATCACAAGTTCAAGTCTGTGCCATGTCATTAGCCAACAACAACTAGGAGTCTGCAGCGGCGGAACATAATTGGCTCTGTTGCTCTGGGGTAGGGTGCATTAAGACAGCCAGGGTCCTGTTAAGGCACCACTAAATAACACCCTCTGGTAACTTGTCAGATGCCTATGAGTTGTTAAGACTTTGTCCTTGGGGATGCAACTATTCTCCATTTGGTGTGCAACCTTCCTGTGGGAAGTAGAGTGTGAAAAGTAGCCATTGGCTTCATACAATACAATACAATATAATTCCAGTCAGGGTAAAGATGGGGAATCACACAATATATGTGTAAAAGTGATGGGGAATAGTAATATGTCTTATTTATTATATAGGTTATTTTTCCTCTTCTGCTTCCCACTGTAACATTCTATCCACGTGCATTGTAAGTTTTTAACACTGAAAATGCCTGCTTCTCTGAGTGTATGAGTTTGGGGGAGTTTGGTGTGATTTATGTCAGTTTGGTGGAAATGTGGATTCACAGTTAAAAGACTTAGACTTGTAATTTCAAGGTTACCAGTTTAAATCCCATTGGGAAATGGCTGTTGTACAGTTGAACGGAGTATTTTATGTTGTGAGTATATGTTCAGGTACGTAAACAGTCACTATGTAAACTATACTACATGTAAGTGAGTGTCTGCCGTGCAATTGTAATTGTATTTGCACCCCTAAAACTGGCAGTGTAGGGAGTATACAGGTGCAAGGCTGGCTACTGATTTACATTCATTTTCCTGGTAGCTGTTGTAACGTTCTGTTTTGCCTTGTTTTTACAATTGTGTTTTGACATCATGCAGCATCCGCTAAACGCACCCGGCTCACTCATGTTCCCTTTCCTTTGATACGATTTTCTAAGTTCTCAGAGAGCTCTTTGAGACCCATGCAGTGGGGCTGGCTTCCCTGCATATGTTTCATGATTAGCTCTTTTACCGACTCTAAACCCACTATCCAGATATAATGTAGCCTCTTAACTGCCTCTCAGACAGACACCCTCAGCCTCCCCCACTGGTTACTCCACAGCACTTGCAGTAATTCACAGAGCTCCTTATGCTGATGAGGTTAACACAGGAGGAGAATCCTCCAGATTTACACTCCATTGAGGAGACACTGTTTCTAGCCCTGCCAACTTCAGGTTAATTACATTTTCTTTGAAATAACTCAGTTAATTGGGGGGTTGCGAGGAATGACTTTTTAATTGTTGTCATTATAATCTGTGATGTTTGAAATCGCCAGTGAAATATGATAAAATGAAGCTGCAAAAAGGATGAAAGAAGAGTGGTTTGTGTTTTTTTCTGTGGCTGGTCACATTCACACAGACCTATCAAAGGGGTTCATTGTTAAGTGGACATGAGTGAATTGTTCATCATAATCCACACAATTGTTACATGAGTGAGAGTACCATCAAAAAGAGTGTGTGGCTATAATGTCAGACAAGTTCTTCTAAAGTGGTCAAGCAAGATTCAGATCAAATAGATCAGATAGCAGCAGAGGGGGAAATAGAGCAGAAGTGTTTCATGGTGTCTCACAAAGTAAAGCTGCACACACAGACACACACATACCCATACACACAGACACAGACAGACAGATGCACACACACACACACACACACACAGGTAAACACACAGGAATATGTCATGTGTTAAATCCTGAGTTTTTGGATTGGATTTCGCTTTGCACTGAAAATAGTTGGATTATTCAGCCGATGCTGCCCTTGTAGAATCAATATGCCACTTAAAAAAAAAAAAGAATTTCTGGGCTGCCTTGAGATACTGGGATTAGGATGTAAATGTGACTCGGAAGAAGCTACAAACAAAGGGACAGGTAGAGTATTACTAGGCCAACATCATAGCCCTGATACTGCTAGGGCTCGAGAAGAGCTACTGCACCAAAGGGGTTATGGTGGAGATCACAGGTGAGGTGCTACTTGGAGGACCAGGAGATGATGAGCCTGGGGTATGTAGTCACCTGGGAGTACAGAGGCCACACCTTGGCTGGTAACCCAAAGTCCCTTCTGGAGCATGGGGCAATAGAGGTCTGGGGAACAGGGATTATGGGGGAGTGAGAATCAGACATTTGTAGATTTCACAGAATGAGTAGAAAACTTTGTGAAGAACTCTAGCAGTTAGGCTTCTCATTTCCCTCTCCAGCAATTTGTTTTGCTTAATACAGGGGAAAAAGTGCAAGCACACAAAAAGGAATGAGGGTATGCCACCACAAATTATTCAAAAGGAGTAAATTGCACAAATAAGAGGCTGTAAATAATTCAACAATGTTATGATCAAGCTAGGCAGTCCAATGGCTGCCCCCCAGACAGAACTGAAGACAGCACTGCATTGAGACAGAAAATGAAACAGAGAATCTCAAGGTGAACCTACTGCTACTCATTTCACATTAGAATAATAACAACCTGGTAGAGGGGTGAGCATGAATACATTACTATGTTTTCAGTTCCCTCTTTGATTTTTCTTCCAAAGCCCCCCCCCCCCCCCCCCCCCCCCCCGCCACTACTCATACACTCTTCCCCTCTTTGTCCCTCTTTCTTCCTCAATTGTTCTCTCTATGAGAAGTGAGAGATTATACTCACCTCAGAGAAGAGCACTGTGATCCCTGTTTTTTCTGCTACTGTTGTGATCAAAGTTGATTTTGATCAAACTCAGTTTTTGTCTGACATATTGCTTGCTGAGCTAAGACACAGATTTGACAGCACATCGACAATATCTGTTTTTCTGCAGGGCACTGAAAAAAAAATATCTTAACAGTTGTTCCCAAAGAACATTCTTCCCAAAGCAAGTCTGATGCTTGTAGGGTAGAGGGTGATGTATTTACAAAAAGGTGGCACTAATGGGAGATCAAAGGGCACAAACATGGAGGCAGCATGGAATCAATAGGGTAATCCGAGCCTTGTCTCAGAACATCCTATCTAGTGACTATGGATGAAAATTTGCTATGCAGATAAATCTGATGGAATTACTTTAAAGAAGTGTGCTGAAATTCTGAAAACTGGTCATTGACCTTCATCAAATAAATAAAATTTATCAATCACATACTCCTTCCCTACCCTATGTTGTGCAGTAGATGGCAGGAACCTGACTTCTGTTAATGTACAGTGACCTTTTTAACAGATGCCATTCCTTTTATCATAACTTGTGTTTTGTGCAAATCAAAGTGTTCCCCAGGACCTTGCAGGAAAGAAGGGGATATCTACTCTTCCATACAGTTTCTGAAAGGAACCAGGAAGCATTCAAAGTTGGAAAGAGAAAAGTTCAAACAGCTGCCATATTGAGACCCAAAGCTGCTTAGTAGCCAGTCATTCAGCTAAATAATGATTCCTTATTGCTTTTTCTCAATTAGCTTATTCAACATCATACAGCTTAATCATGTTTACAAAGTGCACTGGGATCACTATGAATCAACATTAATGACAGAAATTGCAAGTCCAAATGTCTAGTGGATAGTGGATATTGCGGCTTGGCAGGTTATGAATAGAAAACACAGCTATTCCACAAGCTAGTTAATCGCAGATGTAGCTCTCCCACAAATCGATCAATAGCGGATATGGTAGGTACACAGCCAGGTTTCTAACATCAGGCACCTGATAGGTAGTTAGTTCAGTTGATGACTTAGGTCAGAGACCTGACCAAACACCTTTTCAGGTACTGGAAGACCTGTCATTGAGTATAATTTAATCCTCCACTCAACCGCCTTTTGAGAAAACTGAGAAATCTTACACATCTCATCCAAATGTATTTTTCAATGGAATGAAAGTTCCCTCTTGACATGTCTTTGCTTTCTTCTTTAGCTTTACAAAGTATCTGTATACGTGGGAGTGAGTGAGTTCACTTTTGCAGCACAACACAAAGGCAAGGACTCCAGCCACTAAATGGGCCATTGGCATGGGGCATAACCCTTGTCCTATGTTTTTTTTTTTTTGTTGTAAGATATCCACTTTCATATGAGAACCCTTCGAAACAATCCTTTTACAAATGCCCCATTAAAGAGGACAGAGCTGCACCTTAGACTCAATACACTACCCTTCCTTTAATCTAGAACCATGGTCAGATATGACAAAGGGGAAATAGAATTAATTGATTCTACTTTTTATCACTTATACCACTGGCTATGATAGGCATTCACATAGATTTGGAGATTTGAAGAAAACATCTACTATAACTATCAGCTTTTGGGTTAATAATACCAAACTTGTATGCATGTTAATAATATTTGACTGACTCTTCTTATCCATGTGGCGTAAATATCTAAGTATCTTAATATCCCAAATTATACCACATAAAAGATATATATTTCAAAGCATACAGTACATATTTGTAATATTAATAATCACCTTTTTATTACTCAAAGTTGTCATTAACTAAGTATGCAGAAAGTTATTTTTCTTTTTCTATGATTTTATCATGCATTTGGTAATTTTAGGCATTTTTGCATATGCATGTGGCTCTTGAGTTTCTGATGATATTTTGCTCTACAAACTCAAGGAGAAAAGGATACATAATGGTTCATTCTCTGTAATTTCATTTTGCTAATCATAAACCATTTTCAGAAGGAAGGAGATTTTCAGCTATGCAGTCATAGTTCTGTCTTTAGCTGAGGTCTTTGTCTACCAGTAAACTCTGAAAGTCTAAAATGGATACCTGCTTGCTATAAGACAAGATACATGAATGGTAACATCAGGTTGTGAAATCCCGGCTAAATCCAACGTTTTAATTGGAAATAGGTACATCATTACAAATATACAGTGTACATTCTGTCTCCTGTCAACCATTTCAGAAACCACACAGGGGAGAGGACATAGCTGAAAAATGTTTTCTGCTTAATCTTACCTACTACATTTGAGCTTTTATTATTTTCCTGACAATTGCTCTTTTTTCTGACCACCAAAGCTCTTCCATGGAGGAGCCCATCTGGTGATATTGCAACCATCAAGCTTCCAAAAAAAGAGACATTTAGCAGACTATCCTCTTTCCAACAGAATGTCAGTAATGACACTGTCTGGGACAAGCTTTGTATAATAAGCTGCCTTACAGTCTCTGAGGCATAACCTTTTATCATAACATTGCTTTGTTCAAATCTCTCCTGATTTTCCTCAAACTCCTGTGGAGCTCCTTTCTGGTACTGCACTGGCTGAAATTAAAGAAGGACAGTCTTTTGAATAGATGCATTAAATTATCTGTGCAATCAGGCAAAAATATTTGCCATTGGGGGCACCTATCAAAGAACAATACCTTTGATACCAATCTAATAGAGTCTTTTTATAATAAAGGTAGGATTTTAGCTTTCAAATTTCATTTTTATTGTTGCACTATAAAATAGTTGTGCAAAAAAGGCCTTTGAGATCAGAAAAAGATTCATTCTGATCTTTACAAAGAATTCTCCAAGATAGAATCAGTTGTTTTTATGGTGAACAGAAGGTTTCAATGTGCTGTATGGTAATAGTGTATGATTATCTTAAGGCAATATTCCCAAGCAGTTCAGGTAATTGAACTGCTAAAATTAGATTAAGACTAAAATAGAACTGAAAAAAATGTAAGACCTTTGACACTGAACATGATGTACCCTGATAATGAAAATGACATGAAATTATAATTAAGAACATATATTAATGTTACAATATGACAAAAAAAAATATTTTAATGCATCAAAAGATCTGGTAGTACAAAGAAGTCTAATTCCATATCTGAAATAAACAAATGCATGTTCATTACTACTCTATGACATAATTTATCTATGTTCAGATGTATTCCATTAAAATATCAGCATATCTATTTCACACAGTTACATTACATTTTCACAATGAAATGGAAACATCAATTCCAGCATATCTAGATTTGGTGCCACCTACTGGATATTGCTTAAACATATCAATTATTCATGAATACTGTATGAAATGGAAATGATGTACTCAAGGTTAAAGTTATTTTGAAAACACTGTTTTAGAGCACATTTAAGAAATTTTATCACTGCCAATTTCATCAAGACTATATCTAGATGAATTCAGTCAAATTCGCATTTAATATTTCTGCCATAATACGCAGAAGATTGAACAGTAAGAAAGGAAATTGGAATCAGAACTATACTGAAGAATCGAAGGAACCCAAACAGCAAAGTGAATGAAAAGCCATGTTTGGTGTTTGGTGTTCAGGTGATAATACCTTGAGGCTACAACTGAGAAAGTGAGAAGGGGGTGGGGGTACTGCAGTTCACTGAAAGACTGAAAAACAGAGACTGCCTCCATCAACCTATTGTTTGTGCCATTACTGCGTACCTGTTCATTTGCATCGATTGTAACTGTTCATAATGCTATAGGAAAAGATGCAGAACTGACACGCTCTGCACACTAAACAACAGGGCCTGTCGGGGAGAATGGCGGAAAATAAAGACGGAGGCAGCAACAGGCGGGGGAAAGAGAAAACAGCACACATTCCGAGCAGAAATGAGAGGAATCGTTGGGGTGAATCAAAAGGAAATTGCCAGTTGTCTTCGTAAATGTGACACGCAGGTGTTCTGTACAGAAATAGCCACGGCGGAGCCCTCTGTGAATATTGCTGGAACAATCTGAGCTTGGCGTAGCCCGCGGCACCCCAACAGATGAGGTGCACTTCAGACTAATCAATCCTGTGGAACTGTTTCTTTCCAAGATGAAGAAAGCAACCCTCAGCAACCCCAGGTTACAATCATGTGCCGTTCCATAAGAGGACTGATTTGTGTGAAAGACAGATTGTTAGATTGAAAAACACAAGAATGAAGGGAAGACAAAGCGCTGCACAATGGTTAAGTTAGCACACCGTTGGATGCCCCCAATGGTGACTATTGATCTAAAACCACAGACGCCAAACCCATCCATTTCAAACAACAAGGAAACACACCCTGTGATTGTGATGGTTCCCATCATAGCTAATAACAGCTGTGGAGCACATGAGGTTTAAACACTGAGCTAAGCACACCTGAAAACCGATCAAAAGAAAGGATGATGACCAAAGAGCAAATCTCTCAAAAACACTCTTAACTAAATACCGTGACCTTCAGAGGCATCTGGAACTTTAATCAGAAGATAGATGTTCGGTGCAGTCCTCAGCCAAACACAGCGGAGCACATCTTCCACTCTTTGTTTCTATGACAACTGATATTCAATCGTTTAAGGTCTTTTTTGGCCACCGCTTTGACCTGAAATCACACTTGCAATGGTCCAATCTTCTTTCACAGATGTCAGAGTACAGTGTGGAACTTCAGCTCTGCTACCATGGTAATGGAACCATCAGAAAGCAACACCTACCTTCCTCTGGGAAGAAATGCACTGTGAGCCTTCGGAACACTTGCTGTAGAGAAGACAGTAAAAATCACACTTTGTGTGCAAAGCGATGGGACTTAATATTCAGATAACCTGCATAAACATATTTCCCACCTCTCAACTTGCGCTGCATAAACCGTAGAAGTACTGCAATGAAAAGTAAAAGGACAAGACTACACGAAGGCAATGTACAACATGACATTTAAAAAAAGAATGACCTATAGTATTAGACAGGCTGCAGATGATTCTAGACTTATGTTCAGGTTATGGTTGACTTGATTTAATCATCCCAATACCGAAATCATCCCAACCCTGCCTACGACATGAACAGCTGACAGATGACATTTACAGACATTTAACAGGCACCTGAAAGACAAGCAATTAACAACCAGTAGACATGGGCCACATTTCTTTTATTAGTCCTTTAATAAGATAACTGCTTCTTTAATTTTCTTTGTTAACGGTAATAATGAAGAAATTAACCCTGGACTGACAGCCAGGATGATGCCAATTACAAATGCTGGTGCTGCAACTGTACAGCATCGTTCTCTCTTTGTAATTACATGCAAGTCTCTGACATACAGTATCAAAAAACACTAGTCAAGGGCGCGAGTCCTATTAGGGATCGCAGACCCTTCAACAAAAGGCACGACAGGGAGAAGAGGAGAGGTGCATTCTGGGAGAATAAGGGAAGGGAGGACAGGTGCGTCCTTCTGGGCCCTCCCGTTCCCTTCCCCTCCGTCCCCCTGGCGTGGTGGGCTGGCCCGACAAAAGCAGGGATCTGACCGGCTGATGCCTGCCTTCCTGAAGATCCTGAGAAACCACTGTTGTTCGTTTTGCTCTTTGATGGAGGCAATTAAAAAAAAAAAAAAAAAAAACAAAACCAAAAAAAAAAAAATGGAAAAAAATTAAAAGTAAACAAAATTCTCCCCCCAGAATCCTCCTAACCTGTTAAACCCACCCACCCGTCCCCATCGTAACCATAAAAAAGGTAAAAACAAGGTCTACTGCAGAATGGCTTAACTCCTCACAGTCTAGGGGGGGAGCCCGTGGTCCTGGGAGCTGAGGGGCGCTTGGTGGTCTTGCGGCCGTTCCGTCTGGTCTGGGTGATCTTGGCAGCCGGGGGTCTCCGAGTGTTGGGCTGGCGCCTCCCCTTGGGCCCCTTCCGCCTCCCCCTCTGCCCCACGCGGCCCCTCCCGGCCCCCGCTGGTCACTTGCGCGAGTGCAGTGTGTCCTGGAACTTGGTGCTGGTGTAGCGCACGTGGAAGCCCTTCTTGTTGATGGTGTCATCGGAGTGGAACTTGATGACGATGGAGTCGCCGGCGGAGTAGATCTCCTCTGGGGGCTGGAGAGGGGCGGAAAGGGGAGGAAAACGGAGCGATTCACCAGAGGCCCTCTCAAAACGCCACTATTTATGTGCAAGAGAGCATCGATTTGAGGAGAAATTATGAGTGCACTGGGGGGGGAGCTGGCATTCATTCCCTTGTAAATCAAGCTCCGGGTCTCTAATGAGCTTTTCACTTCACTCCGCAATCTTAGTTTACTTTTCCGCCCTGCTTTAAATGCACTAAATGTCCCTTTGGTACAGCGTACATTTGGTGCAGTCATATACCTGCCAATTTTGATTTACTGGAATAGGCGCTGAGAGGAAAAAAAAATACAGCTCGTTCAACCGCCAATAATGGAATCAAGCTGTTCTCTGACCTATCCAAACACCTTTCCAATCCCTGAGTGCCCTCATTGCTCTCCCTAACACCGCAGCTCCACGCCACCCCATTATCCCCGGTTCTTGCCACCACCGCTGATCGCTCAAAACCACCGGCCGGCATTTGCGGAGCCAGAGCAAGCTGCTTTTATCAGCCTCTGTAGCTACAGATCATGAAGCAATATATCACAACCCGGAGGAACGGAACAACCGTAATGAAGTCATTAAAGGCTGAAAATAGAGAGGAAGCCCATGAGCTGCACGCCCACTGCTCAGCCCTGATTACTGAGGCAGGCAGGCAGGCTGTTAGGCACCCAGCAGCAGAGAGCTGGATTCAGAAGCAGAGTTTGTGTCAGTGACACAGCATGCTAGCTTCCCAACCAGTCCCCGGGCTGGCGCGAAAGGCCACAGTAATGGAGTGCCGGGACAGCGCCCTCTACCACCCCATGACATGTTTCAGCGGGAGAGTTTACCCCTGATCCGCAGTAGCGGCCCAGCCTCGGGGACTTGTTGTCGGCGCCGTCGAAGAGCTCCATGTAGTCGTAGCCACAGTCCGCCTCCTCCTCAATCTCAAAGGTCTGGAAGATGAGCTCCACCCCGTAGCCCTTCTCTGCTGAGATCACCCACTGGCAGTCGGAGGCGCCGGGGTAGTTGTTATCCCCGAACTGGGCGTGGGAGTACAGGTCTTTTGTCTTGACCTCTGCCTTCAGACGACCACCACACTCTGGAGACAGACACACACACACACACACACACACAAAGAGAGAGAGAGAGGGGGAGATTTTAACAGGGAGGGAAATGTAGGAAAGAGTGCAGCTCCCACATACATTGATATTCTACATACATGAAAGCAAGCAAGATGACATGACATTCTCAAATGTGTGCTTTGGTATTACAGTAACAACAACATACATCCACTTTCAGTGGCACCAAACTCAGTAAGACCTTTCTTCTGCGTGTGTGATGAGTGTTACCACTACATGGTGATTATTCCTGATGTTCTATGCTACCTGCTGTGTGGGAAGCCTCGAAGCCCTTCTTCTGCACCGAGTTGTCAGAGAAAAAGCGAAGGAACATCTTGTTGCCGCTGGAGATGACTGGCTGGGGTTTCTTGGTGCCGCAGTAGCGGCCCAGGCTGGGGGCCTTGCCGTCACGCCCGTCGTAGATCTCGATGTGGTCGTAGGCGCACTCCAAGTGGGCCTCCATGTCGATCTCATTGAAGGCCTGGCGAGACAGAAGGCAGTGTGGAGTGAGTGTCAGTGGGAGGCGTATCCTCCCAGGTTCAGCTGAGAGACACATCCTTAAACGCTTTAAGCCACGTAGCACGAGACACACAAACAGAATGCAGTCTAGCTACTACAAGCCCACATACACATTTAAGATTTCAGGTCTGAGTAAGCCTGCATATATGGGTGCAAACATCTATTGATTTAGCCCAGGTGCAGAGATTTGCAAGCAATGAATGGGGGCAAATGCTACAGCTCAAACATGAACAGGCCAGCCATGCAAGTATAGCCAGGGAAACGGACATATGAGAAAACTCCAGAACCCCACTGTGGTGCCGAGTCCTCGATTGCTTCCACCGCCGACCCACACACATTCATGGGACACATGAGCAAATGAGCTGCGGACAGAACTTGGGGGGGGGGGGGGGGGGGTTGGGTGGACACGTACGATTTTGATGCGATGGCCTGGGGTGGTGGACAGGGCCCAGGTGCATGCCTTCTTGCTGGGGTATTTATCGGGCCAATTGGGGCTTGTGATGGTGCCACTCACGCTGTTCACAATGTGATCACAGCCCGCTGCAAAAACACATCCACAGAGTCAACACGGCTTCCCTCCCTCTGGGGCCTCAGCTCTGGCCCACGCGGCAGGGCAGAGCCCTGTTTTTTCCAGGCGCTTGCTCACCCTGACCCTTCTGTAACTGAAAGATATCCCCTAAAAGTATCCGCAGCGCACTTTACTGGCGTTTAGCGGCACTGTGATCGGACTGGATGGGCGTGGCGTCAGTACCTTCTTTGCAGTCGTGCTTGTTTTCGTGCAGCACGAAGCCGCTCCGGCACTGGCAGCTGTAGCTCCCGAAGGTGTTGACACACTCGTGCTGACAGCCTCCATTCTCCTTGGAGCACTCGTCTTTGTCTGGGAGGGAGAGAACACCTCAGCCGACTCTCACAAAGGCCTCGTTCCCCTCGACCTTCACATCTCACGACCAGACACCAGCCACCAATCACCGTGACGGCATTAACAACCCTGCCCTACAGCGCCCCCCTGTGGCTCACCTGAGAAGAACTGGGCCTTGAAGCCTTTCTTAGAGACGGTGTTGTCGGACTTGAACTCAATGCGCATGTTGTTGTACTGGGAGGTGATGGCCTCCGGTTTCTCTGCGCCACAGAATTTCCCGTGTAATTTAGAGTCTGCAGACAACCCGCTTCGCACCTCCACATAATCGTACTTACACACCTGGGGAGAGAAACCTTTGGGGATCAGACATTTCCAACAGATCATAAATGTACCTTATCAACAAACAGAAAAGCAGATAAGCAAATGACTGTTTTTTCATAACATGAAAAATTCAATGAAATTTTGGCTCAACTGTTATTGTATATGGTAAAAAGGATTGTTGTAATAAGTGCATTGAAGGCACAGTCCCTCTCTTTAAAAGACTAATGGCTCTTATACATTTACTGGACCACACCCTGACAAATAGAGTAATATAAGAAATACACAAAAATAAAGAAGATTTCCTCCCAGCTTCACTTCAAATGATGAAAATATCAACACCACCAGAACCCCCCCCCGGCTTACATCATTGCCCTCAGTCTCGAAGACGTCAAACAGCAATGTGATGCGGTACTGGGTGGGGGCCACCAGCTGCCAGATGCAGTTTTTGTTGGGGGGGTACTCCCTGGGCCAGCCGGGACTGGTGATGGAGCCATTCAGTTTGGTGATGAAGCCTCCACAGGCGGCTGCAATGAAGGCACACAGGCGTTAACAGCATACTTCATACAGACTCTGCATACCTCACACTGTCTGCACGTACCTCACACTGCCTGCGTATACCTCAAACAGTCTGCGCAAACGTCACACTGTCCGTGCAAATCTCATGCTGTCTATGAACGCCTCACAGTGTCTGTGCATACCTCACGCTGTCTATGCACACCTCACACTGTCTGTGCATACCTCACACTATCTGTGCATTCCTCACACTATCTGTGCAAACCTCACACTGTCCATGAATACCTCACAGTGCTCATGCATACTTGACACAGTCTGTGAATACCTTACACAGTCTGTGCATACCTCTTATTGTCTTGGGTAGAGATCACTGGACTCCATGACCAGCAAATAGTGTTCCACATCCTTCTATTTGCATTTATATAGAGATTAAAGTAACCCATCGTTCAATTTCACAGCAGAGTAGCTTCAAAATACCACTTCCATTTGGATTTTTACAAGGCATTTCATCAGTTCAACCAACTAGCAAGTATTTAAAAATCTATAAAGCTACAACCAAGACTGGCTTGAATTTAGAAGAGGTCTTCTTCATTCTGAAGCTAAGCTGGCCTGTATTGTTCTATACCTCATTTTGATGTGTTGAAAATCATTTCTGTGAAGCGTTACATCCCTATGAATCCCTATGAAGTGACGATTCATGTCTACCACTGCGAGATAAGGCGGGTTCAGTGAACTTGTGGTCACGTCTGCTCTGATATCAGAAGATA
Source organism: Megalops cyprinoides (assembly GCF_013368585.1). Taxonomy (NCBI): domain Eukaryota; kingdom Metazoa; phylum Chordata; class Actinopteri; order Elopiformes; family Megalopidae; genus Megalops; species Megalops cyprinoides. Next base: position 13,018,640 of record NC_050586.1, read on the forward strand.
ATTATCAATCCCAAATCAAACCAAATGCTCCTTCAATGATATTCACTGTCTCTGTGCAGCATTACAGAAACCTGGATCTGGAGGGATATCTTGCTATTTACATGCCTTTACGCATTTCTCTTCCACTGCATGTTTTTTCAGTGATTTGCACTGCTGTCTCAACCACCTTTTCTTGGGGTCATGGAGTCATTTTACAGTTTTCCTCAACTGGCCTTTGTGGTTTTTTTGCAATTCCCTCTGGAAATTCCCTCCAGAGCATACTCCGATCCAGAACTTTCTGACAGTGCAATGGGACAGAATACATTTTGACTGTCTGAATGATATGGCTTCCACTACACGAATATGTTTCTTTTTTTGAGTTGCTCTTGCTTGCTGATGGTTGCTGAGCAGCAGAGGTTTTTCAGTGTCCTGTTTTATGCAGACAGATATTTCAGATATTTCCCTTAAACCCAATTAAACTGGATATGATTGTCCTGTTTAAAATGCAATGGCATGGAATTTCCTCTAGGTGCAGACAGTGGTTAGCATTTGAGAGGGAGCAACAAAAAGCCAAGGACACAAACAATGCCCTCAATAGTTCAGCCACAACAACAGCACCTTTGATGTCTATATTGGGCGTATAATATAACAAGCATGGCTTCTTAGGATTCCTTTACAAAATTCTTTTTTACCTCAAGCTCGTTTGCACTGATCAATATCAGATGGTGGAGGACCAGAGGCAATTATACTTGGCAACATGAACCATAGCCGGGGCGCTCTGAGCCATCTCGGGGTTTGGAGGGAAATTGTGATTAAGGCTGAGATTATATTCAGCACTGTGCTGTGCTGGAGAGCTGCCTTTGATAGGGTTCTGGTGACAGCAGTGAGTCGGGGGCCTGTGACAGAGTCGAGGGACAGTGCATTTGTGGGAAAAGAGAGGTGAGTGTCACCCCCTGACTACCCCCCCCCCCCCCCCCCCCCAAAAACCCCCCCAACCCGCACTCACCCTCACAGCTGCGCTTGTCGGACGCCAGCTCGTACCCGGGGTCACAGGCGCACTTGTAGCTGCCCAGAGTGTTCACACAGCGCTGCTCGCAGCGGCCGTTGTCAGGCTTGGAGCACTCGTCCATCTCTGCAGTTCGAGCGACAGAAATGTGTGAGTCACCGAACAATCGAGCCAATCCGGTGTCACCTGGATGTAGGGTGACGCCCGTGTCGTCTTAGCATTTCAGTTGACAGAACATGTGTAAAAACCATACATAACAGAACAGAACATTTGAACGTTGATTTACCTGATCAACTTGTATAGTTTGACATACAGTTAAACTTCAGATAGAGGGGCAAAAAATGAATTTATACTATATACGCACATACACACACACACAAATCAATTTTATAATAGCAAATAAACCACCTGAGGAAAAGGTATATCATGAATATCACTATGGTGTAGGGGTTACAAGCACCACCCCCTTTGTACCAATATTGATATATCCCAGCCTCTTTTCTCTCATTAATAAATGAAATGCCTCACTAATCTGGCCCTGCTAAACTCAACAGGCCATTACTCAAATCAAAAATATCATTACAGTCCAAATCTAATATGACATTTGTGCCACTTTTTTAAGATAGCAGATTGGTAAGATTAGAATGACTTTTTATGAAAAATAAAGAGAGATCTGCTGTTGTCTAGCATGCTAGGGGAATCTTCGCCGAAGGACATTTAGATACAGCTAAATCTTAAACTATACATACATTAAATAGCTAAATTTTAAACTATACATCCCTCCCCTCCACCTGACCTTTGAAGAAGTTGGCAGCAAAGCCAGCCTTGTTGACAGAGCCATCAGACACAAACTTCATCCACAGCTGGTTGGAACTGGTCTTGATGTCATCAGGTTTGTCGTAGCCACAGAAACGGCCCAGGAGGGGGCTGCTCTCCGAATTGCCGTCCCGCACCTCTAGGTAATCATAGGCACAGCTGTCATGCCTCTCGATCTGTGGGTGGGGGAGAGGGTTGGATCAGAGGGCGGGTGGCACACAAGTGCACAGGGCTTAAACAAGGCGGAGACTGCAGAGGTACCCTGGGTAATCTGTCGTGAGAGAGCTGTGGGCCAACGCAGTGTGCAGGGTGCTAAGCCATGCGTGACCAAAGTCCTGTTCTTGTTCCTGGCTGACTTTTCACGATGACGACTAATAGGGGGCTCTATACATAATCCAAAATTTTCAATTCACCTCATAATTTTATGATAGCTTACACTGAAATGGAGTGTGTGTGTGTGTGTGTGCGTGTGCGTGTGTGTGTGTGTGTGTGTGTGTGTGTGTGTCTGTGGGTGGGGGGGGAGGGGAGGGGGGGGGGCTCACCCTCAAAAGCCTTCTAATGATGGCACACTGCCAAAACAGAGTTTGCATTGACCATCATTTTCTTCCTTTTCATGTCTACAGTCCTTGTTTTGGCTAACATTGTTGTAGGATCTCATCTTTAAAACTACACGGCTTTTGAAAACAAGGGCGTCTCACGACGATGGCGTCTCAAGTAATAACAAACTGAGTGCTGGCCTGAAATATTTCAGAGGTACAAAAGCAGTGCCCAGACAAATGTAGACAGGAACAGCTACACGAGTGACTGACTAAACTCACAGGGCTCACATGAAAACACACAGGCAGTACAACAAAGTACTCCCAACATACAAAAGAACACAGCCGCAAAGAGCAATGCTACTTGAGCTGACCTGCACAGCTGTCTTAAGCATTCCTAAGATTATAGTATGCACAATGTGTTTCAAGGCAAGTCACTGTATAATGCCACTGTGCCAGCAGTGTGGTGGGATGACTACAGGAAGAGGGAACTGGGGTTATGAGTTTGACCAGTACATCCACTTGACTTAAATGTCACGGACAGCCTTTGGGACCAGACTACTCATCAAGGGTAGATGAGCAGGACCATGGGACCTTTGCTGAGAGCAAAGAACTGCAGTAAGCACCGCATGAAACACACTCCCACAGGAGCACTTCCAGACTTAGTACAACAGCATCCCATGGAGGTGTGAAGACACCATTAGAGTAAAGGTGTTCTAAAAGATATTAAACCAATGACTGGTTCTATGTTTAGTACCAAGCTAGATATCCTAATCAGGTTTTCAGCATTTATCTTGCAGGCTGGTGTTGCAAGGCATTCTTTTTTTAAGGCTTTGGTTCCAAAACAATGCAAGCCTACTACCTTGTTTCCAATGATCATACCCCTCTCTGTGAGAATCCCTATAATAAATAATTACCAAGATGATGTAACAGTTTTACATAACCTAACAGTCAAACTCGCAAAGTTATCACCCTTTGTTTCTTTTTTGCACTTTCAGTTTTGGGCGAGAAACAAAAGCATATCTACTTTCGCCGACTCAAGCAGGGACCTCTTTGGTGTCACAGAATACCCTGCTGTGCTGGGAACACGTTCTCAGGCTGTGCAGGAAGCTGTCACAGGCTGCTCTGGTGTCACAGAAGAGGCACATGGCCTTTGTTGAACGTTGCCACCAGACTTTAAGGACTACAGGCCTTTTTGTTTCCAGAACTAACTGTTCTCCAGTGTGTTTTTGTCCCCCAACTCACCAGGAGTCTCGCATTTGGCATCCATATTAAGAACCCCCCGTCTAAAGAGTCCTGTTTAACAGATCACTTTTGTTTTTGCAGGAAAACCTGTGGCAGTGAGCTTGTGAAGCACGAGACCACCTTTTGCGCATTACGTCCAGATGTGTCACACTCTCTCCCCTCACCTCGAACGACTGGAAGGTCAGGCCCACGTGGAAGCCCTGGGCCACTGTGATCTTCCACACGCAAACCTTGTTGGGCCGGTAGTCGTCGGGGTAGTTGGGAGACTGGATCTGCCCGTTGTCCCGTTTGACCTCCCCGCCGCAGATCGCTGGGGCAGAGAGAAAGCACGCAGCGTAAGGATCTCATGAATGCAACGCACTGCAGATCACCTTGCATTGGTTCACACAGACAACAACACACACTTTGGCTCTGCAGAGTTCACAGTACCAGTACAGTACCAGTCAAAAGTTTGGATACAACTTTTAATCTTTGTTTCTAGTATTTTCCACATTTTAGAATATAGAAAAAGACACAACTACGAAATAACACAAATGGAATTATGCAGTGACCAAAAAAGTATTAAACAAATCAAAACTACCTAACTGTTTTAGATTCTTCAAAGTAGCCAAAAAAATATTTTTTTAAAAATCATTTTTTTGGAAAGAAATTCATGCATAGGTATCAACCATTTATATCTGTGAAAGAAACAAATTTAAAGCATTTAAGCATAAGTCTTTAGATCAAAAGTCTTTAAATGCATGCTTCCCATTATCTTAATCAGATGTGTCCAAACTTTTGACTGGGGCTGTACATCATGGAACACAGAAATCTAGAATCTGGAATGTACAGTATGGCCGTGCACCATACTGAGATGGAAACCAGATTAGCGCAGTGTAGAATACTGTGAGTTTGGCAGGGCAGCAGTCTAGCAAGCTGACCCCGTAATAGAAACTGGAGCAATCCCCTAACCAGAATTTAAACCAGCCTCCCCAAAGAGGGCATCGGGGGATTTGGGTTGGGCGCTGGTGGCACACCGCCCGTGACGGGATGGTCCGCCACTGACCATACCTTCGTACACCGCAGAGAAGCCCTTGCCCACCCAGTTACTGCTGCTGCGGAACTCGATCCACAGTCGGCTGTCAGTGGAGATGATTGGTTCAGGCAGTTTATCCCCACAGAAACGACCTGGAAAACACACACAAGTCAGGCCCCATTACACTAAGATCCTTAAGTAAGCAGCTGGATATTTATCCACTTAAAATTTACCACCCCTGAGGGCAAAAGCAATATTCCATTCTCAATCCCCATTCAGATTTGTGTAAACATAAATACACACACTTACTCATGGATCACAAAGAAGTAGCATGTTGTAAATATATGCTTGTGCAAATGTCCATGACAGCAGCATGGTAATTATTCTATTCAAAGGGACTTGTGGGATAGGTTCTAATACTGTGGTGTTCCTCTCTTATTGACTAACCTTTCAAAGGAGCTTTCCTCCAGTAGCCATCCCTGATTTCCACATGATCGTACCAGCACAGATGACTCCTGTACAGATCCATGGAGGTGAAGTTCAGAATGATCTTAAAAATGAAGAGACCTGGGTTACTGAGGCTGAGGCTTAACTCACCACACGTCACGAACATTTAGAGGATCCAGGAACAACTCGTGAAAAATGTTTGACACAGTCTGCCAAAGGGACTAGACAAACTCAAGTAAAGTCACTGCAACCTACAGCATCAAAGTTTGGGAAGTGCACATTTGGTAAGACATCCATCTATTTGATAGTGATCCTGAACTCTTTCCCCAGATTCCTGTTTTTATGCTCAAGAATGCAGTGTCCGCATTCCTCCCACCTTCTCTCCAGGTGTGACAGATATCCTCCAGATGCAGTGCATATAGGCCGAATATCCATTGGGGAACCCAGGGGACGAGAAGTTCCCACTGCTGTCCTGCAGACTGTCGCCACATCCTGCCCAGACACAATAAACGCAAATAATGAGGACGTTTCGTTGGCCAAGTTGGCCGTGGAAGAGACAGGCCATTGGCTGTAAGTCTGCAAGTGAAAAATTACCACGGTTCATCTACACTCATAAAATAAAATTAATCAAACTTAAGTCTGGAGGTTTGACTTCTATCAAACACACTTGGGAAGGCCTGCTCAGTGCAACAAAGAGCAACTTCAATCAAACACTATTTCTGCCCTTTCATGTTCAAAGGCACATCCGCAGATGATATTCGATTTATTCCAGATGATGCAGGATGGCGGAGTGTAGGGGAAAGGAGGGTGGGAGAAGGAGAACAAGGCATTAGATACGGCTCCTCTAAAACACATAGTATCCTGTAAATGAAACTGGAAAAGCACAGACATTCGCAAACAGCTCGAAACATCATCCTTACAGGCACATCAGGTGCCCCCCGAAGCCCACAGAGAAAAGCTGTGAAAATGTCTACAACAGCACTGCAGCAGATGGCCCCGACCGGCAGCTGAGAGAGAGAAAATATCGTAACAAATGCTCCATTTCTTGGATGCCTGCCTGTCAAAATACCACCTCTTGGGCCACTTCTCCCTTTTCCATTTCACCGGAATAAGAAAAAAAAGAGCAGGTCCCTAATCTGTTTGCATTCAGTGCCTTCCCCAATAATGGTTTAGCCAGCTTATAAAACGAGGAGGCGAGAGGTTCGTCCAATAATGTGCGGCGGAGGTCCGATGATGTAAACCATTAACAAGTGGTCTAGCCCTCGCGGAGGGCTGACAACCGCTCCCAGGAATGTGGCGCAAACAGGAATCTGGCACCCTTTCCAGGGTTTTCTGGGAGTCAGCTGCGAGGATCCCCCTTCTGCGCCCCCCAGCGCCGGGCGCCACATCATCCTCCCGCATCTGGTCTGCAGAGCGGGAGGCAGGCAGCCGCACTTTTCACCGCTTTCCGAGAGGAAGCAGCTGACAGTGTGAGGCCCTTTCACTCTGCACTATTAAACATTCTTTAATCTGCAGCCTTTAATCCTTGCATCTAAAAGATGGTTTGGGCCACAGGGTTCTACACAAGTGCTGTCGATAACTGGGTGTGACCAATCTGTGCAAGCATTAATTTCATCACAGAGAGGGGCACAACTCTAATGTTCCCTTCCTTCCTCTGAGAACCTTTTGGGTCCACTTAGCATCTGCCTGCCCACTTACCCATGAGAACCAGAGAACCAGAGAAATGACTGGTAGTCACAGAATGACCCCTTTAGCCTCTGCTCTGATGCAAACAGAGACGTGAGAACTGCTGCCCTGACGTCTTAAAGTCCCCTCATTTCCTCTGAGACAGAGTCAAGATTCCCGCCCACAAACAAGTCACTAACTAGAGAATGCTCAATGACGGCCTTCCAACACCAATAGCTTGTACTCTCATGCACACATACAAACTATAGAGTGGGGGGAGCTGGCCTGATGTTGATTCACAGCTCCTTCTGGGCCATCATCCACTTGAGACCAGCTGTTCTTTTGCCGTCTTCTGGGAAAGAGCGATGATAAACTTCCTGTCCCAGGGCACTGTTTACATTCTCTTCCCAAGCCAGGAGGCACGGCAACTGTAGCCCGGGATACAGCAGTGCATCAGCGGTAGATGCTCAGCTTTTTCAAGACGACATAAAATAGGACTACATTCCAGGGAGCCCTTTGTACAGAATTACATTCACTTTCAGCAGATGGGGTAGGTCACAGGCAAACACCACTTATGGCACAGAGGCAGCAGCCATTGAGATTTAAGCTTCTTTTGCCTTGGATGTTATTGTTATACTGTCATACAGCCTGCTATTCTGAACTCCAGTACGTTATCTCTGTCACATGTGAACTGCGCTGCTCTTACTTGAACACTTGTAGAGTTTGCGTGCCTGAGCGATGTCCCCTTTGCTCAGTCTCGTCCTCTGGCCGATGGGTGGCCTCACCCCGTTCACATCATAGCGCGGCAGGATGGTGTCTAAGAAGATGCCTCTGTATCACAGATAGAAAAAAAAATTACTGAGGGGGCGCATGCGCACACACATACATATACAGACACATATACACACACACACACACACACACACACACACAGACAAATACATGTACACACACGCTCGCACACACACAGAGACACCTATTAAATGCAGATGCATTTCAACATGGCCAAGGTTAAACCACAGGCCCCATTACCTCCTCTTCCACGTGCTTAAATCATTGTATAGTGATGCGCTTCAGATGTTGACTCAAGAGGCGTGGACTCAATAGGCCAAAGCATGGCTAGTTTCAGGAAGACAAACTGCCAACAATAACTAGAGCCAAGGAATGATATTCATGAAGCAGGCCAAGGCAATCCAGGGGCAGCAGACTTTGTGTTTTCCTTTGTGTGGTTCCTGGGGCGATTTAGCAGCGGGGATGTGAGACGTCTAGTCTGAGAACATGAGACGAACATCCCTACAACGTGCATGTGCTTGTGCTAACTGGCTGGACGAGCGCGCGAGTGCGTGCTGCCCTCCATGCCCTCTGGATAAATGAACCGGTGATATAACCACCGCCCATCTCTCAGCTCAGCTCCGTCTGCACTGGTTAATATTAGTGGACTTTTGCGCTGAGGTGAGCAGCGGGGCATTTGTGCCGGGGCGTGGGTGGATAGCTCATGGCGTCGCGCCATGCGGAGGGAGGAGAGCCAAAGAGATGGAGACTCTCCATCGGCGGCTGGCGGGGCCGTCCCTCACCGATGACCTCACCGAGGCTGCAGGAAACTGGGGGGAGGACTGACCTCTGGCAGAGACCCCCGGACTTCCCCAGAACACAAACGGTGACGGCACTCTTGTGTCAGCAGTCCACGTGGTGGGGGTGCTTTCCCATTACAATCTGTTCTCTGGTGTGGTAGATTGATTCCAGCGGTGAGAAAACGGTACAGTTGGCTTTCAGAGAGAGAAAAACGCCCAGGGCAGAATCCAGGCGCACGCCTGTTATCACTCTTGTCAGCATCGGGTTTCTCTCATCCTGTCCTCCCTCCCCTCACTTTACCAGTTTTGTCTGTTTTTTTTTTTCCCACACAAACAAATGACGCTTCCTTCTGCTCCTATGTAAACAGATGTATCGCTCACTGCTAACAGGCACAGCCCACTTATCCTTCGCACATACAGCTCGTGCTACAGGAGCACTTCCTGCCCGGCGTCAAATTACTCAAGCCACCCCAGCCCGGTCTCCGGGTCACCTCAAGCGAAGCCCCCCTGGATTCATCATGCTGCAGTCCGGCTTTTATTTTCACATGACAGATAGCATGAGTTACACTCTCGGCCGCTCTGCGGTGAGAATTAAAAATGGATATGGAAATCGATCCTTGTCGTTACATCGTGTACCCAAGATGTGTGCATTACTCCCACCCTGCTGCTCATCACCGGTACATCCAGCAGAACAGTGACGGGGGGGCGGGCCACTCATGCTGTGTGTTTTGAGGATGGGAACACTGCACGGTGTCAAGGCAGACGAGTAATATAATGTCTGTACAGTTTTAAGACCCCATGCCTCGCAAAGGTCCCTGATAATTAGATGCTCACGAACAAAATGGCTCTTACTGTAAACATCAATTAGCATTATGCAGACAATGGAGCTTCCAAGTGCATCTCTGCAGTTCTCTGCATATTTTTTCTCCCCGCCTTGAATAGGGAGCCAGAAGGCTCGGCGCAGAGAAGCCTGTCGCGTCCTTTCCCACTGTTTTCTCACTTGACACTTTGCTACTTTATCGTCATTCTTTTCCCTCCGCCGTGGCGAGCGAAGGCTTGCTCCCGCTCCGTTCCCATGGCGACGCGCTCATCAACGGCAGGCATGTGCAAACAGAGCAGCCTGAGCTAACAGTTTAAGCGCAGCCTGGTGGCTCCCAGGAGCCCGGCGCTGGCTGCAGGAGAATAAGGCCACTCCGGCCGGTTTCAGCTCAGACAAAAGGACACACTGGCAGGTCTTTATTTGCTTTGGCACTCCACTCCACACAGCAGGCCTAAAAACATTTCCTAAAAATAAATGGGCTTGGGTAACACGCACCAGACAAAAAGCGAGAGGAGCTTGCCCCCCCCCCCCAACCTCCCCCCTCTGAGACACCTCCAGTCAAGAAGGCTGGCCGTGAAATCCTTCAAACAACAATTCAAACAGAAGTGCCGGCTTCCCACGGTGATATACAGTAAAACCGCGCCGAGAGCCCCGAGGAGGGTGAAAGGGAAAATAAAGGGAAACCAGCAGTGCAAGGTAAATCGGCTTGTCGACTCCCCTTGCACAAAGACAAAAGGTTAGACATATCACAGAAGCTGTAGGGAACCAAAATAGCCTAATCACAGGCACGCCGTGGAAAAAAAGGACAAAGTTGTTCTAAAGTGACTGAACTGGTGCAACAAATGAAAGTGAAAAGCTTTCAGGGCACCGTCTGTTAAAAATAGGCCAAATCCACATTCAGGTTCGTTTTTTCCGTTTTTAAATCCTTGCCGTGCTGTATCGCCAAAAAGGCAGTCGGTTTTACTTTAAGGCTTCCGAGACAACCTCGCGTCCAATAAAAGCGAACAATGTTGGAGGCGGTGCGCTTTTGCCGGATAATTACAGCATAGGGGTGAATCTCAGCAAGAGTGGGCCGAAGACTGAAGCTCGAACAAACAGCAGAAGAAACTCAGTTTACAGCAACTGTCCTCTCTAGAAACTTCCTAGGCAAATGACTTCCCATAAAGAACACCAAAAAATCTAGAGCTGAGCTCACTGCTGTCTTGATTTTGTAAGGTGTACTTTCAAACACATTTGCAGGGCCATTTTTACTGCACAGACAAAAAATGCATTTGTTGCCATTCTTCCTTCCCAAAAGTAACTGACTGCACTCATGGGAAAAGAGACTCTAGCATTTTCGCTTTGCCTGAATTTTTTTGCCATGAGCTCTGTGCATGGCGGACAGTGGAGCAGGGGCAGATTCTGCCTTCTCCTGTTCTCACTCCTTCCCTTTCTAATATCAAGTATGTGAAGACTTTGAAAACTCAGTAAAAATGGGCCAATCCCCACTGAGGTCTGGCGCTTGGCTCTGTATTGAACCTCAGCCTCCTTCTTTAAAAAGAATTCGCCCTCTGTTTCCCAGAATCCTCTTGTCACGAGTGAATGGCAGTTTGTTTGGGAAACCATCCAGACAGTGAGGCTGCAAGTGCGACGGGCAGAGAGGAAAAGACCGGCAAAAAACACAAATGAAAAATAAGAACAAAAAAAAAAAATTCCCCAAAGTCCAAACAGCTGGTTCTCATATCAGAACAGCGTGGTAATCATCAGCGTCTGGCCCTGTCCCTTTCTTCACTTACTCGCGTGTACTGGTGCTCATGTTACAGTCACACAGGGGAACTATAGCAGTGGGCTGTCAGAAATGTTCTTGCAGCCTTAAAAGGGGGGATGGAATGGGAAAAACAACCTCTGTTGTGCCTTCCATACCCTAACAGAACCTATGCTCTTGAAAGGGGAACAGAAGGGGGAGGAGAAAAACATCCTTCGTCATGTCTCTGACACATTGACAGAGCCTTCCGCTCATGTACCTTGGCTCTCCATGTTTATAAACAACCTCCTTTCCAAGTACTGTAACAACTAAAAAAGGGAGCACTTCGTCTCCAGCCTCTGGCATATGGCACAGAGCACAAGCAGACACGTTTCCTCACGTGTATGTAATAATCGGGTGTCACAGCTGACCAAATGGAGATACGCGCCAAGAAGATGTACGTCAGCCACCCCCTCCCCCACCCTCCACACTACCCCCACAGAAAACGTGGGGACTGGTTAAATGCAAACACACCAGTGTATCGCTGTGGCTCCTGTCCCCGATCCAAACCACAAAATTGCCACTTTGACACCACAAGTACATTTGACTGAATGATAGGCCAGCAATCTGTGATAAGTTCCAGAAATGTCAAATAAAGATCCTGGCAAAAATGAGGTCAGCTGGCACACAGGAGAAGAGTTGGCACAGGAGCGCTTCGTTAAGATGATGAAACATTTTTCTGCCCTCCGTTTCTCCTTTATTGCCAAGGAGGAAACCAGTCAGTCGCATAATTTTAATAATGCCTGACAGGAGATGGAAGGTTTGTGTTATATTTCGCGAAGATAGCAATGTTTTCTTATCTGGTCAAAAGCTACACTCCTGATTTCATCTCTTGGAAAAGTGCAAAATGAAACTCCCACAGATGACAGTTAGATTGAGGACGTCAGCAAGGAAGTATGCAGTGCAAAATAAAGCATCTTGCCACGTTAGTAGGAAACCACCGTCACGTATCCACGTTTTCCTCTGCATTAGGGGTACAAAACATTTCAACATAACATTGGGCAGGTACATTGCATTTTGTTACTTCTGATTCAACAGTATATGGTGGAGCAACACAGTGATGCCAAAGATAGTCTGTTGCATGTAAGTAATGAGCACACATTTATTAACACTGTGCTTGTTTCATTATGGAAACAATGCTGTCTGTTTCCAATTACGGATCTATTTACGAAAAGCCTTGAATATTTCTCCCCCCAGACGCTAAAACCAGGACCACCAAAACAGCAGTGGTCGCACTGTTTCTGCAATTTTCTCTGCTCACATTTTACTGGCTACACTGACTAAATACCGCACACACAGCTAAAAGGCGTTTCAGTATAGAGATTTTCCCAGTGCACTAATTGCTCAGTTATTACATAGAAAGGAGCTCTGGGCAGCAGGCACATGACAAGTGGTGAGAACTAGAGCTAGACCCACGCACAGCCTGTTTCACAGTACAGACAGAAAAGCCCTTTGCTGCCCTCTCCATTTGCCTGTCGCTCCATCCTTGAATTGTGTCCATCAACTCTCAATCTGTTTAACTCATCCTCCCCGCGCCTGGGAGATGACACAATCTATGAGTAAAAGGAGTCCGGTGGGAACATTTTTGCCACGGACTCTCGGAAAGCACTGAACCCCTTCCCCCACCGGTATTCCCCTCAACCGCTCACAAGCACGATTTCAAGAAAATAGTTCTTGAGAGAAAGACAGCCTGACCAAGGCTACCCAGGTGAACTGAGTGTATGTACACAATGATTCCGCACAAAACACTGCTATATGATGGCCTTATTTGCACGTATGAGTTTACAGCTGTCTTCCAACACTCCCCTAACACCTCTTCTCACAAGTACTATTTGACGCATTTGAAGTTGCCATTGAACTCAGGGGTGCACTCGAGTCAAATGATCCATGTGCACAAAACACAACTGAAATTGTATTTGACTGCATGCAGCATCTGTGATGAATCAGCTTTCTATGTGATTTATGTCATAGCGTAGAGCACAACCTCTGTGACCTCCACACAGATTCCTGTATGTAAACAGGAATGGAGTGACTAAGAGGGAAAAGTCACTACAATGAGTGACAATCTATTTGTGGTTAACTTAGTGTTTGAGTCACTGCAGTGTGCACCCCAGTCTGAAGGTTCAATACAGGGATTTGCAGTATGAAGCTGTAAATTATGGATATTTTACTGCTCTTGACAATGGGGAAAGAAGAGGGAAAACAGAACCAGTGCAATTCCTCCATTTTATGCAGCAAAAGCAAATGCAGAGCTCAAGGTTTTGTCCACATTCCCAGGAGGACGTGCACCTTTAACTCCTTGTGCAACATGGAGGACTTAAAACTTAAAAGCTGCAATAAAAATGTAAACCACCTTTTCATTCAAAGCAAATGGCAGATTGTTGTCACATATGCTGCAGAGTTTGAGGACTAAGGACTAATCCAAGGTCCCTTTTCGTATTTGAACATCATCCAACAACTACCAAACCAAATTGGCATAACCAATCACAGCGTCTGGATATGATATTGCTCAAGACAATATAGGCTTGGAGGCTAAAACAGCAGTCGACAAAGAAACGAAACAGCGGCCTGCTGGATCTGGCTGCTAACGATCAAAGCTCCTTCATATGGCCATTCCGAAGCGTAATGAGGTGGATCGCGGTATGAGAAGGGGAGGTTTACGAGCGCTTTTATGAAAAGAAGAAAGAGAGGCACGGGGTCATGTGACTCAGGGCCACTGACAGTGTAATAACTCAATCACAGGATCCCTGTGCAGGTTTTACTGGCCCGTTGCCACAGTTACGGGAGCCCGGGCAGAGGAGGGGGCCTAATTGAAAAAGTCTGAAGGAGAGACAGCCGGCCCATTAAAGGGACGAAACGGCCTCCCCTCTGCTCCTGCCCGTACCCCCGCGGTCCCAGTTCAAACCACTATATCCCCTCACCCCGCTCCCCCTGAAAGAGCTGAGCACCATGGGAGGAAGAAAACCAGGGCTGTAAAAGCACAGCCAAAATACAGTAAGGTGAAAAGAAGTCTTACTCTGCAGTCTAAGAAAAGCTAACTCCACATTCCAAGGATACTCTCACTCCGGAACGAAGACCTGGTACAGTGGAGGTGAGGGGCAGACGAGCTATCAACACCATCACGGACAGTGGGGAGAGACTCTGCATCAGAGCTGGGGCACTTAATGAAATCTCCTGCTAATCGAACGCAGTTCCACAGGACCTCATCATCACATTTAGCCACAATGGCCCAAGCGCTGGTTTAAATAAAATGCAAAATGAAAAGCAGTTCCGATATGTAAGTCGGCCAAAGTTGAAATCATCACATAGCCTGACACCGCTTGTGCCGGCCAACAAAAACTGCCACGGCCTGCAGCGAAGGCCCCGCGGCTGAGGCCGACCGACAGCAGCGAATCAAAGCGCACAAGGCTTAAAGGGGGGGAGGCATCTGTTTCACATGCTTTTCTTTAACCCACTAAAATCCCCCACCCCTCAACCACCACCACTGAGTAGGTCTTGGAGGTTTAATCCTGTGTGCCCCAGATAGTACCTCTGGCCGCCTCTCCAACCTAGCATCAGGAACAGGATGTCAGCAGTAGGTTGGCGAGAGGGCTGGGTGATCCAAACTCTGAAAAACTCAGAGTCGGAGAGGAGGGAGACGAGATGGCGTGGAGGCCTGTGTTCCGGCAGCTGTGTTTCCGCTGCGAGGCCACACTTCCACACGGACGACGCGCACCCAGCTGTGAGCTCATTGTGTTTGAAAAGCTCTCTCAGCGCTCCTCCGTTTTCAAATCACACCCAGGATGGGGTACAAACAGCCACTCCATGGAGCCGGAGCGGAACATTGAGTGGAATAATTGCGCAAGGGATCCGGGGCAAATAAGGAATATGGATGCTACCCTCCGGGCGGTAAATGCCAGCCAGCCATTACTTAAACTTACGGAAAAAAGCCATAAAAGAAAGATTACAACATACAGTACATGAGGCATTAAAATTAAGGAGATGGCTATAGGCGAGTCAGCCCGCTGGCAAAACACAACTCAACATAATTGAATCCCTATGATGAGTGGACTTGAACCATAATAAAATAACATACGGGAACATTCCAGATTTATTTGAAAAAGGGGCATCAACAAGGAGGAACCCGCGTGACCCCTGTTTCCATGATGTCAGTGACGCCCTGAAACGGCCAGCTCCCTACCTGGAGAAAGTGTTCCTGGCGTAGTGCATGATGCTGTCAAAGTCGTACACTTCGCCGAGCGAGTCCACCTCCCCTGGCTCCATCTTGAGGAAGTTGTACTCCTGCCCTGTGAGGGAAGAGCCCGGCGGCCATGACTTTGCAGGAAAGGGCTGTCTCTGGGAACGGCAAGGGGCGGTGTCACCGCGTACCGCTCACCCTCTGATATTCAATACCACCTTTCAAAGACTGTAATCAGTTCACCAGAGTGGATAAAGAAGTCCGCTAATTCTAGTTCTTGGCTAAATTTAGTTCTAATTCTGTTGAGCTACAGCTCACTTAAGCAGTCCTCCTTTTTTTCCCTTTAAGGTCTTTCCTTAGGAAGCTTGGTTGAGGGTTTACGTATTTGGAGGGAATCGCAATCGGAACCATTCTTCTTTTCAAAGAGAAAACATTTTTGATTTTCATTTTGTAGTTACCAGGGGATATTCAATACCGATATTCATGGATTGGCAGTTACCTGTGTTGATGTTTTAGAATTCAGGTGTATAAACGCTGACAAAAGAATAATGCTATTTCAGTACCGATGCCAAAAAAGTGTGAAAAAAGTTTTTTAAACCATAACATGAAACTTTCACAGCAGAACATTTATTAAAGGAATCCATTGCTAGGGAAGTTAAGATCAGGTATATCTCCTAACTGTTACGTCTACTATTCTGAAAGCAATAAAAGTGTCCCTCCCAAACAGAAATATACAGAGGCTACATGCAAGAAACCACATTCAACCACAGTTACTAAGCAGTGGCTTTAAGATAAAAACATCTCCACGTTAGAAGTGGATAGTAGAAATTACAACAATAATAATAACTACAAATCATAATCACTGTCATAAGTATAATATTCATCATAACCACAATCATTATAATTATAATAATCTTTTTAATTTTAATTTTTAATTTTAAATTAGGCTTCTTGCACATTGGGCTTTCAGTGCAGCAGGGTCCACTGCACAGGGGTGAAGGGGTTACCTGGCTGAATGTTCTCCCTGATGATGCTCACATGATCGTCTCGGTCAGGCCTCGTGTGCTCGTGCCAGAAGCCGATCACATGGCCCAGCTCGTGCACCACGATGCCAAACTTGTCACAGTTCTTACCGATGGAGATGGCCTGGGGGCCCCC
Source organism: Megalops cyprinoides (assembly GCF_013368585.1). Lineage (NCBI taxonomy): Eukaryota > Metazoa > Chordata > Actinopteri > Elopiformes > Megalopidae > Megalops > Megalops cyprinoides. The sequence continues at coordinate 13,034,858 of NC_050586.1, forward strand.
GCCTCTGCGCCCCACATAAGAGCAGCACCTGGGGGGGGAGGGGGGTGTGAGCATGTGAGTGCGGGAGCAGCGGCCGTGGCAGGGCGGTCAACGTTCGGACAAACACCGCCCACGGCACGTCCGGCTGCCAAACAACACGAGATGGAGTTTACATTCACTGTGGCGTGCAAAGGTCAAGCGTGCGTTTCGTAAAGGCTCCGGAGGAGGTGGACAAAGGCAGCCGAGGAGAGCGGGCCATAAAAAAGCAAAGATTTGACACTCATGTGAATCATAAAAAAGGGCCTTTTGGAGGCGGGGTGAGCAGGAGACTGCAGGGTTTTTTTTCACATGAAAGGCCCAGTATGGGAGCGCTGTTAATCAACACGCACCGCAGCCCATCTGGCTCAAACAAGCCGCTCTGTAATTTCCTCTCTGTCCGGCCAGCCACTCCTTGCATTTCGCCTTGAACTGTGCGGAGGGACGGAGCGAGACCTGCCGAAAACGCGCCCGTCAGAGGAATTCCCACCGCTAGCCTCTGCTGCCTGCTCGGATAATGGCACCCCAGTCATGGGTCCCCCCGCTGGAGGCTGACAGTAAGAAGGCTGAGATGAAGCCATTCATCAGCAGATGGCCGTAAGAAAGGGCATATTGGTTTCATGTCATTGTCCTACTTCTATGACTACATTTGCATGTGTATTCAGAAAGAGACGGCGGCAAAAGCTGTCTCTTTAAAACTTTCAGAACAGTTTACCATCAAAAATATTGGAAAGATGCCACTGCAGCAATCAAGTCAGGCAGTTTTTGACTTTGGCCATTTTATGCTCTTTCTAAAATCTCACCAGATGTTAAAACAAGGGAGTGAAAAAGACAGGAAGGATTACCCCCGAATAGGCCTCCCCAGGGGGTCATTCTGCACTCATTCCCCTTAACACAGAGCTGGATCCAAAACATGTGATACAGGCACTGAACCAAGACAAGGCGTAAGCAGTAGGGAGGCATTCTAAGCTGTGTTTTGTGGTTTCAGGTCTGGCAGGGGGCTGCAATTACCGCAACTCACGCAGACAGTTTCGGGGAAAGAGGATGAGCAAGGACTATAGGTGGGGATCAGGAAAGGCAAGGAAAAGTACTTAAGCGTTACATGTTTGGGACCTCTGAAAGGGTGCCTTTTTGTGTCTTCCTGAGCAGAGGATTGCCAACTGTGCTTCCTTCCTCACGGAGAGGGGGGGGTGCACCCCCCCCACACCCAGACTCACCCGCATGGCCGATAGGTGAAGACTATGTAGCTCTCCTCCTGTGTTCTCTCAATGAACGTCACGCAGGTGTGCTTCTCCCAGTGACGCATGGCCTGCCGGAATATCGCCCGCTGGCTGCCTGGAGGGGAGGGGGGGGCAGGATTGAGGTGAGGTGTACTGGGCCTTGCAGGCCAACTACAGTGCTTGTTAGGTCGCTCCCACCCAAAACGCTGCCTAGTCGTCAGTGACCTCACCAGCTGATTTAACAAACTGGAATACAATTACTTGCACAATTCCAGGGCCTTTTGCTGGCAAGGGACATTCTGCTATCTTTTAATGGAAACTGTAATGGAAAGCATGGTTCGCTAATGGGATCACACATAACAAAGGCGGCACATTAAAACACAGCCCTGCAATGATGTATGGTGTCAGCAATTTCCAGGCTCCAGAATAATCCCCACTCCTACTCCAGGAAACGTGTTCCAATTAATGTGGATCAGGACCTAGATTATTTAAGGAATCAGTTTAGACAAGCAGTGTGATTAAGGTCAACCGCACACACACCCTTGAACGCACTACAGTACCGAGCAGCTGCATGCCTATGCACGAGTCATGTGAAATAAATCAAAAATGGCCACTGCTGACCTCATTCCACCTGATCTGAGTGAGCATTCCCACAGATTTTTGCCTTTGAAACTCATTGTTACAACACATGTTCCAGACCAGAGTGACCATAGGTTTTTCAGGTATGACCCAGGCAGTCCAAGCTGACCTGTGCGCGACCCCAGAATCCCAGAATCAACTTTAAGACAGCTCTTTATCCCAGACTACAACAGAAAGGTGAATTGTACATTTTTTCATTGCTTTTATTACCACTTCACTTGTGGTTAATGCTGGCAAGTATCTGCATTAGTTACATAATTGCCCTGACCCTGTCTTTCTGTCTGCGCTGTGCCTTGAAAATAATGGGCACCTTAACTTCTGACCAGGCGGCCTCTCAGGTCCAAATATTTATCATACAGACCCATATAGTCTCAGGAAGACAACAATGTCCTTGGGTAAGTCGAAATATGCTTTAATGTCACATAATAATGATTTAGAACAAATGTGGGTGCACACGCAAGTATAGAGCAACAAAACACAGTTCCACACAAGGAACACCAGGTGCTAAGTAACTTCAGCCAAAATGAAGTTCCACAGTTAAGCTAAGCAATTAAATCGTATACAAATCTTAATGCTTTGAAATATGCAGAGCAAATTGTCCAGCTAGTTCGCTGACCAGTGCGGCCAAAGCAATTGTGGTTTTGTACTGAAACAGAACTGAGCAAAGCTTTGTTGGGATCTCAGGGCTGCTTTTGCTAGGTCATAACACTGCCTTTTCCCATTTTACCATCATATATGACGTGTCTTACACTTCAGATAAGGAAAAACAGACTTACCACTGAAGTTGCCACTGATAACGTATGGAATGACACCCTCCGGCCACACCCTCTCAGGCCTGGAGGTGGCCGCCCTTTTCCTCCGGCGCACACCCTGACGGTTTGGCAATGTTCTGCTCTGACTGGTTTCATTGGCTGAAGAGCCTGTCACTGACAAAACAACAGAGAGTCAGGTTTTAAATATAGATCATGAAATACTATAGTTTAACTTAGAAATGAGAAAGAGCAGAAAGCCTTTCTTAAACTGACATCTTAAGTGTTGCAGTCCACCAATAACAGGCTGAATTTATTCAATCAGAAGCTGACCAGACTTCTAAATTCAGAGTGTTGCTGTATGTACTGTATAAAGTCAACTGTTTAAAATATGCAAAATATCAAGCAATCATTGCTCTAATGAAACATAATGTACTGTCCACTTTCTCAGCCGTGTGTCGATTGTTATCACAGCACACTCACTGACCCTGGATTCAAATTAACCATAATAACTGTGAAATATGTTGCATAATTATCTATGAATGCTGTCTTTTATAAAAACAAGTGCACGAGTGAAAAACACAGCAGCTTGTTCTCTAACAGTTGCTACCACCTACACACTCTTGGAGAGAAGCCATCGCCAGGTGCCGGGTATTTCAGGCATTACTTAGATTTCACTGGCGCAAACAGACGTGGGATCATTACAGAACGTCCTTGCATAATTTGAATGAGACACTACTGCAGAGACACGTTTCATACACTTGCTTTTTTTCCACCCTTCATGTTTTTTTTTTTTTTTTTTTAATTCTGGACCAGTTCAGGTGAAGTAGCTCTCTGAAGGGGGTCAGCGTCCCATCCTGGGATGTAAGTCATGGTTAGCCACCCTAGCAAGGTCATCGTTAGCCACCTGAGTGAGGTAAGGCAAAAGCAGACTCTCATCTCCCGCCGTGACTGCACCACATCCACACAGGAGCAGGCCTAGGTCCACCTGTTCCCTTTGTAGGGCCCCTCCCTCACCTGGGCTCGTGTGATTAACGGTCTGGATGGTCTGCCGGGCCACGTGCACTATACGATCCACCTTGAACATGCGCAGGTCCTCCTCATCCAGGGCGATGTCTCCCAGAAAGGCAGCTGAGATGGACAGATGGACACACAGAGAGACAGACACATCAGGCATTCTGCGGGGACTGCTGCTCTTGCAGCCAACATGGTGTGCAGCGGGAGGAGGGCAAGAGAGACTATAATTTCTCACTTCCCCTGTGCCCTTAAGGACTTCCTCCTCTTTAATCACACAAACCCTCTAAACAACTACGGTTCCTTCACGGCAGTGGGGACCCAGAGGCTAGAGCATTTTCAAACAAGCTTTATTACACCAAATAGTGTTGTAGCGTTTCCAAATTCTGGGCCTGAGGACCCACTGTGTATGCTGGTTTTCACTTCAGTCAACACTTTAATTACAGCAAATACAAATCAGTAATGGTTTTTGCTAAGAGGAACCAATTACAAATAGCAAACATAAATTACATAAACTAGACCACTAGGACAATCACATTCAAATGCCATTTGCAAATATTTATGTCGTCCTCATAGCAGATAACTGTATACATTCCCAAAAATTATGGGCCAGTTTAAGAAGTTTATCTGAACAAAAGTTATCATACAGATCTTCTCCCTGTTATAGGCTGTTATATTCTGCAAGGAATGCACAGGGAACTTGTATTCCATGCCCGCCACATCATGACCACATACATAATGTGTACTCAGTGCTGATCAGTGTTCAATGAACTAGTTTTTTTCAAGCACATTACAGCACACACTGTCAGCCCAAACCACTGTTCTGGAGCTGCTGTTTTTCTTTTGTGGACGTCCTTCTGTTTGCGGACGTCCTTCAGTTGGGGACAAGTACAAACAAGGATGTGGGGGGTGGAGGCAGAAGAGAGCGAGCAGATGACCTGGGGAGGACTGGGGAAATGTGGCTGGGTCAGGGGGGAGGGTGCCGGTGACAACAGGGAACTCAGCGTCTCCCCCAAAGAGACGGACAGACAGTATCTGGATTATGCAGTGATTGGGTCCTTCTGCAGTCCCCTGAGGTGGCTCTCAGGGACATTCCGCCCGAATGCCAAACCTCTGGCCGCGCCTTCCCCGTTTGATCTGGACCGCCCGCTGCCTTCGAGCCCTGCGGCTCAGCTCACAGCATCCCGCTTGCCCCACGCTCTGTTTGGCCAACCAGTTCGGCTCCTCGCAAGAGGAAAACGCGCACAACTGAACGTGCCTACAAAACGGATATATGAGAAGAAGGAATGTGGTCCGTAGCACAGTGTTCTCCAGGGTTCGTGCATAATGGGCCAAACTGCATATGCAGAGGAGCAGGAGTGAAAAACAATCACGAATTTGATTTTCCAACCAAGGTAGGGAGAATACAACAAGTCATTAGTTTGAGCCCAGTTCAATACAACACATAAGAATGGGCACGTAAACATACAGTACGTGAATATTAACATTTTTTTAGCTAATTTTTTTTCCTGGGTGTCCAAATGATTCTCAATTCAGTTGCACATTTAAAAAAGAAAACAATAAACATTCCCATGGAATTTATACAAAATTTCACAGGCATTTTACACACAGGATATACAGTTTTTACACGAGGCCTAAGTGAAGAAAAAAACAAACAAACAGACATACTTTATGAGAACCCCTGGCTTTATGAGATTCCTTGATAAACGCTGTGTTCCTGCAGCGGTCGGAGCGGGAGCCCTCTCAGCAGAGACAGCCTGCTCTGTTTTACAAGCTTTTAACACCAGCACGTTTGCACGATTTACTGCCTGTCTTTTGCGGGTGGTGTTGGGTCTGGGGGGGGGGGGGGTGTGACTGAGGAGGAGATGAGGCAGGAGTTGGGGTGGGGGTGTGGGGGGGAGGGGGTCACATAGCCCCCTCTGCCCGCTGCACCAGCCAGCCCAGGCTGTTGCAGAGACCTGCAGTTTCTTTGAGAAAACGGTTCACTCTTGCCAGAGCTAGAGGAGCGAGGAGAGGGAAGATACACAGCAGCACATATTTCCATGTGTAGCTCATCGTTACCGCTATTGTCTCGGAGCCTGGGTGAATGTCTGAGAACCCTGCCGTGGGCAAAATGTGTGAGTATGTGTGTGTGTTGGGGGGTGAACAGTCACAGACTCCACAGCTAATAGGTCTTGCTGATGTCTGAGTAAACATGACCCACCTTCGGCACACAGGCCGAGTGTGACGTCACAACCACGTCCCTCCTTTAATCAAATATCCCACAAGCACAGCTCAAATGCTTCAGCTTCATCTTACGAGGGGAAAAAAAAACTCTCCTGGAATCAAAAATTCCACAGATTCAACAGAGACACAGAACCAGAGATGAAGAATGCTTCAGTTTGCCACCAGAGAGTAAGAAAAGGAGTGCTGGGCTTTCTTAGTTCACATTTATGACGAGACAATGAGGAAAGCATTCAAGACAATGCTATATAATGCTGCGCTAGGAAACACTAAACCTACAGACAGAATTCAGATTATGTGAAGTAAAAGCAAAACAAAGGGAGGAACCAGAAAAGAAAAAAAAGCCAAAAAAAAAAACCTTGGATTGGCATCTGTTTCACCTTCTCCAGGACTATTGAAACAATATGTAGCTAGGAGGCAGCCACAGTATCCTGCCTGGGAGGACAACCAGCTCTAAGGGTCGAAGAGGGCATGTTGTCAAACTGCTGGGTTAGACGGGATTAGGAACTAATGACAGCAGCAACAAAGGTGTAAATCTCTGCTTGCAAGATCAGGCAAGTTCAGAAGACAGGTTTAGAATACCAGAGAGGTCAATGGGCTCCTCTAATTTGCACTCCCACAAAAGGCAAATCACTGTTACCACATTCTTGCAACACACAACAGGGGTTATTTAGGATTGGCACTAATAGAGAAACCAACTACACAGCCAAAGACCCTTTTACAAGCTTATATCACATCAGTGCAAGATACTAGACAGACATTTATATAAGCAGAGGATGTGAGAGCTCATATTTCTTTTTTTAACTTCTTGTTCTTTTTTAGGCCCAAGAACTCACTGTATTAAATGATGTACCAACAACAAAAAGCACTTGGACAAAACTTTAATTTAGAAATAGAACTTGGTTCATATTGAGGCCATCATGTGCTGATAAAAGTGGAGCCGTGAAAAAAAATATGTGCTGCTGCACCTAATTCGTTTTTTTATCGCCAGTTTCCTACCCTAATTAACACTGATATTTTCACTCCCGTAGATTGGATATATATCATGTGCAGACTAGGCTCCTTTTTTTTTCTCACTTCCTTTCAAATTCACCCTCTGCCCACCTAAGAAAAAAAAAAAAAAAACGACAAGCAAAGTCAAAAGTGCAGTGATCTTCTTCTACTCCGTCTATGTCACACAGATCCGGGCCATCTCACACCCAACATTCAACTACAGCCAGCTTCAGCTCCGCACATGACAAAGCAGAGCCCCGCTGGCGCTTGCCGCCCTCTCCACACACTGGCCCCCCGCTGCCCCACACAGCACACTCTGTGTGGGCCCTCTGGAACACCGTCTTTTCTCCCCTGGCTGAGACGCAATCATCCAAAACGGCTCCGGGGACAAGCCTTTAATCCGCCGTATAATTGTTCCTCCGCGACAGCCAAGACAGAATTGGGCAAATGCATAAACAAGTGGCATTAGGACTCATTTTCATTGGGGTTTTAAATTCGTCGTGGCGACGCGGCAGGTTCATCCGAAAGTCTCGCTCAGAGGAATCTCCTATTAATCCCCTTGTCTCCTGGCTCTGATTATTCAGAGGCAGAATCTTCTGATTCCACACAGAATAATATAATATCTTACATAATACATTATTTGTTAAACACACAGCCACTGTGTATATAGGAGACTAAAAATAAAAATAGACTTAATTGACAATGAAATTAAATAATGAATTCTGAAATAGCCTTTCAGATGAGGGGATGGGGAGACAGACAGATGGGAGTTTAGCATCATTGAGCCTGCCAACATTGTTACATAAATTTCAACAGCTGTGGCGGGCATCTGAGGCATCGGAATCTGCCGAAATTTCAAAGGAGACATTCTGGACCTCAATGTTCCATTGTGAAGGACCCTTCAAAGTTAGATTAACAGTCAGTACCATCTCTGGAATTTCTCATGAGTTATAAGCTCTGCTATAGGTCCTCACTGTGCTCACGAGCATCTACATGGATGTGACAAACCTGAGCTCCCCCTCTATAAGTTCTCTGGTCTGGAGAGAAAACCATTCATCTAAGCCAACCAAGGAAACGAGAGCACTTCCACCAGCCTCTCGAGACCAACTGGAAGCAAGAGAGAGGTCTTTGAATGGTTTGACTAATTGCGCTTGTTAGAGGACCTAATCGCTCCCAGAGCTGGAGGAAGTCTGTTTGAATAATGTTCATCATCATAATCCCCCATCCCATCCACTCACTCCTCCCCCAGTCCTCCCGGCCTCATCAATCAGCTTGTCTGGTGAGATTACAAACTAGGTCTCTATCAAATAACGCCCCACTGAGCAATGATGGGACTCACATGGTGGCGGCAGCTTTGGGTCAGCTACACCGTCAAAGCTAATCATGACCTAGCGCCCAACCCCCATGTTCTTTAAAGAAGCAGCATCCACAACACAAGGGCTTTCAGTGCCTTTTGGTCACCAAACACCCAAATGCCAGCCATCTGGACATGTCAGAGAAATGCGGACCAGACATCTCTACAATCATGTTGAAACTGGGCTCCCGGGTTGAGAACTCACAGAGACCAGCCAAAGGGCACAATCCCTCTGCCTGTATGCTTTCCATGAATGACAAAGACAGGGCTGCGCCTTCCGCCACTGGGGAGTGCTTACATAAGCACATTTATATTCAAGGTGACAGTGTGTTGGCCAAGGAGGATTGCCATGGGGTGACTGTTCAGGTATCATTTTTCTTATTCACGTTATTGTACCGCACTGAGCAGAGCAGCGGCCCGGGGAGCACAATACGGTTATTGTGCCATGCATAGTTGGGGGGGGGGAGGGGCGGGGGGGAATCAGGATCCTAGGGTAACCTGCATAGGGAGCTGATTTTACATGTTCTGTCAAGGTTCAAATTAGGTGGAGGTGGCGGTGAGGTTATGAGATGCAGGAGCCCTGTAAATAATGAACTGCCACCACAGGTAAAAAAAAAAAAAAGAAAAAAAAGTCAGCCGCAATTCTCTAGTAAATGCTTACCTTCACAGATTCAAGCACTGCAATTTGGCCAAAGGCAAAAAAAAAATACTTGGCTGCTTATTTTGAAAGGTATCTAACATGTAATCAGGGGAGTCATTCTGGAGCAGCCTGAGGCAAAAGCCAAAAACTGGGTGACGAGGAAAGAAGGGGGAGGATTATTTTCTAATGACAAATGTGAGTGCATGCACCTCAGGTTCGTGTGCCTACTGCGGCAGAGAGAGAGAGGGAGAAAGAGGGCGCAGAGGCCCCGGTGGACACCCGCGGTTAACGACTCCGCAATGACAATAAATTCAGCCGCGAGGGCGCACAGCCAGGAGCTCTCTCATTTCACCTTTGCAGTCCTCCCCCAACCCGGTGTGCCTTACCCTGAGCTGGGGGGGGGGGGCTCAGAGAATGGTCTTGCCTAAAGCCGAGTGTCTGTCTCTGACTACGAGGAGTGAGACCAAAGCAAGACAGCAACAAATACTCATGTACAGCCTGACTGTGGGAATCAGGAGAAATCTGCGCACATTTACCATGATTACTTCTCAAAAAACCAAATAAATACTCTTTTGTCTCAGCAAGATCAAAAACACTTGCCGACTGAGCTATTTGTGTAGGCAAAGGATTCACAACAGCAATAGATACAGTTAATGCAATTAGCAATTACAATGGGCATTAAAAGGCTAGGGTTGAAAAATAAACCACTGACCGTTAAAAAAATCTCATGACACGTATAAACTCACAGACAAATTGTGCATAGCAGGAGAGTTAAACATTGAAACACAAACAACCTCCAGATGAATAGCAATGCTAATCCACTGAATTATTCAGAGACAGTTAAACTGAATTACAAATGAGATTAAGTTGGAGAATGAGGCCCAGCTTCTTTTGGCAGTTAACATTCTCATAATCATTGGGTAATTGGGCGTGAGTTGAGTCGTTTAAACAAGCTCTCCCAGAGCCTTTGTGGTCGCTGTTAGCACTTACAACAAACATATTGTTCCAAGTAATGCATCAAATCGGTCCGGCCTTTACAAACAGGTCAATTCTTTAGCATTCAAATTACCTGTAACTTGCCAGAGAGACCCTTTTACTTGAATAAAAAGGTACACGGATGGGCACGACTCCACAATTTAAGGATCAAAAGGTTCAGCTTTGACAGTGTGCTTTCTGCTACATTTACTTGCTCAGGATGATAGTTGCCAAGTGGCTTAAGATATCTAATGTGGTTTTATGAGTAGATAAAAACCCCTGCAAAGTGCTTGGTTGGACACACCTAAGGGCCATTGACTTAATGCGCACTTGGTACATTTAAACTGCGGTCCATTTCCCTGAGGTCAATTCTCAAGTACAGATTAATTTATTTGGGAAACTTCACATTAGATTCAATTGTACATGTTTAATTATACTTGTTAAATAACAGTTAAATTACAGATTATGTTTGAGGGAACAGTCCTTTGATGCCCTTAAAACGACTTAATTGGTAAATTCATTGGACCGACAATAAAAAAAATATTTCCAGAAATGCTACCAAAAAAGTTACAAATGAGAAATTAGTGTTTTAAGTGGATTAACACTTAGGTTTCCTTGAAATTCAGCAAAATCACTGGATTTCACTCTCTCTGTCTCTCTCTGTTCTCCGTTTCTCTGTTTCAATGAGTCAGGGCTAGAGCACACAAGTCTTCAGATCTTTTCTTGACAGCCACATTGCTTAGTGCTCAATTACGGCGAGCTCTTGAGGCATCAGCACCGCTCCTTCTGCACACATGCTTGGGACGTTCCAAGGCTTTGTTATTTTTTGGCACTTGTCCCGTCACTCACCGGGCACAAGGGGTCCATGTGTGCTGACAGCTCCTGTGAGCGCGACGACAGGCCGACACCAGCCCTGTGAATTAAAAGGACCGGCCAGCGGGCGGGCGAACGTGCCTGTGACATAATGCAGCCTGTCAGGAGCCTCCGTGAAGGTGACATTCGATCCCCTCCCTCTGCGCCGCTCGCTTCTGCCGAGAGCCTCGGAGTCGCCGCAGGGAGCACAATGCAGATGCCTACCAGCCGGCCCGGGCCGGGGGAAAGTTGCAGCTCTCCGCGCCTGCTTGTGCAAGCCACCTCAAAACAAGGCCACAAGCTGGAAGCAATAAGCAGCGTCTGCCCCGCGGCCTCAGCAGCTGGGAACACCTGAAATGGATCAGAGAGCCGCCCAAAGGGATTCCTGGAATGTCGAGGGGATGAAAAGGATGTCATCCCCAACATTCCAAATCCCCCTCCCCTCCTTGTCACAGTGCCAAGGAAATTAAAAAAAAGTTCAGGGCACACCAAAAGGTCTGGAAAAAAAAAAGAAACTCTTCGCTCCCTGGGCTCATTCCCCTGGGCTGTAAACAACCTCAGATAAAAAAGCAAGTCCCCTCTGAATGGCCACCTCTCTCTAGCTGGCAGGTGGCACAGCCGGCATGCTTTGACCTGCATCCAGCAGCTCTCCTCTGGCATGGCGTGAATGACCTACAGTCTGTGTAGTGCAGGCTGCAGTGCCTGGTTGAGGGTGCAGGAAAGGGCTGTCACCTTTGCGTGAGCAGTAGAGGGCTGCACGGTTGGAGGAGGGGGTGGGACTGAAGCCACCACTAGCAAAGGCCTGCCTACAACAGGAAACATACTCCATTCGGTCCCCTAGTAGAGCGAGGTCTACTGCGGTCGTGTGTGCATCAAAACATCAGATGGATGAGGACGTGACAGAGCGAGTCCTTCTAATAAAGCACAACCCAACTGCCTCCAGGGGACTATATATCTTCTCAGAGTGAAGAAGGTGGAGAAGCACTTTCCTTTGACTTTGTGGAGCTTGTTTATCAGAGTCATATATCCAGGAGGGTCCACAAACAGGGAGAAAACATTTGTTGAGCTCTTGCTTTACAAGTGGTTATATTTGGTGATACTTGTCTCTTGTTTGTCTTTCCACAGAGGCCCCTTGAGCAAGAATAAGCATCTGCAGTCCTTACATGTGTGCACTGGTTTTCACCCTAACTCTGCAGTAGTTACACTGAAATCATTGTTGACTAGCACGTATTCCAGGGACAAACTGGTTGCCACCAGAAAGGCAACTCCTGGGAAAAACTCAATACTCAAAATGTTGCACACTAACAGGTCATGGTGTCCATTTATACAACCTATGGACTTTTACATGCTATCGGCACCTCTGTCAAACATTTTGTGACATTTTGCCTCGGGTTCACCCCTGCAGTGCTCCAATGGTGGAGAACCTGATGTCTAATCCTGAGGACAAACTGGGGAGTATGAAACAAAGTCTGGGGAGTGTGAAAACAGGATGGACACACGGGGGGGGGGGGGATGTCTAATGCTTTTCGCAAACACTTTCACATTTGCAAGATTAACTCAGCTGCCACACATGAGCTGCATGAGAATCCCGAACACAGACCTCCAACACATGCCCAAATCAAGCCTCACATTAAATCTAGAGTCTGCTAGGAAGAACACACATCATTTAATCATGATAGGAAAATAAACCAAAGCACCTCACAAATTGCTAACAGTGATTTAAGATTCCACTACAGAGCTGGATGCCCATACTCCTGTCCTTTGCAGAACCAAGTATGTGAGGTGTATACAGCACAAACATGAGATTCACTGATATCTCCAAAGAAGTGATATATGAGACTGCACACAGTACGCAGCACACCATTTCCTGCAGGTGGGGGATAATACATGGCTTATTACATTATGGCTGTAGATAATGAAGATTAGTCTCACTGTCCTGGTTCTTTTTTTGGGCATCTCTACAAGGCTGCAGTGACACCACTCAAGCGCTGAACAGATCTGTCTGAGGAATAGGAGAGGTGCTCCAGTGTAAAGCAGCTGAGCATCAGAGTGACAGTAATACCACAGGATATGATTAACCTTTGGGCCCAGTTTAATGGGACGCTCTGTAACATTTACTGTACCCACTGGAAACTGGAAACAGTGGCCAGGGGCCAACTGTGTGACACATTACTGCTGAATGGAGAGGCCCATTATCATACTGACTGACTTCTTTAAAAGCAGATTTCCCTACTGTACGAAGAAAGCCTACTCTAAAAAAAATTTTTTGTGACACAACTTTTCAGAATTTCAGAATTCATATTCCAGACTTTTTTTTTCTTTTCCAGTGGCTCATCACTCAACTATGGTCTCCTTCATATTTCTACTGAGATGTCTGACTTTTATGACAATAAAACATACCATAAATCCGTTCCTTCAAGAGACAACATCATACAGTATGTGTTACCTTCAGGCAACACATTTTCTTAAATATACTGGTGCATTTAGTTAGAGTATAAAATTAAAGGCAACATTAAGTTAAGTTATCACAGAGGGGGAAGCACAAGCTCCCTATTACCAGAGCACGCATTTAAAAAATTAGGCGACACCACAATGTTACTCTGAAAATAAAATTACAACTGTCTGGAGAATGACATAATGGAATTCACTGTCCTTGAAATGCATTGCTTGTCTCACTGTATAATCACATTATGTGGCTAACACACTTCCCAGAACTCAGAGTCCAGGTGAAATCTCAGTCCCAGTGAACCTTATCGAGGAGCGCATGCAGCTACACCACCTGAGGTCAAAGGTTAAATACGAAAATAACAACTGTCCTTTAAAAGCACAAGGGACACTGGAAAACCAATGCCACACTTTGCACCACAGCATTGTGCTGCCTAATAGGACAACCATTCCCCAGTTCTGTAATGGTCAGTCTGGTTATTAGCTAGCCTGTCCCATGTCCTGCATGGATGCATCTCCAAATGTATTAATGTTTCTCCCACATTAGAAAATGCCAAGGTGCAAATCAAAAAATGTTAGTGGTTTTGGATGCATTGTTTAAAATATAGATAAAACATCTGAAATGGTATCATTAGGTTATTAAAAGTGTAAAAGCATTCTGATATATAACTACGGACCAAAGATGTTGCTCAGGAAGTTTTGAGATCATGGATACAGAGAAGTGATGGATAAGGATAATCTCCCCAGCTAAGAGCAAGCATCAAACACTCTTAATACGGCTCTTAATACCCTTGTTAACTGCAAGTATGTACAAGCCATCAGAGCCCAAAACTGAATTGTACAAGTTCCATTAAGCTTTGTAAACTTACAGTAAATGTACAAGTGCAAAGCAGAGAAGAGAGATTCCCTAGCATTGCTAGCAATGCTTTCTGACCTCAAACTGGGCCAAGGATGACAGTCACACTGAGGTTGTTCAAAAGTACAACTATCACAGTCTATATTTGCCATTTTCTGGGGTGAGTGCAGGTTGCGTGTTTACTATCATCATGTCATGACGCAGAGGCACGGTGAATGTGGTTAGCCAAAATGTTCTCCGACCAAATAGTCAGAAGTGTGTACAAAGCCGCACTGATTCAAAATCAGACCGATACATTTAAGTTCAAGGAGTGATTTCTAACAAACACAAGCTGAAACTCAGCAGCAGCCCACTAACAGACTGGGTCAACGGATGTTTACTGCTTGCTGGTTAGGTGTTGCTGCACTTTTTTTTTTCCTTACCAATGGCACGAACATATTTAATGACCAAACACATTATATAATGGGTTATTCATCTTTTGGGGGAAGGGTCACACAGGGTTTCCGGTACTGCAAGTGCCTGGTGTGAATGAGTACGTCACTGCAACAGTACGCAGTGTCCCCTTTAACTACTTTCAATTGTGCAACACTATACAGGTTCTTACAGATCACAGGACAACGGCTCTGAGACTGGAGTTCAAAACAAGATCCAGGTCAGTGTGTGCCTTCTCCTGGCTTATTAAACACATACTGGCAAATGAACACATTTGTGGAGGGGGGAGGGGAATGGGCTGGCAGTTTGGGGGGGTTGGAATTGCTTTCTTGGGTGGGGGGTGGGGGATTGACGGAAAGGAGGTAGCTATTAAAAAGAAATTTGGGATTTTAAACACTTTAGCAGCATGGCGGACATCTGTAAAACAGATGAAGGTAGAGGTCTGTGCTTGGAGAAGTCCAGCCAGATTAGACAAAGGCAGAGCACACTCAATACAATAAATCAATGGATAATCATACTTACACCCGTACTTACATATCTTCAGTATCTAAATGAGAAACAAGCCTTTGGAAGCTCAAAAGTTAACAAATCAAGGCATACTCTTCTGCAATATGACTCCCGACCAATTTTAACATCCAGTCATAACATTCTAAGGATGTCAACTATGCTGACACACCAAAAAGAGTTGACACAATTACACCTGAACAAATTACGCTTTTCAACAAAATATAATTTTAATAAGCAGTCATTATTTGTTGTTTGCTATCTCTTGGTGAGGTCATAGTATGATGTTTGTTGAGGTTTTTCAAAGGCAAAGTGCATAGTGAATTAAAAAAACAAAAAAAACAAACAAACCCAATGCTCTGCAAAATAGTGTTGCCTTTGACCTTTGATCAATGGCAAACACAGCTGTTGATAGCTATGATAGCTATGGGGTCTGTGTCGTCCTGTTGAAAGCTAGGTTCCCCATATATTCACTACTTCAGATGGGAGTGAGTTGGTATTTGACCACATGTGCCTTATCCAACAGAAGAAGACCCCAAAAAGCAAGAGGCACTGCAACTTTGTGGCACAGCATCCAGCCACATTCCTTCACGTTGGCTTAGCCGACTTCCAACTAGGAATAACGGAAATCTTTAGCCTAGCATGTCACATTCGCCTATTTGACCATTTACAAACAACAGAAGATCCTTAAGAATAGAAATTGGAAGGGGGTGACAAACGCTGATATACGATGCAGGCATATTTAAAAAGCCCACCAAACAGGAGGCTGGTGTTTACATTAGAAGTTGTGTGGTGTGGTAGTAGCTACACAAATACAAAGCAAAACACGGTGTGCCTCAAGGCACAAAGTAATCACACTAATTCTGACTCATACAGAGAGTAGAGTAAACAAGAATACTCTGCATCTCAGGCTAAATTCTACAAGGTAAATCTCATAACCCTCACCAATAGAACTGGGTGAACAATGCAATGCCCCTTTGGTTGCACAGATGATGGGACAGGGAAAAACCATACTGTACAAAAAGAGAAGAAGGGGACTGCATGAATATAATCACTGAACCGAGACCAGGCAGTCCAAGTAGACGTAACTTAAAAACGACTCAAACGACTTAAAAACGAGAAACGGGGCTGGGGATGGGAGGCGTGCCTGCCCTGAGCCATTAAAGAAGTAAAACAAACTTTGAGCAGCGTCCAGCCGTTTTGGCTCATTATCAAGGGAGGCCTTGTTGAATGTCTCTCAGCTAGAAGTGCATCTCTGCTCGCAGGCTCCCTCGCTCCCAGAGGCAGGCTGGGAAAGTCAGCTGGAGGAGGGAGGAACTCAAAGCAGATTCTGTCCTGCCTGACAACACAAAGAGGATCTCCTCTTCCCAAATGCACCTAAAAGAGATGCAGCTACACAGCTGTACGGTCTGGCACTTCAGGATTACAGTGTCACTTTAATCGTGTCTTTGTATGTTAACCCATCTGATGGTTTGCAGGAGACAGCTGCATTTTTTTTATTTGACACAGATTATATTTCGTCAGTTAAATCCATCTGGGACAACAAAAGGTGCTAGGTGATACCTTTAATGTTCCAGTCTCGACCTTGACTGAGTTATGGAAAAGAACGGTCTCTTTGGAAACCTTTACTTTTATGGAAACCTTTGAAGGGGGCTTATGTGGCTCATGAATCTTACACGGAAGGAGCGTTTAACAGCCACGGGCGATGGAGAAAATAACCATGAGTTCGGATATACGACATTCAAGATTTAATTAGTTTAATTATAGTCAATTAGTTTCGTGTACACTGTACCGCTGGGAGGACAAGGGCTTGTTGCTACGGAAATAAAGCTCGTCACATTTAGCGCTCACCCATCCACTTATTTTCTGTGTTGTCGTGGTAGGAGAGCTGGTGTACCCAGCGCTGCACATACCCAAAGCCCGGTAGGGAGCTAATTGCGTCATTACGAGATCAACGTCATTTTGCGCATTGTCAAAACCATCGTGGAAAAGTGTGTGCCTTAACAGCTTTTCGTCTCTCATTCCATGCTAACTGTATATTTCACAAATCTCAAACAAAAAGGAAAAGCGACGGCAATAAAGGAGGCCGAGGGTAAAGTTTAGCTTATCTAGTTTTCTTCAGGGGATCTAAACGTAATCTTGTACTCCAATTACTATCAATATTATTAAATGGATGAATTGAACAAAGTCCCCTTTATGTCCCAAGTGTCATAATTTGACAGCTGTCTACGTGTGCACCATGCAAAGATAAGATTTTCATTGGGTAACAAAATCTCGCAAACTTTAAGTCCGTCCTCTTCTTGAAATAGTGTCCAAAACTTTTCTGGTTGGTTTTCTGACTGTCCGAAAAAATGTGAAAATGTGCTATTTTTTAATTTTTATTAATATTCAATTTTTTTTTCGTCAATGAGTTAAATCGCGACAACTTATTTTAGTTTGCACACCATATTCAAGGTATGTGTTTATTGGTGAATGATCGTAAGTGTACTAAAAAGAACCAGCAAAGCAGATCTGACGTGAATGTTTTCCCTTTTTCTTCTTTTCCCCTTCGCTCTTGCCCACAAGGCAGTTGAAATTCGCCGCTGTCATCTCCAAATGCATTTTCTTTTCTTGCCCAGCGGATACCAAACACACAATAGCCTTTCGGAGCATGTTCCACCTCTACATTTAGCAAAACATAACGTTCTTAAGCCTTACCAGCTTTGCAGGGATCCTTGTAGTCGATTACATCTGAAGTGGTAGAGGGCTCCACATAGTAGCTTGGTTCCACCGCGTCCAAATCGATCGCCAATAACATGCGAAGGCAGGATAGTAGAAACAAACATCTCGTCGTGAGATCCATGGTTCTAAAGCGGGGGTACGGCTTAGGAAAGACAAGAAATAGAGAGGAAAAGAAGAGGAGGAATGAGATAGGGAGAGGGAGAGAGAGAAAATGGGAGGTTTAGGGGGAAATGAGATCTCTCCGGAGGGCGGGTTTAAAAGCAGAGCTCTGCCTCTTCATAATGTCTTGATTCTGGGGCAGTGATTCGCTCTCACAACCGGGCTCGGGGCCAGTACACAGCTTGCAAACTTTGCAAAACGGTGATCGTGGCACATCACACACAGGATTGAGATATTTCCCTTTTTCTTGCTGTTGAAATATGTCCGCAAAGAGACAACATCTATGGAAACGTCTAGAAAGCAGTTATAGCTCATAGGTACCTTATTTAATTACTAAACATTCCAAGGGGAAAACAGCAATTTTGAACAATGTTTCATGGAAATATGATTGGCAAGATAACCATATTTAAACCATTCATATTTAATTTAAGGGGGTGTGGCTTCGCTCGTAACGCTAATTACGATTCATTTGGCTAAATGAAAAGGGTGATCTTGAACCATCTAGCAATTTCATGATTGTCAGTGAAACTGGTAGTCTGAAAAACAATTTGCGTTACGGAGACTGCTATCCAGTGAGTATCTGAAAAGATAAGGTAGCTAACATAAACAGTAAAAGTGGCACCAGTGCCGTTACCACGGCAAATAGATAAGATCAATTTATAAACCCGCTGAACGCCACCTTTGGTTCTCTCGTAAAATGCCTTCAGTTAAAAGACAGAAAGAAGTGTAGATTCGATACATCACAGTCTGTGTCAATCAGAATATATTTCACCTTGAAGTTGTGAATGAGAAGGGGTCAAGGTCGAGGGATCCTTTAGGAGAAAAGGATAGCAACATGAGAAGAAAAATGTATTCCAATTTTGAAATCCTGTCTACCACTCTTCAAGTAATTCTATGAGCTATTAGCATTTGGAATTACATTAGCAGGTTATGTCATAGTAGTGGGCTTGTAATGCCTTATACACCTATAGCAAATGAATGATAACAAACTGAATAAAGAATAAATAGTATAAAAGACAATGTCAATAAATAAAATGGTAATTATTTCCTCAGCTCAGCATAGGCTTCTTCCTGAAATGTTTCTTTATGCAGTGTAGTGTCTTAAATTGAAAAGCAAATCACAATCATTCCTTTCTAAACAAGGACAGACCCGAAGGCGCTTGGGGATGACAAACTCATGCATAATGCAAATAGTGAGCCTGCCCACAACACAATTAACTTTTAACTACTGTGGATGATCCTCAGGCCTCATTCATTTTCATGCAAGTTCACACTGACTCTCTCTGATACTTGTAATTATTTGCTATTTAAAAGGCAGCTATTGACATTTGAAACAATTTCTGCTAAATGACGGACCTGGTCCCTTAAGTCTTTTTCAATTTGTGGAAAGAATTTCCGCCAGAAAGTGTCTCCCTGACTGCCCCTGAGATTAATGCTTTACCAAACACCATAGAAAATCAAGAGACTTATCCAGCATGGTTTTTAGATCTATATTCATTACCATACCTGGTGGTCCCTTGCCACACCCAGCCACACCTGATCTATATGCAAATCAATATAATTCAATGTGTCTAAATGTGTGTAAACTACTTTTCACCCCCTGAGTCATGAGCCACGCCCCTTTTGGCAGCCCAGAAGTTTTTCAGTGCATTCTGAGAGCGTGCAGTTACTCATCTTGCATTCGGTGCACCAATCAGGAGTGGGCTGTAGGTGCATGCAAACTGCTGGACATGGCTCTAAGTCCCTGGTCACAGCCAGTTGCACTCAAGATTCAAGACACAAGATTCTTGTGCATACCTTGTTTATCAACATTCACTCTTTCAGCTGTTAATTTGCCACATTTCTCAAACATTGTTTTTAGATGCTCCCTTCACCACAGGTCAACGTCGCCAGCTAGCCAGTTTGAGAGCCCTGTGGTTGCCTGCAACCTCTAGTTAGTGATGAATTGCAATGTGTGACACTGACAATATACCTTTTTCAGGATGACACAAAGCACAGTGTCAATTACATTTGAGTGCAGGACAGCTGTCCTGTTTGGTAGCGGGGGGCTGTTGAGGAATTCTGCCCCTGCAGCACAAAAAATAATCCTTTCCACTGTCCCCTTGTCCTGATCCGTTTGTCAGCTGTGGTATAATGCAAAGGGAGGGAGCTGCTTTCAGGCAGAGTGCATGCTGATATTTCACTGTTGTTGTCGCTTCCTGTTTCATTTGCTCTTAAACTTTTTCACACAGAGGATTTGATGTTCTGTACCCATTCATCACGGCAATTGTTTTACCACTAAATTTTGCGTAGAAAAGAAAGGAAGGTATTTAAATGGTACCTAAGGTGGTTTTATGAGATCATAAAATCCATGCAGAGGGTTTGGTTTGATATAGTAAACATGTATAAATTTGCCTCATAAGCACCCTTTAGTCTGTATTTGCTGTGTCTAATAAAACATGTTCTCTGGGGATAATTTGCAACGCCTGTAATTGTTTACCTTTTCTGGGTAACATAGAGTTGATTTCAAAATGCGGTTAGGTACTTAACGTTCAATGATAACTGTAAGGAAAAGTCCTGACTTTTAAACATCCCTAGCTGTTTTTTAATTTGAATGACTCATTTCCACCACTATCAGCTTGTTAGTACAGAAATGCTGCATGGCATATCTGAGCTGAGATTCACCTATGAGAACCTGAGACAATTGTAAAGATGACCTGCTACTGTGAGTCTCACATTGGCAGCCGCTGACTTTCACCAGTGCAGAGAAGAGGCACATCTCCTAGGGGAAGCAGCTCTTGAATAAACTGCTCAATAATGGCCCTTTGTGCGCTACCTTGAGTTCAGTTGCTTAAGTGAGGTGGCAGGTGGTTTACGTTTGGATAATTCAACAACCAGCCACAGAACAGGAATAATTCATCTTCTGCTGGTGTGACACTTCAGATCATCTCAGGCATTTTGCTTGCTGCTGTGATGTCAGAGGGAAGCTGCTTGCAAATGCATACATTTGGGATGGTTTGTACTTACAGATAGCACTTTTTATGTTACAACTAACACGCACGCTGGCCACATACAGGTATTGTATCCAACACAGCCCAGTTACAACCGACAGATGCAATACGTACATGTGTTCTGTGCTGAAGTTAAGAATGTCCATTTAAAAGTGTTTCAATACTTTGAGAAGGCTAAAATGTTGGAGTAGTCATTGTGCTTGATTACATGCCGTGTAACACAGAAGGTATGGCTTGCATGGTGGCATTTTTGTTCTAATTCAGAATCCGTGGAGAAGACAAACATGGTCGAAAACCACTGAAAGCAAAGCGTTTCAAAAAGAGAATAAAGTACTTAGCGTGCAAAAAAGCCAGCTGTGGGTCATAATGCCATTTTTGACCTACACTTACTAGAATGGCATGACCATGCATGACATCTGCCCCACATAAAACAAAAGTGATTGTCAAGCAGGCTTAAGACACAACAGGGAAATGATGTAGACAATTTATCTGTAAGGAGTCGGTTTGTATAAGGAATCAAATGCCAAACTATCCTCTAGACACTGTATATACAGTATGCCCTTCTATTATATCATTCGGACAAATTTTGTTTTGACCAGGTCAGAAACTTTAAGAAACAAAGGAATTATCTTATGTCATCATCATGAGCTTTACAATAGATTGCGATACATTTTCCTCTCCTTCACTCACCCATGCATTTCTCTGGAAGAACTGAGATGTACATTTAATGAATATAATGAGCATGAATATTGAACAGTGTATTTTTTTTTTACCAGTTTAAATGTTATTTCCTTCAGTCCTTGAGAACTCCTGAGGTAGACTCTCAGTTGATGTTGTGGCTGGCATCTGATTTTCCACTAATGCCTCAACAAGAGGACAGGAGCTGCTTGATAAGACCTTGAATCCTCAGCTCAAAGAATGGTTATAAAATGGGTCTTGTAAGAACATCTGGCAAGGTGCAGACTGATGAATTATACAGGAAAGGAAAGAAAATCTGCACACTCTTAAATCCAATCCAAAGAGATTTATTCCCACTGTTTTGACACAAATCCTGACTTTGGCAGGATATGTAAATTATTCCAAACAGTACAGGATCATTGTCTTAAAACTGATGCCCCTCATCTTCATTAAGTAAGACCTTTGCACACGAACATGTTAAAATCAATAATAATATATATTTAAAATATATATATAATTAAATAGCACACTTAAACTAATTTAATTCCACCTACATTGTATTGCACCATAGAGATAAGGGCTTATGATTATCAATAGTATCTTATTTAATTTAAATTAAACACAACATATTTCACATTTTAAATGGATCCCACAGATAAATACAGCACAAACATATTGACAAAACGAGCATGTCTAAATGATTCTTTATGACTGGAAATTTCATTGGAAGGAACCTGGAAAGCAGTGTACCTTGCTGATGCTGTTTAACAACAACAGGCAAGTCATATATTAAAATAAAACGTGCATGTGTGTGCAAGCCAAAATTAATGATTAACAGTGAGAAAAAGGAACATTTCTGGATGATTTTTAGGACACTGTTTCCTGCTTTCAAGGACTTTAGGGATTTGGGAAGCTGGAGGGTAGACTGGTTGATTGGGTAAGTCACAGTATTTTACCTCTGTCCCACATAAGGCCTGAGGTCCAATAGTTTGTGACTGCACGCAGACCTGGGTGGTGCTCTAGAGAAATAAACCCAGGGAAGATGTTTGGTTTGTGATGCTCAACATTCATCAATCAGAGCTGTGAAAGCCATCAATGCTGTGCTCAGAATGGCAAACTCAGTTCTTGCAGTTCACATCCTGTGAAGTCTTTCCATTGTACACTTTGTGAGAGCAAAGGAGACAGGCTAAAATTGTTCAAATAACATCAATTAGTGCTCGACCAAATAAGACTCCTGGGTGAGAGCTGGGGGAAAAACGTGACCACAGGTGCTTGGGTTTGCATGTTATTGTCACGCTCTCATCATGTGTTCTGGAAATCCTCCTTTGGGAAAAATGCTTCTTAAATAGCTCTGTTTAGGAAAGGCTGAACAGTAGTAGAAATTAAATCAGTCAAGGCTGAATTTTATTGCCTGTCTCAGCTCATTAGCATATTTTCATTCATAATAATGAAAAAAATAGTTTATTTTGGGCAAGAGAATTTAATTGTGTTACCACAGATTTGTTTAGAATGCAATCTACAGCTATCAGCAATCTACAGCTAAATCTCAGTATATTTAAATGTATAATTGTACAACTGTATGAATTACTTCTGCCATTTTTAGCATATTCAGATTTCAGAGATATTCAGACATATGAGAAATCTTTAACATGCTTTTCAAACAATTTTCATAAATCAACATATGATATAGGACAACACAAATTAATAACTGACAGGAGAATGATAAAACACATCTGCACTAATACAGCAATAGAACAACATGTACACGTGGTAATAAACCAAACACACGAGAGTGGATTATTTTGAGTTTACTGCCATCTGCTGTCAGTAATGTCAAATTACACATTGTAGACAGCACAGTTTTTATTGTAATACTAACCGCTCAGCTTCTTTTTTATTTTCTGATCCTGGTAGTTACTGATGTGAGTCACCTACTTACAGGAGTCAAAGGTATTGTGGAAAGGAGAAAAGAATGGTGTCCCTTCTACTCTGTGAAACAGCTTTGCAAAATACCACACTGCATTCACTGTCTGTTCCCAGTCTGTAGGAAAGGAAAACTGTATTTCATGTGCCAAGGGGGAAAACCTACAAAATCCTCTTTTCCACTGTCTCATTGTTTCCATCTTGCTAGAATTAGGTAACAGATGTTTCTTCACAGCTGTTCTTGACTGTTTAGGGGTGCATAGCAAACAAGTTGATTCAAGCACAAAACAAGTATATCCACCGAACCGACACAGCTCCCTACAACACCAACACCACCTGTTGCTTTTTCTGACACATTCAGCTGCTGCATCCTATGGATGCCCTGTTTAGGATGTTTGCACTGGACAATCAACACTGTTGTCTTAACTGGCCTGGAGACACCAAACATATATGTTTAAGATGAACTGAGGCCAGCATGCCCCTGTGTGTGTAGTTGTGTGTGTGTGTGTGTGCGTGTGTGTGTGTGTGTGTGTGTGTGTGAGAGAGAGAGAGAGAGAGAGACAGAGAGAGAGAGTGTGTGTGTGTTTGTAATGATTTCTTTGAGAATCACCTGTTCATTCAGTTTTGCTTATCCATATACATTTTAATCTGCTGCATTTCAGCTTGGAAGGCCTTGTTAGGGTACAACGAGCACCCCCTCTGTTGTAATTATTAGCTGCTGACTGCCATCCAGGGCCCACAGGACACAGCCTTCTGGAAGCCACAATAAGCATCTTGATAACCTTCATGATCCCTGTAGCCCTGGCTGACACCACCAATGTTAGACACCATGAATAACAGCCAACCTGCCTCAGGCTCTAGAATAGTTTGGTGAGTGTGAGACTAAATAAGTCATTGAGAGCCAAGAGGACCTGACAAAGTTTATAACTGTCTCAGCCTGGCTGGGGCCAGTCCTCATATCAGATGAAGTGCAGGCAGAGGTTGCTGTCCTGCACTGTGTAGAGGTAAGCCACGTGAATGACGGTACTAGTAACCACGGCAAAGGAGAAGATGATGGTAAACATTGGAAACCAGATGAATGCAATAAACAGACCAGCTGATAGGAGCAGCATCCTGTGCATGAAAGGTGAACCAGTATATAGGAGCCTGGGAAAAAAGATGTGTGAGAAGTTTGATTGATCTTTATTGGATTCTTGCAAAATTGTCACACACGCACACACACACACACACACACACACACACTAATGAGGCAGTATTCCAAGCACATGCAAGCCAATGTTTCTGCTGTTCTTCCAAGTAAACAGCCAGAAAAAAGTATAAACCGGCTTGGTTTCAGATGTCGTCTTACGCACGTTATAGAGAGAAGCAATCGTCTTACAATAATGGAGTACATCGGAACAGTAAAATGAAACAGAGCCCATTCCGCCTACGATGTGCAACAGCGGTTGGAACAGTAGGTACAGCTGCAGCATTTTACATGACCGTTAATATTCGCGTATTTGAGTACAGAAATAGTTTAACAACTGGGAATGCAGGATTGCCGAAATTATATCAAATGCATTTTGTAGTGTAAACCTATATCGGGCTAGTTTAAACATAATTGACTTTAAACCAAACAATACACCATATTAGTTCAACAGTGGAGTAGCAGTTTTTTTCAAATGTGCACAGTCCGTATTACAATTTATTTTTGAAGTGACTTTTGGAAACGGAAAGCCTATTTTTAAAATACTTGAATGTGGTTTGATTTAAAACGTGATTTTTCCCCTTAAGAACTTCAGTTCACAGCAACGTGTGCACCGACGCGGTATTTATCTGTTAGTGTCACATGTACGCTTTTACCCAAGAGATGGGTTGTGATTTTTCCTTCGAATTCGATGCTGCATCCATATGATTCAGAAAGTTCGATTTGTACGTTTTAACGTTCGGTTTGCACGCTGACGTGCTCGACACAAAGGGTCACCTATCAGAGTTTCTTCAGCATCCAGATGAATTTAACATAAGACAACACTTTAAATTCCTTATGGATATCACCTCCTCACATTTGTTTCCCGTCTCGTGACACAAAAAACACACTGATCATTTGTCGATACCTGAATGAAGATGGATAACGTTCCATCTTCCCCATGGATTGTACAACGTGAAGAAACCTATTAAGATATTTATTAAATGCACACATTAATATATTGTAAGGTTTTTCTTTTAACTAAGGTTTAACCGTTAATTTATCTACGTACGTTTATGACAGTTATGACGTGTAAACAGCATCCTGTTTGGGGTCGACAGGTGTTTCGCGTTTTGCCTTTGGAACATGCAGTAAATGGATGGTATAATCACACTAAAGTTAGCTCTTTGAGAAACGTTTCTTTGAGAACTTGGTGTGAGGAAAATTAAGTTCAAGAGGTTTGTTGCTGGATTCATTGCGAGTTTTTTTTTTAAAGTTGGGTGATGAGAGAGACTCGTTTTTTTCTATTTCAGCGAAGCGACAGAGATATTTGCCAATAAATTATAAAAACAACATTTGAATAAAATGATTCCAGAAATCCTTGAACTTCAAACATTTATTTGGAAAATCAATAAATGCCACAGCTTTTGTTGTGATTGACAGAATGTTTTGCCATGCCAAGCCTGCAGGGTTTAAAGCTATTAACCCCAACCTCTTGTGCATTCTGTAACATTAATGCATGATCTATCCATTTAGCAGAAGCTCTACACAGTGCTGACAACCAAACACAAATAACCCATTTATAAAAGTGAACCCACAAGGGGAGTAAAAAAAAACAAAACAACTTAAGCCTTTCATGGAACTATAAAAACTTAAATTACAATGGCATAGTTTGCTGAAAAGAACCCTGTTAATGACTACATATTCAAAAATGCTCACATTTAGTTTTGATAAGGCTTCATTTTAAGGTCTCAAATATTCAATAAAAATAAAGCAATTAGTACTTATCTGGCAAGTCTTTTTTTAACATTATCTGAGTGCAGTGACAACTGCTGTTTTGATGCACTGCACCATCTTCTGGAGCTACGCATTATATATGCAGATTACTTGTCAACCTATTTGACTCCCGTATATCAAGGCCCATTTGGTCACTGAAAGATCTTTCTGGAACCTTCTCTACTGTTACACTGTAGCTGGCACACTCCCACCTAATGTCTGTCTGTGCTCCACAGCTGAGAATGCTTTTCATGTGATAACATTCCCTAGTTCTGCTGGCTCTGGGGTCCTGCTGAGGTGGTTTGTAGCTGAGGCAGTGCCTGGAAGCAAGGCAGTCTTGGAGGTGGCCATAGACATGCCTGACAGGGTAATGCTGTTGGCCCCTTAAGCGGCGAGGTGCAACACTCCCTTCCTCCCAGAGTAAGGAGACCCCCACCCAGTGTCTCTGGGTCAATGGGTGTTGGGGTGATGACAGTTCTAGGGCTCTCTTGCACGGTGCTCCCCACTTCAGACAGCAGCAAAGAGCGGGTTGGGGGAGGTGGCAAGGGCAGGACCAGTGAGGGAGCCCAGGAGGTGGGAGCCCACAAGGTCCCCTTGTTGGGACGATGGACTCAGTCAGGACAGGCATTCTGGCATCTGACAGAACGCAGTCTTGGTCGGGCTGGTGGCTGTCACTGCAAAGAGAATAACACTCCCGGTAAGGTGGCAGTTCACATTCTGCATTCTTGAAAGAGCCTAAGGCAAAGCAGTGGCATGTTATTTAAAGCAATTGTATTAAAATTCTCTACCACAATGAGAAGGGTATGAGTTAACTAAGAGTTTTGGTGGTAAATTGTTTCTGAAAGTGAATCACCATTAAATGCAAGTAGAAGCAACCCCGGGTTCCAGTTTAATCTCCTGGAAAGATTATATAATAGAGTTCTCTGAAATAGCCTAATAATTTTCCTTCATTCTTTGATACAGTTTCAGGCCAAAGGTGAAACGATCCAAGATGGAAGTGAACTAGACAGAGCAAGCGGAGTGAAAACGTGTTTCTCAGTCACGTTTGGTGCGCTTGCCCTTTCAGGTCGACATGTTCAAAGCAGGAATGCAAGCCCATGCTGGGTTCCACAGCGGGAGATCACTGCACCTGAAATCGCGCCTTGCACAATGCACACTGAGAAATGGTTTTACTTCCATGCTCCAGTCGTGTCCACTTAATCAAAATCAAATACACATTATTCTGAAACGGCTGTCTTGTACACTATTAGTCACACAGATTAAAAAAATCATTGTTATTCAGTAGGAGAGCATGTGTTAAGCCATTTTACAGCTGAATACTGCAATTTCAACCTAAACTGTGCTGTATGTGTTTCATGAAAATTATTTTTAAAAATTCAGAATCATCTCTTGGTTGCATGACTGAACAGAGATCCTGCTACTGGGCCAATTGCTATGCTTGAATTCACTGCCTGAACATTCTAACTCACACTCACGTCACACTCACATGTCTAAATTTGATTATATAAATACAAATATTTACACTTTATGGTCCAAGTCTAAATTGCCCATTAGTCCATGAAAGTGGGATTCATTCTTGTTTCTCAGAAGTTTTTCCAGACACATATTCCACTTGAAGAGGTCTCATTTATTACACACCTGTATGTTTTTTCCCCATTGGCACACTGAACCATCAAATGCAGAAAATGTGTTAGCATATGTGTTCACTATCAGGCGCTCATGCTAAGCAGGAAGGAAACCCGACATTTATGGCTCCATAAGTTATCAGGTATGGTTTCACTAGGACTGAGAATCTGGATGGAGCCGAAGGAGGACATATTCTATAGTAGGTGCAACTTACTGACACTTCATAGAATGGGGAAATGCGTGTTGGAAACCTCTCCTGATGACATATAACTACAAAAAGTAGTTGAACAAGACATTCACAGCTTAATAGAAAAACCATGGCCTATTCTGCACCTCAACACAAAGTTGTCTGAAAAGGATATGTGAAAGAATCTGGCTCTAAGCACTACTGCTCTCTGCTTCCCTTTCTGTGATAAGACAGGTGCCATTTAGTTTTAGCCACATGACATCGAGCACACAGTGGAATCTTTTCCATTCCTTTGTGGACCTCTATGCAATCTCCACAATGATGTGGAATTAGGTTTTTTTTCATCACAAGTAACAAGGAAATGTTCCCAAGCCCCATGTTCACTCTCCTCACAATGATACAGGTTTTCCAAAAGGCAGGTATTACTGTCATTTCACCAAGTAGGATATAACTTTATTTGCCCCACTATGTTACAGGTTTTCTGAAAGGCAGGCGTTTTGCCTCTTCATTTCACCAACCCCTCTGTTATTCTGCTCACTATGCTGAAACTACCTAGGTGTGCCCTTTGTAGGCCAAGGCCATTTATTCCCACTCATTCACCAATGAGAGGAGCTGCTCTCGGCTCCAGCCCGGCAGCCCGGCGTCCACGAGCCGTTGTTGCGAGGTGAGCTGACCCACCTGTATGTCAGAGGGTTTGGTCAGCGCCACTCCTGCTGCGGCCGGGCTGAGCGTGGTAACTCTGCTGGGCTGTCCTCGCAGCGTCACCGTGATGGTGGTGGGGGCTTTGAGCCCGGCTGCCGACACACACACAAGGGAGGCGAGTGCGTTACTGGTAAATCTCCCTTTCATCTACCCCCCTCCTCTCTCGGGTGCTGACACCCGTTCAGACCGCATCCATCTGTCAGACAGATCCACTGGGACGCACTTCAACCAAGTGCATTCTTTAGGGCTCAAATGCTACGTGTGTAAGCAAGAATTTTTTAACTGTGCTTGCACTGTATGTTAAATAAATTCCAGCAAAACGTGGGAAAAAACAAAACTATTTGATATATTTCCGATTATGATTTTGTCAGATTTTTGGCTACACTATTAAGCCAAGCTAGCAAAAGTGAGATCAGGCTACTAGGCCATGCTAAACAGCAATAATTCTACATAACCTGGTATATACTTACTCTCTTCTGTTTTATGGTGTGGAGAATGTTGTCTGGTTTTTAAATAATGCCACAGTTCCACTACTCTTTCCATTCTACCAACTGCCAAAAATGGCTTCACCAATTACTGACAGAGAATGAGGCAAAACAGCCTGCAAAGATACTCAAATGCACTAACCTACTGTGTATTTAGCAATGCAATTTTCCTATGTGTCAATCCAACACCAGGGCAGATTCTCTCAATACATGTCCTACTTATCCCTTAGACACTGGAATACCCATTTCATTTTTAGGGAAAAAAAAGAATACAATTTATTTCTCATTTTTTATTACGGTGATAACAGAAAGTGGC
Source organism: Megalops cyprinoides (assembly GCF_013368585.1). Lineage (NCBI taxonomy): Eukaryota > Metazoa > Chordata > Actinopteri > Elopiformes > Megalopidae > Megalops > Megalops cyprinoides. Next base: position 13,064,497 of record NC_050586.1, read on the forward strand.
ACAGTTGGATAAAATGGTTTTCACCTCTTATTCCACCTTTTCTTCCTGCCCGATCCAACACTAAACAGCTTTGTATCCACGTGGGGCACTGACTGACATCTCCAGTCCTTGCCTGCAGCTGACTGGTCTGTTATTTCTGAACCGCTTTGCCAGAAGATTAAAAAACAATTTCTTTTCTTAGCAATCCACCAAAGTGCCCACTGGGTCAAAAAAAAAAAAAAACAGGACAGGCATGTCTGAAGGATTGTTCTGGCAGATGAATGCAGTCTGAATATAGCTGTAGACAACACATCTTAGAATGAGCTGGCATGGTTTTAATAGTTGGTCTTAAAATATTCAAAATAAAATGAAATAAGGGTCTCAAATTAGTTTCTATGACTGGCTGTTTTAGTAGTTAAGACACTAAAATGTGCAGACACAGTCTTTTAAGTGATGCCATTATTCAGCATTTCAAAATGAATTTTTAAAACAAGAATATCCGCTTAACAGAAAATGGATTGAAAGGAATTTTTTTTTAGCTACTACAGCTACCAAGCTACCTTTTGCACAGTTCAGACTGAGGCTTTTTATTAGGGAAAAATCCTGATAAAAAGTGTACGGCATGTTGTTATATGTTAAGTATATTGTTAAATATTTACATGGATACAAACACAGAACATACCTTTATAATATGCATTTATACACACAGACACTAAACAGCTGCAGATCTATCTTCATGACTTTGACAAACCCAGAAAGCTTGTCCATTTCCAACACAATGCATGTTGCATGTTCTTGCATGTTCTTGGACACCTCCTTGATCACATTCTCCAGCCCATCACTATGACAATTCTCCTGTAGTGCTGACAGAGCAGACTGAGGAGCAGCCCACTGCTGTGATTGGCCGGGACTGCTGACTGAGTCAACCCTCTCGTCAGGAGGGCCAATCAGCGAGGCCGCCTCGGTTTGGCAGAGCGTGACGTACCAGCGCCCTGGTTGGAGATGTGGGCCAGTCCGGGCAGGCTGCTCGCCAGCTTGGCCAGCCCCCCATTGGTGAGCAGCTGGTGGATGGCCGTGGTCTTGGTCACGCCCCCCGTGGAGGCCACCGGTACGGCCCGGACAAGGGTGCTGCTGCCGGTGCTGATGGAGCCCAAAACCTGACTCTGGGTCTTCCCCCCGGGAGCCTGTGAGGGGGTTAGGGAGAGCAGGAAGTGATGGGGACTGAGAAAAGTGTGTGTGAGGATTTCACCAATAGCAGGAAGTGATGGGGGCTTTTTGCCAACTAGGTCAACACCAAGAAAACAAATATGCTGAAATGACCCCAAATACAGGTGGTCAGGAGTTAGAAAATGGAACTGAGTAAGAAAAGGGGTGATGCTAGTCCATTACATAAAGTTGTGATTATGCCAATTGAACTCAATGATACAGTGCTTTAACAGGGTTAAAAATGTACCTTCAGCATACAAAGGTGTATTCTAAGAGATCTTTCTTTTTTAAAGAAAAGCTGAATTGAGAAATCCAGTGGAGAATCCCAGTGGAACAGATGATTATGTCAGATGTGTTTTGTCCCAGTGTTAAGGAGAGGGTTAGTGGTTAGGGTGTTTCTCTCAATGCTGGAAACTCTTGGCCTCCTGTGGGGGGGGGTCCATCTGTGAGTTACCTGAGTGGTGCTGCCCACGCTGGCTGCTGTGGAGGGCAGACTGGGGGACTTGGTCACTATCTCCTGAAGACTGAAGCTGAGGCCCTGGAGCAGGCTGCTGGCAGAAGGGGCCGCTGCACACGACAGGGAGAAAGGTTCAGCATGGCTCCACACTCTAAAAAAACCCTTTAAACACGTAACACATGGTCCTGAAAATTGTGCCACTTTCAATAGACTGTAATCACACAGCTTCTGCTTCTTTCTGTGCAAATGGTTTTATGGTGCTCTGAAGAGGCTGACAGTACCTTGGGCAGCCGCGGGGGCCTGTGTCTGGACAGGTGAGGAGGACCCGGACGCTATGCGACCGTGAAGGGTGTGGAATGAGCCACCACCCCCTGCACTCAAAGTACCAGACATCTCCGAAAGGCCTCCGGACCTGCGTTAAGACATAAACACAGACACAGACAAAAAACAACACTGAAGTCATGGACATCTGGGGCACGGTCATTTGAGAGATGCATTTACATTACATTACAGGCATTTAGCAAACACTCTTATCCAGTTCGACTTACATAGGTTAGGATTTTTTACATTTTACTAAGACAATTCTGGGGTAACGTGCCCAGGGGCACAACCGGCAACCATTCAGTTATGAGTCCTATTCCTTACCACTATGCTACATTGCTGCCCCCCATTTAAACCATTACAGTGGAATGAACAGTAAATGGAACTTTGAGTCCATCCCAATGAACAGATTTGCTGACAGAAGGCCTTTTATGGTTTCTGAAATTGTCCAAGGAGGGACATGAATTAACCATAATTAACCAAGCCCTTCAGTGCCTGATTGCAGCTCAGCCACACCAGTAGATCCGGCCCTGAGCAGTCTGTGTGCTATACGCACCTTTGAGCCGTTAGTAATCCCGACAGCTCCTTGGCTCCTGACACAGTCTGCCCCACCGTCACGGTCAGCGGCTTCCCTGAGGATCCCACTGCACCCGGGGAAACAAAGGCAAGAGACACAAGTAAGGGACAGGGTTTCAAACCTCCATGATTTCTGAATGAGTTAGCCACTCAGGCATTCGCTAATTAAAACATGGACATCACTCTGTTGATCTCTTTAAAGCCAAAGTGGACATCTGTTGATCTCTTCAAAGGCAGTGATCCCAGCAGTTTCTTTTCTTTAGAAATAACTGTTTTCATTTTGATGGCCACTTAAAACAGCTGAAAGAAGGGTTAAGGCTGTGGCTGCAAACTGTAATCATTGTGGAATGCAAACTGGTAGATGAAAATGAAAGTCATACAAGACAAGCCACAGCAATGATACTAGTCAGCAACAATGAAATTGTTACAGTAATGTTAAGGAACAGTAAACAAAGGCAAACTCCATTCCTAGTATTTTATTTCGAGCTGCTGATCTCATAGAAAATGCATGTTTCGGTTCTCATATAAAAATAGCAGCAAGTCTATAAAAATTTTCCAAAGTTCATCTGAACATTTTCAACCCAACAACTACTCACATGGGAAGATTCCTTTCACTGAATCAATGACTTTAAGCAACTTGCTCTGTACTTGCCTTCGTGAGCAGCAGGGGTGCTGGCGCCCCCTGCTGTCTCCCCATGGGACAGGATGGTGACCTTAATCTTGGCTCTCTTGGATGCCTTAGCTGGAGTGGGGCTGGGCGTCTGCCTCCTCTTCAGATGGGCGCGCAGGTCGTCCCTCTCCAGGCCCTCAGCCTGCTCGCTGGAAACCGGCACTGCCACACAGACACCGCACCTCATGCACCGGCTCACACGTCACTGACACACAAACCCCACATTCTACCCCACACCTGGACTGGCAACCCCCAGATTACACTACACAGACTACTGACTGCACTGACCACACTATTCTTCATAATCTTATCAGCATGAACCAGGAATCTCTGAACTTTTGTGTTAACCCAGATATAGTAGTTTACATTTGATCATTTTCTAATAGTCCTATAGTTTCAGAAAAAGCAGTTCATCAACTCTCTTTATACTGACTGCACTAATTCTATTTTTTTCTATACCAGTCATTCACAAGAACTACCAAACAGAAATACTATGGAGTTACCTGCGTGAGTTTTAGATTTTACCTGATTTTACAGTTAGTGAATGCAGTCTACGACGTTCAATTTATGTGTGAGAAAAATAACTGACACCTTATAAGGTTATGATATCAAGAGAAATAAACCCAGCGGTAACAGGAAATTATCAAAGGTGACATTGAATTAAATGGAAAAGAATTTGGAGATAAGCTAGTGAAGAAAAGCTGATCGAGTGATTCTCAGTTATTACATCGTGACCACTGACATTTGCACCCAAGGAATCAAAGAAAAACAGACTGAACAGCCTTTCAACAACTGCAAACAAACCGCATCAAACTGCCTTCATCTTTTGCACAGTTGCCATCTGACAGCACAAGTTTACAGACAAATAATGCTGTCCTCATCTGGCATCATGCTACATCTGCCAGGGGTACAAAGTCAAGATTTTCAAGATTACCTCAGCAATTTATTTAAATCTGTGGTTGCACTGAGGAAAAACAAATATGATTGAGCAAGCTTAACCGTGTCTACAATAAAGATCTGTACAAACTATGCTGCAAAACAAAAACACTATTCTGATCACATCGGCAGCAAAGATTCAAATTACATTACAGGAATATTTCCGACAATGCTTAGCTGTCTGCATCATCCGTCACAAACCCCAAAACTGTGTTCAACCTGGGCCAAATATATTAAAAGGACACTTGCAAGGTGCAGTGTAGAGGAAAATGATGGGGTGTGGATAAAATTACTGTTGATTGCGTCATATACTGACATTTCTGGTATATGTTCCAACAATTACAAACTGCAAAAATAAACTACGAACTGAGTAATGAGTGTCCATTTGTAATGTATACAATCTGCAATTCAAAAAGAGAATAATGGTATAAAATATATACAGCATATACACAGGTTGGTCAAAAGTCACATCCAACAGGAATTCTGAAAGAACTGTAATGAAAAGTAATAATAACTTAATAAAAAGTATTGTAAATCTCGCAAAATGCCAAAAGCAGAGTAAAACACTTTTTAACACACAGAGGAGAAGGTGCTCTGCATCGATCTGTGGCTGTAGGATGCAGTGGACACAGTCCAAAAAGACCGGCAATTAATCACAACTGAGGGAAGAGTTTCCACAAAGGCCAGCAATTAATCACCACCAAGGGAAGAATAACGGCTTGGTTCAGGCAAATGAGAAATGTTCAGGCATCACATACTTGTCAAGTGTAAAGAATGGCCAACAATTACAACATTTGTTGAATATTTTGCCTAGCATTTAGAGGGTGTAAAAGTTTGGATCACCCTGTACTGTTTCAGCACATTTCAAACACAACCTCTATTACCTTTTGTATGCATATAGTGTGCTTCTTTGCATCTACATCAGCAGCCCCCTCCTTCCTAAACAAACACTACACTTCTGCTGTACTGAACAGCAACAGTGCCACTTGCTGGCTCCGCCTCTGATATGCGATAAGCATTGCGACATTACGCATTCCCTTATAACTCTATGTTCTGTCTTTGCTCAATCAAAAGAAGAATAATCCCATCACACTTTTACAAAGCAAGCTGCCAATATACAGTGGTAATGGGAGACCACACTCATTTTCGTCTAATTTTGCAGCAGGAAATAAGTGTTGGTTCGGTCCTCTCAGAGGTTAGTGAACTTGCATTAGATTCAAACTGTACAACCCCAGCATTCACACAGTCCACTCCTCCAAACTGCTGAGCATCAAACTATGCACAGAGAAATTGATTTTAGACTGTCAAAACGGTGTACTGGAATTCTCAAAACAAGCATCTTTTTCCCGTGCCTTGATATCAGATAGCATTTGCTAGATCTTCAGGCAGAGAAGAATTGTCGTCTGTCTCTGGATAATGTCCGATAGTTTATTTCCAAGCTTTTCACACAAAAAACCTTAATATTCCATGTTTCTCCATTTTGCTCAAAGGCAAATCATTACAGCAACAAGCCACTGTCTCATATTATTTAGTCAAATTAATTAATAAGAAAATGCTTTACACTGACAATAACCACATGAAAAGTTAATGAAATTTGATTCTCTCAGCTGCTGTGAATTAGAATTAATCACACAGCCCATGGAAATTCTGTTTTTTTCCTTCACTGTTCTGGTAATTCAAAGACTTCAGTAACCTTGGAAACCTCTCTTCTGGTAATTCAAAGATTTCCAAGACTGGGTGGATTTCACCCTCAGAATTCCCCTGAAAATGATTTTCTGCTTTTGATTTTCTTTGAATGACCTAAGATGAAAAAAAGCAGGACAGAGAAAAAGGGGAGATGAAGACAGGGACAGAGGAAGAGAGAGAGAGAGAGAGAGAGAGAGAGAGAGAGAGAGATACTCACCGAAGACACAGGAGGGGGTGCCCGGAGGAAGGCTTTTCCTCACAAGCATGTTTTGTTTCATAAAAGCAGCAAACTGAGCTGGAATGAATAGGAAACAATGAGAAAGCGAGAGAAGAAAAAAAGAAATTTACAGAAAAACAGAAGGGACACCTAGGACAGAATGAGGAGGGCAGAATGCGGTTCTGTTCTGCCCGTGAGGCTGATGAGAAACAGCAGCAGGGAGAACATACTGCAACTCATCAATGTTCAGCCAAGAACCATGGCAGCACCCTTTACATCCTTAACCGTTTATCTTCAACCCTATGAATCTCTCACCTGCACTCGCTTACCGTTTCGAAGGCTATGCAGGCAACATAATATGGAATCAAAATCGTTCTGTGAAAATGTTGAATTTGGAGTAAGTAGTGGTAGTGCAAATTGTCAAAGGAATGCTGGGCAACAAAGTAAACTTACAAGAGAATAAATTCCTTGCTTTGGGAAAAAATGCACTGTGGTTTCACTGAGGCCATAACACATTTAAGATTGAAACAATATGAACAGGAGATCCACTTGTTCAAAGAGGAAGTCAGAAATCCAACATGGCTCTTCGTGCTGCGCTGACTTCACCATGGCTCAAATAAAATGCCAAACTACGTTACCACGAAGGCTGCCGGCCAATCACCAAACCCTCTCTATCCAAACTGTGGAAGAGTCACCTTTTCACCAGCCTACCCACGCAGACGCCTCACCAAGACCACCTGACAATGTGACACTGGGGCCTCCTGTGCAAGGCCGGCACGACTGTCTGTGTGGCAGTACCTTGCGCCTGCTTGTGTGTGAGCACCGTCCCGGAGCGCTGCATGTGGGTCTTCAGGAGCTGGGTGGCCGTGATCAGGCTGGACTTCTGCGCAGGGGACAGGCCTGAGGTCTTGGGCTTAGGGCTGGAGGTGGGGCTGCTGCACACACTGGAGAGGTCCTGGAAGCAGGAGGAGCGGGGAAACGTGGGCCTTAACAGACTGCTCTCCCCAGAGCACTATCCATCCACCATTCTCACATTTCAGGCTGCTACTGTTCTCAGACCAAACCATTACATCTAGCAAATCTCTTTGGACCTGTGTAAGTACTTATCAATTTAGATTATACAGGGAAAAAATGTGTGGTTTCATATTCTTAGCTTAAAAAAGAAAGACTGGATGATCCATGCTAGGTTCTTAAGTGAGCCCCTTCACTCCCAGGGAGTGTGCTGTAATTGACTGGGAATGCCCAGTCCAAGCCCAGTGGCAGCAGGCCACAGGTGACACTGCTTCAGAGATAAAATGGTCAGCATCTCCAATGGGGCTCTCTCAGAATCGTGAACAGGGAGGCAAGTGGTGTAGATGAGCATATATGCCAGTAACTGGTTCTGCCTCTTTCTTTGTCTTGCTTTTGTTATTGAATGCGGTTCTTACGTAAAAAAACATTAAGTATATGAAACTGGTGGACCAGGGACGAGAGAAGACAAATTCGTGAGCACAGATGTTGAGAGTAATTGTAAAAATGGTTTTGAAAAGAATAGTAAATATAGCAGGAGGAGTTGTCGCAGGGCTGACCTCTGACCCTGAGGGCGATATGGGCACCCTGACGGCGGGAGAGGAGGGCCTGGTCCTCTCCAGCTCAAAGGGCAGCTCCCGCCGCGGCTTCTTCTTCTTCTCCGTGTCCAGGTCCCGTGGCTCCCCGCTGCCGTGCCCGTGGCTGTCAGCCCGCGTCAGCACACCCGTCAGGAAGTCTGCAATCTCGTCCTGGACGACAAATTTATTTTATTTATATACCCTTGGTTTTCCATTCCGTTTCCCCCCCAGCCAAGCACGTCTGTCGACCCCGTGTCGAGGTAACAAACATCCCTGCTCTTCGCTTTACTGATGCACCAATGAAACATTGCAGACCAGCCCACTTGCTTGTCTTTTTCTCACATTCACTATGATATGAATCCATCTGCCAGGTTCTGGCTGGGAAATGTGTATGAGCTGGGCACTAACCTGAATGCAGCGATCCACCATGGTCTGTGTAAGTCCTTCTGCCTTCATTTTTTGGGAGTTGATTCTAAAGAGAGGATTTGGCTAAGTTCAACATCCGGCCAGCTTGTTATCAATAACGGCTTGTGCCATTCAACAAACAAAAAAGAATGATAAAAATCGCTATGACGGACAGACACTGGTAACTCACCTGAGGTTGTCATCTGCTCCGCCCACCACCACCATGCTGTTGTCCGCCCTCACTTTCTCTCGGAACTCCTCCATGGCCTCTGTCCCGCACTGCAGAGCATTCTGACCAATCACAAAGAGCACCGGCGTCTTCATGTCCAGCAGGGGGTCATCCACATCCTGTCCAATCACACAAGGATGGTAACCACACAGTCATAATGTTATTGGGGAAATTCGTGTTGTAGAAAACACACAATCAACAAACAAAAACATTTCAGCGAGTGTGAATCTTTTTGAAAAATTCAAAAACTCAAAACTTCAAAAAATGTGTGAATAAATCAAACATCTCACACACAATAAAACAGTTTATGCCACCCTGTGGTCAACAGAGATACAGGCAGACTAACTTAAAAATTCAAAAGTATCTCTTCATACTGTAATGCATTTTAAACAGGTCACAAAGACAGAGTACATTTGGCAACACAGTTCAGAAAAGACTTAGGTGAGGTCTATTTCTTTCATACATAGCACTTGATGCAAAATCAATATGCCTGAGAGGAACACAGGCAATTCTGATCATTTCATTTTGTGTTGCATCCAATAAAACATGACAGATCAAAAAAGCCTCAGAAGTTTGCCTGTAAAGCCTTACCCCCCTGGGGCCATTGATGGTGAGCAGGGGGAAGCCGAGACACACCACCGCAGTCACATACTCCATGAGAGAGACCTGCGTGCACAAAACGATCCCATTCAGAATAGGTTCATTCATAAAATGATTACAGAAAGGAATAAGTCTTTCAGAGTGGGTAGTACATTCATAGAATCCCTGCCTCTCTCACGCATCACACCTGGCAGAATGTCGGCATACCCACTCTGCCCTGGGATAACGTCCCTGCACTGGGAAATGAAAGGGGACAGATTGAACAGAGGGAGACTTACATGGCAGGCGATGAGTGCGCCCACGTTCCAGCCCACCAGGATAATGGGCTTGTGAGGGAAGTGGCCATGCACCTGTGCCCAGACAGAGAGGTACATGTGAGCCACTGCAGAGCTGGGTCTGCCTGGTAGAACTCAGGAAATAACCTCACATTCTTTTCATTGCTAAGCAAGAGACTTCAGCCAGCATGCCAAGGCCTCCGAGGGGCACTCAGCTGAGAGAACCAAGGGGTGGGTCCTGCGATTTCAATGTACAGTATATGATCAAATAATCTCTCTCTCTATTACAGAGGACAATGTTGACACGAGAATTAGCAGGCTTCATATATGCATCTTGCTCTTCATTATATTTTAACAGCCAATTTGCAAGTCACTAGGCAGAGTGGCACTTTAAAAATACTTCTTGTAAATCTTCTACATAACAGACAGCTTGTTCTCATTAAGTCTGTGAACATGCATTCATTTACTATGGTCACAGCACACCAGCATCGTAGAAAGCACTTCAGCAGAGCGGTCTTGAGAGTGAAAATTTGAAAAGGCACTAAATCCAACCGGCTTAATTAATAAGAGCTGCAATGACCTGTCACTGATACCGACTTAGTGACTTGTGATCATTTTCCCATCCATTCCAGGCATATGATAGGTATCTACAGTATGTGACAATAGTATAGATGGTCTTACCTCCAAGACTTTGCCCCTGACAGCTCCAATCATGTGTTCCAGACACTGTGTGATGCCCACGTTGGCTCCACTGTTCACAAGGTGGGTGCTAATCGGAATGACCTTATACCAACACAGACAAAACAGATCACTGCTACATCCCATACAAATCTTTCTTTAGAAAAACCCTATTCACGCCACTAAACCAAGTGTCTTCTACTAAGATACATATAAATTGATCCACAATATTGTTTTTTCAGTTGTTTGAGAATATACCTATACAAGATCTACCCTCAAAATTTGATATATTTATCAAATGATGCGGCTAACATGGTAATTTTGGTACACAGCCTTCACCAGAGATTGTCTGTTGGCAACCTAACTGCAAAACATCACCTGAGATGTACAAATTAATTAGAGATGCTGTCAGGATCAGAAAGACACAATGGGTGCGGGCGTGTGTGTGTCTGTGCCTCTGACCTTCCCCAGGCAGGAGAGCTGAGACTGCCAGAAGCGCATTCGGCGGGAGGTAGAGAATGCCGGGTTGGTCGGCCCGGAGGGAGCGATCAGGATGAGCGGAGAGCCGGGCAGTTTGCTCTGAGGTAACACAGACAGACCACACTCCCGTCACTTCAATATCATTTTATACTTGCAAACACTACCAGGTTATTGTAATGAAAGGAAATCTGCGCGGCTCTGCGCTCGGATGGACGGCCGCACCGGCTTGTTGTGGGACAGGACGCCCACGGCTGGATCCCACGGCCTCTTGAGGAGCAGGGACAGTGCCTCAGCTCCCGCTGCTCCCGTCTTCGCCGACGATGACAGCACCATCCTGTCGATCAGAGATGGCAGCTGCAGAGAGACAGACAGACAGACAGAGACAGACAGGCAGTAAGAAAGTGTTCTAAATAAGAAATGCACATGCTACAAGACACAATTTTCCATGTGCAAGCCATCTAAGCGCAAGGAGAGCTCAGTATAAGGACTGCATAAGGAAGGGCACGGGACCAACTCTGGATTCCACCCAGAAGCCCCTGCAGAGGGGAGCTGGCTCTAAGGCCTCACCTTGCTCTTGAGCGTCTGCAGCACATCCAGGTAGGCGGCCAGCATGGCCAGGCTCAGGGACTCTACCAGGGTGCTGTGCAGCCACTGCGTCAGCTTGGTGTCCCAGCTGACGCTGGCCAGCGCATGTCGCACCTTCCTGGCGCACTTGTCCACAGCAATGCGCCGCAGCACCGGCTCGTTGCAGGCCTGAGGGAGAGAAGGGCGGCATTTCATATGACACACATGGTCTATAACTATAATCAACTGATCAGTTCACGTGAATGTGAGCTTGGAGTCCTTACTCTCCAGGATTAAACACCATGTTGTGTATAACCTTTAGACCTGTTGGTATTAGCAACTGCTGTGCCCAGGTAGGGCATTGTAGGGACAGCCTTGCAAGACGCTCTCACTGCTCGCAGTCTGCGGGAACTCACCTTCTCATTCGCCAGCCGAGCCAGTCGCTCAGCCTGCAGGGCCTTCAGCACCTTGTTGAACAGCTTGTTCTGAGCCATAGACCATCCTGCCCTGGAACACAGCAGAATTGTGCCATGTAAAACAGAGTGGTGTGATGATTCTCGAATAGATTAGATGAGGGCTTTCCCCACCAGTGGCATGAAGGGGTTAAAGTTCCACAATAGTGATGAACTGATGAAACAGAACAACATGACTGAAATCACTGTGACCCTCCAGCAGCTGAATTAGAGACACCCCAGAGGGGGAGGGGGAGGGGGGGAGGGGTAGTTTTGTTGCAAAAGTCAGCACAGCACTTATAAGGAGTGCATGGAGGTAACGCTTCAGAGAGAACTCATGGATGCAGGTGACAGCACACCCACTTGTTTATGTGCTCTTCCCAGTCGTCGGGTGGCGGGGGTGCGTCGGCGGCTGTTCGGGCGAACAGGACGTGTCTCTCGCACTCGTTCATCACGCTGCGCGCTTTCTGGTTGTCATAGAGCGGCATGGGCGTGGGCGTGACCGTCTCCACGTCGATGGACATGTCCGACTCACTGCAGAAGCAAAGGCACGTCTAAACAAAGGCTTACCGACGGCCCTAAGATACAGTGAACGACAGAGACATGAAACATGCACTCTGATACACCCCCTTTTTCCTTGCACACAGGAGAGTCATGCCTCATGCTGAGCAAACTAAACTAAGCCACAAAGCAAAAAAACTGCAAAACAACTGACTGCTATATCAATGGTGCAAGTCAAAAAGGCTACCTAATGTAAGTAATAGCAAGTGGCAAAAAAATGATACTGTTAAAGGCCTCCTAAATGACAAGAATTGAGAAAAACAAAACATTTCAAGACATTCTACACTGCAAAAAAGGTCATCTCTGCTTAAAGTAGGTTTTTAGAATAATAGGTCTGATAATTGTCAAAAAGGACATTTTGCCTACTTCTTATGGTAAGGAGGAGACATAAAAAGTATATGTTTATTCATACTTCTCTCTTGGTTGATACACACACTATAAAAGTAAGGGTTTTACTAGCACAATATGAAATTGTTTCTCTGAACAATCCAGCCTCCAATATTGCAGACACTTTAGGTCAATGAACAGTGATCACTGTTCACCAACAATGCCTTACAGTCATTACTGCTGACTGCTTGTGTCACATAAGAAACAAGCACAGCCACAGGTACCTTTTATATCACCTTCTTTTTAAACTGCCAATTGCATATTAAGCTCATCTAGCTCTAACAACCTCAGCATATGCACAGGAGCATTGGATGTAGCAAATGCAATCCACCAATACAACTGCACACCTACAGCAACTAGCTTCCACACAACAAACCCCACACCGCACCACAATGAAGCACACTTCGATTAGACGAATGGTGTATCTCCACTGATCTCCACTCATCTAAGTTGCCGGGTTCCTGAAAGCAGCGAGATGGGGGAACCCTGCCAAAATGCCCACCCCCCAACCCCAAGTGACACGCACCCTGTTTGTTCTACTGATGTAAGCCACTGGCCACTGTCAGCTAATGACATAGCTGGGCTAGAAACCAGGCCATATGGCTCAGCCTGCAGTTGGACTGAGTCACTTGGAGGTAGGCACGTTTCATTTAATGACCAACAGACATCATTAATCCCCCAACAATCAATTCAATGTCATTGATGTCACTGTATCATCATTTTTTCCATTAAAAACATTCTATCCCCGAGAGGAAGCAACTAATTTCCCATCACCTTGCAAATTCAGACCCTTGCTGCTCCCAAGAATGTTTGGTCATCGTTCATTTATGCAATTTCCCACCTCAACGTCACTTTATAAACAATCGCAATGACAATCACAAAGATAGAGCACATCTGAACGTTTTCTTTTGTCCACAACCAATCACAGCCATGGACAACTGGAGGGGATGAACTGACTGGCTCGCTTGCATCACACCTCAATAATTTAGTGTAGTGTTTATTTTTAATGAAATCAAATCCCAAACCTTTAGATTACAAGTATCATTCTTAACCATGTCATATGCAGGTGAATTAAATTTACAACTAAATCTGATTTAGTTGCAGGACATGTTGAACGGTGTCGGGGCGCCCGGAGCTCACTCACACAGTGGTGTCCTGCTGTCGCCGAGGCGTCACGAACAGCATGCGCGTTGGCCTGGCGCTGCTGGCGTCCGGGTGGGCGTTCCAGGGCTTGGCGTAGCTGTGGTCCAGGAACACCAGGTCCAGCTCCCGCTCATGCACTGACAGCTGGAAGAGCAGCGAGGTGCCCATCCTCCTCGCCGACGTCTGGAAGTCCCTCTCCCCACCACGGTACATCGTCTCCTAGGGCCGCGGCGGGCCCTACTGCTCTCGGAGGTCGGGGGTGGCCACAATGCAAGCCTGAGCTAGAAGCAAGCAAACAAACCAACCCACACACGCGAACCCATTTGCAGATGTTAGATGCGGCACCATCGCATCGTACTTATCATTCAGAACTGCAGGTGTAACAATACAGGCTTTCCAACGTCTCCTTGGACTTGTGATGTTAATGCTGGGATTGAACAGTTGAACAGCTGAAGCAATGATTTTGCCTTTCTTACCTTGAAATGAACATGATTTTGAGAGCCACGCACTAAAAGGCGATTTATATAATGTGCCAATTATTTTACCTCTTCCGTGTTTGCTTGCTAGCGTAACGAGAAGAGCTGAACAGTCGGTTGTTGCTCACTTGCTTAACCTTAAAATAGGCAGTTAGCTAAATAACGAGCTGGCTGGGGGTTGAGCTGGCAGGTTGGTGAAGTCTGCAGCTGCTTACTTAGTTACGTAAACTGCAACGCTGGCTAACGACAGCCAAATAATGCAAGCAGCTACAGAAACATCTGAATGTTAGCTTTAACTAACTACCCCCCTCAATATATCGCCACTCAGGGCGACTGGCTAGCTAGCTAGCTAGCTTGAAGAAGGCGCTGTGCAAAAGCACATGTACCGAAAACATGGTTTGTTTACTTCATAGCTAGCCATCTTGCAGTCAAGATTAGCTAGCGAATTGGCCATCTTGCTAACCTGCAATCTAGCTACAGCTATAGCTAGCTACGCTAAGTTAACGTCACACTGGAAATGAAAAGGAAAGCCCGTGGCTTTGGCCTATTCTGTGCATAAATAGCCATACTGCCACACCAGTTCTACAGACTACCTATATGAATACATTCGTTCGAAATTATATCTTAACAGCAATTAAAGGGAGTACCTAACTAGCTGTATGTTAATGGTATTAAAGCGCTTAGTAAATAAGTAAACGATGCTGGCTAACGAGCTACAGCTAGCTAGTCAAGCACTTACTTTCTCGTGCCACCGCCATAGATGGCCACAGGTCACTGCATTCTAAATCGCGTTCTTGACAAATCTGTCTCTTCCCAAGACTTTTAAAAATGACGATATTGTGTTTAAATGTTTCCTTGAAAAGCAACTTCAAACACGAAATATAAGAGGACTCCACCTTAGTGTCGTACTATCGTGGCCTATTTCCTTTTGTTTTACATCCGCGCCACAATCGCACACCCGGAAAACACGGACTGGATTTTACAAAAAAATGAGGATCACTGAACTCTGAACGCATTGAAAACATGGCCTATACTTCAGCCATGAAATTGGGTCCTATGCATCACGGAGTAGGTTGACAAATGCATCGCCTTACCAAGAAAAAAACTTGTTGATCCATTGCTTTTCAGCACAGCCTGTGCTGAGCATGCAGTATGTATAGTAGCTCATAATGTGAACATTTATTTAAAACACTTTCTACTGTTAATTTACTCTATTTGTAGGGTGAATGCTTGAAATTTTTGTCCTTAGACAAATATAAATAGTGGAGTTGATGCCTGTGTACGAATTTCTTTCAAAAAAAGTTAAAAAAAATATTTTTGGCTATTTCGAAGAATCTAAAATGTAGGATAGTTCTGATTTGTTTGTAACAATTCTTGGTTACTGCTCAATTCTGTGTTGTTTCATAGTTTTGATGTCTTTACGATTATTCTAAGATGTGGAAAATAGTAAAAATAAGGAAGGGAAAGTATGTCTAAACTTTTGACTGGTACTGTATGTCAGTCAAATCATATAGAGGTCTGGCTATGTTTTGTGTGATTACAAATAAGATGTCTAATTTAAAGTATTTCTTACCATTAGCTATTAGGTTGTTTGATGCTCTTCTTCATAACAATTTAAAGGCTGTAATTTCAAGCTACTTATAAACATGTATTATGAGACCTAAAACAACAAGGGTGTAGCTACAAAATAACATGCAACACATCAGTGATAAAGTAAGACGTAAAACAGTAACAAAATAAGAACAGATTCAAACTAATGCAAAGGTGGACTGTTCATAGTTCTTTAAATTAATGTTAGGAACCCTTTCGTAAACTGAAAAAATAGAAAGTGTATAACACTCATAGGATTAAAATTAGAAAGGCATACACACAATGCTTGGCACTGATCTATCACAACATCTATCACATCATCATCACTGCACACTCACATAAAGGGTGCTGAGATGTCAGGGCAAGGTGAAAGACATGACCTGTTTCTGGGAATCAAGATATAGTGTGAACAGGTGGGTTTCAGTGGTTGGCAGAGGACCATAAGAAAATCTCATAGTCAGGTAGCTCTGTAGGTGGTGGGGAATACATGAGGGGGCCAATGGGGAAATGAAGCGGGTTTGGAATACCTTGGCGACCATTGGTTACTGTGAGTATAGACAAGTTATAGCCTTATGCCTTGAGTACATTTTTATTTGGGCAGTGTGTGTGTGTGTGTATGTGTATGTGTGTGTGTTTTCACTAGTTGGGAAAACAATGAACTAAATGAATTAAAGTAGTCTGATGACACTGGCAGGGAAGCTGGTTTCCATAATAAAATCAGCCCTGTGGTAAGTAGCTTATTAAGTTTTTAGTGAAATGTATTTTTGTAAATTTGTTTCATTCCTTTTACTGTTCATTTATTGTCAGAGTCTGAGGTGGGTAGTCATTCGATCGTCTGTAGTTTTGTTTGTGGTTTGTCTGAGATAGGTTTCTGCACTGTGATTCCCTGGCTGGATACCCTCCCCTTCTGAACATTGTTTGTTTCGAAAAGGTGAATGTCCTGTTTGCCTAGTGCCTGCACAGAGGTGAAGAGCAGTCAGACAAAACCTGCAATCATGGTGAGTACCTTACTTCACCATCAATATACTAAGGAAGTTAAAAAAAAAAAAATTCAGATTTCAATTTTTAATTCCAGCCATAATAGCATCTTGGCTCCCGGTATGGCTGTTGTGTATCTTTGATTTTACATTGGATGAGTTGTTGTTGGGGGTAGGATATACAAATCTGAGTTATGTGTTAAAATGACAGAATGATGAATTTCACAACTGCTCATTTGATAAGTTTCCATTCATTGCCAGGGATCAATTTCAACCTTACTAAAACTTATAAAAGACATACACCTCACTGTTTGATCTTGATCGTTGGTTACTCTGCCCTCAACAGGAATTGGAAGAGCAGAATTTTTGTGACTTTTTTGTGACTCTTTTTCATGAACGATATAATGATGTTATCTGAATTGAAGTCATTATATGCTCTGTTTATGAAATCTTCAAATTGATCAAATGTTCCACTTAATTTTCATGCACAAGGCTACATTTAATCAAAAATGAAATGTTAATTTTTGAAATAAATGAAAGCCTTTGTGTTATGAAGTCTCAGTGAAGATATATATGCCTCCCATGTGAAATGATATGTGTATATATTTTTTGCTGCAAACCAAATGTACAAATATATTCCTAAGATTAAATATGTACAAGTCATGCATTTAACTGTCAGACAAGTGTTTATTTGGGGAATTCTTTAGAAATTTTTAAACCACATTATAGCTTCATAGAACATATACCATTAATTTGTGGCTGTGTGATTTCACTCCTGACACATGCTACAGAAGAGTGCTGAACTCTGACAGTCACTCTTAAGATGATTAAATAACTGTTTCAACACAAAAAGTTGATTTGGCTTTCTACATTATTGTCTTTGTGTGCAAAGTCACCTATCTCTGGCAACCTTTGACCTCTGTCAGGTGAGTGCATCCGTGTGCTTGGAAAGGAGGTATAACAAACCCCTCTGTTAGTAATTCTGCAGAAATGGTTGCACAATGATATTGACCTCATCTCCCAGAAATGCTAGTGGAATATATACAATAGGAGAGTAGCAGCTGGGGATTGAAACACTCACAGTACTGCCCTTGTTTATATTGCTTGCTTGTGACACCCTCCTTTCCCTCCCTTTCTGCCTGTGTAGAAGTGTGTGGTTATAGCATTGCTCTTGTGTGCTCAGTTTCATCTTCTCCATGGTGGCTGTTATGGTTGGATTCTTAAACCAGGTAATTTATGTTAACTTTACACTGATTATACAGACACAGTACATTGCATCAACAATATACTGCATCAATTAGATACATTACTGTCAGTGCTGTTGAGAGCCAACTATTAGAGAATGTACTGTGGAAACATTCCGGTCAGATTCAAACTATAAAATGAAAAATTCCACTAGAATTCAATATGATATGATATGATGACAACATCTGTATGAATGACAGTACTTCAATGGTAAAGCATTTTGACCAGTGAACTGACATGTGTTAATGCTGCATGTCTGTTAGGCATGACTCACTGTCAGGACCCTGTTGACAACACCTGGCATCCCATTGGCTCAGAATGGAGGAACTCTGCATGTGAGGACTGCAGCTGTGGGCGGTGCTGTCATGCGTAAGTACAGCGACAGACACACACAGCCATGTTTTGGTACTACATATGACACAATAAGGACCATGACAAACTGTGCCTGCAATGTTATTTCACATACGTTGCAGGTACTCAACTCCCACAAAAATACCAGATGACTGCATGATGGAATTTGACCAGGAAGCATGTGAATACAAGGTGTTTAAGAAGAATGATCACACACAGTCATGTCCAATCCTTAGGGCAGTTGGGAAGTGAAGTAACAGTAATGAGAATTACTGCACATAGCTATGTCTAATCCTCTTGTAAACTGGGAAGTGAAATTATACAGATGTGTTCATGACTGACAATAAAATATTATGTTTAATGTGAAAAATTATCTATGTGTATTTTTTCTTTCTCAGATGTCATCTATGAAAACAAGTAGCCTGATTTATGTCCTTTTACTTCGTTACTTGTTAGATTGTATAGTTTATCTTTGCATATGCTAGTTATTGAAATCCATTCAGTCACATTATAGTGCATGGTAATGGGAATTCTAACACAATTCCATATGCCATACGTAGTGACAAGTGACATCATTCTAACATGCAATGAAAACTGCCGAAAATTAGTCCTTCACCTCAAAAAAGCCACTCAGGAGATTTGTGGCATATATGGAGAAAAGTGGAATAGAAACATTATGGCCATGAATGAAAATATTGGTTTAAAGCTTTGTTCATAGACTCTTGGCCAGAGGATGGTGGGCGCTGTGGAGATGGACGTCTATGGGTTTTAGTGGGCTGTGGGTTCGTATGCATGCAGGCCAGCCTCTAAAGAGTGAAACGGCTGTCAGAATACCATCTATCTTGAGGTTAGAAATCTGCACTCTGATGTCCTGGTTTGATGCCAGCCATTTCCCAGCTTTGTGTATTTCCAAAGGTAAATATCCTGTTTGTTTGCTGGGTTCTGAGATCTTAGAACAGTCAGACAAAACTCAGCCACTGACCTGCAATGATGATGAGTGTCTTACATGTCCAAGAATAAATTAAAGAAATAAAAATATATATTTTTCAGATCTGTGGTCATGACATTAACAGTTACATGTTAAGTGCACAAAAGAAAGTCCCATCTAAGACTAAAGAATGTGGAATCACTATAGAAAATAGCACTGGTTGAGCTTGTATCTGGAGAACACTGGACATTGCAAACCAGTCTTGTCTGTTAATGTCTCATTTTCACCATTAAATTTTTTTACATGAATGTAGAATAAAAATGAAAATGATTCAAGCTTATATTGTGTTCTGTGATTTTATTTGATCCCATAAAAAATCAAAATGCATAAGCCTGCAGCACACTTCTTTTGTAATGAGTGTGCCATGATGTCATGGTCACATGTATAGTGAAGTGTTCATCTGATGCTCAGCTTAATCTCTTCCATGGAGCCTGCTAATTAATCATGCTTTTGCCAAGAACACCAGAAAGCACTGCATCAGTATAACAGAGTCTACTTCTCATGAATCCTGGTAAGACCTAACAGCCAGAAGATGTGTTGTCAAAAAACAACATTGCAGTACAAACACGTGTTTTGGAAAAAGGAAAAATGCATTGCACTTGAGATGGGATGGTATGCATTTTTAACAAGAATAAATGAACACACTTTTCCAACACAACACAGAACTATTGCATTTAGCAGTGTGTTTTGACCAGTGCCCTGACGTGTTGCAATGCTGCATGTCTATGTCAGCGTGACTCTACGTCAGCATGTTGTGGACAAGACCTGGCATCCCATTGACTCCTCCTTGAGAAACTAGGCATGTGTGGACTGCGGCTGTGGAGAGTGCTGTGATGTATATCAACAGTTTGACTCCTCAGAAACTGCAGAGACGTGAAAGAATTGTTTATAATTGAGCAACAAGAAGTTTTGTTTTAACCGGAAAGGAAGTATGAGAGCAACCATATTTGGCAGAATGTTGTCTCAGTTCCAATAGTCGTAAGAGGTACACATGACTTTCCGCTCTCTGATTCCCTGGTTGGATGCCCATCCTTTCCCGACATTGTTTATGTCCAAAGGTGATTGGTCGTGTTATCTATTGTCTACTGAGCAGTGAAGAACAGTCAGACAAAACTCATCCATTGAACTGCAGTCATGGTAAGTGTCTTTATATTTTCAGGAATAAGCTAAGGAAGTTCACCAATATTCATTTCAGATCTGTTGTCTGAGATATTTAGCTTAATGTAATGGCATAGCGGAGTGTTTCCCTCCTTTCATACCAAACAAGAAATTGGTGAAATTTGGGAAATTTTTGAACCGTTTTTGACAATGGTTTTGAACCATATTTTGACATTGTAGAAAACAGGACATTAATCTGGAGACTGTGTGCATTTCTGGTGTCCTGTAGAAATCATAATTGAAATGTCATAGCCACTTTTCAGATAATTCACTTAGTCTTTAAATCACGTAAAGTTCATTTGCCAATCTGTGGTCTTTCACTTAAAAGGAACAAATCTCTGGTGATCTTTGATCCCTGTCAGACATGTAGTGGATCTGCAACCTGGAATACTTGTACTTTAAATGTATGCCAATCTCCTTGAAATCAGGTATGGAAAAATGAAATGGTTTCAAATGTACAGTGGAGGATTGATATACTCAGGTACACAAAAGGCATTGTCCCACAGCCCTGTTCTGTGTTTCTGACATGCTTCATCCCTCCCTCTCTGCTTGTGTAGAAGTGTGCTGCTATAGCTTTGCTCCTGTGTGCTCAGCTCAATCTTCTCCATGGTGCCTGTTTTTTCTTTAAGGCGATTAAACCAGGTATGCAAGAAAGCAGTGCATCAGCATAATACACACAGCCAAAATAAGATTGATTGATTTTGTCAAAACAGAGGGAAACAATGTAAATTTAAAACTGGAAAAATGCACAACACTATTGAGTTGAATGTTAATAATACTTTAACATACCTTTCAAAGATGAGACAGAACTGTTGTATTTGGCAGTTCATTTTCACCAGTAATCTGATACGTGTGATAACCCTGCGTGTCTGTTAGGCATGACTCACTGTAAGGACCCTGTTGACAACACCTGGCATCCCATTGGCTCACAATGGAGGAACTCTGCATGTGAGGACTGCAGCTGTGGGCAGTGCTGTGATGCGTAAGTACAGTGACAGACACACACACAGCCGTGTTTCGGTACTACATATGACACAATAAGGACCATGACAGACTGTGCCTGCAAAGTTATTTTACATAATTTGCAGGTACATGACTCCCAGACAAATAGCAGCTGGCTGCATGATGGAATTTGACCAGGAAGCATGTGAATACAAGGTGTTTATGATGAATGATCGCACACAGCCATGTCCAATGATCGTGTCAGTTGGGAAGTGAAGTGACAGTAATAAGAATGACAGCACATAGCCATGTCTAATCCTCTTGTAAACTGGGAAGTGAAATTATACAAATCTGTTCCTGGCTGACAATAAAACATTATCTTTAATATGAAAAATTATGTATGTGTATTGTTTCTTTCTCAAGTGTTATCTATGAACTTGGTGGCACATGTTTCAACACAATCAGCCTGGTTTATCTCCTTTTACTTCATTACGTGTTAAATTGTACATCTTATCTTTGTATGTGCTAGTTATTGAAATCCATTCAGTCACATTATAGTGCATGGTAATGGGAATTCTAACACAATTCCATATGCCATACGTAGTGACAAATGACATCATTCTAACATGCAATGAAAACTGCGGAAAATTAGTCCTTCACCTCAAAAAAAGCCATTCAAGAGATTTGTGGAACAAAACAGAGAAAAGTGGAATAGAAACATTATGGCCAATGAATGAAAATATTGGTTTAAAGCTTTGTTCATAGACTCTTGGCCAGAGGCTGGTGGGGGCTGTATTGATGGATGTCTATGTGTTTTAGTGGGCTGTGGGTTCGTATGCATGCAGGCCAGCCTCTAAAGAGTGAAACGGCTGTCAGAAAGGTGAATGTCCTGTTTGTTTGCTGTGTTCTGAGATCTAAGAACAGTCAAACAAAACTCAGCCAATGACCTGCAATGATGATGAGCGTCTTACATGTCCAAGAATAAACTAAAGAAATAAAAAAAATATATTTTCCAGATCTGTGGTCATGACATTAACAGTTACATGTTAAGTGCACAAAAGAAAGTCCCATCTAAGACTAAAGAATGTGGAATCACTATAGAAAATAGCACTGGTTGAGCTTGTATCTGGAGAACACTGGACATTGCAAACCAGTCTTGTCTGTTAATGTCTCATTTTCACCATTAAATTTTTTTACATGAATGTAGAATAAAAATGAAAATGATTCAAGCTTATATTGTGTTCTGTGATTTTATTTGATCCCGTAAAAAATCAAAATGCATAAGCCTGCAGCGCACTTCTTTTGTAATGAGTGTGCCATGATGTCATGGTCACGTGTATAGTGAAGTGTTCACCCGATGTTCAGCTTCATCTCTTCCATGGTGCCTGTTAATTAATCATGCTTTTGCCAAGAACACTAGAAAGCACTGCATCAGTATAACAGAGTCTACTTCTCATGAATCCTGGTAAGACCTAACAGCCAGAAGATGTGTTGTCAAAAAACAACATTGCAGTACAAACACGTGTTTTGGAAAAAGGAAAAATGCATTGCACTTGAGATGGGATGGTATGCATTTTTAACAACAATAAATGAACACACCTTTCCAACACAACACAGGACTATTGCATTTAGCAGTGCGTTTTGACCACTGCCCTGACGTGTTGCAATGCTGCATGTCGATGTCAGTGTGACTCTATGTCAGGATGTTGTGGACAAGACCTGGCATCCCATTGACTCCTCCTTGAGAAACTAGGCATGTGAGGACTGCAGCTGTGGAGAGTGCTGTGATGTATATCAACAGTTTGACTCCTCAGAAATTGCTGGGACATGAGAGATTGCTTACAATTGAGAACAAATCGTTTTGTCTTAACCAGAAAGGAAGTATGAGAGCAACCATATTGGGCCAAATCTTGTCTCAGTCCAAATAGTCGTGAGAGGTACACATGACTTTCCACTCTCTGATTCCCTGATTGGATGCCCACCCTTTCCGTACAATGTTTGTTGGGGTCCAAAGGTGAATGGCCGTCTCATATGTTGTCTACTAAGCAGTGAAGAACGGTCAGACAAAATTCATCAATTGAACTGCAGTCATGGTAAGTGTCTTTATATCTTCAGGAATAAGCGAAATAAGTTCACCATTAATTTAATAGCATAGTGAAGTGTTTTCCTCATTGCCTGCTAAGTAGGAAATTGTATAGGCTTACTTATAGCTGTATAAAAAAGTGAACGTAACACATGGTTTTATACAATACTATAGAATGAAGGTGGAATTCTAATTTCAAATCATTATATGCTCAATTCATGAAACCTCAAAGCTGAACTAAATATATTACCTGCAAAATTATAATTTGTGTTTTTATAATTATAATTTTAATTAGAATTTTACAGTTTATGTATGAAAATGTAAATGACAGCACATAATCCTGTTTGAAAATCACAACAAATCCTGTGTAGGATAACAGGTAAATTTGCAAACTGACAGTGGAGGATTTATAAACTCGGGTAAAAAAGGACATTGTCCCACAGCCCTGTTCTGTGTTTCTGACATGCTTCATCCCTCCCTTTCTCCCTGTGTAGAAGTGTGCTGCTATAGTTTTGCTCCTGTGTGCTCAGCTCCATCTTCTCCATGGTGCCTGTTACTTTAGGGAGCTTAGACCAGGTAAGCTTGTATTAACTTTTCACTGATAATACAGACACAGTACGTTGCATCAACAAACTATAGCTTTGCTCCTGTTTCCTCAACTTCATCTTCTCCAAGGTGCCTTTTGGAGCTTTCTGTTGATCAAACCAGGTACACAAGAAAGCAGTGCATCAGCATAATATACACAGCCAAAATTAAGATCTATTGATTTTGTCTAAATATAGCATTGTAATGAAAGAATTTGAATTTAAATATGGAAAAATGCACAACACTATTAACTATTAACTGTTAACTATTTGATGTTAACAGTAATACTTTAACATACCTTCCCAAGACCAGACAGAAGTGGTGTATTTGACAGTTCATTTTGACCAATGACCTGATATGTATGGTAACCCTGCGTGTCTGTTTAGGAATGACTCACTGTCAGGACATTGTTGACAAGACCTGGCATCCCATTGGCTCTGAGTGGAGGAATTCTGCATGTCTGGACTGCAGTTGTACAGGGTGCTGTGATGCGTAAGTACAGGAACAGACACACACAGCCATGTTTCAGTAATACGTATGACACAGTAACAACAATAACAAACTGTGTCTGCAATGTTATTTTATATACTGTGCAGGTACTCAACGCCCACGAAAATACCAGACGACTGCATGATGGAATTTGACCGGGTAAAGTGTGAATACAAGGTGTTTAAGAAGAATGACCGTACACAGTCATGTCCAATCCTTGGGGCAGTTGGGAAGTGAAGTGACAGTAATAAGAATGACTGCACATGGCCATGTCTAATCCTCTTGTGAACTGGGAAGTAAAATAATACAGATGTGTTCATGAATGACAATAAAAACTTCTCTTTAACAGAAAAAATTATATATGTATTTTTTTTGCCTGAAGTGTTATCTATAAACCTTTTGGTACATATTTAAACACAAGTAGCCTGATTTATGTCCTTCTGCTTCATTACCTGTTCAATTGTATAGCTTATCTTTGCATGTGCTAGTTATTGAAATCCATTCAGTCACATTATAGTGCATGGTAATGGGACTTCTAACACAATTCCATTTGCCATGCATAGAGACAAATGACATCGTTCTAACATGCAATCAAAACTGCAGAAAACTATTCCTTGACCTCAAAAAAGCCACTCAGAGATTTGTGGAAAAAATGGAGAAAAGTGGAATAGAAACATTATGGCCAAACTATCGGTTTAAAGCTTAGTTCATAGACTCATATAAGACACCTGCCACACATCTCAGTCAGGTGGCCCCTGCAGTCTTCAACGTCAATATGTAATAGGCTGTCCCTAACCAGCTCCCTAACACCAGTGACCTGACGTGTTGCAATGCTGCATGTCTATGTCAGCGTGACTCTACGTCAGCATGTTGTGGACAAGACCTGGCATCTCATTGACTCCTCCTTGAGAAACTAGGCATGTGAGGACTGCAGCTGTGGAGAGTGCTGTGATGTATATGCACAGTTTGACTCCTCAGAAATTGCTGGGACATGAGAGAATCGCTTAGAATTGAGAACGAATCGTTTAGTTTTAACCGGAAAGGAAGTATGAGAGCAATGTTGTCTCAGTCCCAATAGTCGTGAGAGATGCAGACGACTTTCCACTCCCTGATTCCCTGGTTGGATGCCCACCCTTTTCCTATAATGTTTGTTGGGGTCCAAAGGTGAATGGCCGTCTCATATGTTGTCGACTGAGCAGTGAAGAACGGTCAGACAAAACTCATCCATTGAACTGCAGTCATGGTAAGTGTCTTTACATCTTAAGGAATAAGCTAAATAAGTTCGCCAAAATTCATTTCAGACCCGTTGTCTTAGGGTTTTAGTTTATTTTAATAGCATAGTGGGGTGTTTCCCTCATTACCTGCCAAACAGGAAATCAGATAGGCTTACTGAAATGTGTTTTTAAATTTAAAACAGAAGGTAGCACATGGTTTTACTCAATGCTATAAAAATGAGATGGAATTCTAATTTCAATTCATCATTATACGCTCAATTCATGAAATCCCAAAACTGAACTGAATATATTAACTGTAAAAGTATAATTTGTAATTAACAATAAATGTTTATGTATGAAAATATAAAAGAAAGTGCTATGAACCTGTTTGAAAATAAAAAGAAATCCCATGCAGCATAACATGTAAAGTTGCTTTGTTTAATTTCTTTTTACTTCACTATAAATTCAGTGAATGAGATGCATTTTTTAAGATTCTTGTATTTTGCAAATCTAAATCAAACTGCCGTGGAGCATTGGATATGACAAATTTTGAACCATTTTTGACAACATTATTGAATCATACTTTGACATTGTAGAAAACATGACCTTAATCTGAAGACTGTGTTCACTTCACTCCCGTTCTCCTGTAGCAAGCAGAATTGAAATGTAATAGCCACTTTTCAGATAATTCACTTAATCTTTCAAACACAAAACGTTAATTTGCCAATCTGAGGTCTTTCATTTAAAAGGGACAAATCTCTGGTGATCTTTGATCCCTGTCAGAAAAGTAGAGGATCTGTGACCTTGAACATAGTTATCCTTGAAATGTATCCCAATCTCCTTGGAATCCTGTATGGAAAGATAAAATGGCTTGAAATGGTCAGTAGAGGATTTATATACTCAGGGATACAAAACACATTGACCCACAATCATGTTCTCTGTTTCTGATATGCTTCCTCCCTCCCTTTCTGCCTGCATAGAAGTGTGCTGCTATAGCTTTGCTCCTGTGTGCTCAGCTTCATCTTCTTCATGGTGGCTGTGTCTCTTGGAGGATTAAACCAGGTAAAAGTTTACATTAACTTTCCACTGATTACATAGACACAGTCTGTTGCATCAACAATATACTGCCTCAATTAGATACATTACTGCCAGTGCTGTTAAGAGCCAACTATTAGAGAATGTACTGTGGAAACATTCCGGTCAGATTCAAACTAGAATTCAATATGATACACATAACATCTTTATGAACAACAGCACTTCAAAGGTAGAGCATTTTGACCAGTGAACTGACATGTGTGTTAATGCTGCATGTCTGTTCAGGTGAGACTCACTGTCAGGACTTTGTGGACAAGACCTGGCATCCCTTTGGCTCTAGATGGAGGAACTCTGCATGTCAGGACTGCACCTGTGAGCGGTGCTGCAATGCGTAAGTGCAGTAACAGAAATACCGAGCCATGTCTCAGTACTACACATGACACTGTCACAACCATGACAGACTGTGCCTGCAATGTTATTTTACATACTTTGTAGGTATGCGACGCCCAGGAAAATACCAGATGACTGCATGATGGAATTTGACCAGACAGAGTGTAAATACAAGGTGTTCAAGAAGAATGACCGCACACAGTCATGCCCAGTGCTTGCAGGAGTGTTGTAAGCTGATTCTTCCAAAGACAATAAAAGCTTCCCTCAAATAAACAACATTTTTTCTCATGTCTCATAATTTTCCCAGATATGTGTGTTTTGACTTGACATTTAAATCTGTTTTCTCTCCAAATAAGAAAAGGGTGAGTAATTTGTGTGCTCCAGTGGGCATCGTGTGTAACAACAACATGACTGGGAAGTAGAAAGGCAAAGTCAAGTGAAAATAAACATAGAAATCTGAGTTTCTATTTAACATATTGAATTGTACAATTGAATAAATTCACCCCATTTGATAACCCTGACTAGTCAATCAACAATTACTGCCTTTAAACACTGAAATTTAGGCAGGCTACAAGACACATTCATTAAAGAAAGTTTGACGTTGAATTCTAACACAAGTCTATATGCCTTATGGAGTGACAAATGACATCATTGTAACAAGCAATGAAACTGAGGAATATTATTCCTTGACCTTAAAAAACACTCAAGAGATTTGTGGAACCAAACAGAGAGAAGTGGAACAGAAACATTATGGCCAATGAATGAAAATATTTGTTTAAAGTTTAGCTCATAGACTCTTGGCCAGAGGATGGTGGGCGCTGTGGAGATGGACGTCTATGGGTTTTAGTGGGCTGTGGGTTCGTATGCATGCAGGCCAGCCTCTAAAGTGTGAAACAGCTGTCAGAATACCATCTGTCATGAGAGGCAGGTAGAATTCTGCACTCTGATCTCCTGGTTTGATGCCCGCCGTTTCCCAGCTTTGTGTATTTCCAAAGGTGAATGTCCTGTTTTACAACATAGCCATTCATTTGTAAATGTATTGATTTCCATCAATATTTATGTTTTCATTTTTAATAACATATGTTCACAGGTATGTTTTCCAGGTTTCATTTTCTATACGGCAGATCATTTTTCTTTATTTCAGGAATGATCATTTCTGAGTAACATTCTGCCATCAGCTCATATTCCTTACTAATGCTTTTGATACCAGAAGAGTCCTCTCACACATTTACATTAAGTCTTGATAAGTCCACGGGAAAGACCCAGGTTGATAATTGGCCCCTTAGGAAGAAACTCATTATTTTGTAGTGCACTTTTTTTGTAATGAACAAGAATAAATGAACACACCTTTCCAACACGACACAGAACTATTGCATTTAGCAGTGTGTTTTGACCACTGCCCTGACGTGTTGCAATGCTGCATGTCTATGTCAGCGTGACTCTACGTCAGCATGTTGTGGACAAGACCTGGCATCTCATTGACTCCTCCTTGAGAAACTAGGTATGTGAGGACTGCAGCTGTGGAGAGTGCTGTGATGTATATCAACAGTTTGACTCCTCAGAAACTGCAGAGACGTGAAAGAATCGTTTATAATTGAGTACCAAAGGTTTTTTTTTTTTTTTTTCACCGGATAGGAAGTTTGAGAGCAACCATATTGGGCAAAATGTTGTCTCAGTCCCAATAGTTGAGAGAGGTACACATGACTTTCCACTCTCTGATTCCCTGATTGGATGCCTACCCTTTCCCGACATTGTTTATGTCCAAAGGTGATTGGTCGTATTATCTATTGTCTACTGAGCAGTGAAGAACAGTCGAACAAAACTCATCCACTGAACTGCAGTCATGGTAAGTGTCTTTATATCTTCAGGAACAAGCTAAATAAGTTCACCAAAACTCATTTCAGATCTGTTGTCTGAGGTTTTAAGTTTAATTTAATAGCACAGTGAAATGTTTTCCTCATTGCCTGCCAAGCAGGAAATCAAATAGGCATGCTTACAGCTGTATTAAAAACTGAAGGTAACACATTTGTGACCAAACAGGAAATTGGATTGTGTTATTTGTAGTTATACAAAAACTGAAGGTAACAAGTGGTTTTACTCAGTACTGTAAAAATAAGGTGGACTTCTAATTTCAAATAATTAAATGCTAAATTCATGAAATCGCAAAACTGAATTAAATATATTAAGTGTAAAATGATATTTTGTAATTTATAATTGATTTAAATCTCTATGCATGAAAATATAAAAGAAAGTGCATGAGCCTGTTTGAAAATAAAAAGAAATCCCATGTTGGATAACATGTAAACTTGTTTTGTTTATTTTTTTTAACTTCACTGTAAATTCAATGAACCAGATGTGCATTTATTAAGATTCCTCTATTTTGCAAATCTAAATCGATAGACTGTTGAGCTTCAAATATGGGAAAATTTTGAACCATATTTCACATTTTTGAATCATAAATCATGACATTAATTTGTAGACTGTTCATTTCACTCCCGGTGTCCTGTAGAAAACAGAATTGAAATGTAATAGCCACTTTTCAGTTAATTCAGTTAGTCTTTCAAACACGAAAAGTTCTTTACTCCAATCTTCTTGGAATCATGTATGGAATAATAAAATGGCTTGAAATGTACAGTGGATGATTGTTACACTCAGGTACACAAAAGGCATTGTCCCACAGCCCTGTTCTGTGTTTCTGACATGCTTCATCCCTCCCTCTCTGCTTGTGTAGAAGTGTGCTGCTATAGCTTTGCTCCTGTGTGCTCAGCTCAATCTTCTCCATGGTGCCTGTTCTTACTTTAACGCGATTAAACCAGGTATGGCAGAAAGCAGTGCTTCAGAATAATACACACAGCCAAAATAAGATTGATTGATTTTGTCAAAATAGAGGGAAACAATATGAATTTAAAACTGGAAAAATGCACAACACTATTGAGTTGAATGTTAATAATACTTTAACCTACCTTCCCAAGCTGAGACAGAACTGTTGTATTTGGCAGTTCATTCTAACCAGTGACCTAATACATATGGTAACCCTGGATTTTTGTTTAGGCATGACTCATTGTCAAGACTTTGTGGACAAGACCTGGCATCCCGTTGGCTCTAAATGGAGGAACTCTGCATGTCAGGACTGCACCTGTGAGCGGTGCTGCAATGCGTAAGTGCAGCAACAGAAATACCGAGCCATGTCTCAGTACTACACATGACACTGTCACAACCATGACAGACTGTGCCTGCAATGTTATTTTACATACTTTGCAGGTATGTGACGCCCAGGAAAATACCAGATGACTGCATGATGGAATTTGACCAGACAGAGTGTAAATACAAGGTGTTCAAGAAGAATGACCGCACACAGTCATGCCCAGTGCTTGCAGGAGTGTTGTAAGCTGATTCTTCCAAAGACAATAAAAGCTTCCCTCAAATAAACAGCATTTTTTCTCATGTCTCATAATTTTCCCAGATATGTGTGTTTTGACTTGACATTTAAATCTGTTTTCTCTCCAAATAAGAAAAGGGTGAGTAATTTGTGTGCTCCAGTGGGCATCGTGTGTAACAACAACATGACTGGGAAGTAGAAAGGCAAAGCCAAGTGAAAATAATGACCTGTTGGATACCAATCAATCTGGATTCACTGCACTTCACTGGTTTGAGTCCTACCTCACAGACAGATCTTTCAAGGTATCATTCAGGTCTGCAAGGAACCTGCACCTACCTACCTGAACTCACTAACTGCAACCCTGTGTTCTCTCCATACTGCTATGATCTGCTGTCGAAAGGTGTCTGGTGTTCCAGACGCATTTCAGAGTAAGATCACTATCCATGGCTTTCTCTGCCGTTGTCCATTGATGGTAGAAAGTCGCTTTGGATAAAAGCGTCTGCTAAATAAATAAATGTAAATGTAAATGTAGAATGAGCTTCCATGCTCACATCTGTTCTGCCAAGTCCCTCTCTGTCTTCAAGAAGACACAGCTCTTCCACTCTCCCCTGAGCACCTGAAACACTCCTTAAAGGAACTTCTCATATCTCAAAATGGTCTCCTACTAAACTGTTTTTTTTTTTAAAGCATAATCTAATGGTTTAACGCACTTGTTAGCTTTATCTGCTGGTTTGTACCTTACCTGGAAACCTGGTCATGAAGTGCTTCTAATATTGTTGACTTCATATGGTTTTTCACTTGTGTTGTACTCTAGCCTCACCTGTAAATCACTTTGGATAACAATGTCTGCCAAATGAATAAATGTAAATGAAATGGTTGTTAGGTGGCTAGCTAGCTTGTCAACACTGATTGCATATTCTATGTCTATGCGCACTCAGGATGGTAACAGGAATATTCCACAAATACAGTTTCAAACGGACAGTGCATAGAGGCTTGAGAGAACTGATACAATTGTCCCAAAACAGAAAGCATTTAAGGAACTAGCTAGTTAGACTACAACCTCCTCTCCATCAGTGCCCACATGCTTCAGCCAGTTGCGGTGGGAGATGCCAATGTACACAGCTGCCATCATACTATTCCTTTACACTCAACTTTAAATTGACCATTTAAATATTGTAATTCATATAGCTGGTATGCATGTACAAACTTCCATACTGTCTCTTGCTTTTACGGTGTTATCTACTCAATGAATAATTTGAGGGAACACTTAGAACCAAGAAGGCTATGGTGTTT
Source organism: Megalops cyprinoides (assembly GCF_013368585.1). Lineage (NCBI taxonomy): Eukaryota > Metazoa > Chordata > Actinopteri > Elopiformes > Megalopidae > Megalops > Megalops cyprinoides. Next base: position 13,096,100 of record NC_050586.1, read on the forward strand.
CTCCATTTTAAACATAAAAATAATAGGTTACTGATGTTTCTAAATGCAGAGCTATAAAATGGTAAAAAGGTTTGTCTTGAATCCAGAATGACTTTAGTTATTTATTTTTTTGGAAGTATCTGCTCAGCTTTCATAATTAGTGATTTGCAGCTACCTTCTAACAACAACTTCTAACAATCTAATGCCCACCAGCTCCATGCAGTAAGTGTGGTTTTCCATAGGGTGCAACTTTGTACCCCTCGTTTTAAGAATTAGGTGGTTGCATAAATTTAGTCTGAAACCCTAACCCTAATGTTGCGTAGAGGTGGTGATTCATGCCAAGTTGAATTTGTACCTCTATGGCAACTGCACTGGCATTCGATCACTCAAAAAAGTTTACTGTTTATTTGGTATAGCAAGCTGTCACTGTACTGGACAAAGTGTGTTTACCTTAGAACATCCAAAGGTCAGAAAACCCAAGCAAACAGAGGAAAATTATTCTCTGACCCCAGAAAAAGGCAATCAAGAGATTTTTGGAGCACAGTAGAGAATGACATTACAGCCAATGAATTAAAATATTGGCCCAATGCTTAGTTCATAGATTCTTAGCCAGAGGCTGGTGGGACCCATAGGGATGGATATCAATGGGCTTTAATGGGCTGTGGGTTCATATGCATTGCAGGGCAACCTTTGCAGAGTTAAAAAGCTGTAGCATGGCGTATTGGAAAAGAGCATGTTTTTTAACTGAAAGCTTGCTGGTTCGATCCTGCCCTGGGGCGCTGCTGCTCTCGGGCAAGGAATTTAACCCACAATTGTGCCAGTAAATATCCAGCTGTAAAAATGGATGAAACTGTAACCTGTGTAATTCAGTTATATAGTCAAATTGATTAAATGGATAAAATCGTAAGTCACTCTGGAGAATTCCCTCATTCCCTCAACATTTTGTATTTATTTTTCTATAGATACTTTAACAGACATATGTAGTAATATATTTTTAAGTTTGACAAGTTTTGACCAATTTTCCAAAATGAACCTTTAAAGTTCATTTTGCTCCTTATTTCCTGGGTGGAACACACATGAAATGTAATAGCCACTTTTTCTATTATTCAGTTTGTCATGCAAACACAAAATATGATTTGATTATCTATAATACTGTGTTTTGAGTAAAGATTCTCACCTCTCGCAGTATTTAATCTCTGTCGCAAAAGGGGATTTGTATGTTCTGAAGCAATGTATCACAGCGCCCCCTGTTAGTGATTCAGCAAAATTGCAGGGACAGTTCTCTTTTAAACAGATGCTCATCTGTTGAAAAAATATTTTGGGAAATGTAAATATATGAATATTTGTATATACATATATGTATATTTTGGGTTGAAGGGGGGATGCAAGATTTATACATTTGTATTATACATTTATATATTTGTATTGTCTGTTTCTGATATTTTCCTTTCCACCCTTTCTCCCTGTGCAGAAGTGTCTGGCTGTAGCTTTGCTCCTGTGTGCTCAGCTCCATCTTCTCCATGGTCAAAATACTGAAACCAGGTACTACAGAAAACTGTAGTACCTGGTAATTTGAATTTTAAAATGAAGAGAATGCACTATAATTTAATAGGATTAATCTAATATTAGCGAGAATAATTTAGCACACCTTTCCAAGATGCATTACATTACATTATAGTCATTTAGAAAGTTACCTTATCCAGAGTGACTTACAAAGTGCATCTAATAAAGTGGCATGAGACTTATATTATACAAACAGGACACCACTAACCACATAATATTGAATTTGGCAGTGCTTTTTGTCAAGTGATTTGACACGCGATAAGGAGGCATGTCTGTTTAGGCACAACTCACTGTCAGGACTTTGTGGACAAGACCTGGCATCCTATTGGCTCCAAATGGAGGAACTCTGCATGTCAGGACTGCACCTGTGAGTGGTGCTGCACTGCGTAAGTGTATCAATAGACACACACTATGTCTCAGTGCTAATACTGATATAGTAGCAACCATGACAAACTGTGCCTGACATTATAGTACATACTTCTATTCTTAGCAGATATTGACTTACAATGACTTACATTTCACATGCTATCCATTTTAAATAGCTGGCATAAATATTTAAGTCATTCATGTTACCTGTCTTGTACCATGGGTGTACCCAACATTAAATTTAAACCTGAAAATTTCTGTAACAGCTGTGCCCCTCTGCCACACCTCTATTCTAAGCCATTTAACATTTTCAAAGACTGGAAGAGGACAAATATACACACAGAAATAACATAAATGGCTTCTTCATACTGATAGTACTTTGTTCAAGCAACTACTCCCAAAACTACTGGCTGAGTAAGATCACCCAAGATTTGGGATTGTGTTTATGGTGTATCAGTGTTTGTGATACTTGAATTGATTAAACCATGAGAAACCCGATCAAATGCCGTTTAAGGAGCCTTCCTTTGATGACGCTGAATATATTTTTACAGGTACAGCACACTTGTGAGATTTCCAGATGACTGCATGATGGAGTTTCACAACAAAGAGTGTCAGTATAAGGTGTTTAAGAAGACTGACCATACACAGTTATGCCCAGTCTTTACGGGCCATTTGAAATGATGCGAGGTGACCTGACCAACAGAAGCCAAGGATGTTAGACATTCGAAAAGTTGGGGTTATCTCCCCCACATTAGTATTTTATTAATCCCCATTGGGTGAAGAGCTGGAGCAACCAAATGTCCTTGGACTGATCCTATTGTGTGTGTGTTTGTGTGTGTCTGTGCCACTAAACCACAAACATACATCACCCACATACCTGTCCCATCGCTAAAGCCCCACTACCAGGTACTGACCCCCAGTATTTGACCTCAGTCCAGGCAGTGTACCCCTGCTGTGTTGTTTGTGTGTGCCCTCCTTAAAGCCCTAAACTGGATACCTGACTCCTGTGTGCTCACTGACATAACATTAGAATGACAAAATAGCCCTGAATCCTGCTAAAACAGTTGAAAACTACCCCCTCAGTTTCAGTACCATTATAACTATCTGGTCAGGACTGTCAGGACTGTCAGGACTGTCTCACTCACCAATACTCAGCACCCTGGAGGCTACAACCCTGATTCCATGCTGGCTTTCTTGCTGCAGCTCTATGGAGGGTTGCATTTATGCACCTGTACCTTTTGTGAAGGATGACAACACTATATAAGGTGATCAAATATCTGTTAGCAATTATGATGCATGTGCTATTGAAATCCTGTCACATCTAATTACTTCATTTTTTATTTAACCTTAATTTCAACAGGTGGGGTCAATTGGTAACAAATTCTTTTTTACAGTAATGATCTGGAGGAGGGAATTATTTAGTCAAGTAGCCTAGGGGGTCATTAAATGACCAGACTGAAAGAGCCTGACGGGACACTATGAATGACACTTGGGAATCCCCTACTCTTTGCAGTGAGCAGCATAGGATCTTTAATGACCACAGAGTGCCAGGATCTTGGCTTAAAGTCTTGTCCGAAAGACAGTACTTCCCACAGTGAAGTCCGCCCCTCACTGCACTAGTTTCCTGTTAGGTCTAGAGGACTTCCCCCTACTGGCCTAAAAAACGCTTTTTCTAGCAGCAAACCAGGTTATCCCAGCGGCTCTCCTGTCAAATCACCAACAAAGCCCAGCCCTGATTAGCTTTAGCCATCAGGCAGGAGAGAGTTGCAGGATGGTGTAGTATGCCTGCTGGCCTTCAAATTTAATGTGCTCTAAATCGTATAGAGAAGTTAAAGACATGACCTTAGAAAAAAATACCCTTCCACATCGGAATAATTTTCTCTCTTCTCCCTTCACTCAGGAAAGAGTCAAAATTTGCAGTGTTGCACTTTCTCCACTAGGTGGCAGAGTTGAAATAAATGTGCTAAACGTTAAGAGTCTCTTGTTTAGTTCTTCAGATTACAATGAGCCATGCGTCGCTTAACGTCCACGATACGTTCTGTGATTTGGACGTTGTGCGAACATCATACAATATACAATATATGGTATACTATGTATTGTAGCATTAAACGCCTGACAGCACAATCGCTTTATTTCCGTGAGACATGAGATACACGTGTTGCGTGTGGGAAGCTTTGCCTTCACTACGTCCGGTTACGTCCGCTACGTCCCGTTCTGCGATCGGGATTTTTAAACTTTATTATAACCTTATAGGACTACGGACGTATATGCGAACGGATGTTGTCCGAATTGCATAAGATACAATACACATTGACACATGTCATTATAATAGTAATAATACATAATGGATAGGGCTTCTACATTGACAAAATTGTTTTTACCTCAAAATGATTGCATCAAACAATGTGCAAGAAATTGTACGTGAAAAACAGGTAGTCAAACTGACTACACAGGAAGCAATGCCGCTAAACATGCGTCTACAGGGAAGTCTGCTTATGATACTTGTTGAATCTGTTGTAGCCTTTAATGCTGGTATACAGTCCAACTCAGCATTTTAAACCTCTGTGAGAATGAGGTCTATAGCTGACCATTTCATAAAATCCACAAAGAAGTGTTTTGCACAGTTAAGTGGAAAGGTGAGTTCAAACACACATGGTCAGGAACCTTTATGTAAGGAACCCCAAAACTCTGTGTATCATCCATCGCTGATAAGTCTCCTTCAACTGAGATTCTGCCCAGCAAAGTAGTTTACACAAATTCACTAGGTTTGACATACACAGTCACCAGTGACAGAACTGACTTCCTTTTTGGGAATCCTTTAAAAATCACTTGGTTTTGATGGAGAGAAGTACATTTTATTACTTGTGTATTGAACAAAAAATATGCTTTACAACCAGATCATCCGAATGTTTTTTTTCCAGTTACATCAATACGAAACATTACGTGATGGCACTTCCATGTTCTTCAAATTTTGTGTCTAAATGGAGGGACTGTTATGGAATTAAAGCATTCATTCATCTGAATTAAAGATTAGGCTAGACTAGACTAGATGACAATGACGACTAGACTACAATGACTCGACTAGTTTGAACCATCCCCTCACAGATAGTAAGTTTTGTTCAGCATATAAGAACCCCGTTTCCAGAACTGTAGATATTTCCAAGACATGAAGACATCAAGATATTTCCATTCATCAAGCTGTTCTTAAACATTTAAGTAGTATCCACCCTAATACGGCCAACAATTCTACTACCAGCTGATGTATAAGATATCGCATTGTCACAGGTTCATTTTCCCCACACATAACACCTGGGTGTGACAGCGAAGTTCAAGTTAGCCTGTTCAGTAAATGGAAAAAAAAGTTTAAAAAAGTAAACGCCACTGCCTTGTCCACGTGAAAATAAGCATGCCGTTAGCTTCGTGCTTAGAATATAAGCGTGAGGTTCGAGACACCGTTTTGATATTTTGTAATATGTGTCTTACGCAACAACGATGCCCATTCATGTTTTGGAGCGTCAACGATTTCGGCTGCTTGTGCTTCGGTTGGGCGGTGCTTTGCTGACGTCAGTAGAGGAAAGCAATGTCCGCCTCTTGAAGTTACACGTTGGTAGTCAGGATGATAGCGAACGAATGGGCCGATACAAAAAGCTTGTGGCAGTAAAGCTACAGGGACATTTAGTGGGTTGTTTTTCGCCTTCAAGTGAATTGACATCTTCAAGGGACGACTGCGTTTAAACACCAGACAAGGCCAAAAACTACAAGCTAACTAGGTAACAACATCTGCGGGCTTAGCATGCGATTTGCCTTGTTTTCATATATTCTGTGATGTTGGCCTAAAAGAAATGTAGAATGGAAAGCAGTAGCTACCTAACGTTAGCTATATAGCCAACTGAGTGCTGCGAAGAGGTAGATGTGACGTTATCTCTGCCGGCTCTGGCATGCCGGTTGCTCTGCTTTTTAAGCAGTTATTTTGCTTCTTAGCTCAACAGAGTTTATTCCCGAAGTGGTTCTCGCTATGATTTTCTGTTAGCTAACTTGCTGCCTTTTTTGCTAACGCTATATCTAGATAACTACCTGCGCTTGAGCCTTGTCGGCGAAGGATGCTGTGACGTTTACCTTGCCACCAAGAGAAGAACATGGCTAGGATATAGGTAACGTTAATGGTCAATGTAAAATGCATTGCCGAGCAAGTTAGCCAGCGGATTGGCAAGCTACGTTAGGGTTCAGTTCGTGTCTGTCTGGCCAACTTCATACGCATGTCTGAAAGTGATTAGGTAGTGAATGTTTGCTAAATCATGATATGTGGGTAGCGACCTAGCTAGCTCGAAAACAGAACGTAGCTTAACAAATAGCCAATTTACGCAATTAGCTAGCTACTTAGCTAGCTGTAGTAGTAGCTAATGTATATCGTTCGCCCTATATATAAGATAGCTGGTTAGCTTGGTGTGTTGCCAGCCAGCTAACGTTAGTTGAAGAGTCAGTTTAGGTGTATTGACATACCTAGCCAACGATAGAAATGATTTTTTTGTTTGTTTGCTAATTGGCCATGTTGCATTCGAGCTGGTTAATATTAAAAACTGCGATTTAGCTATCAAACTAGCCTACTAGCCTGCCGTTTTTCCGCTGCGAATGTCCGATATTGCCCATTTTCTGCGTGAGATTGGTGGAAAAAAATGGTTGCTAAGTCGCTAACATTAGGTAATATTTTGAAATGCACGACTGTGATGTGATTCTGATAGTATACTAAATAACTGGCAGTTTGACCCAGTTGGATATGGACTAAAAAATTAGGGGCATAGACTGAACAACACCTGAGTCCAGCAGTATCCTATTAAATATTTAAATCCGCTCATTGAATGGACTGCATAGATTCCTACCCGCCACTGTAAAAGGGAACCGACTAATCTGTGGAAAAATCCTATTTGCCTCAGAAGGCTTTATCAAAACTCGTTTATGTAAATGAGGCCACACTCACGCCACTGAGAGGTGAAGAGTATTTAAGGTTGCCAGTGACTGCTAGCTACAGTCCGTGTGGGACAACGCCATGGCATAATTTGAATTACAGCCAACATTAAAAAACTATGAACGAAAATTTACACCATTAGGTCCACACTAAAACATTAAATATGAAGAACTACAAGAACAATGCAAGACTTTTATTTTTTCTTGTTTCAGTGCTACAACGTTACATAATGTGGTTTACTACAGTTTGTGGCCGAGTGACGCCTGCACTCAAAGTTGTGGGAAAGATACTGGCCCCATGATTTTGTGGTCGCCCCCTCCAAGGCATTACGCAAATGCAATTTTGTTTTTACCACAAAATTCAGGCACAGTAATTATGAACAATTGAGATTTCTATAAGCTGGTAGAATACGATAGGATCTGCTAGTGCTGACTACCACGGCTAACGAGTTGCTCTAATATCATCTGTCTTTATCAGACTAGAATGTTGTGGCACTTGGTTTTTGATTTACGCATCGGGGGTAGCGGGTACTACTGTGGGTAATTAAACTGGGAAAGCCAGCTCAACAATGCCCGTGATATTCACAGGAAGGGATTTTGCTGTGAAATGAATAATCAAGACGGCTAATTAATGAAGATTGGTTAACAAGTTACGTTTTTAAGAATTATGTAGGATTCCTTTGAAGTAATATATTCTTTAAATATTACATATATATATCTTGCCACCTGGAGTCTCATGCAAATGAATTTGTGAAATGTTGTTCCCTGGCAACATACTTAAAATACTTGGACTCTGCCTGACAGGATCATTTGTCAGACATGGAGGAGTCCTCTACCACAGCCCAGGGAAAGAGCAGGCTGCTGGAAATATGTTTACAGGTTAGTTCAAGATTAACGTTTGGAAAAAGAGGACATGCAAAAAAAATTAAATAAAAATAATGATGCCCTCTTTGATGTACACGAGGGTGCCCTTTTTGATTAGCTGTGTTAAATGGTTTTGCGCCGATTCAGAGGATGTGCAAAGCTGTCCACCACAGAGAGAGGCACGGGGTTTGGCTGGGAGAGCAGTGATAGGTGAGATGCAGTTGTGTGCGGACCCCTTCAGGTCGGCTTCACTGCAGTAACACTGGTTGGAAGGGAATGGGACTGAGGTGGTTTCAGACATGTTTTCATGGAGTATGTTTTTTTTGGAGTGAAAAACAGTGGAAAAATAGGTACGCCTCCTACCTCATTTGTGGGTCAGCATGACTTGTCCCTGTTTGTGCACAACGGTCACAGTGGCAGAATTTTGCTGTCAGTCTGATTATTTGTTCTGCTGTACACCAAGGTTGTGCATGCAGCCTTCATGTTAGATTTGGTTTGAAGTTAGCCACATTTCACTTAAGTGCTCCTGCCCCAATGGTTGTAAGAGACTTTATGTTTTGATTTTTTATGCATTTGTAAAAACATATCTTGTATGACATTTGTTTAGCAGGGGTGTATCTTAAAGATGAACACCTGAAGTGAGTCAGAGGGAGTGTTTCTCATTTAGTTTGAAAAGTTGTGTGTAGACACTTGATTCAGAATAAGCCAAAATCCACAAAATCTACATACAGACATATGATTTGCTTATTCCACATGGGATAGAACTATGAATCTTTCATGAAATGTGGCTCCATAAATGGCTGTTAAAGCAGTAGGTGAACTGTTTGCCTCAAGCAATTTGCTTGATTTGGTTAGAAGTGGATTACAGGAATGTCCTTACAGAATGTAGAACATGATAGTTTAGAAATTGTGCCAAGTACAGAAATTGAGCATATAGTCTACTTCACAGAATGGACATCAATGAATTGTTTTGCATCAGTGGCATGATTCATTGCTATGGGCAGTGATTTCCTGTTGGTTTTGAGGTGATATTTGAGCATAATGATATGGTATTTGCTGCCTTAAATAATGACACGGCTTGGTGATAACATCATCTCATTGGGGCAATGGCCTGTAAGGGAAAACATGGGCATTATCTGGCCATAATGACAGGTTTGTGTGATTTAATTGCAGCTGTAGAGCTCTGGACAATTCCTCCTCTTTTCACTTGCTTTATAAAAGGAACTGCCCAGACACCCTGCTGTACTGGAATCAGTCTTCAGTGAGTGAACATGAAGCAAAAGTTTCTTTCTCTTTGAATTCTTGCCACCCTTATCGGAAACAGGCACTAATCAGGAAACTTGTCGTTATTGTCATTTTCATGAAAGTTTTGACGTGAAAAAATTGAGTACTTCGTGTGATGAAGTCTTCTTGTGAAGGTAATTTATAGGATACATTAATCAATTAATAGCCTACATTGTTAAATGCATTGTGTTAAGTTATTGTTCTGTCTAGGAATTGTCATGGAACTTTACAGCTTTCTACTTTGTTTTTCTGTGCATGCACGTCAGAGTCATTTATTGTTACTCTCTTGAACATTTTTTTCACCTCTGGAAAGCTGAGAGGAATTTTGAACCCTACTTTGAAAGACCTGCCAACTGCTCTGACATGTTACTCATCTCAGCATATGTGCTGTTGAAATGGTAGAAGAGTCAGTTAGAGGAGTCTGGCCCATTTGCCTTTGCCATAGCCTTGCTGATATCCAAGTCATTCAGTCTAGACTCTAGATCATTTTGCTGTGTCACAAAGCCTTAAAAAGAAGCTACATGTATACGTTTGGTAGTGGAGGGTTATGGGGACCCATTGTGGTGTGCTCTTTTCAAATATAGCTGAGTCAATTGTACAGTAAAGTGGTGCAATCTGAAATGTTGAATCAACATGAGACTTTATATTTGACCTTTAAATATCAGCTGTATCTTGTAAAACTGATTGTGCCAGCAATTTATGTGCCGGGACAGTGATTTGTGTTGGTGCGTTCTCGGTTGGTGTGAGACTACAGTTTTTTTTAGCAGTCAGCACATTACCAACAGTAACATTTTAGTTCTCTGAGTATTGTCCATTTCTTTATGGGCCAGAGAAGTGTCAGTTACTTGTTTTGTTGTTTTGTTCCTAATGTTTTACTCTGCAGATAACCTGGGGCACACAGTTGTCTGTCATACTGATGAACAGGGCTGTTTCTGGGGGATTTTGTCCTACTTCATATCCTGCTCCTAAGCTGGCGATCGGCCTGGATAAAGCTGTCTGCTCAGCATATCAGGAGGGAAAATTTCTAGGTCTGTGTGGATATTTTTCCACTCATCTGCAGCTAATAATTTCAGTGCCGTCCTGGTAAGCCTGCTCATAGCATTGTGCTGCAATGTAACCTCTACATGCAGACACACCTGTTCCTTCTGTGACAATGAAGGAGATACTCTCAGAGTGAGGTGCGTGTGGGTGTGTGCTCGGGTTTCTGTGACGTTAAGGAGCTGTTTAATCTCGAGTAGTTGACAGACGAGAGGAGCGGACAGGAGCAGGACAGGATGTGTGACATACCTTTGGGACTGCCAGGCGGTCACATGCTTAGTTCTCCTCCTAGGTTAGCTTTTACTAACCAGCCAGCAGGTCTGAAAAGTTGCTAGGCCCCTCACCAATATTATGACCTAAGTTGGTTTTTCCTTTAACAGACAGCCCATCCAAGAGGCAGGGAGAACAGTCTGTATCTCAATAAACTGATATGGATTCTAGCACCCCTCAGTCCTGATAGATATGGTGCCTGGCATTTCCTAAATCAGACTCAACACTGTGTCTTATCACTATTCTTAAAATAGCCCTGGGTTGTTAGGGCACCCTCTGCTATGGAAATAACATTATCACTTGGAGATTAATTATGACTGGTGTGGTGAAACTATCATTTATAGATGCTCTTGAACCGAATATTGTGCTGTTTAGCCCTGGTTTGTTCCTAGTTGGTGTGTGAGTGCCTGCCCAGTGGCTTGGGCTACTTCTGAGTTGCTACCGCTGTGCTTTTGTAGACCTCATCTGCCCTGTTCACATTAAAGATTAATGTGTAAGAGGTAGGTCAGTTTACACCAGCACAAGGATGCTGACAGGAAGGAGGCGGGCTGCAGACCCACGTGTTTGTGCTGGGGAAAGGTCACCAAGAATTTCCGTTGGTGGTTAACATTGATGATATTGACCGCGGGGACACGCCACCAAATTATACTTGCCTGCAGGGCGATGGTGGCTGTGCCATCCGCTTGACAAGGCCTTGAACTGATTGGGCCTCTGCAGCTCACATGGATTACGAAGTGTTGAGCCCAGCAAAGATGACTGGAAACTTTGGGTGTGTCAGAGCCACCTTGTTTGAAAGTGCTCCGCCCAGAACAAACATGGGTTGTTTTTAGAAGGATTTTCTCTCTCTGCCGCTTGGCTGCTGCATAATTCCTCTGCTCTCCAGCACAGATGAGGGTCTGAAGAGTCTGCTGTTTCTCCCTTCACCCCTGCTCATTTGAGGCTGGCAGGCTCCACGGAGACGCACAAAGACGAGTCTGCCGAGGTTTGGAGAGGTAGGTGGCTCTCACTGCGGTATACTCATTGCAGAAGTTGAAATCAGGTTAACTTCATTTTCTGTCCAGCTTGCTGACTGCATGTGCAGAACTTACTCAGGTTGCGTGTCTAGATAGAACTTTTTTTTTCTCTTTTTGTGTGTGTTGTTTTCTCCTCCTGTTGCAGTAGAGTTTGCTCTGCATTTATATGAAATGTCTGCTGATATTTCCCTTGAACCACCATCTCACTTATTCCGGCAAAAGATGACTTGTCGCACCGAGTTGTAGCTGAGATGCTGCTTAGCTTCTTCGGATCATTTCGCACTGTTCTTAAACGCAAGGGAACAGAGCTTCTCTTTCAGTGCTCTTGAGAATAATGCTGATATGGAAAAATCCAGCAACCCCTCCATGTTTTGCCTTACACTCAAGTGCCAAGCTGTTGCTGTTTGTGCCACAGCAGGGAAGCGCTTGCTAGCAGTCGCACAGCAACAGGCCCAGTTCTCACACTGCCCCTCCACGTGTCCGGTTCTCTCCTCCAGGCCACACCCACTCTCCTGTCCCCTTCAGAAGAGTCATGACCCAGAGGCCTGGCCATGGCTGCGCCCAGGTGACAGTGACCCTGGCCCTGCTGCTCTGTCTGCTTGGGCGAGCGGGGGGCGCAGGGGAGCCCTCTCCGGCTCAGTTCCTCCAGGACCTGCTGTCCCGCTATGGAGACAATACCACCATCTCTGTGCCCCAGCTCCGGAATCTGTTGGCTCGCCTCAACGTGGGGCAGGGGGACGCTGACACGGAGAGACAAACACCAAAGGCCAGTGTGTCCACAGTAAGTCTGCCTCAGCCTATGTGGCATACCGACCAGTGCAGGCTGGTACAAATGCCACAAGCTTTTTTGTGTGTGAATGGGTGATGATGATGATGGTGATAATGATTAAAGTTTCCCTTCATTGTCAGTGCAGATTAGTTGAGTGTTTAACAGCCTTGGGAATTCTTGTGCAGTTTGACTTGCTCCTTTAGTTTCAGTATTTGCAAGTGCCCCTTCCTGAACTGGCTCTTTCATTCTCCTTCACTTGTTCTGATTTAGCATATTTGGCATTTTTTCCAAGATTTGCCCCATGGTAGATTTATACAAGCCATTAAACGGAGATCCTGAGAAGGGATTTAGATGTGTTAAATGAGCAGTCCTGTGCCAAGTCACAGGAGCGCCATCAGCCAAGGTACCATTCAAAGTAAGTTACTGCTCTGAGGTTATTTGGAGGGATTTGGCTAAAACAAGACACTTGGTGTGGTGTGTATGGCATTTATGTGTGAGTGTACATGTGCCCATGTTCGTGCGTTTGTGTATCTGAGCAGAGGGACTCAGGAACTTGAACTGCAAAGGCAGTAGTGTTTGTTCATGATTGCAGGTGTGTGCTCTTGTCCTGTGCTTGATATGAACCGTTGTGCTCATCTAAAATATATTTGATCTCTCGTGTGTTTTTGCTTTACTGCAAAGCGTAACACTGGTCCATTACTGCCATAAAATAAGCATTGAGGGGACATTTGGCCCAGGTCCTTTTGCATGTCTCGTGTCAGCGCTTGACTGAGCCGTTTGCGGTCTCTGCCCACAGTGCTTGCCGTCAGACACCCTTCTGGCGGCCCACAGTCTGAATGAGCAGTCGCGCCTGGACAGCCGCGGCCTGCAGGAATTCTGCCCCACCATCCTGCAGCAGCTGGATGTGGGCGACTGTGGAGCGGAACGCAAGAAGGAGCCTGCTGATGACACACCCCCAGAGGCAGGGCCTTCAACTGCTGAGGGTAGGTATTCAGTCCACCCTACATTTCTTCCAACTGCTTTGACTCTGCCCCATGGAACACTGTCTGTACTCTTGTTGCCAAGTCTTATTTGGTTCAGATTTTTACAGTTAAGGCTTTGTTTTAATGTATTGAGACTCCCTTCTTTATGTGAGGTTGACTTTCTGATGTGAATGCACTGTAGATTCGTTCTACATTAAATGCAGGTGCGTAACTTCATGGTTGAGGTGGCTAATGTATCAAACGTGGGTGTGTGGTTTATCTCGTTTGCCCAATGCGGATATTTCCTAAATGGCCTTAGCAATCAGGTCCATCTGGAGCCATTAAAAGAAAAATGCCACAGATCAACATTTTATATGCATGTCATCAAGTTCTTGCACAGGTAAAGGTAAGTCATAGACGCATGCCAGTATGGCCATTTTAGGGATCAAAATGGAATATGGCCTGACTTTGCAGATCTCTAAGAAAGATTTCTTATCTGCTAGATGTCCTTGTTCTGTTTACTGCTGCATGCTTCTGTTTCCAGTTAACTACACCTGGAGCAAATGGTGTTTGGAATTGTTCCAGGCTCCGGTTCAAAACAAAAGAAAAGATTACATTCATTTTTGAAGGTGTAGGTGGTAGTTATAAAGAGCTTCTAATGGAGGCTTAAAGTTAAGTAAATTGACTGAGGTCCGGTTCTCCTGCTGGAGGGTGTAATCGTTGTTGTAGAAACATTAGAACTCAGAGAAGCATCTGCAGTGTGGCCTTTATTGTCTTACTGTGTGCACACTGATTTGTGTTCTGTTTTTTTTTTTTTTTTATCTTATCTGTTGCTTCTGTGGACATTATGCAGCTGGAACTGCAGTCTATAATTTCCTCTCAAGACTTGTTTTTAAATAAAACATGCTGGGATACTGACTGAGAAATTTATCACTTTTGCAGATGTAATGGCAGTAATAAATGGGACTACAAAGGCATAGGCATCTTATCATATCTGTCAATGCCATTTTATCAGCATTTCTGTGAAGTTGTTGGTTCTTTGCTTTTTTGCAAGATGACTAGGTGTTAGTTTAGTTAGTGACTCTGCTGTCATTCCTTCTAACTCATTCTGTTTTCCATTATTTGCTAATAGCGGAATTCCTCTCAGGGTTGGCAGCACTCCGTCTCTGGGTGAGCTCAGAATGGCATCAAGGTTGCGCAATGTCACTGAGTGTCGGTGGGAGTGCTGCCATGGACAGTGTGCAGCCTAAACTGAGCACCAATCGAGATATGCCCCTCATGCCAAGGACACACCTTCTTCCCTTGTTTTTGTGTCTAGGTCCATTAATGTCTTGTTTTGTCTCCCAAAGGTCAGGGCTTTGCAGAACTGGAGATGTTGCTTGGCAGGAGGCCCCCCTTCGACCATGTTTTTGCTTTGAACTGTGTTTCAGATACAGCAGCACATCCTTGACGGCAGTAGTGGAAGAGTGAGGCAGTGTGAATCCTGTAATGGGTGGAAATATCATCCACCACTGACTGGCAATCAAATCACTGAAGCAGTCAACACACAGAAATTGTGAAGATGTTTCATTAAAATGAATGAATCATTGTTAACACATAGGAGTTCCACCCATTTTAGGATTCATGAAGCCTCATTCTCCCAAAGGGCAGCATCACTGCCGATCTCTGAGGTGCTTCAGTGTCTGTATGTTTACTGTGTAACCAGCCGTAAGCTGCTGCAAATTGCCCTAATCAAGCGGAAAAGCAGTTTCAACCCGGATATTATTTTTTTAACATGAATCGGAAATTGCATTGTCACACTTACAGCTCAATCTGTATGTCCATGACAGTCTGAGTGTCTGAATTGCCTAGTGCTGGTGCTCAGTAAACTCGTCCTTTCAGTGGATGGGAATTTCAGCAGTCTCTTCTGTCTCATCCATGCATTAATATTACACACTTTCCTCTCTTAGTAGGTGCTGTGGCTGATGTGGAAATTATAGGAGGGCCAGTCAGCCTGTGAACCTCACAGTGTTTAATACAGTGAGCTTTCTCTTCCAGATGAGGGGGCGGAATGAAAGCTGTTGTCTCCACACTCTGTGAAGTCATCAGTTCCCATTAAACGTGACTAGTCTGAGGCCAGACGCTTTCGGCATTTTCCACAGAGTCTAACAGTCTGACACCTCTGTTCATTGACAACAGATCTCAGCCAAACCTTGCCAGATTGTTTGCCTCTTACTTCTGCTATTGATTCCTCTAAATCGGCATTTCCCAAACCTCTCCTGGAGGACCACTTGTCCTGCATGTTTAGATCTCTCCCTGCATCAACACAGCTGATTCAAATGATCAACTTGTTATGAACTCTCGAAGCTGCTTAATAACAAACTGATCATTTAAATCAGATGTGTTGGAGCAGGGAGAGATCTAAAACATGCAGGTCAAGAGGTCCTTCAGGAGAGGTTTGGGAAACGCTGCTGTAAATTCCAGATTGATTCCAAATGGTGGGAATGTTGAGCAATTTTTTTGGATGTAGAGGTGGAAACAATAGCACTGGCATTCAATCCAGTTTTTCATGTTCCTTTAATTCGGGTGGCTAGGAGTGTTCAAAACCATGACAGATTGTAGACTGAAGAAACCACACTCTGCCCCCAGTGTATGAGGGCTCCCTCAAGTGGGGCGAGGTATTAACTGCAGCCCCCTGTGCTCTGTGTGTCCCTCAGTGTGGGGTTTCTCAGTTCTGAGCGTGACACTGGTGAGCGCCTTCGCCCTCACTGGCGTGTTTGTGGTGCCCTGTATGAAGACACGCTTCATGCGCAGGGTGCTGGTCTATTTCATCGGGCTCTCCATCGGAACCCTCTTCTCCACTGCTGTGTTCCAGCTCATCCCTGAGGTGCAGTAACCATCCCCCGTTTCCTCTGCCCCCTTTTTACAGGGCTTCACCAAAAATCACATGAGGCCAAAAACTTTCCCTTACCTTTTGGGTTTCCACTCTTGTGTTTTTTCTTTTTCCTTCTGGGGATCCCTGAAACCAAGAAAGCATGGCAGCGGTTCAAAATTCCAAGATTTTAATGAATTCATGATTGGTTGATGATTCTCCTGAGAACTCTTTGAATGGTCCTCTTGCCAAGTGTGATTCATCAAGTACTCTGGATGGCTTGTGTTTGCTCTCCCACGACCCTGAAATACACTCCGACTTGGAGACAGTTTCGCTTTGTAAGGAGTTGACTTGTGGCCCAGCCATGTGGAATGTCTTATGTTTTACTGTTTTCACATCGCAGAAGGGAGGCTAAGTATGAAATTTCATCATTCTTAATCTAAGTCTTTGTTTGAACATCACTGGGTTCTAAAAAGCAGTGAGGCAAAACCAAGTACAAATTGCAACTCGGTTTTGTAAAATACTTGTAGCACAACAGGATATGAGAAATGAGAATTCGAACGGTCAGCACTGACACCCTGTAATTGCAAATGAAACCTTTCATGGCCTCCTGCTCATCCTGAATAGAGATATAGTGTGGCTTTGTACTTCGGCCTGTGGCGGGGCCCCTGGATATTAAGGCAAGGTAGTGGCGCAGGGTAGAGACATACCTGTTGAGTGGAATGAAGGGAAGGGCAGTGCGTCAGTCACGGAGCCGATGCTGCGGAACAGGGACTGTGTGTGTGCGCTGGCCTGTCAGAGTGAGCGGGCCACCGGGTGGGGAGGAGCAGAGCTCTCTGAATGGAAGCTACCCTCAGGGCGCTCTTAGAGGGGCTCTCTTTCATGGACGCGGTCTCAGCTGCGGAGCTAAGTGTGGGGGCCTTTTAAGAGAGCGCTGAGAGAGGGTACTCCTTGAGCTTCCGGCACAATGGATGACTGTCTGCAGATGAGTGCTTGGTCGCTCACCTCTCTGCTGCATCTCCTGCTTGGTATTCAGGAGCACGGTCCAAGTGCGCCGGCAGTTCCAAACCCATGAAGCATGCCACAACAATGCCAGTCTCTCTTCCGGGAACTTCTTTCTCTCTGAATCAAAGCAATTGTTGTTGTTCGAAGTCATCGTCAATCACAGAACTAATGGTGAGGGAAAACAAAACTGAGCTGTATCTCCTACTACAAGAAAAATGTATACCTGAGCAAGATGTATTTGCTACAGTCACAAGCTATTGTCTTGCTTCCGAGTTGGGAACAGACACTGCCTTAGGACACATGGAGCAGCCATCTTTGTAAAGGGGATACAGACAGCACTCCTTCTCTGGTGATCTACTTTTCTGTTTCAGGGGGTGAAATCCACTGGTGAGAATATGCAGCTATTCTGTTCTCAAAGAGTAGCTGCATCCACCCGGGTAAGGTCATGCAGGTGTTCTTCTCAAAGAACGGCTGCATCCGCAACAATCTCCACTAAACAATTAAAAAAAACAAATCTCTTGTTTTTTTCTCTCTCTTTTTTCTCTCTCTTCCCCCTTCCTTTTCCCTGTCCACTATGTGATCCACTCTCTACCCCTCCCCCCCTCTGTGGTCACGGTCAGTTTGGGGTTATGGGTTCCTGTGCGTCACAGTCATCTCCCTGTGCTCCCTGGTGGGCGCCAGCGTGGTGCCCTTCATGAGGAAAACCTTTTACAAGCGGCTGCTCCTCTACTTCATAGCACTGGCCATTGGCACGCTGTACTCCAACGCCCTGTTTCAGCTCATCCCAGAGGTAGTGTGGGTCCTGCCATTGAGCTTTCCCAGCCCTGTGCCTCAGATGATTCTCCACCAGCCCACCTGAACAGCGCCACGTTAGTTTCACATCAGTCGTCAACCGCAAAACACTCCCCAGTTTCACTCAGGACCGTGCTGACTTTGCAGGGCTAAAACAGTGTAGCATGATCGGGAGCACGGTCCCAGAGCTAATGAATTTAGGCTGGTACAGAGTTGCGTGGGATCAGGGCTGGGAAATGCTGATGTCAGGTGTTGTGTTGCCATCTGTCTTCAGACTAAACTTGTGAACTGTTTGTCTTCTGTGCAAGTGGCCTAGATCGAAGGCTCCTATAGTTTAATGTATACCTGCTGCGGCCATGGGGTTCATTTCACTGAAGGCCTCAAGATAACAATGACTCTTAGGGTCTCCTGAAATTAATCCGTTTTCAAGACCGACAGATACGGTCACGTAGACAATGTGTGTATTGTGTGTAAAGGTTTTGAGTACGTGAGATTCTAAGAAACTTATGCTGATATAAGCAGTAGGGTGTAGATACAATTTATTAGGTTTTACACATTTGACAAAGGTCATTGGTATTCAGTTTAACATGCCACATTTTAAAGGAGTGCCAGTATTATGTTTCTTTCTCAGAAAATAGCTGTTAACCTTGGCAAAGTCTAATGATTTGAAATGATCCTAGTACCTTTGAACTAGTGCACATCACAAATGGAATCTTGCCCAGAGATGACAGCTCTATTTCTTTGAAAACAACAGCACAAAGAATTCCTGTAACAAGATTATATGTATGCCCCTCTTTTGGCATTTTTTTCTGATCAAATGCTGTTTTCTTTGACACATTCTGCAGAATAATTTATAATAATTTATTATTATATTTATTTTTATTTTGTTAATGCAATGGAATATGGAACATCTAAGTACTGAACTGCTGAACTAAACTGGATCCTTTAGATTGCATTAGCTGCCAAAATTATTTTTATTTCATATTATCATGAAAAACACTGTACTTGATTTGCCTGTATAATCTTGAAAAAGAAAATGGTTGCGAGGGCGGGTAGCATTGTATGCTGACGTTAGCAGTAGTGTTCCAGGTCTCTGTGCCTTCAGCAAAGGAACTGAACAGTAATTTGATTAGAAACCTGTCATATTTTAAAGCCGTATTTTCTGTGATGATCAAAAGCACTAATGATGAGGCTTAATTATAGTAAACGGCATGAAAAGGTGACATCAAAACTGGCTTGCCAGTGCTATGCAGGGGCATGGACCTGAACCAAAGGGACTGGACTGTCAGGCTCCTGGTTCTGTAGTAAATCTCTTTATCAAGAGCTTGCACTCCTTTGCTAAGGTTTCTTAAGGTGATATTGTAGAGTCATCCATGGTGTAGGCTCATAAATGTTAGTGAATGAAAGCTGCAAATCATTGTTAGAATGACTTGTTTGTTGTGTGGCAAAGGTGCAGTCAGCATTGTCAGTTGCTAAAAAGGAAAAAAAATGCCTGCACACTTATGTAAACCACCCAAAAGTAAAAGTGATTTTATTATAAGTGAGCAAGAAGTAAGTTCATACAAAAGGGATTGGGTGCAAATATTGTAGGTATTTCCCTTTTATGATGTACCTGTGAAACTTTGAATGTGTGTGTGCTTTAATAACAATGAGTTCCTAAAATCTACTTACACATTTCCCCTACATTTCCATAATACGGTTCTGTTTTGATGTCCAGGCTTTTGGCTTTGACCCCATGGAAGATTATTACGTCTCCAAGTCAGCAGTTGTGTTTGGGGGCTTCTACCTGTTCTTCTTTACTGAAAAGATCCTGAAGATGGTGCTGAAACCAAAGAACAAGGTGAGCTTACTTCTGTGAAAAAGCCTAATAGAGCTGAATAGATGAAATATAATTGTAAAAATTTAACATAAAAATTTGTAATATAAAATATAAAATCCAGCTGAATAAACCCTGGTACAGTGGTTCATTTGAAGACGACCTCTGTCTATTCAGAGTTAATTTCCTGACCAAAATGCAGAGACGCTTATCTCAAATAACTTTACTGCATACCGGTTTGGCTTGTTTAACAGTGTGGGGACTACAGTAGCAGTTCAAGTGAATTATGACTAATGTCAGGTTCAGTCAGGGAGAATGTGAAATGCTGATTCAGTGATGTGATTAACATGTTTTGTTACCTGACACGTTTGGTAGGGTGGAATACCTGCTTCGCCTTGAACTTTCTGACTTTTTTCAGTCACATGAAGTGAGCTGGAACATGAGGAACAACATGCTGTATAGTTCCATTAGGAATGCCTGCTGTGAGGTTCCTTTAAAATTATTTTTTTAAGGCTGATTACTGTTACACAAATAGCAGTATGTATCAGCTACATACTTACAAGTAACAGTGTTTCCACATTGCCTGAAAATCCTTGATGAATATTTAATCTTGAATAGTTACAGAAAGAGGCTTGATAATCCACTGTCCTTGGAAAATTGTGGAAATTGGTCAAATGATTGGAATGTTGGAAACATTTAGGATCCTACGTAGAAAGTTTAAACAAGTCAAACACAATCCAGTCCATGAAAGAGAAACCCACTCAACAAGTTTGGCTTTACTGCTAGTCATTACAATAGAGTTGGTATTCATGATTAATTGAATTGTGCAGTAGGCTCTTTGGTATCAATTATATTGAATCTCTAACCCCGTGTTTCCCAACCCTGCTCCTGGAGGCACACTGTCCTGCATATCTTCTATGTATCCTTCCTGCTTGACTAAATCAGGTGTGCTCAGCTCATCAAAAGTGCCACTGATGAGTTCAGTCAGGTAGGTAGAGCAGGGATAGATAGAAGATATGCAGGACGGTGTGCCTTCAGGAGCAGGGTTGGGAAACGCTGCTCTAACCGCTTGTGTCCAAAATGAGAACCTAAAAGCTTGTTGAGAGCACCCCCTTGTGGCGGTAGGGTTTCCTTCCTACCAGAATTGAAACCCTGCTTACGTCCCTCTGATCCACAGCCACGCGTTCAACACTCGTGAACATTTTGATCCGTGTCCTGACCCTCCTGTATTTCCTGGCATGAATAAACACATATACCTTAAGGTAATGGTTTCTGTGGTGCTGTCTGAAAGCAGCGTTGCCTTGAAATCTGACTCCGGTTGGCTCGCTGGCCTCTGTGCTGCTGTCATTCCAGGATGCCCAGGGGCACGGCCACAGCCACTTCCCGGCCGAGCACTACGCCTCCAAGGCAGACCTGGAGGACGGGGTGACGGAGAAGCTGCAGAACGGAGAGGCGGGCTTGTCCCTGCCCGGGGGGGACAGGGATCTGCGGGGCCCGAGCGAGGACGACAGGGTGCTGAGCGCGGGACAGACGGTGCAGGTCAGCGTGGGGATAAGAGCAGGGCTAAGCTTTGATCCTGTACAGGTGCAGCTGCTCTCCCCAGGTCCCCTCGCCCACGGCGGGATTAAGCCAATAAGCCTCAGACCCTTCGAGCCGGGCGAGCTGGGAATCCCCCAGAGAGTGGCACACTCTTAGCCTTTTCTTAAATGTTTATGTACTGGTTAAAGATGAAAGCTGGAAGCATTTTATATTGCACTCAGCTCAAAGAGAGCATGTGTGAGTCTTTTGTGTTTCAAATTCGTTTCAAAGGGCAAAATAGCTTTGAATAGTCTAATGGTTTATGACACCAGGATTGCTTTCAGAAGTGAGAATTGTGAAACAAGGGTGGGATGTGAATGGGGTTCAGTCTTTTGTTGTGGACCTCACCCCAGAAGGTGTGCCTCTGTTGACTGCAGGAGAGCCAGAGTTCAGGCGGGGGCGGCTGCTACTGGCTGAAGGGCACGGCGTACTCTGACATTGGCACGCTGGCCTGGATGATCACGCTGAGTGACGGGCTGCACAACTTCATCGATGGCCTCGCCATCGGAGCATCCTTCACGGTCTCCGTCTTCCAGGGCATAAGCACCTCGGTGGCCATCCTGTGCGAGGAGTTCCCCCATGAGCTGGGTGAGCCCCGCCCCCTGTGTGACACACGTCAATCACAGCCCACGTCAGCTCTTGTGTGACAAAGTTCAGCATGCAGCTGCAAGCAATTACAACACACTAATGTGCAGAAAATATATGTTCTACTTCTCTTTCAAAACAATATAAAAATTTAAAATTTATATGTTGAGATTCATTTTGGAGCATCAGTTTTCATATTGCTGAAAGTCACAGAATGTAGATGTCACTCCTTTTTTTTTTTTTTTTTTTTTGCTTTTGATGTCTATTTTTGACATGACTCTGCTTTGAGGATATTGATTAACTTATATTAACCATCTCCCTCTCCATGTTCTTCTCTCTCTATCGCTTCCTCCTCATAGGTGACTTTGTGATCCTGCTCAATGCGGGCATGAGCATACAGCAGGCGCTCTTCTTCAACTTCCTGTCAGCCTGCTGCTGTTACCTGGGCATGGGCTTCGGTATCCTGGCCGGCAGCCACTTCTCTGCCAACTGGATCTTCGCACTGGCTGGGGGCATGTTCCTCTACATTGCCCTGGCTGACATGGTGAGGGTCTAGCCTGTATAGCAGTATCTTCATGCATGGAGCACTCAATGGGAAAAAAGTGTAATAAGGAGAATGGGCAGATGCAGGAGTAGGCTGGAGTGTTTTTGCTGTAGGAATACCACTGTCCCACTGTATTATTCAGCAGTCATCAGTTTCCTCTAATGGCAGAACTGTTGTGGACACAGCATTCCTAAGATGGAAAATTAGCTGTGTTGTTTTCTCTGGGAACACCGTGTGCATATTCCAGGTTAAACCCATTGGGGTATTTGACATTTTGAATGCACGATGCTCTGACCTCCTTCCTGTGTTCATGTCTCTCTCTTGTAGTTCCCGGAGATGAACGAGGTCAGCCGTGAGGAGGAGCAGGCAGGGGGCAGCGGCTTCCTGCTGACTTTCGGCATCCAGAACGCCGGCCTGTTGACGGGCTTCGCCATCATGCTCATCCTCACTATGTACTCAGGGCAGATCCAGCTGGGCTAGCAGCCACACCCCCTGGGGCAGGGCGGGAGCCACCTTCTCATGCTTAGGCCCCGCCCTTCCTACCCTGCCCCACTCAGGACCTCTCTGCCTGGAGCACTAACAGTCAGCTGTGTGTTCCAGAGGTGCAATCTTCCCATATCACAACTGATGAACTAAAAGGTTCCCATATGCAGTAGTGCATTTCCCCTACACAGGAGCTTCCTGTAAACCTCCCTCTCTTCCCGTGACCTATACCTAAGACTCCTTTTCCTGAGAGAAGCAGAGATGCTCTGATGTGTCTGCCAGAAGCTTGGGGGAAGCACATGGATATCGTGTCTCACTTAACAAATACACAAACCAGTGGAACAGAAGCACAGACGTAGAGGAAATTCCACCTCAAATCACTGGTGATTATGATGTGCAATAGGCCTGCAAGTTAGGAATCTTGTCTCATTTCCCATGACCAAATCTCTAAGGGGACACGTGTTCCTGCTGACTTTAGTCTACGGATGACCTGTCCTTGTTGCGTGTGGACACTCATTAGGGCTGTGACAGCAGTTGGCGAACAAGCCTCACTTCTTTGGCGGACATTCATTTTTCCCCCCTGCTGCCTCTCTGTGGCAGGGAGCACCATCTCAGAGAGACTCGCACAGCCAGGTCTCATAGTTGCCACTCAGAGGCCGGAGAGACCTTTCACTTTTGAAGTACGAACTACTTTAGATCAGCTCATTCCATACCAAAAACGACCTTGAGAACAGTGAAAACGACTTGCCCCCCTGGGAGATGTTCTTTGTGTAGGTAAATGTACCGCTTTATTTTTTAAGGTGATGAATCTTGTCAGACAGGCAGGAGCTGAAACCTGAAGACCAAATGTGAGCCTTTTTAGAATCATCTGTTTTGAATTTAATTACTGGGAAATGTTTGTTTTTGTAGCTCACTTTATTGTCTCTTGGCTTTTCTGTATTCCCTTTTGGGTGGTCAGTTGTGTCTCAGATAGCCACTGCCCTTGACATCCTCATCCCAGATACTCCTTCAGTGTGCTTGGTGCACCTCCTATAGGTTATCCAGGTGTGGTGAACTTTACTCTGTCAAATACTACACAAACACTAGTTTCTTTTCACACGATACTGTAGGCATACAGAAGACTACATTTTAAGACATATATTATTAGTTAAGTTTGTCACAATGTAGTAAAAAACCAAGGATCAGATATGCAGCACTGTGCTGACCTACCAAATGCGCTTTGCTTTTTTTTTCTGTAGCAAATGTCACAAGAGAACATGGAGATGATAGTGCTACTCTCTCACTGAAGTTTTGCACCATACATACATGGAACAGCTTTTATATTTCTGCGCTCTTCTTGTGGCCCTGCAGCGGTATAAGGCTGGCTATTTAAAGGAATCTAAACCAAGCCAGAGCCGGCGCTCGTTTGAGTGATTGGGGTTTCAGTGTGAATATGTCATCAGGTGTCATTGCTAGTTTTTGTTCTCTACCATAATATTACCGTGACACCTGAGCAAACTGCAGATGTTAAGTGTATACAGAGCTGCTTCGCTTGGCTAATTTGCCTGCTGATCCATAGAGGTTTTTTTTTATTTCTTACCAATAGCTCCAATGGTTAGGATTCTCACAAAAATATATTCAATGATACTGTACTGTTAAATGTTGTATGTCTGTCTAAACAGTTAAATGAAATGGTTAGCTGCTGAAACAGTTAAGTGTGTGTTGAAAAATTTGCAGTAGTGGTGCTTTGTTTACAATTACAGTATATGCAAAAATATTCGGTTTATTGTTTTTAGAGCGCTGCCTGCATTAATTGTGAACTCTTAGGGGTCTAGAAACCAAGATCTCCCTAGCCTGTGTAGAATGGAGTCCAGCACATACTGCTCTTCATTGTCGAGGTAAACCTTTGAATAGATTTTCTACTTAGTGTTTTTAAAAAGAAATGAAACCCCCGGTATATTAGGTTTGTTACTGAAGTGCACATTTGATTATACACATGGGATCTGACACCAACATCATGCTAGGCCCTGTCTTTTTAAGTTGTAAGTGTTTAATGACACTCACCACTGCAGAGGGTGATCACTAACACATTTCGTTTGTATAGATAATAACTATCAAGCTTTGTTTTCTGGCGTAATTGTTGGTTATTGGTATTTAAAGTCACAGTGGTGTTGGTTTCAGAAGGGTGCAATTTAAATTATCTGACCACAAGGGGGAGACAAGGCCTCTCTAATACTCAGGACTCTGTTGATGTGCACCAACATCTGATAACACGATGCCTCTCCTCTCAATTTCAAGATAAATGGCACTGTACAAAAAATGTTTTGTTTGCAGATGCGCACATGTATACTCAAAAGTTGATTCTAAACTGAACATGTTGGTGTGGGTCTTGTTCTGTTACTTACGTGGCAGACAGCATAGATTACCTTCTCTCAAACCACAACCACATAAACTGTAACTTGGATATACTGTAAAATTCTCAGTACCATAGATAAACTGATACAAGGACACTTGCGCAACATTCATGCTTTCTTCACTTCCACATGTGGTGTTGAATACATGATTAGTGTTATGACCTCTCCTATCTTTTATTTACTTTGCCATCTAAAGCCATGTTTTTGATTATATACACTTTTTTTTTTAATATGCAGTGTGTGATGCAGAGTAAAATGTTGACCCCTTAAGACGCTAAAGGGCATTTAGGTCTCTTTGTAATCCAAATCTGATAGCTTGTGAAGCATGCTGGTTATTGCCTTTGGAGAAATATATGTAACAAGTTACTACAACGTTAGTTAAACTATGTATATTGTTTACAGTCAGGCCTGATCAATGTAATTGTTTTCTGTTATGACAAAACTTTAATGAAGGGGCTAAAGAATGGCACAAAAAGACTCTCACATACTTGAAAATCATACCATTTTAAGTGTCAGCTTCTTGGTTATCTAAGTGATAGGTTGTGATGCATAGAAATTGATGTCACGTTTCTTTTAACTGATGCAATTATCTGCACTTAAAGAATAAAACTGAGCTAGGTCTGAAAGGGGGTTACAGATTATTTTGCCTGAGATGCAAAGCATCCCATGCCAAGTCTCCATCTGTGGCTGCAGATTCATTTGTAATTCCTCCATTGTAGCGCTGACATAATGTAAACTACTAGCTGTGTGTTCCTTCTATTTAGGAGATGGACTTGTAATAGTTGAGAGGATAGCTCCTTTCTGGGAGCTGTCTTTACTGAAAGGCAAAGACAGGTTCTGCCCAAGGTTGCTTATATAGAACAATGTGGATGACTACTTGTCATTTTTTTGAAGCCATGATTTAAACTGAAAATGAAGTTTTAATGATGATGCAAGTAGAGCTTTGTTCTCAATTTCACCATGAAATTCTTAAGTGTATGCTCTGTGGCTGTAGCAGACAAAAGATAGATTTAAAAGGACCCATTGACCAGGGTGTAACCCATCTGTCATTTTAAGTGCTTTAAGGTGAACAAACTTTCATCAGTGATTCCTGATGTTATTTATTTTAGAGAAAATTTTAAAGGTTTGCAATTGTGAATATAGTTGTTAGATTGGGAGGGATTTCCCTCCCAAGCTTAATAAAGCTGTGTGTACAAGTTCAGTGTATAAATTTGATCCAAATTGTTTCCTTTTTCCATTGACTAAGGGATTGTCAGCATTGAAGAAACTGAGACATGAGAATACAGTTTTCCTGTTTGTTTCTTCCTCTTTCATTGATCATGTTTTGATTGATAAAAGAACACAGCCTTGTGTGAAAATGAACTTGGATTAATCATGTACTAATGAACTTGGATTATTATGTACTAAACTTCTCTGGTTGTCAGACAAATGTTAGGATGTGAAATCATCAAATTTCCAGGAACATAAAAAAATGAGGTGAAGAAGCTGTCATATCCCATACCTTTATGCTGACATGCTCCTTAAAGGAGATACTGAAGCCTTGAGTGTTTATGCACCCTCCTACTAATGTGTTATTTTTTTCTTTTCCGTTCTGTTGTCATGGGAGTGGGTTTTGAGTGGCGGGGTTGGATATGTCCTGTTTCTCATTTGTAATTTTAGCATTTTTTTTAACCTTTATTTATTTGTTGATTATGCTTAGATTTGCAAACTGGTGTGCATTTGTGATGCTGTGTTCTAGAAGCTCAGTGTTTGTCTCTTGTTTGCTGTAGTTATGGGAAGCTCCATCAAACCTTCTTCCATCTGTAGAGTGGAAACCTGTCTTTTTATAAACATTTTTTCCAAATATGTTTGCTTTTCTTCATTTAATTTCTTAATCATATAAAAGTAGAATAAGGACAAGAAGAATCTCAGCTGGCAGTCTCCAATTCTATAGTCATTTTAAATCTTCTTAGAAGATGCACCTGTTAGTTCTACTTGCATGAAAGGACACATTGTCTTTAAAAAAGTTTTGCACAAAAGAGTTGCACATGGGTTTTTAAAACAGAATATGCATGTAAAATGCATATAATACAACTGTATCAAGTGCTAAGCTCCAGTGATGAGTATATTTGATGTTGGTGAAGTAATATACATTAAACATATATTATAATTATATATACATTAATTTTTCAGACTTTCAAGTGAAATCAGTAGGTTATGAACATTATTGTATTTATTTAATTTCATACTTGAAATACATGTGTTTTTTATGGTCTGGCTGTCAAAATTATCTTTGTCCAGTTGAATCTGGTCACTTTTTGTCACATTCTCGAATCCTGTGCAGTGGTCAAAAAGACCTTCCGATCATGGCACCTGTCCTCTTCAGTACAAAATTTAGTGTGAGACGTTCCTTCGTAGTTTGTCTTAAACGTTGCTCTTGCTGTAGTGTGACAGTTCCCTCCACCGGCTCCACTCAAGTTTCTAGAAAGCTCTTGGTCTTTCATGTGCAATAGGTTCAGTTGAATTTGTAAAGTTACCAAACTGCTGCCACAGTTTCCTGGATAAAGGTGCTCTGTAATTAGTGCAGGTTCAAGAAGAGAATTGGAAATATTTATTATTGATGGTGGTATGCTGCCAACTCCTTTTTGGAACAACTCTGGGGTTCAGGTCTGTCAAATGTATTTGTAGATGGGGGTATCGTATGTTCAAAAAAGAGCCAAAAACACCCAATGCAAAAACAAAAGCCATCACAACAGTTGTCCTGCGAAAATACCTTCAGATTAAATATCTTATACACAGACCAACCAAAGCTTTAGCAGGCACCCTCTTTTGCACCCTGGGCACCCTCCTCAAGCAAAATTTGAATCTGGCCACCATTACAGGTGTCCTCACTCCCTTTATTCCCACTGGAACAGTGCCAAGAAAATGGATTGAGTATGCACGGCTAAGGGTGTGTGTGTGTGTGTGTGTGTGTGTAAACAACTGTTTCATAATGATATTTAAGATATAATCTCCCAATGTTAATTAAGAGCTGTGGCTGGTGACATTCTACACAATTGTACGCTCCTTATTTCACATTTGTTCTGCTCCTGAGCTGGTGAACCCAAAGGATGCTGGTCAAAGAAAGATCTTCAGTAGTGAGACTGCTTCTTTTGTTCTCATTCTGATATCTATTAATATGTTAAAAATATTTGTAATAGGCAATTATTTTGGGGCTCCCTCCTCCATGAATTCTCATGATTGGGATGAAGGGATGAAGGACCATTTTTGTTGAAACTGGCAGTGACTGGAAGCCATGAATCTATGTGACTATACGTTTAGAAGGAAATTGCACTCTGAGGTTACAGTGTTTCAGTAGTAATTCTGCAAGGTACTGCCATGTTCTGCACCATAAAATGCATATTTCTCACTAGTTTATGAAGATGGGGTTGGACACTTTATTTAATGTGACTTCTGCCAATTGCATATTAATTATATGTATAGCATGCATGCGTACAACACTCATTTCATAAAAGGTGTCACTGATGCACAGTATATATTTTTGATGCTCTTGTGGTTGACAATTTTCTTTGTGACTTGTGGATAGTTTACCTCCAGTTTTGCTCTCTTTCTGCTTTTGCTGCCTTGTGCCTTATATCCTATGCATCTTTTGAATATTGTCTTGAATGAGATTCCTCTGGCAGGTAAGTGAAACAATTATGTAGTAAGGTGGTCAGGGCCTCAACTTTGCCTTTAACACTGTCCTCAAATAAGCAGAGAAGAATAACACCCAAAGACAGTGAACAGCAATTTTTGCTTTCGATTTAAGGTCTTCATTAAGTGCAATAATGGTTAAAAATTAAACTTAAAACAACACGAACTCGAAATTGCATGGTTTTAAAAACTACATCTCCTAAGTACCTAAAATAGCGAGGCCGTTTGGGAAATGTATGGTCTCTGATATAGCATTTGAATTCTTGGCTAGCGCACCTTATTGTGTTTCTACTACATTACCCATAAATCTTTACGATCAACAACTCAACGCCGCCATGTTGTAGGAAATCCGCTTGTGGTCTGGTGGATTAGCGAGTTTAATCCGAAAGAACACGGAGGGAGAGTGGAAGACATAGCTGACTAGCTAGCGAGGTAGAAGGGGGGAAATATTCGCAAACACAGGCCGAAAAAACACCAAAAATATTATTGAGGACAAAGCGGCAACGGAATACCCTGTCATCGAAACTAACATTCTGTCTTGGAAAAGTAGAAAATCGGAATTGTAAAACCGTTTTTTCTTCCCGGGCTTTGTTTATTTTAGTTTGTTGACTTGGTTAGCAAGATAGCTAATTTTGTGGCAGAAACTGACAGCGGCTGGATAGCGACCCAACGAAGGAGTCGGTGGACTGAAACCGAGTTAATGTTAACGAGCTGCCGAGCTATCTAGCTACGTATAAAATAATTTCGGTGATAAAGCGGGCTCCCCCTTTCCCCTTCCCCTCCAGGGTTTTACCTTCCAACCCAGCTAGCTAGCAGGAACTCCCATTTTGGGCTGTCCTGCTTTGCTGGTTTTGAATTTGGGGGTAGCTAGCTAGCTAGCTAGTTGGCAAAAATAAAGTCGTTTTAGAGCGAGCCACTTTGCGACTTCACAGAGGAATTAACCATCTTTGCAGCC
The DNA here is from genome assembly GCF_013368585.1 of Megalops cyprinoides. Lineage (NCBI taxonomy): Eukaryota > Metazoa > Chordata > Actinopteri > Elopiformes > Megalopidae > Megalops > Megalops cyprinoides. Next base: position 13,125,844 of record NC_050586.1, read on the forward strand.
CTAAAGGTGAGACGAGGTGAAGCGAAAATGTCAGGCAAAGACCAGAACAAACAGTCCACGACCGAACGACTTATTAAAGGTAAGATTAATTCTATATACTGCTGATCAGCCTGTACTGTTTATACAGCGAAGTAACGTGACAACTTTTCTTAGATACTTGCTTACAAGATGTCTCTAGACTATCTAACTGAACGGAGTCGATTTTCTTGTAGATCTTCGTACGGCAGCTAACGTTACCTAACTAGCTAACGTTACCTGTCTTGATTCCGTTCTTTAAACGTCGGTAGAGTTTTTGATTCCTGTCGCACACGAATCGTTGTTGGCTAGCCTGCCCATAATTAGCTAGCGGGCTAACAAGCTTAAGTAGCTATAGCTAGCTTCCTATGTAACGACACTTGCAAGGTATTTACACAGCAGATAACAAGCCATTTGTAACTGGCAAGTCAGTTACAATTTGGACAATATACAGTTCGCTTTGTGCTAATACTGAACTTGGCTAACTAGGCTATCACTGACTAGCAAGAGGTGATGCAGTTTGGCTGTTCTGAATTTTTGGTAACGTTAGTCAATTAGCTAGTCAGCTGTATTGCTTCGTATGCACCTAGTCTTTCCTATTTGGACTTAATTTACTGCTTGAAGTTGCGCCTACTTCCAGCATTTTTGGCAAAATATGTCGGTCAAAAAGTAATTTACAGTGGAAATCACGCTGCCTAAATCGTAGGTGCACTGAAAGGTCCTAGTGTAGCCAGTCAGTGTAACCAGTCGTTACGGTTAGATGTTATTCTACATTAACTGTTAACAGCTTATCAACACCAATGTGTTTAGCTGTGACCACAATGCCATACTGTAGTATGTTGCTAGTTTGTCACACACGTGTTTTGACGCGCAACAGTAACTAAAATTAAGTGGCTAGCTGCTGTCTGTCTACCTAACCGTATATAGTTAGTCTACTATTAGCACAACTAAAACAAATTAGACCTTTAACATCAGTGTTAGATGCAGTGTGTACGTTCACTAGCTGTCAAGCAAGAAAACAGTCTATCAAGATACGTCGAGTTGATAGATGAATAAATGCCTCATCTGTCTAGCGATCGGTAATAATTAAGTGTCGCTGATGGTTACGATGTTCACATTTCTGTGGCTGTGAAAAATCAGCTTTGGCTAATGTTAACTAGTGTGGCTAACCTTAGTTATTTGACAACGTGCTAGACATCTAGTCAGAGTGGAATCGCAATGCACTTCAATAACTACGTCTGTACAGGAAGAAAAACTAGCGTTAGCTAAAAATATACGACGCGGCCACTTGCCTTTCATCATTTTATAATTTAAGATAACCAAAGATAGCTAATCGACATGGATAAGTTTGTAACGAGGTAACCTACGATAGTCTGTATTTTTGTCGCGAGGGCATATTTCCGCTTGTCAAGACGGAATACTTACCCTGTCAAAGAGCTGTGTTTGTGCAATTAACTCGTTATATTCTGCACGAACTAAAAAGCCTCTTTTGGTACTTTTTATGAGGTCGGGTTATGCTGTTCCATTTCTCATATTTGGAATGCAGTCATTCTTTTTACCAAACATAAATCACTAAGGGCGAAGTTGATGGCATTATGTTTTAAGTCAGCATTAAGAGGGCTGGTATTTTGCCAAAAAGCCACCCAAATCCCAGAGCGCTAGTTGTGCTGGGTTTTGGGATTTGTGATTAGGAAAAATGTTAAGGGTCACATTTTGTGTTTTAATTTGGCTCTTTATTTGCATGGCATTTTAAGAGGAGATACAAACAATTTTGTTGCAACTGTTGTGAAATTATACACCGGCCACGTTTGTGCAGAGTATTCAGATTTCACTGATCTTTTGTCCATATAGAGGCTGTGTTTGTTCTACACATGTTGTGTTCAGTGAAAGATGAAACCGTGATGTGGCCTGAGTGGAAAGGACAGGCGTCTGGAGTGCCGCAGCCGGTGTTCAGGGCTCAGCACAGAGCAGGAGCTGTAAATCATTTGTCAGGAGAGATGTCAAGAACTGCTGTATGAAGGCTGACATGTCTTATTTTTCTCAACCTGCGTTTTTCTCCTGCTGGATTTGATCTCCCGTTCCTCAGGGCAAGCGCTATGAGAGCTAGAGGGTCTGTGACAGCCTGCTCCTTCCCTGACTGCTGCGTCTGCTCTGTGCTTGGCTGCAGCAGGAGGGAATTTGGAGGCGTGTGCAGGTTGGGACCCTTGGCTCCAGACGAGCAGTGGAGAGGCATGGGGGGGGGGGGGGGGGGGGATCTGCGATGGTGTGCCCAGTGTTGTGGTTGTTCTGACACAGAGAAAAGAAGGCTGTTGTGACATGATGACACAGCATAGATCCTCATAACATTCCCAGTATTTCCCTCTAGTTTCATTTCACAACCAGCTTGCTGGCCCAGATAGGGACACCAGGTGCTGATTGGGCTGAATGCTTGAGCTGTCAGTAGCGCTGGATCCTCTCTACCAGCAGTGCAGCACAGAATGCAGTTGCTCACATTTGAATTGCATTAAAGTTCCCATACTTGTATGTCCCAGGACCTCATATTGACCTCTGGGAAAGTCCCTAATCCTGGGCTGCTGTTGTGTCCCCAGGAGACACTTGTTTTACACAAGGGTATTCTCTTAAGTGTGGGAAGAGCCGATTCGTGTAAGGCTGTAATTGGATCATTAGTTATGTGACTGAGCAGGGAGGAGCAGCGTGAGGGGTATGTTTGCGGTCTCAGTTTGCACAGGCCCACGGAGCCCTGGCTGCCTGTGGATTCCTGTGCCCTTTGCCCCCTGCACAGTTGCTCTGCGCTCAACGTGCCGCCAGCCCAGGGCACTTGAGTCCTCCATTAGCCATGTCCCCAGGGAGCCGCCTGCAGCCAGATTCGGGTCTTCTCCCAAGATCTCCAGGTGCTCGAGAAGCCACCGGCAAGCAGATTAATAATTAATTGTGCAAATAAGGAAGGACTGAGTAATTGCAAGGAGAGTCTTTCCCCGGCGATGGGTCCCGCACGGGCCCTGCCTCCGCGCCGGTGCTGTGGAGAGAGGCGGAGAGGTATTTAAGGGTGGCGCGGAGCAGCGGGGAGTCCCGCTGGGGCTCCAGGAGTGCTACGCTGGATGCGGCAGGGCTCAGGGTGAGCAGGAGGAGGCAGTCGCTGCGACGCTTCCTTCCACTCCGCATCTGAATGCCGGCTCTCCCAAATCTGCATTACTGCTTTGCTGCAGGCGGCCTCCCTGCTGGCTCTCCCTTTCTCCCTCTGTCTGCTCACACAGACCTGAACGCCTCTGGCTGTGTTGGCCATGTTTCTGGAGTTATTGCCTTAATTATGAGTTCAAAGAACAAGATGTCAGCCCTGTCTAAAAGACAGAAGCGTGTTTAAGGCCATGTTAGCAAATCAAAAACATCTCGATAACCTCTGTGGAGCCAGAAAATGTTGAGTGCAGGTGTAGAAGTCTCACATCAGTCTGGCTAAGTGAGACTCTCTGCACTTTTTTTTTTTATGCTGTACGGTCTTCTGCTAGCTACGGTGAATTCAGGATCCAGACTAATGTAGTGATCCTCCCTGTGCTAAGTCTTGTATGCACAGTTGAACTGAGTCATCACTGGCCTGTGGCTTTTTCTGACAGTGCTCCTGATTGAACCATCATAATGGAATGGAGCCGTCCCGTGTTGACCAGGAAAGGCATGCACGGGGTCTGCAGCACTGCACGCTGATTTGCACAAACTTGTTTGTTTTTGTGTGTTTTGATCCCCGTAGCAACGCTATTGCAGGACTCACGTGCAGGCTGATGGAATAGCACTGTCGGGTAGCTGTCATCGTTAGACAGCTTCTCTGGCACCCTCGCCCCTCGGTATCATCTGCACTGCGCTGACGCAGGGATCACTTACAGACTGATGGCTGCAGAATGGCTGGGCTGCTGTCAACAAGAAAGCGGAGATTCGTATTTTGGGCTTCAGGAGGAGCTGAAGCACTGTAGATGTAAACAGCAAAACAAATAGTTCGGGAAGGACTTAATTAGATGGAGGGGCGTAGGGGTGTTTCTGTAGGGGAGGGGTCAGTGGAAGTCCTCTCGCAAGGACAGGGGAACTTGAGACAGTTACAGAAGGCTCCCTGACCTTTTGATCCTAATTTGCAGCTACACCAGGGAGAGAGAGAGAGCGCGCCATGTTACTGCAGGCAAACATGTGCATTGTGAATCTACCTTTCTCAAGTGGAATATGTGATCTCTACTAGTTTTTCACTAGCCTAGTTTGGTAGCTTACTGCTGGACCCTGGAAAATTTGCAGTGTTTTGTGGCATTGAAACATTGTGCATTGTCTCCAACTAAATACAATAGCTGGGCAAACAGAGGTATTGAGAAGACGGGGGGTCCCTGGCAAGGAGAATTGGCTCTTGAAATATCTTCTCACCAGGAGAGTAAAGTAAGTCAGTGGAGTTCTAAAAGTTATGAGGCACACTGTAGTCTACCTTCTCAGCACATAGTAGCAAAGCCAGCACCACTGAAAGTGCTGATTCTTATTCCAAGCTGGGGAGCTGTCCTGGTCCAACTCCCAGAGGTGGAGGAGAAACAAGAAAGCTTCCTGCAGAACACAGCCTCAGGGCGTGAGGTCTCAGGAGCACGGTCCGCATGTAGTGACTCCCCCGGTGAGAGGGTGTCTGGTTGTGAACATTGCTCCAAAGCCAGGTTGCGGGCAAAGAGAATTGCCTTTATCGACACTGTCAACATCACGGCTCCTTGTCAGCGGCTCTCGACGAGCGCAGACACTCAAGCTGGTGTCGTGTTTCAACGCTGAAGTGCCGACCCGCCTGACAGCACACAGGATGAAATCAGCCATGTCGAAAGGGGGTGACACTTGCATGCCTTGATGAATCGCTGAATGGAGGTAAAAGAATGCAGCCAGACCAGGGGCTGTTCACTTTATCTCTGTATTGTTGGGCCCAGTTTGGCCGGGCAGCTGTAACTGTATGGGTGGGTTGAGTGCTGTGCACATCTCCTGGGGAATCTGTTGGTCTGGGAAAAGCAAGATCAGAACGTGTCTCCCGTGCCACATGTGGAGTCTCTCACACACCTCCTGTTGGTGTCGGCAGCCAGAAAGCATTAACACAAGAAGGAGCGCAGGTCCTGTCAGCGTGCTTGTGTGCAGTTGAGTAGTCGGTTCTATACTTGTGCAGATTGTGGTTTTTACAGTCTGTTTTAGACTGTAGAGACTGTAGACTTCATGACCAGTCAGGAGTTAATTGTGTCATGGACAGACTGAGAGGTGGTCAGCAGTCATGAAGACCTTGTGGTAATATGGTGTTTATAAGTGACAGCACATCAGTCATCCAAGCCACAAACCAGTGTGCGTCATGTCTGCTTTGTTACAGTTGAACATTGCTCTGGTCATATGTGTCCAACAGTGTATCTGAGGTGATTTGTAGGTGAGTCACTTTAATGACAACCAGTTTATAAATGATAAAATTTAGACTGAATTTCCATTTTCAGCACAGTATCATTTCTTAATTTCAATTCTGTATAAAAAAGTAAGTTAGTATTAACATGAAATAACATGATAGCTGAAATAAAAGAAAGAAAGATAAAGGTGGTGACATGATTATTTAAATTTTTCACAGAATATCCTGTTGAACAATGATGGTTGCAGTTTTTTGGCAGCAAACCTAAAAAACACAGCATTGAGAGAAGCATTGCTAATTAGCTATGCCACTGCTAGGTGGAATGCGGGTCATGTGATCACCTCTGTGTCTGCCAACCTGCCTGTCTGTATGAGAAAAGTTGTACCTGAAGAAGTTTTGCACAGATCCCTGTGAATCTTGATGAAACAACTGACTGCAGGGCAAAGCAAGGATAATTTGATTTTATGGCTGCTATGACAGCTCAAGGGTGGAGGAGGCACGCCATCTACACGGTGACACTCTTGTATTATCGTTGTCCTTGGCTGCGCTCTTTGAGCATTTTGTGTACACTGACAGTGGAGTGCATGCTTTGGGAGGAAAGAGTCCGATTTAGATAATCCGCTGATCTAACAGGGGTATGTTTCCATTTATATCTGTATTCATGAAGAAATGATCATTGGCATTTTTAACTCCATCCAACTGCAAATGTAGTTCAGTGTCCTGCCTGTACCTCTGTGAGGCTGTTATGGCTTTGTACAAACAAATGCAGTGTATACAGCGTTTTCCCTAGTCACTTCAGCATTTGGTCCAGGTTGTGTTACTGCCACTCAGAGCAAGTATCAAACACCACTGCTAATATGGCTTTGTTTTTTAACACCATGTGTACACCGCAGTAATTCCTGCAGTACCCAGCTGCGCTGGAGAGTTGTATCAGTGATGTAACTCTCATGCTTTGCGACTTCATAGTAGATGAACGAGGGAGGAGAGATGCACACGCTCAGTTTGTGTTGACTCCCCCAGTTACCCCCTTTTCTTCTCTCCTTCCTCCGAGTTTTATTGGACATGTGTTCCCGCAGTCTGTCAGAGAAAAACATAATGAAGTCAAGTATTTTTTTTTTTCTTTTCGGTGAAAGAGACTGCAGAAACTAGACTGCAGGATGGAAGTGGAATAAGCCTGAAAAGTTGACTGGCGGTTTCCATCATTGGAATAAATCATATTGGTTTGTGGTCTGCGAAAGATGGGCTGACATCAGCTATGATTTAGAGGTATGAGAGCCCTTGCCTCTTTCTGCTTTATATTATTCCCGACTGCCCAATATTGCCCCTGTGTGCTTCATTTCTGCCTGTCAGCCACAAGAAGGGAACTGCCACATTTGTATGGAGGAGACCTCTCTCTATTGTGGTTATGTGTCAGTGTTTCCTTTAATAAAACTTATTTTAGCTTGAAGTACCGGGGTGGAAGTGGGTGTTCCATGAGACTCAAGTGTGAGCAGTAACAGCGTGTTCTCTGCGAGCCAGGAAGGGTGTGGTGCGTGACCGTGACGCTCCTCCGTGGCAAATGGGCGGAGAACCCACCTCGCGCTGCGTGCAGGAGGAAGAGTGACACTCCTCCCTCAAACGTCACCCCCAATTTCACTCCTGCCCTCCATCTTACAGGAGCGAGGATTTGTCTTGGGGAAGAGAAGATGGAGTAATCCTGCCGCTGAAGGCTAGGACTTATCAGGATGAGTTAAGAGAATTAAGATCAAGTGTGTTTCCCCAAAGCCTTTGCAGAAATGAGTGAAGAATGCTCTAGCTGCTGTCTTTTCATTGCATAGCCACCCCTCACAGAGGACCGGGAACCTGAGAGAGAAATGGCTGAAGCCACTGCACGTAGGGATAGTGTCTAGAGGAAAGAGCTCCGTCCCTGCTGATGAACGAGGAGGCATCACCTCACTAAATCAGTCCACTAATGCAATGCTGTCGAAGTGAGATTACTTGTTGTGGTCTGAGTGGCCGCCCCGTTTTCTCTGGCTCTGTGCTGCCTATGGCCTTAATAACATGATTTATATTCTCTGCCATTCTTTGGAGACAGAATGTGAACAGAAAATGAAGCCCTCAAAAAGAAGGGAAAAAAAATCAGTTTCTGCCCAGTGTCCAGGGCCAAAAATAGAATGCCTTTATTCTAAAGTGGCCCTGTTTGGAGGCGTTCTGAATTTGTACTCATTATATGGCAACAAAGGCAGTCTGGCTACCGCTTTGTGTGTAGCCTAATATGTTTGATTAACTCTCCCTCTCAGGCCGAGCTGTCGGTACAGCAGAACTCCCTCTGTGATGTGACGTGGCACGGTGGCCCTGATGGGCATCCCAACACAGCTGAGTTAATGCAGGCCTGACAAAAGCTTACTTAGTTTGTTTTAAGTAGGCCCTGACTTCAGAGCAAGTAACTTGGAAAACCTTCAACTGAAGTAGTGATCAGATAAAAATGACCTTTTTGGGTCTTTAGTGCGGCCCTGCAGCACAGGCAGTTTCCATGGCTTGTACAAGCTGGTTGGAGAGTAAGTTATCTCAGTTTGAAGATTGATTTTATGATTTTGTGGGAGATGATTGCTGACCTTTACTGTTGATTTGGAGTTGCAGACAGGTTTCCTTTCCCTTATCTCCTTTGCAGTTATTGCTTTATTACATGTCTTCCATAAGAGCCCTATAATCTCTCCTGCATGCAAACCTCCTGTCCCTCTAGACAGAAGCCCACATTTGCCTCCATGTGCTCGTCCCTCACAGGTGACTATAGAGGGCATAAGGAATGAGTGGGCTTCAGAAGGTGCCTGCAGCCATGTGGAGGCCCGGCCTTTTAAGAGTGCTTTCAGCTGGTCACGGCAGGGAATGAAGTCCTAGTGAGAGACTGCTGAGCCAAGGCTGTGGAAACGTGGGCCCTCCGTCAGTGTCAGAGCCCGGAGGCGGTATCAGAGGCCCGGTCTGCATGCGCAGGTTCACCGTCAGCTCTGTAATCATCTCCTCATGCAAATGTCAGGAAACGAATGGAGGCAGAATGTACATTTGGAGCCAGGTATTTGGAGAAGTCCAGGGCTGTAATGCGCACTATGCTTTTGTTTGATTTATAGAAACAGCTCTTTAGCAAGGGAGACCTTGACAAAGACAGCAATAAAGAGTATGTGGTACAGAGGAATACATAGATCGACACCTTAAGCAGAATACTATGCCAAGAATGATCTGACCTGCTTTTGTTGGCGATGTCTAATTAGATGGCTGTGCTAATTAATTCGTTCTTAAAATGAGTGGGTCTTTTAACTCCTAATGTGTGTATCCAGCTCTGTCATTTTTTTAACAGATCTACATGGATTCTATTGCAGTCTTTTACAGGTGTTAGCTTTTTTTGAATAGGGGCATAAAGATGAGCTGTTCGGGTGCCCACAAAATAAAGTAAGGAGGCACATACCTAGCAATGGATATGGTTTTGTTATTGAAAAGCATCAGGCCAGGTGGCGAAACTGGGATTGTCTGCAATGACACAGTGTCTAAATGCGGCTCTCAAGTGATGAAGCTTTATGACTGGGATTAGTAGTTTCATAGTGTGGTAGTTCTGTGGATCGTGGAAGCCAATGAATTACGTTCCCCCTCGTGCTAAATGTCATCTCCCCGCTATTCATTTTCTAACTGTTCAGAAACTAAACTGGGGGAAAAGTTAGTACATGTTTGTGTACATGGAAATCCATTTACCCACAAGAAAAACGTGGCACATGGGAGCAGAACAGTCCTACTGGACAGCCCAGGGGAGAGATGTAAGATAAATAGTGATGGAGAGTGTTCAAAGACGTGTTGGGCTGTTTGAAATGTTTTATGTGTCTGTCAGGCTGTTTCTAAAGCTGCCATGGCGTCGAAACTTGGCTTCAGGAGCAAGGACGAGAGGCAGTAAATTTGCTCTGCTGGGTGTGTGTGTGTGTGTTAGTGTGAGTGTGTGAGTGTGTGTGTGTGTGTCAGTGAGAGAGAGAGAGAGAGAGAGAGACACGATCACTGGTTTACCCAGTTGTATGAACCACTGCCAATGATCAGCGCTGGTCCATAGTTCACCGCTTGTGTTATAATACAGCTGCACAGAATCGTCAAGATTGTGCTTCAGTTATGATTGTAACATGGTATACTTGCAGAATAGACAGTGTTCCTCTCAACTACACTGACAGTTCTGATTCGGAACAAAAATGAAAAGGCTTTTGCAATAGCAGAAATGGCACTGTCTGTGTGTGGAACCAGTGGCCTTGCAGAGTGCTGGGCATGTGCACTTTTGAGCACATGCTCAACTCTGCATGTGTAACACCACTCTAACACACAGTGATCAGATCTCTCACACTGAACAAAAATACTGCAAGCAATTAACCATCCGCACCAAGAGCTGAGGTGGAAAAATCTGTTTCTACTTATTCATCTAGCCTTGAGTGAAAGAGCAGGGCAGTGTGTGTGTGTGTGTGTGTGTGTGTGTGTGTGTGTGTGTGTGTGTGTGTGTGTGTGTGTGTGTGTGTGTGTGTGTGTGTGTGTGTGTGTGTGTGTGTGTATGTGTGTGTGTGTGTTGGGGAGAGAGAGAGAGAGAGAGAGAGAGCAGCTGCACGTTGCACCCTCTGTGACTGACGTCCATAAAGAGCCCCCACTCTGGGTAATTATTTAATTGAAGTGAGTAATCTCTTCTGTGATTAGGGCAATTTGGGTGTGACCACATAATGACACATTGCGCAGCTATCTCGGCTCTTGCCCTGTGTGTTTGCCGTACGCGTTCCTCTCCACAGGTGGGGAGAGGTGCAGGGACCTCCGCTGTGTACTGCATCATCACAAAGCTGGTTGGCCTCTCATTTGTCTGAGGTATCCGGCTAGGGCACAGTTTTCTGTTTTGTGGAAAAAGAAAGACATTTTGTGTGACAAGTGAAACTGCTCATTTAAAACCAGATCGTGTTCACTGCCACACCTTGCTGCACAGTGTGATACCAAAGCTCTTATGGCAGGTTGTCTCTTTTACTGCACCCTTTAATCTGATTGTTTTGAGTGCTGGTTCATCATTTGTCCATTTTGCTCACTCAACATAAGTCTGATGTGTCACATCAGATTGCACTGTCCTCTCTCAAAGCCTTCTTCGTGGCTGCTTACAGAGCAAGCTGTTTATTCTGTTTTGAAGCATACTGTTCAGTTTGAAATGTGATATTTTGTGCCCAGTGGCAAAGTTCAAAGTTCAGCTCTGTGATATTTAGGTTTCTTTAAATATGATCTCATGAAGCGAGAGCTGTGGCAGGACAGTGCGAGTGCCTGTCAGTTACCAGGCGGGGTTCTCTGTGGTGGCAATGCAGTGATGCAAATCAGTGACACTTTGTGCCAGATTTACGATTGAAATGGAGGCCAAGCATGCACAGTGCCATATTCGCTACAGCTACACCCGTGTCGGTACACTCTCGTATGTGCTTGTTGTAATGAATTTGCTGCCTATATTAAGTAACACTATTTGGGCTCTGACAACAGCCGTATTAAACAGCTGTGTTAATGACAAAGGGGTATGTAAAGCCATAATCGATCCAGTATGAATGCAAGTGAGTACAAAGCCATACAGCCCTGCTGAGGAGGCCGTGCAGTGCAGCAGAGCGGCATGCATGGCTGTACTTGCTGGCTGCCGAGTGCCTCGATCTCAGGACACCCCCTCAGGTCAGCCAATCTCAACATATCGATTTGGACTTCCCAGTAAACGCGATGCGAACACAGCCCGGAGAAGGCGAGCGCTCTGAATTCGGCAGCGGTGCGATCCGCAGCCCGCTCCAGTGATCCTCTCACGGCGCTTCCGCTCGCTGTCCACTTCAGCGAGAAGCGCAGCTGTGTAAGGAGCGGCTCCCATGGTGCACTGCTTCACCACGCTGTCGCTCTGCTCGTTCCCCTCTTCACGCTTGAGGAGTGTACCAAAGCGCGCACCGATTGGTGGAAGCCCCCACCCCAGGGGGCTGTCTGGCCGTGTCCTCTGTGGGCACGGGCCTCTGTGTGGCTCTTCCTGCAGCCAAGCCGCACGGTCCAGCCACTCCTGCAGCTAACAAGCTCCTCAGTACTCACTGGAACAAAGCAACACGAGCAGTTTTGTAATGGGTGAGATCTGGCTAGCATGCTCATAGAGGAAGAAGGATGCAAATTGTGGGAGAGGCAGCGACTGGCTGTGCAGTCATTTAACCTTTATCAGTATCTTATCAGCAGTCGGTGTCGGGTAACGTTTTAGTGTTACCTGCACTTTAATGTTTTTTAGTGTTTTTTATGTGCACGTCTTTTACCTCGGTCCCCTCTCTGGTTTGCGAAGGCAGACTCCCGCCGGATTCTTTTGTGGGAGAGGTCATTGCCATTCATTGTGTCTTAGCTAGTCAGATGCATCACCGGCCAGAGGAGAAGTAGACAGTGTCCTTGGGTAGTTTCATCGGTGAAATCTTATTTTTTTTACTTGCATAGTGGCAGATGCCCTTATCCAAGGTAGTTTTCACCTCTCTGTCTTTGCCGGTATAATATTTCCCTTTGTTACTCTCTCCTGAAGAATTTCAGGTTAAAAACATTGCTAGGTACAACAGCAGCGCCATTTTCATGTTTGATAAGAGATGGACCCAGTGGTAGTAAGGGAAGAAGGGAGTTTCGTTTCACAGCCAGCCGTGGGAATGTCATCACACCTGCAACCCCCGGTTACAGTTATTGTTCCCTAACAGTCACACCGCTGGCCTGATGGTTTGAAATAGGCATTCAACAGTTCTGAAGTTGCCTTTAGGATAATTGGTTCTATAATATATTCTTTAATAATGTTACTAATGTTTAATTGATAAATATTGTAGCCATGTTTGAAATGGACAAGCGGGGGTTGGATCACTGGGGTCAGGAGATGTGGCTTGATTTATTGATTTTTTTTTTCCCTAGTACCCAACCCATAATGCATTATGTAAGGTCTTAAGCAAGTATGTCACAGAAACTGACCCTGAAAAAACTTGAGCATTGTATGTCTGCTTTTAGCTGATGTTGCAGTGGTTGATTTCTGCATAAATATCATTTTCAATACTAAAATTGTACAGAAGTAACAAAATCTTATTTTTCACAGAGCAGCTCAGATTGTGGAAGTATTGAGAACTGGAGCCCTATGAGTCTTGAGTCTGGGGTCAGCTCTGTACCTTGGTGTCTGTTCCTGGAAGTCTGATCCCAGATCAGTTGTCAGGGGGAGTCATATGCTGTCAGCCCTGATGTTTATGATCCAGGATGAGAGGTGACCCTCGTGGTCTCCTTCAGCCTGTGTGAGTCGGAAGTCCCGTGCGCAGCTGGTAGGCTGAGCCCAAGAGAAGCTCCGCCCCCCTGTAATCACAGCGGCTGGTGGTTGGTTTTCACAAAAGGGTTCCGGGTATATTCACTCCTAGCTGCTGCTGAGAGCTGAGAACCATGCTCAGGGGGCACAGCTCACGGGGCACAGCTTGCAGGGCACTCTTCGCATGTGTCAGCCCACAAGCGGCGTCGAACCTCTGAGAGCTCGTCAGGCACCGGGGCCGGGCCTTAAATAAACAGACTCTGAGCCTGGAATCCCAGGCTAATAGAGGCTTTGCCTAATCTCCTCTTCTTAACGCTCGTACACAGCTTATAGACCCTTTCACGGCCTGCCTCGTAGGCCCAGGAGTGCTTACCGTTTATTTATACTGCGCTTGTCACAGCGTAACAGCTTGTCCTGATCAGCAGCCGGCCCATCGGGCCCATTGCTTCAGAGACTCAGGTGCTGACCAGGTGTGTACCCGTAACCCACATCCCTCTTCTGGGGGCACAGACTCCTCCTTCAGTTCCACAGCCAGCTGGCAGAACACCCACAGGAAAGCTTAGACTGGACTAATGGACGTGCGCTGTCTCAGAGTGGCGTCTCATGGAAACACAATGGGATTTAGCGGACTAAGATTGTACTGCGGGATTGTTTGCTGTGACTAAGCAGTCCCAGAAGTCGTAGTGTCCCTCACTCATGCACTTAGTTGCATTCCTTGTGAGGTAACTACAGCACCTGTGTTGTACCACTACATGGTGATGGCAAAAAGGCACAAAAGGGGGTCCACAAAAGTTGTTGCTGAAGTTTTTGCTTTTTTTCCTTTCGTAAAAACACTGCTCATCTGAGATTCAGTTTTTGGATTCAGGGATTCTGTTTTGGGATTCAGGGATTCTGTTTTGGGATTCAGGGATTCAGTATTGAGTTTCAGTTTTGCATCTGATGCGAGACATAGCACAAACTGAATTCACTATGCATCCTTGGTACTCCATTTTAAGATGCTTTACAAATGCGTTGCTCACCTTACAGTAAGGGTGAAATGCAGTGTAGACATGCATGAAAGGTAAAGACAAGTGATAAGGTGGGGTGAAGCTGCTGGTCACTTTCTCCCCAGGGAACGTGGCACAGCGCTGTCCTTTAGCTCTGTGATGACACGCCGTGTCACAGAGAGGAAGCAGCGCAGCAGACAGCCCAGATTAGAATCCCGCCTCTGTTTGTTCTTCCTCTCTGCCCTTGAAAGGGCCGAACACTCAGCAGGTGAGTGCGCTTTCCCCCCTGCCTGTCCTTTCGCATCACTCGGCCATTGATTTCAACCGCTCGCAAGGTGCTGTGGCAGGGAACCCAGGGGGGCCGGGGCCTGCCGTCTTTAAGGGGAAATGTTGGCCAGTTTTCCACAGAGGGGTCCTTTTAAAAATGGAACAAGCTTGGGGCCTGCGTTGAGGAACTCACACAGCCCCCCCCAATAACTGTCTGCTGCGTGCTTTCAAAGATGTGACTCCCATTGTGGGCATTGGCCTGTCATTAGTGGGAGCCACATGAGGTTGTGCCCTGGCCCCGGAGCTCTGATTACTGGCTGCTGTTGCACTGGCTGTCATGAGATGGTATCTCTGTCAAGCCTCACAAGGCGCCTTGGCGCACCCGTCCCAAATGAACTCATTCGGAGCATAAACGCAAGTGTACAATTTTCTACTCAAACATGCCTCAACCATAAAACTGTGGGAGAAGTGTATCATCCAGCCTTGTGAGGCAGCCATCTGTCTTTAATATAATGCTTTTGAAAGAAACCAGTGGCTCATTATGAAAGTCTAAAGCTATAAGGGGTAACCAGTGAAGTGTAAACTGCTTGAGTTGTGTCAGTAATCTTCTCAGATTTCTGTTAGTGAGTTGTCATAACTTGGACAGCAGTCGGCTTGTGACATTTGTGGTTTCAAGGAGGGCTCTTACTGATCCCTTTGGAAATTTCTACAGCTTTAGTTAAAACAAAAAACATCTTTGTGCATTGGGTCCTTTGTAGATGAAGCTCTGCAGTCTTATGCGATGAAATTGAAATGGCAGCAGCTAATTTTGAGAGTAATTTGGCTTGGGGGGTACATGAGAACTGTCATTTGTTTGCATACCATAATGCCAGCCTGAACTGAAAGACGTTGACCACACGGGCTGCGCTTAGGGCAGATACTGCAGTCCGGCCTGGACTGTGGCCTGAACTAAAAGCAGAGGGGTTTCAGATGGATGTTCTGGCAGCCGTCACCTGCTGGAATATGCTGTGAATGCTCCTCTGTGCGTGAGGGTAATTGGAACCTTTTGTTGCTGTGTTTGGGAAATCCTTGGATCTCTCTTGGAGTTTGAAAGCATGTCCTTCTCTGTCTGTTTTCTGTCTTGCCCTTACTCTGACTGTTTCTCAGCTTTGACTCAAAAGGTGTTTCTCCATTTGATATCTTGGCTCTGCAAGACAGACAGGCAGTACTCCCCCTTAATCGTATACACTCAGTAGCCCTGTAAAGACTGAGAGATGCCCCGCATGATCACAATCCATTGGCTTAGAGCAGGCACAGTGCAGATACACTGTTCTTTGTTGTATAGGTCTATTTATCATCATCTCCCTATTTCCAGAGAGGGGAATTGGCTTCAAAACACAAAATGAGATTTGGGGTAGGATTAGGAAGCCACTGCAGGAGCAGGTCCGCATAATTACTCACGCACAACAATGTGTTTGGAAACTGTTACACATCACACTGACGGCATTCTAATCAAACTGCTGCTTTGCTTTCTACTGCTGAACAGCTGAAGCGAGAAGCCACCTTTACTTGGGTGTTAACCTCGCAATCAAACGTCGGCTACAGATTTTCACATGCAGACACGACTGCAGCCCCTCATTGTCAGCTTTGCACACAGAACCATCCCTTTAGACTTGTGTTAATCAGTTCCTTATATGGACATTGCTCCGAATAATTCGCAAGTGGGACACTAGTACAATTAAGTGGGCCAGTTGTACAATAGCCTCATTTGTGCTCACACATTAAGAACTAATAAGACAACCTCATGCTGCCTTTGGACTGCAGACTTGGAACTGGGCTGGTGCACGTAGCACAGCTTCTGGGTGGTTTGCCGGCATCTTATTCCCGGTATCTGCAGGGCTCTGCCTGCGTGTCAGGTGCTGGCCTCAGATGGGGCCGCCGCTGCGGCGGAGGGGAGATTGATGGGGGCTGCTTGTGTATGGAGGCAGCGTGCCTCCAGGCATCACGCACGCCGGCCCGACCGCAGCCCTCCCCAGTCTGGCATTCTGAGCAGGCTGGAGGGCGCAGGTGGGCAGAGCGGTCTGCAGCTCCCGCAGCCGGCCCGTTGCAGGACACAGCGCTGCTTATTCTCCCTGCTTCGGGTTCCTTTACAGTTCTCATAGGCCAGTTCTGTCTGCATCTGTGAATAAAATTAGATCTTTCAAGACCGTTCCTTTCTGTGCATATATGAATGTGGGCTTTCACCAGGTGTCGAAAAACACACCTGCATTTATTTGCATGCCTTTTCGACACTGTGTGCTCAGAGAGCGTGGGATGGCCCGTCCCGTGGTCTAGAGACCGAGGCCGCCTCTATTTTAGCACGCCCCGGGGTCGTTACCTCAGAACGTGCGGCACCGGCGTCGTTTCGGTCGGCTGGGCGGGGAGGGCCACGTTGAGAGGACTGCGGGGAGCGTCTGGAGTGTGACACGCCACATTACGCCGAGAGCATGCAAATGAGCCTGCACTGTGGCCCGAGCAGAGATAGCCTGAAATACTCTCCCAACAGGAAGCACAGAGGCATCGGCAGCACAGCTGTTTCCTGATCTGTAGTAAATAGCACGCACAATGCAAGTACACATAAGAGGCATATGTCTGTGTTATTATTATACACTCGTTATAGAAGTACAGCGCCAAGTACAGTGTAGAGTACAAATGACCCACATGTACTATTCTGGCCTCAGTTCCCTAAATGAATTTTCTACATAAGAGCCTTACTGTCATGCATTCCTGAGTGATCCATAAATGAATTAACCATTAGTGGCCCCGTGTCTTCAAAAACTCTTTTTTTTCCTGTTTTAAGACATTAAGGTTAGGTATAATTGATTTAATACATCTCTGGCCAATGGTCCTGCCAGTGCTCATGCACTCTGTCAAAAGCACAGTCTCTTAACACCATTACATGTGGGTATTTCTGTACTGTTTACAGCAGGTTTTAAGCTCATAGAGCTGTGCTCACTGTGGTAAGCTTTGCACGTTCTTGAAGGGATGAGACTAAACTGCCCCTGCAGGTCAGTTTGGGTGATGAAGAATCATGTGGAACCCGCAGTACCTTGCATGCCCCTCTGACTGCACTAAATACTTAGATCAGTTGCTTTACTTACCAGAAATCTGTCTTAGTGGAGGTCACAATTTCCCCACCAGTTCAGCATGGTCCTGATTCGAAGCAAGCTGATAGGATGTTTTTTGACAGTTTATGACAGCGTTGTGAGTAGTGAAACCCAGCAGAGTGGGATGTGAGTGGACTTGCAATGATGAGAGGCGTTGGCGCACGAGAGCTGTGTGCGCAGTGTGACAGCGGCCCCTCTCGTCGCCGGCGGCCTGTGACGCTGACTCTCTCCGCGTGTCCCCCCCCCTGCAGCGGTGCCCTTCCCGCCACACCAGCGGCTCTCCATGAAGGAGCTGTTCGAGGACGGCAAGCCCAAGGTGGAGGTGCTGAAGAGCCACCTGGTGAAAGAGGGCCGCCTGGAGGAGGACGTGGCCCTGCGGATCATCAACGACGGAGCCAACATCCTGCGCCAGGAGAAGTGCATGCTGGAGGTGGAGGCGCCGATCACAGGTACCGCGCCCGTCAATCATGAGCGCCGTGTGCGGCAGTCACAAAAACCACACGCATCAGTCAGGCACAGCCACCACATGTGTCAGCCGTAGATACCATGTGAGACAGTCACGGGGACTGTGTTCAGCAGTTACAGTGTCTGCATGTGCTAATCACTACTGCAGGCACCCACCATAGCGACTGTATGTGCCTGTTGGCGTTATTGAATGGACCAGCCTAATGGCTACTGTGTGCTTCAGTCACAAGCTCTGTGTGCACCACTCACAGGCTGTGTGCACACAAGTAATGGCTACTCTGTCTGCCAGCCGTGGGGCCAAGTAATTGTGATTCTGTGATTCTGATTCTGACTGTGTAATGGCAAAGCAGTTGCTGTAAAACGTCTTTAGTGTATCAGTATGCAGAGTGCATGGTGATGCTTTCAGTGTTGAGAAACTGGGTGAAAATGTAGACAACTAAAATAAAAAGGAGTAAAAATAGAGATGATACTTATAAATCCTGTCAATGGAGGATGACAGAGTTTATAAACAGAGAATTTTCCTATCTGCCAAAGAATCTGCTTCTTTGTCAGGGTTTTATATTTCTCAGCTCAGTCTAATGAGAAGCTGTGGCTGGTAGTAAGGCTGGCTTGGGTTATGGAGGAGGTGGGTAAGGTTCTGTATCTACCGCACGCTATCTGAAATGCTCAGCCGTGCATGTAGTTGTTAATACATATTATAACATTTGAGTTTCTTGACCAGAGTTGTCCAGGGGCATGCTGTGCTCATTGCAACAAGACACAAACTTGTTGTGCAATTGCTTCGTCATTTGAAAGGTCAGGGAGCTTTTTTCTGAAGCTGTACTCCCGCAGTGACATTGAAAGGGGCCGCATTTTCCTTTGAGTGACGTCAGCTGCCGATTAAACGCACTGGTCGGTGACTGCAGTAGATTGTGTTATGTTCCTTACTGTTATTGTGGCAGCAGACATGGAACAAACCTTGAAGTAATCCTTACTCACTGTGTTATACCTCTTTTAGCAGGTCATGCTCCAACGCGTAAACTCTCTCCATACCAGCATCATTGCCACCAGTGACTAATGCAGACAGACAGACCAGTAGTTTTTACAGAAGCCACAATAACTTTTTAACCAGTAACCCATACTAAAAAAGTGATACCTGACGTTGTGCATTTTTTTATGTGCAAAAAAGAAGGGAAGTGAGGTTAGATGAGGGATAATTTGGGTGCATTCAGTCAAATAGAGGAATGAATCACCGAGGGCACTTTACTGCGTTCGATGTGGTTTCACAGGCGGCGGAGCTCAGTTGAATGCCCTGTGAAATTTCGAGTGGGGGGCCACCTCTGCCCTGGTGATCCACGGTTTCTGATGAGATGCCCCCCCTCTCCGCCACGCCTGAGCGGTGTAGAGAGCCACGAGCCGTAATGGAGCACTGAAACAATGCCCTTTGCACAGGAGTAATGATTAAGACATCTGTTGGAAATGAAAGGCCGGTGAGTCAGCCTGCCGTGAATCAGTTTCAAGGCCAGTAACATTTTCGAGGGTGATTGGATAGACTGAGGCAGGGAGAAATGGCATCTGTAATCTCAGAACTCGATGCAGTTGCAGGGAATTCAGAGGAGAAAAAGTGGGAATGAACCGGTGCCCATTTAGCTGTGCTTTCCATCATGTCCGTGACACACACGCCATGCATTTAAATGGCTGAATGATCCCCCCCCTCCCCAAAAGAAAAAAAAACGTCATGTAAATGGGTATTAATATGCCTGATACTAGATATTCTGGTAAAGATTTAAAAACATGAGTCTTACTTTGTAATGGTATTCTACTAGATATCTTAACATGAAGATAAATACCTGAAAGGGCAATTTTCTTTATGCTTTCTATATTCCTTTACGTTCAACTTTCACAGTTTTCATGTACGTTGATAAAATTCAGATATATTCTCCGTCTTCAGCTTTTAAAAGAAGTGATTGAAGCACTTGCAACAATGGTTATTTCCACTGAAACATATCCCTGGTCTTGCTTCCATCTTATACACAAAAACAACTGAAAATCCAGTGTCTGTTAGAAGACCAAGGACATGCCCCAAGTCACTCTGCATGTCTGGTGGGTCTTATCTTTTCGCTTCACCCTTAATCCGCGGGCCCGTGCACTGCAGGTGTGCTGGTGGATGCCTTGTCAGTGCTGGGCTGTGGCGGGTGAGTGTGGTGTAGCTCAGCGGACACGTTTCTGCCCCTGATAGGCAGCGCTGTGAGGCACAGGCAGCTCAGCTCAGTGTTTACCCAGGGCCCGTGGCCGAGCGCCGGTGCTGGGCACAGTTGTTTACATCTCTTGACAGCAGCTATTCCTGCATGCGTTAGCTCTCCTCGCAAAGTCATGGGAACCTGGTGGCATCGAACTTCACTGGGCCTGTTACAGATTCCCTCACAGCAGCAGCACCCCCTCCCCCCCCACCCCCATTTTCCAAAAAAAAAAACGACTGAGAGGATCCTTGAGTTGCTGCCTCCGGGCTGTCCTCGTTTTTTCTGAGTTCTCTCCAGCGGCCCACATGGAGCTCCACGGTCCCATCTGAATTTGGTGTGTCCCCATGCAGCCCTATCACCCGAAATGGGACTCTCCCTGGCCATCACAGTGTCCTGTGGGTGAATGAAGGTGGCTCTATTGTACTGGAAGACAAACTTTGGCTAATCAGCATAGCCTCTCTCTAGTACCTGCATGCAGGAGTTTTGTCAAGTTTAACCCCTACAGCACGAAAGCTGCAAATTATAGCCTCAATAACTTACCTCATTCTCTGCTTAAAAACTCATTAAGTAACTCAGCTGTAAGTATTCCATGTAGAAACTTCTCATTTATTTTGCTGCGTTCAGGGGGCATGTTGCTTTCAATGTGTTGAATCAGTAAATGGATAATTGTCTCCGCAGTAGCAGTGTAATGTGTGCCTATATTTTTGCATCACAAGTTTTACTTTTGTTTACTTCAAAATACTTCAAAACTTCAGTTCGTTTCCCATTGTCATGGGTCATTTCAGGGCATAGAAACATTTTCTTGTTTTCGCTATTCACCCAGAAACAGAGGTCTTACTCTGTGTTCAGTCAGATGTCAGTAAACAACAGGGTTGTGTACAATGAAGACGCAATCTCAGACTTTTGATTGGCGTAGTGTGTAAAAAGTCATATCAAATACCTTGTGTCATGGTCAAGACTGCTGATGGAATTTTTCATCTGACAGACAAATGTATAAACATCTGAAAAAAAATATAATATGGGTGGATAGCCTTTACAGATCCTGAATAATCTGCTTAAAACTGGGGGAAGTCCTTCACTAACGAGGGCAGGGTTAACGGGGAACACACAGGTGGGCTGATCCTGTGTGATCCACAGCAGTACAGTACAGTACTGTGTGATGCAGCATAATGCAGTTGTTTCAGCATTAGACTGTCTTCAGTGCTACAAGGTGCACATCCGCTGCACAGATGCCACTAAAGGAGGGGTGCTGTGAAATAGCATAACTGAGTCACTGCTCCAAGTAGGCTGATTGAGGTCCTTTAGCCGTCTCCCTGCACAGATGTTTGTGGTTGCAGGGTCTTTGTTATACACCAGCGGTTTCACTGAGCTTTAAAAAAACATTCCACTACAGTCAGATGTGTGTTTTTAACACCACTCCTGCTATCACCATGTAACTTGTAACCATGTGGTTGCCCAGCCTGATTGAGTTTCTGTTATATTGCTTGGCAAGTTCCATTTCCAGTTGAAAAAGACCTGTTTTATTGATTCCATATAAGAATTTTAAAGAATCACACTTTCCCAAAACTAGTAAAAATCCAACTTTCCTCGAACTATTTTCATACTAATGGGTTGACCCACTGACCCCCAGTTACTTTTATTATTATATTACTTTTACTTATTTATTTTATGTTGTTCGATGGTATCACTGTTGCAGGTAAACTGCCACATGGGAGATTTGGGTTGGGATTTGTGCATTGCTCACTCTGTGCTGTGTAGTACACCTAGGCCTTTCTTTCTGTTTGTCTCCAGTGTGCGGTGACGTCCATGGCCAATTCTTTGATCTGATGAAGCTATTTGAAGTGGGGGGCTCACCCAACAACACGCGCTATCTCTTCCTGGGGGACTACGTAGACCGAGGCTACTTCAGCATTGAGGTGAGTACATCTGGGGCTGCCCTTCCTGTACGACTGCTCCTCAGCCTTCTCTCTCTCTCTCTCTCTCTCTCTCTCTCTCTCACATACACGCGCACACACACACACACACACACACACACACACACACAGAGGGAGAGAGCCAGAGCGCTTATGTGTTTCCCATCTGGACAGATATGCCATTTTTTAATTAATCGGTTGCCTTCACCTTTAACCTTTACCTCTGTACAGGCTCTCAGATGCAATTAGATCATGTCTGTCATAGATTTTGAGCCCAGATTACTGTTCTGCAGTATTTTGATACCTGAATACTGTTAAAAAGCTGCCCTCTTCTGAGTATTTTAGAGAAAATGAAACAACACATAGTGTCTCTCCGGGTACATTTTCCACCATGGTGTCAGTGAATTATGATTTATTCTCTTGGTTTGAGATAAATTGTAGGAAGATAAAAATGGTTTGTTGGCATAGTGTGACATGTCTCGGCTGTTGGCCTGAATGTAGACTACAATAAGGAGGTATATATAATGTTTACTGTTACTCAGACCCTTCTTTCTGTGGTAAATAAAGAGGCTTTGAAATGAAGACTGTTGTCGACTCATATATGTAGTGCAGTATGAATGGTAACACACCAGCAATTCACCAGTTTTTTGTGGCATCAGTTTCTGATGTAAATGGAGCATGTTGGGGGAATCTAGCTCTTTAATGTAAACGAATGCTAGGTTTACTGATGTTTGGTCTGAAAAGAGCCGTAGAAACTGAGAGATGAAATTACTGCGCTCCTGCTGTTTTACATCACCTTTCGTACACATCCCTCTGATGGTTGTTTGGTCTTTATCAATAACTGCTGTGGCACCCAATTCTAGTTAATGTGGGTGAAGTTAATGTGTAAAAGTGTGTATGCGTGTGTCTCAAGCACACGCATACACACTGAAAATGGTGAAAATTGGCACCTCCATCTATGTGTGCGCTAGTTAAGAAACACAGTCAACTCTCATGTAGGCGTCATTCTTTGCAGTATGACTCTGGAATAATGGAAATCTATCAGATGCACTTAACATAACTTTGTTTTTTGATGTCTCTTTCAGAGACGCAATAAACCAAAGATCAGAGATTCGTCTTTGCTGCATTATGTAAACAAAAAAATGTTAGTCAGTTCGCCTACATCTGCTTGGCCCATGTTTGGCCTTGTGAATCATTGTATCAGGAAGTGGGGCAAGGGAGAGAGGTCTTGGACCAGGCCATGGTAACCATGCTAGGCTATGCACATTTTCTCTCTGTGCTCGCTTTTGAATATTTGTTCATGTTTTCCTTTGCTACATTAGGAAGCCCTGTTTTTTGGCCTGCCATTTCAGTGTTGAGTTACTTATTTTGATTAGCCTGTGGTTCACATGTAACAGTGCTATAGACAGATCTACCCAGCTAGTTTCTTCAGGTCTTCCAAAAAGTGTCATTGTGGCTTATACATACAGTGGGAACTACAGTAGGTTTCCAGAAGAGAAATATTATGGCCATTTATTTTGACCGGCAAATTATTCTCAGAAGACACCACATAATAGAAACACTGAAATGGTCCCTGCTGGCATGTCCTCTTCCAATGGAACCAGAATGAGTTCTCTAACACATTGGGGTTGAGATTGTGAGGAAATTGCCTTGTCTTGTTTCACAAACGAGATTTGGGAGCAGAGCTCTGCCCTTTTTTTGCCCCATCCATTCCAGCCCTCCAGTACAATTTTCTATGTACTCTCGGTCGCTAAGCAACCCAAAGGAATTACTGGCAACCTTGTGGGCTGTGGTAGCTGAGCGGTAGGAGTTGTTTAGTTGGAAAGTCATCAGCTGGCTTGGGCTACATATACCTCTGTGCCGTGTGTGTGTGTGTGTGTGTGTGTGTGTGTGTGTGTGTGTGTGTGTGTGTGTGTGTGTGTGTGTGTGTGTGTGTGTGTGAGAGAAAGAGAGAGTGTACTCTCAAACTGGGAGAGGAGAAGACTCAGATGTGCTGGACACACCCTACAATTACTGGATCATTTTCACACTTCATCAGTTTTTAAATGATCCTTGTCATCACTCACCCTGAAAATAACTAACCCGTGTGCTTTTCATGTCATTTGTCAGTCAGCGTGATTAATGGTTTCTGTAACTGATTTAGTTACTTTCTAAAATATTTATGACCATCAAAGGATTTTAAGAAAGCAAGTGAAAGCAAGTGCTCTGATTTTGCCCAGGAGTCCGGGGGTTGATTGTTTGATGTCAGTCAGTGGGAAGCCACATCACCATGTTTGAGCTCCATTAGAGGAGATAACATTCATCACATCAGCACAGAGGAGAGGATCTGTCCTTTTTTGTTGTTGGGCCCATGGTTACCCTTAGTTTTTGAATTGAGACTTATTATTTATAGACCAAACAGCAGCTCCCGCTCTCTCAGAAGATGAGGTTTATCGCTGCGGGATGGCTGAAGTGCGCAGAGGTGTGGACTGAATGAAAGGACCAGCAGGGGTGTCGGCCACAGGCGGCTCCCCCCACCCTCCTCAGAGGGCATCCATCCCTGCAGTCTGTGGGGGAGGGGGTAGGCTTTTGATAGAGTGCATGGGGGTCCGGCCAAATGTCACGGATGAAAGAGCCAGCATGAAAGAGCAAGGGGCACGGCCGGTAAAAGTGGGGCACGATGATGCATTCAGGTGATCAAACCCTGCCCTCTCTACTCCTCTGAGCTGCCTGTGGCTTCAAACGCCGCCATTGGGCACGAGTGAGCGTGTCGACTGGTGCCCCCCCCCCCCCCCCACCCCATCGCGACCCGCGCTGTGCATAGGGCCCAGTCCCCCCTCAGCGACAGCCACTACATCTGCCCAAATGATCATTCCATTCACAAGCAGCTGGATAGCATGCTTGTGCTGAAGCCTGTGGCCTCCCCACTTCCAAATTAAGTTATAAGGCAGTAGTTCTGATAATACGGCTATTAAATGATAAGACCATTTTACAGTCTGAAATCCACTTACACACCTCTGCTTTGAAACTCATTATGGGCAAGAATATCTACCAAATGAGTCGGTGTAAATATAAATGATACTGGTTGCAGAATGAGCTGTGGACATCCCCACATAAGGTCATTTTTTAACTGACTAGTTTTTTCTGCACTTTCATGCAACCCTGTTTTACAATGACCATTTGTACAAGGCTCACATTTATACCAGGCTCATCTCACTGCAACCACCTGTGTGCTCGTGCAGGAGCGCTTAGGCATGGTGAGTGCAATCCTCCAATAAACTTGCACTCAGCCTCACAGCTCACTACAGCAGAGAAGTGAAAAAGTGGCGAGATAGTTGCGTCTTCCCCATCTGTGTCGTCTATCAGTTTTGGGACATAGGACTGAATGGGGACAAGAGTGGAGGGAAGATCAGGAGGGGGTGGTGGGTATGTTGCTAGTAGCCACTTACTGGGTCACAAAAATGGCTTTAGACCCGAGAAACTGCTTTTCTAGTGCAAAGCTGATATTTGCTTTATCTCACATTGATATTGGCCTCATGCCAGTGAAAGCCCATTTCTTTATCTACTTAATAAATGTGAAAATTCTTTGGAACAAAGATAAGAGTTTCGTAACAAGGTTATGCTGAACATTTTTGTTTTTGATTCATTTTTCTGAACCTGTCCTGAATGTACATTTCTTCAGAGGGTACATTTGTGGACTGAATGAGTTTGAGAGCACCCATAAACAGCTTGCCCTATGGTATAATAAGATACTGACTTCAAGGGGGCTAAGCTGCTGCTGAGAGGGTCGATGTCACATTGTCTGGTTAGATGTCAGGCGGGGATTTGGCAGCCACCTCTGAGTCTGTAAGAAACAGCATGACCACATGTATCTTGTGTTGAGGAGAAGAGGCTAATTATGCCTCGCTGTGACTCTGAAAGCACCGTCGGGCCTCTTCATTTGGACAGCCCAGTCCATTTGATGTACAGTTGATGTGCAGCACTACTGAAATAGATATTCAGAGTAGGCCAATCATGTGATGTAAGTGCTAAAGCTAGTCGCTGGGCAGGCAAGGAGGTGTGGCATCTAGGGACTGAGGTGGGCTGGAGTTTTGCGCAAAGTCAAGGAGGTTGGGTCTTTTAAAAAATGATGGGGATTTCCATCTTGATTAAGTACCATATGAAATGGTGCCATGTTGATGGAATGACTGTCTGCTTTGGGTGCTTGTGCCAAATCTGAATGCAGCAGGGTTTGGGATGGCCAACCACACAGGTGTGTCAGGTGGGGCAGAATGCCTGGCCATCTTCACCTGCCTGATGGCAGGGCTTTGGAAGTCAGTGATATTCTCATCAGTTTATCGGAAGAACAGTTTTGCAGTTTGATTATAATGACTAAAACAGCGTGACAGGTCAATTTAGCAATTTTTAATGTGGATTATGCACATTGTATTTTTGCTCAGATGAAAGGGATTGATCTGTTTTTTGAGCTTATAGTTGGCCTTACAATACGATAAGTGGCCCTTGAGTGGATCTCCCTTCCAGGCCAGTGATTTAAAACTTTTGATTTTGAGCTTTAAGCCACTTATTCCTAACTCCTGTACTTGAGACTTGGTCTTTCATTTTATTAAAGTTGTGGTCTGCTCTATATTTAACATGGAGTGACAGCTATAAGCAAGGGTTATCATTTTTCTTTTAGTGTCTTACGTAACCTTACAAGTTTACCTGTTGCTAGGGAATATTGACTAAGGAACAGATGAACAGACAGTGAAGTTGCTTGAATTGTACACTCAGATTTATGGATGAACTGCAAAGCTGTTGCAAAGCTCCCCCCCAACACACACACACACGCACACGCACACACACACACGGCACAGGCTGAAGTGTTTACCACGGACAGCTGTATTGGTCTGAAATAGCCTTTGTCTGCCATTCTGTTTCGATCACCTGTTCAAGGTTTTCCACAGTCTGCGAGCAGAACAAAAGGATGAGAGGAAGGAGCGAGCTCGCTGGCCCTCTTCCACACCCACCTCTGCTCTTCATTAGCATCAGCATTAATCAGCTTCGAGTGCCCCTAGCCTCTGGAGATCTGCAGCCCCTCCAGTACCAACAGCAGGGTTTCCCATGCGTATTCAGAAGGGATAGGTGGTGAGATCTCTGTAGGGGAGGTAGGATCATTTTTGCAAAACATGATGAAATGTGTACCTAATTAAGTCATTTGAGTTTTTATCTGTAGGCTACAATCTGCTAGGTATTTAATGTTACTGTAAAATTATTGTAAAGAGCTGTACATAGTCTCTAATTCTCTCTCTCTAACTGTTCCTCCCCTTATGTAGATCAGCACAAACATATTTTAAATGATCAAATATTGTGAGTGGTGATCAGCAATCAAGTCTTTAGGCATTAATTGCATTTTAGTATATTAATTGCTTCTACAATATAGACTTTCATGAAAATTTTTGCTCAAGCCTTTTTGTCATTACATTTCTGACCAACTTTCCAGTGAAAATTTAAAATTGACACTTGCGTGTCGGTGCACACCAATCATACTGTTCTTTCACGCATAAATTTATGTGAAGTAATGTCTGCAAAGTGACCCAAGACCATGTTACCTGTGCTGTTTGCTCAGATCTTTGCTCTGTGGACATATGGTAGGGCCATGAAGGTTTCCCTCCATCCCTGCAGGAACCTGCCTGTCACTCCCAGGTTCACCTTACCTTGTTGTGTTTTGTGCATAGTCATGCTCGTACATCGCCCCCGCTGGTAAAACGCATACACCCTGCTAGGGTTTGCCCAGTAACCACTCATAAACTTTAAGCAATGACCAAATTATGGTGCCTAGGTGGTATTTTTGAGTATTTTTCCAGCAGGTGGGAGGAAAGAAATTGCCTGGGTAAGCCAGGCATGAAGGTGGGCACACGCAGATTGGAGCTGAACCCTTAACAGAGATGGAGCCAACATTAAAAGCCCTCATCCAGGACCTGTCCTCATTACCCTGTCACCTGCAATTTTCTGATCTTTTTCTTGCGTGGGCTGCAGGGTTTGCGAATGATGTCTTTTCTTCATCTGTAATTTCAACTACCATTTGAATGCACGCCTGTTGTCCTTGGTTACCTTTTCATTTTGTTCATGGTGGCCTTAGAGGCTGCACTTGATGCTGTCTTGATTTTTACTTGTAAATGGAAAGTGCAGCCCATTAAATCCAGTTATACCTTTTTGTTTTCATTTTTGCAAGATTGAGACATCCCATTTGAAATGAGCTGAGAGCAAGCTTTTTTGTATTATTCTGGTATCTCAAGGAAAAATATTTGATGTACAAGAATGCCAAATTTCTCACATGGCCACATACTGTCTATAAGCCTGGTATGAAACCTGACAGCCGTTTTGGAAGAGAAATCAAACTAAATAATCAATTTATGGCACAGCTACATTTTATTCAGGTATCCTGTTACGTAGAAGGCTAGCAGCTGATAACATATATGAGAGGGGTAGCTACAGTTGCTGATGGTTGCATGTAGCTAGCCAGCTGAGTAATTGAGGTCAATGGTTTTTAATTCCTCCATTTGAACTGGGTAAGGTGCCATTAATGATACAATGTGGTTTAGTATGCAAATGTACTGAGAATCTTTTTTTTTTTGCCTATTTTGATTATATTTCTTTATCAGCAATTTTGTTTGGTGTATTAGTTAGTAGGTAACTAGCTGACTTTCA
Source organism: Megalops cyprinoides (assembly GCF_013368585.1). Lineage (NCBI taxonomy): Eukaryota > Metazoa > Chordata > Actinopteri > Elopiformes > Megalopidae > Megalops > Megalops cyprinoides. The sequence goes on from NC_050586.1 coordinate 13,154,165, forward strand.
CAGAAGTATTGCAAAGTGAAACCCTAGCTCCCAAGCTTTGTACGACGATGGAACATTTTGATTTTTCTGTTTTCTTTTGCCTCCCAGCCAACTGTTTCAAAATGATGCAGAATCCTACAGTAAAACGTTCAGGAAAAGGACATTCATTTGAATATCAGTTGCACCAGCATTGTTGATCTCACAAGGGCAGGGAAACAAGTTGCCATGTATGCTACATGTTGGGGCATAGTACGTTAAAGAAATGTCAAAAGTCCAAATGCTGCCAAGTACCAAAATCAGGTGTAGTTGTGCTCCATGCCTGCAAAGTGTGAGGTGAAGCACTACGTGCATTTCTGAATGAATGAATGACTTTCCATTTGGAAACATCCCAGAAAGGTGCAGCCTTGCAGTGAAAGCATCCATCAAGAAAATTAGCAGGTGGCCTTTCAGTAGCTCACCTCACATGACACATTTTTCCCTTGTTCCAAGTGAATTTTTAGTGAGTTAGTGAGTTTTAGTGAGTTGCACTTATCAATACAGGCAAGGCCCATCTGCGTGGTTTAGGAGGGCAATCCTAAACTTTGACTGGGACATGGATTATGCATCAGCTGTTGAATTTTATTGACCTGGTCCCCCCATTTCCTCTCTGTAAGCTCTGGCAGGGCAGCTTCATTAACTGGAGAGCCGAGCGAGAGAGGAGCCGCCGTCCTTATTGATCTGTCACCAGTGCTGAACTCGGCTCTGCATATTTAGAGGCACAATTAAAATGCAAAGGGATTAGCACTAATGCAACCCAGGGAGCTTCAGGGTGCCACAGGAGGGCCCCACAAATGGAAGTACAGCATTACCACTGACTGAGCAGCCACAACCCAGATGCTAATTTGTACTACAAGAGTGGCTTTCTCTCATTTCATTGAGAAGACGGACTCAGGCAGCAACATTCCAGAAGGGGGTTCCATTGAAAGACTCCCACTGTATCTTTGACAGTAACTCATGGTCTCTTAGAAAGGGTGGCAGTGTACAGACGTATTGTAACTGGTCATTAAGTGGTAAAACTTCATTATTGCTCCCTGTTGATGCAGACAGATGCATATGCATATTGCAGTACCCTTGGGGGAAGGGTAGTAAAAATTGAAGCTGTTGTACTGTCTGAACATTGCTCTTAGAGCTGGATATTTCTCCTGGAATGCGAGCATTTGGACCCAGTGCTGCTGATAGTGCTACGCTTGCATGATGGTGCTCTCTTTGTGTGCTGACACTCTTTTCTTTGTTCCTCTCCCCTGCAGTGCGTGCTTTACCTGTGGGCCCTCAAGATCAACCACCCCACCACTCTCTTTCTCCTCAGAGGCAACCACGAGTGCCGGCATCTCACAGAGTACTTCACCTTCAAACAGGAGTGTAAGTGCCGCCGGAACCGTTCACGTGTTGGCCGCGAGTGTTGAGCGCACGTGCGTCGGCAGAGCTCGCTTTCGAAGAAGAAACGTGTGGCCTTGATATGGTAATGCAGCGCTGCTAAAAGCCGAGCCGAGCCAGCTCGAGCCTGTGTACGTGCGTGCACGCAGGTTCGTCCATCGCGCTCTCTGGGGGCCCGGAGCAAGCACAGTTTAGAAGAGCACTGATGTTTGATGGAAGTAAACTTGCTGTTCTGGTGTCTTGAGGCTGCCTCCTTGTAGATGCACAGCTGTGGAGTCACACACCAGAATACACAATGTTACAGTGCGGGTCTGCTGCCTGCGATTTGCATTCCTCTCCCCTCCTTGCGCACAGAGAGCTGAAAGCAGGATGAAAGGGAAGGTGAAGGCGGGATGTTAGAGGCAGAGTGGTGGGAAGGACGGGCGTCTTTGCGCGGGAGAAGGCGCATTAGTGTCACTTTTATGCGTAGGCGCTTCACGGCCGAGGGGAGGGGACGAGCACGACGCCACCGCTGCCACCGTCCTCCCGCTGTTTAACATTTCACAGACAACCCGTCTCCCATGCGAAAGAGAGTGGGAGAGCGCCCGCTGTACCCCCGGCAAAATGTCAGCGCTTAGCTTCTGTTCAGAGGGGGACAGACCCAGACCCAGCCAACAGGAAACCCGTGCGATTTCCAGGGTGTGTCAGTCGTCCGTCATAAATTCTGTTGAACACGAAAAGATTTCAAGAAAGGAACACCATGGTCCCCCTGCCCTTGAGATAGAAGCAGAGATTGAACTTGGTGACATTAAAGCTTGGTGTTGCTTGTATGTTGTTTTTTCAGTGTCAGATGAATGGCCGGTACATTTCTGAAGGCCGCACGGAAAGCCCCTCATTCTTTGGCTGCAGTGCTGGAGGAATAGTATCCAGCCTTCACTACACCCTAAAGATCAGGATGTCAGCCACTATATATAGCCTGACCACTGTGTTTATGAGCTGTGGTGATGCTCAGTTTTCAGCTCACGCAAAAAATGCGTCAACCCCTTTTTCTGTCAGTCAGTGCTCTCACCAGAAAGGCTAACAGAGCATCCTGTGGGTTTTATTGAGAAGAGCTGCGCTTGGTTAGTGCGAACACCATTGCATCGAACGCATGGTGTGAAGCGTTCCACTGTGACAGCCCAGGTGTGAAACTATTAGTATGCAAACCAGCAATGAAGTGCACCACTTTGACAGACAGCTGGGACAACCATAGTATTAGTTAATAGGATCTGTGGGCTAAATGTACCCTTTCAGTGTAAAAACCAATGAAAGAAAGATGTTTTATGTAAATGTGTCTCTAATAAAAACACTCATTAGCATGCATTGAGACCAATTAAGCAAAACTGTCTGAATATTTAGTACTTTACACACTGTGGGGCAGTGTCGCATTGAGCAGATTGCAGAATAATTGATTTGGGCTGAGGGAGGGGGTTGATCCCACAGGGAAAAAAACAAAACCTGAAAACCTGCAAAAATTTGACAACAGTGTGAGGACTCGTGCAGTCTGTGACTCCACATAACAGCTCAGTGAAAGGTTCATTCCTTTCGCGATTAAGGGGAGAAAATCAAGATGTGCTTGGATGGCTTTCTCCAATAGGGGATGAGAAGGTAGTCATACGTTTGAATATTCAGAGGAGCTGTTAGGAAAGGAAATGTTAAACAGGTTACTGTTATTTTTTATTTTTTTGGTTGCTTTTTGATTTTATGATGTACTTGCTTTCAAAGCCGGAAGTCAGCCGCTAAGCACAATTCAGCTTCCAGAGCCTACATGCAGTGTTTTGACACTTTGCCCTTTTAACCTGTAGCTGTGCTCGTGGCGCTGATCCATTTGACCCATCTGCTGTGAGGATATTAACTCGCACACATAGCCCGAGCGGTCACATGACCGTGTGGTATTTTGAACCCCTTCAGGCGGACACCTCAAAGGGAGAACAGCGGCTCTTGCACAGTGGTATTTTTACATGACGGGCGGCTGTTCTTCCTGTAAACCTCAGTTGTCAGCACGCTGAGAACCCCTCAGCTCAAGAGGCTGATATTTTTAAAAGAGAAGACCCACCACAGGCACATTCAAATCAATTATCTGCTGGTCAGAGCTGATAGTTTTGTACATTTCCCTCATTCTCAGAGAGGTTATGATCTCAGTCCCCGCCCCTCATCTTGGGTCGCCTCACCTGGATTGACCATGAGAACACTAGACCAGGGAATTAGCTCTACTTGCACAACAACAGAGCTCTCATTGCAGCAAATCAGAGGAAACCTCTCTCCCTCCATCACCAATAGACACTGAGTGGGCTGTCAAGGTTACGATCACAAACAAATTAAGGCCCTCTCTCAAGGAAAAGACACGGCTATGGTAAGGCTTTGTACTATTGTATTATCAGTGTTTCAGAGAAGCATTTTAATGGCCCTGCTCCGAGTTCGCATGAATACGCTTAATTTATCTTGGTGAATACATTTGCTGTTGGGTTTGAGAGGCCACTCCAAACCATCTTATTAGAGACTAATTTCTTATGAGGAAATTGTAGAAGAACCTGTTCAGCAGCCAAATGTTTGTGATGGATGAACTGTATGCAGAGAAAATGAAAAGTACTGATGGGGTCACATTAAATTAAATCTGAGGGCATGATCCCTCTTTTCTTTCTTGTTCTTTATCCATTTTGGTCTGGGGGGCTTGGCATTTATTAGCCCGCCTTTTTTGTTAGCCTCAATTGTAGGTAATTTTATGCTCAAAATTAAAATAGTTTCCCAGCTCTGTTTGTAACATGACCCCCCAGTGGCTGCTTGAAAATGCCAGCCTGAAGAGGCCTCCTTGAGGAACTTGATCCGGCCTTCAAAATCATTACCAAATTAGGGGATTCAGAGTGGGAATAATCATATTAATTAATATCTAGTCCTTGAAACTAAATGAATCAGCTGAGCCCACCCTTTTCAACACACTATGTTGAACACAGCATGGGCGGACCTCATTCTGTTCCTATCTGTTGGGCCTGTCGTCAAGAACACTCCTTGCCCGAGTTCTCACCTTTGCTGTCAAACTCCAAAGCAAAGAGAACATGCCAGCGGTGTCATTGCGTTCCCGTGCATTATGTTTTTTGCGTTACTTTTAGTTGTTTGTGGCAGTTCCCTCTTTCAGAGGCAGGTTAATGAGCAAACGTGGAGGTCTGCTCCTTGTGATTTATAAGATCATTTGTATTCAGTCCCACCGAATCGACTCTGCCTCCCACTAAGACGGGTTCCTCCTGCTGTCCCAATTAGTGTTCTTACCACATCACCAAAGAAGGAATATTCTCCCTCACTTGCCTTTTATGCACTTAGGTTGCTGATAATGTGGGTACTACATTAGTTGTACATGATCTACATGACGGTCTAAGCCATTGCCACCTTTTTTTACATGAATAGATTCACCCAAAAATATGTGTTTTGTAGTCAAGTTATTTTTCTTGAAACAGGGTCACTAACAGGACAGTGACCTGTGGCACAGATGCTGTCCCGCGAGTTTGTCATCAGAAGTGGTGTCTGTTGCAGGTAAAATCAAGTATTCGGAGCGGGTGTACGACGCCTGCATGGAGGCGTTCGACTGCCTCCCCCTCGCCGCCCTCCTCAACCAGCAGTTCCTGTGCGTGCACGGTGGCCTGTCGCCAGAGATCAACTGCCTAGATGACATCAGGAAAGTAAGTGTCTCGCAGCCCAGCAAAGGCCACTTCTGCACTGTCACTTCTCTCAGTGTGAATGTAGGCATGCACACTTCCTGACCTGCAGCAGGATGTGGCTCTGCCTAAAGTGTAGCGCATTCTCCTGGCCATCCACAGTGCTGTATGAATATGTTTAGGTGAAAAGCCTGAGCAACATCAAAATTTTAATATCACCATACTGTCTTTCAAAAAAATTGCAATACGTGATGATACCGCCCCCTGCGGGTGGGTAGGGTGGTGGTGAGTGTCTTGATGAAGTAGGATACTGCTGAAATTGCCTCAGTCACTCAAATATCACAAAATGTATGGTAATATCAGTTATTGGCCCCAGCCTGTGTTGCCTGCCTTTAATTCTCCATTTAACCTGCAGTTATTTTCATGGTTTTGCATGTTTCCTTCATTGTATTGTCAAAGATCTCCTTACGTGCCATGCTGTTTTCATTAAAATGACACAGTTTATGAGCATATATGTTCTTAAAGGGATATGCTTGGTAAACATTAAATAGGGCTCCTGGATTGGCCATACATAGTGCCTTTGCTTTTAACCTGCAGTTCCAGTCTAGCAGGCATATATGTGTTGATGAGCAGGTTTTTGTGGCAGGTGCTGCTTGCAGGTGGATGTTGAGGGATTGGTGCTGAGGGTGGCTGTGCTGTGCTCTGCAGTTAGACAGGTTCAAGGAGCCGCCAGCGTTCGGCCCCATGTGCGACCTGCTGTGGTCAGACCCTGGGGAGGACTACGGAAGCGAGAAGACAGCAGAACACTTCAACCACAACTCCGTGAGGGGCTGCTCCTATTTCTACAGGTATGAAGCACAATCATCAGTCCCCACTAGGCTAAAATAAAACACTTTTTTCGTAGCTGTCCCTGGGATGACCCTTTGTCTTGTAGGTACTGTGCAAAAACAACGATTAAACACCGATATCTGCATGATATCCCCCAAATGGAGGGTTTATCTCAACATGAGGGCTTTCATACTGCTGGCTGCAGATGTAATTTGCAGTGTTGTTGTGTAAATCAGCGTTCCTCTCTGTGTGGGTGGACGTTTCATCCGTCGTCGGCAGGATGGAGTGTTTCCGACACCGCCCTGGTCATTGCGTGGGGCTGCAAAAGCCTGGCCAGTGTAAATCCTCTCCACTCAGGGCAGTTTGGAAAAGACTGGGGGAAACTCTGACCTGTTCTCTGCCAGCCTCCTTGCCCTTCTCCACCAAGCGCTTGACCAGATGGTACCAATTTGCGCCACTTTAACCAAACTCAGGTGGTCCGCAAATTGCTGGAGCCGTCTCTGAAGGGCCAGGGCTGCGGGGGGGGCGCAAAAGGCCCAACATGCCAGCAGCCACATCAAGAGCTCTTTCTGCTTTATGCAGTGGCCTCTCACCACAGAAGCAGCCATCAAACCTGGTCATTAGCTGTGCTCCCGGCTCCTCATTCACTTCCATCATTAAGCATGCCCCACATGCCAGGGGGCAGAAAGGGAAAATAAAAATATGTTTCAAAAAGCAAAGATCAGCAAGAAAAAAGAAACATTAATTGGTGCTTGTGCCATAAAGGATCCTTGTTATGGTCTTTGTTCCGTGTGGAAATGAGACAAAATGCGAAACACATGAACGTGGTCCAGGTTTCGTGAGTGCCTCACCGTTACCAAGTCTGTGGTTCTAAATTAAGGGCCTTTCTCTTGCCTTGCAGTTACCCGGCGATATGTGACTTTTTGCTAAACAATAACTTGTTGTCAGTAATAAGAGCACATGAAGCTCAGGATGCAGGGTAAGTAGCTTCGTTTTCATTCTTTTAAGGCATTTCAATACTGTCAGATTAATTCTGTCTGTTTCTTTGTGTTTATATGCTTAAATGTATTAGAATTGCTGCTGGAATTGAAGTTTTGTCTTGCTGTCTAAATCATCATGCAGGACAGCCTTCATCGGTGGATGGGATGTCTGTCAGCGTTAGTCATACATACCTTTGTATCTCAGTGGCATGGGGGCGTAGAGCCCAGTGTGCTTTGGGAGGCTCAGAGTCCCATCAGCAGAGTGAATTTTAAGAATGGTATTGCAGTGTCTCCCCCTCTCCTCATTTCGCATTCCCCTTGCAGGTACCGAATGTACAGGAAAAGCCAGACGACAGGTTTCCCCTCATTAATTACAATCTTCTCAGCACCAAACTACCTAGACGTCTACAACAACAAAGGTTAGTACGTGCTTGGTTGTCTTCTCATTAACTCGAAGGAAACCTTTTTGAACCCCATTTATATGCCTAAAGACTGAGGAGAGAAAGACTGTGTGTGTTTGTACGATGTGGGCGTCTCCTAACTCTGTCAGCCTTTATTAGTGTGAGAGAGAAAAGGGTGTGCTGTCAGGCAGTCTAGACTCTCTCTCTTCATGAGTGATGTTTTCTTGGCTGGGCCTTACCTCTTGGTTCTGGGCGTGTGAACTGGCTGCCTCATGAAGACAGGTCAGCTTTCATAACACTGACCAGCCTCCCCCCCCCACGCCACTACCCAACCTTAATCCCTGCTGCCTCACCTTAAGCCCTCTTCCTCACTGCCTCCCCACTGCCCAACCTTAACCTCTCCCCTCTACCCTGCCTCCCCAATGCCCCATTTTTTAAGCCTTCTTCTCCACCCTACCTCTTTGCCAGCTAATCTTAACACCCTCCTTCTCCACTCTGCCTGTCTACTGCCTAGACTTAACTCCTTCCCCCCATCCTCCTCCATAATGACCAGTATTAACCCCTCCTTCCTTGGTTTGCTTCCTTACTGCCCAACATTAACACCTCTGTGCTGGACTGATCCTCTCAGCATTTGCTCTAGGGAAACATCGTCCACTGTAGCCTGGAGACACATAAGGGTTGAACCTTCTGTTGTATCCTCAAGTGTTATAAACAATGCATTTATTAAGTGTTTTCTCAAGATCCAATAGCAGTAGCCTATGGGCCCATGAGCGATACCTCCGAGGATAAAATATGGAGTAATAAACTCTTCGATCCATGAATCGGGGACCTAGGGTGTTGTTCATGGAGATGATGACTCTGGTTGAAGGCCAAGCTCTCTCTCTCTCTCACTTTACAGCTGCTGTGTTGAAATACGAGAACAACGTCATGAACATCCGACAGTTCAACTGCTCCCCCCACCCGTACTGGCTGCCCAACTTCATGGACGTCTTCACGTGGTCCCTGCCCTTTGTAGGGGAGAAAGGTGAGGGGGCAGTGCATTCTGGGCCTATTCTGCTCAGACCCCTCTACTCATATGGGTGTAATATAGACCAGCCGGAATGTTCATACCATATTGTGAAAAGGGGAAAAAAAAATGTCTTTTTGTTTCTGTCAGTATATGACTGCATGCGGCAGTGATCTTGCTGGTAGATTCTTTCTGTACACTGTAATTATTATTATTAGTATTATTATTCTCCAGAGTCCCTGAGAGTGCTAGCGCCTGATTGTGCGTAGAGTTGATGCTGTGCTAACCTGGGTACCGGTGCCTTCTCCTCACAGTGACAGAGATGCTGGTAAACGTGCTGAACATCTGCTCTGATGACGAGCTCATGTCCGAGGGAGACGACACATGCGAAGGTAAGAGGAGCATCTGGACTCAGTGGGCACGGATCACCCCCCCCCCCCTCCTCTCGGAACAAAGTCAGTGGCGTTGTCATTGGCTGTGGACAATCCATGTTGTCGAACTTAGCACTTCCTCTCAAGAATCGAAACGCAAGTGGATGTGGGGTGCCTCTTATGCATTGTTTCCAGTGCTGTTTTCGCTATTGCTAGCTACTATTAGCACTGTTCAGTTCTTTTCATTCATGATACAGGATGAAAGGTTACTTCAAAGCATTCATGTAAATAAACCATCAAATTGAGTTTCAGTACCTTTATATTGATTTTACTGCAAACAAGGGCTTTGTGTACATCTTGCTTTCTGCTTCTCAAACTGCCAGTTTACAATTGTCTTTTATTATTCCAAATTAAGATACAAGGAAGTGCACAGACACTGAAAAATATAGCTGTTACGATTGCAAGCTTCTGTTTGAATTATCTAACATCTGTTGGATTTCATGCTCTGATAATTTGGAAGTTTTGCCTCTCGCACTACACCACCAAAAAAGCACAACACGTACTACTTTAATTAACAAAGGATTTTGTTTTCCTGAGCTGACACTTATCCCCCAGGGCTTGCAGTGCCTCCTGTTTTGCAGTATGAAAAGGGAATGAGTATTAATAAATACAAACAATCCCACCTGATCTTGGTTTTCAATAACTGTGGGCATGACTGGATGTGTCAGGTGTGTGTCCATTTAAGGTGTAGGTATGGTTGTATGTCTGTTCCTGCGTGGATGCCCTTATTGGTTGCCTTGAGGAGACCAGTGGAGTCCATCCTTCTGTCCCACTCAACCGCTCTCTAACCCTGACAGCTGACAGAATCCAAAAGGAAAGGGTGAAAGGACTCTGGGAGTTTGACTTAGCCCATTTAGAAGTGGCACGTAGTTTTAGCTCAACCTGACACAGTTCCTGAAATGTGTTTGTAGGCCTCAGAGTTTCGTCTGGATTTAAAGAGTTTCCCTAGAGACCTGCAGCACTTAAAGCTCCGCTGAGCTCCTGCTGCTTCGCTGACGGTCTATTTCAGGCACAAACAGCCTATTGCGTGACATAATTCAACAAACTTCAAGACGAATTGTCGAATGTTGAAGGGAGTGGAGTTTTTTTTTTCTGTTTTCGTTTCATTAAATAGGAATGGGTCCTGAACGGTGTTCAACAAAAGCATGGCCCAGTTAACTGAAAATACATCCCAGTAAAGTAGAGTTAAGGCACACCTTCCTGTTCCAGTATGTTAAGCTTACAGGGTGAAGTTCGCAAATCTGGTGGGGTATGGCGACGGCCCTTATGCAGAGTCACCAGAGCCAAAGAGGTTGTTTTTATTCTGTGACAGGTGGCACCCCAGCTGTGCGGAAGGAGGTCATCCGGAACAAGATCCGCGCCATTGGGAAGATGGCCCGAGTCTTCTCTGTGCTCAGGTGAGCTTCTCCTACTTCGACCAAGTGTTTCTCCTGGTCCAGGCCTCCTCAGGACAAAACAGCTATTTCATATTCACTGTGTTGAAGCTCATTGTCTTAAAATAGGAATTCTGGATGAAACCCCAAAAATGACCTTACTGTCAGTACTGTATAGAATTTGGGTAAGCACTGCCATCCTATAACTTTGTGGATCGCATACCTGCCATCCCAATATGAAGTTGATTTTTTTATTATTTGAAATGAGTAAAAGCAGTGTGACACATAATTACCCTCCATTTGCAATCAGAGCAAGCCTCGGGAGATGTCTAGGAAAATGTGGAACTTCCCATGCACACCTTCCTGATTGCTGTGCTCAGATTCGGGTAGTGCTCCGTTACAATAGTTAAGATGATCTCGTTGTGGTGGGCGCGATCATCACTCACATGTCCGTTTGTGCTGGGTGTGTGTGGGGATATGTGCGTGTTTGTTTGTGTGTGCGCGTATATGCACATTTGTGTGTGTGTGTGTGTGTCTGTGTGTGTGCGTGCGTGTGCCTGCTCGTGTCCCTCCCCAGAGAGGAGAGCGAGAGCGTGCTGCAGCTGAAAGGACTGACCCCCACTGGGACGTTGCCCCTGGGAGTGCTGTCAGGCGGCCGGCAGACCCTGCAGAGCGGTAAGTGTTCCCACGCCGCCGTTTCTCCTGCTCAGCGCCTCGCTGCTACAGCTACACACAGCGGAGTATTGCGCCAGCTCCAGGCTTGAAGGGCTCCAGCAGGGACTATGCAGGCAGATACTGGCCCCTCATACATGCTACTAATGCTTGTATTTAAGCTTACACTAAGTTCTGTTCAACTTTCTAAGTTGCATTACATTACATTATTGTCATTTGGCAGAAACTCTTATCCAGAGCGACTTACCATTTTATCTATTTGTATAGCTCTATATTTATTGAGGCAGTTGTGGGCCAAGTACCTTCTCTGAGGGTACAATAACAATGACCTTGTGGGACTCGAGCCACAACCTTTCAGTTACAAGCACTGCTCCTTACCACTATGCCACACTGTTGCTCACATTAGTTTATCAAGATCAATAGACTCATTTGATAAAAATGGCAGGGCAAGCTGTCAGTGGAGGACTGCCTGCCATAGCCCATGTTCACCATGTTTCAGGAGTTCTTGCTCAGGTCCCAGCAGGTTATTTACTCCGACACAATCCCGGCCTGCGTCTTCACCCCTGAAGTCCCCCTTGACCTCGCTGGCTGATGTAACATGTAAGCCTGCATCAGCAGTGTAATTCCATCAGGACAGCCTTAAGGAGTCAGACAGTGTGGCCTAGACACATGCACTCCCTGCTTGCCAGAGGAAGAATAAAAATCACCTGTTTCCAGGCTGCACAAGTGGGCCATCACTGTGATACCCTCACTCTCTCATTGGATACACTCTGTTGCTGAAGATATTGATGGTTTTCTCATCAATTTAGATTATTTGGGGAAAGCACAAAAAACGGTTTCATCTCTTAATTTATGATCAGTTTAAAGGCAAAAAGTCCAGATTGATCTATAAAAATGTTCTCTGCACGTTCCTCTGTACTAATAATTGTGTAATGGAATACTGTACACTAATGTAAAGTAGCAGTGTATGTGATAATGCAGCATGTATTTGAATTCTGATATATGAAAGGCCTCCTGGTTCAGAAGGAAAACTGCCCCTGTGTGGTGTTGCAGCCAGTCTGCTCATGGATGCTTTGGTGTGCCTGTCTGCTTGTTGCATCCTACTCTCTGCTCACCAGCCCTTCTATTACGCTAACGTCGTCAATGTTTATCCCTGCAGAAAACCAAATCCCGGTGAAGCTAATTTTAATCCCCCATTGAGTTAGCTGATTAATTCAGCATAGTCAAACAGAGCTTTAAAGGCGTGCTACGCTGGGAGCTGGGTCGATGGGGCCACTTGTCGGGGCACGGTGATGCCGGGTGTGGTATTGATCTGTCGTGAACCGCTTGGATGTTCTTCGCATTCCGGGGGGTGGGGGGGGGGGGTTGTCTCTGTGAAGAGGCCAGACATCCCATAAAGGTCACACGTTTGCCTTGTCACGGAATATTTGTCCAAAGCGAGGGATCGTGGGCTGGCAACAACGTTTTCTGAAGGCTGAGGTGAAGTGAAGCAGCCTGTGTTTGGGGAAACCAGTTTGACGTGACCTTTAAGGAGCCACTTCATCTTTGTGTCAACTCTTCATTACAGCAGGTCGTCTGTGCACTTCAGTCCTTAACCTGAAACGATCCCTTTTGCCGGTTATGCTGTCTAAACATAAAACATGAAATATGTACAGTGATCCCTGTTGACATCAGAGCTGTTTTTGCCTACACCTTCCTCAGTCCGCCCATAGGAGTTGTCCGTAACCACCACATTAATGTTTCTGGGTGTACAAGCTAATCAGTATCCAGAAAGTGGATGCTTGGGAAATCGTTACATCACATTCACAGAATCAAGGCTGAGTCATTCTTTATAAGAACACTAATCAACTGCTCATTTCAAGTTTTCCAGTTCCACAGATTGTTAGACTACTTGTCAAACCAGGAGATTCTCAGAAACAATCACTTTGGGAATATGCCACCACTGGCCTCATTTCAGTGGCCTACTTTGATGCATGTATTTTTAGGCAAATTGACTGTCTGAAACTCACAGATGCACTGTCTTCCAGCAATGGGAAAACCTTTGATAACTGATACACCCCCAAATCAAAATGATATGGAACATCACCCAGTATTCCTCAGTTGATGCTCAGTCCTTGGACAAAGGGCGCCCTCTGTAGACTGCATCTAACATCAGAATTACTAGTCTATAATACCTGTTTAAATGTAGCCATAGTACACAATGCACCTGGCTCCACAGCAACAGAGAACAGTGTGGTGTGCTTTAGCTCTCTGATTGGGTACATGGAAAGTGAGTCATACTGAAAAAAGCTTGACCTTATACACCCTAGTGTTTCTTCATGTACCCTGGATCAGTCAATCACGTTCACATGGAAACCGTTCTAAAAGGGATGCCGACTTTAGCTTTACTTGCCTTTTGAGGCGCTATTGGAGGCTGTGTGTAGGGAAGCTCACATTCCAGGGATTTACTCAGAGAAAGCTGCTCACATCCCTGGTCTGCAGTGCAGCTCATCTGTTACTCCTCCAGGCCTGTGTGGTGAGGAAGTCCCCACTTTAAACCTCTCCCTCCAGCTGCAGAATGCAAGACCTTGGGTATTTATGCTTCGGGATGTGTGCTCCGCTTGAGGCTCCAAGCAGCAATCATGCAGTGTCTGTCCTCTCTTGCCTCAGCGTTTGTCAGGATGTATTTGGTTACTTTTTGAATGTGCACTTTATACTGGACAGCGGTGAACCCTGATTAATGTTCCCAGGGTGTTGATGACGCGGGAATGTGATGTGGGTTTGGGGGAGGTGGGGTCCAGTGGGAGCTGATTGGAATGGATGTCTGATTGCATTGATAATTTAACCCACTCTTTCTCCATTCGTTTTGGGCATGGCACTACTACTCACGCTTACACAGCCACCATAGAAGCAGAAGAGGCACGAGGTATGCCAGCGGTCTGTGGAACCCCCCTCAGTGTTGTGTGTTTTGCTGTGGGCTCTCCTGTCTGCGTACAAACCTTTCTCGCTGTCTGTACTTTGTGTCTCTTGTGTTTATCTTTTGATTTGGATGTGGTCGTGGTGATGCCACCATATCGAAAATGGCTACTCTTGCACCACCAGTGACTGCAACATGAAAGGGATGTTGACACACTTTGCTGATGGTGGGGCATGGATTTGGACCGTCTGTCCATCCTTGCTCTTGAGCTACCCCAGACAAAAAGAAGCTGCCTACTAAGAGTCAAACAGAGAGAAGAATAAAGTGGACTTTTCCCCTTTCTTACTTTGGAAGGCATGTTTTTTGTTTTTTTTTTTGTCGTTTTATGACTACCGAGTCAGGAAATTAGCTAGAGTGACCATGCTCATTTTCAGTGTTGGCTCACTCCCCAAACTCGTCTAGTGCGAGAGATGAGAGAGAAGATAGGATTGAAAAAGGCTCTGTAGTCCAAGTTAAGGTCTGATTCTAACTTTGACAAGTGTGAAAATGATCGTCCACACAGTGGTGTTGCTTAGTGAATTTATTCAGTTTCATTATGTCATCTGTAAGGCAACTTGATTGTAGAGGGCATTAAACAGAGATGGTGTATTGTGTTGTATACAGACTACTGTTACCCTTGAATTGTCAAATTCTGAAAGCTGAGAAACTGAAACCTGGTTCTGATCTGGAGGGATGGAGGAAAGGCATTCATTGATCCCACACTGCTGTCTCCCAGGCACCCCCCTCCCCCCCCCAGCCATTATCTCTGACAGATACTTTAGTGTCTAATTTGGTTACGTTGCTTGACACTTAATACGCTGTGTTTATTATAAGAAGTAACACTTTGCCTGCGACCGCTCTGTTGTGCTGCATGGGGCATCAAGCTGTTTCATTAACACAAACGAACCGGCAGGGGCGCTGATTGCATGTAGTGAATGCAAAGCATGGTGCCAGATCTGCATCTCTCCCCGGGTGCAGCCGGGCCCACCGCCTCCGCTGCCCGGGCACCACTGCAGGACTCCTGGTTGTGCAAGAATGAACCATTTGCTGTGTTTGCCTGCCCGTGTCTGTATGTCATGAGGTCAAATGTTACAAGGTCATGCAGGGGTGGGGAGTGTTCAATTATTTTTGTTGCTTGTTTTTTTTTTTTTTGTTTTCCTATGAGTGTGTTTTAGTTGTGTCGTTATGTTGTTGGCACTTTTAAAAAGCACCTGCCTGCTTTAAGCATACAGACTTGCTTTATTGTACACAGCGCCAAGTGACATCACAGATTGAGCCATTGAAGCTGACCGTGTGGTTTTGGGACATGTTAATAAATCTGTGATTTTGGGCCAGGAGAATCCCTTGCCCACACATTTCTGTACTCAGTACATTCTCTGCTGTTTTCAGTTGGCTCATGGAGCTGCTGTTACCATTACAGATTTCCTAAGTCATTTAAGACAAATCCTGTTTGCTCTTTCTGACTTATCTTTAGAGCAGAACAATACTATGGCTGTACTATGCCATGGGACATCCTAGTGTTGTAGGAGGGAGGAGCAATGGCCATTCAGAGGTATTCCAAGATTGCGGAGTCAATGGGATTTAATATACAGACCAAGGTCATCCCAAATGCACAGAAAGCTTGTGCACCAGCACAATGAGTATAATGCCAAGTAGTGAGCCAACATAATCTGTATCAGGAATGCTCCTCTCATTTTAACTTGTCTTAGCCTTTGTTTAATCTGCTTCAGCAGGAGGTGCTTTATCAAAAGTTAAAAAAAAAAAAGCAAGAGAATGGTATACCTTTTGACTGTTCTGTGTATTGCGGTTCCTTTGCTGTTGTGTCACAGTGTATGTTGCCTGCAGATACTGTGCTGTGAACAATGTAAAAAGAGGAAATGAAGCGAACGGCTTACGATGAGTTTTAATGTTCCTCCAACACCTCGTCTCCGCAGTGCCTCGGCCACCCTAATGATTCATGCCATTACATTCACACTCGGCAGCTCGCAATGAGCATTTAAGATCACACATTTCTTACTACTGAATACCCAGTTCTTTCATGCATAATACAGTATCATATACTTAAATATGTGTTTTTTATGAGTTTCAAAACTACTTTCTAATTTTTAGGCATTGGAGTTAGAGCACAGTGCTGACCAATTTCATAATCTTGGTCTCAGCTGTCGCTCTGCAGAAGTTGTTCTGTTTTTACACAAACGCTGTTTGTATGGGTTAGTTTTAATTGAATGCCCCTTTTTGCTAAAGGCGGGGTTAAGCCAAATTTCTCTTTTCTTTCCCACATAACAGGGAGATGTGTGTTGGGGGGCAACATTAAAGTCCCAGAGTTCAGTTCACTTTGCTTCACATAGACTGTCCTGTGTTGCTGCTGTTCTGTGTTGTTACATGTTGTTGTTGTGTTGTTCTAACCTCTAATGTTAAAGTAGCCATCCTTCTCAGTCACTTCTCCTGTTTGACTTGAACAGCTGGTGTTATAGGGACTACGGGAGGGGTGAACTGTATAAAGGTTGCTGTGTTTTCAACTGGAGCATGTGTCACTTTCCCTTGCCCCGTGGCAATATCTTCCTAACCATCTCCCCGATTCCCTTTTTTATGGACCCTGTGTTGGTCCGTTTGGCTAAATAGGTTGTAAATACTCACAATACTTCTGTATTCAGTAATTTCGACCCAATATTTTCCTGTGTTGCCTGTACACAGGACCTTACTGCAGCACAGCTCACCAGACTTTCCCTTGTTCCCTGAAAAAGTTGTGAGTCATGTTCCAGTTGTTTCAAACGCTAAGCTAGTATGTGTAATGCTCGGTTTTATGGGAAATAAATGTCAGCACTGCCTAACCCTGTCACAAGGTGGGTGTCTGCTGTCTCAGTGTGGGAGTTCAGTGTCTGTATGCCAAAGCTGTGTTTGTGAAGGACTTCAGGTAGAACCTGCTTTCAGAGGCACAACTGATGCCACGGTGGATGCCCTTAGGCCTCTGGAGAGAAATAAATTGCCCTTGAATTGGTCACAATGGGAAATTTAACAAAATTTAACAAAAACAAAACCAAAGCATCAATTGGTTATGACAAACTAAAGAAAAAGGCCTGCAAAATAGTGTAGCTTGCAGGTTTTTCCTGAATATCTAGAGGGATGATATCACTGACTGTACGGTTTATGTGTGTTGAGTGAATGTGCGGTTTGTAAGTGTTGAGTTACCACTCTCGGTGTCCCACGCAGGCAGAGTTCTCTTGTGTGTCTCTGACCTTTCTTTTTTTCCCCCTCTCTCTCCTCCCTGTCCAATTTCTTGGGTTTCCTGGCAGCCATCCAAGGCTTCTCTCCCCAGCACAAGATCCGGAGCTTCGAGGAGGCGCGTGGCCTGGACCGGATAAACGAGCGCATGCCCCCGCGCAAGGACGGCCAGCAGCCGGACGGAACCTCCCTCAACTCCCTCAACGCCACCAACTCCCCCGACAAGAACGGCACGGATGCCCCGGCGCAGTAATCCCCCCACCTCCCACAATTCCCGCTTCCCCTCTCTTTCTCTCTCTCTCTCTCTTTTTCTCTCTCTCTGTCTCTCACTTTCTCTGTCTCTCCATCCTTCTCTCTCTCTTTTCTGCCTTCTCTCTGACAGAGGCATCTCCCGAGCCACGTACTGCGGTGAAGCAGGCACAGGACAGGTGGAGAACACACAAACCACAACGACGGCAATATGAAATCAGCGACAGCAAAAAGAAATCATGGCTTTATTTATTAAATGACTTGTATTAGATATATGTAATAGTTAAAATGAAATAAATGAGATATGTTAAGATATACTGTATAAATATGCGTAAATATGTGGACAAGGTTAACCACGGCCACAGTAAACGTTGTCAATAATAATAATAAAAAAACACACCATTTTGTAAATTTGAGTTGATGTATGAGGTAAATTTAAGGACACCTTTTTATTATTCAGGAGTTCTAGTTCATCTTAATTCTAGTATTGTCTTTTATGTGCTTGGTGAGGGAACATGTGATTGAATATATGTATGCTTGAGTATACGCAAGGCACATTTATGAATACATACACATGTTGGTATGTGTATATATACATACACACACCTTTGTCTACTCGGAAAAGAAAGGGATTTTTGTGGAGGTTAAAAAAAATGAAGGGAACTTGTTGGAGGAAAATCCTATAGAAAATCTGTTTACCTCCTGCAGAATTAAGAGGGCCTTTTGAAACTCATTCAACTCTAATTGTGGTAATATAAAGGCTGAGCAACTGAATGGACATGTTTATTGCAGCTACTTTGTGTTCAGTATAGACACATTTATATATGTATATTTCTGAGTGTTCCCTTATTTAAATGTAAGAATTTATATATATAATATATATATTTTATTTTTGCATCTTACAAGATCAGTCAACGTTGGAACAGCTGCCCAGAATTTGTAATCAGTTAAAAGAAATGAAGAAATTAATTGGTGGGCAAAGCAATGGAGGATTGGATGCCTGGTATCTTTGGCTTGATTGATGGCCATGTTGCTTTTGGTGATTTTTTTTTGCATGTGTTTGTGGCTGTGTCCAGGCTGTGTCACATGTTCCTGAGTGTGCCAGGTGCATCTGCCACCATTTGTATTCCTCCAATGGCAGGCTGGAGAAAGCCTGTGATATTACGAAACCAAAGTGAGATGCAGAGGGATGGATAAATGAGCTTTTCTCCATGAGGATTCAGCTTCCAAAACATGAGGTGCTGATGTATTAACTTCTATGTCTGGGAAAGACTGAGAGAAGAAGCTGATCTGATGAATATTGTATGTGGAGAGTGCGAGAAGCACTGTTGATTAAAAGCACATGCTAGATGGAAAACCATACCAAATGGCATGGCATGAAAAGTTGTCCAGTCTCTTCTTAAAACATCCTCCATGCCAAAATGAAGAGGAGAAATATGTTCTGTTTTTTTTTTTTGGGTGGGGCAGTGTGACAGGAAAGGGAAGGGGGGTATTTTCCAGAGATGTCTGCAGACAGCCAGTGTCTAGCATTTGAAGCTGAAAAAACCCCCGCACTCTGTGTTTGTTTTTGTTTTACAGTATTGTTTTCCGTTCTGTAACACACTACAGAAAAACCGTGCTTTGGCTGCTGATTCAAGCAGCAAGAAAACCAAAGTCTCGCCTCGTCTCCATCTGCTGTTGATTTCATCCGAAAGGTTCCCCTCCGATCTCAGTTTGCATTTCCATTCAGGAGAATTCTTGGTCAAGAGGCTGGCTTCCAGAACAGCGTGCACATTGATGAACTGCAGGCTTTATAATGGAAGCCGGTCCATAAAGGCTGCCTCTCAGTCATGGTTACTCTGCTTTGCCCGTGTGAGATGGGATGGCAGACACCTCGTATGTGTTGATACAGCCACGTGTATCCTTCTCCTCACAGGCAACCGGTCCATCCCAATTTCATTAATTTCAGCGTGCATCCAATGGACAAGTGGACACAGTGCAAAACCTGCTTGCGCCCCATCGGAACAGTACCCGCGGGTATTTTATGCTCCTTTTCTTTTATTTTTTCAACTGCTCTTCAGCTGCAGTCCTGCGCTAAATGAAGCTTAGCACACTTTCTCTGCGGTTCAGTGCTCCTTTCGCCCATCCCATTTTCAGACTCCATGAATCCCCTTTATTTAGACCTTCATTGATTTCTCCCTAAGGGGAGGGAGTTTGGGGTACATACATACCCTACAGTCAGATTAAACAGATTATCCTCTGTACAATTGTTTTATTTTCTTCTTTTGTAAAAATGTGTTCTGTTAAACATATTTTAGTTTCTTTAATGGTATTCATGTCTGTCAACTGATCCTGCAATCATTGCACTATATGAGATGGGTCAGATTTGAAGTTTCCTACCCATTCAGGGTTTGTACTTTAAATATTATCCCTTTCTTTCAACAAAATTAAGTCCTTAAAGAAACTGGTGCTAGAAGTGTTTTAGCCCTAAATCGGAAAACCCAGTCTCCTGGCCTAAGCTTGACATTTATTGTCTTTATTGGATAGAAGTTTTAGAAGCACAAGGGCAGGTGAAAGTGTCTGTAGAATCTGGTTAAGGCAATCACATGCTCCTCAATGGTTCCTGTTTCAGGATGCTTTTAGTGAAGTTCATATCATGTGCAGTTCCTGCTCTCTGACACTTCTTGTTTCTCGTACCTGTTTGCATTGAGATAATGTGCCATTGTGCCATTTAAAACAACAGGAAAGGCCTATGTGTACTCCAGATATGAATAACCAAGAAGATCAGGAGGGTGTGGATTCTGCAGTGTATGGTATTTCAAAGCCCACCCCTGACACTAATGGTACATTGCTCTCTGTGCTTTATGGTTTAAAGAGGGCAAATGAGGTCCCGTTTCCCAGAGTGATCTGATTGAAGGATCATGTTGCGGTTCAGATACTTTTTTTTGTTTGTTTGTTTGTTTGTTTTTTTTTTAATTCTGGATTTGTTTGTCTTTGCAGGGTGTGTTCTCTGTACTCTCTAAAGAGGCTCTGCAGATTAAAACGTTTTTTTTTTCTTTCACATTTAATTTAAAAGGAAATCTACTGTGGTGTGAAAGATAGTGGAAAGCCAGGCCCCTTGGCAGGCTCATTTCTGAATTCTGTCAAAGTTTCTAAACATATCCTGCAGAATGTACAGAAATATAGTTTATTAAGAATTTCTGAATAGCTGTAAAAAAGGAAGAAATTAAAAAAATTTTGTTAAGTACTTGTATTGCAAGGCCTCTATAAATCCTGATTTATGTAGATGTATCACTCCAAAAAATAAAAAAGAGAAATGGAAAAAAATGTTGTTTCATTACATGAGTCTATATTCCCACACTTTAGGTGAGAGTTGACAGCATCTGGCACTGTTCACAGAGAATGCAGGGAAGAATCAATGCATTAAAACATTTCAAAGATTTGCTCAAGGGCACAAGTCCTCCCGCATTCAGGCTTCAAAGGACCCTTCACAGTGTCTCCCATGCATTCATTCTCAGTAAATTGCCTGCCAGTTTAATTACATAAAATTCATCCAAATGAAACCATTCACCAAATGTCTGTGCATTTTCTCTCTGAATGTTTGCTCAGATTCTTTCCAGAGACCCATCTGAAATCCATTCCTGCTTGTCCTCCTCGCTTCAGAGGTGATTATGACATTAAGACTGTCATTCTCCAGTTTGTTTTAAATTACCTTCCTTTGAACTGTGCTGCATTAATCACATTACCCCCCCCCCACACCCCCAACTTCATAGCTTTCAGATCTGTTGAAGTGCAATACAGACTTCACATGCGGAAACAAACCCCTGGGGAAAAATGAATGATGATTTTTGCAAATGCAAGCAGACAGAGTGTTAATATTTACAGTTATAATGGTCTGAGCTGTGGTAACTACTGTAAATCCTTATGGCTGGTAAATTGTAGTCCAATTTTCCAAATGAAATTTGGCAGCGAGTCTCTCAGTGCCGAGTGGCCAGGGCGACTGTCAGTGGTTTCCAAAGTTTCAGTTCTTGGTGTGTTTCCATTCAGGTGTGCGGGCTGGAAAGACATTTTGCCAGCTGATCCCACACATCATTACAAATGCCACTAAACACACCTCCCTTTTCCCCAGTCAGGGATTAAACTCCTCCAGTTTTGTGACCTGCTGTGCCACAGTGCCCTCTAGAGGACAGCTGGGGTTGTGTCTGGCTGGTAAGTTCACAGTTGTAGCATTCTCTGTGGCTTATTGGTGCCACCTCTGTTAAATGCTGTCAAGAATCCCCTCATTTTACACTTAATATCCAGCACAGTTCTATTATATGTTGTATATTTATATATATTTATGTCTTCAAATGGAGGCAAATGGTACTGTTTTATGTTGCCTTTGAGATGATATAATGTTCATATTTTGGAACAAATTGACAAATTGATGTGCACATACACTTACCAGCATGTGCGCGATGTTGCGTTCAGACAGATGCTTACATTGAGTGTTACATATTTTACTTTAAACTGAAGCCATGTAAATGTTTAGTAGCATCAGCAAACCAACAAACCAAGAATTACTGACATTTCAGTTTGTGCACCATTACAGAAAAAGAAACATTTTTTGAAAAAGGAAATTTTATTGAAAAAGGAATGATGCACATTTACAAAATTTTACATTTGCAAAAATACATGTTTTACTCTTACATACATCAGAATATTTTCTGAAACTGGTGTATGTCTCTGGAAAGGTAGCAAACAGGACTGGATGTCCCAGTTAGTGCAATAAACAATTTATTACAAACAAACATTTGCCAGAGTGATCTACTTACTGTGAGAAGACACACTTGGAATTAGAAAGGACGTAGTAATTACTGATAACATGGATCTCATATTTATGTTTAAATAAGTCTTTATCATAGTGTGGCAGATGGCAGATGGAGACCAGCCTTGCTTTAGAACCGATTATTGTCAAAAATAAATTGAAATAAACACCTGAGAGGAACATGAAGCTGTCCTTACAGAAGCCTGGTTGTGTGGTTCTCAACTGTTTTTCCAATGACCCCTCGCTACTGCTACGAAAATGACCTGAATTAAAATACAGCAGCAGTGCAAACGGTCCCATCACAGCTCCATTATGTGCAAATCCACATACTTAACTTTTTTTAATTATTTATTTATTTATTTATTTACAAAACGCAAGTGGAATCCAGAAGAACGTGACTGTGACAGTGTCCCCTCATAAAGAAGCAACATCAAAAGTACTGCCACACTTGTACCAGATTCTGCTCCATGGCCAGCTCTGCATGGGCTTGCCATGGGCCTCAGCAGTATCCTTGCAGAACTTCATGGGCTGACAGAGAAACGGGCAAAACCCAGCAAATGATTTGGCAGCTAAGTTCGTAATGATCCCAAAGGAGCTTTGACGGCAGTGCAATCTGCCTGTAGTCCACCCTCCTCCCGTTGTTTGGCCTGGAATAGATGTGAAAGTTCTTCTACTTGCCACGCCCACCCCACTGTGTGGTGGGAGGTGTCAAACCCGGGGGGGTGGTGGTCTCAAAGCCTGTAAGGGAGAAGCATTGCAGTTTGTTAATCCTGAGGATTTGTGCAGATAGTCTTTCTCCCTCTTCTCCTTGAATCTTTGCATTGCAGCTTGAAATAGCTGCCTTGTAATCCCACCCAACCCCATTCTAAAGATAAGGCTGATGTAGACTTGTGATGTTTGTAGTGTATTTCTTTTGAGGATTATACTGCATTATCCAGTTTCATAGTTATACAGCAACTAATTGACGGTAGTTGCGAGTCAGGGGGGTTCATGGGGACTATGTTTTATTATGTTTATTGGTCAGCTGTCATTCTTACCTGACGTGCAGCAGCGAGGTTATAGGGTGGCGGACGGGACTGGACTAGTGGAGGTGGGGGAGGAGGTCCTTTCGGACGCATGGGCTGAAATGGAGATACATAGTACTGCTGTCACAATGGGCAAACTGCAAACATGCCTATAAATAAAATGCTAAAGTAAAGTGTGCAGTTATTTTTTGCACATAGTTGGGTAGAAATATATGATGTTAGTAGAAATTACCAACAGTAAAAAAAAATATATCAGAAGAGTACCAGGTGCCTTTGTATCAAGGCTGCCTGTTACTCAAATTCTGAGTCGTTCTGATAGTTCACAAAATCAATACAAGAGCTGGCCTGTGCCTGGGTGAACTGCTTGGTGATTGACATGCCGCCATGTGGACTGGTTTTCTGGATTTTACCTTGATGTTTTCTTGGTGTGGTGCCTGCACCATTTGGTGGGAGAAGGCTGGGTTGTTCACACCTGGGCTGCTCACACCCGGGCTGCTCTTGTGAGTGGGGGGTCTGGGGGGGAGATGGCAGAGAAGGGGTCAATCTGAGCACTCACCCAGGGCCACACCGTGGGACACCCCAAGCGGGGTATGCGTGTGTGTCTGCGTACCTGTACCTGTGAGAGGGGAACTGTTTCCGTCTGCGCTTGACAAGAGTAGCACCAATGACAGCAACAATAATCAAAATCAGAAGGCCGACTGCCACTGCAATGCCGACAATTGCTCCTGAAATGAGACAATGTGGAGTTGATCAGTATTCTCTCTGTAGTGAATGAAGTTAAAGGAACCACTATAAATCAGAAATTGATAAAGGGAAAAGTTATTTAATTGGCTTTGGTAGAATATTATCCATATGCATGTATTATTGACAACTGTTAAGTGCCTTGCTGGTTTGGAGAGCCTGAAGGACCATGAACATTGCACAGCACCTTCCCATGATGCACCAGTTGGCATAGGTAATCCACTCAAATAACTTAATGACTCTGCCGTGTCTTGTGATTGACCATCCCTTACTTGATTAAAATTATTTATTGACAAAAATATCTGGAGAATACCTTTAGTTACACTGTTTGTTAATGTAATTTACTAATTTTTTCCATTCTGCAGTCTACAGAATTTTAACTTTCCACTTTTATATGAACACGTTTTCCAAACATCAGAAATCTCAATTCTATGACTCACTAGTAGAAAAGTAACTGTTCATATTTGGTGTGCCACATTTATCACTTCAAGGCATTTTTGGAATAGGTGCAATGGCACCACACCTACCTGGGGACAGTCCTCCTGGGACGTTCTGATCCTTTGTTTCACAGTTCGGGGGTAACCACCCTGGCAAACACTGACACTCCAGTTTGTGATTGCAAACCTAGGGGATACAATATTGCAGCATCCAAATAAATGGAAATTCTGTATCAAGGAGGAAACAGATTAGCACATCATCATACATTTTTTTTTTTTCTAGGGCTTGTTTGCATGTACACACCGGTGGACTCCGATACTGTTCTGTGATGTTCTTTCCGTACTGACACATACGGGGCTCAAAACATGCCTAAGCAGGAAAAGCATGATGATTTGCAAGCTCAACAACGCTTAGCCGCAGGCTGCACTGGAGGTTTTGATTTTTGTAGTTTGTTGGTACATGTGGGATCAAGGCTCTGTCCTAGCTTTCACTAAAGTGTTAAATAGTCCTGTCTGTTTAACTGGACTGTGCTCTGGGGAAGCCAGACTGTAGCCTTTGGCAACTGATGGTCTCTCACAGAAAATGTGGGTGAAAAGAGGGGGTATGATGATCTTCTACAGAGAGTTGTCACACACAG
This sequence comes from Megalops cyprinoides, assembly GCF_013368585.1. Lineage (NCBI taxonomy): Eukaryota > Metazoa > Chordata > Actinopteri > Elopiformes > Megalopidae > Megalops > Megalops cyprinoides. Next base: position 13,178,946 of record NC_050586.1, read on the forward strand.
TTCACTGGGCTTACCGCATGGCCTCTGCACCGTGCTGAGCAGTTGGTCGATCTGTAGGCTGTCTCCAGATCCACACACTCATAATTATGGCAGACCTAGGAAGGAGATACAGGATGCAGAGGTCCAGGTCTCAGTGTAATTGAAATGTGCCAAGCCACATGATCATAGCAATGGTGAACATTGATTTACACGGATTCCCAAACCCTTAGGACTCATCCACAATTGGCTTGAGTAGAGTCTCTCAGAATGCTGAGACAGCCTTGTTTTTGTCAAACAAAGCCTGCTTTTGCTCTCCTCTGCCTCACTTTTATGGATGAGTCTATTTCTCACTAGTAGGGGGTCAGCTGTCCCACTCCAGCAGGAACTGACTTACCTGTTCATCGCCACACTTTGTTCCTGCTTCCACCTGGCCAAAGTCCATATCTGGGTCACCGTAGAAAGTAGCTTTGCATTGGTCAATTGTCACAGAACGGCCATAGTTGGGGTTGTCGTTACCTTTTATGCAAAACAGCTTTCCACACATTATGTCCCTGGGGGGGTGATAGTGGGAGAGAACATTTTCAGACTCAGTTCTCAGAGGGGGTCTCTGAACTGGAGAAAGGGAATATTGTACAGAAATCTACACCAAATGTCTCCTAAGGACCTACTGCTGCTGGCATCCGATGTACTGTACAGCTGATTGCCGCTTGCAGTAAGCGAAGTACGCTCCTCTGGTGTTTTGGTTATAGCAAAATTGACCTGCCACTTCAGCCGCTGAGGAGGAAAGCAGAGGACAATGAGTCCACGGGGGCTGATCTCTGCAGCTCTCCATCCAGAAAAGCTGACCTTTGACCTTGCACAGGTGTGCTCTGGATGTGCCCAGTTGAACATGCTGTGAGACGGACCTGATTATTCTGTGACAGGCTGTTTTGGAAGTATTTTCTTTGAGACAACAAAATATCTGTAGGTAAAGGAATACATGTGCGACAACATTTGGTGACTCAATAAATATAAATGCTTGCTGCCATGCTCAGAGTAATCCCTCTCAGCATCAATTTGGCTCTGTTTGTAGAAAA